>NC_092342.1:43157500-44572500 GCF_046630445.1 Rutidosis leptorrhynchoides | reverse complement strand
TATCCTATCTCTGATTCACCATGGGTTAGTCCTGTTCAAGTGGTACCCAAAAAGGGAGGGACAACCGTAATTCAAAATGAGAATAATGAACTTATTCCAACTCGGGAAGTCACCGGTTGGAGGGTTTACATAGATTATCGTAAACTAAACTATGCAACCCGATAGGATCATTTTCCATTACCTTTCATCGATCAAATGTAGGAATGTCTATCAAGAAATGAATACTACTGTTTCCTTGACGATTTTTCTGGCTACTTTCAAATTCCCCTCGATCCAAAGGACCAAGAGAAAACAACCTTTACCTGTCCTTGTGGAACATTTTCTTATCGACGCATGCCCTTTGGGTTATGTAATGCACCAGCTACATTCCAGCGATTGAACGTTGTATGGAAGTCTTCATGGACGACTTCTCAGTCTTTGGTAGTACCTATGATTCGTGCCTATCAAACCTTGCCAAGATGCTCACCCAGTGTGAAGAGTCAAATTTAGTTCTGAATTGGGAATAATGTCACTTCATGGTTAAAGAAGGGATAGTTTTAGGACATAAGATTTCAAAAGCATGAATAGAAGTTGATAAGGCTAAGATTGAGACCATTACTAAGCTTCCAGAATCTACCACAGTAAGAGAGGTAAGGAATTTCCTAGGACACGCCGGTTTCTACCGATATTTCATTAAGGATTTTTCAAAGGTCACACGACCTCTCACTCATCTCCTAGGAAAGGAAGTTCCATTTGTCTTTGATGAAGAATGTCGAAAAGCATTTAACTATCTGAAAGAATAGCTAACACATGCGCCCATCATGATAGCTCCTGATTGGAGTCTACCATTTGAAATCATGTGTGATGCGAGTGACTTTGCAGTTGGATCTGTGCTTGGATAACGGGTAGATAAGCACTTTCACCCAATCTATTACGCAAGCAAAACCTTAACCGGAGCTCAAGAGATTTACACTACCACGGAAAAGGAACTGCTAACCGTAGTATTCGCCTTCGACAAATTCCATTCCTATCTCATCATGTTCAAAACTACAATCTATACAGATCATTCAGCCCTCAAATATCTATTCACTAAGTAAGACGCGAAACCAAGACTCCTATGATGGATCTTACTCCTTCAGGAATTCGATATTGAGATTAAAGATAAGAAAGGAGCAGAGAATGTTGCAGGAGACCATCTTAGTCATTTAGAGAACCCAGCGATGGAAAGACTTGCTGAACGAGATATCAGAGATAAATTTCTGGAAGAACAGCTTATGTGTAGTGACCCGAACTTTTCCATGTTTATATATATTAATTGAGATTGATATTTACATGATTAAATGTTTACAACATGTTAAGCAATCAAACTTGTTAAGACTTGATTAATTGAAATATGTTTCATATAGACAATTGACCACCCAAGTTGACCGGTGATTCACGAACGTTAAAACTTGTAAAAACTATATGATGATATATATATGGATATATATATATAGTTAACATGATACTATGATAAGTAAACATATCATTAAGTATATTAACAATGAACTACATATGTAAAAACAAGACTACTAACTTAATGATTTTTAAACGAGACATATATGTAACGATTATCGTTGTAAAGACATTTAATGTATATATATCATATTAAGAGATATTCATACATGATAATATCATGATAATATAATAATTTAAAATCTCATTTGATATTATAAACATTGGGTTAACAACATTTAACAAGATCGTTAACCTAAAGGTTTCAAAACAACACTTACATGTAACGACTAACGATGACTTAACGACTCAGTTAAAATGTATATACATGTAGTGTTTTAATATGTATTTATACACTTTTGAAAGACTTCAATACACTTATCAAAATACTTTTACTTAACAAAAATGCTTACAATTACATCCTCGTTCAGTTTCATCAACAATTCTACTCGTATGCACCCGTATTCGTACTCGTACAATACACAGCTTTTAGATGTATGTACTATTGGTATATACACTCCAATAATCAGCTCTTAGTAGCCCATGTGAGTCACCTAACACATGTGGGAATCATCATTTGTCAACTAGCATGAAATATCTCATAAAATTACAAAAATATGAGTAATCATTCATGACTTATTTACATGAAAACAAAATTACATATCCTTTATATCTAATCCATACACCAATGACCAAAAACACCTACAAACACTTTCATTCTTCAATTTTATTCATCTAATTAATCTCTCTCAAGTTCTATCTTCAAGTTCTAAGTGTTCTTCATAAATTCTACAAGTTCTAGTTACATAAAATCAAGAATACTTTCAAGTTTGCTAGCTCACTTCCAATCTTGTAAGGTGATCATCCAACCTCAAGAAATCTTTATTTCTTACAGTAGGTTATCATTCTAATACAAGGTAATAATCATATTCAAACTTTGGTTCAATTTCTATAACTATAACAATCTTATTTCAAGTGATGATCTTACTTGAACTTGTTTTCGTGTCATGATTCTGCTTCAAGAACTTCGAGCCATCCAAGGATCCATTGAAGCTAGATCTATTTTTCTCTTTTCTAGTAGGTTTATCCAAGGAACTTAAGGTAGTAATGATGTTCATAACATCATTCGATTCATACATATAAAGCTATCTTATTCGAACGTTTAAACTTGTAATCACTAGAACATAGTTTAGTTAATTCTAAACTTGTTCGCAAACAAAAGTTAATCCTTCTAACTTGACTTTTAAAATCAACTAAACACATGTTCTATATCTATTTGATATGCTAACTTAATGATTTAAAACCTGAAAACACGAAAAACACCGTAAAACCGGATTTACGCCGTCGTAGTAACACCGCGGGCTGTTTTGGGTTAGTTAATTAAAAACTATGATAAACTTTGATTTAAAAGTTGTTATTCTGAGAAAATGATTTTTATTATGAACATGAAACTATATCCAAAAATTATGGTTAAACTTAAAGTGGAAGTATGTTTTCTAAAATGGTCATCTAGACGTCGTTCTTTCGACTGAAATGACTACCTTTACAAAAATGACTTGTAACTTATTTTTCCGACTATAAACCTATACTTTTTCTGTTTAGATTCATAAAATAGAGTTCAATATGAAACCATAGCAATTTGATTCACTCAAAATGGATTTAAAATGAAGAAGTTATGGGTAAAACAAGATTGGATAATTTTTCTCATTTTAGCTACGTGAAAATTGGTAACAAATCTATTCCAACCATAACTTAATCAACTTGTATTGTATATTATGTAATCTTGAGATACCATAGACACGTATACAATGTTTCGACCTATCATGTCGACACATCTATATATATTTCGGAACAACCATAGACACTCTATATGTGAATGTTGGAGTTAGCTATACAGGGTTGAGGTTGATTCCAAAATATATATAGTTTGAGTTGTGATGAATACTGAGATACGTATACACTGGGTCGTGGATTGATTCAAGATAATATTTATCGATTTATTTCTGTACATCTAACTGTGGACAACTAGTTGTAGGTTACTAACGAGGACAGCTGACTTAATAAACTTAAAACATCAAAATATATTAAAAGTGTTGTAAATATATTTTGAACATACTTTGATATATATGTATATATTGTTATAGGTTCGTGAATCAACAGTGGCCAAGTCTTACTTCCCGACGAAGTAAAAATCTGTGAAAGTGAGTTATAGTCCCACTTTTAAAATCTAATATTTTTGGGATGAGAATACATGCAGGTTTTATAAATGATTTACAAAATAGACACAAGTACGTGAAACTACATTCTATGGTTGAATTATCGAAATCGAATATGCCCCTTTTTATTAAGTCTGGTAATCTAAGAATTAGGGAACAGACACCCTAATTGATGCGAATCCTAAAGATAGATCTATTGGGCCTAACAAACCCCATCCAAAGTACCGAATGCTTTAGTACTTCGAAATTTATATCATATCCGAAGGGTGTCCCGGAATGATGGGGATATTCTTATATATGCATCTTGTTAATGTCGGTTACCAGGTGTTCACCATATGAATGATTTTTATCTCTATGTATGGGATGTGTATTGAAATATGAAATCTTGTGGTCTATTGTTACGATTTGATATATATATATAGGTTAAACCTATAACTCACCAACATTTTTGTTGACGTTTAAAGCATGTTTATTCTCAGGTGAATACTAAGAGCTTCCGCTGTTGCATACTAAAATAAGGACAAGATTTGGAGTCCATGTTTGTATGATATTGTGTAAAAATTGCATTCAAGAAACTGATTTCGATGTAACATATTTGTATTGTAAGCCATTATGTAATTGTCGTGTGTAAACAGGATATTTTAGATTATCATTATTTGATAATCTACGTAAAGCTTTTTAAACCTTTATTTATGAAATAAAGGTTATGGTTTGTTTTAAAAATGAATGCAGTCTTTGAAAAACGTCTCATATAGAGGTCAAAACCTTGCAACGAAATCAATTAATATGGAACGTTTTTAATCAATAAGAACGGGACATTTCAGTTGGTATCCGAGCGTTGGTCTTAGAGAACCAGAATTTTGCATTAGTGTGTCTTATCGAGTTTGTTAGGATGCATTAGTGAGTCTGGACTTTGACCGTGTTTACTTGAAAAATGATTGCTTAACAAATTTTGTTGGAAACTATATATTTTTAACATGTGAATATTATGTGATATATTAATCTCTTAACACGTTTGATATTATGTGATAGATGTCTACCTCTAGAACAAGTCCCATTGACTCACCTAATAATAATGAAGAGTCAAATGTAAATTGGAATGATTCGTGGACTGATTCACAAGTTCCCGAAGAGGAACCGGAAGAAGAGTCGGAACCGGAAGAAGAATCGGAACCGGAAGAAGAATCGGAACCGGATGAAGAAATAGAACCGGTGGGGGAAATAATAAAACGGTTAAGTAAAAGAAAATCCTCAACCAACCGACCAAGGTTAATTATGGTCAATGGTGTTTCCGCCAAGGAAGAAAAATATTGGGAGGATTACCAATTCTCCGATGAATCGGATTCCGATGAGAATTCCGATGATGTTATAGAAATTACCACAACTGAATTTAAAAAGGAAAAAGAAAATAATAAGGGAAAGGGCATAAAAATAGAGAAATCTAATTCCAACCCCGATGAACTTTATATGTATCGTCAACCCCCGAAGTCCTTAAGTTGTAACAATGACCCGGGAACCTCTAAACCACCAGGTTTTTCTAAACCAATGTGGAAAACTATGGCTCGTATTAGGGGAACATCATATATCCCTAGAAACTTGGCAAAACGAACCAAAATCGAAGAAGAAGAAACAAGCGAGTTGGAATAAGATAGTTGTATTCGTGTGGTGTAATATATGTAATATAGTGTGCTTATGCTTTATGATATATGTAAAAATTGCTTGTATTAATAAGTATTTTTTTTATTATGAATCTAACTCTTGTCTATTTTACAGTATAAAAACACAAAATGGATAGACAACCCAATATTTTAAGAGACCTACCCGGAGACATGATTGATGAAATCTTGTCTAGAGTCGGTCAGAATTCTTCGGCACAACTATTTAAGGCGAGATCAGTTTGTAAGACATTCGAAGAACGTTCCAAGAATGCCTTGGTTTATAAAAGGCTTTCGTTCGAAAGATGGGGGATATCACATTGGGAAATCCATAAGTTACGATGTGTTTACTTTGACGCATATATTGCGGGGAACCCAAATGCTATTTTACGCAATGGGTTAAGAAATTATTTTGACTCAATATATCCGAATATTGGACTTCGTGATTTAGAAAAAGCGGCTAACATGCAACATAAAGAAGCATGTTATGCTTACGGATTAGTAATGTTCGCTTCTCACCAAAGTGAGAACAAGAACATCGGGCTACAACTATTAAACAAAACGTTCCCACAAGTGACGGAGTCGGTAATTGGGGTAAGAAATGAGGTTTTTAGATTGTTACGGGACTGTTGGACATTACGTAACCCTCGTCCCTTTGATGACGTTACAACACGCTGTCTTATCAACGGCCATAACGGTTATGTTCCACAAGACCAAGGATGGGAAGTAGTCCTAGTAAAACCAGAATGCATGACTTGTTTCTGGACGTATGACTTACGTGTCTTTATTGCCTTTGCTGAACGACTTGTGTACTAGCTAGAATTATCTTCACAACCATCTTGTATCAAATTTATTGTGTGCTATATTTCATGCTATATGTAAAATAAGCGGTATTGTAAGTTTGTAAAATATTGTGTAAAAGTTTGAAAGCGAAATATTATTATAATCAGTTTTTCATATAGAATTGTAGTAGTTGAATTGTATATTAGTTACTAAGTATGAACTTAACGGGTAGGCACTACCCGAATTTAAACTTATAAAACGCTAATATGAAGAAAAAGCTTTTATAAATGAGTTCATATTATGCTACGAAATACTATTAACTACTCTTAATATTCTGTATGATTAACTTGTTCCATTTGACTATTTTGAAGGAAATGGCACCGACTACTCGACACACCGTGAATATGAATGAAGAGGAATTCCGTACTTTTCTAGCTTCAAACATAGCTGCAGTACAGGCTGCGCTACATACCAACAATAACCTTGGATCTAGCAGTACAGGAAATCGTGTAGGATGCACCTACAAAGAATTCACTGCCTGCAAACCTTTGGAATTTGATGGAACCGAAGGACCGATCGGATTGAAATAGTGGACCGAGAAGGTCGAATCGGTGTTTGCCATAAGTAAGTGTACTGAAGAGGACAAAGTGAAGTACGCTATGCATACCTTCACAGGTTCTGCGTTAACATGGTAGAATACCTATCTAGAGCAAGTGGGACAAGACGATGCGTATGCACTACCGTGGTCAGCATTCAAGCACTTGATGAACGAGAAGTACCGTCCCAGAACCGAGGTCAATAAGCTCAAGACAGAACTTAGAGGGTTACAAACCCAAGGATTTGATATTACCACGTACGAAAGACGATTCACAGAATTGTGCCTATTGTGTCCGGGAGCATTCGAAGATGAGGAAGAAAAGATCGACGCGTTTGTGAAAGGATTACCGGAAAGAATCCAAGAAGATATAAGTTCACACGAGCCCGCCTCCATACAACAGGCATGTAGAATGGCTCACAAACTAGTGAACCAGATTGAAGAAAGAATTAAAGAACAGACTGCTGAAGAGGCCAATGTGAAGCAAGTCAAAAGAAAGTGGGAGGAAAACGGTGATAAGAATCACCAATACAACAACAACAGCAATTACAACAATAATCGCAACAATTATCCCAACAATCGCAACATCAATCGCAACTACAACAAACACCCCAACAACAACAACAACAACAACAACAACTACAACAATCATCTCAACAACAATAATAACCGCAACAACAACAACAATCAGAAGCAGCTATGCCAAAGGTGTGAAAAGAATCACTCGGGGTTCTGCACCAAATTTTGCAACAAGTGTAAAAGAAATGGTCATAGCGAGACGAAGTGTGAAGTCTACGGACCAGGGGTTAATAGAACGAAAGGAACAAATGGTGTCGGAACGAGTAATGGCGGAGTAAGTAGTGTCGGAGCAAGTTATGCCAATGTAGTTTGTTATAAATGTGGAAAACCGGGCCACATTATTAGAAATTGCCCGAACCAGGAGAACACGAATGGACAAGGCCGCGGAAGAGTTTTCAATATTAATGCGGCAGAGGCACAGGAAGACCCGGAGCTTGTTACGGGTACGTTTCTTATTGACAATAAATCTGCTTACGTTTTATTTGATTCGGGTGCGGATAGAAGTTATATGAGTAGAGATTTTTGTGCTAAATTAAGTTGTCCATTGACGCCTTTGGATAGTAAATTTTTACTCGAATTAGCAAATGGTAAATTAATTTCAGCAGATAATATATGTCGGAATCGAGAAATTAAACTGGTTAGCGAAACATTTAAGATTGATTTGATACCAATAGAGTTAGGGAGTTTTGATGTGATAATCGGTATGGACTGGTTGAAAGAAGTGAAAGCAGAGATCGTTTGTTACGAAAATGCAATTCGCATTATACGAGAAAAAGGAAAACCCTTAATGGTGTACGGAGAAAAGGGCAACACGAAGCTACATCTTATTAGTAATTTGAAGGCACAAAAACTAATAAGAAAAGGTTGCTATGCTGTTCTAGCACACGTCGAGAAAGTACAAACTGAAGAAAAGAGCATCAATGATGTTCCCATTGCAAAAGAATTTCCCGATGTATTTTCGAAAGAATTACCGGGATTACCCCCACATCGATCCGTTGAATTTCAAATAGATCTTGTACCAGGAGCTGCACCAATAGCTCGTGCTCCTTACAGACTCGCACCCAGCGAGATGAAAGAACTGCAAAGCCAATTACAAGAACTTTTAGAGCGTGGTTTCATTCGACCAAGCACATCACCGTGGGGAGCTCCTGTTTTGTTTGTCAAGAAGAAAGATGGTACATTCAGGTTGTGTATCGACTACCGAGAGTTGAACAAACTTACCATCAAGAACCGCTACCCACTACCGAGAATCGACGACTTATTTGATCAACTACAAGGCTCGTCTGTTTATTCAAAGATTGACTTACGTTCCGGGTATCATCAAATGCGGGTGAAAGAAGATGATATTCCAAAGACTGCTTTCAGAACACGTTACGGTCATTACGATTTTATGGTCATGCCGTTTGGTTTAACTAATGCACCAGCTGTGTTCATGGACCTTATGAACCGAGTGTGTGGACCATACCTTGACAAGTTTGTCATTGTTTTCATTGATGACATACTTATTTACTCAAAGAATGACCAAGAACACGGTGAACATCTGAGAAAGGTGTTAGAAGTATTGAGGAAGGAAGAATTGTACGCTAAATTTTCAAAGTGTGCATTTTGGTTGGAAGAAGTTCAATTCCTCGGTCACATAGTGAACAAAAAAGGTATTAAGGTGGATCCGGCAAAGATAGAAACTGTTGAAAAGTGGGAAACCCTGAAAACTCCGAAACACATACGCCAGTTTTTAGGACTAGCTGGTTACTACAGAAGGTTCATCCAAGACTTTTCCAAAATAGCAAAACCCTTGACTGCATTAACGCATAAAGGGAAGAAATTTGAATGGAAGGATGAACAAGAGAAAGCGTTTCAGTTATTGAAGAAAAAGCTAACTACGGCACCTATATTGTCATTGCCTGAAGGGAATGATGATTTTGTGATTTATTGTGACGCATCAAAGCAAGGTCTCGGTTGTGTATTAATGCAACGAACGAAGGTGATTGCTTATGCGTCTAGACAATTGAAGATTCACGAGCAAAATTATACGACACATGATTTGGAATTAGGCGCGGTTGTTTTTGCATTAAAGACTTGGAGGCACTACTTATATGGGGTCAAAAGTATTATATATACCAACCACAAAAGTCTTCAACACATATTTAATCAGAAACAACTGAATATGAGGCAGCGTAGGTGGATTGAATTGTTGAATGATTACGACTTTGAGATTCGTTACCACCCGGGGAAGGCAAATGTGGTAGCCGATGCCTTGAGCAGGAAGGACAGAGAACCCATTCGAGTAAAATCTATGAATATAATGATTCATAATAACCTTACTACTCAAATAAAGGAGGCGCAACAAGGAGTTTTAAAAGAGGGAAATTTAAAGGATGAAATACCCAAAGGATCGGAGAAGCATCTTAATATTCGGGAAGACGGAACCCGGTATAAGGCTGAAAGGATTTGGGTACCAAAATTTGGAGATATGAGAGAAATGGTACTTAGAGAAGCTCATAAAACCAGATACTCAATACATCCTGGAACGGGGAAGATGTACAAGGATCTCAAGAAACATTTTTGGTGGCCGAGTATGAAAGCCGATGTTGCTAAATATGTAGGAGAATGTTTGACGTGTTCTAAGGTCAAAGCTAAGCATTAGAAACCATCAGGTCTACTTCAACAACCCGAAATCCCGGAATGGAAATGGGAAAACATTACCATGGATTTCATCACTAAATTTCCAAGGACTGCAAGTGGTTTTGATACTATTTGGGTAATAGTTGATCGTCTCACCAAATCAGCACACTTCCTGCCAATAAGAGAAGATGACAAGATGGAGAAGTTAGCACGACTGTATTTGAAGGAAGTCGTCTCCAGACATGGAATACCAATCTCTATTATCTCTGATAGGGATGGCAGATTTATTTCAAGATTCTGGCAGACATTACAGCAAGCATTAGGAACTCGTCTAGACATGAGTACTGCCTATCATCCACAAACTGATGGGCAGAGTGAAAGGACGATACAAACGCTTGAAGACATGCTACGAGCATGTGTTATTGATTTCGAAAACAGTTGGGATCGACATCTACCGTTAGCAGAATTTTCCTACAACAACAGCTACCATTCAAGCATTGAGATGGCGCCGTTTGAAGCACTTTATGGTAGAAAGTGCAGGTCTCCGATTTGTTGGAGTGAAGTGGGGGATAGACAGATTACAGGTCCGGAGATTATACAAGAAACTACCGAGAAGATCATCCAAATTCAACAACGGTTGAAAACCGCCCAAAGTCGACAAAAGAGCTACGCTGACATTAAAAGAAAAGATATAGAATTTGAAATTGGAGAGATGGTCATGCTTAAAGTTGCACCTTGGAAAGGCGTTGTTCGATTTGGTAAACGAGGGAAATTAAATCCAAGGTATATTGGACCATTCAAGATTATTGATCGTGTCGGACCAGTAGCTTACCGACTTGAGTTACCTCAACAACTCGCGGCTGTACATAACACTTTCTACGTCTCGAATTTAAAGAAATGTTTTGCTAAAGAAGATCTCACTATTCCGTTAGATGAAATCCAAATCAACGAAAAACTTCAATTCATCGAAGAACCCGTCGAAATAATGGATCGTGAGGTTAAAAGACTTAAGCAAAACAAGATACCAATTGTTAAGGTTCAATGGAATGCTCGTAGAGGACCCGAGTTCACCTGGGAGGGTGAAGATCAGATGAAGAAGAAATACCCTCATCTATTTCCAGAAGATTCGTCAACACCTTCAACAACTTAAAATTTCGGGACGAAATTTATTTAACGGGTAGGTACGGTAGTGACCCGAACTTTTCCATGTTTATATATATATTAATTGAGATTGATATTTACATGATTAAATATTTCCAACATGTTAAGCAATCAAACTTGTTAAGACTTGATTAATTGAAATATGTTTCATATAGACAATTGACCACCCAAGTTGACCGGTGATTCACGAACGTTAAAACTTGTAAAAACTATATGATGATATATATATGGATATATATATATATATAGTTAACATGATACTATGATAAGTAAACATATCATTAAGTATATTAACAATGAACTACATATGTATAAACAAGACTACTAACTTAATGATTTTTAAACGAGACATATATGTAACGATTATCGTTGTAAAGACATTTAATGTATATATATCTTATTAAGAGATATTCATACATGATAATATCATGACAATATAATAATTTAAAATCTCATTTTATATTATAAACATTGGGTTAACAACATTTAACAAGATCGTTAACCTAAAGGTTTCAAAACAACACTTACATGTAACGACTAACGATGACTTAACGACTCAGTTAAAATGTATATACATGTAGTGTTTTAATATGTATTTATACACTTTTGAAAGACTTCAATACACTTATCAAAATACTTTTACTTAACAAAAATGCTTACAATTACATCCTCGTTCAGTTTCATCAACAATTCTACTCGCATGCACCCGTATTCATACTCGTACAATACATAGCTTTTAGATGTATGTACTATTGGTATATACACTTCAATAATCAGCTCTTAGCAGCCCATGTGAGTCACCTAACACATGTGGGAACCATCATTTGGCAACTAGCATGAAATATCTCATAAAATTACATAAATATGAGTAATCATTCATGACTTATTTACATGAAAACAAAATTACATATCCTTTATATCTAATCCATACACCAATGACCAAAAACACCTACAAACACTTTCATTCTTCAATACAAGGTAATAATCATATTCAAACTTTGGTTCAATTTCTATAACTATAACAATCTTATTTCAAGTGATGATCTTACTTGAACTTGTTTTCGTGTCATGATTCTGCTTCAAGAACTTCGAGCCATCCAAGGATCCATTGAAGCTAGATCTATTTTTCTCTTTTCCAGTAGGTTTATCCAAGGAACTTAAGGTAGTAATGATGTTCATAACATCATTCGATTCATACATATAAAGCTATCTTATTCGAAAGTTTAAACTTGTAATCACTAGAACATAGTTTAGTTAATTCTAAACTTGTTCGCAAACAAAAGTTAATCCTTCTAACTTGACTTTTAAAATCAACTAAACACATGTTCTATATCTATATGATATGCTAACTTAATGATTTAAAACCTGGAAACACGAAAAACACCGTAAAACTGGATTTACGCCGTCGTAGTAACACCGCGGGCTGTTTTGGGTTAGTTAATTAAAAACTATGATAAACTTTGATTTAAAAGTTGTTATTCTGAGAAAATGATTTTTATTATGAACATGAATCTATATCCAAAAATTATGGTTAAACTCAAAGTGGAAGTATGTTTTCTAAAATGGTCATCTAGACGTCGTTCTATCGACTGAAATGACTACCTTTACAAAAATGACTTGTAACTTATTTTTCCGACTATAAACCTATACTTTTTCTGTTTAGATTCATAAAATAGAGTTCAATATGAAACCATAGTAATTTGATTCACTCAAAACGGATTTAAAATGAAGAAGTTATGGGTAAAACAAGATTGGATAATTTTTCTCATTTTAGCTACATGAAAATTGGTAACAAATCTATTCCAACCATAACTTAATCAACTTGTATTGTATATTATGTAATCTTGAGATACCATAGACACGTATACAATGTTTCAACCTATCATGTCGACACATATATATAATTTGGAACAACCATAGACACTCTATATGTGAATGTTGGAGTTAGCTATACAGGGTTGAGGTTGATTCCAAAATATATATAGTTTGAGTTGTGATCAATACTGAGATACGTATACACTGGGTCGTGGATTGATTCAAGATAATATTTATCGATTTATTTCTGTACATCTAACTGTGGACAACTAGTTGTAGGTTACTAACGAGGACAGCTGACTTAATAAACTTAAAACATCAAAATATATTAAAAGTGTTGTAAATATATTTTGAACATACTTTGATATATATGTATATATTGTTATAGGTTCGTGAATCAACAGTGGCCAAGTCTTACTTCCTGACGAAGTAAAAATCTGTGAAAGTGAGTTATAGTCCCACTTTAAAATCTAATATTTTTGGGATGAGAATACATGCAGGTTTTATAAATGATTTACAAAATAGACACAAGTACGTGAAACTACATTCTATGGTTGAATTATCGAAATCGAATATGCCCCTTTTTATTAAGTCTGGTAATCTAAGAATTAGGGAACAGACACCCTAATTTACGCGAATCCTAAAGATAGATCTATTGGGCCTAACAAACCCCATCCAAAGTACCGGATGCTTTAGTACTTCGAAATTTATATCATATCCGAAGGGTGTCCCGGAATAATGGGGATATTTTTATATATGCATCTTGTTAATGTCGGTTACCAGGTGTTCACCATATGAATGATTTTTATTTCTATGTATGGGATGTGTATTGAAATATGAAATCTTGTGGTCTATTGTTATGATTTGATATATATAGGTTAAACCTATAACTCACCAACATTTTTGTTGACGTTTAAAGCATGTTTATTCTCAGGTGAATACTAAGAGCTTCCGCTGTTGCATACTAAAATAAGGACAAGATTTGGAGTCCGTGTTTGTATGATATTGTGTAAAAACTGCATTCAAGAAACTGATTTCGATATAACATATTTGTATTGTAAGCCATTATGTAATGGTCGTGTGTAAACAGGATATTTTAGATTATCATTATTTGATAATCTACGTAAAGCTTTTTAAACCTTTATTTATGAAATAAAGGTTATGGTTTGTTTTAAAAATGAATGCAGTCTTTGAAAAACTTCTCATATAGAGGTCAAAACCTCGCAACGAAATCAATTAATATGGAACGTTTTTAATCAATAAGAACGGGACATTTCATTATGAGGTTCGGATAAACTCACATAGGATCACAATTTACTGACACTCCTTGGTATGCCGACATGGCCAACTACCTAGTTGCCGGAGTAGTACAAAAAGGAATGAGCACCTCCCGAAGAAGGAAGTTCTTCAGGGATGCCAAGTACTACTACTGGGATGATCTTTACCTGTTTAGAATTTGCCCTGATCAGATAATCAGGAGGTGCGTAGACGAAAAACAAGCAGCAGGGATTCTTCACCAATGTCACCATGGACCAACTGGAGGTCATCATGGAGCAAACTTAACCGCAAGAAAAGTATACGAATCAGGATTCTATTGGCCGTCTATATTCCGAGATGCGCAAGAGCTTGTAAAGCGTTGCGACGTATGCCAAAGGCAAGGTTTTATCTCTATGAATAATGAGATGCCTCAGACTAATATCCAAGCTTGCAAGATCTTCGATATATGGGGATTAGACTTCATGGGCCCATTCCCAAAGTCTAGTGGGAAAGAATATGTCCTCGTAGCGGTAGATTACGTCTCCAAATGGGTCGAAGCCCAAGCATTTCCAACTAATGATGCCAAAGTCGTCACCAACTTCCTGAAGAGACTCTTCTGCAGATTTGGAGCTCCCCGTGCTATAATAAGTGATAGAGGCACACACTTCTGTAATACCCAATTTATGAAGGTGATGCAACAATACGGAGTTACCCACAAAATGTCCACTGCCTATCATCTATAGACTAACGGACAAGCAGAGGTCAAGAACATAGCACTCAAAAGAATCTTAGAACGAACTGTCGGCCATCATGGAAATAAATGGGCCGAAAAACTAGATGATGCTCTGTGGGCATTCCGGACTGCTTACAAGAATCCTCTAGGAACTACACCCTACTGCATGATCTATGGAAAAGCCTGTCACCTTCCGCTGGAACTTGAATATAAAGCTCTCTGGACGCTGAAGACCTGCAACCTCGATCCCTCAGTTACCACAAAAATTGGAAAATGCAAATGAACGAGCTCGCCGAATTAAGAGACCAAGCATACGAAATGTCATACATCAATAAGGAACAAATAAAGCTTAAGCATGACGCAAAATTGATTCCTACAAAGTTCGCTCCTGGAGATAAAGTTCTGCTCTTCAATTCTCGGTTCAAGAAGTTCGCTGGAAAATTTAGATCAAGATGGAGTGGCCCATACAAAGTTATACATGCTTTTCCACATGGATCCGTAGAATTGGAAGGACCTACTGGCAATTTCAAAGTCAACGGCCACCGGTTGAAAGCTTATCTAGAAGACCACGATAAGGAGGAGTACCTCTTCTCCTTCGATCCATTCTGAAGTTCTGACAAAGAAAAGTCAAGCTGTAACGACTTGATAAACAAAGCGCTCTTGGGAGGCACCCCTTGCTTATCCTTTTCATTATTATTTATTTTTATTATTTTCAGTCTTAAGATATTATCTCTGTGTACTAACAACTAAGCGCCGTACTTGCGCTTAGTACTTACAAGTTTGTTGAATGTGTTCAGGCAAAATGCCAAGTTCAGGAGCTTCAGTTTACATCCCAGTTCGCAGGAGGAGGACTCCTAGAGTTTACTCATCCGGAAGCAGTGCTGATTAGAACAGGCCATCAACAGGGCTATTAGGCCCAAGGCGATTGATATTGGAGAGCGTTGAGGAGGATATTGGCACAGCACCGCCAGCTCCTCCCGTTTGACGATCTAAACGTTTAGCCAGGAGACCAGCCGAGCACACACAGCTGCCAGATACATGAGCCACAGACAGTGATACACTATGGAGCCACTTTAAGTGACCCTGATGTTGCATGGGCACTACTTAGATACCAGCAGAGGCTCTACCGAGCTCTTAGAGCATACCTTCAGTGCGAGGGGATTCCGTACAGTACTCTGGGCCCGTCTTCATTTAGGCTAGCACGCCGTGTTCATCCGACACGACAAGCTACGCCCAAGCATTCAACACCGGCCTCAATTCACTCAGTTGCCTCAGCTGTCATGCCTGCACACGCTACTCCTATTCCCATCACGCCGCCTGCTCCAGTCACCGAGCCAGTTCCAGTCACTGAGCTACCTGAGGGTTGTCACTTAGTCACTATTCCCATTTCAGTTGAGCCACCAACGGCCCAGGCATTTGAGATCACTGGGAGCATACATGACGAGGAGCCTTTCCTGAGCCTATCCCACCTGGAGTTTCCGTCAGACCTATGTCTGGATTCACTACTAGGCCCTGAGTTGGATATAGGGCAACCTCTCGAGTACTTACCAAGACTAGAGGATGATGGTGATATCTTCAAATACTTCACAGCGCCGACTCAGCACATTGACCAGGATAGTATCCCATAGACTACTTTATTTTACTTTATTTTACTTTTAGTTTTATCTTTTTGAAGCATTGTACTAAAAAAGTTATATATATATATATATATATTGGAAATGCTTCCTTTCTCTTTTTGTTCTTCATACAGAAATATTATCAAAAGAGACTGGTCCCTAGGAGATTGATCGTAGTAAGGCCCAGCACTAGGAAAGTAACACGACCATAGGGAACTAATCCTTCCTCAAACCTATTTCGATTATAACGCACTAAAATCTCTAAGTGTGGGGTAACCCCCGCACTCTAACTTAGAATTTTAGAAGTGAATGTCCTTGATTTATAAAATATTAAAATATTCTTTCTAGAGAACATTAGGGACAATGTTCTTCTAAGTGTGGGTGGGTAAAGGTTTTAAAGGTCGAAGGTTTTAAAAGTCGAGTAACCATAAAACGCCAAGTTTTGAAAAATTCTTTTGTCCAAAAGTATTTAAGCAATGGATATTGGGTAATTTCGAAAAATCCTTACCTTGTTTTTGCCCAAAAGATCTAATAAAATTGCTAGAAATCGGTTTTCGGAACATTTATTAGAACGGAACGATTAAGCTGAAACTTATGTTTTGTGTCAAAAGATTTCTTTTAAGAAAATATGTAAAAGGCTACGCATGATCAAGCACGACCCCTACTCCCCAAAAGGTAAGGAATCTTGGACCCAAAGTATCTATATGACCCATCAAATCTACAGTACTTTGTTATTTCAATTCATGAGCATGCCGGTATACGGTTCAAGTTAGAACTTAGTTCAGACATACGTTTCAAGACCAATGGTTAGTGAGCGCCTGAAAGGACTCGTTCATATACATTATAAACGATTCACAATAGTTAATTACATCGCGAGGTATTTGACCTCTATAAGATACGTTTTACAAACATTGCATTCGTTTATAAAAGACAAACTTTCTTTACATCAAAAATTGACGGCATGCATACAATTTCATATTAAAACCAACTATAATTGACTTAATATTAATCTTGATGAACTCAACGACTCGAATGCAATGTCTTTCAAAGTATGTCATGAATGACTCCAGGTAATATCCTTAAAATGAGCTAATGCACAGCGGAAGATTTCTTTAATACCTGAGAATAAACATGCTTTAAAGTGTCAACCAAAAGGTTGGTGAGTTCATAAGTTTATCATAATCAATCATTTCCGTAATAGTAATAGACCACAAGATTTCAGTTTTCATAAATATCCGTACACTCGCAAGTGTTTAAAAGTATTATATAAGTTGTAGGCACCCGGTAACAAGCCTTAACATTCATGTTTTACCCTCTGAAGTACACCAGATCAGGTGTGTTTAAAATAACCTCGAAGTACTAAAGCATCCCATAGTCAGGATGAGGTTTGTCAGGCCCAATAGATCTATCTTTAGGATTCGCGCCTACCGTACATAGACAAGTAGTTTAATGTTACCAAGCTAAGGGTATATTTCTGGTTTAAACCCACATAGAATTAGTTTTAGTACTTGCACCTACTTCGTAAAACATTTATAAAACAGCGCATGTATTCTCAGCCCAAAAATATATATTGCAAAAGCAATTAAAAAGGGAGCAAATGAAACTCACAATACTGTATTTCGTAGCAATTATGTATATGACGGTACTGAACAAGTGCAGGGTTTGTCTCGGATTCACGAACGTATCAATATTGTGATTCAATATTGCAGGAAAGTACGTACACGCAATGAAAATGATAAACATTAGGTTGACCTCACGAGCAATACCCTTGATCAATACCCATAACCTCCATAGCTATAACCCATAATTTCCTTAGCTCTATCCCGTTTGAAAACATATTTTGAAATTGTCTGAGTATAACTCTGTCGTAGTATTTTATGTATACTAATAATATCTTGAAATAATACAAAGAAAATATATATATGTAATTCGATTGAGAGAGTTTAGAGAAATATATTTTCAAGTTTCTATGAAATAATGAAACCTATTCAAATCTATTTATAATAGATTTTTGAATTATTGAAGTGAATTATTAAAGTATGAATTATTAAAGTGAATTATTAAAGTATGAATTATTAAAGTGAATTATTAAAGTATGAATTATTAAAGTGAATTATTAAAGTGAATTATTAAAGTATGAATTATTAAAGTGAATTATTAAAGTATGAATTATTAAAGTATGAATTATTAAAGTGAATTATTAAAGTAAATTATTAAAGTGAATTATTAAAGTGAATTATTAAAGTATGAATTATTAAAGTGAATTATTAAAGTAAAAATAAAGTAAAGGTAAAGTTTAAGTATAGTAAAAGTATAAAACTATGTACGTATAATACGCGTATAAATATATATAATATTAATTTAAATCGTTATATATATTTAATAAAATAAAATATAAATATCGTTATCTTTATCATACTGGTTAAGTAATGAGTTGTCAAAAGTGGTTCTAGATATTTATAAAAGTTATATACGTTTTAATAATAAAGTTCTTTTTAAACTGAAAAACGTTTTTATACGTTTGAAACTAAATCAAATAAATATGATAATTTTGTTTTCCAAAACTAAATATATTTAAGAATCATTTTGTTTAAAGGTTAAAATAATGGAAATCGTTATATCATAAAGCGTTTTAGAAAAGTAGAATCATATATATTCATAATAGGTTTCAAGTTTTTAAATTACAGTCTGTTGGTGAAGCATGAGATAAAGTTCAAAGGTTAAATAAACGTATGAAATCATCTTAATAAAAAATGTTGATACGCAATATCTAAGTTATTTATATTCCACATTTCAACTTTAAAATGATAGTCATAATAGTTATCTTATTAACATCACGAGGAAAATGTTGTAAGGTATGAATTTAAAATCAAATAGGAATCTTCACTAACTCTTGTCTAGTTCTCGTTAGTTGACACCTTGTTCTTATATGTAAAATCACTTTACCATTTTCCGAATATGGTTAAAAGGGAAAGGTTTCCTAAATCAAAGTGGACCTCCTAACAGGGACTCGTAGCCATAAATTCAATGTATCTAATAATTCAATCATTTGATATTATCTTCTAATTCCATCGATAAACATATTGAAACAAATACGTTCATGTAAAGTATTATACGTTTAATACTTTATTAATATCCTCAAGTTATAATATATATATATATATATACATATATATATACATATTTATTTATATATAACGGTTCGTGAATCGTCAGAATTTGGTCGAGGTTATAATGAATGTATGAACACAATTTAAAATTCTTGATATTTAACTTAACAAACTTTGCTTATCGTGTCGGAATAATATAAAGATAAAGTTTAAATTTGGTTGGAAATTTCTGGGTTGTCACAGTACCTACCCGTTAAAGAAATTTCGTCCCGAAATTTGAATGGGATGGTCATGGCTGACAATAAGTATGTTTTCATGATGTATACGAGTTGGAAATTATAGTTTTATTATCATTAAGTAATATTGATAAAGCAATTTGATTTTTGTGAAGAGTACGAGTGAAGTTATCACAAAAGAATGAAATGGGTAAATGCACGTTCTTTTTAGCCAATGACATAGTCACGGTTGATTTCCGGAATTCAAGGAATTTAGAGAAAATCTTCGTAATAAGATTTGGTTCTTCGGTAATTAAGGAAGTTAGGATCCTCTTTGATTAAATGCGATAATCTGTTTTGATTGCTCTGTCGGATATTTTACTATATATCCACCTCCTTCGTTTCCTTACAATTCACACCTTCTATTCTTTCTTCTTTAATTCATACTTTGAATCATTCGTCAATATGCTCCATCCGGTTCTAATTCTTGATATACTTCTAACTTTCATATCTGTCATTCTTCTTTTTCACCTGCCTCCGGAAGAATCTATTTACTTCTACTATACACTTAGTTTTATAGTGTTTTTAGTTCTTCCGTGTCTTTATATTGCTATATGCATCGATATATATGGTTTATAGTTTCTGGGTTGTTGTTAGGTTTTATATCTTTCCTTATATTTTTATGTCACTGTTTCTGTCTTCTATAATCATTGTCATCTCCAGTTAATGCTTTCTTTTATTTGCTGCGATTTATACCCCAATTTCTGTTTCGGAGTTTTTGTCCTTTCGTTTCTTCTTCTTGTGAGTAAGTACCGCTTATAATGGTCCATAATTCGCAGATATGAATTTCAGAATGAACATTGTTAATGTTGTAAGAAGAAAATTGTAATGGCACGATCTTGACTTGACAAATTACTAGAATACCTCGGAAAAGACCGAATCATCAAGAAATATTTTCTTGATATTTTAGAGATTAAAGAGAATATAAAAGTCGTGTAACATGACACATGATGACGTTATGATCTGTGAATCATCACGTTCCATTTAGAAACTCAGCATGAATTACTGTAATATAATCACGTTGATCAAGTGTCATTATATTATACTAACTCATGCTTCAGCTCCCAACACTACTTCAAAAATATTCCTATTTTAAACTCGAATGTTTCAGAATTTAGAAACTAAAATAGTGAAAGGACCCGTTCATATACATTATAAACGATTCACAATAGTTGATTACATCGCGAGGTATTTTGACCTCTATATGATACATTTTACAAACATTGCATTCGTTTTTAAAAGACAAACTTTCTTTACAACGAAAGTTGACAGAATGCACACCATTTCATAATACATCCAACTATAATTGACATAATAATAATCTTGATGAACTCAATGACTCGAATGCAACGTCTTTTAAAATATGCCATGAATGACTCCAAGTAATATCCTTAAAATGAGCTAATGCACAGCGGAAGATTTCTTTAATACCTGAGAATAAACATGCTTTAAAGTGTCAACCAAAAGGTTGGTGAGTTCATAGGTTTATCATAATAATCATTTCAATATATTAATAGACCACAAGATTTCCGTTTATAAATATATGTACACTCGCAAGTGTATAAAAGTATTCTATAAGTTGTAGGCACCCGGTAACAAGCCTTAACGTTCATGTTTTACCCTCTGAAGTACACCAGATCAGGTGTGTTTAAAATAACCTCGAAGTACTAAAGCATCCCATAGTCAGGATGGGGTTTGTCAGGCCCAATAGATCTATCTTTAGGATTCGCGCCTACCGTACATAGACAAGTAGTTTAATGTTACCAAGCTAAGGGTATATTTCTGGTTTAAACCCACGTAGAATTAGTTTTAGTACTTGTGCCTATTTCGTAAAACATTTATAAAAACAGCGCATGTATTCTCAGTCCCAAAAATATATATAAAAGGGAGCAAATGAAACTCACCATACTGTATTTCGTAGTAAAAATACATATAACGTCATTTAACAAGTGCAAGGTTGGCCTCGGATTCACGAACCTATATTAATTATATATATTTATATGTTGGTCAATATTTTTCTAACAATTTTTGGTCAAGTCATAGTGTACCACAATCCTAATGCTCGAGACTAATATGCAAAAGTCAACAAAAGTCAACTTGACCCAAAATGACTTCTAAAATTTATACGTGTTTATTATATAACTTAGCTATAGTCGTTTTATATATTTAAATATATTTATTAGATTTTATAATAATAAAAGTCATTTATTAATAAAAATTTATATTAACGTTTATATATGATAAAATATACTTTTATATATCTTAAGTAGTAAAATTTATAAAGTTCACTTAATATTGTAAAACTATAGTGGTAAGTATTATTAATGTAATTATATTACGAGTGGTGAAAAATATCTTTGTATCCCCTATTTATTTGATAAAATAATATTGATCATAATAATAATAAGTAAAAGTTGTATTATTTTGTAATAATAATTATTATTATTCTATAAAAAAAATAACAATATTTATATTTACTAAAAATGTTATTATGATAAAATGATAATACTAACATAATAGTAATAATGATATTTTATAATAACAATGATATTTCTATTAAAATAATAACGACGATAGTAATAATAATCATTTTAACAATAATACTAAAATTCAGTTGACTTTAACTTCAAATCCGTTCATCGAAACCATTCGATATCTAAATGAAAAGTTCTTAATTTTTCACTAGCTTTCCAATGACATGCATATCATATACCCTATCTCAGTAGCATATGTATCTAATTCAGGATTCAACAAACCTATCTAAGAACAATATCGAATGTACAAGCATGCATAATCCTATATACTCGAGCACTAGTCAGGGATACACTATTGATATATAAAAGTTAAGTTATGAGTGCTCACGTATCAATATTGAGATTCAATATTGCAGGAAAGTACGTAGACGCAACGGAGATGATAAACACTAGATTGACCTCACGAGCATACCCATGAACCATACCCATCACCTCCATAGCTATAACCCATAATTTCCTTAGCTTCGACTCATTCAAAAAAAACTATTTTGAAATCACTCGGACATCACTCCGTCGTAATATTTTATGTATACTAATAATATCTTGAAATAATATAGAGCAAATATATATATATATATATATATATATATATATATATATATATATATATATATATATATATATATATATATAAATCGATTAAGAGAGTTTAGAGAAATATATTTTCAAGTTTCTATGAAATAATGAAACCTATTGAATTCTATTTATAATAGATTTTTGAATTATTAAAGTGAATTATTAAAGTATGAATTATTAAAGTGAATTATTAAAGTATGAATTATTAAAGTGAATTATTAAAGTATGAATTATTAAAGTGAATTATTAAAGTATGAATTATTAAAGTGAATTATTAAAGTATGAATTATTAAAGTGAATTATTAAAGTATGAATTATCAAAGTGAATTATTAAAGTTAAAGTAAAGTAAAAGTAAAGTAAAGGTAAAGTTAAATTATAGTAAAAATATAAAAACTATGTATGTATAATACGTGTATAAATATATATAATATTAATTTAAATCGTTATATATATATTTAATGAAATAAAATATAAATATCGTTATATTTATTATAATGGTTAAGTAATGAGTTGTCAAAAGTGATTCTAGATATTTATAAAAGTTATATACGTTTTAATAATAAAGTTCTTTTTAAACTGAAAACGTTTTTGTACGTTTGAAAATAGATTAATAGAATATTATGGAAACCAATTCTCCAATAGCTTTTGTCTAACTTTCGTAAATGACACTTTTTATTTTTATTTATAAATAGCTTTACAAATTATTTCGAATATCGTTAAGAGGAATAGATTTCTCAAATCATAGTGGACCTCTCAACAGAGACTTGTAATCATAATTCAATGTTTCTGATAATTCAATCATTTAATATATATATACATATATTTTTTTTAATTTCGTCGATAATCATATTGAAACAAATACATTCATATAAAGCATTATACTTTTAAATACTTTGTTGACATTTTCAATTTATAACATATACACATATACATACATATTCATATATGTTCATTTAATAGTTCATGAATCATTGGAATTTGGTCGAGGTTTAAATGAATGTATAAATATAGTTTAAAATCCTTGAGATTTAACTTAACAAACATTGCTTATCATGTCAGAATAATATAAAGATAAAGTTTAAATTTAGTCGGAAATTTCCGGGTCGTCACAGTACCTACCCGTTAAAGAAATTTCGTCCCCGAAATTTGATAGAGGTCGTTATGGCTAACAATGAGAATGTTATTATGACGATTATGAAGTTTTATCATGTCTAAGAAGTATGGATAAAATAATTCGATTACTCAAAGCGTATGAGGGAAGTTATCGTAAATGAAGGAAATAAGATTATAGTGATTCGTCATATCTTTTGACGTCATCACAATTGATCTCCGAATTTAAAGAAAATCTTTGTAATCTATGTTGTATTTGATGCTTCGGTGATTAAGGAGATTATGATTCTCTTCGAATTAATACGATAATCCATCTTGATTTCTCTGTCGGGTATTTCACTATAAATCCACCTCCTTCGTTTCCTTACAACTCACACCTTCTATTCTTTCTCCCTCAACTCATATTTTAAAGTATTTGTCAATATGCTTCATCCAGTACTGATTCTCGATATACTCCTCACTTTCATATCTGTCGTTCTTCTTTTTCATCTGCCTCCGGAAGAATCTATTTATTACTACTATACTCTCGGTTTTATAGTGTTTTTAGTTCTTCCGTGTCTTTATATTACTATATGCATCGATATATATGGTTTAAAATTTTTGGGTGGTTGTTGGGTTTTTTTATCTTCCCTTATATTTCAAAGCCCCTGCTTTTGTCTTCTATAATCATTGACATCCAAGTTAATGCTCCCTTCTATTTGCTGCGATTTATACTCCAATTTCTATTTTGGAGTTTGTCCTTTCGTTTCTTCTTCTTGCGATTAAGCAACGTTTGTAATGGTCCAGTATTCGCAGATATGAATTTCAGAATGAACATAGTTAATGTTCTAAGAAGGAAATGGTAATGGCACAATCTTGATTTGTTAATTTACCAGAATACCCTGAAAAGACCGAATCATCAAGAAAATATATTCTTGATATTTTTAGAGATTAAATAGAATACAAGAGTCGTGTAACATGGAACATGATGACGGCATGTTCTGTGAATCGTCATGTACCATTAGAAACTCAGCATGACTTACTGTAATATAATCACGTTGATCAAGTGTCATTATATTATACTAACTCATGCTTCAGTTCCCAACACTACTTCAAAACATTCATAATTTAAACTCGAAAGTTTATAGAATATAGAAACTAATAGTTTCTTATATGATGTAACACTGATAGCGCAAAGAGATAAATGACTTCAGATAAGATTAGTTGTGAAAATATCTTCAGAAATATCGCGGATATTTATAATGAAAGATATGATAATATCTTAGAATTTCTAATATTGATGGATGATGATGAAGATTTATCTGTAAAGGTTTAGAATAAAGAGTAAGGTATTCGTTAATGACTTTAGCAGGCACTGAATCATTTGGATTCTTTGAAGGCAGATTTAGTCTTTGTGATTTGTCCACAGCCTCCTTCATAGTCTGTTTAATCCGTTTTCCAGTTCCAAACCTTCTCTTTTTCTCAGCTTTACCACCTTACTATTCTTTGTCATCAAACTTTTTACTGTTAAGATCGTTTACAGTTTTTGATGCTTCGTCAGCATTTCAAGAACTAGTTTGCAGTTCAGAATATTTTTCAGAACTTCACATTCAAAGTATGTAAGTCCAGGAGATAGACATTTTACGTACACATATAACTGTTGGCGTAGACATGCTGCGAGATTTCAAAATACTGGTTACTGTTTTTTTGATGATTCGTATGACAATTCTCGTTACAAGATGCGAATGAGTAAATGATGTGATTTCAATAAATATAATGATTTTTCGAAAAGTCAAAGATAATTGAAGTTGTTGGTAAGTTTATTACTAAGGTGGCGAGATATGAAAGGTCCCCAGTAATGATGATGAAAGGGCAACGTATCTATCGAGATTATAATAAGACTAGTCCGACTGAAAAGTCGAAGTTGACTTGCTGGAGCTGTGACAAAACTGTCTACTTTGAAAAGGAATTGAAAAGTCATTTTAGCTAATAAATGCCAAAGGGTCTGACACGGATACGCGTCGAACTATGACTTTGGCTTCGAGAGCTTTTTAGGTACATAAATGTAGGTAATATGTAGTTGGATCATCATCTCGATTGTTCATTGTTTGAAGTGTCTTCGAAAACTTCGGAGAGTTTGAACACAGTTTGTAATCGTTAATATACATATGATGTTCTAACACGGTTTTGAAGTCAAAGTATAGCTTTGAAAGATGTAGGAATCTAAGAGTGATGTCTTCTGTTAAATCATGACTTGGATTTTGATTTGTCAAAATCAGAATGCGTAATCAAATTTGGGTGAGAATGGTTGTTTTGATTTCTATACAAGAATGTATATTGTTGTGAGATTTTGGGAGTATAGTTGATGATTTGCTTAATCAGATTCGAAAAATGTAATATATTAATTGTGAATTTATATATCTCTCGGGTATTACCTACCCGTTAAAAAAAAATTTCACAATTAATATTTTGTACAACAGAATTTTATTACAGTCTTTATGAAAATATATATGTGCATATTTTCTTCAGATGTAATATAGATTTAATGAGTTAATATTAAATTAAACTCATTTGATTTACGGTTGAAACTAGAACTGAATAATCCCTAAAGACTTTAGAAATTACATAACTTTTACGGAGTATTTATTCAATAAAATTGAAATTATGAGTTAATACTTCGTTATTTGTTGGTGTTTGTAACCCTTGCACCATATTCTCTAAAGCCACTACTCGAGCGCGAAGCTCGTTGACTTCTTCTATTACATCGGGGTGATTGTCGGTTCGGACGAGCGAATAAATAAAATCTAGAATTTGATGTAGTATATAATCGTGACGAGATACTCTGAAAATGAGAGAGAAAATGGTGTTTCGGACCGGTTCGCCGGTAAGTGCTTCAGGTTCATCGCCAAGAGGGCAATGTGGTGGATGGAACGGATCACCTTCTTCTTGTCTCAAATTATTGAGGAGGCTACGAACCTATCCCCAATTCATTCATAATAGATGATGGCTAATTGGTTAATCCATTCCGGTCACACTGCTTTCGGAGCTTGAGTGGGATTCCATATCGGAATTCGAGGGACTTGAACTAATGACGAATTCCATTTCGTTCGATTGAATAAAGAATTTTTCGATATGAAATGATTTTTCGGCTATCGGGTGGTATTCTAATTACATAGAATATCTATATATATAGCGCAAAAGATTTCGTAGATTACGGAGGAAATTACGGGATATGTCAGGCAAAGTTTACAGTAACAGATACGCTAAGATATGGATTAGCAGATACGCTAAGATATGAATTTTGTCTATACACTATTCATGCAATCAATGCAGTAAGACGTGTCTAGACTAAGAATGATAAGCAGGCAATTTTCGACAAAAATGATAAGCAAAACTTTTGACATGCAGACACGGTCGAAGTCCAGGCTCATTAATGCATCCTAACAACTATCAGTCAGACACACTAATGCAGATCTGGTTCGCTAAGACCATCGCTCTGATACCAACTGAAAGGACCCGTTCATATACATTATAAACGATTCACAATAGTTGATTACATCGCGAGGTATTTTGACCTCTATATGATACATTTTACAAACATTGCATTCGTTTTTAAAAGACAAACTTTCTTTACAACGAAAGTTGACAGAATGCACACCATTTCATAATACATCCAACTATAATTAACATAATAATAATCTTGATGAACTCAATGACTCGAATGCAACGTCTTTCAAAATATGCCATGAATGACTCCAAGTAATATCCTTAAAATGAGCTAATGCACAGCAGAAGATTTCTTTAATACCTGAGAATAAACATGCTTTAAAGTGTCAACCAAAAGGTTGGTGAGTTCATAGGTTTATCATAATAATCATTTCAATATATTAATAGACCACAAGATTTTCGTTTATAAATATATGTACACTCGCAAGTGTATAAAAGTATTCTATAAGTTGTAGGCACCCGGTAACAAGCCTTAACGTTCATGTTTTACCCTCTGAAGTACACCAGATCAGGTGTGTTTAAAATAACCTCGAAGTACTAAAGCATCCCATAGTCAGGATGGGGTTTGTCAGGCCCAATAGATCTATCTTTAGGATTCGCGCCTACCGTATATAGACAAGTAGTTTAATGTTACCAAGCTAAGGGTATATTTCTGGTTTAAACCCACGTAGAATTAGTTTTAGTACTTGTGCCTATTTCGTAAAATATTTATAAAAACAGCGCATGTATTCTCAGTCCCAAAAATATATATAAAAGGGAGCAAATGAAACTCACCATACTGTATTTCGTAGTAAAAATACATATAACGTCATTTAACAAGTGCAAGGTTGGCCTCGGATTCACGAACCTATATTAATTATATATATTTATTTGTTGGTCAATATTTGTCTAACAATTTTTGGTCAAGTCATAGTGTACCACAATCCTAATGCTCGAGACTAATATGCAAAAGTCAACAAAAGTCAACTTGACCCAAAATGACTTCTAAAATTTATACGTGTTTATTATATAACTTAGCTATAGTCGTTTTATATATTTAAATATATTTATTAGATTTTATAATAATAAAAGTCATTTATTAATAAAAATTTATATTAACGTTTATATATGATAAAATATACTTTTATATATCTTAAGTAGTAAAATTTATAAAGTTCACTTAATATCGTAAAACTATAGTGGTAAGTATTATTAATGTAATTATATTACGAGTGGTGAAAAATATCTTTGTATCCCCTATTTATTTGATAAAATAATATTGATCATAATAATAATAAGTAAAAGTTGTATTATTTTGTAATAATAATTATTATTATTCTATAAAAAAAATAACAATATTTATATTTACTAAAAATGTTATTATGATAAAATGATAATACTAACATAATAGTAATAATGATATTTTATAATAACAATGATATTTCAATTAAAATAATAACGACGATAGTAATAATAATCATTTTAACAATAATACTAAAATTCAGTTGACTTTAACTTCAAATCCGTTCATCGAAACCATTCGATATCTAAATGAAAAGTTCTTAATTTTTCACTAGCTTTCCAATGACATGCATATCATATACCCTATCTCAGTAGCATATGTATCTAATTCAGGATTCAACAAACCTATCTAAGAACAATATCGAATGTACAAGCATGCATAATCCTATATACTCGAGCACTAGTCAGGGATACACTATTGATATATAAAAGTTAAGTTATGAGTGCTCACGTATCAATATTGAGATTCAATATTGCAGGAAAGTACGTAGACGCAACGGAGATGATAAACACTAGATTGACCTCACGAGCATACCCATGAACCATACCCATCACCTCCATAGCTATAACCCATAATTTCCTTAGCTTCGACTCATTCAAAAAAAAAACTATTTTGAAATCACTCGGACATCACTCCGTCGTAATATTTTATGTATACTAATAATATCTTGAAATAATATAGAGCAATATATATATATATATATATATATATATATATATATATATATATATATATATATATATATATATATATATATATATATATATATATATATATATATGTAAATCGATTAAGAGAGTTTAGAGAAATATATTTTCAAGTTTCTATGAAATAATGAAACCTATTGAATTCTATTTATAATAGATTTTTGAATTATTAAAGTGAATTATTAAAGTATGAATTATTAAAGTGAATTATTAAAGTATGAATTATTAAAATGAATTATTAAAGTATGAATTATTAAAGTGAATTATTAAAGTATGAATTATTAAAGTGAATTATTAAAGTATAAATTATTAAAGTGAATTATTAAAGTTAAAGTAAAGTAAAAGTAAAGTAAAGGTAAAGTTAAATTATAGTAAAAATATAAAAACTATGTATGTATAATACGTGTATAAATATATATAATATTAATTTAAATCGTTATATATATATTTAATGAAATAAAATATAAATATCGTTATATTTATTATAATGGTTAAGTAATGAGTTGTCAAAAGTGATTATAGATATTTATAAAAGTTATATACGTTTTAATAATAAAGTTCTTTTTAAACTGAAAACGTTTTTGTACGTTTGAAAATAGATTAATAGAATATTACGGAAACCAATTCTCCAATAGCTTTTGTCTAACTTTCGTAAATGACACTTTTTATTTTTATTTATAAATAGCTTTACAAATTATTTCGAATATCGTTAAGAGGAATAGATTTCTCAAATCATAGTGGACCTCTCAACAGAGACTTGTAATCATAATTCAATGTTTCTGATAATTCATTCATTTAATATATATATACATATATTTTTTTTAATTTCGTCGATAATCATATTGAAACAAATACATTCATATAAAGCATTATACTTTTAAATACTTTGTTGACATTTTCAATTTATAACATATACACATATACATACATATTCATATATGTTCATTTAATGGTTCGTGAATTATTGAAATTTGGTCGAGGTTTAAATGAATGTATAAACATAGTTTAAAATCCTTGAGATTTAACTTAACAAACATTGCTTATCGTGTCAGAATAATATAAAGATAAAGTTTAAATTTAGTCGGAAATTTCTGGGTCGTCACAAATAGTTTCTTTTATGATGTAATATAGATAGCGCGAAGAGATAAATGATTTCGGATAAGAATAATTATGAAAATATCTTCAGAAATATGGAGGATATTTATGATGATATCTTAGGATTTCTAATATCAGAGGATGATGAAGAATATTGTCAGCAGGGGTTTAGAGTCAGGAGCAAGGTATTTGTTAATGAATTCAGCAGATACTAAATCATTTGGATTCTTTGAAGGCAGATTCAGTCTTTGTGATTTGTCCACAGCCTCCTTCATACTTTGCTCAATTCGTTTTCCAGTTCCAAAACTTTTTTTTTCTGCGCTTTGCCAGCACACTATTCATTATCATCAAACTTTTATTGTTAAAGTCGTTTATAGTTTTTGCTGCTACATCAACATTTCGAGAACTATTCCGCAGTTCAGGGTGTTTTTCAGTAACTTCACATTCAAGTATGTAAGTCCAGGAGATAGACGTTATATATACACATATAACTGTTGGCGTAGACATGCTGCGAGATTTCAAAATACTGATTGCTAATTCCCGATGATTCGTATGGCAATTCTCGTTACAAGATGTGAATGAGTAAATGATGGGGTTTCGGTAATTATAATGATTCTTCGGAAGGTCAAAGATCAGTGAAGTTGTGATTAAGTTTATTGCTAATGTGGTGAAACATGAAAGGTTCTCCGGTAATAAAAGGGTAATCATAAATATCAAGATTATGATAAGGCTACTCCGAATGAAAAATCGAAGTTATCTTGTTGGAGCTGTGATATAATTTGCTACTTTACAAAGGAATTGCAAAATTATTTTTTTTTGCTAATAAATGCCAAAGGATCTGACACATATATGTGTTGAATTATGACTTTGGTTTCGAGAGCTTTTTAAGTACATAACTGTGGGTAATATGTGGTTGGATCATTATCTCGATTGCTCAATATTTGAAGTGTCTTCAGAAATTTTCGAAGGGTTTGAACACAGATTGTAATCGTTAATATACATTTGATGTTCTAACACAGTTTTGAAGTCAAAGTATAGCTTTGAAAGATGTAGGAATCTAAAAGTGATGGTACCGGTTATATCTCGAATTGAATTCTGAGTTTTCAAAATCAGAATATGTAATTGAGTTTGAATGAGTATGGTTGTTTTGATTTCTATGAAAGAATGTATATTATTGTGAAAGTAGGAATTATAGTTGATAATTTGCTTAATCAAATTCAAAGAATGTAACATATTAATTGTGAATATATATATATATCTCTCGGGTATTACCTACCCGTTAAAAAAAAATTCACAATTAATATTTTGTACAAAATAATTTTATTACAGTCTTTATGAAAAATATATATGTATATATACTCTCTTCAGATGTAACATAGATTTTAATGAGTTAATACTAAATTAAACTCATTCGATTTACGGTTGGAACTAGAATTGAATAATCCCTTGAAGGCTTTAGAGATTACATAAGTATTTCTTCAATAATATTGAAATTATGAATCAATACTTCGTTATTTGTTGAGGCGTGATGTTGGTTTTCGTTAAATTCTTGTGAACTTCGCAAAGTACGAATGATGTTATCTGAAAAGTTTCAGGTACATCGATGATGAAAGTGTAAAATCAAATATATACTTGATTTATTATAAATTGGAATTTGTTGAATTGAGACAGAGATTGTAGTTAACGCTGGTTAAGTTGCGGGCGAAAGACGTACATTATTGCATATTTGTAATATGAATTAACCAAGTAGTTAAGATTCATACACAATAGCTTAGCACGGAAAGATTTATTTATTTATTTATTTTTTTCAAAAAATATATATGTAAAATATACATATAATTTCTTCAGAGGGAATGAGTTAATTCTTCATAACTCACTAATACAATATACGCGTTATTGATTTGTAATGATGTCCACAGTGATTCTTGAATTGACGAAGTTTGTGATGTTATAGATGTTGTTGATTCTGATGCTGACTGCACTGACGATGCTGGTGACGCTGATGGTACTAATGATGCTGTTGGTAAAACAAGTTTAGCTAGTTAATCGCACACCATTTTTGTCAGGGTGTCTACTCTTCCTTCTATCATTTCGGTTTGCTTAACTGCTTTATGGTTAGGGCTAGATTAGATAATCTCTAAGACTTTAGAGATTACATAATCTCCGCGGAATGCTTCTCCAATGAAGTTATGAATTAATACTTCGTCAGTTATTGTTGTTGGTATTCCTTGGTATCTATGGTGTGTATGACGTTGATGCTCGTGGGACAGATTGTGAAGTTGAGGGTTACGATGCAGTTGTGGTTGGAGGTGGTAATGGTACTGTTGGCACTGATGATGGTGGTACTGGTTATGCTGCTGATGCTGCTGATGGTGTTTGTAATCTTTATACCATATTCTCCAAAGCCACTACCCGAACGCGAAGCTCGTTGACTTCTTCTATTACACCGGGGTGATTGTCGGTTCGGACGAGCGGATAAATAAAATCAAGAATTTGATGTAGTATATAATTGTGATGAGATACTCTGGAAATAAGAGAGAAAATGGTGTTTCGGACAGGTTCGCCGGTAAGTGCTTTAGGTTCTTCGCTAAGAGGGCAATGTGGTGGATGGAAAGGATCGTCTTCTTCTTGTCTGCAATGATTGAGGAGGCTACGAACCCATCCCCAATTCATCCAAAATAGATGATGGCTGATTGGTTGATCCATTCCAGTCACACTACTTTCGGAGCTTGAGTGAGATTCCATATCAGAATTCGAGGGACTTGAACTAATGACGAATTCCATTTTGTTCGATTGAATAAAGGATTTTTCGATATGAAATGATTTTTTGGCTATCGGGTGGTGTTCCAATTACATAGAATATCTATATATATAGCGCAAAAGATTTCGTAGATTACGGATGAATTTACGGGATATGTCAGGCAAAGTTTATAGTAATAGATACGCTAAGATATGAATTTTGTCTATACACTATTCATGCAATCAATGCAGTAAGACGTGTCTAGACTAAGAATGATAAGCAGGCAATTTCTGACAAAAATGATAAGCAAAAGTTTTGACAATGCAGACACGGTCGAAGTCCAGAATCACTAATGCATCCTAACGACTTATCAGTTAGACACACTAATGCAGACCTGTTTCGCTAAGACCACTACTCTGATACCAACTGAAAGGACCCGTTCATATACATTATAAACGATTCACAATAGTTGATTACATCGTGAGGTATTTGACCTCTATATGATACGTTTTACAAACATTGCATTCGTTTTTAAAAGACAAACTTTCTTTACATCAAAAATTGACGGCATGCATACCATTTCATATTACATCCAACTATAATTGACTTAATATTAATCTTGATGAACTCAACGACTCGAATGCAACGTCTTTCAAAGTATGTCATGAATGACTCCAGGTAATATCATTAAAATGAGCTAATGCACAGCGGAAGATTTCTTTAATACCTGAGAATAAACATGCTTTAAAGTGTCAACCAAAAGGTTAGTGAGTTCATTAGTTTATCATAATCAATCATTTCTGTAATAGTAACACACCACAAGATTTCAGTTTTCATAAATATCCGTACACTCGCAAGTGTTTAAAAGTATTCTATAAGTTGTAGGCACCCGGTAACAAGCCTTAACATTCATGTTTTACCCTATGAAGTACACCAGATCAGGTGTGTTTAAAATAACCTCGAAGTACTAAAGCATCCCATAGTTAGGATGGGGTTTGTCAGGCCCAATAGATCTATCTTTAGGATTCGCGCCTACCATACATAGACAAGTAGTTTAATGTTACCAAGCTAAGGGTATATTTCTGGTTTAAACCCACATAGAATTAGTTTTAGTACTTGTGCCTACTTCGTAAAACATTTATAAAACAGCGCATGTATTCTCAGCCCAAAAATATATATTGCAAAAGCAATTAAAAATGGAGCAAATGAAACTCACAATACTGTATTTCGTAGCAATTATGTATATGATGGCACTGAACAAGTGCAGGGTTTGTCTCGGATTCACGAACGTATCAATATTGTGATTCAATATTGCAGGAAAGTACATAGACGCAACGAAAATGATAAACGTTAGGTTGACCTCACGAGCAATACCCTCGATCAATACCCATAACCTCCATAGCTATAACCCATAATTTCCTTAGCTCTATCCCGTTTGAAAACTTATTTTGAAATCGTCCGAGAATAACTCCGTCGTAGTATTTTATGTATACTAATAATATCTTGAAATAATACAAAGAAAATATATATATGTAATTCGATTGAGAGAGTTTAGAGAAATATATTTTCAAGTTTCTATGAAATAATGAAACCTATTTAATTCTATTTATAATAGATTTTTGAATTATTGAAGTGAATTATTAAAGTATGAATTATTAAAGTGAATTATTAAAGTATGAATTATTAAAGTGATTTATTAAAGTATGAATTATTAAAGTGAATTATTAAAGTGAATTATTAAAGTATGAATTATTAAAGTGAATTATTAAAGTGAATTATTAAAGTATGAATTATTAAAGTGAATTATTAAAGTGAATTATTAAAGTATGAATTATTAAAGTGAATTATTAAAGTATGAATTATTAAAGTGGATTATTAAAGTATGAATTATTAAAGTTAAAGTAAAGTAAAAATAAAGTAAAGGTAAAGTTTAAGTATAGTAAAAGTATAAAACTATGTACATATAATACGCATATAAATATATATAATATTAATTTAAATCGTTATATGTATTTAATAAAATAAAATATAAATATCGTTATCTTTATCATACTGGTTAAGTAATGAGTTGTCAAAAGTGGTTCTAGATATTTATAAAAGTTATATACGTTTTAATAATAAAGTTCTTTTTAAACTAAAAACATTTTTATACGTTTGAAACTAAATCAAATAAATATGATAATTTTGTTTTCCAAAACTAAATATATTTAAGAATCATTTTGTTTAAAGGTTAAAATAATGGAAATCGTTATATCATAAAGCGTTTTAGAAAAGTAGAATCATATATATTCATAATAGGTTTCAAGTTTTTAAATTACAGTCTGTTGGTGAAGCATGAGATAAAGTTCAAAGGTTAAATAAACGTATGAAATCATCTTAATGAAAAATGTTGATACCCAATATCTAAGTTATTTACATTCCACATTTCAACTTTAAAATGATAGTCATAATAGTTATCTTATTAACATCACGAGGAAAATGTTGTAAGGTATGAATTGAAAATCAAATAGGAATCTTCACTAACTCTTGTCTAGTTCTCGTTAGTTGACACCTTGTTCTTATATGTAAAATCACTTTACCATTTTCCGAATATGGTTAAAAGGGAAAGGTTTCCTAAATCAAAGTGGACCTCCTAACAGGGACTCGTAGCCATAAATTCAATGTATCTAATAATTTAATCATTTGATATTATCTTCTAATTCCATCGATAAACATATTGAAACAAATACGTTCATGTAAAGTATTATATGTTTAATACTTTATTAATATTCTCAAGTTATAATATATATATATATATATATATATATATATATATATATATATATATATATATATATATATATATATATATATATATATATATACATATTTATTTATATATAACGGTTCGTGAATCGTCGGAATTTGGTCGAGGTTATAATGAATGTATGAACACAATTTAAAATTCTTGAGATTTAACTTAACAAACTTTGCTTATCGTGTCGGAATAATATAAAGATAAAGTTTAAATTTGGTTGGAAATTTCCGGGTTGTCACAGCGCCATACGTGGTGCAGGTGCGATACTCCTTCCGAAATCATTCTGAATAGAGAAGACAAAAAGCCATCCATTTCCATTTCCACTCCACGCAATTTAAACCGGCCAACTCATATAAAGAGTTGATGAATCAGAAATATTCACCCCAAATTCACTCTCAAAATACACCATTAACATTCACCCCCTTTTCATTCATCAAAAGATCCAGAGATTTATAAAGAGATAGATCGATCAAATTCGCTTCAAAAGCACTTGTTGAAAGATTCCGAACCCCTGATTGTTTTTGATAGGTCAAAGACCTATTTTCAGTGGATTATCACTTCCTCTCTGGGCACCAGGAACGAAAGAAAAAAATTATGAAGAAAGGGTATGCCGATAAAAAAATGATTATGAAAGAGCAAAGTCTCTATGAATAAGGCAAAGAAAAACCCGAGAAGATGCCCTAAAGAAGAATGCAGGAAGAACAAAAGAAAATTCTAGATTAAGTCTTAGCAAAATCCGCCTCTTCCGAAGAAAACTTTAACGGATTCTAGGCCATTCTCTATCCAAAATGGATACTCTGAAGAATCAAAATCTATCAATTCTCTCAAAAATCAATAGATCTGGATATCCATAAATTTTCGACCAAACCCTATAACCCGTCTTCCTCTTGAAAGAATGCTTAGGAAGAAGATCAGTGCCGTCCTTACTTAACCAGTGGAGATATCGATGCTTTACCAAGCCTATGATGAGAACTGTTGCACGACTGGCTTCTGAGCGACAATACAATTAGAATAGGACACCCTAAACACTTTAATGATATGAGTGATCCGCTAGTGAGGATCCTGATCATGTATACTCTACATCTGAGAGTTGGAAAGTACGCCTTTTTCACTATAGACGCAATTGAAATCTAGCGACCAAACCATAGAAGCTCGAAACTTTTTCTAATACTTTCGAAAGATGTGCCGACTTCTGATAAAGGCATAATAAAAAGATCTACAGGTGGAGCAAGGGAGAATCTATTAGAAAGATCCTTATATTCCCGCTTTTTACTTGAGGACAAGCAAAGCCAAGTGTGGGGTATTTGATATTGGGCAAAACGTCACATTTTAATCCCCAATATTAAGCCCTATAACAATAAAGATTTAAACTTTATCGGCAAAATTATCGTTTTTCAATTGATTTTGTAGATTAGGTAATTACGAAGGTGATGCAAAAAGAATCAAGTAAAACGGAGTTAAAACGAAGATTCTAGAGTGAAAACGGTGAAAGACAAGAAATCAAGTTACGATCCAGTGAAATCAGGCTGACCAGGCCAGCAAACGGCCTGCCATACGGCTTGCCAAATGGCCTGCCAGTATGGAAAATGGCCTGCCAAATGGTCAGAGCAAACGGGCTCGATAAACGGCTTGCCTTAGCAAACGGCCTCCTAAAACGGCCTGCCAGCCGTTTGCAGGAAAAAATCAAGTCTATTTAAAGGGCTCTCTCCATCCATTCCAACACACACTCAAATTGTAATTCATTTCATATTTTCAAGCTTTTAGTTAGTCTTTAGTAGAAATTAGCTTAGCTTTTATTTTTCGGAGGATATCCCGGAGAGTCTCTGCGAACTCGGGCAGATTTCTTCGGCCTTTTCAGGTTTTTATCCGAAACGCTTGTCTTTTGTATTAAACATGCGTTCTTACTTTTTATGTTTAATAATGCATTCCTATATTACCATGATAGCTTAATTAATCTGTATGTTGCCATGACAGAAGTCTTGGTTAGCGTATTTATGTTAATTTAGTACGATTACTGTTATAATACTGAACTAGGAAGTCTGATAGATTTGTATGCTAGCATCTTAAGGATTGACCAACCTAGGTTGTGATCAGGACTTGTCCACCTATATGAAATTAGCTTCTTCATAGGATTAAGACCCCTGGTTATGCTGTATCTAAAGATTCTATGAACTCGGTATGGCCGGAGTTCCAGAGAGGCATTTAATGCACTTTTAGAACACGGAACTTAGGAATTGAGACATGAATGACCTAGTATGCATATTGACTGTTCCGAAGAGACCCCTTAAATGCTGTTAAGATCTAGTTAGTGCCTTCATTGTGTAACCCAAGCAGAGTGCATGTTCCTGTTTGATTGTTGCCTTAGGTCTTAGTCATATCAACTGTTTAGGTATTCATTAGGTTTCTATCTGCTTTACTATCAGTATATTGACTGTGATGATGTATAATGTTTGAATTGATATGATCTCATTAGTATGATGGAATGGTTATTAGTTTTCATTTAAGGTTTTGCCAACTTAAACAGACGGATTCCTTTCGTTTGTGATCAGTGTTCAATCAACACGGCACGTTGTTATTTAGTTACCTGAACTGATAACGAGGGTTAGGATTAGAGCTTAACTCACTAATAAACCTAGTGCTTTACTGAGGATAACCTCCGAGGTATTGTTACCTTTCAATTATATGACCAAGTGACATACTTCTCACTGCTCTAAGAGAACTCCGAGAGTTCAGAGACAAGTAGGTCTATGTAATTGGCTCATCCAACCAGATCTACATCATTTCAAGCATAGTCTTTACATAAGCATAATTACCTTTCCCTAACCCAATACTGATATCTTGGTCAACATTTCCCTGATCTGCATACTCTAGATATCCTTCCACTTTATTTACTTTTCCGCACTTAGGACTTTTAGCTAAAATCAACTACTATCTTTTATCCAGGTAATTTAATTAAAAGACAATTATCCGCTTGATCTTCAATTCATTAATCAGTAAAAAAAAAATTACACTAGGTTAACTTACACCTTCTACACCTTAGAAAGTAAAAGTAAATTTAGGCCCCGCAAAATATAAATAAACGAAGACACTGTGTGCTACCGAATCGGACATCATGTGACCTAACGACATCGCACAAATGAAATCGTCTGTTAGTAGCATATCAGTGTTTCAAGCTTGTAAGTAAAGTCTTAAAAGTTAAGTGTGATTCTTTTTAGGAAGTAAAGTCTTCCTAGCCAGGTGTGATAGAAAGCTTGATGAGTGCCGGTTATCCTAAGCCCGGATTGACCAATAAAGATAGGGGTACCCAGTCCCTTAGCTTTGGCGCAACCACCTTAACCCAAATTTGGAATTGACGATTATATTTGGAATTGACGACTATTGGTGTTTTGGGGGCATGGAGGTGAAAGAGGGATAGCCAACGCGGGTTGATTAGAGGAGCATACTTTTTGGAGGCATACACTTATTACGCAATAGACTCCTTGGTGGATGGTAATTTTTATGATGTTTATGGTCTTACTCATTTTGGTTAGTTTTTTTTTTATGATTTCCATGGTGATTTTAACTTATGGTATATATTTATTGACATCTTGAACTTATTTTGGTGAAATTGAGGTTAACGATCTTCAGGATTATTTTGAATGGTATTTTGGTGAGTTGATGGCTATCCCACGAATCCTACATAATTGGTCAAAGTCAAGGAGGTCAAAGTTTGGGTTGTGAAAGTTATATACTTGATGATTGATGATTGAATACCTTGTAGAAGATGGAGTTGACTTTGACCGGAGAATGGTTGTTGTGGGTAGACTTAGGCTTGGATCATGGTTGAATGTTGATGGTATTTGATTGAAGACTTGAGCCTTGTACTAATTTTGTTGAAGACTACACAATATGGAGTTAATGATCTTTGAAGACGATATCGGTATGTTTTGATTTTGTTACTATTGAAGATTTGTTCAAGTTTGATTATCTTTGTTCGAGTTAATATTATTTGAAGATAGACTTGCTCGAGGACAAGCAAGGTTCAAGTGTGGGGGATTTTGATATTGTCTCGTTTATACATATTCTTACTCGCAATATCAGTTAGTTTTTATTTGGTTTTTAGTTATAAATTGAAGAAATGGTGAAGGAAATGTTAAAGTTTAAGTTTTTGTGTTCCTACGAGAAGATTCGAAGAGTTATTACGTTTTGGAAGATATTTGGTCAAAGGTTTGAGTGTTTTCGAGAAGAAATTGCAAGCCGAAACGAAGTGTCAAAGTATTAAATTGAAACAGAAAAATACTGATCAGAATGGTGAATCTCCGATCGCGATATACCTTGATGCGGCCGTGAGTTTGGTCTTTGCCCATGATAAAATTCTCGTGTTTGCAATTTGTTAACAGAAGTTCAGGAATCTGAGAAGTAAACTCTCACGGTCGTGATTTGAAGAGATGCGGTCGCGATTTTCCTAATACGGCCGCGAGATTAGCTGGCCGACTTCAGTTTTTAGGTTTAGTATAAATACGCGTTTTTAACCCTTTTTAGGGTAATCAGCTTTTTACTTACGAATTTTTATGCTCCAGCCATTAGGTTACGAATTTCTTAGCTTTTCTAACAATTTTTCATTATCTTTACATCTTTGCAACAATTGTGGTTAGTTTAATCTTGCTATTACTTTTATTCACATTTAATTTAATGGATTCAATGGTTTACTTTTCAAGCTTTTGTGTTCTTTATTTTAATATGAGTATCTAAACTAGTTGTATCTACTTAGATGATTGAACTAGGGTGAAGGATTGCTATCTTTATGATTTGAACAATTAGATCTTATTATTTCATGTATTGTTTGTCTAAGAACGACTGTTATTGTGGTTTATCATTAGTTGAAGTTGCGGGGATCATTAACTAGTCAACGAGAATTGAATAAGTGTTGATCTTTATGATATGGTCGAAACGAACGGTTTTGTTTGTGCGTTGTCGTCAGGCCGCAGCACGCCAGAATCAACCACCAAGGGGGTGGGTACTGTTTTAAATATATATTTAGTGGGGCCTAAATCGTATTACTCCTTAGTATGAATAAGGGAAGTATGACCTAGAGTCGTATTTTTGAGATATCAGTAGAATCGAACCTGTATTTAAGCCTAAGATAGTTAGGAAGGAGTAGTGATTACTTAATTTTGGGATTTTCTAAGATGGATAAAGTAAATGATAAAATTCATAATTCAGATAAGGTTAAAGTGAGCGCATGCTATGACCTCATCAGTTATTCTGCCGAGATTACGGAATGCTAGCTCCTGAATAGACAGAGGCCTTGTATTCATTACACTGGTCCTAAACGCCCCTGTCATAAGACATGTCACTGGGTATTGTGTTAGGCTTGATGATTCTGAATAGACAACAACGTCCCTTACCCCCGAAGCCCGTGCAGTCTGACTACAGGCATACACGTTCAGACGGCTCATCCAATTGAGCGACTCAGTTGGGTGACGTATTAACATTCCACAATGGTCTAAACTTTCTTAAGCATAATAGAATACATGGTTTACCATATCCGAGAGACGTGATATGTTTCAATGCTTTTGTTAATGATTGGTTTTAAAAGATAGTTAGGCCCTTTAAAAAGAGTTCAACCATAAAGAACACCAAGGCCAAGTCAAGTTGACTACCATGAACACGTTCGGTTATCCTAACGGTCCAATCCTTTATGAGTCTGAACAAACAGTTCCTTAATTAACTAAGAATCCCTCAAGCGGGGTGCAATGCTTGAGACCACGTTATGGTGCAGTGTACTAATCAACACTGACCGGGTTCCATGGCCTTACTTAGCAGAGGTACAGCTTACAACAACCGCTGTGCTTCAGCGTATACGTACGAAGTTTATATGATTGGTGACTACACTAGCATGGTCTGGGACCGACAATGTACTAAGGGTCTAGTCATGTGTTTCACTACGAAAGAGTCCTCAGTCAGAATCCAAAGCTCGATAGACTTACTACAACTGGTGTTTCCCTTGGTAGGTCTTCTAAAATTTTTGGTTGTCTATCTTTAACGTCCATTTTTGTTTTTATACTGTAAAATAAACAAGGATTAGATTCGTAAAAGATAATTAACAAATAATACAAGCAATTTTTACATATAACATAAAAATGCAAACACACTACAATACATATATTACACAGCATGATTACAACTCTTTATTCCGACTCGCTTGTTTCTTCTTCTTCGGACTTAGTTCATTTAGCTAATTTCCTAGGGATACATGGTGATCCTCTAAAACGGGCCGTCATTTTCACAAATGGTTTAGAAAAACCTAGTGGCCTAGATGTTCCCGGATTATTGTTAAAATCTAAGAAATACGGGCGTTTACGATACACATAAAGTTCATCGGGGTCGGAATCAGGTTTCTCTATTTTAATGCCCTTTCCCTTATTATTCTTTGCCTTATTAAATTGAGTTGGGGTAATTTCTATAATATCATCGAAATCCTCGTCGGGATTCGATTCATCAGAAAATTGGTAATTTTCCCAGTATTTTGCTTCCTTGGCGGAAACACCATTGACCATTTTTAACTTTGGTCCATTGGTTGGGGATCTTCTTTTATTTAATCATTTTACTGTAGGTATTAATATTTCATCCTCCGAAACCTCTTCTTCTTTCTATTCCTCTTCTTCCGGTTCTTCCTCTTCCGGTTCCTCCTCTTCCGGTTCTTCCTCGGGAATTTGTGAATCTTCCCAAAATATATTCGACTCTTCATTATTATTAGGTGAGTCGATGGGATTTGTACTAGAGGTAGACATCTATCACACAATATCAAACACGTTAAGAGATTAATATATCACATAATATTTACATGTTAATAATATATAGTTTCCAACAAAAAGTGTTAAGCAATCGTTTTTAAAGAAAACACGGTCGAAGTCCAGACTCACTAATTCATCTCAACAAACTCGGTAAGACACACTAATGCAATTTTCTAGTTCTCTAAGACCAACGCTCGGATATCAACTGAAATGTCCCGTTCATATTGATTATAAACGTTCCATATTAATTGATTTCGTTGCGAGGTTTTGACCTCTATATGAGACGTTTTTCAAAGACTGCATTCGATTTTAAAACAAACCATAACCTTTATTTTATCGATAACGGTTTAAAAATGATAATAAAAAATATAGCGTTTTCACACGACCATTACATAATGGTTTACAATAATATTACACAACAATATATGTCTTCGAATGCAGTTTTCAAACACTATTATACATGCATGGACTCCAAATCTTGTCCTTAATTTAGTATGCAACAGCGAAAGCTCTTAACAATTACCTGAGAATAAACATGCTTAAAACGTCAACAAAAATGTTGGTGAGTTATAGGTTTAACCTATATATTTATCAATCGTAATGATAGACCACAAGATTTCATATTTTCATTTTTCATAAACATCATCCCATACATAGAGATAAAAATCATTCATATGGTGAACATCTGGTAACCGACATTAACAAGATGCATATAAGAATATCCCCATCATTCCGGGACATCCATCGGACATGATATAAAAACTCGAAGTACTAAAGCATCCGCTACAACGGATGGGGTTTGTTGGTCCCAATAGATCTATCTTTAGGATTCGCGTCAATTAGTAGACTGGTTTACTAATTCTTAGGTTACCAAGCAAAAGGGGCATATTCGGCTTCGATCATTCAACCATAGAAAGTAGTTTCACGTACTTGTGTCTATTTTGTAAAACATTTATAAAATTGCATGTATTCTCATCCCAAAAATATTAGATTTTTAAAATTGGGACTATAACTCACTTTCACAGATTTTTACTTCGTCGGGAAGTAAGACTTGGCCACTGGTCGATTCACGAAACTATAACAAATATGTACATATATATCAAAGTATGTTCAAAAAATGTACAGAAATAAAGAAATATATATTATCTCGAATCAATCCACGAACCAATGTCTACAAGTTTCAGACTCGATCACAACTCAAAGTATATATATTATTTTAGAATCAACCTCAACCCTGTATATCTAACTTAAGCATTACTGCATATAGAGTGTCTATGGTTGTTCCGAAATATATATATAGATGGGTCGATATGATATGTCAAAACATTGTATTCGTGTCTATGGTATCCCAAGATTACATAATATATGTTAGAATACATGTATAATACAATATAAGTTAGTTAAGTTATGATTTGTATAGATTTGTTACAAATTTCATGTAGCAACAACAAGCAAAATTATCCAATCTTGTTTTACCCATAATTTCTTCGTTTTAAATCCGTTTTGAGTGATTCAAGTTGCTATGGTTTCATAATGAACTGAAATTTATGAAACTAAATAGAAAAAGTATAAGTTTATAGTCGGAAATACATGTTACAAGTCAATATTGTAAGAGGTAGTCATTTCAGTCGAAAGAACGACTTCTTGATGACCATTTTGAAAAACATACTTCCACTTTGAGTTTAACCATGATTTTTGGATATAATTTCATGTTCATAAGAAAAATCATTTTCCCAGAAGAACAACTTTTAAATCAAAGTTTATCATATTTTTTAATTAACTAACCCAAAACAGCCCGCGGTGTTACTACAACGGCATATGTCCGGTTTTACGGTATTTTTTGTGTTTCCAGGTTTTAAATCATTAAGTTAGCATATCATATAGATATAGAACATGTGTTTAGTTGATTTTAAAATTCAAGTTAGAAGGATTAACTCTGTTTGCAAACAAGTTTAGAATTAAGTAAACTATGTTCTAGTGATTACAAGTTTAAATCTTCGAATAAGATAGTTTTATATGTATGAATCGAATGATGTTATGAACATCATTACTACCTCAAGTTTTGTGGATAAACCTACTGGAAGTGACAAAAATTGATCTAGCTTCAAAGGATTCTTGGATGGCTTGAAAGTTCTTGAAGTAGAATCATGACACGAAAACAAGTTCAAGTAAGATTTCCACTCGAAATAAGATCGTTATAGTTATAGAAATTGATTCAAAGTTTGAGTATGAGTATTACCTTGAATTAGAGAGATATATTTCTGTAAATAAAAAAGATTTCTTGAGGTTGGATGATTACTTAAAATGGATTTGCAAGATTGAAAGTAAGCTAGCAAACTAGAAAGTCTTCTTGATGTTTTCTTGAGTAGTTGTTTTGTATGTTGACCTAGGTTACCTAGATTGAGCTAGATTATGAAGGAAATGATGAAGAACACTTAGAACACTAAGAGAGTAATTGAGAGAGAGTAATTTGATGCATAAAAATGGAAATCAAAGTGTGTTTGTGGTAGGTGATATGAGGCGTGAAAATGGAGTCAATGTCGGCTCCATTACTTTGTTGTTTTGTTAGATATTTCATGCTAGTTGCCAAATGACGGTTTCCACATGTGTTAGATGAATCACAAGGGCTGCTAAGAGCTGATCATTGAAGTGTATATACCAATAGTAAATACATTTAGAAGCTGGGTATTGTACGAGTACGAATACGGGTGCATACGAGTAGAATTGTTGATGAAAATGAATGAAAATGCAATTGTAAGAATTCTTGATAAGTAGATGTACATTGATATGTGTCTTGAAGTGAAATGTCCCATTCATATTGATTATAAACGTTCCATATTAATTGATTTCGTTGCGAGGTTTTGACCTCTATATGAGACGTTTTTCAAAGACTGCATTCATTTTTAAAACAGCCATAACCTTTATTTTATCAATAAAGGTTTTAAAAATATTACGTAGATTATCAAATAATGATAATCTAAAATATACTGTTTACACACGACCATTACATAATGGTTTACAATAGAAATATATTACATCGACATATGTTTCTTGAATGCAGTTTTTACACAATATCATACAAACATGGACTCCAAATCTTGTCCTTATTTTAGTATGCAACAGCGAAAGCTCTTAGTATTCACCTGAGAATAAACATGCTTTAAACGTCAACAAAAATGTTGGTGAGTTATAGGTTTAACCTATATATATCAAATCGTAACAATAGACCACAAGATTTCATATTTCAATACACATCCCATACATAGAGATAAAAATCATTCATATGGTGAACACCTGGTAACCGACATTAACAAGAAGCATGTATAAGAATATCCCCATCATTCCGGGGCACCCTTCGGATATGATATAAATTTTGAAGTACTAAAGCATCCGGTACTTTGGATGGGGTTTGTTAGGCCCAATAGATCTATCTTTAGGATTCGCGTCATTTAGGGTGTCTGTTCCCTAATTCTTAGATTACCAGACTTAATAAAAAGGGCATATTCGATTTCGATAATTCAACCATAGAATGTAGTTTCACGTGCTTGTGTCTATTTTGTAAATCATTTATAAAACCTGCATGTATTCTCATCCCAAAAATATTAGATTTTAAAAGTGGGACTATAACTCACTTTCACAGATATTTCCTTTCTCGGAAATAAGACTTGGCCACGGATCGATTCACAAACCTATACAAATATGTACATATATATCAAAGTATGATCAAAATATAATTACAACCATTTTTTTTTATGTTTTAAAGATTTGAGTATATTAAGTCAGCTGTCCTCGTTAGTAACCTACAACTAGTTGTCCACAGTTAGATGTACAGAAATAAATCGATATATATTATCTTGAATCAATCCACGACCCAGTGTATACACGTCTCAGGCTAAATCATAAATCAAAGTATATATATTTTTGGAATCAACCTCAACCCTGTATAGCTAACTCCAACATTACTGCATATAGAGTGTCTATGGTTGTTCCAAATAATATATATACATGGGTCGATATGATATGTCAAAACATTTGCATACGTGTCTATGGTATCCCAAGATTACATAATATATTAGAATACATGTATAATACAATATAAGTTAGCTAGGATATGATTTGTATAGATTTATTAAACATTTCCCGTAGCTAAAAAGATCAAAAATATCCAATCTTGTTTTACCCATAACTTCTTCATTTTAAATCCGTTTTGAGTGAATCAAATTGCTATGGTTTTATATTGAACTCTAATTTAAGAATCCAAACAGAAAAAGTATAGGTTTATATCCAGAAATTTAAGTTACATGTCAATTACTAAAGAGGTAGTCATTTTCGTCGAAAGAACGACATCTTGATGACCATTTTGAAAAACATACTTTCACTTTGAGTTTAACCAAGATTTTTGGATATAGTTTCTTGTTCATATGAAAAATTATTTTCCCAGAAGAACAACTTTTAAATCAAAGTTTTTCATAGTTTTTAATTATCCAAACCAAAACAGCCCCCGGTTTCACTAGGACGGCGTATATCCGATTTTATGGTGTTCATCGTGTTTCCAGGTTTTAAATCATTAAGTTAGCATATCATATAGATATAGAACATGTGTTTAGTTGATTTTAAAAGTCAAGTTAGAAGGATTAACTTTTGTTTGCGAACAAGTTTAAAATTAACTAAACTATGTTCTAGTGATTACAAGTTTAAACCTTCGAATATGATAGCTTTATATGTATGAATCGAATGATGTTATGAACATCATTACTACCTCAAGTTTTCTGGATAAAACTACTAGAAATGAGAAAAATGGATCTAGCTTCAAAGGATCCTTGGATGGCTTGAAAGTTCTTGAAGCAGAATCATGACGCGAAAACAGTTCAAGTAAGATTTTCACTCGAAATAAGATTGTTATAGTTGTAGAAATTGAATCAAAGTTTGAATATGAATATTACCTTGAATTAGAAAGATAACCTACTGTAAATAACAAAGGTTCCTTGATCTTAGATGATTACTTGGAATGAATTAGAAAGCTTGGAAGTAGACTTGCAAACTTGGAAGTATTCTTGATTTTTATAAAACTATAGTTATGGAATTTATGAAGAACACTTAGAACTTGAAGATGGAACTTGAGAGAGATCAATTAGATGAATAAAATTAAAGAATGAAAGTGTTTGTAGGTGTTTTTTGTCGTTGGTATATGGATTAGATATAAAGGATATGTAATTTTGTTTTCATGTAAATAAGTCATGAATGATTACTAATATTTTTGTAATTTTATGAGATATTTCATGCTAGTTGTCAAATGATGGTTCCCACATGTGTTAGGTGATTCACATGGGCTACTAAGAGCTGATCATTGGAGTGTATATACCAATAGTACATACATCTAAAAGCTGTGTATTGTACGAGTACGAATACGGGTGCATACGAGTAGAATTGTTGATGAAACTGAACGAGGATGTAATTGTAAGTATTTTTGTTAAGTAGAAGTACTTTGATATGTTTCTTGAAGTCTTTCAAAAGTGTAAGAATACATATCAAAACACAACATGTATATACATTCTAATGGAGTCGTTAAGTCTTCGTTAGTCGTTACATGTAAGTGTTGTTTTGAAACCTTTAAGTTAACGATCTCAATTAATGTTGCTAACCCAATGTTTATTATATCAAATGAATTGTTAAATTATTATATCATCATGATATTATGATGTATGAATATCTCTTAATATGATATATACATTAAAACATCGTTACAACGATAATCGTTACATATAAGTCTCGTTTCGTAATTCTTGAGTTAGTAGTATTGTTTTAACATATGTAGTTCATTATTAACACACTTAATGATATATTTAAAAATCATTTTATCATGTTAAATATATTGTATCAATATCTTAATATGATACATATATATTTAGTAGACGTTATCATAACGATAATCGTTATATATATCATTTCGAGTTTCTTAACTTAGTAATCTCATTTCTTATGTATATCACACATTGTTAATATACTTAGTGAGATACTTACTCATCATAATCTCATGTCAACCATATATATATGTCTATATATACCACAACATGTGGTTTTTACAATTTTGTAACGTTCGTGAATCGCCGGTCAACTTGGGTGATCAATTGTCTATATGAAACTTATTTCATTTAATCAAGTCTTAAGAAGTTTGATTGCTTAACACGTTGGAAAAATTTAGTCATGTAAATATCAATCTCAATTAATATATATAAACATGGAAAAGTTCGGGTCACTACAGTACCTACCCGTTAAATAAATTTCGTCCTGAAATTTTAAGCTGTTGAAGGTGTTGACGAATCTTCTGGAAATAGATGCGGGTATTTCTTCTTCATCTGATCTTCATGCTCCCAGGTGAACTCGGGTCCTCTACGAGCATTCCATCGAACCTTAACAATCGGTATCTTGTTTTTCTTAAGTCTCTTAACCTCACGATCCATTATTTCGACGGGTTCTTCAATGAATTGAAGTTTTTCATTGATTTGGATTTCGTCCAATGGAATAGTGAGATCTTCTTTAGCAAAACATTTCTTCAAATTCGAGACTTGGAAAGTGTTATGTACAGCCGCGAGTTGTTGAGGTAGCTCCAGTTGGTAAGCTACTGGTCCGACACGATCTATAATCTTGAATTGTCCAATGTACCTTGGATTTAGTTTCCCCCGTTTACCAAATTGAACAACACCTTTCCAAGGTGAAACCTTAAGCATGACCATTTCTCCAATTTCAAACTCCATATCTTTTCTTTTACTGTCCGCGTAGCTCTTTTTTCGACTCTGGGCGGTTTTCAATCGTTGTTGAATTTGGATGATTTTCTCGGTAGTTTCTTGTATTATCTCCGGACCCGTAATCTGTCTATCCCCCACTTCATTCCAACAAATCGGAGACCTGCACTTTCTACCATAAAGTGCCTCAAATGACGCCATCTCAATACTAGAATGATAACTGTTGTTGTAGGAAAATTCTGCTAACGGTAGGTGTCGATCCCAACTGTTTTCGAAATCAATAACACATGCTCGTAGCATGTCTTCAAGCGTTTGTATCATCCTTTCACTCTGTCCATTAGTTTGTGGATGATAGGCAGTACTCATGTCTAGACAAGTCCCCAATGCTTGTTGCAATGTCTGCCAGAACCTTGAAACAAATCTACCATCCCTATCAGAGATAATAGAGACGGGTATTCCATGTCTGGAGACAACCTCCTTCAAATACAATCGTGCCAACTTCTCCATTTTGTCATCTTCTCTCATTGGCAGGAAGTGTGCTGACTTGGTGAGACGATCAACTATTACCCAAATAGTATCATAACCACTTGCAGTCCTTGGCAATTTAGTAATGAAATCTATGGTAATGTTTTCCCATTTCCATTCCGGGATTTCAGGTTGTTGTAGTAGACCTGATGGTTTCTGATGTTCAGCTTTGACCGTAGAACACGTCAAACATTCTCCTACATATTTAGCAATATCGGCTTTCATACCCGGCCACCAAAAGTATTTCTTGAGATCTTTATACATCTTCCCCGCTCTAGGATGTATTGAATATCTGGTTTTATGTGCTTCTTTAAGTACCATTTCTCGCACATCTCCAAACCTTGGTAATATATATATATATATATATATATATATATATATATATATATATATATATATATATATATATATATATATATATATATATATATATATATTCCATCTTCCCGAATATTAAGATGTTTCTCTGATCCTTTGGGTATCTCATTCTTCAACTTTTCTTCTTTTACAACCCCCTATTGTGCCTCCTTTATTTGAGTACTAAGGTTAGTACGAATAATTATATTCATAGCTTTTACCCGTATAGGTTCTCTGTCCTTTCTACTCAAAGCGTCGGCAACCACATTCGCCTTCTCCGGGTGGTATCGAATCTCAAAATCATAATCATTCAACAGTTCAATCCACCTGCATTGTCTCATATTCAGTTGCTTCTGATTAAATATATGTTGGAGACTTTTGTGGTCGGTATATATAATACTTTTGACTCCATATAAATAATGCCTCCAAGTCTTTAATGCAAAAACAACAGCACCCAATTCCAAATCGTGAGTTGTATAATTTTGCTCGTGAATCTTCAATTGTCTAGACTCATAAGCAATCACCTTCGTTCGTTACATTAATACACAACCGAGACCTTGCTTTGATGCGTCACAATAAATCACAAAATCATCATTGTAGTGACCCGAACTTTTCCATGTTTATATATATATTAAATGAAATTGTTATTTACATGATTAAGTGTTTCCAACATGTTAATCAATCAAACTTGTTAAGACTTGATTAACTGAAATAGGTTTCATATAGACAATTGACCACCCAAGTTGACCGGTGATTCACGAACGTTAAAACTTGTAAAAACTATATGATGACATATATATGGATATATATATATATATAGTTAACATGATATTATGATAAGTAAACATATCATTAAGTATATTAACAATGAACTACATATGTAAAAGCAAGACTACTAACTTAATGATTTTGAAACGAGACATATATGTAACGATTATCGTTGTAATGACATTTAATGTATATATATCATATTAAGAGATATTCATACATCATATTATCATGATAATATAATAATTTAAAATCTCATTTGATATTATAAACATTGGGTTAACAACATTTAACAAGATCGTTAACCTAAAGGTTTCAAAACAACACTTACATGTAACGACTAACGATGACTTAACGACTCAGTTAAAATGTATATACATGTAGTGTTTTAATATGTATTCATACACTTTTGAAAGACTTCAAGACACTTATCAAAATACTTCTACTTAACAAAAATGCTTACAATTACATCCTCGTTCAGTTTCATCAACAATTCTACTCGTATGCACCCGTATTCATACTCGTACAATACACAGCTTTTAGATGTATGTACTATTGGTATATACACTCCAATGATCAGCTCTTAGCAGCCCATGTGAGTCACCTAACACATGTGGGAACCATCATTTGGCAACTAGCATGAAATATCTCATAGAATTACAAAAATATGAGTAATCATTCATGACTTATTTACATGAAAACAAAATTACATATCCTTTATATCTAATCCATACACCAACGATCAAAAACACCTACAAACACTTTCATTCTTCAATTTTCTTCATCTAATTGATCTCTCTCAAGTTCTATCTTCAAGTTCTAAGTATTCTTCATAAATTCTACAAGTTCTAGTTTCATAAAATCAAGAATACTTCCAAGTTTGCTAGCTTACTTCCAATCTTGTAGAGTGATCATCCAACCTCAAGAAATCTTTCTTATTTACAGTAAGATATCTTTCTAATACAAGGTAATACTCATATTCAAACTTTGATTCAATTTCTATAACTATAACAATCTTATTTCGAGTGGAAATCTTACTTGAACTTGTTTTTCGTGTCATGATTCTGCTTCAAGAACTTTCAAGCCATCCAAGGATCCTTTGAAGCTAGATCCATTTTTCTCATTTCCAGTAGCTTTATCCAGAAAACTCGAGGTAGTAATGATGTTCATAACATCATTCGATTCATACATATAAAGCTATCTTATTCGAAGGTTTAAACTTGTAATCACTAGAACATAGTTTAGTTAATTCTAAACTTGTTCGCAAACAAAAGTTAATCCTTCTAACTTGACTTTTAAAATCAACTAAACACATGTTCTATATCTATATGATATGCTAACTTAATGATTTAAAACCTGGAAACACGAAGAACACTGTAAAATCGGACATACGCCGTCGTAGTAACACCGCGTGCTGTTTTGGGTTAGTTAATTAAAAACTATGATAAACTTTGATTTAAAAGTTGTTCTTCTGGGAAAATGATTTTTCTTATGAACATGAAACTTATCCAAAAATCATGGTTAAACTCAAAGTGGAAGTATGTTTTCTAAAATGGTCATCTAGACGTCGTTCTTTCGACTGAAATGACTACCTTTACAAAAACGACTTGTAACTTATATTTCCGACTATAAACCTATAATTTTTCTGTTTAGATTCATAAAATAGAGTTCAATATGAAACCATATCAATTTGATTCACTCAAAACGGATTTAAAATGAAGAAGTTATGGGTAAAACAAGATTGAATAATTTTTCTTGTTGTAGCAACGTGAAAATTGGTAACAAATCTATATTAATCATATCCTAGCTAACTTATATTGTATTATACAAGTATTCTAATATATTATGTAATCTTGGGATACCATAGACACGTATGCAAATGTTTTGACATTTCATATCGACCCATGTGTATATATTAATTGGAACAACCATAGACACTCTATATGCAGTAATGAGGGAGTTAGCTATACAGGGTTGAGGTTGATTCCAAAAATATATATACTTTGAGTTGTGATCTAGCCTGAGACGTGTATACACTGGGTCGTGGATTGATTCAAGATAATATATATCAATTTTTTTCTGTACATCTAACGTTGGACAACTAGTTGTAGGTTACTAACGAGGACAGCTAACTTAATAAACTTAAAACATCAAAATGTATTAAAAGTGTTGTAAATATATTTTGAATATACTTTGATATATATGTACATATTTTTTATAGGTTCGTGAATCGACCAGTGGCCAAGTCTTACTTCCCGACGAAGTAAAAATCTGTGAAAGTGAGTTATAGTCCCACTTTTAAAATCTAATATTTTTGGGATGAGAATACATGCAGGTTTAATAAATGATTTACAAAATAGACACAAGTACGTGAAACTACATTCTATGGTTGAATTATCGAAATCGAATATACCCCTTTTTATTAAGTCTGGTAATCTAAGAATTAGGGAACAGACACCCTAATTGACGCAAATCCTAAAGATAGATCTATTGGGCCTAACAAACCCCATCCAAAGTACCGGATGCTTTAGTACTTCGAAATTTATATCATATCCGAAGGGTGTCCCGGAATGATGAGGATATTCTTATATATGCATCTTGTTAATGTCGGTTACCAGGTGTTCTCCATATGAATGATTTTTATCTCTATGTATGGGATGCGTATTGAAATATGAAATCTTGTGGTCTATTGTTACGATTTGATATATATATATAGGTTAAACCTATAACTCACCAACATTTTTGTTGACGTTTAACGCATGTTTATTCTCAGGTAAATACTAAGATCTTCCGCTGTTGCATACTAAAATAAGGACAAGATTTGGAGTCCATGTTTGTATGATATTGTGTAAAAACTGCATTCAAGAAACATATGTCGATGTAACATATTTGTATTGTAAACCATTATGTAATGGTCGTGTGTAAACATTATATTTTAGATTATCATTATTTGATAATCTACGTAATGCTTTTGAAACCTTTATTGATAAAATAAAGGTTATGGTTGTTTTAAAAATGAATGCAGTCTTTGAAAAACGTCTCATATAGAGGTCAAATTCTCGCAACGAAATCAATTAATATGGAACGTTTATAATCAATATGAACAGGACATTTCAATCATTCCCTTCAGGCAATGACAATATAGGTGCCGTAGTTAGCTTTTTCTTCAATAACTGAAACGCCTTCTCTTGTTCATCCTTCCATTCAAATTTCTTCCCTTTATGCTTTAATGCAGTCAAGGGTGTTGCTATTTTGGAGAAATCTTGGATGAATCTTCTGTAGTAACCAGCCAATCCTAAAAATTGACGTATATGCTTCGGAGTTTTTGGGGTTTCCCACTTTTCAACGGTTTTGATCTTTGTCGGGTCCACCTGGATACCTTCTTTGTTCACTATGTGACCGAGGAATTGAACTTCTTCCAACCAAAATGCACACTTTGAAAACTTAGCGTACAGTTTTTCTTTCCTCAATACTTCTAGCACTTTTCTCAAATGTTCTTCGTGCTCTTGATCATTCTTTGAGTAAATAAGTATGTCATCGATGAAAACAATGACAAACTTGTCAAGATATGGCCCACATACTCGGTTCATAAGGTCCATGAACACAGCTGGTGCGTTAGTCAATCCAAACGGTATAACCATAAACTCGTAATGACCATAACGCGTCCTAAAAGCAGTTTTTGGAATATCATCCTCCTTTACTCGCATTTGATGATATCCAGAACGTAAATCAATTTTCGAATAAACCGACGAGCCTTGTAGTTGATCAAATAAGTCATCAATTCTCGGCAGTGGATAACGATTTTTGATGGTAAGTTTATTCAACTCTCTGTAGTCAATACACAACCTAAATGTACCATCCTTCTTCTTGACAAACAAAAACAGGAGCTCCCCATGGTGATGTGCTTGGTCGAATGAAACCACGTTCTAATAGTTCCTGTAGTTGGCTTTGCAGTTCTTTCATCTCGCTGGGTGCAAGTCTGTAAGGAGCACGAGCTATTGGTGCAGCTCCTGGTACAAGATCTATTTGAAATTCAACAGATCGATGTGGAGGTAGTCCCGGTAATTCTTTCGAAAATACATCAGGAAATTCTTTTACGATGGGAACATCATTGATGCTCTTTTCTTCAGTTTGTACTTTCTCGACGTGTGCTAGAATAGCATAGCAACCTTTTCTTATTAGTTTTTGTTCCTTCAAATTACTAATAAGATGTAGCTTCGTATTGCCCTTTTCTCCGTACACCATTAAGGGTTCTCTATAGTGACCCAAACTTTTCCATGTTTATATATATTAATTGAGATTGATATTTACATGACTAAATGTTTCCAATGTGTTAAGCAATCAAACTTGTTAAGACTTGATTAAATGAAATAAGTTTCATATAGACAATTGATCACCCATGTTGACCGGCGATTCACGAACGTTACAAAATTGTAAAAACTACATGTTGTGATATATATATAGACATATATATATGGTTGACATAATATTATGATGAGTAAGTATCGCACTAAGTATATTAACAATGTGTGATATACATAAGAAATGAGATTACTAAGTTAAGAAACTCGAAATGATATATATAACGATGATCGTTATGATAACGTCTACTAAATACATATGTATCATATTAAGATATTGATACACTATATTTAACATGATAAAATGATATTTAAATATATCATAAAGTGTGTTAACAATGAACTACATATGTAAAAACAAGACTACTAACCCAAGAATTACGAAACGAGACTTATATGTAACGATTATCGTTGTAACGATATTTTAATGTATATATCATATTAAGAGATATTCATACATCATAATATCATGATAATATAATAATTTAACATCTCATTTGATATAATAAACATTGGGTTAACAACATTAATTGAGATCGTTATCTTAAAGGTTTCAAAACAACACTTACATGTAACGACTAACGAAGACTTAACGACTCCATTAGAATGTATATACATGTTGTGTTTTGATATGTATTCTTACACTTTTGAAAGACTTCAAGACACATATCAAAATACTTCTACTTAACAAAAATGCTTACAATTACATCCTCGTTCAGTTTCATCAACAATTCTACTCGTATGCACCCGTATTCGTACTCGTACAATACACAGCTTTTAAATGTATGTACTATTGGTATATACACTCCAATGATCAGCTCTTAGCAGCCCATGTGAGTCACCTAACACATGTGGGAACCATCATTTAGCCACTAGCATAAAATATTTCATAAAATTACAAAAATTTGAGTAATCATTCATGACTTATTTACATGAAAACAAAATTACACATCCTTTATATCTAATCCATATACCAACGACCAAAAACACCTACAAGCACTTTCATTCTTCAATTTTCTTCATCTAAGTGATCTCTCTTAAGTTCTATCTTCAAGTTCTAAGTGGTCTTCATAAATTCCATAAGTATAGTTTCATAAAAATCAAGAATACTTCCAAGTTTGCAAGTCTACTTCCAAGCTTTCTAATCCACTCCAAGTAATCATCTAATATCAAGGAACCTTTGTTATTTATAGTAGGTTATCTTTCTAATTCAAGGTAATATTCATATTCAAACTTTGATTCAATTTCTACAACTATAACAATCTTATTTCGAGTGAAAATCTTACTTGAACTGTTTTCGTGTCATGATTCTGTTTCACAAACTTTCAAGCCATCCAAGGATCCTTTGAAGCTAGATTCATTTTTCAAATTTCCAGTGGTTTTATCCAGAAAACTTGAGGTAGTAATGATGTTCATAACATCATTCGATTCATACATATAAAGCTATCTTATTCGAAGGTTTAAACTTGTAATCACTAGAACATAGTTTAGTTAATTCTAAACTTGTTCGCAAACAAAAGTTAATCCTTCTAACTTGACTTTTAAAATCAACTAAACACATGTTCTATATCTATATGATATGCTAACTTAATGAATTAAAACCTGGAAACACGATGAACACCATAAAATCGGATATACGCCGTCGTAGTGGAACCAGGGGCTGTTTTGGTTTGGATAATTAAAAACTATGATAAACTTTGATTTAAAAGTTGTTCTTCTGGGAAAATGATTTTTCTTATGAACATGAAACTATATCCAAAAATCATGATTAAACTCAAAGTGGAAGTATGTTTTCCAAAATGGTCATCTAGACGTCGTTCTTTCGACTGAAATGACTACCTTTACAAAAACGACTTGTAACCTGTAATTCCCACTATAAAATTATACTTTTTATGTATATATTCATAAAGTTAAGTTCAATATGAAACCATAGCAATTTGATTCGCTCAAAACGGATTTAAAATGAAGAAGTTATGGGTAAAACAAGATTGGTTATTTTTGCTTGTTGTAGCTACGTGAAAATTGGTAACAAATATATATTAATCATATCCTAGCTAACTTAAATTGTATTATACATGTATTCAAATATATTATGTAATCTTGGGATACCATAGACACGTATGCAAATGTCTTGACATATCATTTCGACCCATCTATATATATTATTTGGAACAACCATAGACACTCTATATGCAGTAATGTTGGAGTTAGCTATACAGGGTTGAGGTTGATTCCAAAAATATATATAGTTTGAGTTGTGATCTAGCCTGAGACGTGTATACACTGGGTCGTGGATTGATTCAAGATAATATATATCGATTTATTTCTGTACATCTAATTATGGACAATTAGTTGTAGGTTATAACAAGGACAGCTGGCTTAATAAACATAAAACAGTAAAACGTATTAAAAATGTTGTAAATATATTTTGAACATACTTTGATATATATGTACATATTTTTTATAGGTTCGTGAATCGACCAGTGGCCAAGTCTTACTTTCCGACGAAGTAAAAATCTGTGAAAGTGAGTTATAGTCCCACTTTTAAAATCTAATATTTTTGGGATGAGAATACATGCAGGTTTTATAAATGATTTACAAAATAGACACAAGTACGTGAAACTACATTCTATGGTTGAATTATCGAAATCGAATATGTCCCTTTTTATTAAGTCTGGTAATCTAAGAATTAGGGAACAGACACCCTAATTGATGCGAATCCTAAAGATAGATCTATTGGGCCTAACAAACCCTATCCAAAGTACCGGATGCTTTAGTACTTCGAAATTTATATCATATCCGAAGGGTGTCCCGGAATGATGGGGATATTCGTATATATGCATCTTGTTAATGTCGGTTACCAGGTGTTCACCATATGAATGATTTTTATCTCTATGTATGGGATGTATATTGAAATATGAAATCTTGTGGTCTATTATTATGATTTGATAATATATAGGTTAAACCTATAACTCACCAACATTTTTGTTGACGTTTTAAGCATGTTTATTCTCAGGTGATTATTAAGAGCTTCCGCTGTTGCATAATAAAATAAGGACAAGATTTGGAGTCCATGCTTGTATGATATTATGTAAAAACTGCATTCAAGAAACTTATTTTTGATGTAATATATTAATATATTCTTATTGTAAACCATTATGTAATGGTCGTGTGTAAACGGTATATTTTAGATTATCATTATTTGATAATCTACGTAATGCTTTTAAACCTTTATCGATTAAATAAAGGTTATGGTTGTTTTAAAAATGAATGCAGTCTTTGAAAAACGTCTCATATAGAGGTCAAAACCTCGCGACGAAATCAATTAATATGGAACGTTTATAATCAATATGAACGGGACATTTCAGTTGGTATCCGAGCGTTGGTATTAGAGAACCGGAAAATTGCATTAGTGTGTCTTACCGAGTTTGTTAGGATGCATTAGTGAGTCTGGACTTCGACCGTGTTTTTCTTCAAAAACGATTGCTTAACATTTTTTTGTTGGAAACTATATATTATTAACATGTAAATATTATGTGATATATTAATCTCTTAACGTGTTTGATATTGTGTGATAGATGTCTATCTCTATTACAAATCCCATTGATTCACCTAATAATAATGAAGAGTCGAATATATTTTGGAAGATTCACAAATTCCCGAAGAGGAACCGGAAGAGGAGGAACCGGAAGAGGAGGAACCGGAAGAGGAGGAACCAGAAGAGGATGAATCGGAAGAGGAGGAACTAGAAGAAGAAGAGGTTCCGGAGGAAGAAATATTGATACCTATAGTAAATCGATTAAATAAAAGAAAATCCTCAACCAACGGACCAAAGTTAATAATGGTCAAAGGTGTTTCCGCCGAGGAAGCAAAATATTGGGAAGATTACAAATTTTCTGATGAATTGGATCCCGATGAGGATTCCGATGATGTTATAGAAATTACCTCAACCCAATTTAATAAAGCGAAAGAAAATAATAAGGGAAAAGGTATAAAAATAGAGAAACCCGATTCCAACCCCGATGAACTTTATATGTATCGACAACATCCGTATTTCCTAAAATGTAACAATGACCCGGGAACCTCTAAACCACCAGGTTTTTCTAAACCATTATGGAAAACGACGGCTCGTATTAGAGGAACACCATATATTCTTAGAAAATTAGGAAAATGAACCAAGTCCGAAGAAGAAGAAACCAGTGATTCAGATTAGAAGGTTGTAATCATGTTGTGTATTATATGTATTGTTGTGTGCTTGTACTTTTATGTTCTATGTAAAAATTGCTTGTATTGTTTGTTAATTATCTTTTACGAATCTAATCCTTGTCTATTTTACAGTATAAAAACAAAATGGACGTTAAGGGTAGACAACCAAATATTTTAGAAGACCTACCAGAGGATATGATTGAGGAAATCTTGTCTAGAGTCGGTCAGAATTCATCAGCACGTTTAGTTATGGCGAAATTAACTTGTCAAACATTTGAAAGACTTTCCAGAAATGCCTTTATTTATAAAAGGCTTTCCTTTGATAGGTGGGGTATATCACATTGGGGAGACCGTAAGTTACGCCGTGTTTTCTTTAAAGCGTTAAATGCGGGGAACCCAAATGCAATTTTACGCTACGGGTTAAGAATCTATTTTGACTCAACATATCCCAACATAGGATTTCGTGAATTAGAAAGAGCTTCTAATATGCAACATAAAGAAGCATGTTATGCTTATGGGTTAGTGATGTTCACTTCTTACCAAAGTGAGAAAAAGAACATCGAATTGCAACTTTTAAATAAAACCTTCCCACAAGTGACGGATTCAGTAGTTGGGGTGAGAAACAAGGTTTTTAGATTATTACGGGGCTGTTGGACATTACGAAACCCTCGTCCTTTTGACGACATTACAACATGCTGCCTATCTAATGGTCATAACGGTTATTTTCCACAAGACCAAGGATGGGAAGTCGTCTTAGTAAAACCAGAATGCATGACTTATTTCTGGACTTATGAATTACGTGTCTTTATTTCCTTTGATGAACAACTTGCGTATTAACTAGATTTATCTTCAAAACTGTCCTGTATCATAGTGTACTATATTTCATGTTATATGTAATATAGCGAAGTTGTAAGTTTGAAGAATATTTGTATGTGATATATTATTATAATCAGTTTTTCATATGGAATTGTAGTAGTTGAATTGTATATTAGCTACTAAGTATGAACTTAACGGGTAGGTAGTACCCGAATTTAAAATTATAAAACGCTAATATGAAGAAAAAGCTTTTATAAATGAGTTAATATTATGCTACGAGATACTATTGACAACTCTTAATATTCTGTATGATTAAATTGTTTCATTTGACTATTTTGAAGGAAATGGCACCGACTACTCGACACACCTTGAATATGAGCGAAGAGGAATTTCGTGCCTTTCTTACTTCAAACATAGCCGCAGTACAGGCCGCGCTACATACCAACAATAACTCTGAATCTAGCAATGCAGCTAACGGCGCAAGAAATCATGTAGGATGCTCCTACAAAGAATTCACTGCCTGCAAACCTCTGGAATTTGATGGAACCGAAGGACCAATTGGATTGAAACGGTGGACCTAGAAAGTCGAATCGGTGTTTGCCATAAGTAAGTGTACTGAAGGAGACAAAGTGAAGTACGCTACGCATACTTTCACAGGTATTGCGTTAACATGGTGGAATACCTATCTAGAGCAAGTGAAACAAGATTCTGCTTACGTGCTACCGTGATCAGCATTCAAGCACTTGATGAACGAGAAGTACCGTCCCAGAACCGAGGTCAATAAGCTCAAATCAGAACTTAGAGGATTACGAACACAGGGATTCGATATTACTTCGTACGAAAGACGATTCACAGAATTGTGCCTATTGTGTCCGAGAGCGTTCGAAGATGAGGAAGAGAAGATCTACGCATTTGTGAAAGAGTTACCGGAGAGAATCCAAGAAGATATAAGTTCACATGAGCCTGCCTTGAAATGTCCCGTTCTTATTGATTAAAAACGTTCCATATTAATTGATTTCGTTGCGAGGTTTTGACCTCTATATGAGACGTTTTTCAAAGACTGCATTCATTTTTAAAACAAACCATAACCTTTATTTCATAAATAAAGGTTTAAAAAGCTTTATGTAGATTATCAAATAATGATAATCTAAAATATCCTGTTTACACACGACCATTACATAATGGTTTACAATACAAATATGTTACATCGAAATCAGTTTCTTGAATGCAGTTTTTACACAATATCATACAAACATGGACTCTAAATCTTGTCCTTATTTTAGTATGCAACAGCGGAAGCTCTTAGTATTCACCTGAGAATAAACATGCTTTAAACGTCGACAAAAATGTTGGTGAGTTATAGGTTTAACCTATATATATCAAATCGTAACAATAGACCACAAGATTTCATATTTCAATACACATCCCATACATAGAGATAAAAATCATTCATATGGTGAACACCTGGTAACCGACATTAACAAATGCATATATAAGAATATCCCCATCATTCCGGGACACCCTTCGGATATGATATAAATTTCGAAGTACTAAAGCATCCGGTACTTTGGATGGGGTTTGTTAGGCCCAATAGATCTATCTTTAGGATTCGCGTCAATTAGGGTGTCTGTTCCCTAATTCTTAGATTACCAGACTTAATAAAAAGGGGCATATTCGATTTCGATAATTCAACGTTTATTTTATAAATCATTTATAAAACCTGCATGTATTCTCATCCCAAAAATATTAGATTTTAAAAGTGGGACTATAACTCACTTTCACAGATTTTTACTTCGTCGGGAAGTAAGACTTGGCCACTGGTTGATTCACGAACCTATAACAATATATACATATATATCAAAGTATGTTCAAAATATATTTACAACACTTTTAATATATTTTGATGTTTTAAGTTTATTAAGTCAGCTGTCCTCGTTAGTAACCTACAACTAGTTGTTCACAGTTAGATGTACAGAAATAAATCGATAAATATTATCTTGAATCAATCCACGACCCAGTGTATACGTATCTCAGTATTGATCACAACTCAAACTATATATATTTTGGAATCAACCTCAACCCTGTATAGCTAACTCCAACATTCACATATAGAGTGTCTATGGTTGTTCCGAAATATATATAGATGTGTCGACATGATAGGTCGAAACATTGTATACGTGTCTATGGTATCTCAAGATTACATAATATACAATACAAGTTGATTAAGTTATGGTTGGAATAGAATTGTTACCAATTTTCACGTAGCTAAAATGAGAAAAATTATCCAATCTTGTTTTACCCATAACTTCTTCATTTTAAATCCGTTTTGAGTGAATCAAATTGCTATGGTTTCATATTGAACTCTATTTTATGAATCTAAACAGAAAAAGTATAGGTTTATAGTCAGAAAAATAAGTTACAAGTCGTTTTTGTAAAGATAGTCATTTCAGTCGAAAGAACGACGTCTAGATGACGATTTTAGAAAACATACTTCCACTTTGAGTTTAACCATAATTTTTGGATATAGTTTCATGTTTATAATAACAATCATTTTCTCAGAATAACAACTTTTAAACCAAAGTTTATCATAGTTTTTAATTAACTAACCCAAAACAGCCCGCGGTGTTACTACGACGGCGTAAATCCGGTTTTACGGTGTTTTCGTGTTTCCAGGTTTTAAATCATTAAGTTAGCATATCATAGATATAGAACATGTGTTCTAGTTTAGAACACATATTCTAGTGATTACAAGTTTAAACCTTCGAATAAGATAGCTTTATATGTATTAATCGAATGATGTTATGAACATCATTACTACCTTAAGTTCCTTGGATAAACCTACTGGAAAAGAGAAAAATGGATCTAGCTTCAACGGATCCTTGGATGGCTTGAAGTTCTTGAAGCAGAATCATGACACGAAAACAAGTTCAAGTAAGATCATCACTTGAAATAAGATTGTTATAGTTATAGAAATTGAACCAAAGTTTGAATATGATTATTACCTTGTATTAGAATGATAACCTACTGTAAGAAACAAAGATTTCTTGAGGTTGGATGATCACCTTACAAGATTGGAAGTGAGCTAGCAAACTTGAAAGTATTCTTGATTTTATGTAACTAGAACTTGTAGAATATATGAAGAACACTTAGAACTTGAAGATAGAACTTGAGAGAGATCAATTATATGAAGAAAATTGAAGAATGAAAGTGTTTGTAGGTGTTTTTGGTCGTTGGTGTATGGATTAGATATAAAGGATATGTAATTTTGTTTTCATGTAAATAAGTCATGAATGATTACTCATATTTTTGTAATTTTATGAGATATTTCATGCTAGTTTCCAAATGATGGTTCCCACATGTGTTAGGTGACTCACATGGGCTACTAAGAGCTGATCATTGGAGTGTATATACCAATAGTACATACGAGTACGAATACGGGTGCATACGAGTAGAATTGTTGATGAAACTGAACGAGGATGTATTTGTAAGCATTTTTGTTAAGTAGAAGTATTTTGATAAGTGAATTGAAGTCTTTCAAAATTGTATAAATACATATTAAAACACTACATGTATATACATTTTAACTGAGTCGTTATGTCATCGTTAGTCGTTACATGTAAGTGTTGTTTTGAAACCTTTAGGTTAACGATCTTGTTAAATGTTGTTAACCCAATGTTTATAATATCAAATGAGATTTTAAATTATTATATTATCATGATATTATCATGTATGAATATCTCTTAATATGATATATATACATTAAATGTCTTTACAACGATAATCGTTACATATATGTCTCGTTTAAAAATCATTAAGTTAGTAGTCTTGTTTTTACATATGTAGTTCATTGTTAATATACTTAATGATATGTTTACTTATCATAGTATCATGTTAACTATATATATATATATATCTATATATATGTCATCATATAGTTTTTACAAGTTTTAACGTTCGTGAATCACCGGTCAACTTGGGTGGTCAATTGTCTATATGAAACATATTTCAATTAATCAAGTCTTAACAAGTTTGATTGCTTAACATGTTGGAAACATTTAATCATGTAAATATCAATCTCAATTAACATATATAAACATCGAAAAGTTCGGGTCACTACAGTACCTACCCGTTAAATAAATTTCGTCCCGAAATTTTAAGCTGTTGAAGGTGTTGACGAATCTTCTGGAAATAGATGCGGGTATTTCTTCTTCATCTGATCTTCACGCTTCCAGGTGAACTCGGGTCCTCTACGAGCATTCCATCGAACCTTAACAATTGGTATCTTGTTTTGCTTAAGTCTTTTAACCTCACGATCCATTATTTCGACGGGTTCTTCGATGAATTGAAGTTTTTCATTGATTTGGATTTCATCTAACGGAATAGTGAGATCTTCTTTAGCAAAACATTTCTTCAAATTCGAGACGTGGAAAGTGTTATGTACAGCCGCGAGTTGTTGAGGTAACTCAAGTCGGTAAGCTACTGGTCCGACACGATCAATAATCTTGAATGGTCCAATATACCTTGGATTTAATTTCCCTCGTTTACCAAATCGAACAACGCCTTTCCAAGGTGCAACTTTAAGCATGACCATCTCTCCAATTTCAAATTCTATATCTTTTCTTTTAATGTCAGCGTAGCTCTTTTGTCGACTTTAGGCGGTTTTCAACCGTTGTTGAATTTGGATGATCTTCTCGGTAGTTTCTTATATAATCTCTGGACCCGTAATCTGTCTATCCCCCACTTTACTCCAACAAATCGGAGACCTGCACTTTCTACCATAAAGTGCTTCAAACGGCGCCATCTCAATGCTTGAATGGTAGCTGTTGTTGTAGGAAAATTCTGCTAACGGTAGATGTCGATCCCAACTGTTTCCGAAATCAATAACACATGCTCGTAGCATGTCTTCAGCATTTGTATCGTCCTTTCACTCTGCCCATCAGTTTATGGATGATAGGCAGTACTCATGTCTAGACGTGTTCCTAATGCTTGCTGTAATATCTGCCAGAATCTTGAAATAAATCTGCCATCCCTATCAGAGATAATAGAGATTGGTATTCCATGTCTGGAGACGACTTCCTTCAAATACAGTCGTGCTAACTTCTCCATCTTGTCATCTTCTCTTATTGGCAGGAAATGTGCTGATTTGGTGAGACGATCAACTATTACCCAAATAGTATCAAAACCACTTGCAGTCCTTGGCAATTTAGTGATGAAATCCATGGTAATGTTTTCCCATTTCCATTCCGGGATTTCGGGTTGTTGAAGTAGACTCGATGGTTTCTGATGCTCAGCTTTGACCTTAGAACACGTCAAACATTCTCCTACGTATTTAGCAACATCGGCTTTCATACCCGGCCACCAAAAATGTTTCTTGAGATCCTTGTACATCTTCCCCGTTCCAGGATGTATTGAGTATCTGGTTTTATGAGCTTCTCTAAGTACCATTTCTCTCATATCTCCAAATTTTGGTACCCAAATCCTTTCAGCCCTATACCGGGTTCCGTCTTTCCGAATATTAAGATGCTTCTCCGATCCTTTGGGTATTTCATCCTTTAAATTTCCCTCTTTTAAAACTCCTTGTTGCACCTCCTTTATTTGAGTAGTAAGGTTATTATGAATCATTATATTCATAGATTTTAATCGAATGGGTTCTCTGTCCTTCCTGCTCAAGGCATCGGCTACCACATTTGCCTTCCCCGGGTGGTAACGAATCTCAAAGTCATAATCATTCAATAATTCAATCCACCTACGCTGCCTCATATTCAGTTGTTTCTGATTAAATATGTGTTGAAGACTTTTGTGGTCGGTATATATAATACTTTTGACCCCATATAAGTAGTGCCTCCATGTCTTTAATGCAAAAACAACCGCGCCAAATTCCAAATCATGCGTCGTATAATTTTGTTCGTGAATCTTCAATTGTCTAGACGCATAAGCAATCACCTTCGTACGTTGCATTAATACACAACCGAGACCTTGCTTTGATGCGTCATAATAAATCACAAAATCATCATTCCCTTCAGGCAATGACAATATAGGTGCCGTAGTTAGCTTTTTCTTCAATAACTTAAACGCTTTCTCTTGTTCATCATTCCATTCAAATTTCTTCCCTTTATGCGTTAATGCAGTCAAGGGTTTTGCTATTTTGGAAAAGTCTTGGATGAACCTTCTGTAGTAACCAGCTAGTCCTAAAAATTGGCGTATGTGTTTCGGAGTTTTCGGGGTTTCCCACTTTTCAACAGTTTCTATCTTTGCCGGATCCACCTTAATACCTTCTTTGTTCACTATGTGACCGAGGAATTGAACTTCTTCCAACCAAAATGCATACTTTGAAAACATAGCGTACAATTCTTCCTTCCTCAATACTTCTAACACCTTTCTCAAATGTTCACCGTGTTCTTGGTCATTCTTTGAGTAAATAAGTATGTCATCAATGAAAACAATGACAAACTTGTCAAGGTATGGTCCACACACTCGGTTCATAAGGTCCATGAACATAGCTGGTGCATTAGTTAAACCAAACGGCATGACCATAAACTCGTAATGACCGTAACGTGTTCTGAAAGCAGTCTTTGGAATATCATCTTCTTTCACCCGCATTTGATGATACCCGGAACGTAAGTTAATCTTTGAATAAACAGACGAGCCTTGTAGTTGATCAAATAAGTCATCGATTCTCGGTAGTGGATAGCGGTTATTGATGGTAAGTTTGTTTAACTCTCGGTAGTCGATACACAACCTGAATGTACCATCTTTCTTCTTGACAAACAAAACAGGAGCTCCCCACGGTGATGTGCTTGGTCGAATGAAACCACGCTCTAAAAGTTTTTGTAATTGGCTTTGCAGTTCTTTCATCTCGCTGGGCGCGAGTCTGTAAGGAGCACGAGCTATTGGTGCAGCTCCTGGTACAAGATCTATTTGAAATTCAAAGGATCGATGTGGGGGTAATCCCGGTAATTCTTTCGGAAATACATCGGGAAATTCTTTTGCAATGGGAACATCATTGATGCTATTTTCTTCAGTTTGTACTTTCTCGACGTATGCTAGAACAGCATAGCAACCTTTTCTTATTAGTTTTTATGCCTTCAAATTACTAATAAGATGTAGCTTCGTGTTGCCCTTTTCTCCGTACACCATTAAGGGTTTTCCTTTTTCTCGTATAATGCGAATTGCATTTTTGTAACAAACGATCTCTGCTTTCACTTCTTTCAACCAGTCCATACCGATTATCACATCAAAACTCCCTAACTCTACTGGTATCAAATCAATCTTAAATGTTTCGCTAACAAGTTTAATTTCTCGATTCTGACATATATTATCTGCTGAAATTAATTTACCATTTGCTAATTCGAGTAAAAATTTACTATCCAAAGGCATCAATGGACAACTTAATTTAGCACAAAAATCTCTATTCATATAGCTTCTATCCGCACTCGAATAAAATAAAACGTAAGCAGATTTATTGTCAATAAGAAACGTACCCATAACAAGCTCTGGGTCTTCCTGTGCCTCTGCCGCATTAATATTGAAAACTCTTCCACGGCCTTGTCCATTCGTGTTCTCCTGGTTCGGGCAATTTCTAATAATGTGGCCCGGTTTTCCACATTTATAACAAACTACATTGGCATAACTTGCTCCGACACTACTTGCTCCGCCATTACTCGTTCCGACACCATTTGTTCCTTTCGTTCTATTAACCCCTGGTCCGTAGACCTCACACTTCGCCGCGCTATGACCATTTCTTTTACACTTGTTGCAAAATTTGGTGCAGAACCCCGAGTGATACTTTTCACACCTTTGGCATAGCTGCTTCTGATTGTTGTTGTTGTTGCGGTTATTATTGTTGTTGGGATGATTGTTGTAGTTGCTGTTGTTGTTGTTGTTGTTGTTGTTGTTGTTGTTGTTGTTTTTGGGCCGTTTGTTGTAGTTGCGATTGATGTTGCGATTGTTGGGATAATTGTTGCGATTATTGTTGTAATTGCTGTTGTTGTTGTATTGGTGATTCTTATCACCGTTTTCCTCCCACTTTCTTTTGACTTGCTTCACATTGGCCTCTTCAGCAGTCTGTTCTTTATTTCTTTCTTCAATCTGGTTCACTAGTTTGTGAGCCATTCTACATGCCTGTTGTATGGAGGCGGGCTCGTGTGAACTTATATCTTCTTGGATTCTTTCCGGTAATCCTTTCACAAACGCGTCGATCTTCTCTTCCTCATCTTCGAATGCTCCCGGACACAATAGGCACAATTCTGTGAATCGTCTTTCGTACGTGGTAATATCAAATCCTTGGGTTCATAACCCTCTAAGTTCTGTCTTGAGCTTATTGACCTCGGTTCTGGGACGGTACTTCTCGTTCATCAAGTGCTTGAATGCTGACCACGGTAGTGCGTATGCATCGTCTTGTCCCACTTGCTCTAGATAGGTATTCCACCATGTTAACGCAGAACCTGTGAAGGTATGCGTAGCATACTTCACTTTGTCCTCTTCGGTACACTTACTTATGGAAAACACCGATTCGACCTTCTCGGTCCACCGTTTCAATCCGATCGGTCCTTCGGTTCCATCAAATTCCAAAGGTTTGCAGGCAGTGAATTCTTTGTAGGTACATCCTACACGATTTCCTGTACTGCTAGATCCAAGGTTATTGTTGGTATGTAGCACAGCCTGTACTGCGGCTATGTTTGAAGCTAGAAAAGTACGGAATTCCTCTTCATTCATATTCACGGTGTGTCGAGTAGTCGGTGCCATTTCCTTCAAAATAGTCAAATGGAACAAGTTAATCATACAGAATATTAAGAGTAGTTAATAGTATTTCGTAGCATAATATGAACTCATTTATAAAAGCTTTTTCTTCATATTAGCGTTTTATAAGTTTAAATTCGGGTAGTACCTACCCGTTAAGTTCATACTTAGTAGCTAATATACAATTCAACTACTACAATTCTATATGAAAAACTGATTATAATAATATTTCCTGTTCAAACTTTTACACAATATTTTACAAACTTACAATACCGCTTATTTTACATATAGCATGAAATATAGCACACAATAAATTTGATACAAGATGGTTGTGAAGATAATTCTAGCTAGTACACAAGTCGTTCAGCAAAGGCAATAAAGACACGTAATTCATACGTCCAGAAACAAGTCATGCATTCTGGTTTTACTAGGATTACTTCCCATCCTTGGTCTTGTGGAACATAACCGTTATGGTCGTTGATAAGACAGCGTGTTGTAACGTCGTCAAAGGGACGAGGGTTACGTAATGTCCAACAGTCCCGTAACAATCTAAAAACCTCATTTCTTACCCCAATTACCGACTCCGTCACTTGTGGGAACGTTTTGTTTAATAGTTGTAGCTCGATGTTCTTGTTCTCACTTTGGTGAGAAGCGAACATTACTAATCCGTAAGCATAACATGCTTTTTTATGTTGCATGTTAGCCGCTTTTTCTAAATCACGAAGTCCAATATTCGGATATATTGAGTCAAAATAATTTCTTAACCCATTGCGTAAAATAGCATTTGGGTTCCCCGCAATATATGCGTCAAAGTAAACACATCGTAACTTATGGATTTCCCAATGTGATATCCCCCATCTTTCGAACGAAAGCCTTTTATAAACCAAGGCATTCTTGGAACGTTCTTCGAATGTCTTACAAACTGATCTCGCCTTAAATAGTTGTACCGAAGAATTCTGACCGACTCTAGACAAGATTTCATCAATCATGTCTCCGGGTAGGTCTCTTAAAATATTGGGTTGTCTATCCATTTTGTATTTTTATACTGTAAAATAGACAAGAGTTAGATTCATAAAAAAAATACTTATTAATACAAGCAATTTTTACATATATCATAAAGTATAAGCACACTATATTACATATATTACACCACACGAATACAACTATCTTATTCCGACTCGCTTGTTTCTTCTTCTTCGGTTTTGGTTCGTTTTGCCAAGTTTCTAGGGATGTATGATGTTCCCCTAATACGAGCCGTCGTTTTCCACATTGGTTTAGAAAAACCTGGTGGTTTAGAGGTTCCCGGGTCATTGTTACAACTTAAGGACTTCGGGGGTTGACGATACATATAAAGTTCATCGGGGTTGGAATTAGATTTCTCTATTTTTATGCCCTTTCCCTTATTATTTTCTTTTGCCTTTTTAAATTCAGTTGGGGTAATTTCTATAACATCATCGGAATTCTCGTCGGAATCCGATTCATCGGAGAATTGGTAATCCTCCCAATATTTTGCTTCCTTGGCGGAAACACCATTGACCATAATTAACCTTGGTCTGTTGGTTAAGGATTTTCTTTTACTTAACCGTTTTATTATTTCCCCCACCGGTTCTATTTCTTCATCCGGTTCCGATTCTTCTTCCGGTTCCGATTCTTCTTCCGGTTCTGACTCTTCTTCCGGTTCCTCTTCGGGAACTTGTGAATCAGCCCACGAATCATTCCAATTTACATTTGACTCTTCATTATTATTAGGTGAGTCAATGGGACTTGTTCTAGAGGTAGACATCTATCACATAATATCAAACGCGTTAAGAGATTAATATATCACATAATATTCACATGTTAAAAATATATAGTTTCCAACAAAATTTGTTAAGCAATCATTTTTCAAGTAAACACGGTCGAAGTCCAGACTCACTAATGCATCCTAAAAAACTCGATAAGACACACTAATGCAAAATTCTGGTTCTCTAAGGCCAACGCTCGGATACCAACTGAAATGTCCCGTTCTTATTGATTAAAAACGTTCCATATTAATTGATTTCGTTGCGAGGTTTTGACCTCTATATGAGACGTTTTTCAAAGACTGCATTCATTTTTAAAACAAACCATAACCTTTATTTCATAAATAAAGGTTTAAAAAGCTTTATGTAGATTATCAAATAATGATAATCTAAAATATCCTGTTTACACACGACCATTAATAATGGTTTACAATACAAATATGTTACATCGAAATCAGTTTCTTGAATGCAGTTTTTACACAATATCATACAAACATGGACTCCAAATCTTGTCCTTATTTTAGTATGCAACAGCGGAAGCTCTTAGTATTCACCTGAGAATAAACATGTTTTAAACGTCAACAAAAATGTTGGTGAGTTATAGGTTTAACCTATATATATCAAATCGTAACAATAGACCACAAGATTTCATATTTCAATACACATCCCATACATAGAGATAAAAATCATTCATATGGTGAACACCTGGTAACCGACATTAACAAGATGCATATATAAGAATATCCCCATCATTCCGGGACACCCTTCGGATATGATATAAATTTCGAAGTACTAAAGCATCCGGTACTTTGGATGGGGTTTGTTAGGCCCAATAGATCTATCTTTAGGATTCGCGTCAATTAGGGTGTCTGTTCCCTAATTCTTAGATTACCAGACTTAATAAAAAGGGGCATATTCGATTTCGATAATTCAACCATGAATGTAGTTTCACGTACTTGTGTGTATTTTGTAAATCATTTATAAAACCTGCATGTATTCTCATCCCAAAAATATTAGATTTTAAAAGTGGGACTATAACTCACTTTCACAGATTTTTTACTTCGTCGGGAAGTAAGACTTGGCCACTGGTTGATTCACGAACCTATAACAATATATACATATATATCAAAGTATGTTCAAAATATATTTACAACACTTTTAATATATTTTGATGTTTTAAGTTTATTAAGTCAGCTGTCCTCGTTAGTAACCTACAACTAGTTGTTCACAGTTAGATGTACAGAAATAAATCGATAAATATTATCTTGAATCAATCCACGACCCAGTGTATACGTATCTCAGTATTGATCACAACTCAAACTATATATATTTTGGAATCAACCTCAACCCTGTATAGCTAACTCCAACATTCACATATAGAGTGTCTATGGTTGTTCCGAAATATATATAGATGTGTCGACATGATAGGTCGAAACATTGTATACGTGTCTATGGTATCTCAAGATTACATATTATACAATACAAGTTGATTAAGTTATGGTTGGAATAGAATTGTTACCAATTTTCACGTAGCTAAAATGAGAAAAATTATCCAATCTTGTTTTACCCATAACTTCTTCATTTTAAATCCGTTTTGAGTGAATCAAATTGCTATGGTTTCATATTGAACTCTATTTTATGAATCTAAACAGAAAAAGTATAGGTTTATAGTCAGAAAAATAAGTTACAAGTCGTTTTTGTAAAGGTAGTCATTTCAGTCGAAAGAACGACGTCTAGATGACCATTTTAGAAAACATACTTCCACTTTGAGTTTAACCATAATTTTTGGATATAGTTTCATGTTCATAATAACAATCATTTTCTCAGAATAACAACTTTTAAATCAAAGTTTATCATAGTTTTTAATTAACTAACCCAAAACAGCCCTCGGTGTTACTACGACGGCGTAAATCCGGTTTTACGGTGTTTTTCGTGTTTCCAGGTGTTAAATCATTAAGTTAGCATATCATATAGATATAGAACATGTGTTTAGTTGATTTTAAAAGTCAAGTTAGAAGGATTAACTTTTGTTTGCGAACAAGTTTAGAATTAACTAAACTATGTTCTAGTGATTACAAGTTTAAACCTTCGAATAAGATAGCTTTATATGTATGAATCGAATGATGTTATGAACATCATTACTACATTAAGTTCCTTGGATAAACCTACTGAAAAAGAGAAAAATGGATCTAGCTTCAACGGATCCTTGGATGGCTCGAAGTTCTTGAAGCAGAATCATGACACGAAAACAAGTTCAAGTAAGATCATCACTTGAAATAAGATTGTTATAGATATAGAAATTGAACCAAAGTTTGAATATGATTATTACCTTGTATTAAAATGATAACCTACTGTAAGAAACAAAGATTTCTTGAGGTTGGATGATCACCTTACAATATTGGAAGTGAGCTAGCAAACTTGAAAGTATTCTTGATTTTATGTAACTAGAACTTGTAGAATATATGAAGAACACTTAGAACTTGAAGATAGAACTTGAGAGAGATCAATTATATGAAGAAAATTGAAGAATGAAAGTGTTTGTAGGTGTTTTTGGTCGTTGGTGTATGGATTAGATATAAAGGATACGTAATTTTGTTTTCATGTAAATAAGTCATGAATGGTTACTCATATTTTTGTAATTTTATGAGATATTTCATGCTAGTTGCCAAATGATGGTTCCCACATGTGTTAGGTGACTCACATGGGCTTCTAAGAGCTGATCATTGGAGTATATATACCAATAGTACATACATCTAAAATTTGTGTATTGTACGAGTACGAATACGGGTGCATACAAGTAGAATTGTTGATGAAACTGAACGAGGATGTAATTGTAAGCATTTTTGTTAAGTAGAAGTATTTTGATAAGTGTATTGAAGTCTTTCAAAAGTGTATAAATACATATTAAAACACTACATGTATATACATTTTAACTGAGTCGTTATGTCATCGTTAGTCGTTACATGTAAGTGTTGTTTTGAAACCTTTAGGTTAACGATCTTGTTAAATGTTGTTAACCCAATGTTTATAATATCAAATGAGATTTTAAATTATTATATTATCATGATATTATCATGTATGAATATCTCTTAATATGATATATATACATTAAATGTCTTTACAACGATAATCGTTACATATATGTCTCGTTTAAAAATCATTAAGTTAGTAGTCTTGTTTTTACATATGTAGTTCATTGTTAATATACTTAATGATATGTTTACTTATCATAGTATCATGTTAACTATATATATATCCATATATATGTCATCATATAGTTTTTACAAGTTTTAACCTTCGTGAATCACCGGTCAACTTGGGTGGTCAATTGTCTATATGAAACATATTTCAATTAATCAAGTCTTAACAAGTTTGATTGCTTAACATGTTGGAAACATTTAATCATGTAAATATCAATCTCAATTAATATATATAAACATGGAAAAGTTCGGGTCACTACATGCCTCCATACAAAAGGCATGTAGAATGGCTCACAAACTAGTAAACCAGATTGAGGGAAGAATTAAAGAACAGTCGGCCGAAGAGGCCAACGTGAAGTTAGTCAAAAGAAAGTGGGAGGAAAACGGTAATAAGAGTCACCAAAACAACAATAACTATCCCAACAAATGCAACTACAACAAATGGCACAACAACAACAACAACAACAACAACAACAACAACAACAACAACAACAACAACAACAACAACAACAACAACAACAACAACAACAACAACAGCAACAGCAACAACAACAACAACAGCAACAACAACTACAACAATCATCCCAACAACAATAACAACCGCAACAACAACAACAATCAGAAGCAGCTATGCCAAAGGTGTGAAAAGTATCACTCGGGGTTTTGCACCAAATTTTGCAACAAGTGTAAAAGAAATGGTCATAGCGCGGCAAAGTGTGAGGTCTACGGACCAGGGGTTAACAGAACGACAGGAACAAATGGTGTCGGAACGAGTAATGGCGGAGCAAGTAGTGTCGGAGCAAGTTATGCCAATGTAGTTTGTTATAAATGTGGAAAACCGGGCCACATTATTAGAAATTGCCCAAACCAGGAGAACACGAATGGACAAGGCCGCGGAAGAGTTTTCAATATTAATGCGGCAGAGGCACAGGAAGACACAGAGCTTGTTACGGGTACGTTTCTTATTGACAGTAAATCTGCTTACGTTTTATTTGATTCGGGTGCGGATAGAAGCTATATGAGTAGAGATTTTTGTGCTAAATTAAGTTGTCCATTGACGTCATTGGATAGTAAATTTTTACTCGTATTAGCAAACGGTAAATTAATTTCAGCAGATTATATATGCCGGAATCGAGAAATTAAACTAGGTAGCGAAATATTTAAGATTGATTTGATACCAGTAGAGTTAGAGAGTTTTGATGTAATAGTTGGCATGGACTGGCTGAAGGAGATGAAAGCAGAGATCGTATGTTACAAAAATGCAATTCGCATTGTCAGAGAAGAAGGAGAACCCTTAATGGTGTACGGAGAAAAGGGCAACACGAAGCTACATCTTATTGTAATTTGAAGGCACAAAAACTAATAAGAAAAGGTTGCTATGCTATTCTAGCACACGTCGAGAAAGTACAAACTGAAGAAAAGAGCATCAGTGATGTTCCCGACGCAAAAGAATTTCCCGATGTATTTCCCAAAGAATTACCGAGATTACCCCCACATCGATCCGTTGAATTTCAAATAGACCTTATACCAGGAGCTGCACCAATAGCTCGTGCTCTATACAGACTCGTACCCAGCGAAATGAAAGAATTACAAAGTCAGTTATAGGAACTTTTAGAGCGTGGTTTCATTCGACCAAGTACATCACCATGGGGAGCTCCTGTTCTGTTTGTGAAGAAGAAAGATGGTACATTCAGGTTGTGTATCGACTACCGAGAGTTGAACAACCTTACCATCAAGAACCGCTACCCACTACCTAGAATCGACGACTTATTTGATCAACTACAAGGCTCGTCTATTTATTCAAAGATCGATTTACGTTCTAGATATCATCAAATGCGAGTAAAGGAGGATGATATTCCAAAAACTGCTTTTAGGACGCGTTATGGTCATTACGAGTTTATGGTTATGCCATTTGGATTGACTAACGCACCAGCTGTGTTCATGGACCTTATGAACCGAGTGTGTGGGCCATATCTTGACAAGTTTGTCATTGTTTTCATCGATGATATACTTATTTACTCAAAGAATGATCAAGAGCACGAAGAACATTTGAGAAAAGTGCTAGATGTATTGAGGAAAGAAAAACTGTACGCTAAGTTTTCAAAGTGTGCATTTTGGTTAGAAGAAGTTCAATTCCTCGGTCACATAGTGAACAAAGAAGGTATCCAGGTGGACCCGGCAAAGATCGAAACCGTTGAAAAGTGGGAAACCCCGAAACCTCCGAAAGACATACGCCAGTTTTTAGGACTAGCTGGTTACTACAGAAGGTTCATCCAAGACTTTTCCAGAATAGCAAAACCCTTAATTGCATTAACGCATAAAAGGAAGAAATTTGAATGGAAAGATGAGCAAGAGAAAGCGTTTCAATTGTTAAAGAAAAAGTTAACTACGACACCTATATTATCATTACCTGAAGGGAATGATGATTTTGTGATATATTGTGACGCCACAAAGCAAGGTCACGGTTGTGTATTAATGCAACGAATAAAAGTAATTGCTTATGCGTCTAGACAATTGAAGATTCACGAACAGAATTATACGACACATGATTTGGAATTAGGCGCGGTTGTTTTTGCATTAAAGACTTGGAGGCACTACTTATATGGGGTCAAAAGTATTATATATACCGACCACAAAAGTCTTTAACACATATTTAATCAGAAACAACTGAATATGAGGCAGCGTAGGTGGATTGAATTGTTGAATGATTACGACTTTGAGATTCGTTACCACCCGGGGAAGGCAAATGTGGTAGCCGACGCCTTGAGCAGAAAGGACAGAGAACCCATTCGAGTAAAAGCTATGAATATAATGATTCACACTAACCTTACTACTCAAATAAAGGAGGCGCAACAAGGAGTTTTAAAAGAGGGAAATTTAAAGGATGAAATACCCAAAGGTTCGGAGAAGCATCTTAATATTCGGGAAGATGGAACCCGGTATAGGGCAGAAAGAATTTGGGTACCAAAATTCGGAGATATGAGAGAAATGGTACTTAGAGAAGCTCATAAAACCAGATACTCAATACATCCTGGAACGGGGAAGATGTATAAGGATCTCAAGAAACATTTTTCGTGGCCAAATATGAAAGTCGATGTTGCTAAATACGTCGGGGAATGTTTGACGTGTTCTAAGGTCAAAGCGGAGCATCAGAAACCATCAGGTCTACTTCAACAACCCGAAATCCCGGAATGGAAATGGGAAAACATTACCATGGATTTCATCACTAAATTGCCAAGGACTGCAAGTGGGTTTGATACTATTTGGGTAATAGTTGATCGTCTCACCAAATCAGCACACTTCCTGCCAATAAGAGAAGATAACAAGATGGAGAAGTTAGCACGACTGTATTTGATGGAAGTTGTCTCCATACATGGAATACCAATCTCTATTATCTCTGATAGGGATGGCAGATTTATTTCAAGATTCTGACAGACATTACAGCAAGCATTAGGAACTCGTCTTGACATGAGACTGCCTATCATCCACAAACTGATGGGCAGAGCGAAAGGACAATACAAATGCTTGAAGACATGCTATGAGCATGTGTTATTAATTTCGAAAACAGTTGGGATCGACACCTACCGTTAGCAGAATTTTCCTACAACAACAGTTATCATTCTAGTATTGAGATGGCGCCGTTTGAGGCACTTTATGGTAGAAAGTGCAGGTCTCCGATTTTTTGGAATGAAGTGGGGGATAGACAGATTACGGGTCCGGAGATAATACAAGAAACTACCAAGAAAATCATCCAAATTCAACAACGATTGAAAACCTCCTAGAGTCGATAAAAGAGCTACGCGGACAGTAAAAGAAAAGATATAGAGTTTGAAATTGGAGAAATGGTCATGCTTAAGGTTTCACCTTGGAAAGGCGTTGTTCGATTTGGAAAACGGGGGAAACTAAATCCAAGGTACATTGGACCATTCAAGATTATAGATCGTGTCGGACCAGTAGCTTACCAACTGGAGCTACCTCAACAACTCGTGGCTGTACATAACACTTTTCACGTCTCGAATTTGAAGAAATGTTTTACTAAAGAAGAACTCACTATTCCGTTGGACGAAATCCAAATCAATGAAAAACTTCAATTCATTGAAGAACCCATCGAAATAATGGATTGTGAGGTTAAGAGACTTAAGCAAAACAAGATACCGATTGTAAAGATTCAATGGAATGCTCATAGAGGACCCGAGTTCACCTGGGAGCGTGAATATCAGATGAAGAAGAAATATCCGCATCTATTTCCAGAAGATTCGTCAACACCTTCAACAGCTTAAAATTTCGGGACGAAATTTATTTAACGGGTAGGTACTGTAGTGACCCGAACTTTTCCATGTTTATATATATTAATTGAGATTGATATTTACATGACTAAATGTTTCCAACATGTTAAGCAATCAAACTTGTTAAGACTTGATTAAATGAAATAAGTTTCATATAGACAATTGATCACCCATCTTGACCGGCGATTCACGAACGTTACAAAATTGTAAAAACAACATGTTGTGGTATATATATAGACATATATATATGGTTGACATAAGATTATGATGAGTAAGTATCGCACTAAGTATATTAACAATGTGTGATATACATAAGTAATGAGATTACTAAGTTAAGAAACACGAAATGATATATATAACGATTATCGTTATGATAACGTCTACTAAATACATATGTATCATATTAAGATATTGATACACTATATTTAACATGATAAAATGATATTTAAATATATCATAAAGTGTGTTAACAATGAACTACATATGTAAAAACAAGACTACTAACCCAAGAATTACGAAACGAGACTTATATGTAACGATTATCGTTGTAACGATATTTTAATGTATATATCATATTAAGAGATATTCATACATCATAATATCATGATAATATGATAATTTAACATCTCATTTGATATAATAAACATTAGGTTAACGACATTAATTGAGATCGTTAACTTAAAGGTTTCAAAACAACACTTAAATGTAACGACTAACGAAGACTTAACGACTCCATTAGAATGTATATACATGTTGTGTTTTGATATGTATTCTTACACTTTTTAAAGACTTCAAGACACATATCAAAATACTTCTACTTAACAAAAATGCTTACAATTACATCCTCGTTCAGTTTCATCAACAATTCTACTCGTATGCACCCGTATTCGTACTCGTACAATACACAGCTTTTAGATGTATGTACTATTGTATATACACTTCAATGATCAGGTCTTAGCAGCCCATGTGAGTCACCTAACACATGTGGGAACCATCATTTGGCAACTAGCATAAAATATCTCATAAAATTACAAAAATTTGAGTAATCATTCATGACTTATTTACATGAAAACAAAATTACACATCCTTTATATCTAATCCATATACCAACGACCAAAAACACCTACAAGCACTTTCATTCTTCAATTTTCTTCATCTAAGTGATCTCTCTCAAGTTCTATCTTCAAGTTCTAAGTGTTCTTCATAAATTCCATAAGTATAGTTTCATAAAAATCAAGAATACTTCTAAGTTTGCAAGTCTACTTCCAAGCCTTCTATTCCATTCCAAGTAATCATCTAAGACCAAGGAACTTTTGTTATTTACAGTAGGTTATCTTTCTAATTCAAGGTAATATTCATATACAAACTTTGATTCAATTTCTACAACTATAACAATCTTATTTCGAGTGAAAATCTTACTTGAACTGTTTTCGTGTCATGATTCTGTTTCAAGAACTTTCAAGCCATCCAAGGATCCTTTGAAGCTAGATCCATTTTTCTCATTTCCAGTGGTTTTATCCAGAAAACTTGAGGTAGTAATAATGTTCATAACGTCATTCGATTCATACATATAAAGCTATCTTATTCGAAGGTTTAAACTTGTAATCATTAGAACATAGTTTAGTTAATTCTAAACTTGTTCGCAAACAAAAGTTAATTGATATCGCATATTTTATACACGTTTTCCTTAGCGATATCGATCATAATTTAGTCCGTTCAGATACGATTTGGTGTTTATTTTGATACTATTGAGAATGTTCGAGTTTGAAGAGCTATTTGTAGAAGAGTTGCGGTTTTTGAAGTTTTTGAGGCATTTTGTTGACTGATTATTATTATTGATGCTCCTGGTTGGAAATGTTAAGTAAATATGGGGTAGTTTGGTTTTTAAGTTATTATTAGTATTGAAAGAGTGCAAAATAGATGAAGGAACCAGTTTCAGAGTTATGTAGCGGCGCGACAAATGCGTCCGCGGCGCGACAAATGCGTCTGCGGCGCGATGTTACACATGTTTCCAGATCAGAAGTTGGTTTAAAGAGGGTAAAATTTCACGTTATATGTCGCGGCGCGACAATTTAGGTCGCGGCGCTACCGTGTGTCGGTTCAGGTGATTTTTGGCAAGTATAAAAGGGCCAAAAAATACCCTAATTATGCATTCTTCCATTCAGACGAATTGTGGTAGCTTTTGGACAATTTTTGGTGATCTTTGGAGAACTCCAAGGTCATTCTAAGGCATCAATCATTTCGGAAACAAGTCTCGATTAGTTTATCGTTCAAGATTCAATCATTAATTAGGTTAATCTCTTTGTTAAAACAATGAATTCTTCTATTACTTTGATTGTGATTTTTGTTCTAGCCATGATTTTTGGCTAAACTTTTAATGTTTGTCTAGATTGAATATTTGCATGTGTTTGGATGATACTTTGTAGTTTTATTAATTAATGCATGATAATTATGAGTTTTGATTAAGAACCATTCTTGTGGGTGTTGATTATTGTTACTAGGTTGATTAGTGAATCTTGTTTGAACAAAGGGAACCCTGTTTCAATTTAGTGATCTAATTTCTAATTGATTTGTCTTAACCGATTGGGTGCTTACTGGACCAAGGGGGTAAACCGGGTGACATTGATTGAACAAAACAGGGGTGAATTGTGTGGAGCGAACGCGTAACCAATTAAATCTTAATCTTATAATTAGCTAGTTACTAAGTCACAAACGAAAGAGGTCTTTGGTGAATGGGAACCCTAAGCCAATAAATCCTAGTTTGACGTGTTTGCTAAAAGAGAACTCTGGGTAAACCGACTCTGTAATTGCGTGCATTGATAAATAGAACTAGTGCTTAATAACAAATCATCCAACACTGCGAATAGGAGATCTAGGCGAACATTCTTCTATCTATTGAATTCAAATATCTTTACTTTTTGTTGAGTCAGCATTTATTTTTATAAACTTAAAAATACAAAAAAATATCGTCTTTTACTTTTAATCAATCTTTGATTTGGCTAATCGTTAAATAGCCACAAAACAAATATTCTCGTACTTTCGATTTTCATAGTTTAAATTAGTTTATTTTAGTAGTTACAATCTTAATTCTCACGTTTAAATTGTCCTTGGAACGATCTTGGATTTACCAACTTTATACTATTGCACGATCAGGTACACTGCTCATTAGTGTGTAGTAATCCTTTTAACCGGTATTTCCCATTATAAATTATAGACGCGGTAATACACATCAAATTTTTGGCGCCGCTGCTGAGGACAGTTGTGTCGAAAATTAAGATTGTTACCTAATTGTTTTTAGTTTAGTTTAGTTATAGTTTATTATTTCTTTTCGTTATTTTCAGTTGAATCGGTGCGTTTAATCAGTTGTTAGTTGTGATTTCGCAGGAAACAGGTAGTGCATGCCACATACGCGTTCTTCTAATTCTCCGATTCTTCAACCATTTACAGAACCCGAAAGAGAGTAATTCAGAGCGTTAAGTCATGAACAACAGTCTACAGTGGATTCATCTTTTTCTTCAAGTGTTAATATAATTAATTTGGGAAGTAGTTCTGAGACTGTGGTGCCCGATACACCACCTGAAATCAGAGAAGAAGAATCTTACATTTCCTTAGATCTTTTCGAGACTGAAGATATGGCTGACCAAGAACAACCACCTCACCCTCAGACTATGGCACAAAAGTTGAAGGCTACATGAGGGGGCCAAGGCAACTCGATTACTCAACCGAACATCGCTCAGCCTTTTTAAATTACAGGGCCGATCCTGAATTTGATTTCTTCTGATTGCCGATTTTATGGCAAGGATACTGAGGATGCTAACGAGCATCTTCGTAATTTTAATGATGTTTGCAATTTGTTTAAGTTGCATGAGGTTGCCGATACTTCAATCAAGACAAGGCTTTTCCCTTGGACTCTTAAGGGAGAAGCCAAGAGATGGTTAGATAAGCAACCAGAGGGCACGATTACCTCTTGGGAGACTTTGGAGGATAAGTTTTTATCGAAGTTTTTCCCTGCGTCTCGAGCTGCTAGACTTCAAGCAGAAATTTCACAATTTAGACAAAAGAGCAGTGAGACATTATTTGATGCTTGGGACCGTTTTGCTACTTTGTTACGCTCATGTCCGCAACACGGGTTGAATGATTTACAGAAGGTCTAGATTTTCTACGAGGGTTGTGATATCCCAACTCGTCGGACTATTGATCAAGCAGCAGGTGGTACGTTAATGGATAAGACCGAAGAAGAGGCGCTAGAGATAATTGAAAAGCAAGCTACTTATTCTCACGAATCGCATCAAGATCATGAGTCATTCCATTCAGCTTCAGTTAAGAGAACTGAAACCCAGGGTGCATATGACGATTTTGGGTCTATAAGTGCTAAGTTGGATTCCTTTGATAGGAATTTGGAGAAGATAAATAAGGACATTCATGGTATGAAGGTGGGTTGTGAGTATTGTGGGGGATTGCATCTGGCAAAAGATTGTGATGCAGGTTTGACTATGAATCAGAAGGAAGAGATAGCTTATATTAGTCAGCAGAACAACAATCAGTTTCAGGGACGTGCACAGTTTAATAGGAATTTCAATAATCCCTATAATCCTCAAGGTAATCAAGGTTCGAGGTTCCAGCCAGGTTCTAGTGGAGGATATCAACAGCAAGCTCCCGGGTATTTTCAGAAACCCCAAGCTGAAGAGAAAAAGTCCAACCTTGAAGCTATGATCGAGAAGCTTGTGATATCTCAAACTCAACTTGTTACTACTGTTACTCAGAACAATGAGAAGAATGACCAAATGTTTTGAAATCAACAAGCAGCGATTCAGAATCTTGAGAAACAAATTGGTCAGCTTGCTAGTCAGAATAATGTGAGGAAATCGGGGGAGTTACCGAGTAAGACTGATAACAACCCGAAGAATGGGCACGTTAATGCTATCACTACCCGCAGTGGTTTAGCATATGATTCACCGAGTAAGCCCGATGAGGATGATTTACGAGTGCCGTTGGTTAAGGATAGGGAGCCGGTTATTGTTAGTGAACCGGAGGGGGATAAGGAGCCGGAACATGTGATTGAGAAGGTTGTGAGGGTACTGGAAACTGTTACTGCTAAACCGGTAGTTAAAGAGTATCAACCACCGCTCCCATTCTCAAGGAAGCAGAGACTGGAGAAGTTGGAGGCAGAAAAGTCCAAGTTCATGGACTTGATTAAAAAAGTTAACATTAATTTGCCTTTTATTGATGTGATTGCAGGTATGCCCAAGTATGCAAGGTTTCTTAAGGACTTGCTAACTAACAGGAAGAAGCTGGAGAATGTGTCTTCATTCAGGTTGAATGCCGCATGCTCAGCGGTAGTTGCAAACAAGCTTCTCGAGAAGCTTGAGGATCCTGGGAGTTTTACCATTCCTTGTTTACTGGGTAACTTGGATTGTATGAGGGCGTTGGTAGATTTGGGGGCTAGCATAAATTTAATGCCCTATTCTATTTATTTGAAACTAGACCCCGGGGAGTTGAAACCCACGCGAATGGCTATTCAGCTAGCAGACCGCTCTATTAAATTCCCTCGTGGAATTATCGAGAATATGTTAGTTAAGACCGGGTCGTTGGTTTTTCCTGCCGATTTCGTGGTGTTAGATATGGAAGTGGATGATATGATTCCACTGATTTTGGGTCGGCCATTTTTAAATACTGCTAGGTGTATCATTGATGTATATGGCCAACAGTTGACCCTTCGGATAGATAATTTGCATGCAACTTTCTCAATCGACCATACTTTAAAATACCCTGCGTACACCGATGATGTATGCTATTTTCTTAACACTGTTAATGTCCACTCTGAGTTGTTGCAGGAATTCCCAGAGTTACAGGGTTCAGGAGAGTGTTCATTGGTTGAAATTGATGAAGAGTTGCAGGTTGAGGAGGTGGATATTTTGACCACCTTGATGGAAAACGGCTATGAGCCGACTGAGGAGGAGTTCAAGGAACTCGAGCGTGATGCGGATTACCAGAGCAAGTCTTCAATTGAAGAACCTCCCGAGTTAGAATTGAATCCACTTCCTGATCATTTGGATTACGCTTATTTACAGGAGGAGTCTAAGCTTCCGGTAATTATTTCTTCTTCTCTTACTACAGGTCAGAAAACTGAGCTTGTAACCATGCTGCAGGCCCATAAACCGGCCATTGCGTGGAAAATTCACGACATTAAGGGTATTAGTCCCTCTTATTGCACCCACAAAATCCTAATGGAGGATAACTCCAAACCTGTGGTGCAACGACAAAGGAGGTTGAACCCACACATGCAAGATGTCGTGAAGAAAGAGATCATTAAGCTCCTCGATGCAGGTCTGATTTACCCAATCTCTGACAGTCCTTGGATTAGCCCGGTACACTGTGTACCTAAGAAAGGTGGTATGACTCTTACCACCAATGATAAAAATGAGTTAATTTCCACTAGGACTGTCACGGGGTGGCGTGTTTGTATTGACTATCGAAAGTTGAACGATGCCACACGCAAAGACCACTTCCCGTTACCTTTCATGGATTAAATGCTAGAGAGGTTAGCGGGAAACAGCTTTTATTATTTTCTTGATGGTTTTTCGGGCTATTTCCAAATTCCTATCTCGCCCGAGGACCAGGAGAAAACTACTTTCACGTGCCCATATGGCACATTTTCATACCGACGCATGCCCTTTGGCCTTTGCAATGCTCCGGCCACTTTTCAAAGGTGCATGACGGCCATATTCCAAGATATGATAGAGGATTGCATGGAGGTGTTCATGGATGACTTTTCGATCTTCGGCGACACTTTTGATTCATTCCTTCTGAATTTAGAACGGATGTTAGAACGGTGTGAAAAGTCTAATCTTGTGCTAAATTGGGAAAGATGCCATTTCATGGTTCAAGGGGGCATAGTTCTCGGGCACAAGATTTCCAAGGACGGTATTGAGGTGGATCCTGCGAAGGTAATGGCTATTAAGAACCTTCCACCTCCTACCGATGTTAAGGGTGTTCAGAGTTTTCTCGGGCACGCCGGTTTTTACTGGCAGTTTATTAAGGATTTTTCTAAAATTGCTAACCCGATGAACAAACTCTTTGAAAAGGATACGCCTTGAAATTTCTCCGACGAGTGCCAAAAGGCATTCGATCTTCTTAAGGAGAAACTGATCAATGCACCAATCATAATTGCTCCGAATTGGTGCCTTCCATTCGAGCTTATGTGCGATGCTTCCGATTTTGCTGTTGGCTCTGTTTTGGGTCAAAGGATCGAGAAACATTTCCGATCCATCTACTATGCAAGCAAGACCTTGCAGGGAGCACAATTGAATTATACTACCACTGAAAAGGAGCTCCTTGCGGTAGTCTTTTCTTTTGATAAGTTCAGGTCCTACTTAGTCTTGTCTAAGACTATAGTTTTTACGGACCATTCTGCTCTGAAGTACCTATTTTCGAAACCGGATGCGAAACCTCGACTGCTTAGATGGATATTGCTTTTGCAAGAATTCGACATCGAGGTTCGGGATAAGAAGGGTGCTAAAAATCTAGAGGCTGACCACTTGTCTAGACTCGAGAATCCAAATCTCGAAGTCCTTCATGAATCGGATATCCATGATGATTTTCTCGATGAATATCTCATGGCGATGAAAAGGTGGACGAGCCGTGGTACGTAGACATAGCTAATTATCTTGTTGGGGGATTCTTGGAAAAAGGGTGGTCGCATCAAAAGAGGAAGAAATTCTTCAGTGACCTTAAGTACTATTTCTGGGAGGCTCCCTATCTTTTTTGTTGTTGTCCTGATGGGGTTATCCGCCGGTGCGTTTCCGGTGAGGAGTGTATGCGTATTTTGACCGAGTGCCATAGTGGGCCTACCGTTGGGCATTTTGGACCCCAAATCACGGGGCATAAAGTCTATGATGCCGGCTTTTTTTGGCCGACAATTTTCAAGGATGCCCACCGGATTTGCAAATCGTGCGATTCTTGTCAAAGGGCCGGTAAAGTCACCAAACCGGATGAGATGCCTCAACAAAGCATCCAAGTTTGTGAAGTATTTGATGTTTGGGGGATTGACTTTATGGGGCCATTTCCAAAATCTCAGAATTATAGTTACATACTCGTTGCTATTGACTACGTGTCTAAATCGGCCGAAGCTCAAGCTTTGCCCACAAACGATGCACGAGTTGTGATTTCCTTTCTTAAGCGTTTATTCTCTCGATTTGGAACTCCTAAAGCTTTAATTAGCGATAGGGGTACTCATTTTTGTAACACCCAAATGGAGAAGGTATTGAAGCGATATGGAGTTCTCCATAAAGTTTCTACTTCATACCATCCCCAAACGAGCGGACAAGTTGAGAATACCAATCGAGCTCTCAAAGGGATTCTTGAGAAGACTGTGGGGTTGAATCCAAAGGAGTGGGCGAACAAGCTCGATGAAGCTTTGTGGGCGTTTCGAACCGCCTACAAAATGCCAATTGAACATAAGGCTATGTGGGCGCTTAAAAAGTGCAGTTTGGATTTGAAGGAAGCCGGATGCCTAAGGGCAGGGCAATTGAATGAGCTTGGTGAATTACGGCTTGATGTGTATGAGAATTCGTTAATTTATAAAGAGAAAACCAAGCAATGGCATGATAGGAAGTTAAAGGGTCCAAAAGAGTTTAATGAAGGCGATCGAGTGCTTTTGTTTAACTCTAGATTAAAGCTTCTACCGGGAAAACTTAAGTCCCGGTGGACGGGACCATTTGAGGTTGTTAAGGTGTACCCGTACGGTACAATTGAGTTGAAAAATGCAAGCGGTACTACTTTTAAGGTTAACGGACATCGTGTGAAGAAGTATTTTGATGGTCCGATGGTGATTGATGACGGGGTTCGCGTTGAACCCGATCCTAAGGTTACTTGAAGTTGGAAACGAGTTTTGTGAACGACTCGTTAAACATTGTTCACATTGTTGTATAGTTTGTATTAATAGGTTTAATCACGGGTTTGCTGAGTCTTAAATGCTAAATGATTAATTATGATAGATTACTTGCTTGTTTTGTTGATTGTTTTGGTGATTAAAGGTATTGGAGTGTGCTGCACAGTTTAAAAAAAAAGTCGAGGTACCAGGTCCAGCCCATTGCCGCGGCGTGACAAACAGGGTCGCGGCGCGATCTAACACAGGTTTTGGTTACAGAAACCCATCTAAAAATGGGTTTCAAACACGTTCATTGCCGCGGCGCGACATTTGCGGTCGCGGCGCGATGTTTCAAAAGTTTTATGGGTCACGTATTTTTAAGGAATGAGAATCAGGTATAGCGAATCGCCGCGGCGCGACCACTTATGTCGCGGCGCGACGTTTATGTCGCACAGATAATAACCCACGGGTCAGGTTTTAAATCAATTGAGTCACCCGACCCACTACATAACCCGACGGGATTTCACCCTTTTTAGGGGATTTGGATCTGTATTTCACCCATCATTCTCACACTAAACTCTCAAACAAAGTTAGAGCTCTCAAACCCTAGTTTCAATTAACACTAATTGCTACCTAATTTCTTCAATTCATTGTGCAAACATGCCAGTTAAGGTCCGATTTGACTAATCTCTTGTTTTTTTTTCTCTCATGTTTCTTGATTAATTGCATTAATTCTAAAGTTCATGTTTGGAATTTTAAGGGGTTTGTTTAATTGAAATTTTTATGCCTTAGTATTTGATGAATTGTTGTGAATATGATATTATTGTGTGTTCTTCATGAATTCTTGTGTTGTTATGCATAATATTGATTCTTGAGATTAGGGTAGTGATAAATCCGAATTTGATGTTGAATGTTTGGGGATTTTGTTTGTTAGGAAGATGTTTGCTAATAGATACATGCTTTAAGATAGTGTGGGGTGATTTGGGCGGGTCATTTGTGATTTTGGAAATTGGTAAAACATGATGATTTATGTGATTTATGAGATGTTTATTTGGTTGTTGGAATGGTTTATTCTTCGTGGAATAGGATAATTAACTAGATGAGTTTGTGAAATTGAGTTAAATGGGGAAACTTACATGATATAGTGTTTTGAGAATTGTTTTGAATTTGATACCATGGAACACAAACATATGTTGTCAATACTTGCTTTTGTCTAAATGCCTATTTGAAGTTGAGACGAGTATTAATGGTACTTGGTACAAGTATGTGGAACATGTTGATTTTTCTAACGCTACCTTTTCGATGTTTTGTGTTGGTTTGGTTTTTGTTTCATGTGTGTAGAGAAGCAGATTTGATGCTCCATCATCTTCCTCGGCTCAATCCCGAAGGGATGAAGAGCGAAGAACTAATCCGGAGGTTTGGTTGCAACAAGTTGAGGAGCAATTCTCGGAATATTTTGGATACATTTCAGCTCGGAATATTCAAGCGACTTGGTATTTTAGTTGGGATGAATTAAATAGTGCATCTAGTGAGGTAAGGGAGGATATTGCTTATATGTTGGTGATGTCGAGACAGGGGGTTGATCTTGGCACTTGGGAACGTGCTTTTTCGTTAAGAGATGATCTTTACCGTGAGTTAATTGTTGAGTTTTTCTCCTCTTTGAGTTTCCGTTCTCGAAGGGATGGGACGGATCAAGGCTTTTTGACATTTCATTTAGGAGGGGAAAGTCGAGCCATGAGCCGAATTGATTTGTCTCGAGCACTAAATTTGTATGAAGAATTAGATGAGAAGTCTTTGATACGCTATTTGAAAAAAGAAACTGAGTTCATCGGGAATCAAGATGATTATAATGAGCGAGATTTTTGGTTTGAAATTTCAGGTTTAACTCCATTTGTGTCTAATGAGTCGAAGGGCTCTGATATTCGAAGCATAGATCTACGGTTACTCCATAAACTATTGTCGTGTACTTTTTGTGGACGAAGGAATGGGAACGATAAAGTTAATTCTACCGAGTTGTGGATAATGTATCGATTTCAACATAATGCGCAGGTTGATTTGTGTATGTTGATTGCTACATATTTATCTAATCAGTCGAGGGAGACACGCTCTTCGAGGCCACTGCTGGGTGGTCATTTTGTTACAAAAATTGCACGATTTTTCGACATCAATTTTAGCAGGTGTACAAGATTAACCGACCCATTGCAAGTAATGAAACCTTTTAATTTAAGGTTTTATCTTAATGTGCGTTTTGTGATGTGGGATGCGAATCGAGTTGGCTTGGTTGCATATGTTGAGCCACAAGAGCACCAGTCCAGTGGTAATGTTCAAGGAGGTGATGAGGTGGAGCCGGTTGCTCCGAATGTGCCAGCGGGGGGTCAGCCTTGGGGTATTTCCCAAGAAATTTGGGATAACTTAGTGTCGCGGGTTGATAACGTGCGAATCGGTGTGTCAGACAGCTTTGATGAGTTTCGGGGAGAACAACGGTCGCATAATGATCGTATGTGGGAAAGTCAGCAGAGGGTAGATGAGAGGTCGGCTGAGTCTTTGCATGACCAGCAATGGATGGCATATGGAGGCGATTGGCAAAGGCACAATGCTCGTCTTTTCTACTACAACCCGGAGAATCATTATGGTACACAAGCTCAGACACCGGTTTATTATCGCAGTCCAGTTCGGCCCCGAGTTCAGGCCCCGATTTACAGTGAGGAGGAAAGGTTTGAGGATGCACGTAGGAGGTTCGAGCAGCAGTATCCGCACGACAACTGGCCGTATGATGGGTTTCAGTGAGGAGGGCCTGCGAGCCCGTGATTATGTTGTAATTTGTTTTAAACTATTTTCGTTTCGTTGGTTTGTACTTGGATAATTTTATATTTTGCTTATGTACTGTGGATTTATTCGGGGACAAGGCGTTTCGGTACCGGGTGGTGCCACCTTGTCCCATTTATGTAGTTTTCTTGTGTTTTTCTTTTATTAGGTATGTTGGTGAAACAATTTTTTAAGTCTAGCATTAAGTTCAGCAAAACTACTTGAGTGATGATATTGGTGTGAGGATCAGGAATGGACGATGTTCTTATGCTGGCAGTAAGTTCAGCGCCATCTGTCACTGTCATTCGACGATCAGTGGTTACCTCGATAAGTTTTTATTTTTCTTACCCTTCCGATTTTAATCTATTTTTGATCTCATGTAATGAGGACATTACTTGATCTCAGTGTGGGGTGGGGATGTAAAATCTCTCGGGTTGGTTGTTAATGAAATCATCATCTTACTAGTTTTGATATTAAAAGACTTGACGTTTCACGGGGTTTGGTCGTAAAAAAAATTGAAAAATTTAGGGTAAAATAAAAAAAAACAGAAAAGTTAGTTTAAAATAAAAAAAAATAGAAAACAATTGAAAATTCGGCCAAAACCTTTATTTTGATAATTGGCTTGGTATTTTATGGTATAATTCGCGTTTTCAAAGAAGCCAAATGTGTTTCACATGTTCATTACCATTGGACATGAAATCCTACGAGTTCGGGGAACTCAATAGTAGGTCACCTGTACCAAAACGGGTGTAAACCGTGAGAGAGCGGTGATTGCATAGCGTGATTGTGACCGAATCACGTGCCAGATCAAAAACTTTTGGTTACTTGGTATAGCAGACTTCCGAAACTATATCATTTTATTATTACATCATTTAATGGTGTGATGCTGTGGGAAGAGGAGCCTCAAGTTTCACCGGTGATGTCCTTTTTAGGAGCAATAGCTACGTGCTTGTGTTCGCTTAGACAACACAACCTATAGCCAAAAGCTATGGCATCCAAAGGTTTTTGGGATTTATTGGAAGGGTAGTATCTACTTCTTACCTTTCTTAAAACAAGCAGAAAAGCTTGTCATGTGGGAAGTAGGTAAACCGGTGTCAATTGAAACAGATTGGCACTTCCGAGTGACTCAGATCCACTCATTAAGGAAGTAATGTCTTTCGACCGTTCCACTTGGTACGTATACCTCTTAAGCGTGCCATTTCATTACCCATCATTTCATGATGAGGTATTGTTAGAGGAGAAAGTCTTGAACTTTCAAAACATGTTCATTATTTTGAATGTGAAATCCTACATGAACATTATAATTCATACGTAGGTCATCTGCACCAAGGCGAGTGTCAACCGTATGAACGGTGATAGTGGCGTATAGTCGAAACCGGACCATTCGCTAGATCGAAAACTTAAACAGGGCGATCCTCATTGTTTCTCCTAACAAGGACAATGTTGCACCCGACCACCTTATTTAACCACATAGGATGTATCTTTTCCATCCTTAAGGGAGTCAAGTCTCCCGAACGACACACTTGCTGATTTGTTTTAGAAGATGTAGTCCAGACCAGTTGTAGGGTGACGAAAAGTCTTGAAAAGTCATTGCTAAAATTGACTTGAAATCTACCAGGCCTCAACGTCAAACAGGGAAGCTGGTAGTCAAAGCTTATCTAAATGAGGAAGATTTGCTAGTCAAATAGGAAGCGCACCATGATACACAAAATGTCAGTGATTGATCAGATTCCCAGTAGATAACCTCCGGAAAGGTAAGATATCAGCTTTTATGTGATGACCCGGAAATTTCCGATCAAATTTAAACTTTAATCTTTATATATCCCGACACGATAAGCAAAGTATGTAATATTGAGTCTAGAAAATTTTCAAACGATGTTTATATATTCAATTGACCTTCGACCAGTCTCGACGATTCACGAACAATTATGTGCAAATAGAAATGTGGATATATATATATATATATATATATATAGATATAAATATATTTATTATATAAAGTATACTAATACTACATAAAATTTCATTTTTTTTTTACCAATAACATTAATTAAATATCAAATATGTATCATAACGTAATATAAGTATTGATAAAATTATATTAATATTAATACATAAAACAATATGTATATACTTGTTTGATTACGATTATATGTATTAATGAAAATACAAATGATATAGGTTCGTGAATCTGAGGTCAACCCTATACTTGTTCAATGTCATTCTATGTATTTTTACTACAAAATACATTAGGTGAGTTTCATTTGATTCCCTTTTAATCTTTACATTTTTGGGACTGAGAATACATGCGCATTTATAAATGTTTGACACAATAGACACAAGTACCTTAACTGCATTCTATGATAGAATTAACTGGGATTGGGGTTGATTATTATGACACGCATTAGCCCCCGGTTTTCATTAGAGCGTATGAACTCCCGAGCCGGGTGGATGGTTTATTATTCATGACATTTTAGCACCGGTTGTCCTATATTTTATAAACATGTGTTCAGCCGTGGGGTGTAAAGACCGGCACAGAGGTTCTATATTTTGAAGGCACATGTATTCAGCCGTGGGGTGAAAGACCGGCACATATGGTTACTATTATATTTTGAATCTTCACCAGGTGTTCTTCATATGAAAGATATTTTTTTTGTGCAGTTGGAATGGGACTTCTACACGTTTTATAATATTTAAAATCTTGTGGTCTATTAAAATGATGAAAATGAAATGATTATTATAAACTAATGAACTCACCAACCTTTTGGTTGACACTTTAAAGCATGTTTATTCTCAGGTTTGAAAGAAATCTTCCGCTGTGCATTAGCTCATTTTAAGGATATTACTTGGAGTCATTCATGAAATATTTCAAAAGACGTTGTATTCGAGTCGTTGAAGTTTATTAGAGATTATTATTAAGTAAATGACAGATTAGGTCATTTATAGTTTGGATATTATGAAATGGTATGCATACCTGTCAACTTTCGATGTAATGAAAGTTTGCCTTTTAAAAACGAATGCAATGTTTGTAAAATGTATCATATAGAGGTCAAGTACCTCGTGATGTAATCATATGTAATGTTCTCGTCCATATGGATTTGGTCGGGGCACTACAGGTGGTATCAGAGCGGTAGTCGTAGCGAACTAGGTCGACATTAGTGTGTCTAACTAGGAGTTGTTAGGATGCATTAGTGAAGTCTGGACTTCGACCTTGTAGTTGTTAGGTTATATTAATGAGTCTGGACTTCAACCTGGTCCGCATGTCAAAAGTTTTGCTTATTATTTCTTGTCGAAAATTACCTGCTTATCATTCTTAGTCTAGACGCATCTTAGTGCATTGACTGCATGAATAGTGTATGGACAAAATTCAAATCTTAGCGATCTGCTAAACCATATCTTAATTTATCTGTTACCATAAACTATGCTTGATATATTTCGTAAATTCCTCCGTAATCTACTAAATCTTTTGTTCTATATATATAGATATTCTATGTAATTAGAATATCATCTGATATCCGAAAATCATTTCATATCAAAAAATCCTTTACTCAATCGTACGCAATGGAACTCACCACTAGTTCAAGTCCCTCGAATTCCAATATGGAGTCCCACTCCAGCTCCGAAAGCAGCGTCACCAGAATGAATCAACCAACCAACCATCCCCAATTCATATGATGAGTTCGTAGATGACTTAATTAATGGAGACGAGAAGAAGGCAATCATTTCCATCAACCAAATTCACCTCTTGGTGAAGAACCTGAAGCACTTACCGACGAACCACACCGAAACACCATTTTCACCCTCATTTCCCGAATATCTCACCACGATTATATTCTATCTAAAATTCTAAACCTTATTCATCCATTCGTTTCGACTGAAAATCATCCCGGAGTAATACAAGAAGTGAGCGAACTTCGCGCCTGAGTTATAGTCTTGGAAAAATATGGTGTAAAATTTACCAGCTTCAGCAACATCACTGGCACCAACAGTACCACCAACATCAATACCAGTACCACCAACAACCCAAGTTTCAACATCACACTCCTCAACATCTCATTATGTATGTAACGACCCGGATTTTTCCGATCATTTTATACCTATGAGATTAATATTTACATAAATTAAACATTACCAACATGATAAGTAATCTAAATTGTTGAGATTTATGTTTTTAAAAAGAGTTTTACACAACGTTTGACCGTTCAATTTGACCGATGATATCACGAACTATATAACATACGATAATTATATGTTTGTATATATATATGTATTTTTATATATTTAACATGATCTAAGAATGTTTTAACATCTCATTGTGTACTAATAACAATGAGTTATAAGTATATTTTGAGACTACTAACTTAAGTTTTCAAAACGATAACTATATGTGACGTTCTTCGACTTAAATACTTAAAACTTATAATGCTTATACATGTATCGTATAGATATGTATTTTATCACTTTTAAAGGATTTATATACATAAAACAATATAAGTATATTTACAAAAGATAGCTATATTTGAATCCTCGTTCCGTTTTCTCAAGATTTTTATACGTATATCTAGGGTATATGTACCCGTATCATACCCAGCTTCTATACGTATTTACTATTGGTATATACACATCACAATCACTTTATTAGCAGCCATGAGTCAGCCAATTTTAGATCTTAGCATGCATGATTAATCAATTTGGCATATTACAAGACTTTTGCACAATATTACAAATTTATACATCTTTTCACCACCATTTATACTCCATTCCATTTTCATTTTTACTACACATTTTCTCTAACCAAAAACACACTCTTAGGAACCTTAAGTGTTCTTCACAATCTCAGCAAATAACCATGAAGATCTAGCTTCAAAAACAACCCTTAATCATCATAAGAAAATCCATTCAAGAACACTTCAAAAATCCTTTCAAGTAAACAAGTTTACTTCCAACCTTTCAATCCAACTCCACCACTCTTTTGGTTCTAGGATTTTACTCATCTTTTACAGCAACTTTGTCCAAGTAACTTGAGGTAGTAACCTTGTTCATAACCTTATTCGATTCATATTTATATAGCTATCTTATTTTGTGTTGTAAAATTTTAACAACAAGAACATAGTTTGAATGATTTCAAACTTGTTTGCAAACTAAATAGATCCTTCTAACTTGACTTTTAAAACACTTCAAGACCTGTAATATATCATAATGATATGCTAACTTAACAAGATACAACTTGATTTTACAAAGAACACCTTAAAACTGAATCTACGTCGTTGGAGTGCAAACGGGGGCTGTTTTGGGTTGGATAATTAAAAACTATCTTGAACTTTGAATTGGAAGTTTATGTTCTGGAAAAAATGATATTTCTTATGAATATGTTACCACATAAAAATTTCATGGTTTAACTCAAAGTGTAAGTATTTTTAGAAAAATGATCATTAAATGTTGTTTTTATGATGGAAAACGATCACTTTCATAAGTTTCACCAAAGTTTGACCTATAACCTGTGATTTCGAATAGAAACTAAGGTATTATCAGTTCATATTCTTAAAATTTGACTCGATCCAAGGAAGTGGCAAGTTGAACCAACAAAAACGGAGTTGTAATGAAGAAACTACGACTAAAACAAGATCGGGTATCCGAAGCTAGTTTAGCTACGAAAATATTTGGAGAAAAATTAAATTAATCATATATTTTCTAATTAATATGATATTTTATATATATTTACTTATGATTTGATTTTATATATTTCAGGACCACCCGTAAATAACACGAGAAGATTAATCATAAGACCTCATGATTGTACGCAACACGTCATTTGACAACACGGTACTTTATGTACGCAACACGTCACTTGACAACATGGTACCATGGGTCGAGATTAATTCTGATCAATACGAATACGATGGGGTCTTTATTTATTTTATTTAAGCAACTAATTGTGGACCACTAACATCGGACTGCTAACTACGGACTAAGAAAATATTAAAAGTATTAAAAGTATATATATATATATATATATATATATATATATATATATATATATATATATATATATATATATATATATATATATATATATATATATATATATATATATATATATATATATATATGTAACGATTACTTGAAAAGAAAATATGTTGATATATTATATATATGGTTAGGTTTGTGATATCTATCGGAGACCAAGTCGTGATAAATACCTTTAAGGCAAAAGTGAGTATATAGTCCCACTTTTAAACTCTAAATATTTCGGGATGAGAATACATGCATTTTATGATTTACGTTATGGACACAAGTGATTAAAAATATATATTCTACGTTGATTTGTACCACTGGCATACTTCCCTGTAACTTGGTAACTATTATTTACATGAGGTATTGTAAACGCGAATCCTGTTGATAGATCTATCGGGCCTGACAACCCCAACCGGACTGGACGACCAGTATTCAATGGTTGCACAGTACTTCGTTTCGGTAACTACACTTGGTACGGTGTAGTAAGATTTCATAATAAAGGGAATATGCGACGTTGATTAAATGTTAAGTATGGTTATCAAGTGCTCAACAACTTAGAATATTTTTATTAAAACGTTTATATATGAAATCTTGTGGTCTATATTTATAACGCTGCCGGCATTAAACCTATATCTCACCAACTTTATGTTGACGTTTTAAGCATGTTTATTCTCAGGTGATAACTAAAAGTTTCCGCTGCAACATGTTGAATTTAAGCAAGATCTTGAGTATGCATATTTGTGTCAAAAATAAAACTGCATATCGGAGGATTTGTAATGTAAAATATGTTGGAGGTCGTATTATTATTATCACATGTAAAGTTTGTAAGTCTAAGATTATCGCTAAACCTTAATCATTATAAAGTTGTTTAAACCTTGTATTTGTAATAAAAGCTATGGTTTGTATTGTAAAAACGAATGCAGTTTTTGAAAAATGTCGCATATAGAGGTCAATACCTCGCGATGAAATCATATGTTATTGTATTCGTCCTTATGGTTAAGGTCGGGTTATGACATGTGGTATCAGAGCGTTGGTCTTAGAGAACCAGAGAATTTGCATTAGTGTGTCTTATCGAGTTTGTTAGGATGCATTAGTGAGTCTGGACTTTGACCGTGTTTGATTTCGAAAACTATTGCTTATCCTTGTTGGTTAAAAATTAATATGTAAGTATTATGTGGTATTAACGTGCTAGTTGTTATGTGATAGATGTCTGGCTTAGAACTTATTATCACATTCAGCGACTCCGAACCAGACTCTTCAGATGGTGTTCCAGTCATTAATCTATCTGATGATGAAAACGACACCTTTGGGGAAGACTCACAAGTTCCGGATGAATCAATTGAAGAGGAACCGGAAAGTGATCCTGAGGAGGAAGAAATACAGGAAATTACGAAAGACAAGTTCGAACGAGGAAAGAAACGAAAGGCTACTGAAATGGAAAATCTAAATCCCGAGTCTAGAGAGGATGTTGTGGCACCAACTCCACCAGATACTTCCACACCTATTCCCGCTATTCCTATTAGTTCTATCCCGACATCCAGTTCTTCGGTTCCTCAGCCAAAACGCAGGGAGACAACCAGGATAACCTTTAAGCGATTTCTTTGAACACAAATGCTTTGGGTTAAATGATGCGCTGTTGTTTTAAACCATGGGATTATATAATGTTTTGTATAATATTACTAGTGTGGTTTGCTTAATGTTTGATGTAAGATAAGCATATGTAAAATAGTGAAGTGTGAAATGCAATAATTTTCCATGGTTAAGTATTATTTGGGTGGTAGTAATTGATTTTCGTACTAAGCTATTAAGTATGAACTTTAACGGGTAGGTACTACCCTAGATATAATTATAAAACGCTAATAAGAAGAAAAGGCTTTTATAATAATAACTGGTTCATATTATTAATAAGCTACGATGTACTGTAAATACATACTACATCTATAATATTCCATGTGAATAATTATTTTTTCATTCTTATTGAAAATTATGGCGCGATTGAACCGAATGACGGAACAAGAAATCCAGGAACTCATCAATCAGCGAGTGAACGACAGAATGTTATGGGTCGAGGCTGCAAGAGGTGCTGCAGTTAACCCAAATCCTCGTGTGCGGTGCACTTACAAAAATTTTCAAGGTTGCAAGCCCTCATCATTCAGTGGAACAGAAGGACCGGTTGGTTTAACCCGGTGGATCGAAAAGATTGAGTCTGTGTTTAAAATCAGTGGTTGTATTGAGAAGGACATGACCAAGTATGCATCATGCACCCTACAAGATAGTGCACTCACATGGTGGAAAAACTATGTGAAGGCCGTAGGAGGAGATGTAGCTTATGATACTCCCTGGGAAGAATTCAAAACAATGCTAATCAACGAATATTGTCCAAGGAACGAGGTTAGGAAGTTGGAAGCTGAATTACGAAGCCTGAAAGTTGTTGGTACTGAACTCACCAACTACAATCAGCGATTCATGGAATTAGCTTTGCTATGTCCCGAATTGGTACCAACCGAAGAACGGAAGATAGAACTGTACAAAGATGGTTTGCCTAAAAATGTCAAATCAAATGTTACAGCATCGAAACCCAAGACTATTCACAAAGCCATCACCATGGCGAACGAGTTTATGGACCAGATTATTCTGGATAAGAACACCGATGTCAAGACATCGGGAAACAAAAGAAAGTGGGAAGGTAATCATCAACAATCCAACAAGAAACAAGAAACCACGCACGGTGCGGGTAGCGGTTCAAACACAGGTTACAAAGGACGAAATCCTTTATGTAACAGATGCCACAAACATCACTCTGGTTATTGTAATGTGGTGTGCAACAATTGTAATCGAAAAGGTCATCTTGCTGAAGATTGTAGGGTTCCCGCTACAAATACAAACGGTACCAAGACTCCTGCCACCAATGCAAATAGAACTGCCTTGGCCACTGTTACTTGTTATGAGTGTGGGAAACAGGGTCATTATAAGAGCCAGTGACCGAATCCAGAGAAGAATAATGGATCTGCACGAGGAAGAGCATTTGTTATTAATGCTAGAGAGGCGTGTGAAGATCTGGAGCTTGTTACGGGTACGTTTACCATTAATAACTTATCCGCATCTATTATATTTGATACTGGTGCTGATAGAAGTTACATGTGTAGAGACTTTCATGCTAAATTGAATTGTTCATCATTACCTCTAGATGCTAAGTACATGATTGAGTTAGCTAATGGTAAACTAATTAAAGCCGATAAAATTTGCCGTGATTTTAAAATAAATTTAGTCGGAGAAACATTTAAGATTGATTTGATACCCGTAGAATTAGGAAGTTTTGATGTAATAGTCGGCATGGACTGGATGTCCAAAATAGGAGCTGAAGTTGTGTGCGCCAAGAAGGCAATTCGCATTCCTCGTAAGGATAAAACGCCAGTAATGATTTATGGAGAGAAGGGTAACTCAAAGCTAAAACTCATTAGTTGTTTGAAAGCTCAAAAGTGCTTGAAGAAAGGGTGCTATGCTATCTTAGCATATGTTAATAAAGTCGAAATGAAGGAAAAAGTGAAGAGCATCAACGACGTGCCTGTGGCAAGAGATTTTCCTGAAGTATTTCCGGAAGAGTTACCAGGATTACCTCCATTTAGATCTGTAGAATTTCAAATAGATCTAGTACCGAGAGCTGCACCAGTGGCTCGTGCTCCATATAGACTTGCACCATCTGAGATGAAAGAGTTAAAAAGCCAGTTACAAGAATTACTGGACCGTGGTTTCATTCGACCGAGCACTTCACCGTGGGGAGCTCCAATTTTATTCATCAAGAAGAAAGACGGATCTTTCCGAATGTGTATAGATTATCGTGAATTAAATAAGTTAACTATCAAGAATCGGTATCCACTACCGAGAATTGATGACTTATTTGATCAATTGCAAGGATCATGTGTTTACTCGAAAATCGACCTAAGGTCGGGCTATCATCAACTACGCGTCAAAGAAGAAGATATTCCGAAAACTGCTTTTCGGACACGCTACGGTCATTATGAATTTTTGGTCATGCCGTTTGGATTAACGAATGCGCCAGCTGTATTCATGGACCTCATGAATCGAGTTTGTAGTCCGTATTTAGATAAGTTTGTTATCGTTTTCATTGACGATATTCTTATCTATTCCAAGAGTGAGCAAGAGCATGAACAACATTTAAGATTGGTATTAGAATTGTTAAGAAAAGAACAATTATACGCCAAATTTTCTAAGTGTGCGTTTTGGTTGAAAGAAGTGCAATTTCTTGGCCATGTTGTTAGTAGCAAAGGAATTCAGGTTGACCCAGCTAAAATTGAGGCCATTGAAAAATGGGAGACTCCTAAGACACCAACGCAGATACGCCAATTTTTGGGTTTAGCTGGTTATTATAGAAGGTTTATTCAAGATTTTTCCCGAATAGCTAAACCATTAACAGCATTAACACAAAAAGGGAAGAAGTACGAATGGACTTCTGAGCAGGAGAGTGCATTTCAATTACTGAAGAAGAAGTTGACTACAGCACCTATTTTATCGTTACCTGAAGGGAATGATGATTTTGAGATATATTGTGACGCTTCGCGACAAGGTTTTGGTTGCGTCCTTATGCAACGGAAGAAAGTTATAGCATACGCATCCCGACAATTGAAGATTCATGAGCGGAATTATACGACGCATGATTTAAAATTGGGAGCAGTAGTGTTTGCATTGAAGATATGGAGACACTACTTATATGGGGTTAAATGCACTGTGTTTACCGATCATAAAAGCCTTCAACATATCTTCGATCAGAAACAGCTGAACATGAGGAAACGTAGGTGGGTCGAGCTGATAAACGACTATGATTGTGAGATTCGCTATCATCCCGGGAAAGCGAATGTAGTGGCCGACGCTCTAAGCAGAAAGGAACGGGAACCAATTCGAGTACGAGCAATGAACATAAAAATTCGCATGAATCTCCACTCACAAATCAAAGAGGCTCAACGAGAAGCTCTTACTAAAGAAAACATAGGAAATGAAATAATGTAGATGTATGAGAAGCAACTCGTTATGCGGGAAGACGGAATTCGATATTTTGCAAACCGTATTTGGGTACCGAAGTTGGGTGGATTAAGGAAGTTGATATTGAATGAGGCACATAAGACAAGATACTCGATACATCCTGGAGTTGGAAAGATGTATCAAGATCTTAAGACGCATTATTGGTGGCCTAATTTGAAGACAGACGTTGCAACATATGTTGGGGAATGTTTAACTTGTTCCAAAGTCAAAGCAGAACACCATAAGCCGTCAGGGTTACTTCAACAACCAGAAATCCCAGAATGGAAATGGGACGGTATTACCATGGATTTCATCACAAAGTTACCTAAGACTGCCTGGGGTTATGACACCATTTGGGTAATAGTTGATCGTCTCACCAAATCTGCACATTTCTTGCCTATAAAGGAAACGGATAGAATGGAGAAACTATTACGATTATACATAAAGGAAATTGTTTCAAGGCATGGAATACCTATTTCCATTATATCCGATCGTGATAGTAGATTTACATCAAAGTTTTGGCAATCACTACAGGAGGCCCTGGGAACTCGTTTGGATATGAGCACCGCATATCATCCACAAACTGACGGGCAGAGTGAAAGAACAATTCAGACTCTTGAAGACATGCTCAGGGCATGTGTGATCGATTTTGGAAACGGATGGGATAAATATCTACCATTAGCAGAATTCTCGTATAATAACAGTTATCATGCGAGCATTAAAGCTGCACCATTCGAAGCATTGTATGGAAGGAAGTGTAGATCCCCTATCTGTTGGAATGAAGTAGGAGATCGACAATTAACTGGTCCCGAGATCATACACGAAACGACTGAGAAGATAGTACAAATCAAGGAGAGATTGAAAACAGCCCGTAGTCGCCAAAAGAGCTACGCCGATGTCCGAAGGAAACCATTAGAGTTTTAGATCGGTGACATGGTTATGTTAAAGGTGTCACCTTGGAAAGGTGTAATACGTTTCGGTAAACGGGGTAAACTGAACCCAAGGTATGTAGGCCCGTTCAAGATCATCGAACGCATTGGACCGGTAGCCTATCGACTCGAGTTACCACAACAACTCACCAGAGTACATAATTCATTTCACGTCTCAAACCTCAAGAAATGTCTTGCAAAAGGAAGATCTCACCATTCCTCTTGAAGAAATCCAAGTCGATGAGAAACTACAATTCATAGAAGAACCAGTCGAAATCATGGACCGTGAAGTTAAACGGCTCAAGCAGAGCAACATACCAATCGTTAAGGTTCGTTGGAATGCTCGAAGAGGTCCCGAGTTTACTTGGGAACGAGAGGATCAGATGAAACAAAAGTACCCACATTTTTTTTCCCGAGAACGCAAAATAGGTACAACTTTAAAATTTCGGGACGAAATTTAGTTAACGGGTAGGTACTGTAACGACCCGGATTTTTCTGATCATTTTATACCTATGAGATTAATATTTACATAAATTAAACCTTACCAACATGATAAGTAATCTAAATTGTTGAGATTTATGTTTTTAAAAAGAGTTTTACACAACGTTTGACCGTTCAATTTGACCGATGATATCACGAACTATATAACATACGATAATTATATTTTTGTATATATATATGTATTTTTATATATTTAACATGATCTAAGAATGTTTTAACATCTCATTGTGTACTAATAACAATGAGTTATAAGTATATTTTGAGACTACTAACTTAAGTTTTCAAAACGATAACTATATGTGACGTTCTTCGACTTAAATACTTAAAACTTATAATGCTTATACATGTATCGTATAGATATGTATTTTATCACTTTTAAAGGATTTATATACATAAAACAATATAAGTATATTTACAAAAGATAGCTATATTTGAATCCTCGTTCCGTTTTCTCAAGATTTTTATACGTATATCTAGGGTATATGTACCCGTATCATACCCAGCTTCTATACGTATTTACTATTGGTATATACACATCACAATCACTTTATTAGCAGCCATGAGTCAGCCAATTTTGAATCTTAGCATGCATGATTAATCAATTTGGCATATTACAAGACTTTTGCACAATATTACAAATTTATACATCTTTTCACCACCATTTATACTCCATTCCATTTTCATTTTTACTACACATTTTCTCTAACCAAAAACACACTCTTAGGAACCTTAAGTGTTCTTCACAATCTCAGCAAATAACCATGAAGATCTAGCTTCAAAAACAACCCTTAATCATCATAAGAAAATCCATTCAAGAACACTTCAAAAATCCTTTCAAGTAAACAAGTTTACTTCCAACCTTTCAATCCAACTCCACCACTCTTTTGGTTCTAGGATTTTACTCATCTTTTACAGCAACTTTGTCCAAGTAACTTGAGGTAGTAACCTTGTTCATAACCTTATTCGATTCATATTTATATAGCTATCTTATTTTGTGTTGTAAAATTTTAACAACAAGAACATAGTTTGAATGATTTCAAACTTGTTTGCAAACTAAATAGATCCTTCTAACTTGACTTTTAAAACACTTCAAGACCTGTAATATATCATAATGATATGCTAACTTAACAAGATACAACTTGATTTTACAAAGAACACCTTAAAACTGAATCTACGTCGTTGGAGTGCAACCGGGGGCTGTTTTGGGTTGGATAATTAAAAACTATCTTGAACTTTGAATTGGAAGTTTATGTTCTGGAAAAAATGATATTTCTTATGAATATGTTACCACATAAAAATTTCATGGTTTAACTCAAAGTGTAAGTATTTTTAGAAAAATGATCATTAAATGTTGTTTTTATGATGGAAAACGATCACTTTCATAAGTTTCACCAAAGTTTGACCTATAACCTGTGATTTAGAATAGAAACTAAGGTATTATCAGTTCATATTCTTAAAATTTGACTCGATCCAAGGAAGTGGCAAGTTGAACCAACAAAAACGGAGTTGTAATGAAGAAACTACGACTAAAACAAGATCGGGTATCCGAAGCTAGTTTAGCTACGAAAATATTTGGAGAAAAATTAAATTAATCATATATTTTTTAATTAATATGATATTTTATATATATTTACTTATGATTTGATTTTATATATTTCAGGACCACCCGTAAATAACACGAGAAGATTAATCATAAGACCTCATGATTGTACGCAACACGTCATTTGACAACACGGTACTTTATGTACGCAACACGTCACTTGACAACATGGTACCATGGGTCGAGATTAATTCTGATCAATACGAATACGATGGGGTCTTTATTTATTTTATTTAAGCAACTAATTGTGGACCACTAACATCGGACTGCTAACTACGGACTAAGAAAATATTAAAAGTATTAAAAGTATATATATATATATATATATATATATATATATATATATATATATATATATATATATATATATATATATATATATATATATATATATATAACGATTACTTGAAAAGAAAATATGTTGATATATTATATATATGGTTAGGTTTGTGATATCTATCGGAGACCAAGTCGTGATAAATACCTTCAAGGCAAAAGTGAGTATATAGTCCCACTTTTAAACTCTAAATATTTCGGGATGAGAATACATGCATTTTATGATTTACGTTATGGACACAAGTGATTAAAAATATATATTCTACGTTGAGTTGTACCACTGGCATACTTCCCTGTAACTTGGTAACTATTATTTACATGAGGTATTGTAAACGCGAATCCTATTGATAGATCTATCGGGCCTGACAACCCCAACCGGACTGGACGACCAGTATTCAACGGTTGCACAGTACTTCATTTCGGTAACTACACTTGGTACGGTGTAGTAAGATTTCATAATAAAGAGAATATGCGACGTTGATTAAATGTTAAGTATGGTTATCAAGTGCTCAACAACTTAGAATATTTTTATTAAAACGTTTATATATGAAATCTTGTGGTCTATATTTATAACGCTGCCGGCATTAAACCTATATCTCACCAACTTTATGTTGACGTTTTAAGCATGTTTATTCTCAGGTGATAACTAAAAGTTTCCGCTGCAACATGTTGAATTTAAGCAAGATCTTGAGTATGCATATTTGTGTCAAAAATAAAACTGCATATCGGAGGATTTGTAATGTAAAATATGTTGGAGGTCGTATTGTTATTATCACATGTAAAGTTTGTAAGTCTAAGATTATCGCTAAACGATAATCATTATAAAGTTGTTTAAACCTTGTATTTGTAATAAAAGCTATGGTTTGTATTGTAAAAACGAATGCAGTTTTTGAAAAATGTCGCATATAGAGGTCAATACCTCGCGATGAAATCATATGTTATTGTATTCATCCTTATGGTTAAGGTCGGGTTATGACAATGTACCCCGATCATAATCATCATTCTACGTATCATTTTACATCATTTATCTTCGTTCGACATGGCGATTATGAAATCTCTAATGTTTTAGAGATTATATATTCTAATTCTAACGGTAAACCAAATGAGTTTAATATCATATTAACTCAATGAATCCATGATTACATCTGAAGAAAATATATATGTATATATGTTTTCATAAAGATTGTAATAAAAAAAAATTCTTTCGTACAAAGTGTTAATCATGAAAATATTTTAACGGGTAGGTAATACCTGAGGAATATTCAGATTTCACATTAATAAATTACAATGTACATTCTTCGAAGCTGATTCAACAGTCGTTTACTATCCTACTTACATCCACCAACATGTGTATCCGTTCACCGCAGAATAACCATTTTTATTCAAATTCATATTTGGATTTTGATTTATCATAATCCAACAAGTGGCATAATGAAGAAAACATTTGACGGAATAAAATTTGTAGAAACAAACAAATTAACTATGAGAAATTTTGTTAAGAATTCACGCTAACAAAACCCTAGCTAACTGTTCCTAGCTAACTGTGGACTAATCAACTGAGGACTACCAACAGTGGACAATTAAAATGAATTAAAATATTAATTATAACATATGAAACTAAACAATTCTTCAAGTTCGCCACTTGATTTCATCTTAAACCTCATTTGTATCTCGACGATTACAATCTGCGTTCAAACCTTTCATGATTCTTGAAAATACCTCAATCAAAAAGATAAATCAACCGCACTTCATCTACATAAGAAAAGATTGATGCATATAGTTATGCACCTAAATAATTTTCGGAACCTGTATAAATGTTTAACCCGTATCTTTGCTAGCTTCTTTGGCATTGTTATTTCCGAAAATAACAACGCAATTTCTTTTCAAATTAGCCAATTTTGTCACAGCTCCAGCAAGTCAACTTCGACTTTTCTTTTGAAACAACCTTATTATAATCTTGATATAACTGCGTGCTCTTTTATTGTCACCAGGGAACCTTTTATATTCCACCATATTACTATCAGCGTTTAATCATCTAAAAACACCATTCTCTTGAAACCACCACGGATTGATAATTGACGATTCAATTATGGCAACATTAAATGCAGGGGAAACAGTAAAATTGTAGATGGCCTAAATGGCCAAGGGTTCGATGATAAAGAATGGAGTATTGGAAACACTCAATAGAAAATTTAGTACTGAAAAATGGATTATGCGAAACTATGAAGGAAGCCGTGGACAAATCACAAAGAATAAGTTTGACTTCAAAGAATCCAAATGATTCAATGCCTGCTGAAATCTTTAGCAAATATTTTGATCCTTACTCTAAACCCTTGCGGACAATAGTCTCCATCAACCTCTGATCTTAGATATTCAAAGATATTATCGTATCTTTCATTATAAATATCCTCAATATTTCTGAAGATATCTTCATAAATATTCTCGTCCGATATTAATAATCTCTCCGCACTATCTGTGTTATATCATAAAAGGAAACTGTTTTAGTTTCTATATTCTATAAATCTTTAAATCTAAATTATGAATGTTTTTGAAGTAGTGTTGGAAACTGATGCATGAGTTAGTATAATATAATGACACTTGATCAACGTGATTATATTACAGTAATTTATGCTGAGTTTCTAATGGAACGTGATGATTCACAGAACAAACCGTCATCATGTGCCATTTACACGACTCTTACATTCTACCCAATCTCTAAACATATTAAGAATATATCTTTTTCGGATATTCTGGTAATTTGACAAATCAAGATCGTACGGTTACGATTTTCTTCTTTGAACATTAACTATGTTCATCCAAAACTTCATACCTATGAATTCTAGACCATTATTCGCTTGACTTGAAGTCGAGAAGAGGAGACAAAAGTATGGAATTCTTGAATATAAAAGAAAATATAAAGCTCGACAACAACACATAAATTACAAACTGTGTATATCAATGTTTATCGCAACATAAAGACACGGGAGAATTAAAAACACTATAACCTCAAGGGCGAAGTAGAATAAAACAGATTCCTTCGGTGGAAGTTGGAAAAGGAGAATGAATGTTGCGATAGTAAGGATAAGGACAAGGATTAGAACCGGATTAAGCTTTTTCACAATCTTTTGAATTTAGGAGTTGAGTATAGGAGTGATAAAAGTAATGGAACGGAAGAAGTTAATTTATAGTGAAATATCTGATAAAAAGATCGAGGCAGATAATCGCATTTAATTAAAAAGATTTTATTCACCAAAGAATCAAATCTTTTAGATCTCAACGATTTTCTCTAAATCCCTTGAATTCTGGAAATCAACCATATCTACGTCAAAAGATTTGACAAAACACTATTTACTCATCTCACTCTTTTGTGATAACTTCACTCGTACGCTTCGCATAACCGAATCGTTTTGGTTATAGTACTCAATGATGATGAAACTCTATTTATCAATTCATATTCGTCATGAAAACATTTTTATTGTTAGCCATGACAACCTCATTCAAATTTCGGGACGAAATTTCTTTAACGGGTAGGTACTGTGATGACCCGGAAATTTCTGATCAAATTTAAACTTTAATCTTTATATATCCCGACACGATAAGCAAAGTATGTAATGTTGAGTCTAGAAAATTTTGAAACGATGTTCATATATTCAATTGACCTTCGACCAGTCTCGACGATTCACGAACAATTATGTGCAAATAGAAATGTGGATATATATATATATATATATATATATATATATATATATATATATATATATATATATATATATATATATATATATATATATATATATATATATATATATATATATATATATATATATATATATATATAGATATAAATATATTTATTATATAAAGTATACTAATACTACATAAAATTTCATTTTTTTTACCAATAACATTAATTAAATATCAAATATGTATCATAACGTAATATAAGTATTGATAAAATTATATTAATATTAATACATAAAACAATATGTATATACTTGTTTGATTACGATTATATGTATTAATGAAAATACAAATGATATAGGTTCGTGAATCCGACGTCAACCCTATACTTGTTCAATGTCGTTCTATGTATTTTTACTACAAAATACATTAGGTGAGTTTCATTTGATTCCCTTTTACTCTTTACATTTTTGGGACTGAGAATACATGCGCGTTTATAAATGTTTGACGCAATAGACACAAGTACCTTAACTGCATTCTATGATAGAATTATCTGGGATTGGGGTTGATTATTATGACACGCATTAGCCCCCGGTTTTCGTTGGAGCGTATGAACTCCCGAGCCGGTGGATGGTTTATTATTCATGACATTTTGGCACCGGTTGTCCTATATTTTATAAACATGTGTTCAGCCGTGGGGTGTAAAGACTGGCACAGAGGTTCTATATTTTGAAGGCACATGTATTCAGCCGTGGGGTGAAAGACCGGCACAGATGGTTACAATTATATTTTGAATCTTCACCAGGTGTTCTTCATATGAAAGATATTTTTTTTGTGCAGTTGGAATGGGACTTCTGCACGTTTTATAATATTTAAAATCTTGTAGTCTATTAAAATGATGAAAATGAAATGATTACTATAAACTAATGAACTCACCAACCTTTTGGTTGACACTTTAACGCATGTTTATTCTCAGGTTTGAAAGAAATCTTTCGCTGTGCATTAGCTCATTTTAAGGATATTACTTGGAGTCATTCATGAAATATTTCAAAAGACGTTGTATTCGAGTCGTTGAAGTTCATTAGAGATTATTATTAAGTAAATGACAGATTAGGTCATTTATAGTTTGGATATTATGAAATGGTATGCATACCTGTCAACTTTCGATGTAATGAAAGTTTGCCTTTTAAAAACGAATGCAATGTTTGTAAAATGTATCATATAGAGGTCAAGTACCTCGTGATGTAATCATATGTAATGTTCTCGTCCATATGGATTTGGTTGGGGCACTACATTTTAAGCCTGATGAACCTCAATCTTTATGGTCGACTTAACGGATTAGATGATCACCTCATGATTATCGATGATATCTGGACGTAATGTGTATCCTCCTAAGCACATTATTTTCTTACCGACATCTCGCGATGTTAGGTACTGTGGGAGGCTTGGCTTGACCAATTGCGGGGTAGCCCGTGCGTTCTTTTGGCACATTTGTTCGATTACTATACTAGTTGGTGCTCGGTTCCCACTTGATTCCCGTTTACTTTGAAGACTTATTTTTCGAGATTCTCTACTTCATCATTTTGGTACGTAATTCGAGGTTAACTTTGGTTACTAAAATCGTTACATATTGTCGTGGTTTGGGAAGTTACTTCGGGGGAATGCAAGTGGGAACCATGGTTGTTACTTACTCCAAATCGTGCCCACGCTAGTTATTAGTTGGTTTCTTGTTCGTTTGGTTCTACATACATGTTTGAAGAAGTTATTATATGGTATAAGATGATTATCGAGTTTAATTGCTTGAGGACAAGCAAAACTCTTGTGTGGGGTGGTTTGATATCGCATATTTTATACACGTTTCCCTTAGCTATATCGATCATAATTTAGTCCGTTTGGATACGATTTGGTGTTTATTTTGATACTATTGAGAATGTTCGAGTTTGAAGAGCTATTTGTAGAAGAGATGCGGTTTTTGAAGCTTTTGAGGCATTTTGTTGAGTGATTATTATTATTGATGCTCCTAGGTTGGAAATTTTAAGTAAATATGGGGTAGTTTGGTTTTTAAGTTATTATTAGTATTGAAAGAGTGCAAAATAGACGAAGGAACCAGTTTCAGTGTTATGTCGCGGCGCGACAAATGCGTCCGCGGCGCGATGTTACACGTGTTTCCAGATCAGAAGTTGGTTTAAAGAGGGTAAAATTTCACGTTATATGTCGCGGCGCGATAATTTAGGTCGTGGCGCGACCGTGTGTCGGTTCAGGTGATTTTTGGCAAGTATAAAAGGGCCGAAAAATACCCTAATGATGCATTCTTCCATTCAGACGAATTGTGGCAGCTTTTGGACGATTTTTGGTGATCTTTGGAGAACTCCAAGGTCATTCTAAGGCATCAATCATTCCGGAAACAAGTCTCGATTCGTTTATCGTTCAAGATTCAATCATTAATTAGGTTAATCTCTTTGTTAAAATAATGAATTCTTCTATTACTTTGATTGTGATTTTTGTTCTAGCCATGATTTTTGGCTAAACTTTTAATGTTTGTCTAGATTGAATATTTGCATGTGTTTGGATGATACTTTGTAGTTTTATTAATTAATGCATGATAATTATGAGTTTTGATTAAGAACCATTCTTGTGGGTGTTGATTATTGTTGCTAGGTTGATTAGTGAATCTTGTTTGAACAAAGGGAACCCTGTTTCAATTTAATGATCTAATTTTCAATTGATTTGTCTTAACCGATTGGGTGCTTACTGGACCAAGGGGGTAAACCGGGTGACATTGATTGAACAAAACAGGGGTGAATTGTGTGGAGCGAACGCGTAACCAATTAAATCTTAATCTTATAATTAGCTAGTTACTAAGTTACAAACGAAAGAGGTCTTTGGTGAAAGGGAACCCTAAGTCAATAAATCCTAGTTTGACGTGTTTGCTAAAAGAGAACTCTGGATAAACCGACTCTGTAATTGCGTGCATTGATAAATAGAACTAGTGCTTAATAACAAATTATCCAACACTGCGAATAGGAGACCTAGGTAAACATTCTTCTATCTATTGAATTCAAATATCTTTACTTTTTGTTGAGTCAGCATTTATTTTTATAAACTTAAAAATACAAAAAAATATCGTCTTTTACTTTTAATCAATCTTTGATTTGGCTAATCGTTAAATAGCCACAAAACAAATATTCTCGTACTTTCGATTTTCATAGTTTAACTTAGTTATTAGTTACAATCTTAATTCTCACGTTTAAATTGTCCTTGGAACGATCTTGGATTTACCAACTTTATACTATTGCACGATCGGGTACACTGCCCGTTAGTGTGTAGTAATCCTTTTAACCGGTATTTCCCATTATAAATTATAGACGCGATAATACACATCATTAATCCTTCTAACTTGACTTTTAAAATCAACTAAAAACATGTTCTATATCTATATGATATGCTAACTTAATGATTTAAAACCTGGAAACACGATGAACACCATAAAATTGAATATACGCCGTCGTAGTGAAACCGGAGGCTGTTTTGGTTTGGATAATTAAAAACTATGATAAACTTTGATTTAAATGTTGTTCTTCTGGGAAAATAATTTTTCTTATGAACATGAAACTATATCCAAAAATCATGGTTAAACTCAAAGTGGAAGTATGTTTTCCAAAATCGTCATCTAGACGTCGTTCTTTCAACTGAAATAACTACCTTTACAAAAACAACTTGTAACTTTTAATTCCGACTATAAACTTATACTTTTTCTGTATAGATTCATTAAGTTAAGTTCAATATGAAACCATAGCAATTTGATTCACTCAAAACGGATTTAAAATGAAGAAGTTATGGGTAAAACAAGATTGGTTATTTTTGCTTGTTGTAGCTACGTGAAAATTGGTAACAAATCTATATTAATCATATCCTAGCTAACTTAAATTGTATTATACATGTATTCTAATATATTATGTAATCTTGGGATACCATAGACACGTATGCAAATGTTTTGACATATCATATCGAACCATCTATATATATTATTTGGAACAACCATAGACACTCTATATGTAGTAATGTTGGAGTTAGCTATACAGGGTTGAGGTTGATTCCAAAAATATATATAGTTTGAGTTGTGATCTAGCCTGAGACGTGTATACACTGGGTCGTGGATTGATTCAAGATAATATATATCGATTTATTTCTGTACATCTAATTATGGACAACTAGTTGTAGGTTACTAACAAGGACAGCTGGCTTAATAAACTTAAAACAGTAAAACGTATTAAAAATGTTGTAAATATATTTTGAACATACTTTGATATATATGTACATATTTGTTATAGGTTCGTGAATCGACCAGTGGCCAAGTCTTACTTCCCGACGAAGTAAAAATCTGTGAAAGTGAGTTATAGTCCCACTTTTAAAATCTAATATTTTTGGGATGAGAATACATGCAGGTTTTATAAATGATTTACAAAATAGATACAAGTACGTGAAACTACATTCTATGGTTGAATTATCGAAATCGAATATGCCTCTTTTTATTAAGTCTGGTAATCTAAGAATTAGGGAACAGACACCCTAATTGACGTGAATCCTAAAGATAGATCTATTGGGCCTAACAAACCCCATCCAAAGTACCGGATGCTTTAGTACTTCGAAATTTATATCATATCCGAAGGGTGTCCCGGAATGATGGGGATATTCTTATATATGCATCTTGTTAATGTCGGTTACCAGGTGTTCACCATATGAATGAGTTTTATCTCTATGTATGGGATTTATATTGAAATATGAAATCTTGTGGTCTATTATTATGATTTGATAATATATCTGTTAAACCTATAACTCACTAACATTTTTGTTGACGTTTTAAGCATGTTTATTCTCAGGTGATTATTAAGAGTTTCCGCTGTTGCATACTAAAATAAGGACAAGATTTGGAGTCCATGCTTGTATGTTATTATGTAAAAACTGCATTCAAAAAACTTATTTTTGATGTAATATATTCTTATTGTAAACCATTATGTAATGGTCGTGTGTAAATGGTATATTTTAGATTATCATTATTTGATAATCTACGTAATGCTTTTAAACCTTTATCGATAAAATAAAGGTTATGGTTGTTTTAAAAATGAATGTAGTCTTTGAAAAACGTCTCATATAGAGGTCAAAACCTCGCGACGAAATCAATTAATATGGAACGTTTATAATCAATATGAACGGGACATTTCATTCTCCTTCTTCTCGTACAATGCGAATTGCATTTTTGTAACATATGATATCTGCTTTCATCTCCTTCAGCCAGTCCATGCCAACTATTACATCAAAACTCCCTAAATCTACTGGTATCAAATCAATCTTAAATATTTCGTTACCCAGTTTAATTTATCGATTCCGGCATATATAATCTGCTGAAATTAATTTACCGTTTGCTAACTCGAGTAAAAATTTACTATCCAAAGGCGTCAATGGACAACTTAATTTAGCAAAGAAATCTCTACTCATATAGCTTCTATCCGCACCCGAATCAAATAAAATGTAAGCAGATTTATTGTCAATAAGAAACGTACCCGTAACAAGCTCCGGGTCTTCCTGTGCCTCTGCCGTATTAATATTGAAAACTCTTCCGCGGCCTTGTCCATTCGTGTTCTCCTGGTTTGGGCAATTTCTAATAATGTGGCCTGGTTTTCCACATTTATAACAAACTACATTGGCATAACTTGCTCTGACACTACTTGCTCCGCCATTACTCGTTCCGACACCATTTGTTCCTTTCGTTCTGTTAACCCCTGGTCCGTAGACCTCACACTTCACCGCACTATGACCATTTCTTTTACACTTGTTGCAAAATTTGGTGCAGAACCCCGAGTGATACTTTTCACACCTTTGGCATAGCTGATTCAATCATTGTTGTTGTTGTTGTGGTTGTTATTGTTGTTGGGATGATTGTTGTAGTTGTTGTTGTTGTTGTTGTTTTTGTTGTGCCGTTTGTTGCAGTTGCGATTGATGTTACGATTGTTGGGATAGTTGTTGTTGTTTTGGTGACTCTTATCACCGTTTTCCTCCCACTTTCTTTTGACTAGCTTCACGTTGGACTCTTCGGCCGCCTGTTCTTTAATTCTTCCCTTAATCTGGTTCACTAGTTTGTTAGCCATTCTACATGCCTTTTGTATGGAGGCAGGCTCGTGTGAACTTATATCTTCTTGGATTCTCTCCGGTAACCCTTTCACAAATGCGTCGATCATCTCTTCCTCATCTTCGAACGCTCTCGGACACAATAGGCACAATTCTGTGAATCGTCTTTTGTACGAAGTAATATCGAATCCCTGTGTTCGTAACCCTCTAAGTTCTGACTTGAGCTTATTGACCTCGGTTCTGGGACGGTACTTCACGTTCATCAAGTGCTTGAATGCTGACCACGGTAGCGCGTAAGCAGCATCTTGTCCCACTTGCTCTAGATAGGTATTCCACCATGTTAACGCAATACCTATGAAGGTATGCGTAGCGTACTTTACTTTGTCTCATTCAGCACACTTACTTATGGCAAACACCGATTCAACTTTCTCGGTCCACCGTTTCAATCCGATTGGTCATTCGGTCCCATCAAATTCTGAAGGTTTGCAGGCAGTGAATTCCTTGTAGGAGCATCCTACACGATTTCTTGCGCCGTTAGCTGTATTGCTAGATTCAGAGTTATTGTTGGTATGTAGCGCGGCCTGTACTGCGGCTATGTTTGAAGCAAGAAAGGCACGAAATTCCTCTTCGCTCATATTCAAGGTGTGTCGAGTAGTCGGTGCCATTTCCTTCAAAATAGTCAAATGAAACAAGTTAATCATACAGAATATTAAGAGTAGTCAATAGTATCTCGTAGCATAATATGAACTCATTTATAAAAGCTTTTTCTTCATATTAGCGTTTTATAAGTTTAAATTCGGGTACTACCTACCCGTTAAGTTCATACTTAGTAGCTAATATACAATTCAACTACTACAATTCCATATGAAAAACTGATTATAATAATATATCACATACAAATATTCTTCAAACTTACAACTTCGCTATATTACATATAACATGAAATATAGTACACTATGATACAGGACAGTTTTGAAGATAAATCTAGTTAATACGCAAGTTCTTCAGCAAAGGAAATAATGACACGTAATTCATAAGTCCAGAAACAAGTCATGCATTCTGGTTTTACTAAGACGACTTCTCATCCTTGGTCTAGTTTAAATTCCTCCACGTAATTCATAAGTCCAGAAACAAGTCATGCATTCTGGTTTTACTAAGATGACTTCTCATCCTTCAAAATAGTCAAATGAAACAAGTTAGTCATAGAGAATATTAAGAGTAGTCAATAGTATCTCGTAGCATAATATGAACTCATTTATAAAAGCTTTTTCTTCATATTAGCGTTTTATAAGTTTAAATTCGGGTACTACCTACCCGTTAAGTTAATACTTAGTAGCTACTATACAATTCAAATACTACAATTCCATATGAAAAACTGATTATAATAATATATCACATACAAATATTCTTCAAACTTACAACTTCGCTATATTACATATAACATGAAATATAGTACACTATGATACAGGACAGTTTTGAAGATAAATCTAGTTAATACGCAAGTTGTTCAGCAAAGGAAATAAAGACACGTAATTCATAAGTCCAGAAACAAGTCATGCATTCTGGTTTTACTAAGATGACTTCTCATCCTTGGTCTTGTGGAAAATAACCATTATGACCATTGGCTAGGCAGCATGTTGTAATGTCGTCAAAAGGACGAGGGTTTCGTAATGTCCAACAGCCCCGTAATAATCTAAAAACCTTGTTTCTCACCCCAACTACTGAATCCGTCACTTGTGAGAAAGTTTTATTTAAAAGCTGCAATCCGATGTTCTTTTTCTCACTTTGGTAAGAAGCGAACATCACTAACCCGTAAGCATAACATGCTTCTTTATGTTGCATGTTAGAAGCTCTTTCTAATTCATTAAATCATATGTTGGGATATGTTGAGTCAAAATAGGTTCTTAACCCGTAGCGTAAAATTGCATTTGGGTTCCCCGCATTTAACGCTTTAAAGAAAACACAGCGTAACTTAAAGTCTCCCCAATGTGATATACCCCACCTATCAAAGGAAAGCCTTTTATAAACTAAGGCATTTCTGGAAAGTCTTTCAAATGTTTGACAAGTTAATTTCGCCATAACTAAATGTGCTGATGAATTCTGACCGACTCTAGACAAGATTTCCTCAATCATATCCTCTGGTAGGTCTTCTAAAATATTCGGTTGTCTACCCTTAACGTCCATTTTGTTTTTATACTGTAAAATAAACAAGGATTAGATTCGTAATAACAAACAATACAAGCAATTTTTACATAGAACATAAAAGTACAAGCACACTACAATACATTTATTACACAACATGCTCACACCCCTCTAATCTGAATCACTGGTTTCTTCTTCTTCGGACTTGGTTCTTTTTCCTAATCTTCTAGGGATATATGATGTTCCTCTAATACGAGTCGTCGTTTTCCACATTGGTTTAGAAAAACCTGGTGGTTTAGAGGTTCCCGGGTTATTGTCACGATATTGAACATACGGGTGTTGACGGTACATATAAAGTTCATCGGGGTCGGAATCAGATTTCTCTATTTTGATGCCTTTTCCCTTATTATTTTCTTTTGCCTCATTAAATTGGGTCGGGGTAATTTCTATAACATCATCGAAATCCTCATCAGAATCCGATTCATCGGAAAATTGATAATTTTCCCAATATTTTGCTTCCTTGGCGGAAACACTATTGACCATTATTAACTTTGGTCCATTGGTTGAGGATTTTCTTTTATTTGACCGGTTTTCTGTGGTTCCTACTATTCCCCCCTCCAGAACCTCTTCTTCTTCTTCCGGTTCCTCTTCTTCTGGTTCCTCTTCTTCCGGTTTCTCTTCTTCCGGTTCCGTTTCCTCTTCTTCCGGTTCTTCGGGAACTTGTGAATCTTGCCAATATATATTCGACTCTTCGTTATTATTAGGTGAGTCAATGGGATTTGTGCTAGAGGTAGACATCTATCACACAATATCAAACATGTTAAGAGATTAATATATCACATAATATTTACATGTTAATAATATATAGTTTCCAACAAAAATGTTAAGCAATCATTTTTAAAGAAAACACGGTCGAAGTCCAGACTCACTAATGCATCCTAACAAACTCGATAAGATATACTAATGCAAATTTTCTGGTTCTCTATGACCAACGCTCGGATACCAACTGAAATGTCCCGTTCATATTGATTATAAACGTTCCATATTAATTCATTTCGTTGCGAGGTTTTGACCTCTATATGAGACGTTTTTCAAAGACTGCATTCATTTTTAAAACAACCATAACCTTTATTTTATCAATAAAGGTTTTAAAAACATTACGTAGATTATCAAATAATGATAATCTAAAATATACTATTTACACACGACCATTACATAATAGTTTATAATAGAAATATATTACATCGACATATGTTTCTTGAATGCAGTTTTTACACATATTATTACAAATATGGACTCCAAATCGTGTCCTTATTTTAGTATGCAACAGCGAAAGCTCTTATTATTCACCTGAGAATAAACATGCTTTAAACGTCAACAAAAGTGTTGGTGAGTTATAGGTTTAACCTATATATATCAAATCGTAATAATAGACCACAAGATTTCATATTTCAATACACATCCCATACATAGAGATAAAAATCATTTATATGGTGAACACCTAGTAACCGACATTAACAAGATGCATATATAAGAATATCCTCATCATTCCGGGACACCCTTCGGATATGATATAAATTTCGAAGTACTAAAGCATCTGGTACTTTGGATGGGGTTTGTTAGGCCCAATAGATCTATCTTTAGGATTCGCGTCAATTAGGGTGTCTGTTCCCTAATTCTTAGATTACCAGACTTAATAAAAAGGGTATATTCGATTTCGATAATTCAACCATAGAATGTAGTTTCACGTACTTGTGTCTATTTTGTAAATCATTTATAAAACCTGCATGTATTCGCATCCCAAAAATATTAGATTTTAAAAGTGGGACTATAACTCACTTTCACAGATATTTCCTTCCTCGGAAATAAGACTTGGCCACGGATCGATTCACAAACCTATACAAATATGTACATATATATCAAAGTATGATCAAAATATAATTACAACCATTTTTATTATGTTTTAAAGATTTGAGTGTATTAAGTCAGCTGTCCTCGTTAGTAACCTACAGCTAGTTGTCCACAGTTAGATGTACAGAAATAAATCGATATATATTATCTTGAATCAATCCACGCACCAGTGTATACACGTCTCAGGCTAAATCACAACTCAAAGTATATATATTTTTGGAATCAACCTCAACCCTGTATAGCCAACTCCAACATTACTGCATATAGAGTGTCTATGGTTGTTCCAAATAATATATATACATGGGTCGATATGATATGTCAAAACATTTTCATACGTGTCTATGGTATCCCAAGATTACATAATATATTAGAATACATGTATAATACAATATAAGTTAGCTAGGATATGATTTGTATAGATTTGTTAAACATTTCCCGTAGCTAAAAAGATCAAAAATATTCAATCTTGTTTTACCCATAACTTCTTCATTTTAAATCCGTTTTGAGTGAATCAAATTGCTATGGTTTCATATTGAACTCTAATTTAAGAATCCAAATAGAAAAAGTATAGGTTTATAGTCAGAAATTTAAGTTACATGTCAATTACTAAATAGGTAGTCATTTCCGTCGAAAGAACGACATCTTGATGACCATTTTGAAAAACATACTTTCACTTTGAAAAACATCTTGATTTTTATGAAACTATACTTATGGAATTTATGAAGAACACCTAGAACTTGAAGATGGAACTTGAGAGAGATCAATTAGATGATGAAAATTGAAGAATGAAAGTGTTTGTAGGTGTTTTTAGTCGTTGGTATATGGATTAGATATAAAGGATATGTAATTTTATTTTCATGTAAATAAGTCATGAATGATTACTAATATTTTTGTAATTTTATGAGATATTTCATGCTAGTTGCCAAATGATGGTTCCCACATGTGTTAGGTGACTCACATTGTAGTGACCCGAACTTTTCCATGTTTATATATATTAATTGAGATTGATATTTACATGATTAAATGTTTCCAACATGTTAAGCAATCAAACTTGTTAAGACTTGATTAATTGAAATATGTTTCATATAGACAATTGACCACCCAAGTTGATCGGTGATTCACGAACGTTAAAACTTGTAAAAACTATATGATGACATATATATGGATATATATATATAGTTAACATGATACTATGATAAGAAAACATATCATAAAGTATATTAACAATGAACTATATATGTAAAAACAAGACTACTAACTTAATGATTTTTAAACAAGACATATATGTAACGATTATCGTTGTAAAGACATTTAATGTATATATATCATATTAAGAGATATTCATACATGATAATATCATGATAATATAATAATTTAAAATCTCATTTGATATTATAAACATTGGGTTAACAACATTTAACAAGATCGTTAACCTAAAGGTTTCAAAACAACACTTACATGTAACGACTAACGATGACTTAACGACTCAGTTAAAATATATATACATCTAGTGTTTTAATATGTATTTATACACTTTTGAAAGACTTAAATACACTTATCAAAATACTTCTACTTAACAAAAATGCTTACAATTACATCCTCGTTCAGTTTCATCAACAATTCTACTCGTATGCACCCGTATTCGTACTCGTACAATACACAGCTTTTAGATGTATGTACTATTAGTATATACACTCCAATGATCAGCTCTTAGCAGCCCATGTGAGTCACCTAACACATGTGGGAACCATCATTTGGCAACTAGCATGAAATATCTCATAAGATTACAAAAATATGAGTAATCATTCATGACTTATTTACATGAAAACAAAATTACATATCCTTTATATCTAATCCATACACCAACGACCAAAAACACCTACAAACACTTTCATTCTTCAATTTTCTTCATCTAATTGATCTCTCTCAAGTTCTATCTTCAAGTTCTAAGTGTTCTTCATAAATTCCAAAAGTTCTAGTTTCATAAAATCAAGAATACTTTCAAGTTTGCTAGCTCACTTCCAATCTTGTAAGTTGATCATCCAACCCCAAGAAATCTTTGTTTCTTACAGTAGGTTATCATTCTAATACAAGGTAATAATCATATTCAAACTTTGGTTCAATTTCTATAACTATAACAATCTTATTTCAAGTGATGATCTTACTTGAACTTGTTTTCGTGTCATGATTCTGCTTCAAGAACTTCGAGCCATCCAAGGATCCATTGAAGCTAGATCCATTTTTCTCTTTTCCAGTAGGTTTATCCAAGGAAATTAAGGTAGTAATGATGTTCATAACATCATTCGATTCATACATATAAAGCTATCTTATTCGAAGGTTTAAACTCGTAATCACTAGAACATAGTTTAGTTAATTCTAAACTTGTTCGCAAACAAAAGTTAATCCTTCTAACTTGACTTTTAAAATTAACTAAACACATGTTCTATATCTATATGATATGCTAACTTAATGATTTAAAACCTGGAAACACGAAAAACACCGTAAAACCGGATTTACGCCGTCGTAGTAACACCGCGGGCTGTTTTGGGTTAGTTAATTAAAAACTATGATAAACTTTGATTTAAAAGTTGTTATTCTGAGAAAATGATTTTTATTATGAACATGAAACTATATCCAAAAATTATGGTTAAACTCAAAGTGGAAGTATGTTTCTAAAATGGTCATCTAGACGTCGTTCTTTCGACTGAAATGACTACCTTTACAAAAACGACTTGTAACTTATTTTTCCGACTATAAACCTATACTTTTTCTGTGTAGATTCATAAAATAAAGTTCAATATGAAACCATAGCAATTTGATTCATTCAAAACGGATTTAAAATGAAGAAGTTATGGGTAAAACAAGATTGGATAATTTTTATCATTTTAGCTACGTGAAAATTGGTAACAAATCTATTCCAACCATAACTTAATCAACTTGTATTGTATATTATGTAATCTTGAGATACCATAGACACGTATACAATGTTTCGACCTATCATGTCGACACATCTATATATATTTCGGAACAACCATAGACACTCTATATGTGAATGTTGGAGTTAGCTATACAGGGTTGAGGTTGATTCCAAAATATATATAGTTTGAGTTGTGATCAATACTGAGATACGTATACACTGGGTCGTGGATTGATTCAAGATAATATTTATTGATTTATTTCTGTACATCTAACTGTGGACAACTAGTTGTAGGTTACTAACGAGGACAGCTGACTTAATAAACTTAAAACATCAAAATATATTAAAAGTGTTGTAAATATATTTTGAACATACTTTAATATATATGTATATATTGTTATAGGTTCGTGAATCAACAGTGGCCAAGTCTTACTTCCCGATGAAGTAAATCTGTGAAAGTGAGTTATAGTCCCACTTTTAAAATCTAATATTTTTGGGATGAGAATACATGCAGGTTTTATAAATGATTTACAAAATAGACACAAGTACGTGAAACTACATTCTATGGTTGAATTATCGAAATCGAATATGCCCCTTTTTATTAAGTCTGGTAATCTAAGAATTAGGGAACAGACACCCTAATTGACGCGAATCCTAAAGATAGATCTATTGGGCCTAACAAACCCCATCCAAAGTACCGGATGCTTTAGTACTTCGAAATTATATCATATCCGAAGGGTGTCCCGGAATGATGGGGATATTCTTATATATGCATCTTGTTATTGTCGGTTACCAGGTGTTCACCATATGAATGATTTTTATCTCTATGTATGGGATGTGTATTGAAATATGAAATCTTGTGGTCTATTATTATGATTTGGCATATATAGGTTAAACCTATAACTCACCAACATTTTTGTTGACATTTTAAGCATGTTTATTCTCAGGTGATTATTAAGAGCTTCCGCTGTCGCATACTTAAATAAGGACGAGATTTGGAGTCCATGCTTGTATGATATTGTGTAAAAACTGCATTCAAGAAACTTATTTTGTTGTAACATATTTGTATTGTAAACCATTATGTAATGGTCGTGTGTAAACAGGATATTTTAGATTATCATTATTTGATAATCTACGTAAAGCTTTTTAAACCTTTATTTATGAAATAAAGGTTATGGTTTGTTTTAAAAATGAATGCAGTCTTTGAAAAACGTCTCATATAGAGGTCAAAACCTCGCAACGAAATCAATTAATATGGAACGTTTTTAATCAATAAGAACGGGACATTTCAGTTGGTATCCGAGCGTTGGTCTTAGAGAACCAGAAAATTTTGCATTAGTGTGTCTTATGTAGTTTGTTAGGATGCATTAGTGAGTCTGGACTTCGACCGTGTTTACTTGAAAAATAATTGCTTAACAAATTTTGTTGGAAACTATATATTTTTAACATATGAATATTATGTGATATATTAATCTCTTAACGTGTTTGATATTATGTGATAGATGTATACCTCTAGAACAAGTCCCATTGACTCACCTAATAATAATGATGAGTCAAATGTAAATTGGAATAATTTGTGGACTGATTCACAAGTTCCCGAAGAGGAACCGGAAGAAGAGTCGGAACCGGAAGAAGAATCAGAACCGGAAGAAGAATCGGAACCGGAAGAAGAATCGGAACCGGTGGGGGAAATAATAAAACGGTTAAGTAAAAGAGAATCCTCAACCAACCGACCAAGGTTAATTATGGTCAATGGTGTTTCCGCCAAGGAAGCAAAATATTGGGAGGATTACCAATTCTCCGATGAATCGGATTCCGACGAGAATTCCGATGATGTTATAGAAATTACCCCAACTGAATTTAAAAAGGCAAAAGAAAATAATAAGGGAAAGGGCATAAAAATAGAGAAATCTAATTCCAACCCCGATGAACTTTATATGTATCGTCAACGCCCGAAGTCCTTAAGTTGTAACAATGACCCGGGAACCTCTAAACCACCAGGTTTTTCTAAACCAATGTGGACAACGACGGCTCGTGTTAGGGGAACATCATATATCCCTAGAAACTTGGCAAAACGAACCAAAACCGAAGAAGAAGAAACGAGCGAGTCGGAATAAGATAGTTGTATTCGTGTGGTGTAATATATGTAATATAGTGTTCTTATGCTTTATGATATATGTAAAAATTGCTTGTATTAATAAGTATTTTTTTTTATGAATCTAACTCTTGTCTATTTTACAGTATAAAAACACAAAATGGATAGACAACCCAATATTTTAAGAGACCTACCCGGAGACATGATTGATGAAATCTTGTCTAGAGTCGGTCAGAATTCCTCGGCACAACTATTTAAGGCGAGATCAGTTTGTAAGACATTTGAAGAACGTTCCAAGAATGATTTGGTTTATAAAAGGCTTTCGTTCGGAAGATGGGGGATATCACATTGGGAAATCCATAAGTTACGATGTGTTTACTTTGACGCATATATTGCGGGGAACCCAAATGCTATTTTACGCAACGGGTTAAGAAATTATTTTGACTCAGTATATCCAAATATAGGACTTCGTGATTTAGAAAAAGCGGCTAACATGCAACATAAAGAAGCATGTTATGCTTACGGGTTAGTAATGTTCGCTTCTCACCAAAGTGAGAACAAGAACATCGGGCTACAACTATTAAACAAAACGTTCCCTCAAGTGACGGAGTCAGTAATTGGGGTAAGAAATGAGGTTTTTAGGTTATTACGAGACTGTTGGTCATTACGTAACCCTCGTCCCTTTGACGATGTTACAACACGCTGTCTTATCAACGGCCATAACGGTTATGTTCCACAAGACCAAGGATGGGAAGTAGTCCTAGTAAAACCAGAATGCATGACTTGTTTCTGGACGTATGAATTACGTGTCTTTATTGCCTTTGCTGAACGACTTGTGTACTAGCTAGAATTATCTTCACAACTATCTTGTATCAAAGTTATTGTGTGCTATATTTCATGCTTTATGTAAAATAAGCGGTATTGTAAGTTTGTAAAATATTGTATAAAAGTTTGAACGCGAAATATTATTATAATCAGTTTTTCATATAGAATTGTAGTAGTTGAATTGTATATTAGCTACTAAGTATGAACTTAACGGGTAGGTACTACCCGAATTTAAACTTATAAAATGCTAATATGAAGAAAAAGCTTTTATAAATGAGTTCATATTATGCTACGAAATACTATTAACTACTCTTAATATTCTGTATGATTAACTTGTTCCATTTGACTATTTTGAAGGAAATGGCACCGACTACTCGACACACCGTGAATATGAATGAAGAGGAATTCCGTACTTTTCTAGCTTCAAACATAGCCGCAGTACAGGCTGCGCTACATACCAACAATAACCTTGGATCTAGCAGTACAGGAAATCGTGTAGGATGCACCTACAAAGAATTCACTGCCTGCAAACCTTTGGAATTTGATGGAACCGAAGGACCGATCGGATTGAAACGGTGGACCGAGAAGGTTGAATCGGTGTTTGCCATAAGTAAGTGTACTGAAGAGGACAAAGTGAAGTACGCTACGCATACCTTCACAGGTTCTGCGTTAACATGGTGGAATACCTATCTAGAGCAAGTGGGACAAGATGATGCGTACGCACTACCGTGGTCAGCATTCAAGCACTTGATGAATGAGAAGTACCGTCCCAGAACCGAGGTCAATAAGCTCAAGACAGAACTTAGAGGGTTACGAACCCAAGGATTTGATATTACCACGTACGAAAGACGATTCACAGAATTGTGCCTATTGTGTCCGGGAGCATTCGAAGATGAGGAAGAGAAGATCGACGCGTTTGTGAAAGGATTACCGGAAAGAATCCAAGAAGATATAAGTTCACACGAGCCCGCCTCCATACAACAGGCATGTAGAATGGCTCACAAACTAGTGAACCAGATTGAAGAAAGAATTAAAGAACAGACTGCTGAAGAGGCCAATGTGAAGCAAGTCAAAAGAAAGTGGGAGGAAAACGGTGATAAGAATCGCCAATACAGCAACAACAGCAATTACAACAATAATCGCAACAATTATCCCAACAATCGCAACTACAACAAACGGCCCAACAACAACAACAACAACAACAGCAACTACAACAATCATCCTAACAACAATAATAACCGCAACAACAACAACAATCAGAAGCAGCTATGCCAAAGGTGTGAAAAGAATCACTCGGGGTTCTGCACCAAATTTTGCAACAAGTGTAAAAGAAATGGTCATAGCGCGGCGAAGTGTGAGGTCTACGGACCAGGGGTTAATAGAACGAAAGGAACAAATGGTGTCGGAACGAGTAATGGCGGAGCAAGTAGTGTCGGAGCAAGTTATGCCAATGTAGTTTGTTATAAATGTGGAAAACCGGGCCACATTATTAGAAATTGCCCGAACCAGGAGAACACGAATGGACAAGGTCGTGGAAGAGTTTTCAATATTAATGCGGCAGAGGCACAGGAAGACCCGGAGCTTGTTACGGGTACGTTTCTTATTGACAATAAATCTGCTTACGTTTTATTTGATTCGGGTGTGGATAGAAGCTATATGAGTAGAGATTTTTGTGCTAAATTAAGTTGTCCATTGACGCCTTTGGATAGTAAATTTTTACTCGAATTAGCAAATGGTAAATTAATTTCAGCAGATAATATATGTCGGAATCGAGAAATTAAACTGGTTAGCGAAACATTTAAGATTGATTTGATACCAGTAGAGTTAGGGAGTTTTGATGTGATAATCGGTATGGACTGGTTGAAAGAAGTGAAAGCAGAGATCGTCTGTTACAAAAATGCAATTCGCATTATACGAGAAAAAGGAAAACCCTTAATGGTGTACGGAGAAAAGGGCAACACGAAGCTACATCTTATTAGTAATTTGAAGGCACAAAAACTAATAAGAAAAGGTTGCTATGCTGTTCTAGCACACGTCGAGAAAGTACAAACTGAAGAAAAGAGCATCAATGATGTTCCCATTGCAAAAGAATTTCCCGATGTATTTCCGAAAGAATTACCGGGATTACCCCCACATCGATCCGTTGAATTTCAAATAGATCTTGTACCAGGAGCTGCACCAATAGCTCGTGCTCCTTACAGACTTGCACCCAGCGAGATGAAAGAACTGCAAAGCCAATTACAAGAACTTTTAGAGCGTGGTTTCATTCGACCAAGCACATCACCGTGGGGAGCTCCTGTTTTGTTTGTCAAGAAGAAAGATGGTACATTCAGGTTGTGTATCGACTACCGAGAGTTGAACAAACTTACCATCAAGAACCGCTACCCACTACCGAGAATCGACGACTTATTTGATCAACTACAAGGCTCGTCTGTTTATTCAAAGATTGACTTACGTTCCGGGTATCATCAAATGCGGGTGAAAGAAGATGATATTCCAAAGACTGCTTTCAGAACACGTTACGGTCATTACGAGTTTATGGTCATGCCGTTTGGTTTAACTAATGCACCAGCTATGTTCATGGACCTTATGAACCGAGTGTGTGGACCATACCTTGACAAGTTTGTCATCGTTTTCATTGATGACATACTTATTTACTCAAAGAATGACCAAGAACACGGTGAACATTTGAGAAAGGTGTTAGAAGTATTGAGGAAGGAAGAATTGTACGCTAAGTTTTCAAAGTGTGCATTTTGGTTGGAAGAAGTTCAATTCCTCGGTCACATAGTGAACAAAGAAGGTATTAAGGTGGATCCAGCAAAGATAGAAACTGTTGAAAAGTGGGAAACACCGAAAACTCCGAAACACGTACGCCAGTTTTTAGGACTAGCTGGTTACTACAGAAGGTTCATCCAAGACTTTTCCAGAATAGCAAAACCCTTGACTGCATTAACGCATAAAGGGAAGAAATTTGAATGGAATGATGAACAAGAGAAAGCGTTTCAGTTATTGAAGAAAAAGCTAACTACGGCACCTATATTGTCATTGCCTGAAGGGAATGATGATTTTGTGATTTATTGTGACGCATCAAAGCAAGGTCTCGGTTGTGTATTAATGCAACGAACGAAGGTGATTGCTTATGCGTCTAGACAATTGAAGATTCACGAACAAAATTATACGACGCATGATTTGGAATTAGGTGCGGTTGTTTTTGCATTAAAGACTTGGAGGCACTACTTATATGGGGTCAAAAGTATTATATATACCGACCACAAAAGTCTTCAACACATATTTAATCAGAAACAACTGAATATGAGGCAGCGTAGGTGGATTGAATTATTGAATGATTACGACTTTGAGATTCGTTACCACCCGGGAAAGGCAAATGTGGTAGCCGATGCCTTGAGCAGGAAGGACAGAGAACCCATTCGAGTAAAATCTATGAATATAATGATTCATAATAACCTTACTACTCAAATAAAGGAGGCGCAACAAGGAGTTTTAAAAGAAGGAAATTTAAAGGATGAAATACCCAAAGGATCGGAGAAGCATCTTAATATTCGGGAAGACGGAACCCGGTATAGGGCTGAAAGGATTTGGGTACCAAAATTTGGAGATATGAGAGAAATGGTACTTAGAGAAGCTCATAAAACCAGATACTCAATACATCCTGGAACGGGGAAGATGTACAAGGATCTCAAGAAACATTTTTGGTGGCCGGGTATGAAAGCCGATGTTGCTAAATACGTAGGAGAATGTTTGACGTGTTCTAAGGTCAAAGCTGAGCATCAGAAACCATCAGGTCTACTTCAACAACCCGAAATCCCGGAATGGAAATGGGAAAACATTACCATGGATTTCATCACTAAATTGCCAAGGACTGCAAGTGGTTTTGATACTATTTGGGTAATAGTTGATCGTCTCACCAAATCAGCACACTTCCTGCCAATAAGAGAAGATGACAAGATGGAGAAGTTAGCACGACTGTATTTGAAGGAAGTCGTCTCCAGACATGGAATACCAATCTCTATTATCTCTGATAGGGATGGCAGATTTATTTCAAGATTCTGGCAGACATTACAGCAAGCATTAGGAACTCGTCTAGACATGAGTACTGCCTATCATCCACAAACTAATGGGCAGAGCGAAAGGACGATACAAACGCTTGAATACATGCTACGAGCATGTGTTATTGATTTCGGAAACAGTTGGGATCGACATCTACCGTTAGCAGAATTTTCCTACAACAACAGCTACCATTCAAGCATTGAGATGGCGCCGTTTGAAGCACTTTATGGTAGAAAGTGCAGGTCTCCGATTTGTTGGAGTGAAGTGGGGGATAGACAGATTACGGGTCCGGAGATTATACAAGAAACTACCGAGAAGATCATCCAAATTCAACAACGGTTGAAAACCGCCCAAAGTCGACAAAAGAGCTACGCTGACATTAAAAGAAAAGATATAGAATTTGAAATTGGAGAGATGGTCATGCTTAAAGTTGCACCTTGGAAAGGCGTTGTTCGATTTGGTAAACGAGGGAAATTAAATCCAAGGTACATTGGACCATTCAAGATTATTGATCGTGTCGGACCAGTAGCTTACCGACTAGAGTTACCTCAACAACTCGCGGCTGTACATAACACTTTCCACGTCTCGAATTTAAAGAAATGTTTTGCTAAAGAAGATCTCACTATTCCATTAGATGAAATCCAAATCAACGAAAAACTTCAATTCATCGAAGAACCCGTCGAAATAATGGATCGTGAGGTTAAAAGACTTAAGCAAAACAAGATACCAATTGTTAAGGTTCGATGGAATGCTCGTAGAGGACCCGAGTTCACCTGGGAGCGTGAAGATCAGATGAAGAAGAAATACCCGCATCTATTTCCAGAAGATTCGTCAACACCTTCAACAGCTTAAAATTTCGGGACGAAATTTATTTAACGGGTAGGTACTGTAGTGACCCGAACTTTTCCATGTTTATATATATTAATTGAGATTGATATTTACATGATTAAATGTTTCCAACATGTTAAGCAATCAAACTTGTTAAGACTTGATTAATTGAAATATGTTTCATATAGACAATTGACCACCCAAGTTGATCGGTGATTCACGAACGTTAAAACTTGTAAAAACTATATGATGACATATATATGGATATATATATATAGTTAACATGATACTATGATAAGAAAACATATCATAAAGTATATTAACAATGAACTATATATGTAAAAACAAGACTACTAACTTAATGATTTTTAAACAAGACATATATGTAACGATTATCGTTGTAAAGACATTTAATGTATATATATCATATTAAGAGATATTCATACATGATAATATCATGATAATATAATAATTTAAAATCTCATTTGATATTATAAACATTGGGTTAACAACATTTAACAAGATCGTTAACCTAAAGGTTTCAAAACAACACTTACATGTAACGACTAACGATGACTTAACGACTCAGTTAAAATATATATACATCTAGTGTTTTAATATGTATTTATACACTTTTGAAAGACTTAAATACACTTATCAAAATACTTCTACTTAACAAAAATGCTTACAATTACATCCTCGTTCAGTTTCATCAACAATTCTACTCGTATGCACCCGTATTCGTACTCGTACAATACACAGCTTTTAGATGTATGTACTATTAGTATATACACTCCAATGATCAGCTCTTAGCAGCCCATGTGAGTCACCTAACACATGTGGGAACCATCATTTGGCAACTAGCATGAAATATCTCATAAGATTACAAAAATATGAGTAATCATTCATGACTTATTTACATGAAAACAAAATTACATATCCTTTATATCTAATCCATACACCAACGACCAAAAACACCTACAAACACTTTCATTCTTCAATTTTCTTCATCTAATTGATCTCTCTCAAGTTCTATCTTCAAGTTCTAAGTGTTCTTCATAAATTCCAAAAGTTCTAGTTTCATAAAATCAAGAATACTTTCAAGTTTGCTAGCTCACTTCCAATCTTGTAAGGTGATCATCCAACCCCAAGAAATCTTTGTTTCTTACAGTAGGTTATCATTCTAATACAAGGTAATAATCATATTCAAACTTTGGTTCAATTTCTATAACTATAACAATCTTATTTCAAGTGATGATCTTACTTGAACTTGTTTTCGTGTCATGATTCTGCTTCAAGAACTTCGAGCCATCCAAGGATCCATTGAAGCTAGATCCATTTTTCTCTTTTCCAGTAGGTTTATCCAAGGAAATTAAGGTAGTAATGATGTTCATAACATCATTCGATTCATACATATAAAGCTATCTTATTCGAAGGTTTAAACTCGTAATAACTAGAACATAGTTTAGTTAATTCTAAACTTGTTCGCAAACAAAAGTTAATCCTTCTAACTTGACTTTTAAAATTAACTAAACACATGTTCTATATCTATATGATATGCTAACTTAATGATTTAAAACCTGGAAACACGAAAAACACCGTAAAACCGGATTTACGCCGTCGTAGTAACACCGCGGGCTGTTTTGGGTTAGTTAATTAAAAACTATGATAAACTTTGATTTAAAAGTTGTTATTCTGAGAAAATGATTTTTATTATGAACATGAAACTATATCCAAAAATTATGGTTAAACTCAAAGTGGAAGTATGTTTCTAAAATGGTCATCTAGACGTCGTTCTTTCGACTGAAATGACTACCTTTACAAAAACGACTTGTAACTTATTTTTCCGACTATAAACCTATACTTTTTCTGTGTAGATTCATAAAATAAAGTTCAATATGAAACCATAGCAATTTGATTCATTCAAAACGGATTTAAAATGAAGAAGTTATGGGTAAAACAAGATTGGATAATTTTTATCATTTTAGCTACGTGAAAATTGGTAACAAATCTATTCCAACCATAACTTAATCAACTTGTATTGTATATTATGTAATCTTGAGATACCATAGACACGTATACAATGTTTCGACCTATCATGTCGACACATCTATATATATTTCGGAACAACCATAGACACTCTATATGTGAATGTTGGAGTTAGCTATACAGGGTTGAGGTTGATTCCAAAATATATATAGTTTGAGTTGTGATCAATACTGAGATACGTATACACTGGGTCGTGGATTGATTCAAGATAATATTTATTGATTTATTTCTGTACATCTAACTGTGGACAACTAGTTGTAGGTTACTAACGAGGACAGCTGACTTAATAAACTTAAAACATCAAAATATATTAAAAGTGTTGTAAATATATTTTGAACATACTTTAATATATATGTATATATTGTTATAGGTTCGTGAATCAACAGTGGCCAAGTCTTACTTCCCGATGAAGTAAATCTGTGAAAGTGAGTTATAGTCCCACTTTTAAAATCTAATATTTTTGGGATGAGAATACATGCAGGTTTTATAAATGATTTACAAAATAGACACAAGTACGTGAAACTACATTCTATGGTTGAATTATCGAAATCGAATATGCCCCTTTTTATTAAGTCTGGTAATCTAAGAATTAGGGAACAGACACCCTAATTGACGCGAATCCTAAAGATAGATCTATTGGGCCTAACAAACCCCATCCAAAGTACCGGATGCTTTAGTACTTCGAAATTATATCATATCCGAAGGGTGTCCCGGAATGATGGGGATATTCTTATATATGCATCTTGTTATTGTCGGTTACCAGGTGTTCACCATATGAATGATTTTTATCTCTATGTATGGGATGTGTATTGAAATATGAAATCTTGTGGTCTATTATTATGATTTGGCATATATAGGTTAAACCTATAACTCACCAACATTTTTGTTGACATTTTAAGCATGTTTATTCTCAGGTGATTATTAAGAGCTTCCGCTGTCGCATACTTAAATAAGGACGAGATTTGGAGTCCATGCTTGTATGATATTGTGTAAAAACTGCATTCAAGAAACTTATTTTGTTGTAACATATTTGTATTGTAAACCATTATGTAATGGTCGTGTGTAAACAGGATATTTTAGATTATCATTATTTGATAATCTACGTAAAGCTTTTTAAACCTTTATTTATGAAATAAAGGTTATGGTTTGTTTTAAAAATGAATGCAGTCTTTGAAAAACGTCTCATATAGAGGTCAAAACCTCGCAACGAAATCAATTAATATGGAACGTTTTTAATCAATAAGAACGGGACATTTCACACATGGGCTGCTAAGAGCTAATCATTGGAGTGTATATACCAATAGTACATACATCTAAAAGCTGTGTATTGTACGAGTATAAATACGGGTGCATACGAGTAGAATTGTTGATGAAACTGAACGAGGATGTAATTGTAAGCATTTTTTTAAGTAGAAGTACTTTGATATATGTCTTGAAGTCTTTCAAAAGTGTAAGAATACATATCAAAACACAACATGTATATACATTCTAATGGAGTCGTTAAGTCTTCGTTAGTCGTTACATGTAAGTGTTGTTTTGAAACCTTTAAGTTAACGATCTCAATTAATGTTGCTAACCCAATGTTTATTATATCAAATGAGATGTTAAATTATTATATTATCATGATATTATGATGTATGAATATCTCTTAATATGATATATACATTAAAATATCGTTACAACGATAATCGTTACATATAAGTCACGTTTCGTAATTCTTGAGTTAGTAGTCTTGTTTTACATATGTAGTTCATTGTTAACACACTTAATGATATATTTAAATATCATTTTATCATGTTAAATATATTGTATCAATATCTTAATATGATACATATATATTTAGTAGACGTTATCATAACGATAATCGTTATATATATCATTTCGAGTTTCTTAACTTAGTAATCTCATTTCTTATGTATATCACACATTGTTAATATACTTAGTGAGATACTTACTCATCATAATCTCATGTCAACCATATATATATGTCTATATATACCACAACATGTAGTTTTTTACAATTTTGTAACGTTCGTGAATCGCCGATCAACTTGGGTGATCAATTGTCTATATGAAACTTATTTCATTTAATCAAGTCTTAACAAGTTTGATTGCTTAACACGTTGGAAACATTTAGTCATGTAAATATCAATCTCAATTCATATATATAAACATGGAAAAGTTCGGGTCACTACATGAAGTCTTTCAAAAGTGTATGAATACATATTAAAATATTACATGCATATACATTATAACTGAGTCGTTAAGTCATCGTTAGTCGTTACATGTAAGTGTTGTTTTGAAACCTTTAAGTTAACGATCTCATTTAATGTAGTTAACCCATTGTTTATTATATCTAATGAGATGTTAAATTATTACATTATCATGATATTATGATGTATGAATATCTCTTAATATGATATATATACATTAAAATATCGTTACAACGATAATCGTTGCATATATGTCACGTTTCGAAATCTTTAAGTTAGTAGTCTTGTTTTTACATATGTAGTTCATTGTTAACACACTTAATGACATACTAAATTATCATTTTATTATGTTAAATATAGTGTATCAATATCTTAATATGATTCATGTATTTAGTAAGGCGTTGTTATAACGATAATCGTTATATATATCGTTTCGAGTTTCTTAACTTAGTAATCTCATTTTTTATGTATATAACACATTGTTAAAATACCTAGTGAGATACTTACTTATCATAATATCATGTTAAATATATATATATATATATATATATATATATATATATATATATATATATATATATATATATATATATATATATATATATCCATATATATATATCATCATATAGTTTTTACAAGTTTTAACGTTCGTGAATCGCCGTTCAACTCGGGAGGTCAATTGTCTATAGGAAACTCATTTCAATTAAACAAGTCTTAACAAGTTTGATTGTTTAACATGTTGGAAACATTCAATCATGCAAAAATAGTTTCCATATAATATATATAATCATGGAAAATTTCGGATCACTACAGTACCTACCAGTTAAATAAATTTTGTCCCGAAATTTTTAAGCAGTTGGAGGTGTTGACGCATCTTCTGGAAATAGGTGCGGGTATTTTAGCTTCATTTGATCTTCATGCTCCCAGGTGAACTCGGTTCCTCTACGAGCATTCCATCGAACTTTAACGATTGGTATTTTATTTTGCTTAAGTCTTTTAACCTCACAATCCATTATTTCAACGGGTTTTTCGATGAATTGAAGTTTTTCATTGATTTGGATTTTGTCTAATGGAATAGTGAGATCTTTTTTAGCAAAACATTTCTTCAGATTCGAGACATGAAAAGTATTATGTACCCCGGCGAGTTGTTGAGGTAAGTCAAGTCGGTAAGCTACTGGTTCGACACGATCTAAAATCTTGAATGGTCCAATGTACCTTGGATTCAGTTTCCCCCGTTTACCAAATCGAACAATGCCTTTCCAAGGTGAAACCTTAAGCATGACCATCTCTCCAATTTCAATTTTTATATTTTTTCTCTTAATGTCCGTGTAGCTCTTTTGTCTACTTTGGGCAGTTTTCAACCGTTGTTGAATTTGAATGATTTTCTCGGTAGTTTCTTGGATTATCTCCGGACCCGTAATTTGTCTATCTCCGACTTCACTCCAAAAAATCGGAGACCTGCACTTTTTATCATAAAGTGCTTCAAACGGCGCCATCTCAATACTTGAATGGTAACTGTTGTTGTAGGAAAATTCTGCTAACGGTAGATGTCGATCCCAACTGTTTCCAAAAACAATAACACATGCTCGTAGCATGTCTTCAAGTGTTTATATCGTCCTTTAGCTCTGCCCATCAGTTTGTAGATGATAAGCAGTACTCATGTCTAGACGAGTTCCCAATGCTTGCTGTAATGTCTGCCAAAACCTTGAAACAAATATGCCATCCCTATCAGAGATAATAGAGATTGGTATTCCATGTCTGGAGACAACTTCCTTCAAATATAATCGCGCCAATTTCTTCATTTTATCATCTTCTCTCATTGGCACAAAGTGTGCTGATTTTGTGAGACGATCGACTATTACCCAAATAGTATCATAATCACTTGCAGTCCTTGGCAATTTAGTAATGAAATCCATGGTAATGTTTCCCATTTCCATTCCGGGATTTCAGGTTGTTGAAGTAGACCTGATGGTTTCTGATGTTCAGCTTTGACCTTAGAACATGTCAAGCATTCTCCTACATATCTTGCAATATCGGCTTTCATACCCGGCCACCAAAAGTGCTTCTTGAGATCTTTGTACATCTTTCCCACTCCGGGATGTATTGAGTATCTGGTTTTATGTGCTTTCTTAAGTACCATTTCTCTCACATCTCCAAACTTTGGTACCCAAATTCTTTCAGCCCTATACCGGGTTCCGTCTTCCCGAATATTAAGATGTTTCTCCGATCCTTTGGGTATTTCATTCTTCAAATTTCCCTCTTTTAAAACTCCCTGTTGCGCCTCCTTTATTTGAGTAGTAAGGTTAGTATGAATAATTATATTCATAACTTTTACTCGTATAGGTTCTCTATCCTTTCTGCTCAAGGGTCGGCTACCACATTTACCTTCCCTAGGTGGTAACGAATCTCAAAGTTATAATCATTCAATAGTTCAATCCACCTACACTGTCTCATGTTCAGTTGTTTCTGATTAAATATATGTTGGAGACTTTTGTGGTCGGTATATATAATACTTTTGACCGCATATAAGTAGTGCCTCAAGTCTTTAATGCAAAAACAACAGTGCCCAATTCCAAATCGTGAGTCGTATAATTTTGCTTGTGAATCTTCAATTGTCTGGACGCCTACGCAATTACCTTCGTTCGTTGCATTAATACACAGTCGTCGCCTTGCTTTGAGGCGTCACAATATATCACAAAATCATCATTCCCTTCAGGCAATGACAATATAGGTGATGTAGTTAACTTTTTCTTCAACAATTGAAACGCTTTCTCCTGCTCATCCTTCCATTCAAATTTCTTCCCTTTATGCGTTAATGCAGTCAAGGGTTTTGCTATTTTGGAAAAATCTTGGATGAACCTTCTATAGTAACCAGCCAGTCCTAAAAATTGGCGTATATGCTTCGGAGTTTTCGGGGTTTTCCATTTTTCAACGATTTCAATCTTTGCTGGATCCACCTGAATACCTTCTTTGTTCACTATGTGTCCGAGGAATTGAACTTCTTCCAACCAAAATGCACACTTTGAAAACTTAGCGTAAAGTTTTTTTTTCCTCAACAAATCTAGCACTTTTCTCAAATGTTCTTCGTGCTCTTGATCATTCTTTGAGTAAATGAGTATGTCATTGATGAAAACAATGACAAACTTGTCAAGGTATGGTCCACACACTCGGTTCATAAGGTCCATGAACACAGCTGGTGCATTAGTTAAACCAAACGGCATAACCATAAACTCATAATGACTGTAACGCGTCCTAAAAGCAGTTTTTGGAATATCATCCTCCTTCAGCCGCATTTGATGATATCCAGAACGTAAATCAATCTTCGAGTACACTGACGAACCTTGCAGCTGATCAAATAAATCGTCGATTCTCGGTAGTGGATAATGGTTCTTGATGGTAAGTTTGTTCAACTCTCTATAGTCGGTACATAATCTAAATGTACCATCTTTCTTTTTGACAAACAAAACTGGTTCTCCCCACGGTGATGTGCTTGGTCGAATGGAACCACTCTCTAAATGTTCTTGTAATTGGCTCTGAAGTTCCTTCATTTCGCTGGGTGTAAGTCTGTATGGAGCACAAGCTATTGGTGCAGCTCCTGGTATAAGGTCTATTTGAAATTCAACAGATCGGTGTGGAGGTAGTCCCGGTAATTCTTTCGGAAATATATCGGGAAATTCTTTTGCAACGGGAACATCATTGATGTTCTTTTCTTCTGAATTGACTTTCTCGACGTGTGCTAGCACAGCATAGCAACCTTTTCTTATTAGTTTTTGCGCCTTCAGGTTACTAATAATATTTAACTTCGCATTGCTCTTTTCTCCGTACACCATTAAGGGTTTTCCTTTTTCTCGTATAATGCGAATTGCATTTTTGTAACAAATGATTTCTGCTTTCACTTCTTTCAACCAGTCCATACCGATTATCACATCAAAACTCCCTAACTCTACTGGTATCAAGTCAATCTTAAATGTTTCGCTAACCAGTTTAATTTCTCGATTTCGACATATATTATCTGCAGTAGTTAATTTACCGTTTGCTAATTCGAGTAAAAATTTATTATCCAAGGGCGTCGGTGGGAAACTTAGTTTAGCACAAAAATCTCTACTCATATAGCTTCTATCCGCACCCGAATCAAATAAAACATAAGCAGATTTATTGTCAATAAGAAACGTACCCGTAACAAGCTCCGGGTCTTCCTGCGCTTCTGCCGTATTAATATTGAAAACTCTTCCACGGCCATGCCCATTAGTATTCCCCTGATTCGGGCAATTTTTACTAAAGTGGCCCGGTTTTCCACATCCAAAACAAACTATGGCGGTGTTATTTGTTCCGACATTATTTGTTCTTTTAGTTCTGTTATGCATTGGCCCATAGATCTTGCACTTCATCGCGCTATGACCATTTCTTTTACACATGTTGCAAAATGTCGTGCAGAACCCCGGGTGATGCTCTTCACACCTTTGGCATGGCTATTTTTGGTTTTTGTTGCCATTGTTGTTATTGAGATTGTTGTTGGGATTGTTATTGTTGTTGTTGTTGTTGTTGTTGTTGTTGTTGTTGTTGTTGTTGTTGTTGCTGTTGTCATTGTTATTGTTGTTGGGACGATTATTGTAGTTGTTGTTGGGACGTCTGTTGAAGTTGTTGTTGCGATTGATGTTGCGGTTGTTGGGATAGTTATTGCGATTGTGGTTGTGATTGTTGTTGTTGTATTGATGACTCTTGTCACTGGTTTCTTCCCAGTTTTTCTTGACTTGTTTCATGTTAGCATCTTCGGCCGCCTGCTCTTTAATCCTTCCTTCAATATAGTTCACTAGTTTGTGAGCCATTCGACTTGCCTTTTGTATGGAGGCGGGCTCGTGTGAACTCACATCTTCTTGAATCCTTTCCGGTAACCCTTTTACAAATGCGTCGATCTTCTCTTCTTCATCTTCAAACGTTCTGGGACACAATAGGCACAACTCTGTGAATCGTCGTTCGTATGTGGTGATATCGAAACCTTGCGTTCAAAATCCTCTACGCTCTACCTTGAGCTTATTGACCTCGTTTCTGGGACGATACTGCTCGTTCATCAATTGCTTGAATCCTGACCACGGTAGTGCGTAAGCAGCATCTTGTCCTACCTGCTCGAGATAGGTATTCCACCATATTAACGCCGTACCTTTAAAGGTATGTGTAGGGTACTTTACTTTGTCTTCTCCAGTACATTTACTTATGGCAAACAACGATTCAACCTTCTCAGTCCACCGTTTCAATCCGATTAGACCCTCGGTTCCATCAAATTCTAAAGGTTTGCAGGCAGTGAATTCTTTGTAGGAGCATCCTACACGATTTCTTGTGGAATTTGTTCCACTGCTAGAACCAGAGTTATTGTTGTTATTTTGCATTGCGGCCTGCACTGCGGCTATGTTCGCAGTAAGGAAAACACGGAAGTCTTCCTCACTCATGTTCAAGTTTTAATGAGTCGTCGGTGCCATTTCCTTCAAAAATAGCCAAAAGAATTGAGTTAATCATATAGAATTTAAGAGTAGTCAATAGTATTTCGTAGCATAATATGAACTTATTTATAAAAGCTTTTTCTTCATATTAGCATTTTATAGTTTTAATTCGGGTAGTACCTACCCGTTAAGTTCATACTTAGTAGCTACTATACAATTCAACTACTACGAATCTATATGAAAAACTTATTACAATAATATTTCGCGTTCAAACCTTTATACAATTTTTTTTTACAAACATACAATACCACTATTATACATATAGGATGAAATATAGAACATAATAACTTTGCTACACGGCAGCTATAAAGGCACTTCTAGTTAATACGCAAGTCGTTCAGTAAAGGCAATAAAGACAGGTAATTCATAATTCCAGAAACAAGTCATGCATTCTGGTTTTACTAAGACTATTTCCCGTCCTTGGTCTTGTGGAAAATAACCATTGTGACCGTTGACCAGGCAGCATGTTGTAATGTCGTCAAAAGGAAGAGGGTTACGTAATGCCTAACAGCCCTGTAACAATCTAAAAACCTTGTTTCTCACCTCAACTACCGAGTCCGTCACTTGTGGGAATGTTTTATTTAAAAGTTGCAACCCAATGTTCTTTTTCTCAATTTGGTGAGAAGCGAACATTATTAACCCGTAAGCATAACATGCTTCTATATGTTGCATGTTAGAAGCTCTTTCTAAAGAATGGAGTCCTATGTTGGGATATGTTGAGTCAAAATAGGTTCGTAACCCGTAGCGTAAAATTGCATCTGGGTTTCCCGCACTAAGTGCCTTAAAGAAAACTTGGCGTAACTTAAAGTCTCCCCAATGTGATATACCCCATATTTCAAAGGAAAGCCTTTTATAAACTAAGGCATGCCTGGAATGTCTTTCAAACGTTCGACAAACTAATTTTTCTGTAAATAATTGTGCTGATGAATTCTGCCTGACTCTAGACAAGATTTCATCAATCATATCCCCTGGTAGGTCTTCTAAAATTTTTGATTGTCTATCCTTAACATCCATTTTTGTTTTTATACAGTAAAATAAACAAGGATTAGATTCGTAAAAGATAATTAACAAACAATACAAGTAATTTTTACATATAACATAAAAATACAAACACACTACAATACATATATTACACAGCATGATTACAACTCTTTATTCTGACTCACTCGTTTCTTCTTCTTCGGACTTAGTTCCTTTGGCTAATTTCCTAGGGATACATGGAGATCCTCTAATACGAGCCGTCATTTTCACAAATGGTTTAGAAAAATCTGGTGGCCTAGATGTTCCCGGATTATTGTTAAAATCTAAGAAATACGGGCGTTTACGATACACATAAAGTTCATCGGGGTCGCAATCAGGTTTCTCTATTTTGATTCCCTTTCCCTTATTTTTCTTTGCCTTATTAAATTGAGTTGGGGTAATTTCTATAACATCATCGAAATCCTCATCGGGATTCGATTCATCAGAATATTGGTAATTTTCCCAGTATTTTGCTTCCTTGGCGGAAACACCATTGACCATTTTTAACTTTGGTCCATTGGTTGAGGATCTTCTTTTATTTAATCGTTTTACTGTAGGTATTAATATTTCATCCTCAGAAACCTCTTCTTCTTCCGGTTCCTCTTCTTCCGGTTCTTCCTCTTCCGGTTCCTCCTCTTCCGGTTCTTCCTCGGGAATTTGTGAATCTTCCCAAAATATATTCGACTCTTCATTATTATTAGGTGAGTGGATGGGATTTGTACTACATGTAGACATCTATCACACAATATCAAACACGTTAAGAGATTAATATATCACATAATATTTACATGTTAATAATATATAGTTTTCAATAAAAAGTGTTAAGCAAGCGTTTTTAAAGAAAACACGGTCGAAGTCTAGACTCACTAATGCATCCTAACAAACTCGGTAAGACATACTAATGCAATTTTCTGGTTCTCTAAGACCAACGCTCGGATACCAACTGAAATGTCCCGTTCATATTGATTATAAACGTTCCATATTAATTGATTTCGTTGCGAGGTTTTGACCTCTATATGAGACGTTTTTCAAAGATTGCATTCGATTTTAAAACAAACCATAACCTTTATTTTATCGATAAAGGTTTAAAAATGATAATAAAAAATATAGCGTTTTCACACGACCATTACATAATGGTTTACAATAATATTACACAACAATATATGTCTTCGAATGTAGTTGTCAAACAATATTATACAAGCATGGACTCCAAATCTTGTCCTTAATTTAGTATGCAATAGCGGAAGCTCTTAACAATTACCTGAGAATAAACATGCTTAAAACGTCAACAAAAATGTTGGTGAGTTATAGGTTTAACCTATATATTTATCAATCGTAATGATAGACCACAAGATTTCATATTTTCATTTTTCATAAACATCATCCCATACATAGAGATAAAATTATTCATATGGTGAACACCTGGTAACCGACATTAACAAGATGCATATAAGAATATCCCCATCATTCCGGGACATCCATCGGACATGATCTAAAAACTCGAAGTACTAAAGCATCCGCTACAACGGATGGGGTTTATTGGTCCCAATAGATCTATCTTTAGGATTCGCGTCAATTAGTAGACTGGTTTACTAATTCTTAGGTTACCAAGCAAAAGGGGCATATTCTTCTTCGATCATTCAACCATAGAAAGTAGTGTCACGTACTTGTGTCTATTTTGTAAAACATTTATAAAATTGCATGTATTCTCATCCCAAAAATATTAGATTTTTAAAATTAGGACTATAACTCACTTTCACAGATTTTTACTTCGTCGGGAAGTAAGACTTGGCCACTGGTCGATTCACGAACCTATAACAAATATGTACATATATATCAAAGTGTGTTCAAAATATATTTACAACATTTTTATTACGTTTTAATGATTTGAGTTTGTTAAGTCAGCAGTCCTCGTTAGTAACCTACAACTAGTTGTCCACAGTTAGATGTACAGAAATAAAGCAATATATATTATCTCGAATCAATCCACGACTCAGTGTCTACAAGTCTCAGGCTCGATCACAACTGAAAGTATATATATTATTTTGGAATCAACCTCAACCCTGTATAGCTAACTCAAGCATTACTGCATACAGAGTGTCTATGGTTGTTCTGAAATATATATATATAGATGGGTCGATATGATATGTCAAAGCATTGTATTCATGTTTATGGTATCCCAAGATTACATAATATATGTTATAATACATGTATAATATAATATAAGTTAGTTAAGTTATGATTTTTATAGATTTGTTACAAATTTCACGTAGCTACAACAAGCAAAATTATCCAATCTTATTTTACCCATAATTTCTTCGTTTTAAATCCGTTTTGAGTGATTCAACTTGCTATGGTTTCATAATGAACTGAAATTTATGAAACTAAACAGAAAAATTATAAGTTTATAGTCAGAAATACAGGTTACAAGTCAATATTGTAAGAGGTAGGCATTTCAGTCGAAAGAACGACGTCTTGATGACCATTTTGAAAAACATACTTCCACTTTGAATTTAACCATGATTTTTGGATATAGTTTCATGTTCATAAGAAAAATCATTTTCCCAGAAGAACAACTTTTAAATCAAAGTTTATCATAGTTTTTAATTAACTAACCCAAAACAGCCCGCGGTGTTACTACAACGGCGTATGTCCGGTTTTACGGTGTTTTTCGTGTTTTCAGGTTTTAAATCATTAATTTAGCATATCATATAAATATAGAACATGTGTTTAGTGAATTTTAAAAGTCAAGTTAGAAGGATTAACTTTGTTTGCGAACAAGTTTAGAATTAAGTAAACTATGTTCTAGTGATTACAAGTTTAAATCTTCGAATAAGATAGTTTTATATGTATGAATCGAATGATGTTATGAACATAATTAGTACCTCAAGTTTTGTGGATAAACCTACTGGAAGTGACAAAAATTGATCTAGCTTCAAAGGATTCTTGGATGGCTTGAAAGTTCTTGAAGTAGAATCATGACACGAAAACAAGTTCAAGTAAGATTTCCACTCGAAATAAGATCGTTATAGTTATAGAAATTGAATCAAAGTTTGAGTATGAGTATTACTTTGAATTATAGAGATATCTTTCTGTAAATAAGAAAGATTGCTTGAGGTTGGATGATTACTTAAAATGGATTTGCAAGATTGAAAGTAAGCTAGCAAACTTGAAAGTGTTCTTGATGTTTTCTTGAGTAGTTGTTTTGTATGTTGATCTAGGTTACCTAGATTGAGCTAGATTATGAAGGAAATGATGAAGAACACTTAGAACACTAAGAGAGTAACTGATAGAGAGTAATTTGATGCATAAAAATGGAAATCAAAGTGTGTTTGTGGTAGGTGATATGAGGCGTGAAAATGGAGTCAATATAGGCTCCATTACTTTGTTGTTTTGTTAGATATTTCATGCTAGTTTCCAAATGATGGTTCTCACATGTGTTAGGTGACTCACAAGGGCTGCTAAGAGCTAATCATTGAAGTGTATATACTAATATTAAATACATTTAGAAGCTGGGTATTTTATGAGTACGAATACGGGTGCATACGAGTAGAATTGTTGATGAAAATGAATGAAAATGCAATTGTAAGCATTTTTGATAAGTAGATATACATTGATATGTGTTTTAAAGTCTTTCAAAAGTGTATGAATACATCTTAAAATATTACATGCATATACATTCTAACTGAGTCGTTAAGTCATCGTTAGTCGTTACATTTAAGTGTTGTTTTGAAACCTTTAAGTTAACGATCTCATTTAATGTAGTTAACTCATTGTTTATTATATCTAATGAGATGTTAAATTATTACACTATCATGATATTATAATTTATGAATATCTCTTAATATGATATATTGAAAGGACCCGTTCATATACATTATAAACGATTCACAATAGTTGATTACATCGCGAGGTATTTGACCTCTATATGATACATTTTACAAACATTGCATTCATTTTTAAAAGACAAACTTTCTTTACAATGAAAGTTGACGGCATGCACACCATTTCATAATACATCCAACTATAATTGGCTTAATAATAATCTTGATGAACTCAATGACTCGAATGCAACGTCTTTCAAAATATGTCATGAATGACTCCAAGTAATATCCTTAAAATGAGCTAATGCACAGTGGAAGATTTCTTTAATACCTGAAAATAAACATGCTTTAAAGTGTCAACCCAAAGGTTGGTGAGTTCATAGGTTTATCATAACAATCATTTCAATATATTAATAGACCACAAGATTTCCGTTTATAAATATATGTACACTCGCAAGTGTATAAAAATATTCTATAAGTTGTAGGCACCCGGTAACAAGCCTTAACATTCATGTTTTACCCTCTGAAGTACACCAGACCAGGTGTGTTTAATATAACTTCGAAGTACTAAAGCATCCCATAGTCAGGATGGGGTTTGTCAGGCCCAATAGATCTATCTTTAGGATTCGCGCCTACTGTACATAGACAAGTAGTTTAATGTTACCAAGCTATGGGTATATTTCTGGTTTAAACCCACGCAGAATTTATTTTAGTACTTGTGCCTATTTCGTAAAACATTTATAAAACAGCGCATGTATTCTCAGCCCAAAAATATATATTGCAAAAGCAATTAAAAAGGGAGCAAATGAAACTCACCATACTGTATTTCGTAGTAAAAATACATATAACGTCATTTAACAAGTGCAAGGTTGGCCTCGAATTCACGAACGTATCAATATTGAGATTCAATATTGCAGGAAAGTACGTAGACGCAACGGAGATGATAAACACTGGATTGACCTCACGAGCATACCCATGAACCATACTCATCACTTCCATAGTTATAACCCGTAATTTCCTTAGCTTCGACTCATTCAAAAAAACTATTTTGAAATCACTCGGACAGCACTCCGTCGTAATATTTTATATGTACTAATAATATCTTGAAAAAATACAGAGCAAATATATATGTATATATATATATATATATATATATATATATAAATCGATTGAGAGAGTTTAGAGAAATATATTTTCAAGTTTCTATGAAATAATGAAACCTATTGAATTCTATTTATAATAGATTTTTGAATTATTAAAGTGAATTATTAAAGTATGAATTATTAAATTGAATTATTAAAGTATGAATTATTAAAGTGAATTATTAAAGTATGAATTATTAAAGTGAATTATTAAAGTATGAATTATTAAAGTGAATTATTAAAGTATGAATTATTAAAGTAAATTATTAAAGTATGAATTATTAAAGTGAATTATTAAAGTATGAATTATTAAAGTGAATTATTAAAGTTAAAGTAAAGTAAAAGTAAAGTAAAGGTAAAGTTAAAGTATAAAAACTATGTATGTATAATACGCGTATAAGTATATATAATATTAATTTAAATCGTTATATATATTTAATGAAATAAAATATAAATATCGTTATATTTATTATACTAGTTAAGTAATGAGTTGTCAAAAGTAATTCTAGATATTTATAAAAGTTATATACGTTTTAATAATAAAGTTATTTTTAAACTGAAAACGTCTTTGTACGTTTGAAAATAGATTAATAGAATATTATAGGAACCAATTCTCCACTAACTTTTGTCTAACTTTCGTAAATGACACTTTTTGTTTTTATTTATAAATAGCTTTACAAATTATTCTGAATATCGTTAAGAAGAATAGATTTTCTCAAATCATAGTGGACCTCTCAACAGAGACTTGTAATCATAATTCAATGTTTCTGATAATTCAATCATTTAATATATTTTTTTTAATTTCGTCGAAAATCATATTGAAACAAATACGTTCGTGTAAAGTATTATACGTTTAATACTTTATTAATATTCTCAAGTTATAATATATATATACATATACATATCTATTTATATATAATGGTTCGTGAATCGTCGGAATTTAGTCGAGGTTTAAATGAATGTATAAACATAGTTTAAAATCCTTGAGATTTAACTTAACAAACATTGCTTATTGTGTCAGAATAATATAAAGATAAAGTTTAAATTTAGTCGGAAATTTCCGGGTCGTCACAGTACCTACCCGTTAAAGAAATTTCGTCCCCGAAATTTGATAGAGGTCGTTATGGCTAACAATGAGAATGTTATTATGACGATTATGAAGTTTTATCATGTCTAAGAAGTATGGATAAAATAATTCGATTACTCAAAGCGTATGAGGGAAGTTATCGTAAATGAAGGAAATAAGATTATAGTGATTCGTCATATCTTTTGACGTCATCACAATTGATCTCCGAATTTAAAGAAAATCTTTGTAATCTATGTTGGATTTGATGCTTCGGTGATTAAGGAGATTATGATTCTCTTCGAATTAATACGATAATCCATCTTGATTTCCCTGTCGGGTATTTCACTATAAATCCACCTCCTTCGTTTCCTTACAACTCACACCTTCTATTCTTTCTCCCTCAACTCATATTTTAAAGTATTTGTCAATATACTTCATCCAGTACTGATTCTCGATATACTCCTCACTTTCATATCTGTCGTTCTTCTTTTTCATCTGCCTCCGGAAGAATCTATTTACTTCTACTATACTCTCGGTTTTATAGTGTTTTTATGTAATGACCCGCACTTTTTCGATCAATTTATACTTATAAGATTAATATTTACATAAATTAAACCTTACCAACATGATAAGCAATCCAAATTGTTGAGACTTATGTTTTTGAAATGAGTTTTACACAACGTTTGACCGTCTAGTTTGACCGATGATATCACGAACTATACAATATATGATAATTATACGTTTGTGTATATATATGTATATATACATATTTAACATGATCTAAGGATGTTTTAATACCTCATTTTGTATTAATAACAATAAGTTATAAGTATATTTTGAAACTACTAACTTAAGTTTTCAAAACGATAACCATACGTAACGTTATTTGACATAAATACTTATGACCTATAATGTTTATACATATATCGTATAAGTAATGTATTTAATCACTTTTTAAGGACTTAAATACATAAAACAATATAAGTGTATTCACAAAAGATAGCTATATTTGAATTCTCATTCCATTTTTCACAAAATTTCTATACGTATATCTAGAGTACATGTACTCGTATCATACCTAGCTTCTATACGTATTTACTATTGGTATATACACATCAAATCACCACCAACCAGCCCTTGTTCAATGCCTTATGTATAAGGTAACTACTTTTGTTATCTAGTATGACAATTTCACATGATTAAAAGATTTTTTTCACAAAATTACAAACTTATACACCTTTTACATCACCATTTATACTCCATCCATTTTCAATTTTTGATTCATTTTTACCTCAAACCTCTAGCTAAAAACACACACACTTTTAAGAGTCTTAAACTCCATAACCATTCAGCTAATATCCATGAAGATCTAGCCATAAAAACATCACTTAATCACCATAAGAAAACTCTTACAAAAACACTTCAAGAATCCTTCCAAGAACACAAACTTACTTCCAATCTTTCATCCAATTCCATCACCCTTTTAGTTCTAGGTTCTTACTCTTCTTTTACAGCAATCTTGTCCAAGTAACTTGAGGTAGTAACTTTGTTCATAACCTTATTCGATTCATATATATATAGCTATCTTATTTTGTGGTATAAAATTTTAACAACAAGAACATAGTTTGAATGTTTTCAAACTTGTTTGCAAACTAAATAGATCCTTCTAACTTAACTTTTAAAATACTTCAAGACCTGTAATATATCTTAAATATATGCTAATTTAACAAGGTTTAACTTGGTTTTTCAAAGAACACCTTAAAAACTGTTTTTACGACGTCGGAGTGTAACCGGGGGCTGTTTTGGGTTGGATAATTAAAAACCATCTTAAACTTTGAATTGGAGGTTTATTTTCTGGAAAAATGATTTTTACTATGAATATGTTAACACATAAAAATTTTATGATTTAACTCAAAGTATAAGTATTTTTAGAAAAATAATCATTTAAGGTTGTTTACATGATGGAAAATGATTAACTTCATAAGTTTCACCAAAGTTTGACCTATGACCTGTGATTTCGAATACAAACTAAGGTATTCACAGTTCATATTCTTAAAGAGGGACTCGATCCAAGGAAGTGGCAAGTTGAACCAACGAAAACGGAGTTGTAACGAAGAAACTATGACCAAAACGAAATCGGATATCCAAGACTAATTTAGCTACGTGATTAATTGGAAAAAAATTAAATAAATCACATCTTTCTAAAATAACATGATATTTTATATATATGTACTCATAATTTAATTTTATATGGTTCAGGATCACCCGTAAACAATACGAGAAGATTAATCATAAGATCCCATGATTGTACGCAACACGTCATTTGACAACACCGGTACTTTATGTACGCAACACGTCATTTGACAACACCGGTACCATGGGTCAAGATTAATCTCGACCAATACATATATGATGGGGTTTTTATTTATTTCATTGGGGGTTTATTAATCACCTAAAAATGAACCATTAAAATTGAATTACTAACATCAGACTGCTAACTACGGACTAAGGAATTATTAAAAGTATTAAAAGTATAATATGTATATATATGTGACGGTTGTTTAAAAAGAAAAAGGTATTGATATATTATATATGGATAGGTTCGTGATATCAATCGGAGACCAAGTCAAAATTACATATCTTCAAGACGAAAGTGAGTATATAGTCCCACTTTTAAACTCTAAATATTTCGGGATGAGAATACATGTATTTTATGTTTTACGTTATGGACACAAGTAACTGAAAAATATATTCTACGTTGAGTTGTACCACTGGCATACTTCTCTGTAGCTTGGTAACTGTTATTTACAGCGGTATTGTAAACGCGAATCCTGTTGATAGATCTATCGGGCCTGACAACCCCAACCGGACTGGACGACCAGTATTCAACGGTTGCACAGTACTTCGTTTTGTGACTACACTTGGTACGGTGTAGTAAGATTTCATAATAAAGGGAATATGCGACGTGATTAAATGTTAAGTATGGTTACCAAGTGCTCAACCACTTAGAATATTTTTATGAAAACGTTTATATATGAAATCTTGTGGTCTATATTTATATCGCTGCCGGCATTAAACCTATATCTCACCAACTTTATGTTGACCTTTTTAAAACATGTCTATTCTCAGGTGATTACTAAAAGCTTCCGCTGCAGTATGTTGAATTTAAGCAGGATCTTGCGTACGCATATTTGTGTCAAAAATAAAACTGCATATCCGAGGATTTGTGTTGTAAAATATGCTAGAAATCGTGTTGTTATCATCATTTGTAAAGTTTGTAAGTCTAAGATTATCGCTAAACCATAATCATCTTTTCATTGTCTTAAGCTTGTATCAAAAATAAGAATCATGGTTTGTAATGTATAATATATGCAGTTGATCTTTTAAAAATGTCGCATATAGAGGTCAATACCTCGCAATGAAATCATACGTTATCTAACACGTTCTTATGGTTAAGGACGGGTTATGACATGTGGTATCAGAGCGGTGGTCTTAGCGAACCAGGTTTGCATTAGTGTGTCTAACTGATAAGTCGTTAGGATACATTAGTAAGTCTGGACTTTGACCGGGTCCGATTTAAAAACCATTGCTTATCATTGTTGGTTAAAATTTATATGTAAATATTATGTAGTACTAATGGGTTAGTTGTTGTGTGATAGATGTCGGGCTCAAAACTTGTTATCACATTCAGCGACTCCGAACCAGAATCTTCAGATGGTGTCCCAGTCATTAACCTATCCGATGACGAAAATAATATCTTTGGGGAAGACTCACAAATTCCGGATGAACCGACTATAGAGAACCCGGAAAGTGAACCCGAGGAGGAAAGTGAACCCGAGGAGGAAAGTGAACCCGAGGAAGAAATACAGGAAATTACAAAAGACAAGTTCGAACTAGGAAAGAAATGAAAGGCTAATGAATTAGAAAATTCAAATCCCGAGTTTAGTAAGGATGATGTGGCACCAACTTCACTAGACACTACCACCCCTATTCCCGCTATTCCTATTCGTTCTATCCCGGCATCCAGTTCTTCAGTCCCACAGCCAAAATATAGGCAGACAGCTAGGATAAGCGTTAGGCCATTCCTTGAACCTAAACGTCCTAGAAAATAGACCAAACGATGCGCTGCCGTATTAAACCATGGGATCATATAATGTTTTGTATAATATTATTAGTGTGGTTTGCTTAATGTTCGATGTAAGATAAGCATATGTAAAATAGTGAAGTGTGAAATGCAATAATTTTCCATGGTTAAGTATTATTTAGATGGTAGTAATTGATTCTGTACTAAGCTATTAAGTATGGACATTAACGGGTAGGTACTACCCTAGATATAATTATAAAACGCTAATAAGAAGAAAAGGCTTTTATAATAATACCTGGTTCATATTATTAATAAGCTATAATGTACTGTAAATATACACTACATCTATAATATTCCATGTGAATAATTATTTTCTTTTCATTCTTATAGAAGAATATGGCGCGATTGAACCGAATGACGGAACAAGAAATCCAGGAACTCATCAATCAGCGAGTGAACGACAGAATGTTATGGGTCGAGGCTGCAAGAACTGCTGCAGTTAACCCAAATCCTCGTGTATGATGCACCTACAAAACTTTTCAAGCTTGCAAGCCCTCATCATTCAGTGGAACAGAAGGACCGATCGGTTTAACCCGATGGATAGAAAAGATGGAAACTGTGTTTAAAATCAGTGGTTGTGTTGAAAAGGACATGACCAAGTATGCATCATGCACTTTACAAGATAGTGCACTCACGTGGTGGAAAAATTATGTGAAGGCTGTAGGAGGAGATGTAGCTTATGATACTCCATGGGAAGAATTCAAAATAATGTTAATCAACGAGTATTGTCCAAGGAACGAGGTTAGGAAGTTGGAAGATGAATTACGAAGCCTGAAGGTTGTTGGTACTGAAATCACCAACTACAATCAGCGATTCATGGAATTAGTTTTGCTATGTCCTGAATTGGTTCCAACCGAAGAACGGAAGATTGAAATGTACAAAGATGGTTTGCCCAAAAAGGTCAAGGCAAATGTTATAGCATCGAAACCTAAGACAATTCATGAAGCTATAACCATGGCAAACGCGCTAATGGATCAGGTCATCATGGATAAGAAAGTATCCAATACTGATGTGAAGGTATCAGGTAACAAAAGAAAGTGGAATGGAAATTATGATCGAGGTAACCAACAACAATCTTTTAAGAAACAAGAAATCACGCAAGGTGCGGGTAGTGGTTTAAGCTTTGGTTATAAAGGACAAAATCCTTTATGCAACCGATGCCACAAACATCACTCTGGTTACTGTAATGTGGTATGCAACAAATGTAATCGAAAGGGTCATCTTGCTGAAGATTGTAGGGCTCTCGTTACAAATACAAATGGTACCAAGACTCCTACCACCAATGCAAATAGAACTGCTTTGGCTACCATTACTTGTTATGGGTGTGGAAAACAAGGTCACTATAAGAGCCAGTGTCCGAATCCAGAGAAGAATAATGGATCTGCACGTGGAAGAGCATTTGTTATTAATGCTAGAGAGGCGTTTTAAGACCCGGAGCTTGTTACGGGTACGTTTACCATTAATAACTTATCCGCATCTATTATATTTGATACTGGTGCCGATAGAAGTTACGTGAGTAGAGGCTTTTATGCTAAATTGAATTGTTCATCATTACCTCTAGATGCTAAGTACATGATTGAGTTAGCTAATGGTAAACTAATTAAAGCCGATAAAATTTGCCGTGATTGTAAAATGAATTTAGCCGGAGAAACATTTAAAACTGACTTAATACCCGTAGAATTAGGAAGTTTTGATGTAATAGTCGGCATGGACTGGATGTCCAAAGTAGGAGCTGAAGTTGTGTGTGCCAAGAAGGCAATTCGCATTCCTTGTAAGGATAAAATGCCGGTGATGATTTATGGAGAGAAGGGTAACTCAAAGTTAAAACTCATTAGCTGTTTGAAAGCCAAGAAGTGTTTAGAAAAGGGATGTTATGCTATTCTAGCACATGATAATAAAGTCGAAAAGAAAGAAAAAGAGAAGTGCATCAACGACGTGCCTGTGGCAAGAGATTATCCTGAAGTTTTTCCGGAAGAGTTGCCAGGATTACCTCCATTTAGATCTGTAGAATTTCAAATAGATTTAGTACCAGGAGCTGTACCAGTGGCTCGTGCGCCATATAGACTTGCACCGTCCGAATTAAAAGAACTTCAAAGTCAGTTAAAAGAATTACTGGATCGTGGATTCATACGACCAAGTACTTCACCGTGGGGAGCTCCGATTCTATTTGTTAAAAAGAAAGATGGATCTTTTAGGATGTGTATAGATTATCGTGAATTAAATAAGTTAACTATCAAGAATCGGTATCCACTACCGAGAATTGATGACTTATTTGATCAACTGCAAGGATCATGTGTTTATTCGAAAATCGACCTAAGATCGGGTTATCATCAATTACGTGTCAAAGAAGAGGACATTCCGAAAACTGCTTTTCGGACACGTTACGGTCATTACGAATTTTTGGTCATGCCGTTTGGATTGACGAATGCGCCAGCTGTATTCATGGACCTCATGAATCGAGTTTGTAGTCCATATTTAGATAAGTTTGTTATTGTTTTCATTGATGACATTCTTATCTATTCCAAGAGTGAGCAAGAGCATGAGCAGCATTTAAGGTTAACATTAGAGTTGTTGAGAAAAGAACAGCTATACGCTAAATTTTCTAAGTGTGCTTTCTGGTTGAAAGAAGTGCAATTTCTTGGTCACGTTATTAGTAGCAAAGGAATTCAGGTTGATCCAGCTAAAATTGAGGCCATTGAAAAATGGGAGACTCCTAAAACACCAATGCAGATACGCCAATTTTTGGGTTTAGCCGGTTATTATAGAAGGTTTATTCAAGATTTTTCTCGAATAGCTAAGCCGTTGACAGCATTAACGCAAAAAGGGAAGAAATACGAATGGACCTCGGAGCAGGAGAACGCATTTCAATTACTAAAGAAGAAGTTAACTACGGCGCCTATTTTATCGTTACCAGAAGGGAACGATGATTTTGAAATATATTGTGACGCTTCGCGACAAGGTTTTGGTTGCGTTCTTATGCAACGGAAGAAAGTTATTGCATACGCATCCTGACAATTGAAGATTCACGAGCGGAATTATACGACGCATGATCTAGAACTGGGAGCAGTCGTGTTTGCATTAAAGATATGGAGACACTACTTGTATGGGGTTAAATGCACTGTGTTTACTGATCATAAAAGCCTTCAACATATTTTTGATCAGAAACAGCTGAACATGAGGCAACGTAGGTGGGTCGAGTTAATAAACGACTATGATTGTGAAATTCATTATCATCCCGGGAAGGCGAACGTGGTGGCCGATGCTTTAAGTAGAAAGGAACGAGAACCAATTCGAGTTCGAGCGATGAACATAAAAATTCGCATGAATCTCAACTCACAAATCAAAGAAGTTCAACGAGAAGCACTTACTAAAGAAAATATAGGAAATGAAACAATGAAGAAGTATGAGAAGCAACTCGTTATACGGGAAGACGGAATTCGATATTTTGCAAACCGTATTTGGGTACCAAAGTTGGGTGGATTAAGGAAGTTGATATTGAATGAGGCACATAAGACAAGATACTCGATACATCCTGGAGTTGGAAAGATGTACCAAGATCTTAAGACACATTATTGGTGGCCTAATTTAAAGACAGACGTTGCAACATATGTTGGGGAGTGTTTAACTTGTTCCAAAGTCAAAGCAGAACACCATAAGCCGTCAGGGTTACTTCAACAACCAGAAATCCCAGAATGGAAATGGGATGGTATTACCATGGATTTCATCACGAAGTTACCAAAGACTGCCTGGGGATACGACACCATTTGGGTAATTGTTGATCGTCTCACCAAGTCTGCACATTTCTTGCCTATAAAGGAAACGGATAGAATGGAGAAACTATTACGATTGTATATAAAGGAAATTGTTTCAAGGCATGGAATACCTATTTCCATTATATCTGATCGTGATAGTAGATTTACCTCAAAGTTCTGGCAATCACTACAGGAGGCACTAGGAACTCGTTTGGATATGAGTACCGCATATCATCCGCAAACTGACGGGCAGAGTGAAAGAACAATTCAGACTCTTGAAGACATGCTCAGGGCATGTGTGATCGATTTTGGAAACGGATGGGATAAGTATTTACCGTTAGCAGAATTCTCGTATAGTAATAGTTATCATGCGAGCATTAAAGCTGCACCATTCGAAGCACTGTATGGAAGGAAGTGTAGATCTCCTATCTGTTGGAATGAAGTAGGAGATCGACAATTAACTGGTCCCGAGATCATACATGAAACTACTGAAAAGATAGTACAAATTAAGGAGAGATTGAAAACAGCCCGTAGTCGCCAAAAGAGCTACGCCGATGTCTGAAGGAAACCATTAGAGTTTCAGATCGGGGACATGGTTATGTTAAAGGTGTCACCGTGGAAAGGTGTAATACGCTTTGGAAAAAGGGGTAAACTGAACCCAAGATATGTAGGCCCGTTCAAGATTATCGAACGCATCGGACCGGTAGCTTATCGACTCGAGTTACCGCAACAACTCGCCGGAGTACATAATACATTTCACGTCTCGAACCTTAAAAAGTGTCTTGCAAAGGAAGACCTCACCATTCCTCTTGAAGAAATTCAAGTTGACGAGAAACTACAATTCATAGAAGAACCAATCGAGATCATGGACCGTGAAGTTAAACGGCTCAAGCAGAGCAACATACCGATCGTTAAAGTTCGTTGGAATGCACGAAGAGGTCCCGAGTTTACTTGGGAGCGAGAGGATCAAATGAAACAAAAATACCCGCACTTGTTTCTCGATGACGCAAAATAGGTACAATTTTAAAATTTCGGGACGAAATTTATTTAACGGGTAGGTACTGTAATGACCCGCACTTTTTCGATCAATTTATACTTATAAGATTAATATTTACATAAATTAAACCTTACCAACATGATAAGCAATCCAAATTGTTGAGACTTATGTTTTTGAAATGAGTTTTACACAACGTTTGACCGTCTAGTTTGACCGATGATATCACGAACTATACAATATATGATAATTATACGTTTGTGTATATATATGTATATATACATATTTAACATGATCTAAGGATGTTTTAATACCTCATTTTGTATTAATAACAATAAGTTATAAGTATATTTTGAAACTACTAACTTAAGTTTTCAAAACGATAACCATACGTAACGTTATTTGACATAAATACTTATGACCTATAATGTTTATACATATATCGTATAAGTAATGTATTTAATCACTTTTTAAGGACTTAAATACATAAAACAATATAAGTTTATTCACAAAAGATAGCTATATTTGAATTCTCATTCCATTTTTCACAAAATTTCTATACGTATATCTAGAGTACATGTACTCGTATCATACCTAGCTTCTATACGTATTTACTATTGGTATATACACATCAAATCACCACCAACCAGCCCTTGTTCAATGCCTTATGTATAAGGTAACTACTTTTGTTATCTAGTATGACAATTTCACATGATTAAAAGATTTTTTTCACAAAATTACAAACTTATACACCTTTTACATCACCATTTATACTCCATCCATTTTCAATTTTTGATTCATTTTTACCTCAAACCTCTAGCTAAAAACACACACACTTTTAAGAGTCTTAAACTCCATAACCATTCAGCTAATATCCATGAAGATCTAGCCATAAAAACATCACTTAATCACCATAAGAAAACTCTTACAAAAACACTTCAAGAATCCTTCCAAGAACACAAACTTACTTCCAATCTTTCATCCAATTCCATCACCCTTTTGGTTCTAGGTTCTTACTCCTCTTTTACAGCAATCTTGTTCAAGTAACTTGAGGTAGTAACTTTGTTCATAACCTTATTCGATTCATATATATATAGCTATCTTATTTTGTGGTATAAAATTTTAACAACAAGAACATAGTTTGAATGTTTTCAAACTTGTTTGCAAACTAAATAGATCCTTCTAACTTAACTTTTAAAATACTTCAAGACCTGTAATATATCTTAAATATATGCTAATTTAACAAGGTTTAACTTGGTTTTTCAAAGAACACCTTAAAAACTGTTTTTACGACGTCGGAGTGTAACCGGGGGCTGTTTTGGGTTGGATAATTAAAAACCATCTTAAACTTTGAATTGGAGGTTTATTTTCTGGAAAAATGATTTTTACTATGAATATGTTAACACATAAAAATTTTATGATTTAACTCAAAGTATAAGTATTTTTACAAAAATAATCATTTAAGGTTGTTTACATGATGGAAAATGATTAACTTCATAAGTTTCACCAAAGTTTGACCTATGACCTGTGATTTCGAATACAAACTAAGGTATTCACAATTCATATTCTTAAAGAGGGACTCGATCCAAGGAAGTGGCAAGTTGAACCAACGAAAACGGAGTTGTAACGAAGAAACTATGACCAAAACGAAATCGGATATCCAAGACTAATTTAGCTAGGTGATTAATTGGAAAAAAATTAAATAAATCACATCTTTCTAAAATAACATGATATTTTATATATATGTACTCATAATTTAATTTTATATGGTTCAGGATCACCCGTAAATAATACGAGAAGATTAATCATAAGATCCCATGATTGTACGCAACACGTCATTTGACAACACCGGCACTTTATGTACGCAACACGTCATTTGACAACACCGGTACCATGGGTCAAGATTAATCACGACCAATACATATACGATGGGGTTTTTATTTATTTCATTGGGGGTTTATTAATCACCTAAAAATGAACCATTAAAATTGAATTACTAACATCAGACTGCTAACTACGGACTAAGGAATTATTAAAAGTATTAAAAGTATAATATGTATATATATGTGACGGTTGTTTAAAAAGAAAAAGGTATTGATATATTATATATGGATAGGTTCGTGATATCAATCGGAGACCAAGTCAAAATTACATATCTTCAAGACGAAAGTGAGTATATAGTCCCACTTTTAAACTCTAAATATTTCGGGATGAGAATACATGTATTTTATGTTTTACGTTATGGACACAAGTAACTGAAAAATATATTCTACGTTGAGTTGTACCACTGGCATACTTCTCTGTAGCTTGGTAACTGTTATTTACAGTGGTATTGTAAACGCGAATCCTGTTGATAGATCTATCGGGCCTGACAACCCCAACCGGACTGGACGACCAGTATTCAACGGTTGCACAGTACTTCGTTTTGTGACTACACTTGGTACGGTGTAGTATGATTTCATAATAAAGGGAATATGCGACGTGATTAAATGTTAAGTATGGTTACCAAGTGCTCAACCACTTAGAATATTTTTATGAAAACGTTTATATATGAAATCTTGTGGTCTATATTTATATCGCTGCCGGCATTAAACCTATATCTCACCAACTTTATGTTGACCTTTTTAAAACATGTCTATTCTCAGGTGATTACTAAAAGCTTCCGCTGCAGTATGTTGAATTTAAGCAGGATCTTGCGTACGCATATTTGTGTCAAAAATAAAACTGCATATCCGAGGATTTGTGTTGTAAAATATGCTAGAAATCGTGTTGTTATCATCATTTGTAAAGTTTGTAAGTCTAAGATTATCTCTAAACGATAATCATCTTTTCATTGTCTTAAGCTTGTATCGAAAATAAGAATCATGGTTTGTAATGTATAATATATGCAGTTGATCTTTTAAAAATGTCACATATAGAGGTCAATACCTCGCAATGAAATCATACGTTATCTAACACGTTCTTATGGTTAAGGACGGGTTATGACATTTTAGTTCTTCCGTGTCTTTATATTGCTATATGCATCGATATATACGGTTTATAATTTTTGGGTGGTTGTTGGGTTTTATATCTTCCCTTATATTTCAAAGCCCCTGCTTTTGTCTTCTATAATCATTGACATCCACAGTTAATGCTCCCTTCTATTTGCTGCGATTTATACTCCAATTTCTATTTTGGAGTTTTGTCCTTTCGTTTCTTCTTCTTGCGATTAAGCAACGTTTGTAATGGTCCAGTATTTGCAGATATGAATTTCAGAATGAACATAGTTAATGTTCTAAGAAGAAAATGGTAATGGCACGATCTTGATTTGTTAATTTACCAAAATACCCTGAAAAGACCGAATCATCAAGAAAATATATTCTTGATATTTTTAGAGATTAAATAGAATACAAGAGTCGTGTAACATGGAACATGATGACGGCATGGTCTGTGAATCGTCATGTCCCATTAGAAACTCAGCATGACTTACTGTAATATAATCACGTTGATCAAGTGTCATTATATTATACTAACTCATGCTTCAGTTCCCAACACTACTTCAAAACATTCATAATTTAAACTCGAAAGTTTATAGAATATAGAAACTAATAGTTTCTTATATGATGTAACACTGATAGCACAAAGAGATAAATGACTTCAGATAAGATTAGTTGTGAAAATATCTTCAGAAATATCGCGGATATTTATAATGAAAGATATGATAATATCTTAGAATTTCTAATATTGATGGATGATGATGAAGATTTGTCTGTAAAGGTTTAGAATAAAGAGTAAGGTATTCGTTAATGACTTTAGCAGGCACTGAATCATTTGGATTCTTTGAAGGCAGATTTAGTCTTTGTGATTTGTCCACAGCCTCCTTCATAGTCTGTTCAATCCGTTTTCCAGTTCCAAACCTTCTCTTTTTCTCAGCTTTTCCACCTTACTATTCTTTGTCATCAAACTTTTTACTGTTAAGATCGTTTACAGTTTTTGATGCTTCGTCAGCATTTCAAGAACTAGTTTGCAGTTCAAAATATTTTTCAGAACTTCACATTCAAAGTATGTAAGTCCAGGAGATAGACATTTTACGTACACATATAACTGTTGGCGTAGACATGCTGCGAGATTTCAAAATACTGGTTACTGTTTTTCGATGATTCGTATGACAATTCTCGTTACAAGATGCGAATGAGTAAATGATGTGATTTCAATAAATATAATGATTTTTCAAAAAGTCAAAGATAATTGAAGTTGTTGGTAAGTTTATTGCTAAGGTGGCGAGATATGAAAGGTCCCCAGTAACGATGACGAAAGGGCAACGTATCTATCGAGGTTATAATAAGACTAGTCCGACTGAAAAGTCGAAGTTGACTTGCTGGAGCTGTGACAAAACTGTCTACTTTGAAAAGGAATTGAAAAGTCATTTTAGCTAATAAATGCCAAAGGGTCTGACACGGATACGCGTCGAACTATGACTTTGGCTTCGAGAGCTTTTTTGGTACATAAATGTGGGTAATATGTGGTTGGATCATCATCTCGATTGTTCATTGTTTGAAGTGTCTTCGAAAACTTCAGAGAGTTTGAACACAGTTTGTAATCGTTAATATACATATGATGTTCTAACACGGTTTTGAAGTCAAAGTATAGCTTTGAAAGATGTAGGAATCTAAGAGTGATGATACTGGTTATATTTCGAATTGAATTATGCGATTTCAAAATCAGAATATGTAATTGAATTTGAATGAGTATGATTGTTTTGATTTATATGAAAGAATGGATATTGTTGTGAAAGTAGGGAGTATAGTTGATGATTGCTGAATCAGTTTCGAAAAATGTAATATATTAATTGTGAATTTATATATCTCTCGGGTATTACCTACCCGTTAAAAAAAATTCACAATTAATATTTTGTACAACAGAATTTTATTACAGTCTTTATGAAAATATATATGTGCATATTTTCTTCAGATGTAACATAGATTTAATGAGTTAATATTAAATTAAACTCATTTGATTTACGGTTGAAACTAGAACTGAATAATCCCTAAAGACTTTAGAAATTACATAACTTTTACGGAGTATTTATTCAATAAAATTGAAATTATGAATTAATACTTCGTTATTTGTTGGTGTTTGTAACCCTTGCACCATGTTCTCTAAAGCCACTACTTGAGCGCGAAGCTCGTTGACTTCTTCTATTACACCAAGGTGATTGTCGGTTCGGACGAGCGGATAAATAAAATCTAGAATTTGGTGTAGTATGTAATCGTGACGAGACACTCTAGAAATAAGAGAGAAAATGGTGTTTCGGATAGGTTCGCCGGTAAGTGCTTCAGGTTCTTCGCCAAGAGGGCAATGTGGTGGATGGAAGGGATCACCTTCTTCTTGTCTCCAATTATTGAGGAGGCTACGAACATATCCCCAATTCATCCAGAATAGATGATGTCTAATTGGTTGATCCATTTCGGTCATTCTGCATTCGGAGCTTGAGTGGGATTCCATATCGGAATTCGAGGGACTTGAACTAATGACGAATTCCATTTCGTTCGATTGAATAAAGAATTTTTCGATATGAAATGATTTTTCGGCTATCGGGTGGTATTCTAATTACATAGAATATCTATATATATATAGCGCAAAAGATTTCGTAGATTACGGAGGAAATTACGGGATATGTCAGGCAAAGTTTACAGTAACGGATACGCTAAGATATGGATTAGCAGATACGCTAAGATATGAATTTTGTCTATACAATATTCATGCAATCAATGCAGTAAGACGTGTCTAGACTAAGAATGATAAGCAGGCAATTTCCGACAAAAATGATAAGCAAAACTTTTGACATGCAGACACGGTCGAAGTCCAGGCTCATTAATGCATCCTAACGACTATCAGTTAGACACACTAATGCAGACCTGGTTCGCTAAGACCACCGCTCTGATACCAACTGAAAGGACCCGTTCATATACATTATAAACGATTCACAATAGTTGATTACATCGCGAGGTATTTGACCTCTATATGATACATTTTACAAACATTGCATTCGTTTTTAAAAGACAAACTTTCTTTACAACGAAAGTTGACGGCATGCACACCATTTCATAATACATCCAACTATAATTGGCTTAATAATAATCTTGATGAACTCAATGACTCGAATGCAACGTCTTTCAAAATATGTCATGAATGACTCCAAGTAATATCCTTAAAATGAGCTAATGCATAGTGGAAGATTTCTTTAATACCTGAGAATAAACATGCTTTAAAGTGTCAACCCAAAGGTTGGTGAGTTCATAGGTTTATCATAACAATCATTTCAATATATTAATAGACCACAAGATTTCCGTTTATAAATATATGTACACTCGCAAGTGTATAAAAGTATTCTATAAGTTGTAGGCACCCGGTAACAAGCCTTAACGTTTATGTTTTACCCTCTGAAGTACACCAGACCAGGTGTGTTTAATATAACTTCGAAGTACTAAAGCATCCCATAGTCAGGATGGGGTTTGTCAGGCCCAATAGATCTATCTTTAGAAGTCGCGCCTACCGTACATAGACAAGTAGTTTAATGTTACCAAGCTAAGGGTATATTTCTGGTTTAAACCCACGCAGAATTTATTTTAGTACTTGTGCCTATTTCGTAAAACATTTATAAAACAGCGCATGTATTCTCAGCCCAAAAATATATATTGCAAAAGCAATTAAAAAGGGAGCAAATGAAACTCACCATACTGTATTTCGTAGTAAAAATACATATAACGTCATTTAACAAGTGCAAGGTTGGCCTCGGATTCACGAACGTATCAATATTGAGATTCAATATTGCAGGAAAGTACGTAGACGCAACGGAGATGATAAACACTAGATTGACCTCACGAGCATACCCATGAACCATACTCATCACTTCCATAGTTATAACCCATAATTTCCTTAGCTTCGACTCATTCAAAAAAAACTATTTTGAAATCACTCGGACAGCACTCCGTCGTAATATTTTATATGTACTAATAATATCTTGAAATAATACAGAGCAAATATATATATATATATATATATATATATATATATATATATATATATATATATATATATATATATATATATATATATATATATATATATATATATATATATATATATATATATATATATATATAAATCGATTGAGAGAGTTTAGAGAAATATATTTTCAAGTTTCTATGAAATAATGAAACCTATTGAATTCTATTTATAATAGATTTTTGAATTATTAAAGTGAATTATTAAAGTATGAATTATTAAATTGAATTATTAAAGTATGAATTATTAAATTGAATTATTAAAGTATGAATTATTAAAGTGAATTATTAAAGTATGAATTATTAAAGTGAATTATTAAAGTATGAATTATTAAAGTGAATTATTAAAGTATGAATTATTAAAGTGAATTGTTAAAGTATGAATTATTAAAGTTAAAGTAAAGTAAAAGTAAAGTAAAGGTAAAGTTAAAGTATAGTAAAAGTATAAAAACTATGTACGTATAATACGCGTATAAGTATATATAATATTAATTTAAATCGTTATATATATTTAATGAAATAAAATATAAATATCGTTATATTTATTATACTAGTTAAGTAATGAGTTGTCAAAAGTGATTCTAGATATTTATAAAAGTTATATACGTTTTAATAATAAAGTTCTTTTTAAACTGAAAACGTCTTTGTACGTTTGAAAATAGATTAATAGAATATTATGGAAACCAATTCTCCACTAACTTTTGTCTAACTTTCGTAAATGACACTTTTTATTTTTATTTATAAATAGCTTTACAAATTATTCTGAATATCGTTAAGAAAAATAGATTTTCTCAAATCATAGTGGACCTCTCAACAGAGACTTGTAATCATAATTCAATGTTTCTGATAATTCAATCATTTAATATATTTTTTTTAATTTTGTCAAAAATCATATTGAAACAAATACGTTCGTGTAAAGTATTATACGTTTAATACTTTATTAATATTCTCAAATTATAATATATATATATACATATACATATCTATTTATATATAACGGTTCGTGAATCGTCAGAATTTGGTCGAGGTTTAAATGAATGTATAAACATAGTTTAAAATCCTTGAGATTTAACTTAACAAACATTGCTTATCGTGTCAGAATAATATAAAGATAAAGTTTAAATTTAGTCGGAAATTTCCGGGTCGTCACATATATATACATTAAAATATCATTACGACGATAATCGTTACATATATGTCACGTTTCGAAATCTTTAAGTTAGTAGTCTTGTTTTGCTATATGTAGTTCATTGTTAACACACTTAATGACATAATTAATTATCATTTTATTATGTTAAACATAGTGTATCAATATCTTAATATGATTCATGTATTTAGTAAGGCGTTGTTATAACGATAATCGTTATATATATCGTTTCGAGTTTCTTAACTTAGTAATCTCATTTTTTATGCATATAACACACTGTTAAAATACCTAGTGAGATACTTACTTATCATAATATCATGTTAACTATATATATATCCATATATATATCATCATATAGTTTTTACAAGTTTTAACGTTCGTGAATCGCCGATCAACTCGGGTGGTCAATTGTCTATAGGAAACTCATTTCAATTAAACAAGTCTTAACAAGTTTGATTGTTTAACATATTGGAAACATTCAATCATGCAAAAATAGTTTTCATATAATATATATAATCATGGAAAAGTTCGGGTAACTACAAAACTGCTCTCTGTGGACGAACTGATCAATTTTACTTATAAATTACTGCACGATCGGGATTAGTTGCCTGTATTGTGTGATAATTATTGGGTAGTATTTGCTAGTTATTATTAGAGTATAAAACAAACATCATCATGCTACAACTCGGTGGGAGAAAATATTACCAGGGACCACGACACTATCTTTTGATCGCAACATAACTTTTGAAGAGCTTCCACACGCAGACTTTCCTGATCATTACTTTCAATTTGTTGCATACAATCAGCTGCGTACGCGTGTCCCAAACACCACTGTCCTTGCAGGTGAGTTTTACATAATAACAAATACGTTAAACTTAATTACTTAAACATACATTGATATGAAATCTACGTAAACAGACTATATTGGCTGCATTGATCGCCTGGAGGACCCGATAGTGATGGGAGACGTTAACCGCAAATAGCTTATAAGAAGAACCATTGACCTTACAAATCTCGAGTAAGCCATTGTTTGTACAAAAAAATGAGTTTTTTTCCCTTAATTTTATTTACCTGCATCCCGCAACTACGCATCCTCTTTGTCTTTATTGAACTTACACAGTTTTTTACAACAAATAAACCATTATTTTACTGAAAATTTTAATGGGAATTTGATTGATCGGTATTGACAGCATGCTTCAGGTCAGGTGAATTGCATTAGGCAGGAGATGCGAAAAAAAAATATTCTTGCTTTTAGCATGGTTTTTTAACTAAGCAGTTTTCCGCATATTCATATGCAGCGGCGAGACGATTCAGCTTACTCTCTGGAATGACCTGCAACCTCTTTTGACTCGGACACATACGATTCTATGGAAAAACCAGTTATCTTGCAGTCAGCTCATGTCGCCCAAGACTTTATCGCGGTATGTAACAATAAAAAAAATTACCTTTATAATTAATCGCTACAATTTTGTTATGCATTCGTGTCCTTTTTTAAAAAGCATTCCCTAACTGTCTTTTGTCCTGCATAAATAAAAAGGGGATATGCAACTTATTTGTACACAGGCTACGTATTGTTACTTCAATCCAACAATACCAGAGTTTAACGATTCAATAGACGAGTAAGCATCACTCTTGCTCCTAGAATCATAAACCTTTTTATTTTGCTGCTTATAAATTATTTCTCTCAAATATTCATACAGTCACCGTGCGCTTTCTGGCGAATCCGCCATTGATCATCAACCGACAGAGATCACCAGATATGGCAACCGAACGCTTTCGAAACAGAATTACTTTGCAAGAACTTCTTACCCACAACCTGAACAACTACAGGGTAAGCCTAATATTCTGTCTGAAATTATACTAAATAACGGCAGCTAGACAACAATATACACTTGCGAAAGAAAATTGCGATCCGAAAAACAAAAAAAAAATATAACAAACAACAGTAGAAAAAAATTATATAGATACAAACGTCTTCCAAGGCACTATTATATAAATAAAGGTATGTGTAATTTTCAAATACTCTACATATTACATCATGCTACACGGCTAACAAAACCAATATGCAGAATGTAGACTTCACTTGTGAAGCCACTATTGAGCAAGTGGGTGGCAATAGAGACTGGTTTTATAAAAGCTGCAACCAATGCTCCTTGAAATTCGTAGAGGACAATGAAGATCCCAACAAGTACACCTGCAGGGTCCACGGCACCAAACCAACCTGCAAACCCACATAAGAGCATCGCAACACTATAATTTTCTCCTACTTCTATTGACACTATATAACAATTGATATTAATATCCTTCAGATACTGTTTCAAAGCAATCATCATCGACACATCGACTACTGCATTCTTCACCTTTTTCTCAGAAGCTAGAAATGCAATTATTGGAAGCAAGTGCAACGACCTCATAACAATTAGCGGTTATGATCAGCCTCATGAACTGCCACCTGTCATAAGAGCCATCGAAGGACAGACGCACACATTTCAGTTCCATTACAATCCACAGACAAGGAAAACACACCCAGAGTTCATTGTCACAAAGCTCCTCGACGAAATTCCAAACGACACACCAACAGCTGATGCCTCTAGCACCTCCACAGAACAACAAAATTCGCCAGCAGGTTCGACTTCTCAATCCTTTAATTTTTATTCCTTGTACTGTATTCTTAGTTGTACTTTTAAGGTAGCATTCGCACACTCTATTCAACTCGACTGTTACTTTTTAAAGTTTTACCTACTCTCATAAATTTGACACCCACATAGTTGAACTTGCCACAAGCTCCACAACCAGCACAACTCCACCAACAAACCACTTAAAAAACCAGAAACAAACAAAGAAAGGAAAACCAGAGGACGGGACTTCAACGAAGACAGCTAAGCAAGTTTTTTTCACAAAAGATTCTGACAAGGATGGCAGTGCATTAAAGAAAATGTGTGGAGAAGATCAAGCATAATCACAAGCTTGGCAACAACCAGACATGAACACTTTCTTTTGGGGACTTTAGGTAGAAATTTGTAGGCGAACTAGCTTGTGTTGTTTTGCGAAACTTTTGATGCTATATGTAAATTATGTGTGTAATAGGTAGTAACAGAAACAACTATGATTCCTTTGAACTACTTGATGCTGCTAGGTTTGTAATCATCAAAAACTATGATGTGTAAATTATGTGTGTAATGAATGTGTGTAGTGAATAGCCAGTGTGCTCATTCTAACTACTACACATGTTTTAGCCTTAACTTCTATCGATCCATTCCGAGTTTTCACACCATAGATCATTTATGTTATTTATTTTGTAAAAACAAACCAAAAAACTTTTAACATTCATGCCAATAATTATACATATGAAAATGTATATACTCTTTGTATTTGTAATTAGCAATTAATCCTTTTCTTTTATACATTTATAACTGCTAAATTGTACAATTACAACTATTTGAAAACTTAAAAAAAAGATCTAGCACACTAAAATGTTTGCATACTTGTGTCCCCCAAAAAAATATTCACCATCTTAGAATTTATTTCCTAGAAGCCCAAATATGCCACATTGCCCACTTGATACATCCATTTCAACTGGCCCAATAAACAGCATCGGAATAAGAGTCTCGCTAAATATTTTATATTTTAGAAGAAGAACAAAATATCTTCTTCACCAGCTCCGATTGTCACACACAAGCGCCTGCAAAATCCTTTCAAGAATCAGTAACTCTACCATCGCATTATCAGGTTTGCCTCTCTTCTTCATCAGCGCTTATATTAGTTTACAATTATCCATCTGCTTTACAATGGTAACAATCTCTGTCGATAACAAGATGTAATCAGTTTTAGTTAGGGTTTATACTGAAAGGATATTTTACTGTGCAGCTTGAATGATATAAATATATAATGGAATTGCACTATGATGTTTGTTTTATTCTTTGTTTCACTGTTAGTATCAACATTTGCATTCTACACTATAATATATATATAATACACGATATACAATTTGAATGATATAAATATATAATACATTTGCAGTATAATATATAATGCATTTGCACATTAGTTCCCTATTATTATCGAGATTTGGATTCCACACAAAAAAACTGCAGGTGTTATCTTATGAACTATATTATGAGTCTAGCTTGATATCAAAAAAATCTTTACTTCACATATTACATTCATATTACTTACAATTTATATAACAACATTCTTTATTTCACTTTAGCATTAACAAAGACATCGATTTATTTTTTTTAACCATCCGCTTTTGTTACATAAAATGTTATATGAAAATTGTTTCAAGATTCCAGTTTAGTTAATGTATTATGTATCTAACATTTTTTGGCTTATTTGCATGGATTAACGAAGACAACATGGCTGTCCATATACCTAACGGAGATGTTTACGTTTTCATGTACGTGCCGAGAGGGCATGTATGGGTAAGTTACTTCTATTTTCGTACAAACAATACTCGCCTGAATCTAAATTAGACATTATTCACTTGTATTTTATGTGTTGTTCACAAATATTGAAACATTATTTACTAATTATACTATCAATTTTTTTCCAGCGACTACCCAGAGATTTAGCTCAGCTGCCGGAGCTAAACAGCGGTGAAACTTATGTATGCATCGATGCTTTTAACAGAACACACTACTGGGCCTGTTGGAGGAAGAAAACAAAAGAAAACCAAACTTATTTGTTTCATCTGGATGGACGAAGTTTGTCAGGTTAAATGGCTACAATCCAGGAGACGAGATATGGATTGTATACGAACGTTCTGAAAACCAGTTTGTGGTGGCATGGGATGATGCTCACAACTTTGACCATATTATATGATTCGTCTATTTAGGTCTGGAAGCAGAATAGGTAAGCTCTTTTGGTGTATGTATGAAGCTAATGTGTATGTCTTTTGTTAAACTTTATTTGCATCTAACCTAGATGTAGTTGGATACTTTTGGATGTAAATGGTGGTAAATTTGCAGCAGCTTCATCCTTTTGTATGTATGTTAACTTTATAATGAATACCTCTAATGGTAAATTTTCAATTATATAATACTTTGACTTTCGTTATCTTTATACAATAGCAATCAATAACTCTTAGCGGCGTAGCAGGTGCCCCTCAATCTTGTTTGAATCAATCGTCTTCTTTAAGTCTAAATGTAGACCCTCCATGATTAAAAGAAACAAGAATGGACTAAGAGGATCATCCTGCCTTAATCCACTTTTTAGACCAAATTCCTTTGATAGGGCTTCCATTGATCAAAACTGAAGTTCGGGCCAAAGTTAAACACACGTGAATCCACCGTCTCAACTTATCACCGAATCCAAATTATTATAAGATGATATCAAGATACTTCCAATAAACCGAATCATAAGCTTTCTCAAAATCAACCTTCAACAACATAAGCTTTTTATTCCTCACCTTATACCAATTTATAACTTCACTTAACACTAACGAACCATCAAGAATTTGACGTCCCACTATAACTGCAAATTGTTTCAAACACATAATCTTGTCAATTACTTTAACAACCGGTTAGCACTTTGATTTCTTTTTATACTACATCCGTTCCATTACAACTGTTTACTTACTTTATGCACACAGTAAAAAATCTTACTAACTTTATTCTCTACCAATCAGAAATCATCTATGTCTAAAAAAAACCTTTCATGATTGGTTGAAATACAAAGTGAACACTTGACCACCGAGGCATTGCCTGAGTGGTATAACTCCAATGTCGATCTCTGGCCCACATCCTTGAAAAAATAGGCGAGGGTTCGAATACTGGGAGAGGGATTTTCTCAAGGATTCTGTTGTGGTGAAAACGGTGTATGCCCTAAACCACTCAGTTTAATCCAAAGCACACCGGGTACCCAATGCAGCGATGGTGTGTGAAAAGTTTTCTCCTAACACGCGTGTGAGTGACAAATGAGCGTATCCGGTGTCAATATCGTCGTTAAAAAAATGAATACCTGAAATGAGACATCCCAAAATAAAAATGTAGACACTTGTAACCTGTAGTGGGAGGAAAGGAGTATTTAATTTTATTTCATTTAATTTATATTTATATTTATTAATATTTATATGATTTGTTTTCACCAAACTCATTTTTATAATATGATTTGTTGGAAACTAGTCTGGTTATATATCAATTTTTTAAGGCCAAGATAACCAATACCCTTAAAATACATAGCCTTCATCGAAGTATTAAGGACCCCAAAATCGATATAATCTATGAGGCTTGAAAGGAGTAAACAAACTAGTCTAAGCCTAAAACAAAGCTAACTCTAACCGGGCAAAACCTTCAAGTTCGAAAGCCTGAAACACATACAATAAAGAGGACAGAAAAAATCAACCAAAACACTAAACGAGCAAACATATCCAAACAAACAAATACGCTACTGTTTGTACACTTTCTGGCGAATTCTTGTTGAAGAGATGATACCGGTAAGCTCTAAGCAAAAGTGTGATGAAAAGGGTAAATAAGAGTGGTTTATACTCTTGTTAGCGATTCCCCGAAGGTAGCAAGAAGGCTTGCTTTATGCCACCAAGGTATTTTAGGACATTTGTGATGTGTGTGTTCTTGTTGACGATTCCCCGAAGGTAGTATGAAGGTATCGTACTTTACGCCACGAAGGTACAACATAGAGAGTTGTATGTGCTTAGACAAGTATGATGTTAGGACCCCGAAGTTGTATAGTGTTAATGTGAATTAAGCTTAAATGAAGGTTCTTTATAAGAGGCCTATATAAGGAATCTAAGTAGTCCTAATTAGATAGCCATTGTATTGTAACCGAGTTCTAGAAGCTGTGGAATGTAATTTTACCGATTCTCTCTCATACCTAGTCTCCTTCCTACATACCGAATCTCATTCTATCTTATCATTTCTCTCAATCTCAACATGATCTGACCTATCATTTGGTATCAGAGCTTCCAGGAAGTGATTCTATATCACTATATCGATCCAGAGATTGTAGATTACAGAATCTGAATACTCTCGGTAAAATGAATCTGATTCGGTATTATCGAATTTGATAATCTGACGTTCAGATTCTTGTGATAAGTTCAGCGAAGGTGTATTAGGTCTATTAGAAAGAGTTTCGATCATCATTACAGCTTTTTAACTTCAATTATGGAGAATCAAGTTGATTTATAGAGTTTGTGGCTAAAACTCTCGATATTGCTTAATTCAAGCTTGATTCTGGATTTTTGTGAAGATTTAAAGATTCAGTTGTGTTCGTGAGGTGTTAAATCACATTTCTGTCGGTTCAATTTCTTCAATTCTTCAAGTTTTGAAGATTTGATCAATACTCGGTATCGTAACCGTCATACCGAGTCTGCTTCATTACTGAAAATTCATCTTAAGTGTTGCAGATTGTGGTGTGTTTGCGATTCTATCACATTCGGTTTGATTATACCCAGCTAATTGGTGTGGTTTGAGAAAGGATTCTGTTATATTTCTAAGTTTTAGACTTAGACTCGGTATTGTCAACTGCTATAGTTGACATTCGGTATCCTGAATCTTCGGTATCATTGATATTCTGTTTGTTACTAACTTGTTTTCTTGTACAGCAAGGTTACCGAATCTAATTCAAGGGAATTGGATTGTGTTTACACATAATATTTTACAGAATTTGACTACCGAGTCATTTACTGAATCAGAATCTCGGTTTCACTTAATCCTTTAGTTTTAAGTATTCTGAGGCTTCAAGTTGTGTGGTTACCGAATCCATACCGAATCTGGGTGTGTTACTTGTGATTCTTATCAGTTTCTGATACAGAATCTGATTTACCGAATTGTTACCGAATCTGCTACAGTACTGAACCACTTACTGAGTCTGCTACTGTACCGAATCTTTACTGAATCTGACATTCTTGTTAGATTTTATACTGAACCCTGATCATAGATTGTGTTTAATACCGAATCTATACTGAATCTACCTCAATTTAAGATGTCTATTCAAGATACTCTTATCATTGGATTAGATTCCCGACCTCCAGTGTTGTTTGATGGCAAGTACACTCAGTGGCTTCATCGTATCACTCAGTACATAGACTATAAGGGTGAGAAAGCTAAACATTTATGGGCTTCTCTGAGAGATGGTCCAGTTGTTGATTTTCATCCAGATACTGGTATGCCAATTCCAGTCTATGAACTTTCTGGTGATAAACGTGAAAGATCTCAGGGTGACATAGAGGCTAAGAATATTGTCATGCAAGCTATCCCATATGAGCTATTTCAAAATGTTGATAGCAACACTACAGCAAAAGATATATGGGATGAGATCAAATGACAACAAGAAGGTTATGACATGTCAGACGTTACTAAATTGAATAAGGCTCTGTGATTGTATGAAGATTTCAAGTAGGAACCAGAAGAACTACTCAAGGATACCTACCGTCATTTCAATGGTGTTCTCAATGAGTTGAAAAGGTGTAAGATTGTAAAAGTACATGCTGAAGTCAACATGAAATTCCTCAAAAAGCTCAATGCTGATTGGCTTCCTTATGGAACCATTGTTCGATCTACCAAAGAGATTGACAAGTTGACTATTCATGAGCTTGTTGGAGTTCTTATGCATTACCAACCTGAGGTGTCTAAACCTCAAGAAGGAAGAAAAGAGTCTTCTCCGGGTGATCCTCTTGCTCTAATTGCAAAAAAGAAGAGCAAATCATTTTCTAAAAGCTTGTCCAAGAAAGTGCTTGTTGAAGAATCAACTGATTCTGAAGCTTTGAATCTTTCTGATGTTGATGATTCTCACCTTGAATTAGTCAAGATGGCAGCCATGTTCACAAACGCCTTGAACAAGCATAAGTTTAAAGGCAAATCAAGCAATCAACATAAAAACTCATCATCTTCTTCGTACTACAAGAAAGCTGATCAATCCAAACAACAACGTGCTGATGATTCCAAGAAGGAAGATTTAATCTGTTTCAATTGTGGCAAACTGGTCATTACTCTCGTGAGTGCAAGATACCTAAGAAGAAGGATGCAGCTTACTACAAGAAGAAAATGTTGATGGCTAAGATTGTGGAAACTGGGGGAGAGCTGAAACCGGTTGATGATACTTGGTTTAACTGGACTGATGATTCAGACTCAGAGGTGAAACATGCAAATGTTTGCAAGGTGACTAAGCTCATCAAGGCTAAGGAAGCATTGGAGAATTCTGACTCAACATCTGATGATGATGAGGTACAATCAACTGAAATCTCACCTGATTTTATAAGAAGACAATTCATATCATTAAAGAAGACAATCACCTGACTCAACGGAAACTGAGTTGGAAGATCTTAAGAAGACAATTCATATCATTAAAGTTGAACGAACTGATTATCGTTTAAAATCTGAACGACTTGCAGAAAAAGTTCAATTCTTAGAAAAAGATCTTTCTGATTTAAAAAACCAACATGAACCCACACTTTCAAAGCTAAACAAGAAAATTATTCATTTGGAAAACGCCATAATTGAGAAAGACACTGAAATTTCTTTGTTGTCAAAAGAGTGTGTTCTAATGAAAGCTCAACTTGCTCGATATGAGGAAAAACTCTATCGTACAGAGCAATCTAAAGCTATCATTGATTTAGAACTTTTAAAACAAACAATTTTCATGAACAGACCAAAAACGATTCATGGTGAAAAGTGGGGGTTGGGTTATGAAGATCCTAAGATCTTAGATGGAGCTTCCAAAAAGATTTCAGGATTATATCATTCTGATTACTTTCAAGCTGGTTTACCACCTCATTTTGTGCATGCTTCTGATGCTGATTTTGATGATATTTTTGTTAATCGCAAATCTAAAAAATACCATTAAATTAGCTTAATGTATGAGAAAATTAATGCAAAAATGGGTAAATCAAATCCTGATTTCTTGAAGGAACTTGTTAAAACTGAAAAGAATGTGCAATGTGCTAATTATGTGCCGACACGTAGATTAGTTTACATTCCTACACTCATGCTAGAGAAGTACATTTTAATGCTTGAGAATGAAGTGTTTAACAAACCTAGTTCCAGCATTGTTAACATAGATGAGGTGTTTGATGAATCAACTTTTGATGTGAAACCAATTCTACCTGCTTTACCTGTATCTCCAGATGATGTTTTCCGTGAAGACCTAGCACATGAACTAACTGTTTTCTTTGAGACAGAATCTCTAGGTCAAAATTCTTTAGATGAAAAAGTAGAACCTCATAATGAAACAATCATTGAACCTTTGATAGATTTTGAAAGTCAACTCCATCCTTTACATGATTATTATTTGCATTTGCCTGCTGTACGTAATTTAAATCGTATAGTAGCTCAACTAGAACAGGAGAATATTGACTTGCAACTTAAGTGCCAATCATTAGAACAAATGCTTGCTTTGTGTGATAAATTTCCTTCACTGCCTAAGAAAGAATGTACATATGCTTCTAAGGAGGGTGAAGTGATAGTTTCTGCTGAAGAATTATGTCTTGAGATTAAAAGCTTAAAACAAAAGATAATTCTACTGAAACAGGCTAACACACTTAAGCAATCATCTAATGTTAAAACCAATGTGCTTGAATGTATTGGTGGGATTACTTAGAAGGGGAAGGGAACAACGACATCTAAGGATGTAAAACCCATTACTATTCTTAAAAATCCTCTATGTTCTCAATTTGGCAATCGTGGTTCAAAAGTTATTTCTACAACTCAATTTGTTGTCAAAAAGGTTCATTCTCCTGATGGTTCTGTGTCAACTGAAAAGATTCCTATGATTCCAATGACAAAAACTTCAAAAGCGAGTCTTTTAACGACATCAGTTAAGTCCACACAACACACAAGTCCTAAACCTGATTTAAGTGAGTATGATGCAAAAGAACGTAAAATCAAATTGGAGATTTTGCAAAATCAATCATCTCATGTGTCAACTGAAAAGTTTGGACGTCTAACTAACAAAGGTGTTTTTCGTGTCACAGGTCATAATCCAAACTTGAATTACAAATCTGTATGGGTTCCTAAGTCCACGATTAAGAAAGTAGCAACCAAACCAATGCAATCTGCTAGTCGGCCTAGGAAATCATCTCATGTTTTTCAATTTTCGTCTGTGAACAAAACATCTACTTGGAATAAGTTGTGTGTTAAGACTTCTGATAACGATGTAAAACTTGATATTGCGTATGATGCTTCATGTAATGTGGTTTTAAATGATGCTTTATTGTCTAAAGTGCATGATGCTTTACGTGATTATTTCATCGTTGATCCAAAGTTTATTGCTGGTACTAACCGAAAAGGACCCAAGAATCTTTGGGTACCTAAACTCTAGGAAATTCACACTTACAGGGTTTCGACGTCTGTGTTGGGTATATCGATTTCGGTTGTTCTAGACACATGACGGGCGATAAATCCTTGCTTGTCAACTTCATTGACAAATTCCTAGGAACGGTTACATTTGGAAATGATGAAATTACAGCGATAATGGGTTACGGAGATTATGTGCAAAATGGCATAACAATCAAACGGGTTTCATATGTTGAAGGTTTGGGGTGCAGTTTATTTAGAGTGAGTCAATTCTGCGATGGAGATCTTAAAGTTCTGTTTGAACGTCGGCAATGCTCGGTGCAATCCACCGAAGGAAATGATCTTCTTGTTGGTAAACGTTGTGCTTCACTATATACTATTGACCTCAATGATGCACCTTCACATACAACCATGTGTTTGGCTACTCGTTCTACCAAAGAAAATTCATGGTTATGGCATCATCGGATGTCACACCTGAATTACAAGGGTATCAATCGACTGGTCTCTAAAGACTTAGTTGATGGTATTCCAACTTTTCAATATGATAAGCATCATGTGTGTCCATCATGTGTGATGGGTAAGCTGAAACGGAATAATCATCCGCTTAAGCACAACCCCAGTACTTCATCGTCTTTGTAATTATTGCATATGGACTTATGTGGACCCATGCGTATTTCTAGCCTTGGTAGCAAGAAACATGTGCTTGTTATTGTCGATGACTATACCCGGTTTACATGGATTTTTCTTTTGCGAACTAAGTCAGAAACCCCCGCCATTATCATTGAGTTCATTAAAAAGACTCAACGCTCTTTTAACAAACATGTTAAGATCATTAGAACTGATAATGGGACGGAATTTAAGAATGACCCGCTTGATAGTTATTTGAAAGACCAAGGCATTGAACATCAGTTTTTTGCTGCTCGGACCCCCAACAGAATGGATTAGTCGAACGACGTAATCGTACGTTGTGCGAAGCAGCTCGAACGATGCTTGCTTACTCCAAACTACCTCCAAAAATGTGGGGGGAGGCCATTTCAACTGCATGCTATACCCAAAATCGTTGTATTGTTAATAAACGTTTTGATAAAACTCCATATGAGTTATTATATGGTAGACGCCCGAATGTCAAATATTTCCGTGTCTTTGGTTGTATATGCTATGTGCTTAACGATTTTGACAGCCTCGGAAAGTTTGATCCAAATGGTGATCAAGCTATATTTCTCGGTTATTCTTCGAACAAAGTTGCCTATCGGGTTTATCACAAACGGACAAAAACGATTAAAGAGAGCATAAATGTCAAGTTCGATGAATTTTCGGGAATGGCTTTTGAACATCTCAGTTCAAAACCCGATCCTAACCCGGCTACTACTTCTTCCGCGCAAAACTCAATTTTCTCGACGAAGGGTGTTCCTACGGTTACATCAGAGGAACTGGATATCTTGTTTGATAGTCTTTATGCTCCTCAACGGCATTCAAATGTTTAAGCCGTACCGGTTACACCGTCACAGTCAACTACTATGGAGACTCAACAAAGTCTTTTTGATGAAGATACAACACCAACTGATTCACCTGTTGCTTCTTCATCCTCCCTACCACCTCCTGTTACTGATAATCTTGAACCAATTCAAGATTCATCAGTTGATACAACTCCAGCTGTTTCTCCAGATATTCAATTGAATCCATTAGATAATGTTACATCAGATCAAGCGGATCAAGGCTCAACGTCAACAATGGTTGATGTTTCAATGGATACCACTGATGAACAACCTCTTCCACATCACCGATGGACTAAAAGTCATCCAATAGATCTTATTATTGGTGATGCATCTGCTCCAGTCTCAACTCGAAGGGCTACTTGGAATATGTGTCTATAAACAGCCTTTCTTAGTAAGATTGAACCAACAATGGTTGCTCAAGCTTTACTAGATCCAAACTGGGTGGTTGCAATGCAAGAAGAGATTAATCAATTTGAACGGTTGAAAGTATGGCGATTAGTTCCAAGACCAATGGGTCAACGACCAATAGGGGTTAAGTGGATTTTTAAGAACAATAAGGATTCTGATGGAATTGTGGTTCGGAATAAGGCACGTCTTGTGGCCAAGGGATATCGACAACAAGGGGGTATTGATTATGACGAGACGTTTGCTGCGGTTGCTCGGATTGAGGTTATTCGTCTTTTCCTTGCCTTTGCTTCTTTTATGAAGTTTACGGTGTTTTAAATGGATGTCAAAACTGGTTTTCTGAACGGTCATCTTCAAGAGGAAGTCTGTGTCGATCAACCAGAAGGCTTTGTCAATCCCATTCATCCAAATCATGTATACTACTTGGAAAAGGCTTTGTATGGTCTGAAACAAGCACCGCGTGCATGGAACGAGACCTTAACAAAGTATTTGCTGGACAATGGCTTTTCTTGTGGAACGATTAATACAGCGCTATTCATCCGTAAAAACCACGGTCACATTCTCTTGGTTCAAATTTACGTTGATGACATTATTTTTGGTTCCACGTCCCCGGCCTTATGCAAAGAATTTGGTGACCTTATGGCTAACAAATTCGAAATGAGCATGCTGGACCAGTTAAATTTCTTTTTGGGGTTACAAGTAAAACAATTACCAAACGGGATTTTTCTCAGTCAAACAAAGTATATCAATGATATGCTAAAACGTTTTAAAATGACTGCTTTAAAACCAATGACAACCCCAATGAGGACTTTACTGGATGCTGATACTAATGGGGAACCCTTTGATATTATGATTTATTGAAGCATGGTTGGTTCTTTAATGTATCTGACTGCAAGTCGACCTGACATTACACTTGCTGTAACTGTCTGTGCCCGCTTTCAGTCAAACCCTAAGAAATCTCATTCCAAAGCGGTTGTTAGGATTTTTCAGTACCTTAAAGGTACACCTAACCTTGGGATCTGGTATCCTCATGGATCCGATTTCAATCTCACTGCTTACACTGATGCGGATCATGGCGGTTGCCATGTTGATAGAAAAAGCACATCTGGATCAATTCAGATGTTGGGGAATAGGCTAGTTAGTTGGTCATCCAAAAAGCAGAACTGTGTGTCTTTATTAACAGCTGAGTCTGAGTACATTGTTGCAGCTCATTGTTGTTCACAAGTTTTGTGGATGCAAATTCAACTTTCAGACTATGGCTTTAAGTTTTCTAAGACCCCGATTTACTGTGATTCACAAAGTGCTATTGCAATTACAAGCAACCTGTTCCAGCATTCTAAGACCAAACACATAGATATTCGCTATCATTTCATTAAGGACCATGTAGAGAAAGGAGATGTAGAGTTATACTTTGTGCCTACCAAAGTGCAATTAGCTAACATGTTCACTAAGCCCTTAGATGAACTTCGGCTAAAGTTCTTGATCAAAGAGATTGGCATGGTAGAGTATAGTGCTTGATATTCCTTAGATCTGTTGGGACTTATTCTTGGGATCTTGTGTTTAGGGGGAGTAGATACTTTCTAGGGGGAGCAACTACTTTCATATGCTTTGGATATCATCTTTTAAGGAGAAGCCTTTAGACTTATGATATAATTGTTCAATGGTTACGTAAGGGGGAGGTAACTCATTGATATCATATTTCAAGGGGGAGTTAATTCATTTTCTTGAGAATTTTATCAAAATGCTGATTTACTTTCTTGTATATCACATTCTGAGGGGGAGAAAAAAGGAGAAGATGAGAAAATTACTCAAAAAAAAAATATTGTTTTTCAAAAGTGAATTCATAAATTCTTTGTTTTATATCTTAAATAATTAACTAAGGCTTGTATACATCTCAGTATGCAACCCGTTTTAACAATTGGTATCACTGAAGATTTGTACTTTGTTCACAAATTCAAAGTTCTTTTAAGTACAAATCTTATTTTAAAAAATTCATAAAAATTGGAAAAGATAAAATCCAAAAATATTTTATTTTTACTGAATAAATGCTATTTTTAGCATTATACCAAATCTGACATCCAACAGTACAGATTCGGTAAGTTCAAAGTTTTCAAAAAATTGTCTCAGAATTGTTTACCAAGAAAAGATTGAAATGAATTTTAAGAGAAAAAGTCAATTTGTCAAGATTTTGAAGTTAAATTGATAAAGTTTTGAAAAGTGGACTGTATTCGGTAAAATAGGCCCATTCGATAAAGCCCATTCGGTATTTTATCTTCGGTATCTATAAAAGGAGGGTCAAAGTCAAACTAACTCTCTTACTGTGCTTAATTACCTACCGAGTCTTACTGAACATACCGAATCTGCCTAATCTACCGAGTCCGTTCTTCTGTTTCTTCAAATCTTTGGTATAATTTCATTTTAATCATTGCTTTAGATACATATGTGTAGATCTGAGATAATTAAATGTTTTTCAACCAGAAAAAATTAAAATAAATGGATTATGTCTCTCAATTTTGAAATTTTGTTGATTATACCGAGTTTGAGTCGTATTCTACTAATCTTTGATTAAACTCAATTGATTTGGTTAATTAACATGAATTCTTGTCTAGTCAGAGTTATATTAATTGATCTATCATTTGACCAAGTTTGATTACATGTTTAATTGATTGTTTGATGGATTCTGTACCTACCGAATATGTTCTATCTACAGTACCGAGTCTGTTCATACGATTAACATGTTGTTCTGCTTCTAATTGAGTGGTTAATTGATTATGGTTGTGATTTTACATGATAGAATATGCATGTTTGAGTGACTTTATGTTAATTTTGGAGATACCGAATCTGTTCTTCTCTTGATACCGAGTCTGACTTTTGGTACCTTGAAACTTTCTGATTTTTATCTTCAAACACTTAACATGTTTATTCTATATCTTTCTGATCTGAAAACTCAAGCTTATTTGGTTACAGAATTTCAAGTTTTCATGACTATCGAATCTGCTTGAATTGTGTTTAAAAAATTAACTAAGTGTTGTTCTGATTCTTTGTGTTATATAATTGATTTTGCATGATGAATTTGTATTGTGATGAATATCATATGAATGTCATGATTGTCAATTACTTGTTCATATTTGAGAATAAAGGATTTTTATATCTTTGAAAAACCATAAAAATCATAAAATATAAAAGATAAAACATATACAAAAGATTTCAAAGGCAAATAAAAATAGAGATATATGCTTTATGTTAAATATCTTGTGGTCTTCTATTTCTTATTTATACAGCTAAATGACGAACAATCACTTCATCAACTCTGAAACTAACATTCCCTGCAACTACTGGACTGCTATTCTAGAGAGGCACACTCTGTGGCCTGCTCTAAACTCTACAGTCAGGGTACCTGTAACAGATCTGGAGCTACTTAACAAAACAATTAGGTTTGTGGAAGCTACACAACCGACTGCTGAAAATCCGAGGGAACACAAGCTCGTTTTGAATTTCAACTGAGAGGAGTTCAAGGAAGGAGGAGTATCACTAAGACTGATTTCAGAAGGATATTCATACTTCTTGTTGTGCAAAAATGCTCCTGCTTTTCCAGCTACTCAGCAGATGATGTCATCTGTCTTTGATCTTGGTTATGTTGCACCCGCAATGTTCCTCCGGCTAAGTTTCAGAAGAAATATCTGCACTCAAGGTGGTATGTGATCTTCTCAATCATCAACAGATGCTTGCTGATGATAAAGAGTGGATCCGACAGCCTGACTGTGCCAATGCTGAAGTTGTTCTACTCTTTCATAAGAGTAGAAGCTCCTGACTATGCAAAACTAATATGGGATTTGGTTCAAGCTCAAGTTGATAAGCCAAGGGGTTCCTACATCCCTTGCGAAAGGTTTTTCTGTATCTTTATCCATGATGCTATAAATGCTTGCAGAAATGCAAATATATTTGTACCAGGTACACATGGATTACAGATGAAACGATTTGGGGAGCTGAAGATGAATACCTCGATGGTATCTGATAATCAATTCACTGCGCCAATTCTAAATTGGCTAGTGAGGCTAGCTGAACCCCAAGAAGCTCGTATGCATTCTTATTTTGAGGCTGTAGGAATACCTCTTCCGAACCCGGTACAACAAGAACAAGTTGAACCCGCCACGATTCCAGCCCCAGAGGTTGTAGAGGAACCTGTAGTTCAACCAACCGGACCAGCTAATCCTCCATTTAGGGTGAACCTCAAATGATCTAGGGCAGCACACCAAGCTCAACCCGTGAGGATCAGGGAACCTAGTTCAACTAGGATTAAACCAACCCTTTCCACAACACCCGAAGTGAGCAGTGACACCGACACTTCAGCAATAGCATCTGAATCATCTTCCGAACATTCTCCTAAGAGAACTCGATATTTGCCTGATGAGATGATTCAGACTCCGCCAACCCAACGAGTAACTAGATCTAGGACTTCGACACCTATCGTCTGCCAAACAGTTACTACAACCGTTGGTGATACGGACCAAGACCTAGAGCTAATTAGGTCACCCTCACCCATCTCCGTATCACATCCAATAATAACAGTAAGCCCTACGCTAAATGAAGCATAAGCTTCGGTAGGCAAGAGATCTAAACGCACAGATGGTAAAAGGACCACTAAGCCCATCCAATCTAAACTGGACTTAAGAATAAATCCTACAAAGCAAGATGCTTCAGCATCTAAGGAAGTAAAGTCTTCCTCTATAGTAAAGTCTGCGTTGACTCAATCGATTGAGGAAACTCAATCATTGAAGTCCAGAACGGCCGAAGGGGAGCCAAAAAATCTTGAAAAGGCACCCTGCGTATCGACTGAAAATCCTCTTGTGCCTCAACGTACAACAGGGTCTGGAGGTCCGGCTTATCTTAATGAGGGAGATCTGTCGCGTCCCATGGAAACGAGTCAACATGACAATCCTTCGGGATATTTATCAGACTTCCAGCAGACTGATCCCTTGGTTCATGAAAGTGATCCATTGGATCAAACCACTTCTCTTTCGGATTCTGAAACTCAGAGTTTGGAGGAAGAGTCTTTAACTAAAAGAGATGTGTCACCTCATGGTATATCAATGATTTCGGGAGTCGGAGATAGCAATATCTCTGCGAGAGCTAAACCGACGGGTAGTTCTGCTACTCTGTCAGAGTCCCATGAGGCTAAAGTCATGGAGGCGGATGCTTCAAAAGAAACTTCGCCGGTGACACCTCCGGTTGTTACCCAACCTCCATCAGAAGGGGATATCACGAATCTGACTAGTAGTATGTACAACCCTACATATAAGAATAATACCGCACAATCATCCTTACCTGCCCTCACAGCAACTCAAACACTTCCATCGACATCGCCTCTAACCGATGCTGCTGCTGCTGTTCCCATTGTTACTTTTCCAACATCACCCTCTCATTTACCACATTTCTATGATGCTTTGGAGCAAGAATATTTCAGTCGTATGCTTTCTAGAGTCAATCTTGATGTTCTTCGACGCACTTCGCTTCAAGCATTGTTTCGTGCTCGTATGTGTGTGTGTATTTTGTGAGAAGGCAGAGCAGCTCGATGGACTTTTGTTCCTGCCTAGTTTTTGAGCCTCATGCGATCGCATGAGTTTTGCAAGGAAACCCCATGCGATCGCATGGGGTCTTTTTTTTATTTATAAAAACCTTATACTTTTAAAACAAATAATTAATTTTATTTAAAATTTTGTTTCTTTTAGAATGAGGGCGTTTCGGATCGTTGTCCTAGTCCGTCTCTCAACAAAGTTTTAAAATTTGTCACTTTTTAAGCGTTGTTTTAAAAGCAAAGATTTTTGGGTTTTTTAATGTTTTTGACATACTTTAATTCAATAAGATTAAAAATAATGATAATAAAATTTCTCGTCTCGCCCTCGGGTAAAGCAATTTCGGTTCAACGACCTAGTCTTCAACTCACGACGAATTTTAAATATCAAATTTTAACTGAATGAAATAAAGTAAATTTTTGTTTTTAAATTCACACCAAACTTAAATTTAAAATGCATAAAATTAAAAATTCATTTAAATATAATTAATATTTTTAATTTTACAAACTTATATTAAATAATAGTAGTTTAAAATATTTACAAATTTAAAAATTTTGATTTTAAAAAATTTATAATATTAATTTTAAAAACATGGTAAAGATAAAATTAAAAATCTTTTTGGTCTTTTATCCCACTTTAATCAATCAAATATTATCAAAAATATACGCCCCTCTTTTCGGTAAAGTAATTTCGGTTCCATAACCTAGTTTTACTCCTGTCGAATTTTTGAAATATTTTGGTTTGATTGATTAAAGATATTTATACCTTAAGAATAAACGGTAAATTTCGTAGTGATGTAATAAATTTTTTTATGATATCAATAATTTCGGTTATGCATACCTTATTTTATTGAATATCAATTTAATACTTTATAGCGAACGATTCAGCGTTTATTATCAAAAGGTTAAAAGCAATAAATAATAATAAAAAAAACTGTACATACTTACCTATGAGATAGAATTCTCAGAGACCTGCTTTAGCTGACTCATAGGAGAGTCGTGTGATTTGGTTTTCCATAGCTACATAAGCGTAACCTCGATTCTTCAATATCTTTTCTTCTAAACATATGAACGGTCCTTCTCTGCATAGAGTAACAACTTCGGTATTTGAATATATTTGATTGTTTGAACATTTTCCTTCGTGTGACCATTTTCCGCATTTATAACATCTTTCAAGGTGTCGGGCTCTTCTTTTTGTTACGGATTTTGATTTTCCTTTACCAAAATGTATGTTATGATGATCTTTCCTGAGTTCTTTCCTTACTTCGTCCATTTTGGCTCTTATGAAGGATACCACTTCACTCGGAAGTGTCATTATTACGTTTAGTAATCATAGCGTGTAGTAGTAGACCATGGTTCAGATCAAAGGAATTATTCATCTCGTAAAACCTAAAAAAAATAAAAATTCAGAATGGAGGGATAAGACTAGTTCTTTAGGGTCTGCTAGGGAAAGACCATTCGGATTCTATTTTCGAGAACTACACAAAAACAGAAAATCTAACTCTAACAGAAATATATATTATCCTTAAAAGACTTGATTCTCCCCACAATTAGTTAGCTGTGGTGTCGAAATTGTGATTAACTTCGTTGTCAACTTCCATTGGATCATGTATGTAATGTTTAACTCTGTGACCATTAACTTTAAATTCAATCCCATTTGAATTTATTAATTCTATTGTACCGTATGGGAAAACTCTTTTGACTATGAATGGTCCAGACCATCTTGATTTCAATTTTCCAGGAAATAGCTTGAATCGTGAATTGTAAAGAAGAACTCTGTCTCCTTCTTTAAATTCTTTTGAACTTCTGATTGTTTTATCATGCCATTTCTTCGTTCTTTCCTTATAGATTAACGGATTTTCGTATGCTTCATGTCTTAATTCTTCTAATTCGTTTAATTGACTTAACTGTAGACGTCCAGCTTCATGTAATTTAAGATTACATGTCTTCAAAGCCCAAAATGCTTTATGTTCAATTTTTACTGGAAGATGACATGCTTTTTCGTAAACGAGTTTAAAAGGTGTGGTACCAATTGGAGTTTTGTAGGCCGTTCTAAAAGCTCAGAGTGCATCCTCCAATTTCATGGACCATTCCTTCGGATTTAATCCTACGGTTTTCTCTAGAATACGTTTTAAAGCTCGGTTGGTATTTTCAACTTGTCCACTTGTTTGTGGATGATAAGCGGTTGAGATTTTATGAGTTACTCCATATCTTTTGAGAACTTTCTCAAGTTGATTATTACAAAAATGAGTATCCCGATCACTTATTAAAGCTTTCGGTGTTCCAAACCTAGCAAAAAGACGTTTTAAAAAGTTGACTACAACTCGTGCATCGTTAGTCAGGAGAGCTTGTGCTTCCACCCATTTAGATACATAATCAATGGCAACGAGAATGTAAAGATTATCAGGAGATTTTGGAAATGGACCCATAAAGTCAATACCCCAAACGTCAAATACTTCACAAACTTGAATGACATTTTGTGGCATTTCATCACGTTGACTTATTTTTTCGGCCCTTTGACAAGCATCACAGGATTTACAAAGAAGGTGTGCGTCTTTGAAAATTGTAGGCCAATAGAATCCAGCGTCGTAGACTTTTATTGCTGTAAGTTGAAGCCCATATTCACTCCTGTTGGTCCTGTGTGACAATGATTTAAGATTTGACTAGCTTCATCTTCGAATACACATCGGCATATTATTCCATCGGGACAACTTTTAAATAAATGTGGATCTTCCTAAAAATAGTGTTTTATATCTCTAAAGAATTTCTTTCGTTTTTGGTACGACAACCCTTTTTCAAGGAATCCACATACTAAGTAGTTTGCATAGTCTGCAAACCATGGAATTTTATTATAATCTATCTTCAATAGATATTCATCAGGAAAGTTATCTTGTATGGCTGATTCATTTAGAACTTCTAATTCAGGATTTTCAAGACGAGAAAGATGATTAGCTGTGAGATTTTCTGCTCCCTTTTTGTCTCGGATCTCAATATCGAACTCTTGTAAGAGTAAGATCCAACGGATTAATCGTGGTTTAGCATCTTGTTTTGAAAATAGGTATCTAAGAGCAGAATGGTCGGTATAGACCACCGTTTTAGCTAGAACGGGATATGAACGAAATTTTTCAAAAGCAAAGATAATAGCAAGGAGTTCTTTTTCAGTAGTTGTGTAATTCGTTTGTGATCCTTGTAACGCCTTACTAGCGTAATAAATAGGTTGAAATCATTTTTCAATCCTTTGTCCTAAAATGGCTCCGATTGCAAAATCACTTTCATCGCACATGAGTTCAAATGGTAGATTCCAATTTGGAGTTATCATAATTGGCGCATTAGTGAGTTTTTCTTTAAGAATATTAAAAGATTTGATGCATTCATCTGAAAAGATGAATGGAGCATCCTTTTCTAGGAGTTTATTCATAGGAGTGGCAATTTTAGAAAAATCTTTTATGAAACGTCGGTAAAAACCGGCATGCCCTAGAAAACTCCTAACTCCTCTAACATTGGTGGGATGTGGAAGTTTAGCAATTACATCTACTTTAGCTCTATCCACTTCAATTCCTTTCTTTGAAATTTTGTGTCCAAGAACGATGCCTTCTTTAACCATGAAATGGCATTTCTCCCAATTAAGTACTAGATTTGATTGTTTGCATCTAATAAGCATTCGTTCAAGATTAACTAGACATGTTTCAAAAGTATCACCGAAGACTGAAAAGTCATCCATGAAAACTTCCATGCATTCTTCTATTATGTCGTGAAAAATTGCCATCATGCACCTTTGAAAGGTTGCAGGGGCGTTGCAAAGTCCAAATGGCATGCGTTTGTAAGTAAAAGTACCATAAGGGCACGTGAATGTGGTTTTCTCTTGATCCTCGGGTGCTATTGGAATTTGAAAGTATCCGGAAAAACCATCAAGAAAACAATAGTAACTATTCCCGGCTAATCTTTCCAACATTTGATCAATGAAAGGTAAGGGAAAGTAATCTTTTCTGGTAGCGTCATTTAATTTTCTATAATCAATACAAACACGCCATCCTGTAACAGTCCTAGTAGGAATAAGCTCATTTTTTTCATTTGTGATGACAGTCATGCCACCCTTCTTAGGTACGCATTGAACTGGGCTTACCCATGGACTATCAGAGATTGGATAAATTAAACCTGCATCGAGCAGTTTAATAATTTATTTCTTAACAACATCTTGCATATTAGGATTTAGTCTTCGTTGGCGTTGCACATACGTTTTATGACCTTCTTCCATAAGGATTTTATGTGTGCAATACGAAGGACTTACACCTTTAATGTCATGAATCTTCCATGCAATAGCTGGTTTATGAGCTTTTAGCACAGAAATGAGTTGAGATTTTTCATTTTTCGTAAGAGAAGACGATATTATTACAGGTATTTAAGATTCACCATGTAAATAAGCGTATTCCAAATGGTTTGGAAGTGGCTTTAACTCTAATGTCGGTGGTTCTTCTATCGATGATTTGTATCGATATCTGTCTTCTTCTTTTAACATTTGAATTTCTTCTGTTGTTGGTTCAAATCCATTAGCCATAAGTGTAGCTAACATTTCAGTTTCATCAATTGGTTCAGTTCCTTCTCCTAAAGAACATTCTCCTGTTCCTTGTAATTCTGTAAATTCTTCTAACAATTCTGCATGTGAATCTATAGTTTGAATATAATAACATGTATCATCTGTAGATTGCGGTTGTTGCATGGCTCTATCAACTGAAAAGGTAACACTCTCGTCCTCTATACTTAAGGTCAGTTTCTTACCGAACACGTCTATTATTGCTTTAGACGTGTTTAAGAATGGTCTTCCTAATATGAGAGGAACTCGATAATCTTCTTCCATGTCCAGAATAACAAAATCTACTGGAAATACTAAAGTACCAACTTTAACTAGCACGTTTTCCCTTATCCCTCTAGGATATTTTACTGATCGATCGGCTAGTTGTATCTTATTCCTGTTGGTTTCAATTCTCCAAGGTCTAGTTTAGCGTATAGTGAATATGGCATTAAATTTATACTAGCACCTAAGTCTGCCAATGCTTCTATTGAACTAAGACTACCCAGAAAACATGAAATTGTGAAACTTCCTGGATCTGATAATTTTTCTGGTATCTTATTCAACAGCACTGCAGAACAATTAGCATTCATTGTAACAGCTGAAAGTTCTTCCATTTTCTTTCTATTTGTGATTAGATCTTTCAAGAATTTAGCATATATTGGCATTCCTGAAATCACATCAATGAAAGGAAGATTTACATTTATTTGTTTAAAGATATCCAAGAATTTGGATTGCTCGGCTTCAAGTCTTTCTTTTCTCATTTTACTCGGGTAAGGAAGTGATGGTTGGTATGGTTTAACATAAGGCTTAGCTTTAACTGTGTTATCTTCATTAACCTTTTCAACTACCGGTTCTGTTTTCTTATCTTGCTCAGGCTGTGGTGCCTGTGTAGTAGGAGTAGAATCATCAGAAATTACAGGTATTTCAGGTGGTTTAAGTGTAATACCACTTCTCGTGGTAATGGCTTTAGCTTTTTCATTCCGGGGGTTAGCATTTGTATTGCTAGGTAGACTTCCCGGTTTTCTTTCACCTATCAACCGTGCTAGGTTACTTACTTCTTGTTCCAGATTTTGAATAGAAGCTTGTTGATTTCTAAATGCTTGAGCATTTTGTTCATTGGTTTGTTTCTGAGATGTGAAAAACTGCGTTTGAGATTCAACTAGCTTTGACATCATGTCTTCTAAATTTGGCTTTTTATCATCGGTTTGTGGTGGTTTGTTTGAAAAATAGGTCTTTGCTGATTGTAAGTATTATTGGATACTTGTTGATTGCTAGGACCTTGTTGGTTGTTGTATGGAACATTTCGGTTATAGTTCTGATTTTGATTGTAGATTGGTCTTGGCGGTTGATAATTATTCTGATAATTATTTCCAGGCCTTTGGTTCATGTATGAAACATTCTCTCTTTGTTTCATTGTTTGTTCAATACAGAGACAATCTTTTGTCAAATGTGGTCCTCCATACTGCTCACAACTAATTCGTATTGAGTGAATATCTTTAGTCATCTTTTCCATTCGTCTCTCAACAGCATCTATCTTTGCGGAAATGGAATCAAAGTCATGGCTAGAATCGGCTCTAGCTGCTTTATATGATCTAACGATATCTTTTTCTTCGTGCCACTCATGTGAGTGGGAAGCAGTGTTATCAATAATTTTGTAAGCTTCAGTTGTGGTTTTCTTCATAATGGAACCACCAGCTGCTATATTGATGCCTTTTCTTGTAGTGATGTCGCATCCTTGGTAGAATATTTGTACTATTTGATAAGTGTATAAACCATGTTGCGGACATCCTCTTAATAACTTTCCAAATCTTGTCCACGCCTCATATAGAGTTTCATTTGGCTTTTGTGTGAACGTAACAATTTCTCCTTGAAGTCTCACGGCTCTAGATGTCGGAAAGAATTGTTTAAGAAAATTTTCAACTAAGACATCTCATGTATCAATCGCCCCTTCCGGTAACGATTCTAACCAATCTTTGGATTCTCCCTTTAAAGTCCAGGAAAATAACATTAGATAAATCTGTTCATCCTCAACTTCTCTGATTTTAAATAGAGTACAGATCCTATTAAAGGTTTGAAGATGTTCATTTGGATCTTCCTTCGGCGCACCACTAAATTGGCATTGATTAGTTACCATGTGTAGAATTTGTCCTTTGATTTCATAATCTAGTGCATTAATGTCTGGTTGAGTAATTGCGTGACCTTGGCCAGTGCGTTTAGCTCTCATTCGGTCTTCCATACTTAGAGGTTCCAGATTTTCCATGATTGAATTTGTTGAATCTGAATCACTAAGGGATTCTGATTTAATGGTTTCTTCCTCGACAATCTCTGGATGAGTAATTTGTGGTTCAGGAGGAATGATTAGTGGTTCAGGATCTCTGAATTGTCCTTGAATATCCTCTGGATTCTCAATTGTGAGGTCGGGTTCAAAAAATAGATTATCGAAAATTTGAATTGGAGTACTTGGTCGACTGGATGACGATTCTAAAGAAAAATCAACGGCGACAATATTGGCTAGATGTCTTGATCGAGTTACAGGTGGTGAACGTATGAAAGGTGGTGAACGTTTTGCTCGGTGCATTCACTGAATATCCTATTAGTTATAAAAGATAAAAATTATATAAGTTATCAAATTAATAGACTTTTCTGATTTTGTCCACGTTTCGAATAGCCAATGGATGCAGCAGGTAGCAAGGACCCTTTAAATCGGAAGCCCACAACTCGCCACTAACAAATCCAACTATTACTACGAATCAGAAAATTTTGGATGTCTATAAATTTAACCACTTAAAATAATTTTTCGTCGAAATTTTGAAGAAAAAAATCTATGTCCTAAAAACTATAGCGTCGAGAAATAAGAAAGAAAAAGAGTTTTTCGTCAAAATTTTTCGTCGAAAAACGTCGAAAAATAAAAGGTCGAAAAATAAAAAACTAAAGTTTTACGTCTAAAGCTTAGCGTCTAAAAACTTAAAACTAAAAGTTGCGACTATAGTCTAAAATCTAAAGGTAATAAAACTTAAAATAAATTCTATATCCAAAATGGTAATAACTTAAAAAGGTACTAAAATCTTGAAAAGGCGTCGCAAAATTCTAAAGCACCTAAATCTTAGTCTAAAGAAAAAGCACTTAAGAGATTTTATGGCAAAGCCTAAAAATATAGAAATAAAAAATAAACTATGGCTTTTACTATATCTTAAAACTAGTTACGAGCGATAAAAAATACAAATTATTACGAATAAATGATTAAAAAATACAAAAATAAAAATAAACTTAAAGTTATAAAAATATAATTTTTATAAAAGTATTATTTTTATATTATTTATTTATTAAAAGTATTAACTTTATAAAGTATTACAACTAATTAAACTTAAAAATACAACATTAATTAAAACTAAAATTAAAAACTAATTATTAATTAAAACCCTAATTACTAATTAATTAATAATAATAATAATAACCGTAACTCTAATTGTTCAGCTAAGGTACCAGGCCTGTCAAATCACTCCATGCGATCGCATGGAGTGCTAGTTAAAATTTCATGCGGTCGCATGAATTAAGAAACCGGGCCAGATTGTTTGGGCTGCTACAGTGTAGCCCGTTTACAGTTTATTTTTATTTTTGATTTTTAATATTCTGTTTTATATTTATATAAAGTATTTATATAAAATAAATAAAACTTATATTTTTACAAACTAAAATAGAAATATAAATATTTTATAATTTTATCTATTTTAAACAAATTCTTAAAAATATATATATATTTTCTTTTTTCTGATTTTTAATTTATAAAAATATTATTATTATTATTGTAATAAAGTATTAATTTTTTTTAAATTTATAAAACTAATTAACACTTAAAATTTAAAATATAAATTTAAATAAAGAAACTAAAACTAAAAACTAATTAAATAACTAAAACCTAATTACAAATAATTAATAATAATAATTAATTTAAACCAAAACCCTAATCCGTACGTAACAGGTTCAGAACCTGTCAGACGGTCTCATGCGATCGCATGAGTTATGGCTTTGAATCCATGCGGTCGCATGGGATGCAGATTCAGATTAAGTGCAGGCGAAAATAATACAGGTTCAGCGTATTTTTTTTTTTACTTTTTTACTTTGTTTTTAATTTTTACCTTTTTTACTAAATTTAAAATAAGTAATTAAAATACACTTATATTTTTAAAATAAAAAAAATACTTTATACTTTATAAAATATATTTTTCTTTTTATACTCTTAAATAGATATATATTACTATTATTATTATTTTTTTATATTTTTATATTTAAAATTTAAAAATTATATAAATATATTTTTACAAAAAATAACTTAAAAATTAAAAAAAAAAATTTATAGCGTTGCGCTTTCGGCATGTAGGTCCCCGGCAGCGGCGCCAAAAATACTTGATGTAAAAGCGAAGGGGTACAAAACACTATTAATTTTTACTACGAAATACTATTAAATACGATATAATTTTACACAAGTTATTTATTTATTTATCAAGTGTATATACTTAAACCTTGCTACAACACTTATAGGCTGTGTATCTAATCGTACAGTAGTGTAGTTTTTAGTAAGTTCGGTTCGTTCCAAAGGGAGCTAGCCAAGTTTAACGCTATATTTTTTTTAAATACTATATTTGTATATATATAAATATATATATATATAAGTAGTATTATTATTATAAAAGGTGGTTTTTACCGTTTAATGACCGGTTTGTCGATTTTAAAACGTTAGTCGCAGTTAAAACCTAATGTAAAATATTAAAAATAAATATAACTTAATTTAAAGCGTAAAGTAAATAACGATAAATGAAATTGCGATAAATAAAAGTGCAATAAATAAAAAGTACGATAAATAAAATTGCGATAATTAAAAAGTACGATAATTAAAAGTGCAATAAATAAAATGACAGTAAATAAAAGTGCGATAAAATATGAAATAAAGGAATTATGCTTATTTAAACTTCCGTAATCATGATGTTTGACGTGTTGATTTTAATTTATTACCATAGGTTAATTGTCCTTTGTCTTGGATTATTCAATATGTCCATCTGGTTTTTGTCCATAACAGTCCATCAGTCATAAATATAAAGTGCGAGAGTCTTCATCAAATTATCCTTATACCCGAAGTCAAATATTCCAACTAATTGGGGATTCGAACTGTAACAAGGTCTTAATACTTTGTTTAATGAATACACCAGGTTATCGACTGCGTGTAATCCAAGGTTTTACTACTTTGTTAACAATTACACCAATTACCCTTGAATGTAATCCACCCCTGTTTCAACGACTCCATTGACTATTAATCCATTCCCGTGTCCGGTAAAATGAACGATAATTCGTATCTATAGATATCCCGCCCACCGTACCCGATTAAGCGTATGTGATTATATATAGATACGTCAAATTGTAATCTTTATATTAAATTAACGAGTATTGTTTGGTTAATATAAAGCCCATTAATAGCCCATAGTCTAATTTTAACAAGTGTCGTTCTTTTGTCCAAACCCCAATTATGGTACAAAGCCCAATTACCTAATCTTAATATTTAGCCCAACATCACGATTAATTCAGCTTAAATAAGCATAATAATAACTTAGCTACGAGACATTAATTTAAAAATGTTGAACATAACTTACAATGATTAATAATAGCGTAGCGTTACACGGACAGAATTTCGACTTACACACTTACAACATTCACTAACATACCCTTATTATTAATCTTAAATTAAAATTAAAATTATAAATTATATATATATATATATATATATATATATATATATATATATATATATATATATATATATATATATATATATATATATATATATATATATATATATATATATATATATATATATATCGTAAGAGATAGAGAGGATAGAAAAAGATGTGTGAATTTCGGCCAAAACACGCGAACTTTATAGGATGTCAGCTGTAGTGACCCGAACTTTTCCATGTTTATATATATTAATTGAGATTGATATTTACATGATTAAATGTTTCCAACATGTTAAGCAATCAAACTTGTTAAGACTTGATTAATTGAAATAGGTTTCATATAGACAATTGACCACCCAAGTTGACCGGTGATTCACGAACGTTAAAACTTGTAAAAACTATATGATGACATATATATGGTTATATATATAGTTAACATGATATTATGATAAGTAAACATATCATTAAGTATATTAACAATGAACTACATATGTAAAAACAAGACTACTAACTTAATGATTTTGAAACGATACATATATGTAACGATTATCGTTGTAACGACATTTAATGTATATATATCATATTAAGAGATATTCGTACATCATAATATCATGATAATATAATAATTTAAAATCTCTTTTGATATTATAAACATTGGGTTAACAACATTTAACAAGATCGTTAACCTAAAGGTTTCAAAACAACATTTACATGTAACGACTAACGATGACTTAACGACTCAGTTAAAATGTATATACATGTAGTGTTTTAATATGTATTCATACACTTTTGAAAGACTTCAAGACACTTATCAAAATAGTTCTACTTAACAAAAATGCTTACAATTACATCCTCGTTCAGTTTCATCAACAATTCTACTCGTATGCACCCGTATTCGTACTCGTACAATACACAGCTTTTAGATGTATGTACTATTGGTATATACACTCCAATGATCAGCTCTTAGCAGCCCATGTGAGTCACCTAACACATGTGGGAACCATCATTTGGCAACTAGCATGAAATATCTCATAAAATTACAAAAATATGAGTAATCATTCATGACTTATTTACATGAAAACAAAATTACATATCCTTTATATCTAATCCATACACCAACGACTAAAAACACCTACAAACACTTTCATTCTTCAATTTTATTCATCTAATTGATCTCTCTCAAGTTCTATCTTCAAGTTCTAAGTGTTCTTCATAAATTCCAAAAGTTCTAGTTTCATAAAATCAAGAATACTTTCAAGTTTGCTAGCTCACTTCCAATCTTGTAAGGTGATCATCCAACCTCAAGAAATCTTTGTTTCTTACAGTAGGTTATCATTCTAATACAAGGTAATAATCATATTCAAACTTTGGTTCAATTTCTATAACTATAACAATCTTATTTCAAGTGATGATCTTACTTGAACTTGTTTTCGTGTCATGATTCTGCTTCAAGAACTTCGAGCCATCCAAGGATCCATTGAAGCTAGATCCATTTTTCTCTTTTCCAGTAGGTTTATCCAAGGAAATTAAGGTAGTAATGATGTTCATAACATCATTCGATTCATACATATAAAGCTATCTTATTCGAAGGTTTAAACTTGTAATCACTAGAACATAGTTTAGTTAATTCTAAACTTGTTCGCAAACAAAAGTTAATCCTTCTAACTTGACTTTTAAAATCAACTAAACACATGTTCTATATCTATATGATATGCTAACTTAATGATTTAAAACCTGGAAACACGAAAAACACCGTAAAACCGGATTTACGCCGTCGTAGTAACACCGCGGGCTGTTTTGGGTTAGTTAATTAAAAACTATGATAAACTTTGATTTAAAAGTTGTTATTCTGAGAAAATGATTTTTATTATGAACATGAAACTATATCCAAAAATTATGGTTAAACTCAAAGTGGAAGTATGTTTTCTAAAATGGTCATCTAGACGTCGTTCTTTCGACTGAAATGACTACCTTTACAAAAACGACTTGTAACTTAATTTTCCGACTATAAACCTATACTTTTTCTGTTTAGATTCATAAAATAGAGTTCAATATGAAACCATAGCAATTTGATTCACTCAAAACGGATTTAAAATGAAGAAGTTATGGGTAAAACAAGATTGGATAATTTTTCTCATTTTAGCTACGTGAAAATTGGTAACAAATCTATTCCAACCATAACTTAATCAACTTGTATTGTATATTATGTAATCTTGAGATACCATAGACACGTATACAATGTTTCGACCTATCATGTCGACACATCTATATATATTTCGGAACAACCATAGACACTCTATATGTGAATGTTGGAGTTAGCTATACAGGGTTGAGGTTGATTCCAAAATATATATAGTTTGAGTTGTGATCAATACTGAGATACGTATACACTGGGTCGTGGATTGATTCAAGATAATATTTATCGATTTATTTCTGTACATCTAACTGTGGACAACTAGTTGTAGGTTACTAACGAGGACAGCTGACTTAATAAACTTAAAACATCAAAATATATTAAAAGTGTTGTAAATATATTTTGAACATACTTTGATATATATGTATATATTGTTATAGGTTCGTGAATCAACCAGTGGCCAAGTCTTACTTCCCGACGAAGTAAAAATCTGTGAAAGTGAGTTATAGTCCCACTTTTAAAATCTAATATTTTTGGGATGAGAATACATGCAGGTTTTATAAATGATTTACAAAATAGACACAAGTACGTGAAACTACATTCTATGGTTGAATTATCGAAATCGAATATGCCCCTTTTTATTAAGTCTGGTAATCTAAGAATTAGGGAACAGACACCCTAATTGACGCGAATCCTAAAGATAGATCTATTGGGCCTAACAAACCCCATCCAAAGTACCGGATGCTTTAGTACTTCGAAAATTATATCATATCCGAAGGGTGTCCCGGAATGATGGGGATATTCTTATATATGCATCTTGTTAATGTCGGTTACCAGGTGTTCACCATATGAATGATTTTTATCTCTATGTATGGGATGTGTATTGAAATATGAAATCTTGTGATATATTATTATGATTTGATATATATAGGTTAAACCTATAACTCACCAACATTTTTGTTGACGTTTTAAGCATGTTTATTCTCAGGTGATTATTAAGAGCTTCCGCTGTCGCATACTTAAATAAGGACGAGATTTGAAGTCCATGCTTGTATGATATTGTGTAAAAACTGCATTCAAGAAACTTATTTTGTTGTAACATATTTGTATTGTAAACCATTATGTAATGGTCGTGTGTAAACAGGATATTTTAGATTATCATTATTTGATAATCTACGTAAAGCTTTTTAAACCTTTATTGATGAAATAAAGGTTATGGTTTGTTTTAAAATGAATGCAGTCTTTGAAAAACGTCTCATATAGAGGTCAAAACCTCGCAACGAAATCAATTAATATGGAACGTTTTTAATCAATAAGGACGGGACATTTCAGTTGGTATCCGAGCGTTGGTCTTAGAGAACCAGAATTTTGCATTAGTGTGTCTTATCGAGTTTGTTAGGATGCATTAGTGAGTCTGGACTTTGACCGTGTTTACTTGAAAAATGATTGCTTAACAAATTTTGTTGGAAACTATATATTTTTAACATGTGAATATTATGTGATATATTAATCTCTTAACGTGTTTGATATTATGTGATAGATGTCTACCTCTAGAACAAGTCCTATTGACTCACCTAATAATAATGAAGAGTCAAATGTAAATTGGAATGATTTGTGGACTGATTCACAAGTTCCCGAAGAGGAACCGGAAGAAGAGTCGGAACCGGAAGAAGAATCGGAACCAGAAGAAGAATCGGAACCGGATGAAGAAATAGAACCGGTGGGGGAAATAATAAAACGGTTAAGTAAAAGAAAATCCTCAACCAACCGACCAAAGTTAATTATGGTCAATGGTGTTTCCGCCAAGGAAGCAAAATATTGGGAGGATTACAAATTCTCCGATGAATCGGATTCCGACGAGAATTCCGATGATGTTATAGAAATTACCCCAACTGAATTTAAAAAGGCAAAAGAAAATAATAAGGGAAAGGGCATAAAAATAGAGAAATCTAATTCCAACCCCGATGAACTTTATATGTATCGTCAACCCCCGAAGTCCTTAAGTTGTAACAATGACCCGGGAACCTCTAAACCACCAGGTTTTTCTAAACCAATGTGGACAACGACGGCTCGTATTAGGGGAACATCATATATCCCTAGAAACTTGGCAAAACGAACCAAAACCTAAGAAGAAGAAACGAGCGAGTCAGAATAAGATAGTTGTATTCGTGTGGTGTAATATATGGAATATAGTGTTCTTATGCTTTATGATATATGTAAAAATTGCTTGTATTAATAAGTATTTTTTTATGAATCTAACTCTTGTCTATTTTACAGTTTAAAAACACAAAATGGATAGACAACCCAATATTTTAAGAGACCTACCCGGAGACATGATTGATGAAATCTTGTCTAGAGTCGGCCAGAATTCTTCGGCACAACTATTTAAGGCGAGATCAGTTTGTAAGACATTCGAAGAACGTTCCAAGAATGTCTTGGTTTATAAGAGACTTTCGTTTGAAAGATGGGGGATATCACATTGGGAAACCCATAAGTTACGATGTGTTTACTTTGACGCATATATTGCGGGGAACCCAAATGCTATTTTACGCAACGGGTTAAGAAATTATTTTGACTCAATATATCCGAATATTGGACTTCGTGATTTAGAAAAAGCGGCTAACATGCAACATAAAGAAGCATGTTATGCTTACGAATTAGTAATGTTCGCTTCTCACCAAAGTGAGAACAAGAACATCGGGCTACAACTATTAAACAAAACGTTTCCACAAGTGACGGAGTCGGTAATTGGGGTAAGAAATGAGGTTTTTAGATTATTACGGGACTGTTGGACATTACGTAACCCTCGTCCCTTTGATGACGTTACAACACACTGTCTTATCAACGGCCATAACGGTTATGTTGCACAAGACCAAGGATGGGAAGTAGTCTTAGTAAAACCAGAATGCATGACTTGTTTCTGGACGTATGAATTACGTGTCTTTATTGCCTTTGCTGAACGACTTGTGTACTAGCTAGAATTGTCTTCACAACTATCTTGTATCAAAGTTATTGTGTGTTATATTTCATGCTTTATGTAAAATAAGCGGTATTGTAAGTTTGTAAAATATTGTATAAAAGTTTGAACGCGAAATATTATTATAATCAGTTTTTCATATAGAATTGTAGTAGTTGAATTGTATATTAGCTACTAAGTATGAACTTAACGGGTAGGTACTACCCGAATTTAAACTTATAAAATGCTAATATGAAGAAAAAGCTTTTATAAATGAGTTCATATTATGCTACGAAATACTATTAACTACTCTTAATATTCTGTATGATTAACTTGTTCCATTTAACTATTTTGAAGGAAATGGCACCGACTACTCGACACACCGTGAATATGAATGAAGAGGAATTCCGTACTTTTCTAGCTTCAAACATAGCCGCAGTACAGGCTGCGCTACATACCAACAATAACCTTGGATCTAGTAGTACAGGAAATCGTGTAGGATGCACCTACAAAGAATTCACTGCCTGCAAACCTTTGGAATTTGATGGAACCGAAGGACCGATCGGATTGAAACGGTGGACCGAGAAGGTTGAATCGGTGTTTGCCATAAGTAAGTGTACTGAAGAGGACAAAGTGAAGTACGCTACGCATACCTTCACAGGTTCTGCGTTAACATGGTGGAATACCTATCTAGAGCAAGTGGGACAAGATGATGCGTACGCACTACCGTGGTCAGCATTCAAGCACTTGATGAACGAGAAGTACCGTCCCAGAACCGAGGTCAATAAGCTCAAGACAGAACTTAGAGGGTTACGAACCCAAGGATTTGATATTACCACGTACGAAAGACGATTCACAGAATTGTGCCTATTGTGTCCGGGAGCATTCGAAGATGAGGAAGAGAAGATCGACGCGTTTGTGAAAGGATTACCGGAAAGAATCCAAGAAGATATAAGTTCACACGAGCCCGCCTCCATACAACAGGCATGTAGAATGGCTCACAAACTAGTGAACCAGATTGAAGAAAGAATTAAAGAACAGACTGCTGAAGAGGCCAATGTGAAGCAAGTCAAAAGAAAGTGGGAGGAAAACGGTGATAAGAATCACCAATACAACAACAACAGCAATTACAACAATAATCGCAACAATTATCCCAACAATCGCAACATCAATCGCAACTACAACAAACGGCCCAACAACAACAACAACAACAACAACAACAGCAACTACAACAATCATCCCAACAACAATAATAACCGCAACAACAACAACAATCAGAAGCAACTATGCCAAAGGTGTGAAAAGAATCACTCGGGGTTCTGCACCAAATTTTGCAACAAGTGTAAAAGAAATGGTCATAGCGCGGCGAAGTGTGAGGTCTACGGACCAGGGGTTAATAGAACGAAAGGAACAAATGGTGTCGGAACGAGTAATGGCGGAGCAAGTAGTGTCGGAGCAAGTTATGCCAATGTAGTTTGTTATAAATGTGGAAAACCAGGCCACATTATTAGAAATTGCCCGAACCAGGAGAACACGAATGGACAAGGCCGTGGAAGAGTTTTCAATATTAATGCGGTAGAGGCACAGGAAGACCCGGAGCTTGTTATGGGTACGTTTCTTATTGACAATAAATCTGCTTACGTTTTATTTGATTCGGGTGCGGATAGAAGCTATATGAGTAGAGATTTTTGTGCTAAATTAAGTTGTCCATTGACGCCTTTGGATAGTAAATTTTTACTCGAATTAGCAAATGGTAAATTAATTTCAGCAGATAATATATGTCGGAATCGAGAAATTAAACTGGTTAGCGAAACATTTAAGATTGATTTGATACCAGTAGAGTTAGGGAGTTTTGATGTGATAATCGGTATGGACTGGTTGAAAGAAGTGAAAGCGGAGATCGTTTGTTACAAAAATGCAATTCGCATTATACGAGAAAAAGGAAAACCCTTAATGGTGTACGGAGAAAAGGGCAACACGAAGCTACATCTTATTAGTAATTTGAAGGCACAAAAACTAATAAGAAAAGGTTGCTATGCTGTTCTAGCACACGTCGAGAAAGTACAAACTGAAGAAAAGAGCATCAATGATGTTCCCATTGCAAAAGAATTTCCCGATGTATTTCCGAAAGAATTACCGGGATTACCCCCACATCGATCCGTTGAATTTCAAATAGATCTTGTACCAGGAGCTACACCAATAGCTCGTGCTCCTTACAGACTCGCACCCAGTGAGATGAAAGAACTGCAAAGCCAATTACAAGAACTTTTAGAGCGTGGTTTCATTCGACCAAGCACATCACCGTGGGGAGCTCCTGTTTTGTTTGTCAAGAAGAAAGATGGTACATTCAGGTTGTGTATCGACTACCGAGAGTTGAACAAACTTACCATCAAGAACCGCTACCCACTACCGAGAATCGACGACTTATTTGATCAACTACAAGGCTCGTCTGTTTATTCAAAGATTGACTTACGTTCCGGGTATCATCAAATGCGGGTGAAAGAAGATGATATTCCAAAGACTGCTTTCAGAACACGTTACGGTCATTACGAGTTTATGGTCATGCCGTTTGGTTTAACTAATGCACCAGCTGTGTTCATGGACCTTATGAACCGAGTGTGTGGACCATACCTTGACAAGTTTGTCATTGTTTTCATTGATGACATACTTATTTACTCAAAGAATGACCAAGAACACGGTGAACATTTGAGAAAGGTGTTAGAAGTATTGAGGAAGGAAGAATTGTACGCTAAGTTTTCAAAGTGTGCATTTTGGTTGGAAGAAGTTCAATTCCTCGGTCACATAGTGAACAAAGAAGGTATTAAGGTGGATCCGGCAAAGATAGAAACTGTTGAAAAGTGGGAAACCCCGAAAACTCCGAAACACATACGCCAGTTTTTAGGACTAGCTGGTTACTACAGAAGGTTCATCCAAGACTTTTCCAGAATAGCAAAACCCTTGACTGCATTAACGCATAAAGGGAAGAAATTTGAATGGAATGATGAACAAGAGAAAGCGTTTCAGTTATTGAAGAAAAAGCTAACTACGGCACCTATATTGTCATTGCCTGAAGGGAATGATGATTTTGTGATTTATTGTGACGCATCAAAGCAAGGTCTCGGTTGTGTATTAATGCAACGAACGAAGGTGATTGCTTATGCGTCTAGACAATTGAAGATTCACGAACAAAATTATACGACGCATGATTTGGAATTAGGCGCGGTTGTTTTTGCATTAAAGACTTGGAGGCACTACTTATATGGGGTCAAAAGTATTATATATACCGACCACAAAAGTCTTCAACACATATTTAATCAGAAACAACTGAATATGAGGCAGCGTAGGTGGATTGAATTATTGAATGATTACGATTTTGAGATTCGTTACCACCCGGGGAAGGCAAATGTGGTAGCCGATGCCTTGAGCAGGAAGGATAGAGAACCCATTCGAGTAAAATCTATGAATATAATGATTCATAATAACATTACTACTCAAATAAAGGAGGCGCAACAAGGAGTTTTAAAAGAGGGAAATTTAAAGGATGAAATACCCAAAGGATCGGAGAAGCATCTTAATATTCGGGAAGACGGAACCCGGTATAGGGCTGAAAGGATTTGGGTACCAAAATTTGGAGATATGAGAGAAATGGTACTTAGAGAAGCTCATAAAACCAGATACTCAATACATCCTGGAACGGGGAAGATGTACAAGGATCTCAAGAAACATTTTTGGTGGCCGGGTATGAAAGCCGATGTTGCTAAATACGTAGGAGAATGTTTGACGTGTTCTAAGGTCAAAGCTGAGCATCAGAAACCATCAGGTCTACTTCAACAACCCGAAATCCCGGAATGGAAATGGGAAAACATTACCATGGATTTCATCACTAAATTGCCAAGGACTGCAAGTGGTTTTGATACTATTTGGGTAATAGTTGATCGTCTCACCAAATCAGCACACTTCCTACCAATAAGAGAAGATGACAAAATGGAGAAGTTAGCACGCCTGTATTTGAAGGAAGTCGTCTCCAGACATGGAATACCAATCTCTATTATCTCTGATAGGGATGGCAGATTTATTTCAAGATTCTGGCAGACATTACAGCAAGCATTAGGAACTCGTCTAGACATGAGTACTGCCTATCATCCACAAACTGATGGGCAGAGCGAAAGGACGATACAAACACTTGAAGACATGCTACGAGCATGTGTTATTGATTTCGGAAACAGTTGGGATCGACATCTACCGTTAGCAGAATTTTCCTACAACAACAGCTACCATTCAAGCATTGAGATGGCGCCGTTTGAAGCACTTTATGGTAGAAAGTGCAGGTCTCCGATTTGTTGGAGTGAAGTGGGGGATAGACAGATTACGGGTCCGGAGATTATACAAGAAACTTCCGAGAAGATCATCCAAATTCAACAACGGTTGAAAACCGCCCAAAGTCGACAAAAGAGCTACGCTGACATTAAAAGAAAAGATATAGAATTTGAAATTGGAGAGATGGTCATGCTTAAAGTTGCACCTTGGAAAGGCGTTGTTCGATTTGGTAAACGAGGGAAATTAAATCCAAGGTATATTGGACCATTCAAGATTATTGATCGTGTCGGACTAGTAGCTTACCGACTTGAGTTACCTCAACAACTCGCGGCTGTACATAACATTTTCCACGTCTCGAATTTGAAGAAATGTTTTGCTAAAGAGGATCTCACTATTCCGTTAGATGAAATCCAAATCAACGAAAAACTCCAATTCATCGAAGAACCCGTCGAAATAATGGATCGTGAGGTTAAAAGACTTAAGCAAAACAAGATACCAATTGTTAAGGTTCGATGGAATGCTTGTAGAGGACCCGAGTTCACCTGGGAGCGTGAAGATCAGATGAAGAAGAAATACCCGCATCTATTTCCAGAAGATTCGTCAACACCTTCAACAGCTTAAAATTTCGGGACGAAATTTATTTAACGGGTAGGTACTGTAGTGACCCGAACTTTTCCATGTTTATATATATTAATTGAGATTGATATTTACATGATTAAATGTTTCCAACATGTTAAGCAATCAAACTTGTTAAGACTTGATTAATTGAAATAGGTTTCATATAGACAATTGACCACCCAAGTTGACCGGTGATTCACGAACGTTAAAACTTGTAAAAACTATATGATGACATATATATGGTTATATATATAGTTAACATGATATTATGATAAGTAAACATATCATTAAGTATATTAACAATGAACTACATATGTAAAAACAAGACTACTAACTTAATGATTTTGAAACGATACATATATGTAACGATTATCGTTGTAACGACATTTAATGTATATATATCATATTAAGAGATATTCGTACATCATAATATCATGATAATATAATAATTTAAAATCTCTTTTGATATTATAAACATTGGGTTAACAACATTTAACAAGATCGTTAACCTAAAGGTTTCAAAACAACATTTACATGTAACGACTAACGATGACTTAACGACTCAGTTAAAATGTATATACATGTAGTGTTTTAATATGTATTCATACACTTTTGAAAGACTTCAAGACACTTATCAAAATACTTCTACTTAACAAAAATGCTTACAATTACATCCTCGTTCAGTTTCATCAACAATTCTACTCGTATGCACCCGTATTCGTACTCGTACAATACACAGCTTTTAGATGTATGTACTATTGGTATATACACTCCAATGATCAGCTCTTAGCAGCCCATGTGAGTCACCTAACACATGTGGGAACCATCATTTGGCAACTAGCATGAAATATCTCATAAAATTACAAAAATATGAGTAATCATTCATGACTTATTTACATGAAAACAAAATTACATATCCTTTATATCTAATCCATACACCAACGACTAAAAACACCTACAAACACTTTCATTCTTCAATTTTATTCATCTAATTGATCTCTCTCAAGTTCTATCTTCAAGTTCTAAGTGTTCTTCATAAATTCCAAAAGTTCTAGTTTCATAAAATCAAGAATACTTTCAAGTTTGCTAGCTCACTTCCAATCTTGTAAGGTGATCATCCAACCTCAAGAAATCTTTGTTTCTTACAGTAGGTTATCATTCTAATACAAGGTAATAATCATATTCAAACTTTGGTTCAATTTCTATAACTATAACAATCTTATTTCAAGTGATGATCTTACTTGAACTTGTTTTCGTGTCATGATTCTGCTTCAAGAACTTCGAGCCATCCAAGGATCCATTGAAGCTAGATCCATTTTTCTCTTTTCCAGTAGGTTTATCCAAGGAAATTAAGGTAGTAATGATGTTCATAACATCATTCGATTCATACATATAAAGCTATCTTATTCGAAGGTTTAAACTTGTAATCACTAGAACATAGTTTAGTTAATTCTAAACTTGTTCGCAAACAAAAGTTAATCCTTCTAACTTGACTTTTAAAATCAACTAAACACATGTTCTATATCTATATGATATGCTAACTTAATGATTTAAAACCTGGAAACACGAAAAACACCGTAAAACCGGATTTACGCCGTCGTAGTAACACCGCGGGCTGTTTTGGGTTAGTTAATTAAAAACTATGATAAACTTTGATTTAAAAGTTGTTATTCTGAGAAAATGATTTTTATTATGAACATGAAACTATATCCAAAAATTATGGTTAAACTCAAAGTGGAAGTATGTTTTCTAAAATGGTCATCTAGACGTCGTTCTTTCGACTGAAATGACTACCTTTACAAAAACGACTTGTAACTTAATTTTACGACTATAAACCTATACTTTTTCTGTTTAGATTCATAAAATAGAGTTCAATATGAAACCATAGCAATTTGATTCACTCAAAACGGATTTAAAATGAAGAAGTTATGGGTAAAACAAGATTGGATAATTTTTCTCATTTTAGCTACGTGAAAATTGGTAACAAATCTATTCCAACCATAACTTAATCAACTTGTATTGTATATTATGTAATCTTGAGATACCATAGACACGTATACAATGTTTCGACCTATCATGTCGACACATCTATATATATTTCGGAACAACCATAGACACTCTATATGTGAATGTTGGAGTTAGCTATACAGGGTTGAGGTTGATTCCAAAATATATATAGTTTGAGTTGTGATCAATACTGAGATACGTATACACTGGGTCGTGGATTGATTCAAGATAATATTTATCGATTTATTTCTGTACATCTAACTGTGGACAACTAGTTGTAGGTTACTAACGAGGACAGCTGACTTAATAAACTTAAAACATCAAAATATATTAAAAGTGTTGTAAATATATTTTGAACATACTTTGATATATATGTATATATTGTTATAGGTTCGTGAATCAACCAGTGGCCAAGTCTTACTTCCCGACGAAGTAAAAATCTGTGAAAGTGAGTTATAGTCCCACTTTTAAAATCTAATATTTTTGGGATGAGAATACATGCAGGTTTTATAAATGATTTACAAAATAGACACAAGTACGTGAAACTACATTCTATGGTTGAATTATCGAAATCGAATATGCCCCTTTTTATTAAGTCTGGTAATCTAAGAATTAGGGAACAGACACCCTAATTGACGCGAATCCTAAAGATAGATCTATTGGGCCTAACAAACCCCATCCAAAGTACCGGATGCTTTAGTACTTCGAAAATTATATCATATCCGAAGGGTGTCCCGGAATGATGGGGATATTCTTATATATGCATCTTGTTAATGTCGGTTACCAGGTGTTCACCATATGAATGATTTTTATCTCTATGTATGGGATGTGTATTGAAATATGAAATCTTGTGATATATTATTATGATTTGATATATATAGGTTAAACCTATAACTCACCAACATTTTTGTTGACGTTTTAAGCATGTTTATTCTCAGGTGATTATTAAGAGCTTCCGCTGTCGCATACTTAAATAAGGACGAGATTTGAAGTCCATGCTTGTATGATATTGTGTAAAAACTGCATTCAAGAAACTTATTTTGTTGTAACATATTTGTATTGTAAACCATTATGTAATGGTCGTGTGTAAACAGGATATTTTAGATTATCATTATTTGATAATCTACGTAAAGCTTTTTAAACCTTTATTGATGAAATAAAGGTTATGGTTTGTTTTAAAATGAATGCAGTCTTTGAAAAACGTCTCATATAGAGGTCAAAACCTCGCAACGAAATCAATTAATATGGAACGTTTTTAATCAATAAGAACGGGACATTTCATCAGCTGCTATAGGAGCTCATGCGATCGCATGGATTTTGTTCTTCCAGGCCATACGATCGCATGGCAGCCATTTCCTGTTCCAAATCATTCCAAAACGTGGGCTGCTGCATTATATTTAATATATAATATAATATAATATAATTTTATGTAATTATATATATTATATTATATTCTTGTGCATAGTTGACTTGTAATTTTTAGTCCGTTGCGTCGCGCGTTGAGAGTTGACTCTGGTCCCGGTTCTGAATTTTCGAACGTCCTTTCGTACTATTTAATATCTTGTACTTTGCATTTTGCGGCTCGTACTCTTGTAACTTTTAGACGTTTCTCATCAATAAATTGAACCACTTTGATTGTACTTTGTACTTTTTAGCTTTTTGGTCGTTTGCGTCTTGAAATCGTCGAATCTGTCTTTTGTCTTCACCTTTTTATTATTTAAACGAATATCACTTGTAAATAGAACAATTGCAACTAAAAGCTTATCTTTCTTGAGGGATAATGCTATGAAATATATGTTCGTTTTTAGCATTATCAGCCATGGACTTTTATGTATATGTCCATGGGCTTACGAAGCTTGGAGCTCGGCCATGGACTCTTTCATATATGTCCATGGGCTTACGAAGCTCGGAGCTCGGCCATGTATTATTTAGTTTATGTCCATGGGCTTACGAGGCTCGGAGATCGGCCATGGAATTTTATGTATATGTCCATGGGCTTACGAAGCTTGGACCTCGGCCATGGATTATTTTGTTTATGTCCATGGGCTTATGAGGCTCGGAGCTCGACCATGGACTTTTATGTATATGTCCATGGGTTTACGAAGCTTGAAGCTCGGCCATGGACTTTTTTGTATATGTCTATGGGCTTATGATAGTGCTCCAAATGAACATATATTTAGTAGCAATATCGTTCCAATATGTAAAGTTTTTAAATGTAATTTCCTTATTTTTAGTTGTAATAGTTAAATAAATAAGTGCGAAGACGAAAGACGCAAATCGCTCGAAAATGAAGATTTAAAGACAAAAACGAAGATTTGAAAGACCAAAACGTCCAAAAAGCTCAAATGTACAAGATACAATCAAAAAGGTTCAAATTATTGATGAAGAACGTCTAAAAATGACAAGAGTACAAGTTACAAAACGCAAAGTACAAGATATTAAATTATACGAAAGGACGTTCGAAAATCCGGAACCGGGACATGAACCAACTCTCAACGCTCGACGCAACGGTGTAAAAATTACGAGTCAACTATGCACAAGAATAAAATATAATATTTAAATAATTCATAATAAGAATAATATTAAATAATAAAAAGTTGTTAATTGAGCATAGTTCAGGGGTCGTAAATGAAAATTCAATTTCTAATTTGCCTATAAAAGGCTATATTACGTTCGATGAAGAGAGGAAGAATTTTTTCCGATCTTTTTTTTTATCAATCAAATATCTATATCAATTATCAATATCTATATTCTATATCTCTATCATAATGTTAACTTAATAAGATATAACAATAATCTTAATTTTAATTTTAAATTATGATAATAATAAGATTTATGATAGAGATCGTTTGAGTGTGTAAGTCGAAATTCTGTCCGTGTAACGCTACGCTATTTTTAATCATTGTAAGTTATGTTCAACCTTTTTACATTAATGTCTCGTAGCTAAGTTATTATTATGCTTATTTAAAACGAAGTAATCATGATGTTGGGCTAATTACTAAAATTGGGTAATTGGGCTTTGTACCATAATTGGGGTTTGGACAAAAGACCGACACTTGTGGAAATTGAACTATTGACTATTAATAGATGGGGGGTATTGTCTAATTGAGTGACAACTCATTGGAGTCTGTCGAACCTATCTTCAAATTAATTAACCTAATAATTAATAATGATTATGGTTGTCCTATTTAGTGATGTTCATATGGAATCTGTTATAATCATTTAATTAATCAATTGGGTTGGGTAATTGATTATTCATTCTGATCAAGTGGATGAATTAATATTCATAAACTAATTAAAACAGGGGTGAATTACATACAGTGATAACTGGTGTAATTGTTGACAGAAGTGATAACTGCGTCACAGTTTAAATCCTTAATCAGTTGGAATATTTGACTTCGGGTATAAGGGTAATTTGACGAGGATACTCGCACTTTATATTTATGACCGATGGACTATTATGGACAAAAAACCAGATAGACGTATCAAATAAACTAGGACAAAGGACAATTAACCCATGGTAATAAATTAAAATCAACACGTCAAACATCATGATTACGGAAGTTTAAATAAGCATAATTCTTTTATTATATTTCTCATCGTATCTTTATTTACTGTCATTTTATTACTCGCAATTTTATTTACTGTCATTTTATTTATTGTCATTATTTTACGCACTTTAATTATCGTCATTTATCTTTACGCTTAAAATATAGAATCGACAAACCGGTCATTAAACGGTAAAACCCCCATTTTATAATAATACTACTACTTATTTATATATATATTTTTACAAATAAACTTAATAATATAGCGTTAACTTCACCAGCTCCCTGTGGAACGAACCGGACTTACTAAAAACTACACTACTCTACGATTAGGTACACTGCCTATAGTGTTGTAGCAAGGTTTAGGTATATCCCATCCGTAAATTAATAAAACTTGTGTCATATTTTGTAGTATTTTGTATTAAAAATAATACTATTTCGTACCCTCACGCTACATCATCAAGTTTTTGGCGCCGCTGCCGGGGAGCGCTAAAACGCTATATTTTTAATTATAATAATATTGAAATAAAATATAATAATATAATAATATTGAAATAGAATATAATAATATAATAATATTGAAATAGAATATAATAATATAATAATATTTAAGAATCAAAAATTTATACGTAAATTTTAAAAAAGTCGTATTTATTAAATACTTCAGGGGTATATTATGTAACTTATAATTAATAATTGCTATCATGTCGCTTTCATGTGAATAGTAAATTAATTAATTTATTTTCATTTACTATTCATGAATAGTAAATGAATTAAAAAAAAAAAAAAAGTTTTGAAAAAAAAATTATAATTATAAAAAAATTATTAATTTGTAAAAAAAAAATGGTTTTTTTTAAAAAAAAAAAAAAAAAAATCGTTTTTTTTAAAAAAAAAATCGTTTTTTTAAAAAAAAAAAAATAAAATAAAATTCGTTTTAAAAAAAAAAAAAAAAAAAAAAAAAAAATTTGTGTAAAAAAAAAAATCGTTTTTTTTAAAAGAAAAAAAATTCGTTTTAAAAAAAAAAAATTTGTAAAAAAAAAAATCGTTTTTTTTTAAAAAATTTTAAAAAAAGGAAAAAAAAAAACGAAAAAAAAAGAAAAAAAAAAAAATATATATATATTTTTAAAATTTTGTCTATAAAAAAAAAAAAATGTTTTTTTTTAGTTTTATTACCTTTAGATTTTTAGACTATAGTCGCAACTTTTAGTATTAAGTTTAGTTTTGTCATAGTTATTTTTACTTCTAGAATTTTTAGGCTTTGCCGTAAAATCCCTTAAGTGCTTATTCCTTAGACTAAGTTTTAGGTGCTTAGAATTTTACGACGCCGTATTTCGCACTACTTTCTTATTTTTATTTTTCGACGCCTATTTTTCGACCTTTTATTTTTCGACATTTTTCGACGCGCAATCTATTTCTTTCTTATTTCTCGCCATTCTAGTTTTTAGGACTTAGAATTTTTTTCTACTTCTTCTCTAAATTTCTTAAAATTACGAAAATTTATTTTAAGTGGTTAAATTGATAGACATCAAAATTTTCTGGTTCGTAGTAATAGTTGGATTTGTACGTGGACCGGGTTATTGGAGCCAAACAGTCCTCAATTATATTGAGACCAAACGAATCCTGCCCCTCTGCTGCATCTTTTGGCTCTTCGAAACGTGGGCAAAATCAGAAAAGTCTATTAATTGGATAACTTATTATAATTTTTCTTTCCTTTTTAAAAACAAATAGGATATTCAGTGAATGCACCGAGCAAGATGTCATAACCCGTCCTTAACCATAAGAACGTGTTAGATAACGTATGATTTCATTGCGAGGTATTGACCTCTATATGCGACATTTTTAAAAAAAGAAAACTGCATATATTATACATTACAAACCAAACCATTATTTTTGTTACAAGCTTTAGACAATAAAAAGATGATTATCGTTTAACGATAATCTTCGACTTACAAACTTTACAAATGATAATAACAACACGATTTCTAGCATATTTTACAACACACGTCCTCGGATATGCAGTTTTATTTTTGACACAAATATGAGTACGCATGATCCTGCTTAGATTCAACATAATGCAGCGGAAGCTTTAATTATCACCTGAGAATAAACATGTTTAAAAACGTCAACATAAAGTTGGTGAGATATAGGTTTAGTGCGCAGCAATATATATATATAGACCACAAGATTTCGTATATAAACATTTCAATAAAAATATTCTAAGTGGTTGAGCACTTGGTAACCATACTTAACATTTTCACGTCGCATATTCCCTTTAATATGAAATCTTACTACACCGTACCAAGTGTAGTCACAAAACGAAGTACTGTGCAACCGTTGAATACTGGTCGTCCAGTCCGATTGGGGTTGTCAGGCCCGATAGATCTATCAACAGGATTCGCGTTTACATTACCGCTGTAAATATTAGTTACCAAGCTACAGGGAAGTATGCCAGTGGTACAACTCAACGTAGAATATATTTTTCAGTTACTTGTGTCCATATCGTAAAACATAAAATACATGTATTCTCATCCCGAAATATTTAGAGTTTAAAAGTGGGACTATATACTCACTCTTGTCTTGATGATATAAATAATTTGACTCGGTCTTCCGGTTGATATCACGAACCTATCCATATATAATATATCAATATGTTTTCATTTTTTTTAAACAAACGTTATAAATATATACTTGTTATACTTTTAATACTTTGAATAATTCCTTAGTCCGTAGTTAGCAGTTCGTTGTTAGTAATTCAATTTTAATGGTTCATTTTTAGATGTTTAATATACCCGCAATGAAATAAATAAAACCCCCAACGAAATAAATAAAACCCCATCGTATATGTATTGGTCGAGATTAATCTTGACCCATGGTACCGGTGTTGTCAAATGACGTGTTGCGTACATAAAGTACCGGTGTTGTCAAATGACGTGTTGCGTACAATCATGGGATCTTATGATTAATCTTCTCGTGTTGTTTACGGGTGATCCTGAACCATATAAAATTGAATTATAAGTACATATATATAAAATATCATGTTATCTTAGAAATATGTGTTTTATATCATTTTTTTCCAATTGATCCCGTAGTTGAAATGATCTAGGATAACCAATTTTGTTTCGGTCATAGTTTCTTCGTTACAAATCCGTTTTCGTTGATTCAAATTGCCATCTTCTTGGATCGAGTTCTTCTTTAAGACTATGAACTGTAAATACCTTGGTTTGTATTCAAAATCATACGGCATAAGTGAAACATTAGTGAAACATATGAAGTTAAACATTTTTGTTACAACAAAATCATTTAATGACCATTTTTCTAAAAATACTTATACTTTGAAAAACCAAGTTTTACCTTGTTAAATTAGCATATACATAAGTTATATTACAGGTCTTGAAGTATTTTAAAAGTTAAGTTAGAAGGATCTATTTAGTTTGCAAACAAGTTTGAAAACATTCAAACTATGTTCTTGTTGTTAAACTTTTGTACCACAAAATAAGATAACTATATATATATGAATCGAATAAGGTTATGAACATAGTTACTACCTCAAGTTCCTTGGATAAGTTTGCTGTAAAAGAGGAGTAAGAAGCTAGAATCAAAAGGGTGATAGAAGTGGATGAAAGATTGGAAGTAAGTTGGTGTTCTTGGAGGGTTTTCTTGAAGTGTTTTTGTATGGTTTTCTTATGGTGTTTTAGTATGGTTTTTGAAGCTAGATCTTCTTGGAAACTTTGCTGAATTGATTAAGGGTTTTAAGGGTTGTGAAAGAGTGTGTGTTTAACTAAAAATGAGGTTAGAAAATGAACTAGAAATGGTGATACTTATAACCTAAAAAAAACATGTATCATGTAATACATGATAAGATTTTTAGTTTGTAATTTTGTTAATTAGTCAAGTAATCATCCAAAAGTAATTACCTAGCTCTAAGGGCATGAATAATGGCTGGTTAGGTGGTGATTTTGATGTGTATTTACTATTAGTAAATACGTATAGGAGCTAGGTATGATACGAGTACAAATACTCTAAATATACGTATAGAAATTTTGTGAAAAATGGAATGAGGATTCAAATATAGCTATCTTTTGTGAATACACTTATATGATTTTATGTATTTAAGTTCTTAAAAGTGATTAAATACATTACTTATACAATATATGTATAAACATTATAGTCTTAAGTATTTAAGTCAAATAACGTTACGTATTGTTATCGTTTTGAAAACTTAAGTTAGTAGTTTCAAAATACACATATAACTTGTTGTTATTAATACAAAATGAGATATTAAAACATTCATTAATCATGTTAAATATGTATATATACATATATATACACAAACGTATAATTATCATATATTGTATAGTTCGTGATATCATCGGTCAAACTAGACGGTCAAACGTTGTGTAAAACTCTTTTCGGAAATATAAGTCTCGACAATTTGGATTGCTTATCATGTTGGCAAGGTTTAATTTATGTAAATATTAATCTTATAAGTATAGAATGATCGAAAAAGTGCGGGTCGTTACATTACCTCCTCGTTAAATAAATTTCGTCCCGAAATTTTAAAATTGTACCTATTTTGCGTCATCGAGAAACAAATGCGGATACTTTCGTTTCATCTGATCCTCTCGTTCCCAAGTAAACTCGGGACCTCTTCTAGCATTCCAACGAACCTTAACAATCGGTATATTGCTCTGTTTGAGCTGTTTAACTTCACGGTCCATGATTTCAATTGGTTCTTCGACGAATTGTAGTTTCTCGTCGACATGAATTTCTTCAAGAGGAATGGTGAGGTCTTCCTTTGCAAGACACTTCTTAAGGTTTGAGACGTGAAAGGTATTATGTACTCCGGCGAGTTGTTGCGGTAACTCGAGTCGATAAGCTACTGGTCCAATGCGTTCGATGATCTTAAACGGGCCTACGTATCTTGGGTTCAGTTTACCCCTTTTGCCGAAACGTATTACACCTTTCCAAGGTGACACCTTTAGCATAACCATGTCCCCGACCTGAAACTCTAATGGTTTCCTTCGGACATCGGCGTAGCTCTTTTGGCGACTACGGGCTGTTTTCAATCTCTCCTTGATTTGCACTATCTTCTCAGTCGTTTCATGTATGATCTCGGGACCAGTTAAATGTCGATCTCCTACTTCATTCCAACAGATAGGAGATCTACACTTCCTTCCGTACAATGCTTCGAATGGCGCAGCTCCAATGCTCGCATGATAACTATTATTATACGAGAATTCTGCTAACGGTAGATATTTATCCCATCCGTTTCCAAAATCGATCACACATGCCCTGAGCATGTCTTCGAGAGTCTGAATCGTTCTTTCACTCTGTCCATCGGTTTGTGGATGATATGCGGTACTCATATCCAACCGAGTTCCTAGTGCCTCCTGTAGTGATTGCCAGAATTTTGAGGTAAATCTACTATCACGATCGGATATAATGGAAATAGGTATTCCATGCCTTGAAACAACTTCCTTTATATACAATCGTAATAGTTTCTCCATTCTATCCGTTTCCTTTATAGGCAAGAAATGTGCAGACTTGGTGAGACGATCAATAATCACCCAAATGGTGTCGTATCCCCAGGCAGTCTTTGGTAACTTCGTGATGAAATCCATGGTAATACCGTCCCATTTCCATTCTGGAATTTCTGGTTGTTGAAGTAACCCTGACGGCTTCTGGTGTTCTGCTTTAACCTTGGAACAAGTTAAACACTCCCCAACGTATGTTGCAACGTCTGTTTTTAAATTAGGCCACCAATAATGCGTCTTAAGATCTTGGTACATCTTTCCAACTCCAGGATGTATCGAATATCTTGTCTTATGTGCCTCGTTCAATATCAACTTCCTTAATCCACCCAACTTCGGTACCCAAATACGATTTGCAAAATATCGAATTCCATCTTCCCGCATAACGAGTTGCTTCGCATACTTCTTCATTATTTCATTTCCTATATTTTCTTTAGTAAGTGCTTCTCGTTGAACTTCTTTGATTTGTGAGTTGAGATTCATGCGAATTTTTATGTTCATCGCTCGTACTCGAATTGGTTCTCGTTCTTTTCTGCTTAAAGCATCAGCCACCACATTCGCCTTCCCGGGATGATAACGAATTTCACAATCATAGTCGTTTATTAACTCGACCCACCTACGTTGCCTCATGTTCAATTGTTTCTGATCAAAAATATGTTGAAGGCTTTTATGATCAGTAAACACGGTGAATTTAACCCCATACAAGTAGTGTCTCCACATCTTCAATGCAAACACGACTGCTCCCAATTCTAGATCATGCGTCGTATAATTCCGCTCGTGAATCTTCAATTGTCGGGATGCAAATGCAATTACTTTCTTTCGTTGCATAAGAACACAACCAAAACCTTGTCGCGAAGCGTCACAATATATTTCAAAATCATCGTTCCCTTCTGGTAACGATAAAATAGGCGCCGTAGTTAACTTCTTCTTCAATAATTGAAATGCGTTCTCCTGCTCCGAGGTCCATTCGTATTTCTTCCCTTTTTGCGTTAATGCTGTCAACGGCTTAGCTATTCGAGAAAAATCTTGAATAAACCTTCTATAATAACCGGCTAAACCCAAAAATTGGCGTATCTGCATTGGTGTCTTAGGAGTCTCCCATTTTTCAATGGCTTCAATTTTTGCTGGATCAACCTGAATTCCTTCGCTATTAACAACGTGACCAAGAAATTGCACTTCTTTCAACCAGAAAGCACACTTAGAAAATTTAGCATAAAGTTGTTCCTTTCTCAACAATTCCAGTATCAACCTTAAATGGTCTTCATGCTCTTGATCACTCTTGGAATAGATAAGAATATCATCAATGAAAACGATAACAAACTTATCTAAATACGGACTACAAACTCGATTCATGAGGTCCATGAATACAGCTGGCGCATTCGTCAATCCAAACGGCATAACCAAAAATTCGTAATGTCCATAACGTGTCCGAAAAGCAGTTTTCGGAATGTCCTCTTCTTTGACGCGTAGTTGATGATAGCCCGATCTTAAGTCGATTTTCGAATAAACACATGATCCTTGCAATTGATCAAATAAGTCATCAATTCTCGGTAGTGGATACCGATTCTTGATAGTTAACTTATTTAATTCACGATAGTCTATACACATCCTAAAAGATCCATCTTTCTTCTTAACAAACAAAATTGGAGCTCCCCACGGTGAAGTACTCGGTCGTATGAATCCACGGTCCAGTAATTCTTTTAACTGACTTTGAAGTTCTTTTAACTCGGACGGTGCAAGTCTATATGGAGCACGAGCCACTGGTGCAGCTCCTGGTACTAAATCTATTTGAAATTCTACCGATCTAAATGGAGGTAATCCCGGCAATTCTTCCGGAAAAACTTCAGGAAAATCTCTTGTCACAGGCACGTCGTTGATGCACTTCTCTTCCTTTTCGACTTTATTAACATGTGCTAAAATAGCGTAACATCCCTTTTCTAAACACTTTTTGGCTTTCATACAGCTAATGAGTTTTAGCTTTGAATTACCCTTCTCTCCATAAATCATCACCGGTATTTTATCCTTACCAGGAATACGAATTGCCTTCTTAGCACAAACAACTTCCGCTCCTATTTTGGACATCCAGTCCATGCCGACTATTACATCAAAACTTCCTAATTCTACGGGTATCAAATCAATCTTAAATGTTTCTCCGGCTAAATTTATCTTACAATCACGACAAATTTTATCGGCTTTAATTAGTTTACCATTAGCTAACTCAATCAAGTACTTAGCATCTAGAGGTAATGATGAACAATTCAATTTAGTGTAAAAATTTATACACACGTAACTTCTATCGGCGCCAGTATCAAATAAAATAGATGCTGATAAGTTATTAATGGTAAACGTACCCGTAACAAGCTCCGGGTCTTCTCGTGCCTCTCTAGCATTAATAACAAACGCTCTTCCACGTGCAGGTCCGCCATTCTGATTCGGGCACTGACTCTTATAGTGACCTTGTTTTCCACAACCAAAACAAGTAATGGTAGCCAAAGCAGTTCTATTTGCATTGGTGGCAGGAGTCTTGGTACCATTTGTATTTGTAACGAGAGCCCTACAATCTTCAGCAAGATGACCCTTTCGATTACATTTGTTGCATACCACATTACAGTAGCCAGAGTGATGTTTGTGGCATCGGTTACATAAAGGATTTTGTCCTTTATAACCAAAGCTTAAACCACTACCCGCACCTTGCGTGTTTTCTTGTTTCTTAAAAGATTGTTGTTGGTTACCTCGATCATAATTTCCATTCCACTTTCTTTTGTTACCTGATACCTTCACATCAGTATTGGATACTTTCTTATCCATGATGACCTGATCCATTAGCTCGTTTGCCATGGTTATAGCTTCATGAATTGTCTTAGGTTTCGATGCTGTAACATTTGCCTTGACCTTTTTGGGCAAACCAGCTTTGTACATTTCAATCTTCCGTTCTTCGGTTGGAACCAATTCAGGACATAGCAAAACTAATTCCATGAATCGCTGGTTGTAGTTGGTGATTTCAGTACCAACCACCTTCAAACTTCGTAATTCATCTTCTAACTTAATAACCTCATTCCTTGGACAATACTCGGTGATTATCATTGCTTTGAATTCTTCCCATGGAGTATCATAAGCTACATCTCCTCCTACCGCCTTCACATAATTCTTCCACCATGTGAGTGCACTATCTTGTAAAGTGCACGATGCAAACTTGGTCATGTCTTTTTCATCACAACCGCTGATTTTGAACACCGTCTCCATCTTTTCTATCCATCGGGTTAAACCGATAGGTCCTTCCGTTCCACTGAATGATGATGGCTTGCAAGCTTGGAACGTCTTGTAGGAGCATCCTACACGAGGATTTGGATTAACTGCAGCAGCTCTTGCAGCTTCGACCCATAACATTCTATCGTTCACTCGTTGATTGATGAGTTCCTCGAGTTCTTGTTCCGTCATTCGATTCAATCGCGCCATTTCCTAATGAAAGAAAATAATTATTCACATGGATTATTATAGATGTAGTGTGTATTTATAGTACATTATAGCTTATTAATAATATGAACTAGGTATTATTATAAAAGCCTTTTCTTCTTATTAGCGTTTTATAATTATATCTTGGGTAGTACCTACCCGTTAATGTTCATACTTAATAGCTTAGTACAGAATCAATTACTACAATCTAAATAATACTTAACCATGGAAAATTATTGCATTTCATACTTCAATATTTTACATATGCTTATCTTACATCGAACATTAAGCAAACCACACTATTAATATTATACAAAACATTATTCGGTTCCATGGTTTGACACAGCAGCGCATCGTTTGATCTATTTTCTAGGACGTTTAGACACAAAGATTTGCTTAACGCTTATCCTAACTGTCTGCCTATATTTTGGCTGTGGGACTGAAGAACTGGATGCCGGGACAGAACGAATAGGAATAGCGGGAATAGGGGTGGTAGTGTTGAGTGGAATTGGTGCCACATCATTCTCATTAAACTCGGGATTTGGATTTTCTAATTCATTAGCCTTTCGTTTCTTTCCTAGTTCGAACTCGTCTTTTGTAATTTCCTGTATTTCTTCCTCGGGTTCACTTTCCTCCTCGGGTTCACTTTCCTCCTCGGGTTCACTTTCCTCCTCGGGTTCACTTTCCGGGTTCTCTATAGTTGGTTCATCCGGAATTTGTGAGTCTTCCCCAAGGATATCATTTTCGTCATCGGACAGGTTAATGACTGGAACGCCATCTGAAGATTCTGATTCGGAGTCGTTGATTGTGATAACAATTTTTGTGCTCGACATCTATCACACAACAACTAACCCATTAGTACTTATATAATATTTACATATAAATTTTTAACCAACAGTGATAAGCAATGGTTTTTTTTTTTTTAAATCAGACCCGGTCAAAGTCCAGACTTTACTAATGTATCCTAACGACTTCTCGGTTAGACACACTAATGCAAACCTGGTTCGCTAAGACCAACGCTCTGATACCACATGTCATAACCCGTCCTTAACCATAAGAACGTGTTAGATAACGTATGATTTCATTGCGAGGTATTGACCTCTATATGCGACATTTTTAAAAAAAGAAAACTGCATATATTATACATTACAAACCAAACCATTATTTTTGTTACAAGCTTTAGACAATAAAAAGATGATTATCGTTTAACGATAATCTTCGACTTACAAACTTTACAAATGATAATAACAACACGATTTCTAGCATATTTTACAACACACGTCCTCGGATATGCAGTTTTATTTTTGACACAAATATGAGTACGCATGATCCTGCTTAGATTCAACATAATGCAGCGGAAGCTTTAATTATCACCTGAGAATAAACATGTTTAAAAACGTCAACATAAAGTTGGTGAGATATAGGTTTAGTGCGCAGCAATATATATATATAGACCACAAGATTTCGTATATAAACATTTCAATAAAAATATTCTAAGTGGTTGAGCACTTGGTAACCATACTTAACATTTTCACGTCGCATATTCCCTTTAATATGAAATCTTACTACACCGTACCAAGTGTAGTCACAAAACGAAGTACTGTGCAACCGTTGAATACTGGTCGTCCAGTCCGATTGGGGTTGTCAGGCCCGATAGATCTATCAACAGGATTCGCGTTTACATTACCGCTGTAAATATTAGTTACCAAGCTACAGGGAAGTATGCCAGTGGTACAACTCAACGTAGAATATATTTTTCAGTTACTTGTGTCCATATCGTAAAACATAAAATACATGTATTCTCATCCCGAAATATTTAGAGTTTAAAAGTGGGACTATATACTCACTCTTGTCTTGATGATATAAATAATTTGACTCGGTCTTCCGGTTGATATCACGAACCTATCCATATATAATATATCAATATGTTTTCATTTTTTTTAAACAAACGTTATAAATATATACTTGTTATACTTTTAATACTTTGAATAATTCCTTAGTCCGTAGTTAGCAGTTCGTTGTTAGTAATTCAATTTTAATGGTTCATTTTTAGATGTTTAATATACCCGCAATGAAATAAATAAAACCCCCAACGAAATAAATAAAACCCCATCGTATATGTATTGGTCGAGATTAATCTTGACCCATGGTACCGGTGTTGTCAAATGACGTGTTGCGTACATAAAGTACCGGTGTTGTCAAATGACGTGTTGCGTACAATCATGGGATCTTATGATTAATCTTCTCGTGTTGTTTACGGGTGATCCTAAACCATATAAAATTGAATTATAAGTACATATATATAAAATATCATGTTATCTTAGAAATATGTGTTTTATATCATTTTTTTCCAATTGATCCCGTAGTTGAAATGATCTAGGATAACCAATTTTGTTTCGGTCATAGTTTCTTCGTTACAAATCCGTTTTCGTTGATTCAAATTGCCATCTTCTTGGATCGAGTTCTTCTTTAAGACTATGAACTGTAAATACCTTGGTTTGTATTCAAAATCATACGGCATAAGTGAAACATTAGTGAAACATATGAAGTTAAACATTTTTGTTACAACAAAATCATTTAATGACCATTTTTCTAAAAATACTTATACTTTGAAAAACCAAGTTTTACCTTGTTAAATTAGCATATACATAAGTTATATTACAGGTCTTGAAGTATTTTAAAAGTTAAGTTAGAAGGATCTATTTAGTTTGCAAACAAGTTTGAAAACATTCAAACTATGTTCTTGTTGTTAAACTTTTGTACCACAAAATAAGATAACTATATATATATGAATCGAATAAGGTTATGAACATAGTTACTACCTCAAGTTCCTTGGATAAGTTTGCTGTAAAAGAGGAGTAAGAAGCTAGAATCAAAAGGGTGATAGAAGTGGATGAAAGATTGGAAGTAAGTTGGTGTTCTTGGAGGGTTTTCTTGAAGTGTTTTTGTATGGTTTTCTTATGGTGTTTTAGTATGGTTTTTGAAGCTAGATCTTCTTGGAAACTTTGCTGAATTGATTAAGGGTTTTAAGGGTTGTGAAAGAGTGTGTGTTTAACTAAAAATGAGGTTAGAAAATGAACTAGAAATGGTGATACTTATAACCTAAAAAAAACATGTATCATGTAATACATGATAAGATTTTTAGTTTGTAATTTTGTTAATTAGTCAAGTAATCATCCAAAAGTAATTACCTAGCTCTAAGGGCATGAATAATGGCTGGTTAGGTGGTGATTTTGATGTGTATTTACTATTAGTAAATACGTATAGGAGCTAGGTATGATACGAGTACAAATACTCTAAATATACGTATAGAAATTTTGTGAAAAATGGAATGAGGATTCAAATATAGCTATCTTTTGTGAATACACTTATATGATTTTATGTATTTAAGTTCTTAAAAGTGATTAAATACATTACTTATACAATATATGTATAAACATTATAGTCTTAAGTATTTAAGTCAAATAACGTTACGTATTGTTATCGTTTTGAAAACTTAAGTTAGTAGTTTCAAAATACACATATAACTTGTTGTTATTAATACAAAATGAGATATTAAAACATTCATTAATCATGTTAAATATGTATATATACATATATATACACAAACGTATAATTATCATATATTGTATAGTTCGTGATATCATCGGTCAAACTAGACGGTCAAACGTTGTGTAAAACTCTTTTCGGAAATATAAGTCTCGACAATTTGGATTGCTTATCATGTTGGCAAGGTTTAATTTATGTAAATATTAATCTTATAAGTATAGAATGATCGAAAAAGTGCGGGTCGTTACACAAGACGTTCGCCGCCGGTCATACGTTCACCACCTGTAACTCGATCAAGACATCTAGCAAATATTGTCGCCGTTGATTTTTCTTTAGAATCGTCATCTAGTCGAACAAGAACTCCAACTCAAATTTCCGATAATCCATCTTTTGAACCCGACTTCACAATTAAGAACCCGGAGCATATTCAAGGACAATTCCAAGATCTTGAACCACTAATTATTCCTCCTGAGCCACAAACCATTAAATCAGAATCCTCTAGTGATTCGTATTCAACAAATTCAATTATGGAAGTAACGGAACCTCTAAGTATGGAAGATCGAATGAGAGCCACACGCACGGGCCAAGGTCACGCCATTATTAAGCCAGAAGTTAATGCTCCAGATTATGAAATCAAAGGACAAATCCTACACATGGTAACTAACCAATGCCAATTCGGTGGTACGGCAAAAGAAGATCCAAACGAACATCTTCGTACGTTTAATAGGATCTGTACACTATTCAAAATCCGAGAAGTGGAAGACGAACAAATCTATCTCATGTTATTTCCCTGGACTTTAAAGGGAGAAGCCAAAGATTGGTTAGAATCGTTACCTGAAGGGGCGATTGACACATGGGATGTTTTAGTTGAAAAATTTCTTAAACGATTCTTTCCGGCATCCAAAGCCGTGAGACTTCAAGGAGAAATTGTTACGTTCGCGCAAAAGCCAAATGAAACATTATATGAGGCGTGGACAAGATTCGGAAGGATGTTGAGAGGATGTCCTCAACACGGATTAGATACTTTTCAAATAGTACAAATCTTCTATAAAGGCGTAGACATCGCCACACGAAAAGACATCGACATAACCGCTGGTGGATCCATTATGAAGAAAACCGCAACTGAAGCTTACAAAATTATTGATAACACAGCCTCCCACTCGCATGAGTGGCACCAAGAAAAAGATATTTTTCGTTCATCTAAAGTGGCTAGAGCCGATTCTAGCCATGACTTTGATTCCGTTTCTGCAAAAATAGATGCTTTCGAAAGACGAATGGAAAAGATGAATAAAGATATTCACGCAATACGAATCAGTTGTGAGCTATGCGGTGGACCACACTTATTGAAAGATTGTCACATTGAACCAACATTGGAACAACGAGAGAATGTTTCCTATATGAACCAAAGGCCTGGAAATAATTATCAAAATAATTATCAACCGCCAAAGCTAAACTTCAATCGAAATCAAAACATTCTTTACAATCCAAAAGGACCCGAAAATAACTGGTATAACCAACAAGGTCCGAATAACCAACCAACTCAAAACAACACTTTCAATCAACAAAAATCTGGCTTATATAAACCACAACAACAAACCGAAGAGAAAAAGTCAAATATGGAAGACGTGGTATTCAAGCTAGTTGAATCTCAAACACAATTTATTGAAACTCAAACCCAAACGAACGAGAGATTTGATCAGTCATTAAGAACTCAACAAGCTTCCATTTTGAATCTAGAAAAACACGTAGGTACTCTTGCTAGCATGATGAGTGAGAGGGAACAAGGAAAGCTACCGAGTAATACTGAAGTAAATCCTCGGAATGAGAATGTTAATATGGTTTCAACGAATTCTGAAAAACCAGCACCAAAAGATGGGAAGGTTTTAGATGAGAATAAAAATGAAGAAGTTACACCACCACCACCCGAGTATGTAAAGCCAGTGGTGGCACCATACAAACCACCCATCCCGTTTCCAAGAAAAAGAGTTGAGTATGAGCAAGTGATAGGTAATAAAGATTGTGATACCTCTGGAAAGAAGAAGAAGAAAAAGAATAAGAAAGTGCAAGAAACAAAAGCCGTAAATATAAACCCGGTGAAGACAGTTCCACCAAAACCTCCACCTAGGGTAGGTGATCCGGGTGAATTTATTGTTCCTTGTCTACTTAGTGATTGTGTCATGTATGATGCACTAGCAGATTTAGGTGCAAGTGTAAGTGTTATGCCTCTTTCCTTATATAAGAGATTAGGTGTAGGTAAGTTAAGTCCAACGGATATGAGTGTTCGACTCTTTGATCAAACCATTAAGCACCCAGTTGGAATTGCTGACAATCTACCCGTTCAAGTAGGCAATTTAACCTTTCTAGTCGAATTTATTGTCATTGACATAGAAGAGGACCCAAACGTTCCTCTAATTTTAGGTCGACCATTCTTTGCGTCCACCGGGGCGTTATTTGATGTAGGAAATGGAAGAATGACACTTAAAAGTGGTAACAAATCAATCACCTTTATGATTCGAAAGTCTAAATCTCCACCAACTAAAACCGTTAAACCAGTAAAAACGATTGGTAATAACCATGTTGTTTTACCAACTCCAACGGTAGTGCTTAGCAATAATAAAAAGCCTAAGTGTGGGGAAAATGAAGTAAAACCTAATGATGACTTGATAATAAAGAACCCCGTTGTTGATACGAAATTAAATGACCCCGTTATTAACAGTTCAATGAAGAAACTTTTTAAACGGGCTATCGATGCTAGAAGTAAGGGGAACTTTAAGTTATGTAACCGGTTAGTATCCAATCTGTCGCCTAAAGAAAAGGCAAAACTAGTTGAATTTTGGGATATTACGGAAGAAGCAGGGCACTGGCTTAAAGAAAAAGTCACAGATAGGCAAGTTGATTATGGACCAAAAGAAATTGACGATGAAGTTAATCACAATTTCGACACCACAGCTACCTAAGTGTGGGGAGATTCAAATGTTCTAAGAAAATGTTATCTAGAGTTAGTTGTTCTGTTCTCGTGTAGTTCCGAGAATGGAATCCGATTGGTCTTTTCCGCTAGCAGACACTAAAGAACTAGTTTTCTCCCCCCATTCTGAATTTTTGTTTTTTTTTTTAGGTTTTATATGAAATTAATATGCTTTTAAGTTTTGTGTGATATTTAAAAACAAAATTTACTTTAATTCATTAAGTTGAAAAAATGATTTCTAAAATTCGTCGTGAGTTGAAGACTAGGTCATTAAGCCGAAATTGCTTTACCCGAGGGTGGGACGGCAAATTTTGTTATCATTATTTTTAATTTTATTGATCTAAAATATGCCAAAAAGATATTAGACTTTATAAATTTTTGAACGTGGGGTAATATACCCAACTTCAAAAATATGTATATATATGTTTGTATTTTATATTATGTACAAAACAGGGTAGAACAACGCACTTTCAAAGACTAACATTAAGTTCAGCAATAGCTACTGATTTTGACGACAAGAAGCAAAATATCAAATGTGATGTAAAATAATATGCTTACAAACTGGGTATTTTTAATCACTTTTCTACACTAATCACCCTCATGAATTTATAATTATAGTCTGATTTCATGCAAATGAGGGCATTGCATGATCTCAAGTGTGGGGAAGGGTTATAAATTCTCTCGGGTTTGCACTTAGTTTATTTGCCAAATTTTGTGAAAATTTGAAAAATTTTCAACTAAATGAATTTAAAATCATGTTTATACATATTTATGAACGGTGAAAACTAGGTGATAATACCGAAATTATCGTTACCTCGAAAAGGACATAAATTGAGAAACACCCTAAAACGCTTGAATTCATTTAAAATGAAATAAAAGAAAATAAAAAGGCAAAGAAAGAAACTAAGTGTGGGAAGAATGTACCAAGTTATTCAATTTAAAACATATATCACATATTTTTGTACAAGATTATTGCAGGTACTTTTGCTTTGGACGATACTAATCAGTTTTACCCGGTTTACTGTAATACATTTGAAAGAAAGATGGATCTACACGATGAATCAATTCTATCATTAAAAGGAAGTAAAGTCTTCCGAAAAAGACACGCGCTTCTTGATTTAGGTCATGAAGTTGTCGTCCAGACCAGCTGTAGGTTGACGAAAAAACTAGAAAAGTCATCACTAAAATCAGCAGGAAATCCACGGACCTCAGCATCAAACAGGGTCGCCATGTGGTCAGATTTATCCTAACCATGAGAAGGATTTATCTCGTACAATGGGGAGGCACCGTGCAAATTAGCTTGATAAGACTAATGAATCAGATCCCCAGAAAAGGATAATCTCCTTAAAGATTAAAAATCAGCTTTTAAGACTGATAATACTCAATTCTAGAGATTGACCTTAAAGATTGAGAATTCAAACTCATGGAATTCGATGATATCTAAACTCGAGCATGAACGAGAAAATATTTTGATCAAAAATACAAACCGATTTGTTTTCTGAAAAACCATTTTCAATGCGTTCATTACCATTGAACGTAAAATCCTAAGAAATTCACCTGGAATTCATTAGGTCACCTGAACCAAATCGGGTGTCAACCGTAAGAACGGTGGTTGCATAGCATGGTCGGAGACAGGACCTTGTGCCAGACCGAAAAATTATAGGATGATCTTTACTATCGCTCCTACCAAGGATAGTTCTAGCATCCGACACGTTAATAAGACCATAATCATCTGCATGTCACGGGACATTGCCTTAACAGTTTCTTGTTCATCGTTTTCCTTTACAACCGGACGGTAGTTTGCCGAAAGGTAATATACGGGACAAGTAAACTGGACGTGTTGCTTTCCTAATACAAGGTTAGCAAGTGGGTAACACAAAACCATAAGTGTTGAGCTAAAATTTTCAAATCTGAAACCCACACAACCCACAAAAATATTTTGCAAACACCGGTGAAGGGTTATTCCGGAAAACTTATCTAGGGTAAAAGCTAGATTAAATTTTCAAAAAGATCAAATGTTTTTATAAAGATCCAATTTCCTTAAGGATCTACATTTTAATAGTCATGTGGGACTGTAAACCACCTTTCAAATGTGCACTTTGCTTTGGAAACCGAAAGTAAATCGGCTATTTGATTGCAAGTGTCGTTGACCTAAACCCGAGGCAACTGTGGATGACACACCCACCTTTAACCATCATTACTGTCATTGTTTATACCGCTATATCAAAATCACTGATGTACAAAGTGCGATGAATAAAAAAGTGATTCATGTATGTTTTTATTTCAAGTTCTGTATTGCTTGAGGACAAGCAACGCTCAAGTGTGGGGATATTTGATAGTGCTCCAAATGAACATATATTTAGTAGCAATATCGTTCCAATATGTAAAGTTTTTAAATGTAATTTCCTTATTTTTAGTTGTAATAGTTAAATAAATAAGTGCGAAGACGAAAGACGCAAATCGCTCGAAAATGAAGATTTAAAGACAAAAACGAAGATTTGAAAGACCAAAACGTCCAAAAAGCTCAAATGTACAAGATACAATCAAAAAGGTTCAAATTATTGATGAAGAACGTCTAAAAATGACAAGAGTACAAGTTACAAAACGCAAAGTACAAGATATTAAATTATACGAAAGGACGTTCGAAAATCCGGAACCGGGACATGAACCAACTCTCAACGCTCGACGCAACGGTGTAAAAATTACGAGTCAACTATGCACAAGAATAAAATATAATATTTAAATAATTCATAATAAGAATAATATTAAATAATAAAAAGTTGTTAATTGAGCATAGTTCAGGGGTCGTAAATGAAAATTCAATTTCTAATTTGCCTATAAAAGGCTATATTACGTTCGATGAAGAGAGGAAGAATTTTTTCCGATCTTTTTTTTTATCAATCAAATATCTATATCAATTATCAATATCTATATTCTATATCTCTATCATAATGTTAACTTAATAAGATATAACAATAATCTTAATTTTAATTTTAAATTATGATAATAATAAGATTTATGATAGAGATCGTTTGAGTGTGTAAGTCGAAATTCTGTCCGTGTAACGCTACGCTATTTTTAATCATTGTAAGTTATGTTCAACCTTTTTACATTAATGTCTCGTAGCTAAGTTATTATTATGCTTATTTAAAACGAAGTAATCATGATGTTGGGCTAATTACTAAAATTGGGTAATTGGGCTTTGTACCATAATTGGGGTTTGGACAAAAGACCGACACTTGTGGAAATTGAACTATTGACTATTAATAGATGGGGGGTATTGTCTAATTGAGTGACAACTCATTGGAGTCTGTCGAACCTATCTTCAAATTAATTAACCTAATAATTAATAATGATTATGGTTGTCCTATTTAGTGATGTTCATATGGAATCTGTTATAATCATTTAATTAATCAATTGGGTTGGGTAATTGATTATTCATTCTGATCAAGTGGATGAATTAATATTCATAAACTAATTAAAACAGGGGTGAATTACATACAGTGATAACTGGTGTAATTGTTGACAGAAGTGATAACTGCGTCACAGTTTAAATCCTTAATCAGTTGGAATATTTGACTTCGGGTATAAGGGTAATTTGACGAGGATACTCGCACTTTATATTTATGACCGATGGACTATTATGGACAAAAAACCAGATAGACGTATCAAATAAACTAGGACAAAGGACAATTAACCCATGGTAATAAATTAAAATCAACACGTCAAACATCATGATTACGGAAGTTTAAATAAGCATAATTCTTTTATTATATTTCTCATCGTATCTTTATTTACTGTCATTTTATTACTCGCAATTTTATTTACTGTCATTTTATTTATTGTCATTATTTTACGCACTTTAATTATCGTCATTTATCTTTACGCTTAAAATATAGAATCGACAAACCGGTCATTAAACGGTAAAACCCCCATTTTATAATAATGCTACTACTTATTTATATATATATTTTTACAAATAAACTTAATAATATAGCGTTAACTTCACCAGCTCCCTGTGGAACGAACCGGACTTACTAAAAACTACACTACTCTACGATTAGGTACACTGCCTATAGTGTTGTAGCAAGGTTTAGGTATATCCCATCCGTAAATTAATAAAACTTGTGTCATATTTTGTAGTATTTTGTATTAAAAATAATACTATTTCGTACCCTCACGCTACATCATCAGCTTACGAAGCTCGGAGCTCGGCCATGGATTATTTTGTTTATGTCCATGGTCTTACGAAGCTCGGAGCTCGGCCATGGACTTTTATGTATATGTCCATGGGCTTACGAAGCTCGGAGCTCGGCCATGGACTTTTTTGTAAATGTCCATGGGATTACGAGGCTCGGAGCTCAGCCATGGACTTTTATGTGTATGTCCATGGGCTTAAGAAGCTTGGAGCTCGGCCATGGACTCTTTCGTATATGTCGATGGTCTTAAGAAGCTCGGAGCCCGGCCATGGATTATTTTGTTTATGTCCATGGGCTTACGAGGCTCGGAGCTCGGCCATGGACTTTTATGTATATGTCCATGGGCTTACGAAGCTCGGAGCTCGGCCATGGATTTTTTGTATATGTCCATGGGCTTACGAGGCTCGAAGCTCGGCCATGGAATTTTATGTATATATCCATGGGCTTATGAAGCTTGGAGCTCGACCATGGACTCTTTCGTATATTTCCATGGGCTTACGAAGCTCGGAGCTCGGCCATGGACTTTTTTGTATATGTCGATGGGCTTACGAGGCTCGGAGCTCGGCCATGGACTTTTATGTATATGTCCATCGGCTTACGAGGCTCGGAGCTCCGCCTTGGACTTTTTTGTATATGTCCATGGGATTACGAGGCTTGGAGCTCGGCCATGGACTTTTATGTATATGTCCATGGGCTTACGAAGCTCGGAGCTCGGCCATGGACTTTTTTATCATAGGAAATCATTTCGTTTTTACAAGTATTCAAGGCATTCCCTTAGGAATCCTTTGTAGATTTCTAAATTGCTTAGGCATTCCTCTTGGGAATTCTCCGTAATAGCTTTGGTGTACCTCTTGGGTCACATTTGCTTATTTTTTAAATGTAAGAAGTATTCCTCTTGGGAATTCTTCGTAATAGCTTGGGTGTACCTCTTGGGTCACCTTTTGCTTATTCTTTAAGTGTAAGAAGTAATCATCTTGGGAATTCTTCGTAATAGCTTGGGTGTACCTCTTGGGTCACCTTTTGCTTATTCTTTAAGTGTAAGAAGTATTCCTCTTGGGAATTCTTCGTAATAGCTTAGGTGTACCTCTTGGGTCACCTTTTGCTTATTCTTAAGTGTAAGAAGCATTCCTCTTGGTAATTCTTCGTAATAGCTTGGGTGTACCTCTTGGGTCACCTTTTGCTTATTCTCTAAGTGTAAGAAGTGTTCCTCTTGGGAATTCTTCGTAATAGCTTCGGTATACCTCTTGGGTTACCTCTTGCATATTGTTTAAGTATGAGAAGTATTCCTCTTGGGAATGCTTTACAATAGCTTCAGTATACCTCTTGGGTTACCTCTTGCATATTGTTTAAGTATGAGAAGTATTCCTCTTGGGAATGATTCACAATAGCTTCGGTATACCTCTTGGGTTACCTCTTGCATATTGTTTAAGTATGAGAAGTATTCCTCTTGGGAATGCTTCACAATAGCTTCGGTATACCTCTTGGGTTACCTCTTGCATATTATTTAAGTATGAGAAGTATTCCTCTTGGGAATGCTTCACAATAGCTTCGGTATACCTCTTGAGTTACCTCTTGCATATTGTTTAAGTATGAGAAGTATTACTATTGGGAATGCTTCACAATAGCTTCAGTATACCTCTTGGGTTACCTCTTGCATATTGTTTAAGTATGAGAAGTATTCCTCTTGGAAATGCTTCAGAATAGCTTCGGTATACCTCTTTGGTAACATCTTGCATATTGTTTAGGTGTAAGAAGTATTCCTCTTGGGAATTCTTCGTAAGGTATTAACATATGACAATGCCAGCAATGTTGTCCTGTAATAACAATATATAACAATGCATCAATTGTTTGACGTGGTAGCCTATGTCAAAAGGAAGTTCATGCCATTCGTTTCTATTGACATGTAAATACCACGCCAAACTATCTTAGAATCGGTATAAAAAGAGTTAACACGAATAAGCAATATAGTACCATTCTAGCCCCCATTTCAATATAACTAAAGTATTTACATATTACGCCAAGGTATTGCGTATGATACTAGCTATGCGCGAATTAAGCTTTATAGGTTTCGCGAAATATTATCGCGTAGTAAGCTTCGGGGATCAAGTTTCTCGAATTAAGCTTCCATATTGAATTTCTATTAATCATAAGTTGTGTAGATTTCATCAGACCACTTATAGTAGTCAATATAATTATAACATAAGTTTCTAGCTATAAATGCTTAGAGCTGATGCGGACTGTCCGAAGGTAATACGGTATGCATGAAGGCAATAAGGCCTACCTGAAGGTTATACAGCATGTCCGAAGGTAATACGTCCTGTCCGGAGGTAATGCAATCCTTCTGGAGGTAATAAGGTCAATCTGGAGGTAATAAGGTCCGTCCGGAAGTAATATGGCATATTCGAAGGTAATAAGGTCCGTTCGTAGGTAATAACATCCGTCCGGAGGTAATAAGGTCCGTCCGGAGGTAATACGGCATGTTAGAAGGTAATAAGGTCCGCCCGATGGTAATAAGGTCCGTCCGGAGGTAAAATGCCCTTACCTAAGCCCTGAAGGTGTTAAAGCGCATCCCGGAGGCGTTAAGCGTGTCCCGAAGGTATGAAACGCGACCCGGAGGGATTAAGTGCGTTCCAAATGTATGAAACGCGTTCCGAAGGGATTAAGTGCATTCTGAAGGTATGAAACGCGTCCCGAAGGGATTAAGTGCGTTCCGAAGGTATGAAACGCGTCCCGAAGGGATTAAGTGCGTTCCAAAGGTATGAAACGCATCCTGAAAGGATTAAGTGCGTTCCGAAGGTATGAAACGTGTCCCGAAGGAATTAACTGCATTCTGAAGGTGGGAAACGCCTCCGAAAGGGATTAAGTGCGTTCCGAAGGTATGAAACGTGTCCTGAAGGCATTAAGTGCGTTTCGAATGTATTAAACGCGTCCCGAAGGGATTAATGTAGTGACATGAACTTTTCCATGTTTATATATATTAATTGAGATTGATATTTACATGATTAAATGTTTCCAACATGTTAAGCAATCAAACTTGTTAAGACTTGATTAATTGAAATATGTTTCATATAGACAATTGACCACCCAAGTTGACCGGTGATTCACGAACGTTAAAAGTTGTAAAAACTATATGATGACATATATATGGATATATATATAGTTAACATGATACTATGATAAGTAAACATATCATTAAGTATATTAACAATGAACTACATATGTAAAAACAAGACTACTAACTTAATGATTTTTAAACGAGACATATATGTAACGATTATCGTTGTAAAGACATTTAATGTATATATATCATATTAAGAGATATTCATACATGATAATATCATGATAATATAATAATTTAAAATCTCATTTGATATTATAAACATTGGGTTAACAACATTTAACAAGATCGTTAACCTAAAGGTTTCAAAACAACACTTACATGTAACGACTAACGATGACTTAACGACTCAGTTAAAATGTATATACATGTAGTGTTTTAATATGTATTTATACACTTTTGAAAGACTTCAATACACTTATCAAAATACTTCTACTTAACAAAAATGCTTACAATTACATCCTCGTTCAGTTTCATCAACAATTCTACTCGTATGCACCCGTATTCGTACTCGTACAATACACAGCTTTTAGATGTATGTACTATTGGTATATACACTCCAATGATCAGCTCTTAGCAGCCCATGTGAGTCACCTAACACATGTGGGAACCATCATTTGGCAACTAGCATGAAATATCTCATAAAATTACAAAAATATGAGTAATCATTCATGACTTATTTACATGAAAACAAAATTACATATCCTTTATATCTAATCCATACACCAATGACCAAGAACACCTACAAACACTTTTATTCTTCAATTTTCTTCATCTAATTGATCTCTCTCAAGTTCTATCTTCAAGTTCTAAGTGTTCTTCATAAATTCTACAAGTTCTAGTTACATAAAATCAAGAATAATTTCAAGTTTGCTAGCTCACTTCCAATCTTGTAAGGTGATCATCCAACCTCAAGAGATCTTTGTTTCTTACAGTAGGTTATCATTCTAATACAAGGTAATAATCATATTCAAACTTTGGTTTAATTTCTATAACTATAACAATCTTATTTCAAGTGTTGATCTTACTTGAACTTGTTTTCGTGTCATGATTATGCTTCAAGAACTTCGAGCCATCCAAGGATCCGTTGAAGCTAGATCCATTTTTCTCTTTTCTAGTAGGTTTATCAAAGGAACTTAAGGTAGTAATGATGTTCACAACATCATTCGATTCATACATATAAAGCTATCTTATTCGAAGGTTTAAACTTGTAATTACTAGAACATAGTTTAGTTAATTCTAAACTTGTTCGCAAACAAAAGTTAATCCTTCTAACTTGACTTTTAAAATAAACTAAACACATGTTCTATATCTATATGATATGCTAACTTAATGATTTAAAACCTGGAAACACGGAAAACACCGTAAAACCGGATTTACGCCGTCGTAGTAACACCGCGGGCTGTTTTGGGTTAGTTAATTAAAAACTATGATAAACTTTGATTTAAAAGTTGTTATTCTGAGAAAATGATTTTTATTTTGAACATAAAACTATATCCAAAAATTATGGTTAAACTCAAAGTGGAAGTATGTTTTCTAAAATGGTCATCTAGAAGTCGTTCTTTCGACTGAAATGACTACCTTTACAAAAACGACTTGTAACTTATTTTTCTGACTATAAACCTATACTTTTTCTGTTTATATTCATAAAATAGAGTTCAATATGAAACCATAGCAATTTGATTCACTCAAAACGGATTTAAAATGAAGAAGTTATGGGTAAAACAAGATTGGATAATTTTTCTCATTTTAGCTACGTGAAAATTGGTAACAAATCTATTCCAACCATAACTTAATCAACTTGTATTGTATATTATGTAATCTTGAGATACCATATACACGTATACAATGTTTCGACCTATCATGTTGACACATCTATATATATTTCGGAACAACCATAGACACTCTATATGTGAATGTTGGAGTTAGCTATACAGGGTTGAGGTTGATTCCAAAATATATATAGTTTGAGTTGTGATCAATACTGAGATACGTATACACTGGGTCGTGGATTGATTCAAGATAATATTTATCGATTTATTTCTGTACATCTAACTGTGGACAACTAGTTGTAGGTTACTAACGAGGACAGCTGACTTAATAAACTTAAAACATCAAAATATATTAAAAGTGTTGTAAATATATTTTGAACATACTTTGATATATATGTATATATTGTTATAGGTTCGTGAATCAACCAGTGGCCAAGTCTTACTTCCCGACGAAGTAAAAATCTGTGAAAGTGAGTTATAGTCCCACTTTTAAAATCTAATATTTTTGGGATGAGAATACATGCAGGTTTTATAAATGATTTACAAAATAGACACAAGTACGTGAAACTACATTCTATGGTTGAATTATTGAAATCGAATATGCCCCTTTTTATTAAGTCTGGTAATCTAAGAATTAGGGAACAGACACCCTAATTGACGCGAATCCTAAAGATAGATCTATTGGGCCTAACAACCCCCATCCAAAGTACCGGATGCTTTAGTACTTCAAAATTTATATCATATCCGAAGGGTGTCCCGGAATGATGGGGATATTCTTATATATGCATCTTGTTAATGTCGGTTACCAGGTGTTCACCATATGAATGATTTTTATCTCTATGTATGGGATGTGTATTGAAATATGAAATCTTGTGGTCTATTATTATGATTTGATATATATAGGTTAAACTTATAACTCACCAATATTTTTGTTGACGTTTTAAGCATGTTTATTCTCAGGTGATTATTAAGAGCTTCCGTTGTCGCATACTTAAATAAGGACGAGATTGGGAGTCCATGCTTGTATGATATTGTGTAAAAACTGCATTCAAGAAACTTATTTTATTGTAACATATTTGTATTGTAAACCATTATGTAATGGTCGTGTGTAAACAGGATATTTTAGATTATCATTATTTGATAATCTACGTAAAGCTTTTTAAACCTTTATTGATGAAATAAAGGTTATGGTTTGTTTTAAAATGAATGCAGTCTTTGAAAAAACGTCTCATATAGAAGTCAAAACCTCGCATCGAAATCAATTAATATGGAACGTTTTTAATCAATAAGAACGGGACATTTCAGTTGGTATCAGAGCGTTGGTCTTAGAGAACCAGAATTTTGCATTAGTGTGTCTTATCGAGTTTGTTAGGATGCATTAGTGAGTCTGGACTTCGACCGTGTTTACTTGAAAAATGATTGCTTAACAAATTTTGTTGGAAACTATATATTTTTAACATGTGAATATTATGTGATATATTAATCTCTTAACGCGTTTGATATTATGTGATAGATGCCTACCTCTAGAACAAGTCCCATTGACTCACCTAATAATAATGAAGAGTCAAATGTAAATTGGAATGATTCGTGGACTAATTCACAAGTTCCCGAAGAGGAACCGGAAGAAGAGTCGGAACCGGAAGAAGAATCGGAACCGAAAAAAGAATCGGAACCGGATGAAGAAATAGAACCGGTGGGGGAAATAATAAAACGGTTAAGTAAAAGAAAATTCTCAACCAACCGACCAAGGTTAATTATGGTCAATGGTGTTTCCGCCAAGGAAGCAAAATATTGGGAGGATTACCAATTCTCCGATGAATCGGATTCCGACGAGAATTCTGATGATGTTATAGAAATTACCCCAATTGAATTTAAAAAGGCAAAAGAAAATAATAAGGGAAAGGGCATAAAAATAGAGAAATCTAATTCCAACCCCGATGAACTTTATATGTATCGTCAACCCCCGAAGTCCTTAAGTTGTAACAATGACCCGGGAACCTCTAAACCACCAGGTTTTTCTAAATCAATGTGGAAAACGACGGCTCGTATTAGGGGAACATCATATATCCCTAGAAACTTGGCAAAACGAACCAAAACTGAAGAAGAAGAAACAAGCGAGTCGGAATAAGATAGTTGTATTCGTGTGGTGTAATATATGTAATATAGTATGCTTATGCTTTATGATATATGTAAAAATTGCTTGTATTAATAAGTATTTTTTTTTATGAATCTAACTCTTGTCTATTTTACAGTATAAAAACACAAAATGGATAGACAACCCAATATTTTAAGAGACCTACCCGGAGACATGATTGATGAAATCTTGTCTAGAGTCGGTCAGAATTCTTCGGAACAACTATTTAAGGCGAGATCAGTTTGTAAGACATTCGAAAAACGTTCCAAGAATGCCTTGGTTTATAAAAGGCTTTCGTTCGAAAGATGGGGGATATCACATTGGGAAATCCATAAATTACGATGTGTTTACTTTGACGCATATATTGCGGAGAACCCAAATGCAATTTTACGCAATGGGTTAAGAAATTATTTTGACTCAATATATCCGAATATTGGACTTCGTGATTTAGAAAAAGCGGCTAACATGCAACAGAAAGAAGCATGTTATGCTTACGGATTAGTAATGTTCGCTTCTCACCAAAGTGAGAACAAGAACATCGGGCTACAACTATTAAACAAAACGTTCCCACAAGTAACGGAGTCGGTAATTGGGGTAAGAAATGAGGTTTTTAGATTGTTACGGGACTGTTGGACATTACGTAACCCTCGTACCTTTGACGACGTTACAACACGCTTTCTTATCAACGGCCATAACGGTTATGTTCCACAAGACCAAGGATGGGAAGTAATCCTAGTAAAACCAGAATGCATGACTTTTTTCTGGACGTATGAATTACGTGTCTTTATTGCCTTTGCTGAACGACTTGTGTACTAGCTAGAATTATCTTCACAACCATCTTGTATCAAATTTATTGTGTGCTATATTTCATGCTATATGTAAAATAAGCGGTATTGTAAGTTTGTAAAATATTGTGTAAAAGTTTGAACGCGAAATATTATTATAATCAGTTTTTCATATAGAATTGTAGTAGTTGAATTGTATATTAGCTACTAAGTATGAACTTAACGGGTAGGTACTACCCGAATTTAAACTTATAAAACGCTAATATGAAGAAAAAGCTTTTATAAATGAGTTCATATTATGCTACGAAATACTATTAACTACTCTTAATATTCTGTATGATTAACTTGTTCCATTTGACTATTTTGAAGGAAATGGCACCGACTACTCGACACACCGTGAATATGAATGAAGAGGAATTCTGTACTATTCTAGCTTCAAACATAGCCGCAGTACAGGCTGTGCTACATACCAACAATAACCTTGGATCTAGCAGTACAGGAAATCGTGTAGGATGCACCTACAAAGAATTCACTGCCTGCAAACCTTTGGAATTTGATGGAACCGAAGGACCGATCGGATTGAAATGGTGGACCGAGAAGGTCGAATCGGTGTTTGCCATAAGTAAGTGTACTGAAGAGGACAAAGTGAAGTACGCTACGCATACCTTCATAGGTTCTGCGTTAACATGGTGGAATACCTATCTAGAGCAAGTGGGACAAGACGATGCGTACGCACTACCGTGGTCAGCATTCAAGCACTTGATGAACGAGAAGTACCGTCCCAGAACCCAGGTCAATAAGCTCAAGACAGAACTTAGAGGGTTACGAACCCAAGGATTTGATATTACCACATACGAAAGACGATTCACAGAATTGTGCCTATTATGTCCGGGAGCATTCGAAGATGAGGAAGAGAAGATCGACGCGTTTGTGAAAGGATTACCGGAAAGAATCCAAGAAGATATAAGTTCACATGAGCCCGCCTCCATACAACAAGCATGTAGAATGGCTCACAAACTAGTGAACCAGATTGAAGATAGAATTAAAGAACAGACTGCTGAAGAGGCCAATGTGAAGTAAGTCAAAAGAAAGTGGGAGGAAAACGGTGATAAGAATCACCAATACAATAACAACAGCAATTACAACAATAATCGCAACAATTATCCCAACAATCGCAACATCAATCGCAACTACAACAAACGGCCCAACAACAACAACAACAACAACAATAGCAACTACAACAATCATCCCAACAACAATAATAACCGCAACAACAACAACAATCAGAAACAGCTATGCCAAAGGTGTGAAAAGTATCACTCGGGGTTCTGCACCAAATTTTGCAACAAGTGTAAAAGAAATGGTTATAGCGCGGCAAAGTGTGAGGTCTACGGACCAGGGGTTAATAGAACAAAAGGAACAAATGGTGTCGGAACGAGTAATGGCAGAGTAAGTAGTGTCGGAGCAAGTTATGCCAATGTAGTTTGTTATAAATGTGGAAAACCGGGCCACATTATTAGAAATTACCCGAACCAGGAGAACACGAATGGACAAGGCCGCGGAAGAGTTTTCAATATTAATGCGACAGAGGCACAGGAAGACCCGGAGCTTGTTACGGGTACGTTTCTTATTGACAATAAATCTGCTTACGTTTTATTTTATTCGGGTGTGGATAGAAGCTATATGAGTAGAGATTTTTGTGCTAAATTAAGTTGTCCATTGACGCCTTTGGTGTGACGACCCGGAAATTTCCGACCAAATTTAAACTTTAATCTTTATATTATTCCGACACGATAAGCAAAGTTTGTTAAGTTAAATCTCAAGAATTTTAAACTGTGTTCATACATTCATTATAACCTCGACCAAATTTCGACGATTCACGAACCGTTATATATAAATAGATATGTATATGTATATATATATTATAACTTGAGAATATTAATAAAGTATTAAACGTATAATACTTTACACGAACGTATTTGTTTCAATATGATTTTCGACGAAAAAAAATATATTAAATGATTGAATTATCAGAAACATTGAATTATGATTACAAGTCTCTGTTGAGAGGTCCACTATGATTTGAGAAAATCTATTCCTCTTAACGATATTCAGAATAATTTGTAAAGCTATTTATAAATAAAAACAAAAAGTGTCATTTACGAAAGTTAGACAAAAGTTAGTGGAGAATTGATTTCCATAATATTCTATTAATCTATTTTCAAACGTACAAAGACGTTTTCAGTTTAAAAAGAATTTTATTATTAAAACGTATATAACTTTTATAAATATCTAGAATCACTTTTGATAACTCATTACTTAACCAGTATAATAAATATAACGATATTTATATTTTATTTCATTAAATATATATAACGATTTAAATTAATATTATATATATTTATACGCGTATTATACATACATAGTTTTTTATACTTTTACTATACTTTAACTTTACTTTTACTTTACTTTTACTTTACTTTAACTTTAATAATTCATACTTTAATAATTCACTTTAATAATTCATACTTTAATAATTCACTTTAATAATTCATATTTTAATAATTCACTTTAATAATTCATACTTTAATAATTCACTTTAATAATTCATACTTTAATAATTCAAAAATCTATTATAAATAGAATTCAATAGGTTTCATTATTTCATAGAAACTTGAAAATATATTTCTCTTAACTCTCTTAATCGATTTATATATATATATATATATTTGCTCTGTATTATTTCAAGATATTATTAGTATACATAAAATATTACGACGGAGTGCTGTCCGAGTGATTTCAAAATAGTTTTTTTGAATGATTCGAAGCTAAGAAAATTATGGGTTATAGCTATGGAGGTGATGGGTATGGTTCATGGGTATGCTCGTGAGGTCAATCTAGTATTTATCATCTCCGTTGCGTCTACGTACTTTCCTGCAATATTGAATCTCAATATTGATACGTTCGTGAATCCGAGGCCAACCTTGCACTTGTTAAATGACGTTATATGTATTTTTACTACGAAATACAGTATTGTGAGTTTCATTTGCTCCCTTTTATATATATTTTTGGGACTGAGAATACATGCGCTGTTTTTATAAATGTTTTACGAAATAAGCACAAGTACTAAAACTAATTCTACGTGGGTTTAAACCAGAAATATACCCTTAGCTTGGTAACATTAAACTACTTGTCTATGTACGGTAGGCGCGAATCCTAAAGATAGATCTATTGGGCCTGACAAACCCCATCCTGACTATGGGATGCTTTAGTACTTCGAGGTTATTTTAAACACACCTGATCTGGTGTACTTCAGAGGGTAAAACATGAACGTTAAGGCTTGTTACCGGGTGCCTACAACTTATAGAATACTTTTATACACTTGCGAGTGTACATATATTTATAAACGGAAATCTTGTGGTCTATTAATATGTTGAAATGATTGTTATGATAAACCTATGAACTCACCGACCTTTTGGTTGACACTTTAAAGCATGTTTATTCTCAGGTATTAAAGAAATCTTCCGCTGTGCATTAGCTCATTTTAAGGATATTACTTGGAGTCATTCATGGCATATTTTGAAAGACGTTGCATTCGAGTCATTGAGTTCATCAAGATTATTATTAAGCCAAATTTTAGTTGGATGTATTATGAAATGGTGTGCATGCCATCAACTTTCGTTGTAAAGAAAGTTTGTCTTTTAAAAACGAATGCAATGTTTGTAAAATGTATCATATAGAGGTCAAATACCTCGTGATGTAATCAACCATTGTGAATCGTTTAAAATATATATGAACGGGTCCTTTCAGTTGGTATCAGAGCGATGGTCTTAGCGAACCAGGTCTGCATTACTGTGCCTAACTGATAGTCGTTAGGATGTATTAGTGAGTCTGGACTTCGACCGTGTCTGCATTTCAAAAGTTTTGCTCATCATTCTTGTCGGAAATTACCTGCTTATCATTCTTAGTCTAGACACATCTTATTGCATTGATTGCATGAATAGTGTATAGACAAAATTTATATCTTAGCGTATCTGCTAATTCATATCTTAGCGTATCTGTTACTGTAAACTTTGCCTGACATATTCCGTAAATTCCTCCGTAATCTACGAAACCTTTTGCTCTATATAATTAGAATACCACCCAATAGCCGGAAAATCATTTCATATCGAAAAATTCTTTATTCAATCGTACGAAATGGAATTCGTCATTAGTTCAAGTCCCTCGGATTCTGAAATGGAATCCCACTCAAGTTCTGAAAGCAGTGTGACCGGAATGGATCAACCAATTAGTCATCATCTATTCTGGATGAATTGGGGATGGGTCCGTAGCCTCCTTAATCATTGGAGACAAGAAGAATGTGATCCCTTCCATCCACCACATTGCCCTCTTGGCGAAGAACCTGAAGCACTTACCGGCGAACCTATCCGAAACACCATTTTCTCTCTTATTTCTAGAGTATCTCGTCACGATTACATACTACACCAAATTCTAGATTTTATTTATCCGCTCGTCCGAACCAAAAATCACCCCGGTGTAATAGAAGAAGTCAACGAGCTTCGCGCTCGGGTAGTGGCTTTGGTGAATATGGTGCAAAGGTTACAAACACCAGCAGCAGCACTAGCAGCATAAACAGTACCACCATCAGCAACACCAACAGTACCATCACCACCACTAACAACAACATCCACATCCCACACCGCAACATCACAATCTGTATCTCAAACATCAACGTCATACGCCCTGTAAATATCCAGGAATATCAACAACAACAAACGATGAAGTATTAATTCATAAACTTCATTGAAGAGATATCTCTGCGGTAGTTATGTAATCTCCAAAATCTTAGAGATTATTTAATTCTGACCGTAAATCGGATGAGTGAACGGAGATGGTAGAGTAGAAACTTTGATCAAAAATGGTGTACGATTTACAAGCTAGAATTGTTTTACCAACAGCATCAACAGGACCGTAGCATCATCAACACAGTCAGTGCCGTCAGTATCGTCAGAATCAACAGCACCTGTAACATCACAAACTCTGTCAGTTCAAGAATCATTGTGGACATCATTACGAATCAACAACAAATATATTGTATCAACGAGTTATGAAGTATTAACTCATTTCCAATCGAAAGATTTATATGTATATTTTATATGTATAAATTTTTAAACCATAATAAATCTTCCCGTACTAAGCTATTATGTGTGAATCTTAACTACTCAGTTAATTCATATTACAAATATGCAATGATGTACGTCCTTCGTCCGCAACTTAACCATCGTTAATTACAATCTCTGTCTCAATTCAATAAAAAATCCAATTCATAATAAATCAAGTGTATTATTCGAATATATGTTTGATTTTACACTTTCATCATCGATGTACTCGAAACTTTTCAAATAACATCATTCGTACCTTGCGAAGTTCACAAGAATTTCACGAAAACCAACAAATAACAAAGTAATGATTCATAATTTCAATATTATTGAAGAAATACTTATGCAATTTATAAAGTTTTAGGGATTACTCAATTCTAGTTCCAACCATAAAACAAATGAGTTTAATTTAATATTAACTCATTAAATCTATATTACATCTAAAGAAAATATACACATATATTTTCATAAAGACTGTAATAAACTTCTTTTGTACAAAATATTAATTGTGAAATTTGTTTTAACGGGTAGGTAATACCCGAGAGATATATAAATTCACAATTAATATATTACATTTTTCGAAACTGATTCAGCAATCATCAACTATACTCCCTACTTTCACAACAATATCCATTCTTTCATATAAATCAAAACAATCATACTCATTCAAATTCAATTACATATTCTGATTTTGAAATCGCATAATTCAATTCGAAATATAACCAGTATCATCACTCTTAGATTCCTATATCTTTAAAAGCTATACTTTGATTTCAAAACTGTGTTAGAACATCATATGTATTAATGATTACAATATGTGCTCAAACCCTTCGAAATTCCTGAAGACACTTCAACTAAGGAACAATCGAGATGATGATCCAACCACAAGTTACCCACAGTTATACACCTGAAAAAAAAACTCTCAAAACCCAAGTCATAGTTCGACACGTATCCGTGTTAGACCCTTTGGCATTTACTAGCTAAAATAACTTTTCAATTCCGTTTCAAAATAGACAGTTTTGTCACAGCTCCAGCAAGTCATCTTCGACTTCTCAATCAAAACAGTCTTATTATAACCTCGATAGATACGTTGCCCTTTCGCCAATGTTACCGGGGAATCGTTTATAATCACCACATTAGCAATAAACTTACCAACAACTTCATTGATCTTTGACTTTCCAAAAAAAAAAATCATTATAATTATCGAAACCCTATCATATACTCATTCGTACCTTATAACAAGAATTGCCATACCAATTATTGAGAATCAGCAATCAGTATTTTGAAACCTCGTAGCATGTCTACATCAACAATTACATATACACACAACGTCTACCTCCAAGACTTACATTCTTTGAATGAGAAATTTCTGAAAAACACCCTAAACTGCGAACCAGTTCTCGTAATTTTGAAAAATGCTGATGAAGCAGCAAAAACTGTAAACGACCTTTACAGTAAAAAGTTGGATGATAAAGGATAGTATATTGGCAAAGCTCAGTAAAAGGGAAGCTTTGGAACTGGAAAACGGATTGAGCAAAGTATGAAGGAGGCTGTGGACAAATCACAAAGGCTGAACCTGCCTTCAAAGAATCCAAATGATTCAGTACTTGCTGAAGTCATTAACGAATACCTTGCTCCTGACTCTAAACCCCTGCGGACAATATCCTTCATCATCCTCTGATATTATATATTCTAAGATATCATCGTATCTTTCATTATAAATATCATCCATACTTCTGAAGATATTTTTATAATTATTCTTATCTGAAATCATTTACCTCTTCGCGCTATCTGTATTATATCATAAAAGAAACTATTTTAGTTTCTAAATTCTGAAACATTCGAGTTTAAAATATGAATATTCTTGAAGAAGTGTTGGGAGCTGAAGCATGAGTTAGTATAATATAATGACACTTGATCAACGTGATTATATTACAGTAATTCATGCTGAGTTTCTAAATGGAACATGATGATTCACAGATCATAACGTCATCATGTGCTATGTTACACGACTCTTGTATTCTCTTCGATCTCTAAATATCAAGAAAATATTTCTTGATAATTCGGCCTTTTCCGAGGTATTCTGGTAATTTGACAAGTCAAGATCGTGTCATTACAATTTCCTTCCTAGAACATTAACAATGTTCATTCCGAAATTATATCTGCGAATTCTGGACCATTACAAGCGGTGCTTAATCGCAAGAAGAAGAAACGAAAGGACAAAGCTCCGAACTAGAAATGGGAGTATAAATCATAGCAAATAGAAGAGAGCATTAACTGTGGATGATAATGATTATAGAAGAAGCAAGGACTTTGAAATATAAGGGAAGATATAAAACCCAACAACAACCCAGAAATCACAAACCGTATATATCAATGCATATAGCAATATAAAGACACGAAAGAACTAAAAACACTATAAAACCAAGAGTATAGTAGAAGTAAATAGATTCTTCCGGAGGCAGATGAAAAAGAAGAGCGACAGATATGAAAGTGAGGAGTATATCAAGAATCAGCACTGGATGAAGCATATTGACAAATACTTTAAAATATGAGTTGAGAAGGTGTGAGTTGTAAGAAAACAAATGAGGTGGATTTATAGTGAAATATCCGACAGAGAAATCAAAATGGATTATCGCATTAATTCAAAGAGGATCATAAATTCCTTAATCGCCGAATAATCAAATCCAATATAGATTACAAGGATTTTCTTTTCGAAGATCAATCGTGATGACATCAAAAGATACGACGAATCACTATTATCTTATTTCATTCATTTACGATAACTTCACTCACACGCTTCGAGTAATCGAATTATTTTATCCATTCTTCTTGAACATGATAAAACTCTATAATCGTTATAATAACATTCTCATTGTTAGTCATGACGACCTCTATCAAATTTCGGGGACGAAATTTCTTTAACGGGTAGGTACTGTGACGACCCAGAAATTTCCGACCAAATTTAAACTTTAATCTTTATATTATTCCGACACGATAAGCAAAGTTTGTTAAGTTAAATCTCAAGAATTTTAAACTGTGTTCATACATTCATTATAACCTCGACCAAATTTCGACGATTCACGAACCGTTATATATAAATAGATATGTATATGTATATATATATTATAACTTGAGAATATTAATAAAGTATTAAACGTATAATACTTTACACGAACGAATTTGTTTCAATATGATTTTCGACGAAAAAAAAAATATATTAAATGATTGAATTATCAGAAACATTGAATTATGATTACAAGTCTCTGTTGAGAGGTCCACTATGATTTGAGAAAATCTATTCCTCTTAACGATATTCAGAATAATTTGTAAAGCTATTTATAAATAAAAACAAAAAGTGTCATTTACGAAAGTTAGACAAAAGTTAGTGGAGAATTGGTTTCCATAATATTCTATTAATCTATTTTCAAACGTACAAAGACGTTTTCAGTTTAAAAAGAATTTTATTATTAAAACGTATATAACTTTTATAAATATCTAGAATCACTTTTGACAACTCATTACTTAACCAGTATAATAAATATAACGATATTTATATTTTATTTCATTAAATATATATAACGATTTAAATTAATATTATATATATTTATATGCGTATTATACATACATAGTTTTTTATACTTTTACTATACTTTAACTTTACATTTACTTTACTTTTACTTTACTTTAACTTTAATAATTCATACTTTAATAATTCACTTTAATAATTCATACTTTAATAATTCACTTTAATAATTCATACTTTAATAATTCACTTTAATAATTCATACTTTAATAATTCAAAAATCTATTATAAATAGAATTCAATAGGTTTCATTATTTCATAGAAACTTGAAAATATATTTTTCTAAACTCTCTCAATCGATTTATATATATATATATATATTTGCTCTGTATTATTTCAAGATATTATTAGTATACATAAAATATTACGACGGAGTGCTGTCCGAGTGATTTCAAAATAGTTTTTTTGAATGATTCGAAGCTAAGGAAATTATGGGTTATAGCTATGGAGGTGATGGGTATGGTTCATGGGTATGCTCGTGAGGTCAATCTAGTATTTATCATCTCCGTTGCGCCTACGTACTTTCCTGCAATATTGAATCTCAATATTGATACGTTCGTGAATCCGAGGCCAACCTTGCACTTGTTAAATGACGTTATATGTATTTTTACTACGAAATACAGTATTGTGAGTTTCATTTGCTCCCTTTTATATATATTTTTGGGACTGAGAATACATGCGCTGTTTTTATAAATGTTTTACGAAATAGGCACAAGTACTAAAACTAATTCTACGTGGGTTTAAACCAGAAATATACCCTTAGCTTGGTAACATTAAACTACTTGTCTATGTACGGTAGGCGCAAATCCTAAAGATAGATCTATTGGGCCTGACAAACCCCATCCTGACTATGGGATGCTTTAGTACTTCGAGGTTATTTTAAACACACCTGATCTGGTGTACTTCAGAGGGTAAAACATGAACGTTAAGGCTTGTTACCGGGTGCCTACAACTTATAGAATACTTTTATACACTTGCGAGTGTACATATATTTATAAACGGAAATCTTGTGGTCTATTAATATGTTGAAATGATTGTTATGATAAACCTATGAACTCACCAACCTTTTGGTTGACACTTTAAAGCATGTTTATTCTCAGGTATTAAAGAAATCTTCCGCTGTGCATTAGCTCATTTTAAGGATATTACTTGGAGTCATTCATGGCATATTTTGAAAGACGTTGCATTCGAGTCATTGAGTTCATCAAGATTATTATTAAGCCAAATTTTAGTTGGATGTATTATGAAATGGTGTGCATGCCATCAACTTTCGTTGTAAAGAAAGTTTGTCTTTTAAAAACGAATGCAATGTTTGTAAAATGTATCATATAGAGGTCAAATACCTCGCGATGTAATCAACTATTGTGAATCGTTTATAATGTATATGAACGGGTCCTTTCATTTTGATAGTAAATTTTTACTCGAATTAGCAAATGGTAAATTAATTTCAGCAGATAATATATGTCGGAATCGAGAAATTAAACTGGTTAGCGAAACATTTAAGATTGATTTGATACCAGTAGAGTTAGGGAGTTTTGATGTGATAATCGGTATGGACTGGTTGAAAGAAGTGAAAGCAGAGATCGTTTGTTACAAAAATGCAATTCGCATTATACGAGAAAAAGGAAAACCCTTAATGGTGTACGGAGAAAAGGGCAACACGAAGCTACATCTTATTAGTAATTTGAAGGCACAAAAACTAATAAGAAAAGGTTGCTATGCTGTTCTAGCACACGTCGAGAAAGTACAAACTGAAGAAAAGAGCATCAATGATGTTCCCATTGCAAAAGAATTTCCCGATGTATTTTCGAAAGAATTACCGGGATTACCCCCACATCGATCCGTTGAATTTCAAATAGATCTTGTACCAGGAGCTGCACCAATAGCTCGTGCTCCTTACAGACTCGCACCCAGCGAGATGAAAGAACTGCAAAGCCAATTACAAGAACTTTTAGAGCGTGGTTTCATTCGACCAAGCACATCACCGTGGGGAGCTCCTGTTTTGTTTGTCAAGAAGAAAGATGTTACATTCAGGTTGTGTATCGCCTACCGAGAGTTGAACAAACTTACCATCAAGAACCGATACCCACTACCGAGAATCGACGACTTATTTGATCAACTACAAGGCTCGTCTATTTATTCAAAGATTGACTTACGTTCCGGGTATCATCAAATGCGGGTGAAAGAAGATGATATTCCAAAGACTGCTTTCAGAACACGTTACGGTCATTACGAGTTTATGGTCATGCCGTTTGGTTTAACTAATGCATCAGCTGTGTTCATGGACCTTATGAACCGAGTGTGTGGACCATACCTTGACAAGTTTGTCATTGTTTTCATTGATGACATACTTATTTACTCAAAAAATGACCAAGAACACGGTGAACATTTGAGAAAGGTGTTAGAAGTATTGAGGAAGGAAGAATTGTACGTTAAGTTTTCAAAGTGTGCATTTTGGTTGGAAGAAGTTCAATTCCTCGGTCACATAGTGAACAAAGAAGGTATTAAGGTGGATCCGGCAAAGATAGAAACTGTTGAAAAGTGGGAAACCCCGAAAACTCCGAAACACATACGCCAGTTTTTAGGACTAGCTGGTTACTACAGAAGGTTCATCCAAGACTTTTCCAGAATAGCAAAACCCTTGACTGCATTAACGCATAAAGGGAAGAAATTTGAATGGAATGATGAACAAGAGAAAGCGTTTCAGTTATTGAAGAAAAAGCTAACTATGGCACCTATATTGTCATTACCTGAAGGGAATGATGATTTTGTGATTTATTGTGACGCATCAAAGCAAGGTCTCGGTTGTGTATTAATGCAACGAACGAAGGTGATTGCTTATGCGTCTAGACAATTGAAGATTCACGCACAAAATTATACGACGCATGATTTGGAATTAGGCGCGGTTGTTTTTGCATTAAAGACTTGGAGGCACTACTTATATGGGGTCAAAAGTATTATATATACCGACCACAAAAGTCTTCAACACATATTTAATCAGAAACAACTGAATATGAGGCAGCGTAGGTGGATTGAATTATTGAATGATTACGACTTTGAGATTCGTTACCACCCGGGGAAGGCAAATGTGGTAGCCGATGCCTTGAGCAGGAAGGACAGAGAACCCATTCGAGTAAAATCTATGAATATAATGATTCATAATAACCTTACTACTCAAATAAAGGAGGCGTAACAAGGAGTTTTAAAAGAGGGAAATTTAAAGGATGAAATACCCAAAGGATCAGAGAAGCATCTTAATATTCGGGAAGACGGAACCCGGTATAGGGCTGAAAGGATTTGGGTACCAAAATTTGGAGATATGAGAGAAATAGTACTTAGAGAAGCTCATAAAACCAGATACTCAATACATCCTGGAACGGGAAAGATGTATAAGGATCTCAAGAAACATTTTTGGTGGCCGGGTATGAAAGCCGATGTTGCTAAATACGTAGGAGAATGTTTGACGTGTTCTAAGGTCAAAGCTGAGCATCAGAAACCATCAGGTCTACTTCAACAACCCGAAATCCCGGAATGGAAATGGGAAAACATTACCATGGATTTCATCACTAAATTGCCAAGAACTGCAAGTGGTTTTGATACTATTTGGGTAATAGTTGATCATCTCACCAAATCAGCACACTTCCTGCCAATAAGAGAAGATGACAAGATGGAGAAGTTAGCACGACTGTATTTGAAGGAAGTCGTCTCCAGACATGGAATACCAATCTCTATTATCTCTGATAGGGATGGCAGATTTATTTCAAGATTCTGGCAGACATTACAGCAAGCATTAGGAACTCGTCTAGACATGAGTACTGCCTATCATCCACAAACTGATGGGCAGAGCGAAAGGACGATACAAATGCTTGAAGACATGCTACGAGCATGTGTTATTGATTTCGAAAACAGTTGGGATCGACATCTACCGTTAGCAGAATTTTCCTACAACAACAGCTACCATTCAAGCATTGAAATGGCGCCGTTTGAAGCACTTTATGGTAGAAAGTGCAGGTCTTCGATTTGTTGAAGTGAAGTGGGGGATAGACAGATTACGGGTCCGGAGATTATACAAGAAACTATCGAGAAGATCATCCAAATTCAACAACGGTTGAAAACCGCCCGAAGTCGACAAAAGAGCTACGCTGACATTAAAAGAAAAGATATAGAATTTGAAATTGGAGAGATGGTCATGCTTAAAGTTGCACCTTGGAAAGGCGTTGTTCGATTTGGTAAACGAGGGAATTAAATCCAAGGTATATTGGACCATTCAAGATTATTGATCGTGTCGGACCAGTAGCTTACCGACTTGAGTTACCTCAACAACTCGCGGCTGTACATAACACTTTCCACGTCTCGAATTTGAAGAAATGTTTTGCTAAAGAAGATCTCACTCTTCCGTTAGATGAAATCCAAATCAACGAAAAACTCCAATTCATCGAAGAACCCATCGAAATAATGGATCGTGAGGTTAAAAGACTTAAGCAAAACAAGATACCAATTGTTAAGGTTCGATGGAATGCTCGTAGAGGACCCAAGTTCACCTAGGAGCGTGAAGATCAGATGAAGAAGAAATACCCGCATCTATTTCTAGAAGATTCGTCAACACCTTCAACAGCTTAAAATTTCGGGACGAAATTTATTTAACGGGTAGGTACTGTAGTGACCCGAACTTTTCCATGTTTATATATATTAATTGAGATTGATATTTACATGATTAAATTTTTCCAACATGTTAAGCAATCAAACTTGTTAAGACTTGATTAATTGAAATATGTTTCATATAGACAATTGACCACCCAAGTTGACCGGTGATTCACGAACGTTAAAAGTTGTAAACACTATATGATGACATATATATGGATATATATATAGTTAACATGATACTATGATAAGTAAACATATCATTAAGTATATTAACAATGAACTACATATGTAAAAACAAGACTACTAACTTAATGATTTTTAAACGAGACATATATGTAACGATTATCGTTGTAAAGACATTTAATGTATATATATATCATATTAAGAGATATTCATACATGATAATATCATGATAATATAATAATTTAAAATCTCATTTGATATTATAAACACTGGGTTAACAACATTTAACAAGATCGTTAACCTAAAGGTTTCAAAACAACACTTACATGTAACGACTAACGATGACTTAACGACTCAGTTAAAATGTATATACATGTAGTGTTTTAATATGTATTTATACACTTTTGAAAGAATTCAATACACTTATCAAAATACTTCTACTTAACAAAAATGCTTACAATTACATCCTCGTACAGTTTCATCAACAATTCTACTCGTATGCACCCGTATACTCGTACAATACACAGCTTTTAGATGTATGTACTATTGTTATATACACTCCAATGATCAGCTCTTAGCAGCCCATGTGAGTCACCTAACACATGTGGGAACCATCATTTGGCAACTAGCATGAAATATCTCATAAAATTACAAAAATATGAGTAATCATTCATGACTTATTTACATGAAAACAAAATTACATATCCTTTATATCTAATCCATACACCAACGACCAAAAACACCTACAAAAACTTTTATTCTTCAATTTTCTTCATCTAATTGATCTCTCTCAAGTTCTATCTTCAAGTTCTAAGTGTTCTTCATAAATTCTACAAGTTCTAGTTACATAAAATCAAGAATACTTTCAAGTTTGCTAGCTCACTTCCAATCTTGTAAGGTGATCATCCAACCTCAAGAAATCTTTGTTTCTTACAGTAGGTTATCATTCTAATACAAGGTAATAATCATATTCAAACTTTGGTTTAATTTCTATAACTATAACAATCTTATTTCAAGTGATGATCTTACTTGAACTTGTTTTCGTGTCATGATTCTGCTTCAAGAACTTCGAGCCATCCAAGGATCCGTTGAAGCTAGATCCATTTTTCTCTTTTATAGTAGGTTTATCCAAAGAACTTAAGGTAGTAATGATGTTCATAACATCATTCGATTCATACATATAAAGCTATCTTATTCGAAGGTTTCAACTTGTAATCACTCGAACATAGTTTAGTTAATTCTAAACTTGTTCGCAAACAAAAGTTAATCCTTCTAACTTGACTTTTAAAATCAACTAAACACATGTTCTATATCTATATGATATGCTAACTTAATGATTTAAAACCTGGAAACACGAAAAACACCGTAAAACCGGATTTACGCCGTCGTAGTAACACCGCGGGCTGTTTTGGGTTAGTTAATTAAAAACTATGATAAACTTTGATTTAAAAGTTGTTATTCTGAGAAAATGATTTTTATTATGAACATAAAACTATATCCAAAAATTATGGTTAAACTCAAAGTGGAAGTATGTTTTCTAAAATGGTCATCTAGACGTCGTTCTTTTGACTGAAATGACTACCTTTACAAAAATGACTTGTAACTTATTTTTCTAACTATAAACCTATACTTTTTCTGTTTAGATTCATAAAATAGAGTTCAATATGAAACCATAGTAATTTGATTCACTCAAAACAGATTTAAAATGAAGAAGTTATGGGTAAAACAAGATTGGATAATTTTTCTCATTTTAGCTACGTGAAAATTGGTAACAAATCTATTCCAACCATAACTTAATCAACTTGTATTGTATACTATGTAATGTTGAGATACCATAGACACGTATACAATGTTTCGACCTATCATGTTGACACATCTATATATATTTCGGAACAACCATAGACACTCTATATGTGAATGTTGGAGTAAGCTATACAGGGTTGAGGTTGATTCCAAAATATATATAGTTTGAGTTGTGATCAATACTGAGATACATAAACACTGGGTCGTGGATTGATTCAAGATAATATTTATCGATTTATTTCTATACATCTAACTGTGGACAACTAGTTGTAGGTTACTAACGAGGACAGCTGACTTAATAAACTTAAAACATCAAAATATATTAAAAGTGTTGTAAATATATTTTGAACATACTTTGATATATATGTATATATTGTTATAGGTTCGTGAATCAACCAGTGGCCAAGTCTTACTTCCCGACGAAGTAAAAATCTGTGAAAGTGAGTTATAGTCCCACTTTTAAAATCTAATATTTTTGGGATGAGAATACATGCAGGTTTTATAAATGATTTACAAAATAGACACAAGTACGTGAAACTACATTCTATGGTTGAATTATTGAAATCGAATATGCCCCTTTTTATTAAGTCTGGTAATCTAAGAATTAGGGAACAGACACCCTAATTGACGCGAATCCTAAAGATAGATCTATTGGGCCTAACAACCCCCATCCAAAGTACCGGATGCTTTAGTACTTCGAAATTTATATCATATCCGAAGGGTGTCCCGGAATGATGGGGATATTCTTATATATGCATCTTGTTAATGTCGGTTACCAGGTGTTCACCATATGAATGATTTTTATCTCTATGTATGGGATGTGTATTGAAATATGAAATCTTGTGGTCTATTATTATGATTTGATATATATAGGTTAAACCTATAACTCACCAACATTTTTGTTGACGTTTTAAGCATGTTTATTCTCAGGTGATTATTGAGAGCTTCCGCTGTCGCATACTTAAATAAGGACGAGATTTGGAGTCCATGCTTGTATGATATTGTGTAAAAACTGCATTCAAGAAACTTATTTTGTTGTAACATATTTGTATTGTAAACCATTATGTAATGGTCGTGTGTAAACAGGATATTTTAGATTATCATTATTTGATAATCTACGTAAAGCTTTTTAAACCTTTATTGATGAAATAAAGGTTTTGGTTTGTTTTAAAATGAATGCAGTCTTTGAAAAAACGTCTCATATAGAGGTCAAAACCTCGCAACGAAATCAATTAATATGGAACATTTTTAATCAATAAGAACGGGACATTTCAATTAAGTGCGCTCTGAAGTTATGAAATGCGTCCTGAAGGGATTAAGTGCGTTCTGAAGGTATGAAACGCGTCCCGATGGGATTAAGTGCATTAAGTGCATTCCAAAGGTATGAAATGCTTCCCGAAGGGATTAAGTGAGTTCCGAAGGTATGAAACGTGTCCCGAAGACATTAAGTGCATTCCGAAGGTATGAAACGCGTCCTGAAGGGATTAAGTGCGAACATGTCCCGAAGGCATTAAGTGCGTTTCGAAGGTATTAAACGCGTCCTGAAGGGATTAAGTACGCTCTGAAGGTATGAAACGCGTCCCGAAGGCATTAAGCTAGATCCGAAGGTATAACAATGTTTGCGTTTTGAATAGCGCATGAGAATTTATTCTCATTACAAATAATAAAAGCTAGGGATACATGTAACAATTAAATATAACAATACTAACATCGAAATACGTGATGATGTATTTAATCCGACCATGTGTAACGTTTGTCACCATGTGTTTAATTTTCACAATTATAAAACATATCGAGTGAGTATACCGTGTTATGATACGAAACGGGGAGAGTACCTCTGGGTTTTTTTTTCTCTTTTGAAAAACAGTCCGGTAAGGAACAAAACAATGTTTTATATTTTAAAAACACAAATACAATCTGTTAAAAACGGTATTACGTATGTTAAATCACCAAATTTGACAACTTAGTGAAAAGAAAGATGAATTTTTCGGGTCATGTTGATGATAAATTAAATCAACGAATTCCGAGCATTCACGGATGAAATTTTTCATGAGATTGCATATTGAAATAGATGAAAACTTACAAACACGAGTCGAATTTGACTCGTTAGTACGTTTATCGGTAGGAACGTGAACTATATTGTTGCGTAGTCCCACGTATGGCGCCATTTGTTTGTACACTTTTCGGCGAATTATTGTTGAAGAGATGATACCGGTTAGCTCTAAACAAAAGTGTGATGAAAAGGGTAAATAAGAGTGGTTTATACTCTTGTTGGCGATTCCCCGAAGGTAGCAAGAAGGCTTGTTTTACGCCACCAAGGTATTTAGGACATTTGTGATGTGTGTGTTCTTGTTGGCGATTCCCCGAAGGTAGTACGAAGGTATCGTACTTTACGCCACGAAGGTACAATATAGAGAGTTGTATGTGTTTAGTCAAGTATGACTTGAGAGTGTGAGTTGAGAGTGTATTTTATGGCTCATGGCCTCTCCCTTTCCAGAGCTCATAGCCCTCTATTTATAGTGAAGGTGATTCCTTAGGCATTAAGGATATGCTCTGTAAGATGCTCTGTAAGCTGCTATGTAAAGCTGCTCTGTAAAGCTGCTCCCAAGGCAGTCAAAGATGCTCTGTTGCATCAGTTCCCAAAGCTCTGTAAAGAGAGCATTGACTTTCCTTAAATGTCTAATATACTTTTGGAAAGCAATAATGTTCCTTTCCTTTGACTCAAGTTTGACTGCGGTTATCGAGGCACTAGATTGCTTCGTTGCTGGACGTAGCTTCGTTGCTGGACTTAGCTTCGTTGTTGGACTTAGCTTCGTTGTTGGACGTAGCTTCGTTGCTGGACTTAGCTTCATTGTTGGACTTAGCTTCGTTGATGGACGTAGCTTCGTTGTTGGACTTAGCTTCGTTGCTTGACTTAGCTTTGTAAGTATATGAAAGGTGGGGTACACTATCAGCTACCAAACCGAACACACTATCGAAGGAACCATATTAACCGGCTTTGAAAGCACCTTTTCAGTTCCTTGCATCTGTATGAGACGTCTTCTCGTCAACTTGTTGAGATCAATTAATATAAGTCAATAATTGAATACAATAACAAAATGACAAAATATACATATACACCTTCTACTTAAAAAAAACCTCTCAAACGAGAGTAAAATCTACTTGTAGCCTAGCACTCTAGTAGGCCACCAACCATACACTATATTAAATGGGGACGCTCAAATATATTATTTTTCCGTCTCACTAAAAATGTTCATGTTACTTTTTTTTAAGACGTCTCATTTAAATTGTTCACTTTGTATTTTAACTAATCCAAAGAGGTTATAACGAAGAGAGAAGTATTTTATTCGTAGAGAATGATGTTAGTGAAATTTTCTAAATTGTATCAGACGAATAGAGAACAAGTTAGAGGCTCAACTCTCGACACTCTTAAATCACCAAAACCAGCACACATAATGAAGATAATGATTCATGAACTCTTTTTCAACTCTCGTCTTCTTTTATATATAAAGACAAAAGGTTATAGAGAAACGAAGAAGTTTTTAACGCCAACAGTCAGGAGATACGGGGGTGGTGTTTTGGGGGGGGGGGGGGGGGGGGGGGGGGGGTCTCGATCCTAAAAATTATAGAGAGATTAACGAGGAAACAACTGGATAGATACGATCACAAAAGCTAAACACAAGATCATAACCTAAGCTAAACAAAATAAACTGGATAGAAGACACAACCAACTAAAATACTAAGTCGACAACATCCTAAGGAACTACCTTATTTAGATTGCCGTTTACCATCCAACCGACCGATTATCAAACTTGAAAGAAAAGACGTTAGAGAAATCGTCACCAATTAATGTTGCCAAAAAAGGAGCTACCGCTCCACGATCTTCAACTCCCCTTTAGCACAACTCCTACATTCATATAGCCAACAAAAAATTATTTTTTTTTTAACTGAAAACCAAATTATCAATTAAACTATCTTCTTCTCAAAATCTATCTATTTGAGAAATTAAATATAAGTCCGTTGAGTAAAGGGATTTTTTATACGTGATAAATAAAGACCAAAATAAAATAATGTAAAATGAAATACAATACCAGCCATAACATGTGAGCTTTAATCAACCATACTGTTTAAAAATTTCTGAAATACAAAACCAAAAGTCAAAACAACAAGCATTGATATGGTTAGGGAAATGATCAAATCACCGTCTTATGAACTCAATATTACATAGACAAGGGGATATGATCAAGCCTTGCAACAGGAACACAAACCAAAGGATTAGCTCTAGGAAGTGTGATCCCAACACCTTCTTCCATATCAACTTTTGTTAATTCCCCATTTTTTCCGGTCTTCCACTCGAAACACTGAATCATCGCACCAAGCGTTACATGTACCACATTCAGCCCTAACGACATCGCGGGACACATTCTCCTCCCACTCCTAAACGGTAACAATTCAAAGTCTCGTCCTCTCACGTCTAATTGCGTCTCAACAAATCTTTCAGGCCTAAATTCAAGTGGATTCTCCTAGTACGTTGGATCTCGGCCAACACCCCATATGCAGTGGCGGATTCAGAAATATTTTTCGAGGGGGGCAAAAATTTGTTAAAAAAATTTGAGTTATAATAATGGTACGAAACACATTAAACATTAAAATTTGTAATAAATAACATAAAACACTAAGGGTTTTAAACTTATATGATGCTAAGTATCAAAAAAATAATAATGGGCCATATGTTGAAATATATAGTAGTTTTTGCGGGAATACGGTAACCGCCTATAGTACAATCTTCTATAGTTTCTCTTTGAATCAATGGGCTGGTCGGGTGCAACCTTGGCGACTCCTTGATTATTGCTTGGAGGTATGGAAGGTTTGTTATATCTGATTCTTTAATCAGTCTGTTTTTTTCCTACAACAAGGTCAATTTCGTCCACTGCTTTTTTCATTACATTTGGATGGTTGATTAGTTGCGCTAAAGCCCATATTATTGTAACCGCTGAAGTATATGTTCCTCCACTAAATATGTCCTGATCAATATGAAGAACCAATACGTTAGTACTTGTCAAAAAAAGACAATTAAAGCATTGATTAATCGTCACTACAACTAATCTTGTAGGTTTTACCACTTTTAGAATGATTTTTTCACGCTTAAAAATGTGAATATAAGTTAGAAGCGTGGAAAAATATGATGTCAAAAACTTTGAAACATGAAAAAACTTGGTGTCAAAATTTGAAGTATTATTAACTTTTTGACACTTTTAAGTGTCATTATGTTATCCTTTTTGACGCTTTTGAGTGTCAAAAATTTTGCAACACTTATAAGTGCTAAAAACATGTCAATTTATTCACGCTTGAAAACGTCAAAAATGAAACTTTTTGTTTTTGTAGTGAGTATTAACATTATTACAAAAATGAAGGCTTTAATTTGCTCTCTTGTCAACTTGATCTCCATACTCTCATCTTCTACGATATCGAGTAAAATGTTGATATTGCTTTATTTATACATAATTTTATTCGCAATATCAGGTTTGTTTGGTTGGCTTTCGGTTATAAGTTGAAGAAATTGTGAAGATTTCCGTTAAAGTTTGAGCTTTTAGATTCATAAATGATGAATTGAAGATTGGTGATGTTTTGAAGTAATTCGGGTAGTGATTCTAGTGTTTTCAAGCAAAAATCGAAGAAAATATCAAAGGTACACAATACTAGAGATCAAGAATCAGAAACTGACAGAAATACTGAATCTCGCAGCCGCAATCTGCCACATCGCGGTCGCGAGGATTGGTGGTGCTCGCGAAATATGGTATTACGCTGCGAGATGTTTACAGAAATTCAAGTCTCCAAGATGCAGTTTCGCGCTCGCAACTATGTAAATTGCGCTCGTGAAGTTTGAAGAAGGTCGCGGTCGCGAGGTTCGGCTCGCGATCGCGAGGTTGCTAGCCGAATTCAGTTTTTATTTATCTATATATAGCCGAATTTTCCCCAAGTTAGGGTATTCAGTTACGAATTTTAGCCTACCGGCAAGTTGAGTTACGAATTTCTTAGTCGTTCTACATACTTTTTAGAGGGTTTATGCTATTGCATCAATCTTGGTTAGTTTTAGTCTTGTAATCACTTTAATTCTTATTCAATTTAATGTCTTCAGTTGTTCATCTTTTTTGCTTTATTGTTTCTTGCATTAATATGAGTAGCTAAATTCAAAGTATCTGTTTAGATGATTGAACTGAGGTGAAGGATTGCTATCTTTATAATTTAGACAATTAATTTTATTATTCAGATGTTGTTTAGCTTAAGAACGATTGTTATTAAGGTTAATGAGCTAGTTAAAGTTGCGGAGATTATTAACTATTCAACGAGAGTTGAATCAAGTTGTGATCTTTACTAGGTTATTGAATGTGAATAATTTAGGCCTTCGGATAATTGTATGCGGGACGCCAGTATAATTAGACGATTATCAATTAAACTATGATAGACTTTGATAATTGTGGAATTGTGTAGGGACACCAAAGCAATTCAAGTTAGATTATTATCTTGAGTAATTTATTGGTGACTAGATTAGAAAACTAAAATCAACAAGAGTTGAGCTAGGGATTTAATTATTAATCTGTGAGAATTACAGATAATTGCAGTGTCACCATAATTATAATTGTTTAAAAATGGACTTAACAAGCAATCCTGATCCGAGAGAATTGATTTTAAGTGGATACCTTTTCTCTATTGATTTAAGTTTAAGTTACTTTTCGCGATTGTTATTATTAACAAACAAAAACCCCCCATTTCTACTAGAGTAATTATTAGTTAATGTTTCTGATAAAACTGCTCTCTGTGAACGAAATGGTCAATATAACTTATAAATTACTGCACGAATGGGATTAGTTGCGTGTATTGTGTGATAATTATTGGGTATTTTTACTAGTATTTTTAGAGTACGAAATTACACATCAAATGTCCATCAAGTCCTTGACTTGTCGTATTTCCTTACGCTTTCTTGATTCTTCACGCTCCGTTAAGTTCTTTTCTATCAAAATATCGAATCTTTTATGAATATCCTTTGATTTTTTTTCGTATGCCTTGTAAATCTATATTCTTCAAGAACCATATATGATCTGAAAGGTTAAAAGTGCCCATAACTTCACCAAACTCACTAACAATTTTCCTTATGTCCCCTGCCTCATCCAGTTCATCCGAACACCTTTTGCTCATTAACATTCTTGATATGATAGTATTCGTCATAGTCATAAGCTCTGATTCAAGTTCAAAAAACTTCCCTTCTTTCGCCTTTTGTGATAAATATTTTATTAAACGATTTATTTCATCGTTCCTAAATGAAAGTAAAGAGTCTAATGTTGAAATGTCCCGTTCATATTGATTATAAACGTTCCATATTAATTGATTTCGTTGCGAGGTTTTGACCTCTATATGAGACGTTTTTCAAAGACTGCATTCGATTTTAAAACAAACCATAACCTTTATTTTATCGATAAAGTTTTAAAAATATTACGACGATTATCAAATAATGATAATAAAAAATATAGCGTTTTCACACGACCATTACATAATGGTTTACCATAATATTACACAACAATATATGTCTTCGAATGCAGTTTTCAAACAATATTATACAAGCATAGACTCCAAATCTTGTCCTTAATTTAGTATTCAACAGCGGAAGCTCTTAACAATTACCTGAAAATAAACATGCTTAAAACGTCAACAAAAATGTTGGTGAGTTATAGGTTTAACCTATATATTTATCGATCGTAATAATAGACCACAAGATTTCATATTTTCATTTTTCGTAAACATCATCCCATACATAGAGATAAAAATCATTCATATGGTGAACACCTGGTAACCGACATTAACAAGATGCATATAAGAATATCCCCATCATTCCGGGACATCCATCGGACATGATATAAAAACTCGAAGTACTAAAACATCCGCTACAACGGATGGGGTTTGTTGGGCCCAATAGATCTATCTTTAGGATTCGCGTCAATTAGTAGACTGGTTTACTAATTCTTAGGTTACCAAGCAAAAAGGGGCATATTCGGCTTCGATCATTCAACCATAGAAAGTAGTTTCATGTACTTGTGTCTATTTTGTAAAACATTAATAAATTTGCAGGTATTCTCATCCCAAAAATATTAGATTTTTAAAAATTGGGACTATAACTCACTTTCACAAATTTTTACTTCGTCGGGAAGTAAGAGTTGGCCACTGGTCGATTCACGAACCTATAACAAATATGTACATATATATCAAAGTATGATCAAAATATAATTACAATATTTTTATTACGTTTTAATGATTTGAGTTTGTTAAGTCAGCAGTCCTCGTTAGTAACCTACAACTAGTTATCCACAGTTAGATGTACAGAAATAAAGAAATATATATTATCTCGAATCAATCCAGGACCTCGTGTATACAAGTCTCAGGCTAGATCACAACTCAAAGTATATATAGTATTTTGGAATCAACCTCAACCCTGTATATTACTGCATATAGTGTTTATGGTTGTTCCGAAATATATATATATATATGGGTCGATATGATATGTCCAAACATTGTATTCGTGTCTATGGTATCCCAGTATTACATAATATATGTTAGAATACATGTATAATACAATATAAGTTAGTTAAGTTATGATTTGTATAAATTTGTTACAAATTTCACGTAGCTGCAACAAGCAAAATTATCCAATCTTGTTTTACCCATAATTTCTTCGTTTTAAATCCGTTTTGAGTGATTCAACTTGCTATGGTTTCATAATGAACTGAAATTTATGAAAATAAACAGAAAAAGTATAAGTTTATAGTCAAAAATACAGGTTACAAGTCAATATTGTAAGAGGTAGCCATTTCAGTCGAAAGAACGACGTCTTGATGACCATTTTGAAAAACATACTTCCACTTTGAGTTTAACCATGATTTTTGGATATAGTTTCATGTTCATAAGAAAAATCATTTTCCCAGAAGAACAACTTTTAATTCAAAGTTTATCATAGTTTTTAATTAACTAACCCAAAACAGCCCGCGGTGTTACTACAACGGCGTATGTCCGATTTTCCGGTGTTTTTCGTGTTTCTAGGTTTTAAATCATTAAGTTAGCATATCATATAGATATAGAACATGTTTTTAGTTGATTTTAAAAGTCAATTTAGAATAATTAACTTTGTTTGCGAACAAGTTTAGAATTAACTAAACTATGTTCTAGTGATTACAAGTTTAAATCTTCGAATAAGATAGTTTTATATGTATGAATCGAATGATGTTATGAACATCATTACTACCTCAAGTTTTGTGGATAAACCTACTGGAAGTGACAAGAAATGATCTAGCTTCAAAGGATCTTGGATGGCTTGAAAGTTCTGGAAGTGAAATCATGACACGAAAACAAGTTCAAGTAAGATTTTTACTCGAATTAAGATAGTTTATAGTTATAGAAATTGAATCAAAGTTTGAATATGAGTATTACCTTGAATTAGAAAGATAACCTACTGTAAGTAACAAAGGTTTTTTGATCTTAGATGATTACTTGGAATGGATTAGAAAGCTTGGTAGTAGACTTGCAAACTTGAAAGTATTCTTGATTTTATGAAACTAGAACTTATAGAATTTATGAAGAACACTTAGAACTTGAAGATAGATGTAACGACCCGGAAATTTCCGACCAAATTTAAACCTTATCTTCTATAGGTTTCCGACACGATAAGCAAAATCTTTAATGTTGAGTCTAGAAAATTTTGAAACGATGTTCATTTATTCAATTACCCTCTGTCCAGTTCCGACGATTCACGAACAATTATTTGTATATGTATGTATATATATATATATTCGTGAACATTAATTAAATATATAAGATTAATTATTAATTTCATTCAGTTGAAGATATAGTTATAATATTATTAATTTCATTATTACTATTAATATTAATAATAGTATTATTAAATTTTATTATTAGTAAATCTATTATTATTGTTATTAGTATTTTGATTATTATAATTATATTTATTATACATTTAGTGATCTGAATAAGTAAATAGAATTAATTGAGGATTTTTCGGGGAACTTTCATCCGCCACTGTTTAACCACGGAGCACGAATTACACCCAATATGAGTGTCGGCAGCCTTTATTCTAAATGTGTGAATTCAGTTCTTTAATAATTGTGCTTTCCAACTGTCTTCAATTTCCCTATATTAATAGATAATAGATACATAATACATGTGAATCTAATATCCATCTCTCTTCTCTTTCTCACTAACTCTTCTTCCAAAATCTAATTTCTGTTTCTTTCGTGAACCATGTCCACCACCCTCTTCAATCATCATCATCATGGTTCTAACACTCATCACCTTGAATACTCTCATCCATCATCCGGCCACCACCACAAGAAACACCAACCATCAAAAACCCATCACCTATATCTTCTCCCTTCTTTGGTTCTTTCTTTGTAAACCACAAAACCACCACCGTTAAAACTGTTTTGATCCCGCTTCTGTTTTCCACTTAAACGATCACCACACCCATTAAACTAACATCAAACCCATAACCACGGTTAACCACCATCAATACCCATTAAACTTTTATATATACTACTGCTATGCTGTCGTGTTCCTGAACACCGGCCACAACCACCTTCGAAACCACCATGGTCATGTTACTACTACTTCTCTTCGTTCCTATTTCCTGTTTTTATTCGGTCTACAACTAAAACTCACCTAACCGCTTCCCTTTTGTTTGATAAAAACACAACCCGAGAACATCCCCAAAGACGGTTGATATGCTTGTTACTACTTGATGACACACACCACCCTCGCCACTCTTGTAAACCGCCACCTTCACAACCAGCATGAGTCCACTTAAATATCACCACGAGCAACCATCCACGAAAACTAAACAACTGCACCTGCAACTCTTTTTATGCCGTTGTACGACTTCCGTTTATTTTTATCATAAACTAACACTACAATCAACACCTACTGTGCTCGCTTCTCTTGTTGTCATTTTACTTTTATCCCTATGAAACAACGATGACCATAAAGATGATTTTTATAGTCGATGACCACAACAACCCAAACACTCTTGCTGCGTTTTTTTTTTTTTTCAGTTGCAAAACAATGATTTATGAGCTGGGTTAAAGTGATTGAAAATAATGATGAAAATTGAAACATAATATTAATTTATTACATGATCAACTTGGATTATAAAAAGAAGTATGGTTTAGTTCTTTTAAAAAAATGGAATACGTTCCTTTCAAATGAAGGTGGCCGACAATATGCCATCTATAATGACGTGGGATTGTTGAAGATTTGGCTATATCATATTTTTTTTTTTTTGTTTTCTTCCTTTCGAATGAGTTATAAACCAAACAGTCACGAAAATTGCCATTGGGCCGTATTAAGATATTGGACCTTCTAAATTGGACACAAGCATTCGGTTATATATTTGGGGCTGAGACCCAATGGTGGTTAATCATGAAACAAAACTGATAATAACTATATAAGAGGTGATAGTCGAAGATGCGGTGCGATTCGTATTTGTTAATACTCAATTTTGATTAGGATATATAGATGTTGATATTGGTTTATGATGATGACAAATGGGTTGTGTCTTATGAAGATGTCAATAGACAAACAAAAGATAAAAGAATTTACAAAGTTTATTAAAGCGGAAAGTCTAAAACAATTCAATGGTTAAGGAGTGTTAGCGGGTTAGCGGGACGTCGCGGGTTCAAATTCAAACTTGGGCATTTTAAGGACTACTTTTATGAGGTTCGTGAATCGAAGGCCAACCTTGCACATGTTAAATGATGTTATATGTATTTTTACTACAAAATACAGTATGGTGAGTATATAGTTCCCTTTTAAACTTTAAATATTTTTGGGCTGAGAATACATGCGCTATTTTTATAAATGATTTACGTTATGGACACAAGTGACTAAAATTACGTTCTACATGGGTTTGAATCAAAAATCCCCTAGCTTGGTAACTTTAACTATTGGTTTATGAGCTGGTAGGCGCGAATCCTAAAGATAGATCTATCGGGTTTTACACCCCCACCCAGATGTTGTTCTAGTAAACTAGAAGAACGGGTGTTTAGTACTTCGAGGTTAACGGAACGCACTTGATTCGGTGCACATATTATATAACTCAGGGGTACACACTCTTGTTAAGGCTAGTTACCGGGTGCCCACTGCTTGGAATACTTTTCATACACTTGCGAGTGTATTATGTTTATGAACATGAAATCTTGTGGTCCATTGTTATAACGCTGCTAGCATCAAATCTATATATCTCACCAACTTTATGTTGACTTTTTAAAGCATGTTATTCTCAGGTACGAATTAAGTCTTCCGCTGTGCATTAGCTCAAATTAAGGATATTACTTGGAGTCGATCATCGCAATGGGACCAACTGTTGATGACTTCGTTCGGGAGGATTAGTTCGGGTTACTACAGTTGGTATCAGAGCGTTGGTCTTAGTGAACCAGGCCTTGCATTAGTGTGTCTAACTGGTAGTTGTTAGGATACATTAGTGAGTCTGGACTTTGACCGTGTCTGCCTGTCAAAAGTTTTGCTTATCATTTTAGTCGAAAATCATCTGCTTATCATCCTTAGAAAATTGCCTGCCTATCATTCTCAAGTCTAGACACGCTCTACTGCATTTAGTGCATCGATAGTGTATAGACGAATTTCATATCTTAACGTATCTGATAATTCCTATCTTGGCGTATCTGTAGATTTGCCTGATATATGCCGTAACATCCTTTGTAGCCTACGAAATCTTTAGTATTACATATAGATATTCTATATAGTTAGAATATCATCCGATATCCGGAAATCATTTCACATTGAAGATCCTTTCCATCCATCCAATTACCTCTTGGCGATGAACCTGAAGCACTTACCGACGAACCTATTCGAAAACATCATTTTCTCTCTCATTTCTAGAGTATCTCGTCACGATTATATACTATCCCATATTTCAGATCTTGTTCATTCGCTCACTCCAACCACCAATCATCCCGGTGTACTAGCAGAAGTTAACGAACTTCGCGCTCGCGTGACGGCTTTGGAGAATATGGTGCGAAGGTTACAAACACCAGCAGCAGCACCAGCAGCATAATCCGTACCACCATCATCAACACCGACAGTACCCATATCACCCTCAACCACAACCGCGTCGTAAACCTCAACATCACAATTTGTACCTCGGATATCAACATCACACACCTCAATATCACTATCTGTACTTCGAGTATGATCTTCGTTTTACATATCATTCTATATCGATTATCTTCGCTTTACTTATCGTTCTATCTCATTTATCTTCGTTCGACATGGTAATTATGTAATCTTTAATGTTTTAGAGATCATGTAATCCAGTATTAACGATAAATCAAATGAGTTTAATATCTTATTGACTCATTAAATCCATAATTTCATCTGAAGAAAATATATATGCAAGTATATTTTCATAAAGATCGTAATTAAAAATTCTTTCGTACAAACTGTTAATGATGAAAATATTTTAACGGGTGGGTAGTACCCGAGGAATATTTAGAATTCACATTAATAAGTTACACTGTACATTCTTCGAATCTGATTCAACGATCATTTACTATCCTACTTACAACTATCGATATACGTATCCGTTCACCACAGAATAACCATTTTTCATTCAAATTTCATATTTGGATTTTGACCTATCAGAATCCAACAAGTGGCATAACGAAGAAAACATTGGACAAAATAAAATTTGTTAGAAACACGAATTAACTAATTAAAAATCTGTTAAGGATTCCACGCTAACTGTTCCGGCTAACTGTTCCCAGCTAACTGATTACATTTTATCGCAATTTACATTATCGCAATTTACATTATCGCAATTTACATTCTCGCAATTTTATTTATCGTCATTTAATTTCTGTCATTTACTTTTACGCACTTTAAATAACGGGACACGTATACAAGGTTTCGACCTATCATATCGACCCATCTATATATATATTTCGGAACGACCATAGACACTCTATAGTTGACTATACAGGGTTGAGGTGGATTCCGAAATATATATATTGTTTGAGTTGTGATCGACACCGAGACCGGTACACGGGTCACGATACGTATTATTTAATTCAAATATTATATATTAAATTATATATGAATCATTGAACCATCGGACTATTGAACTGCTAATTTTGGACAATTAAAATGAATTAAAATGTTGATTATAACATATGAAACTAAACAATTCTTCAAGCTTGCCACTTGATTTCATCTTAAACCTCATTGGTACCTCGACAATTACAATCCGCGTTCAAATCTTTTCATGATTCTTGAAAACACTTCGATCGAGAAGTGGAACCAGCCGCACCTCGTCTACGGAAGAAAGATTTATGCATACATTATGCACCTGAAAAACTTTCGAAACCAAAATTTTGGTTAAAACGTATCCGCGTCGAATTCCTTATCATTTAGTAGCAAAAACAACCATACGATTCCTTTTCAAGAAGCTAATTTTGTCACAGCTCCACTTCGACTTCTCAGTAACACCACTCTTATTATAATCTTGATATATACGTTATCATTTCGCCGTCATTACTGGAGAACCTTTTATATTCCGTAACGTCATCATCAGACATACCAGCAGCTCGTCATCCCTTAGGTAGAATCAACAATCAGTATTTTGAAAATCTCGCAGAACATCTCCAGTTATACCTAGAATGTCTATCCCTAAGAATTTCATACTTCGAATGAGAAGTTTCTGAAAAACACCCTGAACTACGGATTAGTTCTTGAAATGCTGATGAAGCAGCAAAAACTGTAAACGACCTTAACAGTCAAAAGTTTACGATGAAGTAAAGTATGTTGAAAAAGCTCAGAAAAAGAGAAGGGTTGAAATTGGAAAATGGATTGAGCAAAGTATGAAGGAAACCGTGAACAAATCATAAAAACTAAACTCGACTTCAAAGAATTCAGTGCCTGCTGAAGTCGTTAGTAAGAACCCTACTCCTTATTCTAAACCTTTTCGGATGATATTCTTCATAAATATTTTATCTTAGAGATTATAAGATATTTCATATCTTCCATTATGCATATTAATCAAATTTCTGGAGATATTATTCCCATCTGAAATCATTTATCACTTCGTAACATCCGCGTTACAATATAAAAGAAACTGCATTAGTTTCTAAATTCTGAAACCTTCGAGTTTAAAATAGGAATGTTCTGAAGTAGTGTTGGGAACTGATGCATGAATTAGTTTAATATAATGAAACTTGATCAACTTCATTATATTACAGTAAGTCATGTTAAGTATCTAATGGAATGTGATGATTCACAGTACTGTCATCATGTGCCATGTTACACGGCTCTTACATTCTATCCAATTCCGAAATGTATTAGGAACATATCACCTTGATAGTTCTATCTTTCCAGAATGTTCTGGTAATTTGACAATTCAAAACCATTCCATTTTTTTAAAGAACATTAGCTATGTTCAATTCGAATTTCATACTTACGAATTCCGGACCGTTGCTCGCTTGACTCGAGGGCGGGAAGAGGAAACGAAGGGGGTGAATTTATAGAAAAATATCCGACAGAGAAATCGAAACAGATTACTACATTAAATCAAAGAAGATCCTGATCGCCGAATAACCAAATCTTATTATGTAAGATTTACCCTAAATCCCTTAAAATCCGGAAATCAATCTTAATCACGTCATCGGTTAAAACAATTCCATATTCACTCATTTCACTCTTTTGTGATAACTTCACTCGTACGCTTCACATGATCGAATCGTTCTATCTATATCTCTCAATTATGATAAAACTCCATTATTACCTCATATTTGTCATGAAAACATTCCTATTGTTATTTATGACAACCTCTACCAAATTTCGGGGACGAAATTTTTTTAACGGGTGGGTACTGTAACGACCCGGAAATTTCCGACCAAATTTAAACCTTATCTTCTATAGGTTTCCGACACGATAAGCAAAATCTTTAATGTTGAGTCTAGAAAATTTTGAAACGATGTTCATTTATTCAATTACCCTCTGTCCAGTTCCGACGATTCACGAACAATTATTTGTATATGTATGTATATATATATATATTCGTGAACATTAATTAAATATATAAGATTAATTATTAATTTCATTCAGTTGAAGATATAGTTATAATATTATTAATTTCATTATTACTATTAATATTAATAATAGTATTATTAAATTTTATTATTAGTAAATCTATTATTATTGTTATTAGTATTTTGATTATTATAATTATATTTATTATACATTTAGTGATCTGAATAAGTAAATAGAATTAATTGAGGATTTTTCGGGGAACTTTCATCCGCCACTGTTTAACCACGGAGCACGAATTACACCCAATATGAGTGTCGGCAGCCTTTATTCTAAATGTGTGAATTCAGTTCTTTAATAATTGTGCTTTCCAACTGTCTTCAATTTCCCTATATTAATAGATAATAGATACATAATACATGTGAATCTAATATCCATCTCTCTTCTCTTTCTCACTAACTCTTCTTCCAAAATCTAATTTCTGTTTCTTTCGTGAACCATGTCCACCACCCTCTTCAATCATCATCATCATGGTTCTAACACTCATCACCTTGAATACTCTCATCCATCATCCGGCCACCACCACAAGAAACACCAACCATCAAAAACCCATCACCTATATCTTCTCCCTTCTTTGGTTCTTTCTTTGTAAACCACAAAACCACCACCGTTAAAACTGTTTTGATCCCGCTTCTGTTTTCCACTTAAACGATCACCACACCCATTAAACTAACATCAAACCCATAACCACGGTTAACCACCATCAATACCCATTAAACTTTTATATATACTACTGCTATGCTGTCGTGTTCCTGAACACCGGCCACAACCACCTTCGAAACCACCATGGTCATGTTACTACTACTTCTCTTCGTTCCTATTTCCTGTTTTTATTCGGTCTACAACTAAAACTCACCTAACCGCTTCCCTTTTGTTTGATAAAAACACAACCCGAGAACATCCCCAAAGACGGTTGATATGCTTGTTACTACTTGATGACACACACCACCCTCGCCACTCTTGTAAACCGCCACCTTCACAACCAGCATGAGTCCACTTAAATATCACCACGAGCAACCATCCACGAAAACTAAACAACTGCACCTGCAACTCTTTTTATGCCGTTGTACGACTTCCGTTTATTTTTATCATAAACTAACACTACAATCAACACCTACTGTGCTCGCTTCTCTTGTTGTCATTTTACTTTTATCCCTATGAAACAACGATGACCATAAAGATGATTTTTATAGTCGATGACCACAACAACCCAAACACTCTTGCTGCGTTTTTTTTTTTTTCAGTTGCAAAACAATGATTTATGAGCTGGGTTAAAGTGATTGAAAATAATGATGAAAATTGAAACATAATATTAATTTATTACATGATCAACTTGGATTATAAAAAGAAGTATGGTTTAGTTCTTTTAAAAAAATGGAATACGTTCCTTTCAAATGAAGGTGGCCGACAATATGCCATCTATAATGACGTGGGATTGTTGAAGATTTGGCTATATCATATTTTTTTTTTTTGTTTTCTTCCTTTCGAATGAGTTATAAACCAAACAGTCACGAAAATTGCCATTGGGCCGTATTAAGATATTGGACCTTCTAAATTGGACACAAGCATTCGGTTATATATTTGGGGCTGAGACCCAATGGTGGTTAATCATGAAACAAAACTGATAATAACTATATAAGAGGTGATAGTCGAAGATGCGGTGCGATTCGTATTTGTTAATACTCAATTTTGATTAGGATATATAGATGTTGATATTGGTTTATGATGATGACAAATGGGTTGTGTCTTATGAAGATGTCAATAGACAAACAAAAGATAAAAGAATTTACAAAGTTTATTAAAGCGGAAAGTCTAAAACAATTCAATGGTTAAGGAGTGTTAGCGGGTTAGCGGGACGTCGCGGGTTCAAATTCAAACTTGGGCATTTTAAGGACTACTTTTATGAGGTTCGTGAATCGAAGGCCAACCTTGCACATGTTAAATGATGTTATATGTATTTTTACTACAAAATACAGTATGGTGAGTATATAGTTCCCTTTTAAACTTTAAATATTTTTGGGCTGAGAATACATGCGCTATTTTTATAAATGATTTACGTTATGGACACAAGTGACTAAAATTACGTTCTACATGGGTTTGAATCAAAAATCCCCTAGCTTGGTAACTTTAACTATTGGTTTATGAGCTGGTAGGCGCGAATCCTAAAGATAGATCTATCGGGTTTTACACCCCCACCCAGATGTTGTTCTAGTAAACTAGAAGAACGGGTGTTTAGTACTTCGAGGTTAACGGAACGCACTTGATTCGGTGCACATATTATATAACTCAGGGGTACACACTCTTGTTAAGGCTAGTTACCGGGTGCCCACTGCTTGGAATACTTTTCATACACTTGCGAGTGTATTATGTTTATGAACATGAAATCTTGTGGTCCATTGTTATAACGCTGCTAGCATCAAATCTATATATCTCACCAACTTTATGTTGACTTTTTAAAGCATGTTATTCTCAGGTACGAATTAAGTCTTCCGCTGTGCATTAGCTCAAATTAAGGATATTACTTGGAGTCGATCATCGCAATGGGACCAACTGTTGATGACTTCGTTCGGGAGGATTAGTTCGGGTTACTACAATAGAACTTGAGAGAGATTAATTAGATGAAGAAAATTGAAGAATGAAAGTGTTTGTATGTGTTTTTGGTCGTTGGTATATGGATTAGATATAAAGGATGTGTAAGTTTGTTTTCTTGTAAATAATTCATGAATGATTTATAATACTTTTGTAATTTTGTGAGCTATTTCATGCTAGTTGCCAAATGATGGTTCCCACATGTTTGATGACTCATTAAGGGCTGCTAAGAGCTGATCATTGAATGTATATACCAATAGTATATACGTCTAGGAGCTGGGTATTGTACGAGTACGAATACGGTTGTATACGAGTAGAATTGTTGATGAAAATGAATGGGAATGTAAATGTAAGCATTTTTGTTAAGTAGAAGTACTTTGATATGTATCATGAAGTCTTTCAAAAGTGTACTAATACATCTTAATATACTACATGTATATACATTTTAACTGAGTTGTTAAGTCATCGTTAGTCGTTACATGTAAGTGTTGTTTTGACACCTTTAAGTTAACGATCTCATTTAATGTAGTTAACCCATTGTTTATTATATCTAATGAGATGTTAAATTATTACATTATCATGATATTATGATGTATGAATATATCTTAATATGATATATATACATTAAAATGTCGTTACAACGATAATCGTTACATATATGTCTCGTTTCGAAATTCTTAAGTTAGTAGTCTTGTTTTACATATGTAGTTCATTGTTAACATACTTAATGATATATATAATTATCATTTTATCATGTTAAATATAGTGTAACAATATCTTAATATGATACATATGTTATTAGTAAGACGTTGTCATAACGATAATCGTTATATATATCGTTTTGAGTTTCTTAATTCAATAATCTCATTTTTATGTATATAACTCATTGTTAATATACTTAGTGAGATACTATATATCATAATATCATGTTAACTATATATATATATATATATATATATATATATATATATATATATATATATATATATATATCATCCTATAGTTTTTACAACATGTTAAGCAATCAAAATTGTTAAGACTTGATTAATTGAAATGAGTTTCATGTAGACAATTGACCACCCGAGTATATATATATATATATATATATATATATATATATATATATATATATATATATATATATATATATATATATATATATATCATCATCATATAGTTTTTACAAGTTTTAACGTTCGTGAATCGACGGTCAACTCGGGTGGTCAATTGTCTACATGAAACTCATTTCAATTAATCAAGTCTTAACAATTTTGATTGCTTATATACATATATATATATATATATATATATATATATATATATATATATATATATATATATATATATATATATATATATATATATATATATATATATATATATATATATATATATATATATATCATCCTATAGTTTTTACAACATGTTAAGCAATCAAAATTGTTAAGACTTGATTAATTGAAATGAGTTTCATGTAGACAATTGACCACCCGAGTATATATATATATATATATATATATATATATATATATATATATATATATATATATATCATCCTATAGTTTTTACAAGTTTTAACGTTCGTGAATCGACGGTCAACTCGGGTGGTCAATTGTCTACATGAAACTCATTTCAATTAATCAAGTCTTAACAATTTTGATTGCTTAACATGTTGGAAACATTTAATCATGCAAATATAGTTTTCATTTAGTATATATAATCATGGAAAAGTTCGGGTCACTACAGTACCTACCTGTTAAATAAATTTCGTCCCAAAATTTTAAGCAGTTGATGGTGTTGACGCATCTTCTAGAAATAAGTGCGGGTATTTCTTCTTCATCTGATCTTCACGTTCCTAGGTGAACTCAGGTCCTCTACGAGCATTCTATCAAACCTTAACAATTGGTATCTTGTTTTGCTTAAGGCTTTTAACCTCACGATCCATTATTTAGACGGGTTCTTCAATGAATTGAAGTTTTTCATTGATTTGGATTTTGTCTAAAGGAATGGTGAGATCTTCTTTAGCAAAACATTTCTTCAAATTTGAGACGTGGAAAGTATTATGTACACCGGCGAGTTGTTGAGGTAAGTCAAGTCGGTAAGCTACTGGTCCGACACGATCTATTATCTTGAATGGTCCAATGTATCTTGGATTTAGTTTCCCCCGTTTACCAAATCGAACAACGCCTTTCCAAGGCGAAACCTTAAGCATGACCATCTCTCCAATTTCAAATTCTATATCTTTCCTTTTAAGATCCGCGTAGCTCTTTTGTTGACTCTGAGCGGTTTTCAACCGTTGTTGAATTTGGATGATTTTCTCGGTAGTTTCTTGGATTATCTCCGGACCCGTAATCTGTCTATCCCCCAATTCATTCCAACAAATCGGAGATCTGCACTTTCTATCATAAAATGCTTCAAACGGTGCCATTTCGATACTCGAGTGGTAACTGTTGTTGTAGGAAAATTCTGCTAATGGTAGATGTCGATCCCAACTGTTTCCAAAATCAATAACACATGCTCGTAGCATGTCTTCAAGAGTCTGTATCGTCCTTTCGGTCTGCCCATCGGTTTGTGGATGATAGGCAGTACTCATATCTAGACGAGTTCCCAATTATTGCTGTAATGTCTGCCAAAACCTTGAAACAAATCTGCCATCTCTATTAGAGATAATAGAGATTGGTATTCCATGTCTAGAGACAACTTCTTTCAAATATAATCGCGCCAACTTTTCCATTTTATCATCTTCTCTCATTGGCAGAAAGTGTGCTGATTTAGTGAGACGATCGACTATTACCCAAATAGTATCATAACCACTTGCAATCATTGGCAATTTAGTAATGAAATCCATGGTAATGTTTTCCCATTTCCATTCCGGGATTTCAGGTTGCTGAAGTAGACCTGATGGTTTCTGATGTTCAGCTTTGACTTTAGAACAATTCAAACATTCTCCTACGTATGTAGCAATATCGGCTTTCATACCCGGCCACCAAAAGTGTTTCTTGAGATCTTTGTACATCTTCCCCGATCCGGGATGCATCGAATATCTCGTTTTATGTGCTTCTCCAAGTACCATTTCTCTCACATCCCCAAACTTTGGTACCCAAATTCTGTCATCCCTATACCGGGTTCCGTCTTCCTGAATATTAAGATGTTTCTCTGATCCTTTGGGCATTTCATCCTTTAAATTTCCTTCTTTTACAACTCCCTGTTGCGCCTCCTTTATTTGAGTAGTAAGGTTAGTATGAATAATTATATTCATGGCTTTTACCCGTATAGGTTCTCTGTCCTTTCTACTCAAAGCGTCGGTTACCACATTCGCCTTCCCCGGGTGGTAACGAATCTCAAAGTCATAATCATTTAACAATTCAATCCACCTACGCTGCCTCATGTTCAGTTGCTTCTGATTAAATATGTGTTGAAGACTTTTGTGGTCGGTATATATAATACTTTTGACCCCATATAAGTAGTGCCTCCAAGTCTTTAATGCAAAAACACCCGCACCTAATTCCAAATCATGCGTCGTATAATTTTGCTCGTGAATCTTCAATTGTCTAGACTCATAAGCAATTACCTTCGTTCGTTGCATTAATATACAACCGAGACCTTGCTTTGAGGAGTCACAATATATAACAAAATCATCATTCCCTTCAGGTAATGACAATATAGGTACCGTAGTTAACTTTTTCTTCAACAATTGAAACGCTTTCTCCTGCTCATCCTTCAATTCAAATTTCTTCCCTTTATGCGTTAATGTAGTCAAGGGTTTTGCTATTTTGAAAAAATCTTGGATGAACCTTCTGTAGTAACCAGCTAGTCCTAAAAATTGGCGTATATGCTTTGGAGTTTTCGGGGTTTCCCACTTTTCAACGGTTTCAATCTTTGCTGGATCCACCTGAATACCTTCTTTGTTCACTATGTGTCCGAGGAATTGAACTTCTTCCAGCTAAAATGCACACTTGGAAAACTTAGCGTACAGTTTTTTTTTCCTCAACAAATCTAGCACCTTTCTCAAATGTTCTTCGTGCTCTTGATCATTCTTTGAGTAAATGAGTATGTCATCGATGAAAACAATGAAAAACTTGTCAAGGTATGGTCCACACACTCGGTTCATAAGGTCCATGAACACAGCTGGTGCGTTAGTCAAACCAAAAGGCATAACCATAAACTCGTAATGACCGTAACGCGTCCTAAAAGCAGTTTTTGGAATATCATCCTCCTTCACCCGCATTTGATGATATCCAGAACGTAAATCAATCTTCGAGTACACTGACGAACCTTGCAACTGATCAAATAAATCGTCGATTCTCGGTAGTGGATAACGGTTCTTGATGGTAAGTTTGTTCAACTCTCTATAGTCGATACATAATCTAAATGTACCATCTTTCTTTTTGACAAACAAAACAGGAGCTCCCCACGGTGATGTGCTTGGTCGAAGGAAACCACGCTCTAAAAGTTCTTGTAATTGGCTCTGATACCAACTGAAATGTCCCGTTCATATTGATTATAAACGTTCCATATTAATTGATTTCGTTGCGAGGTTTTGACCTCTATATGAGACGTTTTTCAAAGACTGCATTCGATTTTAAAACAAACCATAACCTTTATTTTATCGATAAAGGTTTAAAAATATTACGACGATTATCAAATAATGATAATAAAAAATATAGAGTTTTCACACGGCCATTACATAATGGTTTACAATAATATTACACAACAATATATGTCTTCGAATGCAGTTTTCAAACAATATTATACAAGCATGGACTCCAAATCTTGTCCTTAATTTAGTATGCAACAGCGGAAGCTCTTAACAATTACCTGAGAATAAACATGCTTATAACGTCAACAAAAATGTTGTTGAGTTATAGGTTTAACCTATATATTTATCAATCGTGATAATAGACCACAAGATTTCATATTTTCATTTTTCGTAAACATCATCCCATACATAGAGATAAAAATCATTCATATGGTGAACACCTAGTAACCGACATTAACAAGATGCATATAAGAATATCCCCATCATTCCGGGACATCCATCGGACATGATATAAAAACTCGAAGTACTAAAGCATCCGCTACAACGGATGGGGTTTGTTGGGCCCAATAGATCTATCTTTAGGATTCGCGTTAATTAGTAGACTGGTTTACTAATTCTTAGGTTACCAAGCAAAAAGGGACATATTCAGCTTCGATAATTCAACCATAGAAAGTAGTTTCATGTACTTGTGTCTATTTTGTAAAACATTTATAAATTTGCATGTATTCTCATCCCAAAAATATTAGATTTTTAAAACATGGGACTATAACTCACTTCCACAGATTTTTACTTCGTCGGGAAGTAAGACTTGGCCGCTGGTCGATTCACGAACCTATAACAAATATGTACATATATATCAAAGAATAATCAAAATATAATTATAACATTTTTATTACGTTTTAATGATTTGAGTTTGTTAAGTCAGCAGTCCTCGTTAGTAACCTACAACTAGTTGTCCACAGTTAGATGTACAGAAATAAAGCAATATATATTATCTCGAATCAATCCACGACCCTGTGTATACAAGTCTAAGGCTAGATCACAACTCAAAGTATATATAGTATTTTGGAATCAACCTCAGCCCTGTATAGCTAACTCAAATATTACTGCATATAGAGTGTCTATGGTTGTTCCGAAATATATATATATATAGATGGGTCGATATGATATGTCAAAACATTGTATTCGTGTCTATGGTATCCCAGGATTACATAATATATTTTAGAATACATATATAATACAATATAAGTTAGTTAAGTTATGATTTGTATAGATTTGTTACAAATTTCACGTAGCTACAACAAGCAAAATCATCCAATCTTGTTTTACCCATAATTTCTTCGTTTTAAATCCGTTTTGAGTGATTCAAGTTGCTATGGTTTCATAATGAACTGAAATTTATGAAACTAAATAGAAAAAGTATAAGTTTATAGTCAGAAATACAGGTTACAAGTCAATTTTGTAAGAGGTAGTCATTTCAGTCGAAAGAACGACGTCTTGATGACCATTTTGAAAAACATACTTCCACTTTGAGTTTAACCATGATTTTTGGATATAGTTTCATGTTCATAAGAAAAATCATTTTTCCAGAAGAAAAACTTTTAATTCAAAGTTTATCATAGTTTTTAATTAACTAACCCAAAACAGCCCGCGGTGTTACTACAACGGCGTATGTCCGGTTTTACGGTGTTTTTCGTGTTTCAAGGTTTTAAATCATTAAGTTAGCATATCATATAGATATAGAACATGTGTTTAGTTAATTTTAAAAGTCAAGTTAGAAGGATTAACTTTGTTTGCGAACAAGTTTAGAATTAACTAAATTATGTTCTAGTGATTAAAAGTTTAAATCTTCGAATAAGATAGTTTTATATGTATGAATCGAATGATGTTATGAACATCATTACTACATCAAGTTTTGTGTATAAACCTACTGGAAGTGTCAAGAAATGATATAGCTTCAAAGGATCTTGGATGGCTTGAAAGTTCTTGAAGTAAAATCATGACACGAAAACAAGTTCAAGTAAGATTTTTACTCGAATTAAGATAGTTTATAGTTATAGAAATTGAATCAAAGTTTGAATATGAGTATTACCTTGAATTAAAAAGATAACCTACTGTAAGTGACAAAGGTTTCTTGATCTTAGATTATTACTTAGAATGGATTAGAAAGCTTGGTAGTAGACTTGCAAACTTGAAAGTATTCTTGATTTTATGAAACTAGAACTTATAGAATTTATGAAGAACACTTAGAACTTGAAGATAGAACTTGAGAGAGATTAATTAGATGAAGAAAATTGAAGAATGAAAGTGTTTGTATGTGTTTTTGGTCGTTGGTATATGGATTAGATATAAAGGATGTGTAAGTTTGTTTTCTTGTAAATAATTCATGAATGATTTATAATACTTTTGTAATTTTGTGAGCTATTTCATGCTAGTTGCCAAATGATGGTTCCCACATGTTTGATGACTCATTAAGGGCTGCTAAGAGCTGATCATTGAATGTATATACCAATAGTATATACGTTTAGGAGCTGGGTATTGTACGAGTACGAATACGGTTGTATACGAGTAGAATTGTTGATGAAAATGAATGGGAATGTAAATGTATGCATTTTTGTTAAGTAGAAGTACTTTGATATGTGTCATGAAGTCTTTCATAAGTGTACTAATACATCTTAATATACTACATATATATACATTTTAACTTAGTCGTTAAGTCATCGTTAGTCGTTACATGTAAGTGTTGTTTTGACTCCTTTAAGTTAACGATCTCATTTAATGTAGTTAACCCATTGTTTATTATATCTAATGAGATGTTAAATTATTATATTATCATGATATTATGATGTATGAATATATCTTAATATGATATATATATATATATATATATATATATATATATATATATACATTAAAATGTCGTTACAACGATAATCGTTACATATATGTCTCGTTTCGAAATTCTTAAGTTAGTAGTCTTGTTTTACATATGTAGTTCATTGTTAACATACTTAATGATATATATAATTATCATTTTATCATGTTAAATATAGTGTAACAATATCTTAATATGATACATATGTATTTAGTAAGACGTTGTCATAACGTTAATCGTTATATATATCATTTTGAGTTTCTTAATTCAATAATCTCATTTTTATGTATATAACTCATTGTTAATATACTTAGTGAGATACTATATATCATAATATCATGTTAACTACATATATATATATATATATATATATATATATATATATATATATATATATATATATATATATATATATATATATATATATATATATATATATATATCATCCTATAGTTTTTACAAGTTTTAACGTTCGTGAATCGACGGTCAACTCGGGTAGTCAATTGTCTACATGAAACTCATTTCAATTAATTAAGTCTTAACAAGTTTGATTGCTTAACATGTTGGAAACATTTAATCATGCAAATATAGTTTTCATTTAGTATATATAATCATGAAAAAGTTCGGGTCACTACAAATATTCTACCTTTAAGAAGTTGTGACATTACAATCTTTTTCAAAAATTTCCAATAAGCTCCATAAGGAGCAAATATGAAGCCATTGCCACCATATGTAACGAAATCCACACCTGAGTTATAAGGTCGGTTTAAAAACGTAGTATCATACGTTTTGAACAATTCTTTTGCTGTATCTGGTGAACTAAAAGTAACACATCATACTGAGCCGAAATATAGTTGAAAAATTGGCCCATAACGCTTCGAAAGTGTGTGAAGAACTTGATGAGGTTTTGGAACAAGAAGATGAAGATGTCCGATTATGGGAAATGCGAATGGGCTCGGAGGAGTTCGAGATTTAGCAAGAGTTGATCTCAGTAGCACTTTTATTAATATGATTGATATTATCCCTATTACAAAGATGATCAAGTAGCCTTGAAAATCATCCATGAGAAATGAGAAGGTTTATAATTTGTGGGAAAAATGAAACAAGTCTTTTCTTTTAAATTCAACTAAGGATATATGTGACATTATATTATACACTATCTATTAGCCATAATAAATGGTGACCTCCTATTGACTGAAGACACTATTAAAGTTTTGTGTGGGCTTTTTGGTCATTTCCTTCTTTGCTTTCCATGAGGTTGTAATAAAAAAAAAGAAAAAAATAAAAGATATTTTACTCGATGGCGTGAAAAGTGGGTACATTCCACCTATTCACAACATTGTTCTTTCATGTTATTAATGATGTTCATGTTGTGTCTGCTTATTATGTCCAAGATTGCAATACCAAGACTCAGCAACCAACACGCCACCTCGGCCAATTGAGAAGTTACAAGGTCAGAATGAACCAAAGGAAGGCACATCCCGTAGGTCAACGAGGCGTGTTCTTTTCAACTCATATATCGACAAAGAAGAAACAACCGCAAAGAAGATGCGTGCAGATCAGCAGGCATAGTATCCTACATCCGCTGGATTTTTTTGGGTTTGACAATCAGGACGTAGTACCTAGAAATTGTTAAATCGTTGTGTTCTCGGTAGTTTGTAATCGTCGGGAACTTTAGCATGTAAATTATGGTAATTTGTTAACTTTGTAGTTCTTCCTGGAATAATTTAGTTTGTACATTATCGTAACTTTGTAATCTTATAATTTTTCAATTTTCATGCCCGATATGTAGATTACTTAATCAATGTGACGGTTTAAGTACTTTCACTGTGTGTATTCGATTCGTATGCTTCTATTTTGATGCTTTTTACATTTGTTAGCATGTTTACATTCCTAGCTTTGTAATCGACAAATACTTTGCAATGTAACTTAACTTTATGATATATCCATCAACGAACTACCTGACGTTATAAAAGCCATTTCAGGACTGTCACATGCATTTTAGTTTGTAATTCCACCTACTTGATATGTTAGAGTGCAAATGGCTAGCATACTCAAAACATTGCATAGTTGTGGATCACATACCATATTTATGATCTTATAGTTGTTTGGTCCAAGCCCACATGGTAGACCATTTAGGCGATGCTATTTCCTGCATAGTTTGGACTTTTGATACGGCCATTTTTAAAATATCCGCTCAAGAAACTAGGGAGTATATTTAATGTTATTTAGAGCCAAAATATCTCTTTTCACCTGTTCAAATACGAAGATAGATTGCATAAAATCTCTTCACCTGCCACCATCATTTTACTTCCAAACGCTTCTCAACTACACGCAACCCCTTCCATGGCGAAATTAGGTTAGTATCTTTTGTTGAACAACATTCAGGTTAGTTTACAGTAGACGATGCACTTTACATTCATACCAGTGTTTATCGATATTAAACCCTAATCAATTTTACTCAAGGTTTATAATCACATATATTTATTTTAAAACTTTAAAATAAAACAATGGATCTGCACTTTATATAGAATTATGTTCTTTATTTGCACATGAATCTACATAATCCCACATTTTTAACCAAAGTTAATATCATTTTTTGCCTTGAATACTACACGCATGCAGCTTTCAGGATGTAAACTGGGTTGTAGATTGAACTTCATGTCAGCTGTACATTTGCCATATTGCATCTCTATATATTCTTTCATTATCTGCAGAATGCTAACAGTTATATTGCATAGATTTTAATTTATATTCCAACAGTCTGTATTGTGCACTTTAGAGCTACAGACCTAACTTATTTAGCAATTAGAGTTTATATTAACAACATATATATTTTATTCAACACTTCTAAATGAAAAAATTGAACTGCAGTCTAAAGGAAGGCATTTTCTGATGTTTGATTGCACAAAAATGGATTGAATCTTACAAGATAGAATTGCACAAATATACATGTAATGCCAACACCATTGATGTTTCTTAGGGTTCATATGACAACAAATTGTATAGTGCACTTTAGAGCAGGAAAAATAACAGAATTTCCTTAGTCTTTATAATAACAATGTGTTTTACGAAGAACTTTTGAATGAGTCAATCGATATGCGCCGTAAGTGCAATTTGTGTCCTTAATTTGAACATAAATTGATTATTTGGATTCAACTTTGATTATAAAATAAACTTAGAGCTGAAGTAGTTCGCATTTTCGTACGTATTAAATGTGTGTTAATTTTTATATTTTTTAGCTTTGTTTCAGTTTTTTACAACTCATTATTGAGGTACTCATGATTTTACAACTTTTATAATGCTTTGAGGTTTATTATAAATTTAAGTTCATATCAAATATAATTATAAATCATATTACATGCAACAACATATGTGGCTGCAGACAATCAGGCATATTCAAGTCAGTCCCGAGCAGTTGCTAATGTAACACCCCGTCATAACACACTAACGAATATTAACTTCTGGTCCTACAGTTAATGGTCACGCCCTCTACATGAGATGTTTTCTGAAAAGTAATCGCATTTATTTCAAAAGCATTGTCATTGAAGTAATTAAATCAAATAAATCAAAACATTTAATATAATGACAATAATAAATAATTGATAAACAATATTTAAAAAGAAACTGTTTTAATGTGATCAACATAATTCTTGACAGAAATACTCATGCAGGACTTCAATCCAGTGTATGCACCACGTAAACACATAGTCATCAAAGCAATGCGGAAGCTAATACCTTTATGAACCTGAGATAAAAAGATGAAAACAGTCAACAAAAATGTTGAGTGAAATCTACAGTTTTAAGTAAATCAGTTTATCATAGTTAGACCACGAGATTTAGTTCGAAACAGTAAAAGTAATACAACAGTTATGAGCACTTGAATATAAAGCTTTAACCAGCGGATAGCTTAAATGCGCTACACGTCTTCCTTTACCCCATATTGCAAACGTTGATCAAGCATTCGGTACCAAAGTTATAAGCACCCTAGTTCATTGAGTGAGGTTTGCCAAACCTACGGTACCGTCCTTATAAATTTGAGCCTTACAAATTAATTAATATATTCAAGCTAGAGGCTTTTGGATCAAACAAATAGTGTATGTTCAATTTTTGTCCTCATGTCTAATGTGTAAAATATTTTAAAATAATTTAAGAAATATTTTCGAAAGCAGCATGTATCTCATCCCAAAAATATTAGTGAAAATGGGACTGTAGACTCACCTAGTGTGCACTTGACAATTTCACAAGCAACAGTAGTCGAATTACAATGACCAAGTAATGCAACCTAAATGTACCATTTATAGTTGCATAAGTTTTTTTTTTTCAAAAGACATACTCACAGTTCAGTTGCCCTATTGTTCAGACCGACGTAATCGTATAGTAAAAGCCAACTAGTCAAGCAAGTCAAACAAAAAGTCAAACTTGGTCAAAGTGGTCAACCTAAGTCAACTACATCAGTAGGTCATGTCAATGATGTCACAAGGTCAAATCAAGATCAACTTATAAGTTTCACATAGTCTTTTAGTTAAATAACGTTTACTAGTTTAGCTATCGTACGTTTTCACAACAGTCATGCAATCGGACAAGCATAATTCACAAATAACACATCAAACAATTATGAACAACTCCAAATCATAATTTCATATTATAAGCTTTCTAAAAATACTAAGCACACTATCATACGGTTCCTATAACTCATGTAGAATGCAACACATTCAAGAACAGTTTCTGTTTGCGCATCAGTTTTGCAAAAATTCACATTAAATTTAGAAAATAGAAATTAGCGAACGGCCAATTGGAGATGACTCAAACACCTCAAATTATCAGTGGTAAAATAATTAAATAATTTCATGTTTCTGATTTGTGCAGTTTAAACCATCTTGTCGACATTCTGATTTAGACAGAATTCAGACATTCGGTTTCGGCGCGCATGTAACACATAGTAAACAAAGTATTCAGAGCTTGGCATACAAACAAGATATTCTAAGTAACATATATACTACCACATACCATAAGCACAAAGTCCAATTCAACTCCTACTTCATGCTAGACATTTATTGGTGCAAAATAGACAGATTCAATCCTAATCAGGTAGTCATTTTTGGGTTCGAATATACGAATATCTAGAAACATTTAGCATATAAAGTCTACATGAATTATCAAGTAATAATCATGCACTTTACATAATACAAAAGCTTAGTCATCAAAAAGCATTTTAAATGGTCGTTTGGGCCATGAACAAATTACTAGTCAACACGTTGTAGCACGAACATTCGAGTAATCATAAAAGGACCTTTACAAATCCGTTTACTATGATATCCTAGTCCATTTTATGTGTTTTTCAATTCTCTATCCAAATCACATCAGTTCATAAGCCAATTCATAACTAACAAATTGCAGTTTTCATTTTGTTGCATAATTACATACCGAAACTTCAAACGATCATAACTTAGGCTATACTAAATGAAATCATGCTATTCAAGCGAGAAAATTTAATAGTTTTTCAATAGATATCCATATAAACACATTGCAAATACATAAAACAAACTTACAAAACCAATAGCATAGCAGTTGAATTCATTTTAAAACCCTAACACGCAATCCGGACAAAATAACGACTAATTACGTACACGATCGCAACCAATTGAGCAATAGAACACCTAATTCATCATAATAACAATAAAATTCAGATTTATAAATCTAGGTTCAGTAAATATACCTCAAACGATCAATCAATCACCAATACTAGACGTAGAACGACGCATAGAGCAACTTTGATGTTCAAGACTTGAGCTAATTTTGAGTTTTTTGAGTGTGTGTTGTGTGTGTGTATGTCGACAGCCAAGAAGAGGGGGAAGAGAGAAAAAAGTCAACCAGGGTATGTGATTATGAGAAGCCAGTAATCTAATTCCACTAGTTATAATTGCTTAGGGCCAAATTAAATCCCATAAACCACCACTTAAGTCGAAAATAAGTCCTTGAAGGGGGTGTTGGGTGGGGTTCAGCCGTGGGTAGCCCAAAGGGGGTTCCTAGGCTCGTTTGGCTTACTAGTGTTCAAGTAGTGGTCCATTTCGAGTGTCGTTAACCATACCGTGATTACGGAATGTTAACCGATCGTTAATGTGACGACCCGGAAATTTCAGACCAAATTTAAACTTAAACTTTATATGGTTTCGATACGATAAGCAAAGTCTGTAATGTTGAGTCTCAAAAAGTTTGAACTGTTCATATATTCAATTGACCTTCGACTGCTCTCGACGATTCACGAACAATTAATTGTAAATAGATATGTGTGTATGTATATATAAATAATAATTCGAAATATAATTTGACGTATTATATGTTGTTGTTATTAAAAATTAATGAAATAAAAATAGGATATTATAATAATTATTATTTAAAATATATCTCTATATATAAATAATGTATATTAAAAATAAATATTAAATGATTATAATACTCGTTTGATGCTTTGATTGATATTAAGCAAGTTAAATTCAAACTTATGTAATTTTAAAATAAACGGTGATACGAAAAATGAGTTCTATAAATTTTAGGCTTATTAAAAATGTATTTAGGAACTATTTGTTAAGTTTTAACACTTTTTATATTTTACCCAGAAATGAGAGGGACAGTTGATATATTTTTATTTAACATATTAAGGATTGAATTTTATACCATAATGACCAAAATAAATAAATATAGTTAATATAAAATTTTGGGATTTATCTGAGTACTTTTATCCGCCACTAAATATCAACGGGGCACGATATAATATCCGAATTCGACTGTCGACAGAATTCTATTCCTTTACTACACGTTTGATAAAATCAATTAATATTTTAATATTATAATATATTATATTATATGGTGCATGATTCATCTTATTTTTGTATACATGTGATCAGGGAAAAACACCTCACTACCCACTTATTCATTTCGTTCTCAAATGCAATTAGTGATATTTCACTGTATTTGTTTTATTTTAATTTTATTCACCGAATTCATATCTATATACACATATACATTGAATACACATTTATAACTATCAATACTCTTCTCCTTCTTCTTTGTTCCATCGATCAAAAACCACAACCCAATGAACCTCCCATCGTGAAACACCACCTTGCACCACACTACCGCGACCCACCGCCGGCCACCACATGCCGCCACCATCTTTCAAGCTTGTTCTTCTGTTTCTAATTGAATACAAAAATCACCACCCCATTCATCATTAAACACCCATCTATGCCATAACCCACACCTTCGGCCACCTCACAGTCACCTCCATCATCAAACCACTACCTTCTACGACCACTAAACCTTGCTGCTACAGTTAACTAGTTCCATTTCTGTTTAACTTTTCCATGAACAAGACCACTGTACTTGTTTCATTTTGTTTCGATCAAGTCCTGATGCAACTGCAGCTACTATTGTTGCTGTTTAGATTTGAGCTGCACCTACTACGCCATTAAAACAGCCACCTGCAGCCCATTATTTTTTTTCGTTATTTCTGCTGTTATTATTTTCTGTTTTAAACAAAGAAGATGACACTTTTGCAGCTACGTGAGTTTCTTTTGTTGTTTCTCGTTGTTGTGTTAACAAGGAAGAATAACGATGATGGTGACTAAGATGGACTGTGATGATGACGGATTAGATAATAATGATGATAAAGATTAATGTTACAGCAAAAACAATGATGATGATACAATATTACTATTGACTGTGATGATGCTAGTGAACGAGATAATAATTAGACGAAGATGAATATAGACGAATGATGATGATACAGAATGTTAAGAGTGAGTCACGATTATGTATTGGGTTTTAGAAGGAAAGGGAACAGAAATAATAAGGCTTAAATATAACTAAATCGTGATATTAATCAGAAAATCAAAGGTAGAGGGACGGGTCAGGGTGTTGTGTGTCGAGTGAGAGGTCACAGGTTCGAGCCCGGGCCATGGCGTTTCCTTTTTAGGAGCTTGTTTTAAGGTAGAATTCTATTATTATTATTATTATTATTATTATTATTATTATTATTATTATTATTATTATTATTATTATTATTATTATTATAATAATAAACTTAAAAGTTTTAAAACTTACAAAAAATTAGTGGGAATTATTATTATTATTATTTTGATTATCATTTATATTATTATTATTATTAATGTTATTACTATGATTATTATTATTGTTATTGATATTATTGTTATTATTAGTATTATAACACTTATTATTATTATTATTATTATTATTATTATAGTTATAAGTATTAAAACCATTATTATTATTATTAACATTACTAATGTATTTATTATTATATAATTTTGTCATGCAAGTATTAGTTATCATTATTATTATTATTATTATTATTATTATTATAGTTATAAATAAGAATATGCTTATTATTATTAGTAACAAAAGTATTATTATAAATATTATCATTATTATTATTAATATAATCATTAGTAGTATTATTATTAACTTATTATCATTATTATCATTCTTATAAAATTATTATTTTGTTATCACCAAAACTATCAATATTATTATAAATAGATACTTTTATATAAAAATACATTACGCTATACTTTTATTATTAAAAAAGATATTAGTTAAGCTATATCAATTAATATATAAATATATACTAAACCTTAATATACAGTTTTTATTATTAATGATAAGTAATAGTTATATAAAACATATAAACTAAATATATTAAATTTATCTAAATAACATATAGTAAAACAAGTATATTATTAATAACAATATATATATATATATATATATATATATATATATATATATATATATATATAATTGATCGATTACGATTACGTGTATTAATATATATACAAATGATATAGGTTCGTGAATTCGAGGCCAACCATGCATTGTTTGGTTTCGTCGTACGCATATTGAAATGTCCCGTTCTTATTGATTAAAAACGTTCCATATTAACTGATTTCATTGCGAGGTTTTGACCTCTATATGAGACGTTTTTCAAAGACTGCATTCATTTTTAAAACAAACCATAACCTTTATTTCATAAATAAAGGTTTAAAAAGCTTTACGTAGATTATCAAATAATGATAATCTAAAATATCCTGTTTACACACGACCATTACATAATGGTTTACAATACAAATATGTTACATCAAAATCAGTTTCTTGAATGCAGTTTTTACACAATATCATACAAACATGGACTCCAAATCTTGTCCTTATTTTAGTATGCAACAGCGGAAGCTCTTAGTATTCACCTGAGAATAAACATGCTTTAAACGTCAACAGAAATGTTGGTAAGTTATAGGTTTAACCTATATATATCAAATCGTAACAATAGACCACAAGATTTCATATTTCAATACACATCCCATACATAGAGATAAAAATCATTTATATGGTGAACACCTGGTAACCGACATTAACAAGATGCATATATAAGAATATCCCCATCATTCCGGGACACCCTTCGGATATGATATAAATTTCGAAGTACTAAAGCATCCGGTACTTTGGATGGGGTTTGTTAGGCCCAATAGATCTATCTTTAGGATTCGCGTCAATTAGGGTGTCTGTTCCTAATTCTTAGATTACCAGACTTAATAAAAAGGGGCATATTCGATTTCGATAATTCAACCATAGAATGTAGTTTCACGTACTTGTGTCTATTTTGTAAATCATTTATAAAACTTGCATGTATTCTCATCCCAAAAATATTAGATTTTAAAAGTGGGATTATAACTCACTTTCACAGATTTTTACTTCGTCGGGAAGTAAGACTTGGCCACTGGTTGATTCACGAACCTATAACAATATATACATATATATCAAAGTATGTTCAAAATATATTTACAACACTTTTAATATATTTTGATGTTTTAAGTTTATTAAGTCAGCTGTCCTCGTTAGTAACCTACAACTAGTTGTCCACAGTTAGATGTACAGAAATAAATTGATAAATATTATCTTGAATCAATCCACGACCCAGTGTATACGTATCTCAGTATTGATCACAACTCAAACTATATATATTTTGGAATCAACCTCAACCCTGTATAGCTAACTCCAACATTCACATATAGAGTGTCTATGGTTGTTCCGAAATATATATAGATGTGTCGACATGATAGGTCGAAACATTGTATACGTGTCTATGGTATCTCAAGATTACATAATATACAATACAAGTTGATTAAGTCATGGTTGGAATAGATTTGTTACCAATTTTAACGTAGCTAAAATGAGAAAAATTATCCAATCTTGTTTTACCCATAACTTCTTCATTTTAAATCCGTTTTGAGTGAATTAAATTGCTATGGTTTCATATTGAACTCTATTTTATGAATCTAAACAGAAAAAGTATAGGTTTATAGTCAAAAAAATAAGTTACAAGTCATTTTTGTAAAGGTAGTCATTTCAGTCGAAAGAACGACGTCTAGATGACCATTTTAGAAAACATACTTCCACTTTGAGTTTAACCATAATTTTTGGATATAGTTTCATGTTCATAATAAAAATCATTTTCCCAGAATAACAACTTTAAATCAAAGTTTATCATAGTTTTTAATTAACTAACCCAAAACAGCCCGCGGTGTTACTACGACGGCGTAAATCCGGTTTTACGGTGATTTTCGTGTTTCCAGGTTTTAAATCATTAAGTTAGCATATCATATAGATATAGAACATGTGTTTAGTTGATTTTAAAAAGTCAAGTTAGAAGGATTAACTTTTATTTGCGAACAAGTTTAGAATTAACTAAACTATGTTCTAGTGATTACAAGTTTAAACCTTCGAATAAGATAGCTTTATATGTATGAATAGAATGATGTTATGAACATCATTACTACCTCAAGTTCCTTGGATAAACCTACTGGAAATGAGAAAAATAGATCTAGCTTCAAAGGATCCTTGGATGGCTTGAAAGTTCTTGAAGCAGAATCATGACACGAAAACAATTTCAAGTAAGATTTCCACTCGAAATAAGATTGTTATAGTTATAGAAATTGAATTAAAGTTTGAATATGATTATTACCTTGTATTAGAAAGATAACCTACTGTAAGTAACAAAGGTTTCTTGATCTTGGATGATTACTTGGAATGGATTTAGAAAACTTGGAAGTAAACTTGCAATCTTGGAAGTATTCTTGATTTTATGAAACTAGAACTTTTGGAATTTATGAAGAACACTTTGAACTTGAAGATAGAACTTGAGAGAGATCAATTAGATGAAGAAAATTGAAGAATGAAAGTGTTTGTAGGTGTTTTTGGTCGTTGGTGTATGAATTAGATATAAAGGATATGTAATTTTGTTTTCATGTAAATAAGTTATGAATGATTACTCATATTTTTGTAATTTTATGAGATATTTTATGCTAGTTGCCCAATGATGGTTCTCACATGTGTTAGGTGACTCACATAGGCTGCTAAGAGCTGATCATTGGAGTGTATATACCAATAGTACATACATCTAAAAGCTGTGTATTGTACGAGTACGAATACGGGTGCATACGAGTAGAATTGTTGATGAAACTGAACGAGGATGTAATTGTAAGCATTTTTGTTAAGTAGAAGTATTTTTATAAGTGTCTTGAAGTCTTTCAAAAGTGTATGAATACATATTAAAACACTACATGTATATACATTTTAACTGAGTCATTAAGTCATCGTTAGTCGTTACATGTAAATGTTGTTTTGAAACCTTTAGGTTAACGATCTTGTTGAATGTTGTTAACCCATTATTTATTATAACAAATGAGATGTTAAATTGTTATATTATCATGATATTATGATATATATAATATATCTTAGTATGATATATATACAGTTAAATGTCGTTACAACGATAATCGTTACATATATGTCTCGTTTCGAAATCATTAAGTTAGTAGTCTTATTTTTACATATGTATTTCATTGTTAATACACTTAATAATATATTTACTTATCATTTAACATAATTAACCAAGTGTATCAATATCTTAATATGATTCATATGTACCTAGTAAGACGTTGTTATAACGATAATCGTTATATATATCGTTTTCGAGTTTCTTAAATTAATAGTCTCATTTTTATGTATATAACTCATTGTTAAAATACCTAATGAGATACCTACTTATAATAAAATCATGTTAACTATATATATAACCATATATATGTCATCGTATAGTTTTTACAAGTTTTAACGTTCGTGAATCACCGGTCAACTTGGGTGGTCAATTGTCTATATGAAACCTATTTCAATTAATCAAGTCTTAACAAGTTTGATTGCTTAACATGTTGGAAACACTTAATCATGTAAATAACAATTTCATTTAATATATATATAAACATGGAAAAGTTCGGGTCACTACAGTACCTACCCGTTAAATAAATTTCGTCCCGAAATTTTAAGCAGTTGGAGGTGTTGACGTATCTTCTGGAAATAAATGCGGGTATTTTTTCTTCATCTGATCTTCACGCTCCCAGGTGAACTCGGGTCCTCTTCGAGCATTCCATCGAACCTTAACAATCGGTATCTTGTTTTGTTTAAGTCTCTTAACCTCACGATCCATTATTTCGACGGGTTCTTCAATGAATTGAAGTTTTTCATTGATTTGGATTTCGTCTAACGGAATAGTGAGATCTTCTTTAGCAAAAGATTTCTTCAAATTTGAGACGTGGAAAGTGTTATGTACATCCGCGAGTTGTTGAGGTAGCTCCAGTTGGTAAGCTACTGGTCCGACACGATCTATAATCTTGAATGGTCCAATGTACCTTGGATTTAGTTTCCCCCGTTTACCAAATCGAACAACGCCTTTCCAAGGTGAAACCTTAAGCATGACCATTTCTCCAATTTCAAACTCTATATCTTTTCTTTTACTATCCGCGTAACTCTTTGTCGACTCTGGGTGGTTTTCAATCTTTGTTGAATTTGGATGATTTTCTCGGTAGTTTCTTGTATTATCTCCGGACCCGTAATCTGTCTATCCCCCACTTCACTCCAACAAATCAGAGACCTGCACTTTCTACCATAAAGTGCTTCAAACGGCGCCATCTCAATGCTTGAATGGTAGCTGTTGTTGTAGGAAAATTCTGCTAACGGTAGATGTCGATCCCAACTGTTTCTGAATTCAATAACACAAGCTAGTAGCATGTCTTCAAACGTTTGTATCGTCCTTTCGCTCTGCCCATCATTTTGTGGATGATAGGCAGTACTCATGTCTAGACGAGTTCCCAAAGCTTGCTGTAATGTCTGCCAGAATCTTGTAATAAATCTGCCATCCCTATCAGAGATAATAGAGATTGGTATTCCATGTCTGGAGACGACTTCCTTCAAATACAGTCGTGCTAACTTCTCCATCTTGTCATCTTCTCTTATTGGCAGGAAGTGTGCTGACTTGGTGAGAAAATCAACTATTACCCAAATAGTATCATAACCACTTGCAGTCCTTGGCAATTTAGTAATGAAATCCATGGTAATGTTTTCCCATTTCCATTCCGGGATTTCAGGTTGTTGTAGTAGACCTGATGGTTTCTGATGTTCAGCTTTGACCTTAGAACACGTCAAACATTCTCCTACATATTTAGCAATATCGGCTTTCATACCTGGCCACCAAAATTGTTTCTTAAGATCCTTGTACATCTTTCCCGTTCCAGGATGTATTGAGTATATGATTTTATGAGTTTCTCTAAGTACCATTTCTCTCATATCTCCAAATTTTGGTACCCAAATTCTTTCAGCCCTATACCGGGTTCCGACTTCTCGAATATTAAGATGCTTCTCCGATCCTTTGGGTATTTCATCCTTTAAATTTCCCTTTTTTAAAACTCCTTGTTGCGCCTCCTTTATTTGAGTAGTAAGGTTAATGTGAATCATTATATTCATAGATTTTACTCGAATGGGTTCTCTGTCCTTTCTACTCAAGGCGTCGGCTACCACATTTGCCTTCCGCGGGTGGTAATGAATCTCAAAGTCGTAATCATTCAACAATTCAATCCACCTACGTTGCCTCATATTCAGTTGTTTCTGATTAAATATGTGTTGAAGACTTTTGTGGTCGGTATATATAATACTTTTGACCCCATATAAGTAGTGCCTTCAAGTCTTTAATGCAAAAACAACCGCGCCTAATTCCAAATCATGCATCGTATAATTTTGCTCGTGAATCTTCAATTGTCTAGACGCATAAGCAATCACCTTCGTCCATTGCATTAATACACAATCGAGACCTTACTTTGATGCGTCACAATAAATCACAAAATCATCATTCCCTTCAGGCAATGACAATATAGGTGCCGTAGTTAGCTTTTTCTTCAATAATTGAAACACCTTCTCTTGTTCATCCTTCCATTCAAATTTCTTCCCTTTATGCGTTAATGCAGTCAAGGGTTTTGCTATTTTGGAGAAATCTTGGATGAATCTTCTGTAGTAACCAGCCAATCCTAAAAATTGACGTATATGCTTCGGAGTTTTTGGGGTTTCCCAAATTTCAACGGTTTCGATCTTTGCCGGGTCCACCTGGATACCTTCTTTGTTCACTATGTGACCGAGGAATTGAACTTCTTCCAACCAAAATGCACACTTTGAAAACTTAGCGTACAGTTTTTCTTTCCTCAATACTTCTAGCACTTTTCTCAAATGTTCTTCGTGCTCTTGATCATTCTTTGAGTAAATAAGTATATCATCGATGAAAACAATGACAAACTTGTCAAGATATGGCCCACACACTAGGTTCATAAGGTCCATGAACACAGCTGGTGCGTTAGTCAATCCAAACGGTATAACCATAAACTCGTAATGACCATAACGCACCTAAAAGCAGTTTTTGGAATATCATCCTCCTTTACTCGCATTTGATGATATCCAGAACGTAAATCGATCTTCGAATAAATCGACGAGCCTTGTAGTTGATCAAATAAGTCGTCAATGCTCGGCAGTGGATAACGGTTTTTGATGGTAAGTTTGTTTAACTCTATGTAGTCAATACACAACCTAAATGTACCATCCTTCTTCTTGACAAACAAAACAGGAGCTCCCCATGGTGATGTGCTTGGTCAAATGAAACCACGTTCTAATAGTTCTTGCAGTTGGCTTTACAGTTCTTTCATCTCGCTGGGTGCGAGTCTATAAGGAGCACGAGCTATTGGTGCAGCTCCTGGTACAAGATCTATTTGAAATTCAACAGATCGATGTGGAGGTAGTCCCGGTAATTCTTTCGAAAATACATCGGGAAATTCTTTTGCGACGGGAACATCATTGATGCTCTTTTCTTCAGTTTGTACTTTCTCGACGTGTGCTAGAACAGCATAGCAACCTTTTCTTATTAGTTTTTGTGCCTTCAAATTACTAATAAGATGTAGCTTCATGTTGCCCTTTTCTCCGTACACCATTAAGGGTTCTCCTTCTTCTCTTACAATGCGAATTGCATTTTTATAACATACGATCTCTGCTTTCACCTTCTTCAGCCAATCCATGCCAACTATTACATCAAAACTCCCTAACTCTACTGGTATCAAATCAATCTTAAATATTTCGCTACCCAGTTTAATTTCTCGATTCCGGCATATATTATCTGCTGAATTTAATTTACCGTTTGCTAATTCGAGTAAAAATTTACTATCCAACGGTGTCAATGGACAACTTAATTTAGCACAAAAATCTCTACTCGTATAGCTTCTATCCGCACCCGAATCAAATAAAACGTAAGCAGATTTATTGTCAATAAGAAACGTACCCGTAACAAGCTCCAGGTCTTCCTGTACCTCTGCCGCATTAATATTGAAAACTCTTCCGCGGCCTTGTCCATTCGTGTTCTCCTGGTTCGGGCAATTTCTAATAATGTGGCCCGGTTTTCCACATTTATAACAAACTACATTGGCATAACTTGCTCCGACACTACTTGCTCCGCCATTACTCATTCCGACACCATTTGTTCCTTTTGTTCTGTTAACCCCTGGTCCGTAGACCTCACACTTCACCGCGCTATGACCATTTCTTTTACACTTATTGCAAAATTTGGTGCAGAGCCCCGAGTGATACTTTTCACACCTTTGGCATAGCTGCTTCTGATTGTTGTTGTTGTTGTTGCGGTTGTTATTGTTGTTGGGATGATTGTTGTAGTTGCTGTTGTTGTTGTTGTTGTTGTTGTTGTTGTTGTTGGGCCGTTTGTTGTAGTTGCGATTGATGTTGCGATTGTTTGGATAATTGTTGCCATTATTATTGTAATTGCTGTTGTTGTTGTATTGGTGATTCTTATCACCGTTTTCCTCCCACTTTCTTTTGACTTGCTTCACATTGGCCTCTTCAGCCGTCTGTTCTTTAATTCTTTCCTCAATCTGGTTCACTAGTTTGTGAGCCATTCTACATGCCTGTTGTATGGAGGCGGGCTCGTGTGAACTTATATCTTCTTGGATTCTTTCCAGTAATCCTTTCACAAATGCGTCGATCTTCTCTTCCTCATCTTCGAACGCTCCTGGACACAATAGGCACAATTCTGTGAATCATCTTTCGTACGTGGTAATATCAAATCCTTGGGTTCGTAACCCTCTAAGTTCTGTCTTGAGCTTATTGACCTCGGTTCTGGGACGGTACTTCTCGTTCATCAAGTGCTTGAATGCTGACCACGGTAGTGCGTACGCATCATCTTGTCCCACTTGCTCTAGATAGGTATTCCACCATGTTAAAATAGAACCTGTGAAGGTATGCGTAGCGTACTTCACTTTGTCCTCTTCCGTACACTTACTTATGGCAAACACCGATTCGACCTTCTCGGTCCACCGTTTCAATCCGATCGGTCCTTCGGTTACAACAAATTCGAAAGGTTTGCAGGCAGTGAATTCTTTGTAGGTGCATCCTACACGATTTCCTGTACTGCTAGATCCAAGGTTATTGTTGGTATGTAGCGCAGCCTGTACTTCGGCTATGTTTGAAGCTAGAAAAGTACGGAATTCCTCTTCATTCATATTCACGGTGTGTCGAGTAGTCGGTGCCATTTCCTTCAAAATAGTCAAATGGAACAAGTCAATCATACAGAATGTTAAGAGTAGTTAATAGTATTTCGTAGCATAATATGAACTCATTTATAAAAGCTTTTTCTTCATATTAGCGTTTTATAAGTTTAAATTCGGGTAGTACCTACCCGTTAAGTTCATACTTAGTAGCTAATATACAATTCAACTACTACAATTCTATATGAAAAACTGATTATAATAATATTTCGCGTTCAAACTTTTATACAATATTTTACAAACTTACAATACCGCTTATTTTACATAAAGCATGAAATATAGCACACAATAACTTTGAGACAAGATAGTTGTGAAGATAATTCTAGCTAGTACACAAGTCGTTCAGCAAAGGCAATAAAGACACGTAATTCATACGTCCAGAAACAAGTCATGCATTCTGGTTTTACTAGGACTACTTCCCATCCTTGGTCTTGTGGAACATAACCGTTATGGCCGTTGATAAGACAGTGTGTTGTAACGTCGTCAAAGGGATGAGGGTTACGTAATGACCAACAGTCTCGTAATAACCTAAAAACCTCATTTCTTACCCCAATTACCGACTCCGTCACTTGTGGGAACGTTTTGTTTAATAGTTGTAGCCCGATGTTCTTTTTCTCACTTTGGTGAGAAGCGAACATTACTAACCCGTAAGCATAGCATGCTTCTTTATGTTGCATGTTAGCCGCTTTTTCTAAATCATGAAGTCCTATATTCGGATACATTGAGTCAAAATAATTTCTTAACCCGTTGCGTAAAATAGCATTTGGGTTCCCCGCAATATATGCATCAAAGTAAACACATCGTAACTTATGGGTTTCCCAATGTGATATCCCCCATCTTTTAAATGAAAGTCTCTTATAAACCAAGACATTCTTGGAACGTTCTTCGAATGTCTTACAAACTGATTTCGCCGTAAATAGTTGTGCCGAAGAATTCTGACCGACTCTAGACAAGATTTCATCAATCATGTCTCCGGGTAGGTCTCTTAAAATATTGGGTTGTCTATCCATTTTGTGTTTTTATACTGTAAAATAGACAAGAGTTAGATTCATAAAAAAAAATACATATTAATACAAGCAATTTTTACATATATCATAAAGCATAAGCACACTATATTACATATATTACACCACACGAATACAACTATCTTATTCCGACTCGCTCAGTTCTTCTTCTTCGGTTTTGGTTCGTTTTGCCAAGTTTCTAGGGATATATGATGTTCCCCTAATACGAGCTGTCGTTTTCCACAACGGTTTAGAAAAACCTAGTGGTTTAGAGGTTCCCGGGTCATTGTTATAACTTAAGGGCTTCGGGGGTTGACGATACATATAAAGTTCATCGGGGTTGGAATTAGATTTCTCTATTTTTATGCCCTTTCCCTTATTATTTTCTTTTGCCTTTTTAAATTCAGTTGGGGTAATTTCTATAACATCATCGGAATTCTCGTCAGAATCCGATTCATCGAAGAATTGGTAATCCTCCCAATATTTTGCTTCCTTGGCGGAAACACCATTGACCATAATTAACCTTGGTCGGTTGGTTGAGGATTTTCTTTTACTTAACCGTTTTATTATTTCCCCCACCGGTTCTATTTCCTCCTCCGGTTCCTCCTCTTCCGGTTCTGATTCTTCTTCCGGTTCTGATTCTTCTTCCGGTTCTTCTTCGAGAACTTGTGAATCAGTCCAATATATATTCGACTCTTCGTTATTATTAGGTGAGTCAATGGGATTTGTGCTAGAGGTAGACATCTATCACACAATATCTAACATGTTAAGAGATTAATATATCACATAATATATACATGTTAATAATATATAGTTTCCAACAATAATGTTAAGCAATCATTTTTAAAGAAAACACGGTCGAAGTCCAGACTCACTAATGCATCCTAATAAACTCGATAAGACACACTAATGCAAATTTTCTGGTTCTCTAAGACCAACGCTCGGATACCAACTGAAATGTCCCGTTCTTATTGATTAAAAACGTTCCATATTAATTGATTTCGTTGCGAAGTTTTGACCTTTATATGAGACGTTTTTCAAAGACTGCATTCATTTTTAAAACAAACCATAACCTTTATTTCATAAATAAAGGTTTAAAAAGCTTTACGTAGATTATCAAATAATGATAATCTAAAATATCCTGTTTACACACGACCATTACATAATGGTTTACAATACAAATATGTTACATCGAAATCAGTTTCTTGAATGCAGTTTTTACACAATATCATACAAACATGGACTCCAAATCTTGTCCTTATTTTAGTATGCAACAGCGGAAGCTCTTAGTATTCACCTGAGAATAAACATGCTTTAAACGTCAACAAAAATGTTGGTGAGTTATAGATTTAACCTATATATATCAAATCGTAACAATAGACCACAAGATTTCATATTTCAATAAACATCCCATACATAGAGATAAAAATCATTCATACGGTGAACACCTGGTAACCGACATTAACAAGATGCATATATAAGAATATCCCCATCATTCCGGGACACCCTTCGGATATGATATAAATTTCGAAGTACTAAAGCATCCGGTACTTTGGATGGGGTTTGTTAGGCCCAATAGATCTATCTTTAGGATTCGCGTCAATTAGGGTGTCTGTCCCTAATTCTTAGATTACCAGACTTAATAAAAAGGGGCATATTCGATTTCGATAATTCAACCATAGAATGTAGTTTCACGTACTTGTGTCTATTTTGTAAATCATTTATAAAACCTGCATGTATTCTCATCCCAAAAATATTAGATTTTAAAAGTGGGACTATAACTCACTTTCACAGATTTTTACTTCGTCGGGAAGTAAGACTTGGCCACTGGTTGATTCACGAACCTATAACAATATATACATATATATCAAAGTATGTTCAAAATATATTTACAACACTTTTAATATATTTTGATGTTTTAAGTTTATTAAGTCAGCTGTCCTCGTTAGTAACCTACAACTAGTTGTCCACAGTTAGATGTACAGAAATAAATCGATAAATATTATCTTGAATCAATCCACGACCCAGTGTATACGTATCTCAGTATTGATCACAACTCAAACTATATATATTTTGGAATCAACCTCAACCCTGTATAGCTAACTCCAACATTCACATATAGAGTGTCTATGGTTGTTCCGAAATATATATAGATGTGTCGACATGATAGGTCGAAACATTGTATACGTGTCTATGGTATCTCAAGATTACATAATATACAATACAAGTTGATTAAGTCATGGTTGGAATAGATTTGTTACCAATTTTCACGTAGCTAAAATGAGAAAAATTATCCAATCTTGTTTTACCCATAACTTCTTCATTTTAAATCCGTTTTGAGTGAATCAAATTGCTATGGTTTCATATTGAACTCTATTTTATGAATTTAAACAGAAAAAGTATAGGTTTATAGTCAGAAAAATAAGTTACAAGTCATTTTTGTAAAGGTAGTCATTTCAGTCGAAAGAACGTCGTCTAGATGACCATTTTAGAAAACATACTTCCACTTTGAGTTTAACCATAATTTTTGGATATAGTTTCATGTTCATAATAAAAATCATTTTCCCAGAATAACAACTTTTAAATCAAAGTTTATCATAGTTTTTAATTAACTAACCCAAAATAGCCCGCGGTGTTACTACGACGGCGTAAATCCAGTTTCACGGTGTTTTTCGTGTTTCCAGGTTTTAAATCATTAAGTTAGCATATCATATAGATATAGAACATGTGTTTAGTTGATTTTAAAAGTCAAGTTAGAAGGATTAACTTTTATATGCGAACAAGTTTAGAATTAACTAAACTATGTTCTAGTGATTACAAGTTTAAACCTTCGAATAAGATTGCTTTATATGTATGAATAGAATGATGTTATGAACATCATTACTACCTCAAGTTCCTTGGATAAACCTACTGGAAATGAGAAAAATAGATCTAGCTTCAAAGGATCCTTGGATGGCTTGAAAGTTCTTGAAGCAGAATCATGACACGAAAACAATTTCAAGTAAGATTTCCACTCGAAATAAGATTGTTATAGTTATAGAAATTGAATTAAAGTTTGAATATGATTATTACCTTGTATTAGAAAGATAACCTACTGTAATTAACAAAGGTTTCTTGATCTTGGATGATTACTTGGAATGGATTTAGAAAACTTGGAAGTAAACTTGCAATCTTGAAAGTATTCTTGATTTTATGAAACTAGAACTTTTAGAATTTATGAAGAACACTTAGAACTTGAAGATAGAACTTGAGAGAGATCAATTAGATGAAGAAAATTGAAGAATGAAAGTGTTTGTAGGTGTTTTTGGTCGTTGGTGTATGGATTAGATATAAAGGATATGTAATTTTGTTTTCATGTAAATAAGTCATGAATGATTACTCATATTTTTGTAATTTTATGAGATATTTTATGCTAGTTTCCAAATGATGGTTCCCACATGTGTTAGGTGACTCACATGGGCTGCTATGATCTGATCATTGGAGTGTATATACCAATAGTACATACATCTAAAAGCTGTGTATTGTACGAGTACGAATACGGGTGCATACGAGTAGAATTGTTGATGAAACTGAACGAGGATGTAATTGTAAGCATTTTTGTTAATTAGAAGTATTTTGATAAGTGTCTTGAAGTCTTTCAAAAGTGTATGAATACATATTAAAACACTACATGTATATGCATTTTAACTGAGTCATTAAGTCATCGTTAGTCGTTACATGTAAATGTTGTTTTGAAACCTTTAGGTTAACGATCTTGTTGAATGTTGTTAACCCATTATTTATTATAACAAATGAGATGTTAAATTTTTATATTATCATGATATTATGATATATATAATATATCTTAGTATGATATATATACAGTTAAATGTCGTTACAACGATAATCGTTACATATATGTCTCGTTTCGAAATCATTAAGTTAGTAGTCTTATTTTTACATATGTATTTCATTGTTAATACACTTAATAATATATTTACTTATCATTTAACATAATTAACCAAGTGTATCAATATCTTAATATGATTCATATGTACCTAGTAAGACGTTGTTATAACGATAATCGTTATATATATCGTTTTCAAGTTTCTTAAATTAATAGTCTCATTTTTATGTATATAACTCATTGTTAAAATACCTAATGAGATACATACTTATAATAAAATCATTATAACTATATATATAACCATATATATGTCATCGTATAGTTTTTACAAGTTTTAACGTTCGTGAATCACCGGTCAACTTGGGTGGTCAATTGTCTATATGAAACCTATTTCAATTAATCAAGTTTTAACAAGTTTGATTGCTTAACATGTTGGAAACACTTAATCATGTAAATAACAATTTCATTTAATATATATATAAATATGGAAAAGTTCGGGTAACTACACATATTTTTACTACAAAATATCGTATTGTGAGTTTCATTACTCCCCTTTTAAATGCTTTTGCAATATATATTTTTGGGACTGAGAATACATGCACTTTTTAAATGTTTTATGAAATAGACACAAGTAATTGAAACTACATTATATGGTTGAATGGATCGAAGCCGAATATGCCCCTTTTAACCTGGTAATCTAAGAATTAGGGAACATCACTAATTTTGAGAATTAGTGCACCCCTAATTGAAGCGAATCCTAAAGATAGATCTATTGGGCCCAACAAGCCCCATTCTGGAATTTGGAATGCTTTAGTACTTCGAAATTTATCATGTCTGATGGGTGTCCCGGAATGATGGGTATATTCTATATGCATCTTGTTAATGTCAATTATCAGGTGTTCAATCCATATGAATGATTATTTTTGTCTCTATGCATGGGACGTATATTTATGAGAAATGGAAATGAAATCTTGTGGTCTATTAAAATGATGGAAATGAATGATTACGATAAACTAATGAACTCACCAACCTTTTGGTTGACACTTTAAAGCATGTTTATTCTCAGGTATGAAAGAAATCTTCCGCTGTGCATTTGCTCATATTAGAGATATTACTTGGAGTCATTCATGACATATTTTGAAAGACGTTGCATTCGAGGCGTTGAGTTCATCAAGATTATTATTAAGTCAATTATAGTTGGATATATTATGAAATGGTATGCATGCTGTTTGAAATTTCCCGTTCTTATTGATTAAAAACGTTCCATATTAATTGATTTCGTTGCGAGGTTTTAACCTCTATATGAGACGTTTTTCAAAGACTGCATTCATTTTTAAAACAAACCATAACCTTTATTTCATAAATAAAGGTTTAAAAATCTCTACGCAGATTATCAAATAATGATAATCTAAAATATCCTGTTTACACACGACCATTACATAATGGTTTACAATACAAATATGTTACATCGAAATCAGTTTCTTGAATGTAATTTTTACACAATATCATACAAACATGGACTCCAAATCTTGTCCTTATTTTAGTATGCAACAGCGGAAGCTCTTAGTATTCACCTGAGAATAAACATGCTTTAAACGTCAACAAAAATGTTGGTGAGTTATAGGTTTAACCTATATATATCAAATCGTAACAATAGACCACAAGATTTCATACTTCAATACACATCCCATACATAGAGATAAAAATCATTCATATGGTGAACACCTGGTAACCGACATTAACAAGATGCATATATAAGAATATCCCCATCATTCTGGGACACCCTTCGGATATGATATAAATTTCGAAGTACTAAAGCATCCGGTACTTTGGATGGGGTTTGTTAGGCCCAATAGATCTATCTTTAGGATTCGCGTCAATTAGGGTGTCTGTTCCCTAAATCTTAGATTACCAGACTTAATAAAAAGGGGCATATTCGATTTCGATAATTCAACCATAGAATGTAGTTTCACGTACTTGTGTTTATTTTGTAAATCATTTATAAAACCTGCATGTATTCTCATCCCAAAAATATTAGATTTTAAAAGTGGGACTATAACTCACTTTCACAGATTTTTACTTCGTCAGGAAGTAAGACTTGGCCACTGGTTGATTCACGAACCTATAAAAATATATACATATATATCAAAGTATGTTCAAAATATATTTACAACACTTTTAATATATTTTGATGTTTTAAGTTTATTAAGTCAGCTGTCCTCGTTAGTAACCTACAACTAGTTGTCCACAGTTAGATGTACAGAAATAAATCGATAAATATTATCTTGAATCAATCCACGACCCAGTGTATACGTATCTCAGTATTGATCACAACTCAAACTATATATATTTTGGAATCAACCTCAACCCTGTATAGCTAACTCCAACATTCACATATAGAGTGTCTATGGTTGTTCCGAAATATATATAGATGTGTCAACATGATAGGTCGAAACATTGTATACGTTTCTATGGTATCTCAAGATTACATAATATACAATACAAGTTGATTAAGTTATGGTTGGAATAGATTTGTTACCAATTTTCACGTAGCTAAAATGAGAAAAATTATCCAATCTTGTTTTACCCATAACTTCTTCATTTTAAATCCGTTTTGAGTGAATCAAATTGCTATGGTTTCATATTGAACTCTATTTTATGAATCTAAAAAGAAAAAGTATAGGTTTATAGTTGGAAAAATAGGTTACAAGTCGTGTTTGTAAAGGTAGTCATTTCAGTCGAAAGAACGACGTCTAGATGACCATTTTAGAAAACATACTTCCACTTTGAGTTTAACCATAATTTTGGATATAGTTTCATGTTCATAATAAAAATCATTTTCCCAGAATAACAACTTTTAAATCAAAATTTATCATAGTTTTTAATTAACTAACCCAAAACAGCCCGCGGTGTTACTACGACGGCGTAAATCCGATTTTACGGTGTTTTTCGTGTTTCCAGGTTTTAAATCATTAAGTTAGCATATCATATAGATATAGAACATGTATTTAGTTGATTTTAAAAGTCAAGTTAGAAGGATTAACTTTTATTTGCGAACAAGTTTAGAATTAACTAAACTATGTTCTAGTGATTACAAGTTTAAACCTTCGAATAAGATAGCTTTATATGTATGAATCGAATGATGTTATGAATATCATTACTACCTCAAGTTCCTTGGATAAACTTACTAGAAATAAGAAAAATAGATCTATCTTCAAAGGATCCTTGGATGGCTTGAAAGTTCTTGAAGCAGAATCATGACACGGAAACAATTTCAAGTAAGATTTCCACTCGAAATAAGATTGTTATAGTTATAGAAATTGAATTAAAGTTTGAATATGATTATTACCTTGTATTAGAAAGATAACCTACTATAAGTAACAAAGGTTTCTTGATCTTGGATGATTACTTGGAATGGATTTAGAAAACTTGGAAGTAAACTTGCAATCTTGGAAGTATTCTTGATTTTATGAAACTAGAACTTTTGGAATTTATGAAGAACACTTAGAACTTGAAGATAGAACTTGAGAGAGATCAATTAGATGAAGAAAATTGAAGAATTAAAGTGTTTGTAGGTGTTTTTAGTCGTTGGTGTATGGATTAGATATAAAGGATATGTAATTTTGTTTTCATGTAAATAAGTCATGAATGATTACTCATATTTTTGTAATTTTATGAGATATTTCATGCTAGTTACCAAATGATGGTTCCCACATGTGTTAGGTGACTCACATGGGCTGCAAAGAGCTGATCATTGGAGTGTATATACCAATAGTACATACATCTAAAAGCTGTGTATTGTATGAGTACGAATACGGGTGCATACGAGTAGAATTGTTGATGAAACTGAACGAGGATGTAATTGTAAGCATTTTTGTTAAGTAAAAGTATTTTGATAAGTGTCTTGAAGTCTTTCAAAAGTGTATGAATACATATTAAAACACTACATGTATATACATTTTAACTGAGTCTATAAGTCATCGTTAGTCGTTACATGTAAATGTTGTTTTGAAACCTTTAGGTTAACGATCTTGTTGAATGTTGTTAACCCATTGTTTATTATAACAAATGAGATGTTAAATTGTTATATTATCATGATATTATGATATATAATATATCTTAGTATGATATATATACAGTTAAATGTCGTTACAACGATAATCGTTACATATATGTCTCGTTTCGAAATCATTAAGTTAGTAGTCTTATTTTTACATATGTATTTCATTGTTAATACACTTAATAATATATTTACTTATCATTTAACATAATTAACCAAGTGTATCAATATCTTAATATGATTCATATGTACCTAGTAAGACGTTGTTATAACGATAATCATTATATATATCGTTTTCGAGTTTCTTAAATTAATAGTCTCATTTTTATGTATATAACTCATTGTTAAAATACCTAATGAGATACATACTTATAATAAAATCATGTTAACTATATATATAACCATATATATGTCATCGTATAGTTTTTACAAGTTTTAACGTTCGTGAATCACCGGTCAACTTGGGTGGTCAATTGTCTATATGAAACCTATTTCAATTAATCAAGTCTTAACAAGTTTGATTACTTAACATGTTGGAAACACTTAATCATGTAAATAACAATTTCATTTTAATATATATATATAAACATGGAAAAGTTCGGGTCACTACAGTACCTACCCGTTAAATAAATTTCGTCCCGAAATTTTAAGCAGTTGGAGGTGTTGACGTATCTTCTGGAAATAAATGCGGGTATTTCTTCTTCATTTGATCTTCACGCTCCCAGGTGAACTCGGGTCCTCTACGAGCATTCCATCGAACCTTAACAATCGGTATCTTGTTTTGTTTAAGTCTCTTAACCTCACGATCCATTATTTCGACGGGTTCTTCAATGAATTGAAGTTTTTCATTGATTTGGATTTCGTCCAACGGAATAGTGAGATCTTCTTTAGCAAAACATTTCTTCAAATTTGAGACGTGGAAAGTGTTATGTACAGCCGCGAGTTGTTGAGGTAGCTCCAGTTGGTAAGCTACTGGTCCGACACGATCTATAATCTTGAATGGTCCAATGTACCTTGGATTTAGTTTCCCCCGTTTACCAAATCGAACAACGCCTTTCCAAGGTGAAACCTTAAGCATGACCATTTCTCCAATTTCAAACTCTATATCTTTTCTTTTACTGTCCGCGTAGCTCTTTTGTCGACTCTGGGCGGTTTTCAATCTTTGTTGAATTTGGATGATTTTCTCAGTAGTTTCTTGTATTATCTCCGGACCCGTAATCTGTCTATCCCCCACTTCACTCCAACAAATCGGAGACCTGCACTTTCTACCATAAAGTGCTTCAAACGGCGCCATCTCAATGCTTGAATGGTAGCTGTTGTTGTAGGAAAATTCTGCTAATGGTAGATGTCGATCCCAACTGTTTCCGAAATCAATAACACAAGCTCGTAGCATGTCTTCAAGCATTTGTATCGTCCTTTCGCTCTGCCCATCAGTTTGTGGATGATAGGCAGTACTCATGTCTAGACGAGTTCCCAATGCTTTCTGTAATGTCTGCCAGAATCTTGAAATAAATCTGCCATCCCTATCAGAGATAATAGAGATTGGTATTCCATGTCTGGAGACGACTTCCTTCAAATACAGTCGTGCTAACTTCTCCATCTTGTTATCTTCTCTTATTGGCAGGAAGTGTGCTGACTTGGTGAGACGATCAACTATTACCCAAATAGTATCATAACCACTTGCAGTCCTTGGCAATTTAGTAATGAAATCCATGGTAATGTTTTCCCATTTCCATTCCGGGATTTCAGGTTGTTGTAGTAGACCTGATGCTTTCTGATGTTCAGCTTTGACCTTAGAACACGTCAAAAATTCTCCTACATATTTAGCAATATCGGCTTTCATACCTGGCCACCAAAAATGTTTCTTAAGATCCTTGTACATCTTTCCCGTTCCAGGATGTATTGAGTATCTGGTTTTATGAGCTTCTCTAAGTACCATTTCTCTCATATCTCCAAATTTTGGTACCCAAATTCTTTCAGCCCTATACCGGGTTCCGTCTTCCCGAATATTAAGATGCTTCTCCGATCCTTTGGGTATTTCATCCTTTAAATTTCCCTCTTTTAAAACTCCTTGTTGCGCCTCCTTTATTTGAGTAGTAAGGTTAGTGTGAATCATTATATTCATAGATTTTACTCGAATGGGTTCTCTGTCCTTTCTGCTCAAGGCGTCGGCTACCACATTTGCCTTTCCCGGGTGGTAACGAATCTCAAAGTCATAATCATTCAACAATTCAATCCACCTACGCTGCCTCATATTCAGTTGTTTCTGATTAAATATGTGTTGAAGACTTTTGTGGTCGGTATATATAATACTTTTGACACCATATAAGTAGTGCCTCCAAGTCTTTAATGCAAAAACAACCGCGCCTAATTCCAAATCATGCGTCGTATAATTTTGCTCGTGAATCTTCAATTGTCTAGACGCATAAGCAATCACCTTCGTTCGTTGCATTAATACACAACGGAGACCTTGCTTTGATGCGTCACAATAAATCACAAAATCATCATTCCCTTCAGGCAATGACAATATAGGTGCCGTAGTTAGCTTTTTCTTCAATAATTGAAACGCCTCCTCTTGTTCATCCTTCCATTCAAATTTCTTCCCTTTATGCGTTAATGCAGTCAAGGATTTTGCTATTTTGGAGAAATCTTGGATGAATCTTCTGTAGTAACCAGCCAATCCTAAAAATTGACGTATATGCTTCGGAATTTTTGGGGTTTCCCACTTTTTAACGGTTTCGATCTTTGTCGGGTCCACCTGGATACCTTCTTTGTTCACTATGTGACCGAGGAATTGAACTTCTTCCAACCAAAATGCACACTTTGAAAACTTAGCGTACAGTTTTTCTTTCCTCAATACTTCTAGCACTTTTCTCAAATAAGTGCTCTTGATCATTCTTTGAGTAAATAAGTATGTCATCGATGAAAACAATGACAAACTTGTCAAGATATGGCCCACACACTCGGTTCATAAGGTCCATGAACACAGCTGGTGCGTTAGTCAATCCAAACGACATAACCATAAACTCGCAATGACCATAACGCGTCCTAAAAGTAGTTTTTGGAATATCATCCTCCTTTACTCGCATTTGATGATATCCAGAACGTAAATCGATCTTTGAATAAACTGACGAGCCTTGTAGTTGATCAAATAAGTCGTCAATTCTCGGCAGTGGATAACGGTTTTTGATGGTAAGTTTGTTCAACTCTCTGTAGTCAATACACAACCTAAATGTACCATCCTTCTTCTTGACAAACAAAACAGGAGCTCCCCATGGTGATGTGCTTGGTCGAATGAAACCACTTTCTAATAGTTCTTGCAGTTGGCTTTGCAGTTCTTTCATCTCGTTGGGTGCGAGTCTATAAGGAGCACGAGCTATTGGTGCAGCTCCTGGTACAAGATCTATTTGAAATTCAACAGATCGATGTGGAGGTAGTCCCGGTAATTCTTTCGGAAATACATCGGAAAATTCTTTTGTGACTGGAACATCATTGATGCTCTTTTCTTCAGTTTGTACTTTCTCGACGTGTGCTAGAACAGCATAGCAACCTTTTCTTATTAGTTTTTGTGCCTTCAAATTACTAATAAGATGTAGCTTCATGTTGCCCTTTTCTCCGTACACCATTAAGGGTTCTCCTTCTTCTCGTGCAATGCGAATTGCATTTTTATAACATACAATCTCTGCTTTCACCTTCTTCAGCCAGTCCATGCCAACTATTACATCAAAACTCCCTAACTCTACTGGTATCAAATCAATCTTAAATATTTCGCTACCCAGTTTAATTTCTCGATTCCGGCATATATTATCTGCTGAAATTAATTCACCGTTTACTAATTCGAGTAAAAATTTACTATCCAACGGCGTCAATGGACAACTTAATTTAGCACAAAAATCTTTACTCATATAGCTTCTATCCGCACCCGAATCAAATAAAACGTAAGCAGATTTATTGTCAATAAGAAATGTACCCGTAACAAGCTCCGGGTCTTCCTGTGCCTCTGCCGCATTAATATTGAAAACTCTTCCGCGGCCTTGTCCATTCGTGTTCTCCTGGTTCGGGCAATTTCTAATAATGTGGCCCGGTTTTCCACATTTATAACAAACTACATTGGCATAACTTGCTCCGACACTACTTGCTCCGCCATTACTCGTTTCGAAACCATTTGTTCCTTTCGTTCTGTTAACCCCTGGTCCGTAGACCTCACACTTCGCCGCGCTATGGCCATTTCTTTTACACTTGTTGCAAAATTTGGTGCAGAACCCCGAGTGATACTTTTCACACCTTTGGCATAGCTGCTTCTGATTATTGTTGTTGTTGCGGTTGTTATTGTTGTTGGGATGATTGTTGTAGTTGCTATTGTTGTTGTTGTTGTTGTTGTTGTTGTTGTTGGGCCATTTGTTGTAGTTGCGATTGATGTTGCGATTGTTGGGATAATTGTTGCGATTATTATTGTAATTGCTGTTGTTGTTTTATTGGTGATTCTTATCACCGTTTTCCTCCCACTTTCTTTTGACTTGCTTCACATTGGCCTCTTCAACCGTCTGTTCTTTAATTCTTTCCTCAATCTGGTTCAGTAGTTTGTGAGCCATTCTACATGCTTGTTGTATGGAGGCGGGCTCGTGTGAACTTATATCTTCTTGGATTCTTTCCGGTAATCCTTTCACAAACGCGTCGATCTTCTCTTCCTCATCTTCGAACGCTCCCGGACACAATAGGCACAATTCTGTGAATCGTCTTTCGTACGTGGTAATATCAAATCCTTGGGTTCGTAACCCTCTAAGTTCTGTCTTGAGCTTATTGACCTCGGTTCTGGGACGGTACTTCTCGTTCATCAAGTGCTTGAATGCTGACCACGGTAGTGCGTACGCATCATCTTGTCCCACTTGCTCTAGATAGGTATTCCACCATGTTAACGCAGAACCTGTGAAGGTATGCATAGCGTACTTCACTTTGTCCTCTTCAGTACACTTACTCATGGCAAACACCGATTCGACCTTCTCGGTCCACCGTTTCAATCCGATCGGTCCTTCAGTTCCATCAAATTCCAAAGGTTTGCAGGCAGTGAATTCTTTGTAGGTGCATCCTACACGATTTCCTGTACTGCTAGATCCAAGGTTATTGTTGGTATGTAGCGCAGCCTGTACTGCGGCTATGTTTAAAGCTAGAAAAGTACGGAATTCCTCTTCATTCATATTCACGGTGTGTCGAGTAGTCGGTGCCATTTCCTTCAAAATAGTCAAATGGAACAAGTTAATCATACAGAATATTAAGAGTAGTTAATAGTATTTCGTAGCATAATATAAACTCATTTATAAAAGCTTTTTCTTCATATTAGCGTTTTATAAGTTTAAATTCGGGTAGTAACTACTCGTTAAGTTCATACTTAGTAGCTAATATACAATTCAACTACTACAATTCTATATGAAAAACTGATTATAATAATATTTCGCGTTCAAACTTTCATACAATATTTTACAAACTTACAATACCGCTTATTTTACATAAAGCATGAAATATAGCACACAATAACTTTGATACAAGATAGTTGTCAAGATAATTCTTGCTAGTACACAAGTCGTTCAGCAGAGGCAATAAAGACACGTAATTCATACTTCCAGAAACAAGTCATGCATTCTGGTTTTACTAGGACTACTTCCCATCCTTGGTCTTGTGGAACATAACCGTTATGGCCGTTGATAAGACAGCGTGTTGTAACGTCGTCAAAGGGACGAGGGTTACGTAATGACCAACAGTCTCGTAATAACCTAAAAACCTCATTTCTTACCCCAATTACCGACTCCGTCACTTGTGAGAACGTTTTGTTTAATAGTTGTAGCCCGATGTTCTTGTTCTCACTTTGGTGAGAAGCGAACATTACTAACCCGTAAGCATAACATGCTTCTTTATGTTGCATGTTAGCCGCTTTTTCTAAATCACGAAGTCCTATATTTGGATATATTGAGTCAAAATAATTTCTTAACCCGTTGCGCAAAATAGCATTTGGGTTCCCCGCAATATATGCGTCAAAGTAAACACATCGTGACTTATGGATTTCCCAATGTGATATCCCCCATCTTTCGAACGAAAGTCTCTTATAAACCAAGACATTCTTGGAACGTTCTTCGAATGTCTTACAAACTGATTTCGCCGTAAATAGTTGTGCCGAAGAATTCTGACCGACTCTAGACAAGATTTCATCAATCATGTCTCCGGGTAGGTCTCTTAAAATATTGGGTTGTCTATCCATTTTGTGTTTTTATACTGTAAAATAGACAAGAGTTAGATTCATAAAAAAAAAATACTTATTAATACAAGCAATTTTTACATATATCATATAGCATAAGCACACTATATTACATATATTACTCCACACGAATACAACTATCTTATTCTGACTCGCTCGTTTCTTCTTCTTCGGTTTTGGTTCATTTTGAAAAATTTCTAGGGATATATGATGTTCCCCTAATACGAGCTGTCGTTTTCCACAACGGTTTAGAAAAACCTGGTGGTTTAGAGGTTCCCGGGTCATTGTTACAACTTAAGGGCTTCGGGGGTTGACGATACATATAAAGTTCATCGGGGTTGGAATTAGATTTCTCTATTTTTATGCCCTTTCCCTTATTATTTTCTTTTGCCTTTTTAAATTCAGTTGGGGTAATTTCTATAACATCATCGGAATTCTCGTCGGAATCCGATTCATCGGAGAATTGGTAATCCTCCCAATATTTTGCTTCCTTGGCGGAAACACCATTGACCATAATTAACCTTGGTCAGTTGGTTGAGGATTTTCTTTTACTTAACCGTTTTATTATTTCCCCCACCGGTTCTATTTCCTCCTCCGGTTCCTCCTCTTCCAGTTCTGATTCTTCTTCCGGTTCTGATTCTTCTTCCGGTTCTTCTTCGAGAACTTGTGAATCAGTCCAATATATATTCGACTCTTTGTTATTATTAGGTGAGTCAATGGGATTTGTGCTAGAGGTAGACATCTATCACACAATATCAAACATGTTAAGAGATTAATATATCACATAATTTATACATGTTAGTAATATATAGTTTCCAACCAAAATGTTAAGCAATCATTTTTAAAGAAAACACGGTCGAAGTCCCGACTCACTAATGCATCCTAACAAACTCGATAAGACACACTAATGCAAATTTTCTGGTTCTCTAAGACCAACGCTCGGATACCAACTGAAATGTCCCGTTCTTATTGATTAAAAACGTTCCATATTAATTGATTTCATTGCGAGGTTTGACCTCTATATGAGACGTTTTTCAAAGACTGCATTCATTTTTAAAACAAACCATAACCTTTATTTCATAAATAAAGGTTTAAAAAGCTCTACGTAGATTATCAAATAATGATAATCTAAAATATCCTGTTTACACACGACCATTACATAATGGTTTACAATACAAATATGTTACATCGAAATCAGTTTCTTGAATGCAGTTTTTACACAATATCATACAAACATGGACTCCAAATCTTGTCCTTATTTTAGTATGCAACAGCGGAAGCTCTTAGTATTCACCTGAGAATAAACATGCTTTAAACGTCAACAAAAATGTTGGTGAGTTATAGGTTTAACCTATATATATCAAATCGTAACAATAGACCACAAGATTTCATACTTCAATACACATCCCATACATAGAGATAAAAATCATTCATATGGTGAACACCTGGTAACCGATATTAACAAGATGCATATATAAGAATATCCCCATCATTCCGGGACACCCTTCGGATATGATATAAATTTCGAAGTACTAAAGCATCCGGTACTTTGGATGGGGTTTGTTAGGCCCAATAGATCTATCTTTATGATTCGCGTCAATTAGGGTGTCTGTTCCCTAATTCTTAGATTACCAGACTTAATAAAAAGGGGCATATTCGATTTCGATAATTCAACCATAGAATGTAATTTCACGTACTTGTGTCTATTTTGTAAATCATTTATAAAACCTGCATGTATTCTCATCCCAAAAATATTAGATTTTAAAAGTGGGACTATAACTCACTTTCACAGATTTTTTCTTCGTCAGGAAGTAAGACTTGGCCACTGGTTGATTCATGAACCTATAACAATATATACATATATATCAAAGTATGTTCAAAATATATTTACAACACTTTTAATATATTTTGATGTTTTAAGTTTATTAAGTCAGCTGTCATCGTTAGTAACCTACAACTAGTTGTCCACAGTTAGATGTACAGAAATAAATCGATAAATATTATCTTGAATCAATCCACGACCCAGTGTATACGTATCTCAATATTGATCACAACTCAAACTATATATATTGTGGAATCAACCTCAACCCTGTATAGCTAACTCCAACATTCACATATAGAGTGTCTATGGTTGTTCCGAAATATATATAGATGTGTCGACATGATAGGTCGAAACATTGTATACGTGTCTATGGTATCTCAAGATTACATAATATACAATACAAGTTGATTAAGTTATGGTTGGAATAGATTTGTTACCAATTTTCACGTAGCTAAAATGAGAAAAATTATCCAATCTTGTTTTACCCATAACTTCTTCATTTTAAATCCGTTTTGAGTGAATCAAATTGCTATGGTTTCATATTGAACTCTATTTTATGAATCTAAAAATAAAAAGTATAGGTTTATAGTCGGAAAAATAAGTTACAAGTCGTGTTTGTAAAGGTAGTCATTTCAGTCGAAAGAACGACGTCTAGATGACCATTTTAGAAAACATACTTCCACTTTGAGTTTAACCATAATTTTTGGATATAGTTTCATGTTCATAATAAAAATCATTTTCCCAGAATAACAACTTTTAAATCAAAGTTTATCATAGTTTTTAATTAACTAACCCAAAACAGCCCGCGGTGTTACTACGACGGCGTAAATCCGATTTTACGGTGTTTTTCGTGTTTCCAGGTTTTAAATCATTAAGTTAGCATATCATATAGATATAGAACATGTGTTTAGTTGATTTTAAAAGTCAAGTTAGAAGGATTAACTTTTATTTGCGAACAAGTTTAGAATTAACTAAACTATGTTCTAGTGATTACAAGTTTAAACCTTCGAATAAGATAGCTTTATATGTATGAATCGAATGATGTTATGAACATCATTACTGCCTCAAGTTCCTTGGATAAACCTACTGAAAATGAGAAAAATAGATCTAGCTTCAAAGGATCCTTGGATGGCTTGAAAGTTCTTGAAGCAGAATCATGACACGGAAACAATTTCAAGTAAGATTTCCACTCGAAATAAGATTGTTATAGTTATAGAAATTGAATTAAAGTTTGAATATGATTATTACCTTGTATTAGAAAGATAACCTACTGTAAGTAACAAAGTTTTCTTGATCTTGGATGATTACTTGGAATGGATTTAGAAAACTTGGAAGTAAACTTGCAATCTTGGAAGTATTCTTGATTTTATGAAACTAGAACTTTTGGAATTTATGAAGAACACTTAGAACTTGAAGATAGAACTTGAGAGAGATCAATTAGATGAATAAAATTGAAGAATGAAAGTGTCTGTAGGTGTTTTTGGTCGTTGGTGTATGGATTAGATATAAAGGATATGTAATTTTATTTTCATGTAAATAAATCATAAATGATTACTCATATTTTTGTAATTTTATGAGATATTTCATGCTAGTTGCCAAATGATGGTTCCCACATGTGTTAGGTGACTCACATGGGCTGCTAAGAGCTGATCATTGGAGTATATATACCAATAGTATATACATCTAAAAGCTGTGTATTGTACGAGTACGAATACAGGTGCATACGAGTAGAATTGTTGATGAAACTGAACGAGGATGTAATTGTAAGCATTTTTGTTAAGTAAAAGTATTTTGATAAGTGTCTTGAAGTCTTTCAAAAGTGTATGAATACATATTAAAACACTACATGTATATACATTTTAACTGAGTCTATAAGTCATCGTTAGTCGTTACATGTAAATGTTGTTTTGAAACCTTTAGGTTAACGATCTTGTTGAATGTTGTTAACCCATTGTTTATTATAACAAATGAGATGTTAAATTGTTATATTATCATGATATTATGATATATAATATATCTTAGTATGATATATATATAGTTAAATGTCGTTACAACGATAATCGTTACATATATGTCTCGTTTCGAAATCATTAAGTTAGTAGTCTTATTTTTACATATGTATTTCATTGTTAATACACTTAATAATATATTTACTTATCATTTAACATAATTATCCAAGTGTATCAATATCTTAATATGATTCATATGTACCTAGTAAGACGTTGTTATAACGATAATCATTATATATATCGTTTTCGAGTTTCTTAAATTAATAGTCTCATTTTTATGTATAGAACTCATTGTTAAAATACCTAATGAGATACATACTTATAATAAAATCATGTTAACTATATATATAACCATATATATGTCATCGTATAGTTTTTACAAGTTTTAACGTTCGTGAATCACCGGTCAACTTGGGTGGTCAATTGTCTATATGAAACCTATTTCAATTAATCAAGTCTTAACAAGTTTGATTGCTTAATATGTTGGAAACACTTAATCATGTAAATAACAATTTCATTTTAATATATATATAAACATGGAAAAGTTCGGGTCACTACACTGTCAACTTTCGATGAAATGAAAGTTTGTCTTCTAAAAACGAATGCAATGTTTGTAAAATGTATCATATAGAGGTCAAATACCTCGCGATGTAATCATATGTATTGTATTCGTCCTTATGGATTAGGACGGGTCACTTCATGTGGTATCAGAATGGTGGTCTTAGCGAACCAGGTCTTGCATTAGTGTGTCTAACTGATAGTTATTTAGATGCATTAATGGGTCTGGACTTCGACCGTGTCTGCATGTCAAAAGTTTTGCTTGTCATTTAGTGTCGAAAATTATTTGCTTATCATCCTTAAAGTCTAGACACGTCTTACTGCCTCTATTGCATAGACAGTGTAGAGATAAATTCATATCTTAGCGTATCTGTTATTGTTACCTTGCCTGACAGTTTACGTAGATTCCTCCGTAACTTATGGGATTTTAGTATTATATATGCATATGTAAATTATGTATTGCAGGGTACTAATCTACATCCTATAATCTATTTCTTATCGAAAATCCTTCATCTGATCGTACGAGATGAATCCCTCAACCAGTTCAAATTCCTCGGATTTCGACAGCTATTCTGATATGGAGTTTCACCTAAGCTCCAAAAGCAGTGTCACCAGAATGAATCAACCAATTCATCTGATGAGTTCGTAGCCTGCTTAATCAATGGAGATGAGAAGAAGGCGATCCTTTCCACCAACTGAATTCACCACTTGGCGATGAACCTGAAGCACTCACCGGCGAACCAATCCGAAACACCATTTTCACCCTCATTACCCGAATATCTCGCCATGATTATATACTATCTCAAATTCTAAACCTTATACATCCACTCGTCTCGACCGACAATCAACCTGGAATAATGGAAGAAGTCAACGAGCTTCGCGCTCGAGTAATCAATTTGGAAAACGTGGTGCAAAATGTACCAGCTTCAACAATATCACTGGCACCAATAGTACCACCAACAATCCAAGTTTCAACATCACATGCCTCAACAGCATAATTTTTGTTCAACATCTTATCCTACATCGAGCATAATTTTCGTTCAACATCTTATCCTACATCGATTATCTTCGTCCTACGTATCGTTCTGCATCACTTATCTTCGTTCGACATGACGATTATGTAATCTCTAATGTTTTAGAGATTATATATTCAAGTTCGAATGAAAAATCAAATGAGGTCAATATCCTATTGACTCGTTAAATCCATGATTACATCTGAAGAAAATATATATGTATATATGTTTTCATAAAGATTGTAATTAAAAATTCTTTTGTATAAACTGTTAACGGTGAAAATATTTTAACGGGTAGGTAATACCCGAGGAATATTTAGATTTCACATTAATAAGTTACACTGTACATTTTTCGAATCTGATTTAACAGTCAATTACTATCCTACTTACATCCATAGATATACGAATCCATTCACCACAGAATAACCATTTTCATTCAATTTCATATTTAGATTTTGACTTATCAGAATCCAACAAGTGGCATAATGAAGAAAACACTGGACAAAATAAAATTTTTTAGAAACAAACAAATTAACTACGAGAAAAATTTTGTTAAGAATCCACGCTAACTGTTCCTAGCTAATTGTTCCTAGCTAACTGATTACATTTTATTTATCGCAATTTAATTATCGCAATTTAATTATCGCAATTTATATTCTCGCAATTTTATTTATCATCATTTAATTTATGTTATTTATTTTACGCATTTTAAATATCGAGGCACGTATACAAGGTTGTGACATATCATATCGACGCATCTATATATATTATTTGGAATAACCATAGACACCCTATATGCAGTAATGCTTGAGTTAGATATATAGGGTTGAGGTTGATTCTACAATAATATATATACTTTGAGTTGTGATCGATTCTGAGACATGTATACAATGGGTCACGATACGTATTAATTAATTCGAACATTATATATAAATTATTGAATTATTAACTGTGGACTAGTAACTGTGGACTACTAACATTGGACAATTAAAATGAATTAAAATATTGATTATAACATATGAAACTAAACATTTCTTCAAGCTTGCCACTTGATTTCATTCTTAAACCTCATTTGTATCTTGACGATTACAATCTGCGTTCAAACATTTCATGATTCTTGAAAACATCTCAATCGAGAGGATGAACCAACCGCACTTCATATACGGAAGAAAAGATTGATGCATATAGTTATGCACCTGAAAAACACTCGGAGCCTGAGTAAACGTTTAACACGTATCTGTGCTAGCTCATTTGGCATTGTTATTACCGAAAATAACATTGCAATTCTTTTTCAAATTAGCCAATTTTGTCACAGCTCCAGCAAATCAACTTCAATTTTTTCATTCGAATAAACCTTGTTATAAATATTACCCCTTCATCATCGTTACTGGAGAACCGTTTATAACCCATCACATTAGCAGTAAACTTACCAGCAACTTTATTACTCATTGACTTAAGTCTCTCTGAAGAACTATTATATTTGTTAATTAAATCCCTATCATATACTTATTCGCATCTTGTAACGAGAAGTGCCATACCAATTACCGAGAATTTTCCAATAGTATTTTAAATCTCGTAAGCGTTCTACATCAACAGTTGTATGTATACATATAACATTTTTCTCTTAGAATTATGATCTTCCATTCTGAAATTCTGAAAAGCACCCAGTCTGCGAATCAATACTCGTAATGTTGAAAATGCTAATAAAGCAGCAAAAAATATAAATGTTTACGGACAAATTTTATTCATCATCCATCGATATTAGAAATTCTAAGATATCATCGTATCTTTCATTATAAATATCCTCGATATTTCTGAAGATATTTTTCATAACTATTCTTATCTGAAGTCATTTATCTCTCCGTGCTATATGCGTTACATAATAAAAGAAACTGTTTTAGTTTCTAAATTCTGAAAAATTCGAATTCAATATATGAATGTTTTTGAAGTAGTGTTGGGAATTGAAGCATGAGTTAGCATAATATAATGACACTTGATCAACGTGATTATATTACAGTAAGTCATGCTGAGTTTCTAATGGAACGTGATGATTCACAGACCATAACGTCATCATGTGCCATGTTACACGACTATTACATTTTACCTAATCTCTAAACAAATCAAGAACATAATTTCTTGATAGAACATTTTCTCTTGAAATCTAGTAATTTAACCAATCAAGATCGTACTATTACAATTTTTCTCTTAGAACGCTAGTCATGTTCATTCCAAAGCTCATGTCTACGAATTTTGGATCATTACTTGATGTACTTAAAATCGAGGAAAGAAAAGTGTAGGAGTGATGAAAATAATGGAACGAACGAAGTTCATTTATAGTGAAATTTCAGACAAAGCAATCAAGACAGATTATCGCATTTAACCAAAGAGGATTCTAATTTCCTTGATTACCGAAGAATTAAATCTTATTACGAAAATTTTCCCCAAATCCCTTGAACTCTGGAAACCAATCTTATCTACGTTAAAAGATATGACGAATCTACACTTACTCATTTCACTCTTTTGTGATAACTTCACTCGAACGCTTCACTTAAGCAAATTATTTTATCCATATTACTCGGTGATGATAAAACTCTAATTTTTAGCCCGTATGCGTCCTGAAAACATACTTATTGTCAGCCATGACCATTTTAATCAAATTTCGGGACGAAATTTCTTTAACGGGTAGGTACTGTGACGAGCCGGAAATTTCTGACCAAATTTAAACTTAAACTTTATATGGTTTCGATACGATAAGCAAAGTCTGTAATGTTGAGTCTCAAAAAGTTTGAACTGTTCATATATTCAATTGACCTTCGACTGCTCTCGACGATTCACTAACAATTAATTGTAAATAGATATGTGTGTATGTATATATAAATAATAATTCGAAATATAATTTGACGTATTATATGTTGTTGTTATTAAAAATTAATGAAATAAAAATAGGATATTATAATAATTATTATTTAAAATATATCTCTATATATAAATAATGTATATTAAAAATAAATATTAAATGATTATAATACTCGTTTGATGCTTCGATTGATATTAAGCAAGTTAAATTCAAACTTATGTAATTTTAAAATAAACGGTGATACGAAAAATGAGTTCTATAAATTTTAAGCTTATTAAAAATGTATTTAGGAACTATTTGTTAAGTTTTACCACTTTTTATATTTTACCCAGAAATGAGAGGGACAGTTGATGTATTTTTATTTAACAAATTAAGGATTGAATTTTATACCATAATGACCAAAATAAATAAATATAGTTAATATAAAAATTTGGGATTTATCTGAGTACTTTTATCTGCCACTAAATATCAACGGGGCACAATATAATATCTGAATTAGACTGTCGGCAGAATTCTATTCCTTTACTACACGTTTGATAAAATCAATTAATATTTTAATATTATAATATATTATATGGTGCATGATTCATCTAATTTTTGTATACATGTGATCAAGGAAAAACACCTCACTACCCACTTATTCATTTCATTCTCAAATGCAATTAGTGATATTTCACTGTGTTTGTTTTATTTTAATTTTATTAACCGAATTCATATCTATATACACATATACATTGAATACACATTTATAACTATCAATACTCTTCTCCTTCTTCTTTGTTCCATCGATCAAAAACCACAACCCAATGAACCTCCCATCATGAAACACCACCTTGCACCACACTACCGCGAGCCACCGCCGGCCACCACATGCCGCCACCATCTTTCAAGCTTGTTCTTCTATTTCTAATTGAATACAAAAATCACCACCCCATTCATCATTAAACACCCATCTATGCCATAACCCACACCTTCAGCCACCTCACAGTCACCTCCATCATCAAACCACTACCTTCTACGACCACTAAACCCTGCTGCTACAGTTAACTAGTTCCATTTCTGTTTTACTTTTCCATGAACAATACCACTGTACTTGTTTCATTTTGTTTCGATCAAGTCCTGATGCAACTGCAGCTACTATTGTTGCTGTTTAGATTTGAGTTGCACCTACTACGCCATTAAAATAGCCACCTGTAGCCCATTATTTTTTTCGTTATTTCTGCTGTTATTATTTTCTGTTTAAAACATAGAAGATGACATTGTTTGTAGTGACCCGAACTTTTCCATGTTTATATATATTAATTGAGATTGATATTTACATGACTAAATATTTCTAACGTGTTAAGCAATCAAACTTATTAAGACTTGATTAAATGAAATAAGTTTCATATAGACAATTGATCACCCAAGTTGACCGGCGATTCACAAACGTTACAAAATTGTAAAAACTACATGTTGTGGTGTATATAGACATATATATATGGTTGACATGAGATTATGATGAGCAAGTATCTCACTAAGTATATTAACAATGTGTGATATACATAAGAAATGAGATTACTAAGTTAAGAAACTCGAAATGATATATATAACGATTATCGTTATGATAACGTCTACTAAATATATATGTATCATATTAAGATATTGATACACTATATTTAACATGATAAAATGATATTTAAATATATCATTAAGTGTGTTAACAATGAACTACATATGTAAAAACAATACTACTAACTCAAGAATTACGAAACGAGACTTATATGTAACGATTATCGTTGTAACGATATTTTAATGTATATATCATATTAAGAGATATTCATACATCATAATATCATGATAATATAATAATTTAACATCTCATTTGATATAATAAATATTGGGTTAACAACATTAATTGAGATCGTTAACTTAAAGGTTTCAAAACAACACTTACATGTAACGACTAACGAAGACTTAACGACTCCATTAGAATGTATATACATGTTGTGTTTTGATATGTATTCTTACACTTTTTAAAGACTTCAAGACATATATCAAAGTGCTTCTACTTAACAAAAATGCTTACAATTACATCCTCGTTTAGTTTCATCAACAATTCTACCCGTATGCACCCGTATTCGTACTCGTACAATACACAGCTTTTAGATGTATGTACTATTGGTATATACACTCCAATGATCAGCTCTTATCAGCCCATGTGAGTCACCTAACACATGTGGGAACCATCATTTGGCAACTAGCGTGAAATATCTCATAAAAATACAAAAATATTATTAATCATTCATGACTTATTTACATGAAAACAAAATTACATATCCTTTATATCTAATCCATATACCAACGACCAAAAACACCTACAAACACTTTCATTCTTCAATTTTCTTCATCTAATTGATCTCTCTCAAGTTTCATCTTCAAGTTCTAAGTGTTCTTCATAAATTCCATAAGTATAGTTTCATAAAAATCAAGAATACTTCCAAGTTTGCAAGTCTACTTCCAAGCTTTCTATTCCATTTCAAGTAATCATCTAAGATCAAGGAACCTTTGTTATTTACAGTAGGTTATCTTTCTAATTCAAGGTAATATTCATATTCAAACTTTGATTGAATTTCCACAACTATAACAATCTTATTTCGAGTGAAAATCTTACTTGAACTGTTTTCGTGTCATGATTCTGCTTCAAGAACTTTCAAGCCATCCAAGGATCCTTTGAAGCTAGATCCATTTTTCTCATTTCCAGTAGTTTTATCCAGAAAACTTGAGGTAGTAATGATGTTCATAACATCATTCAATACATATATATAAAGCTATCTTATTCGAAGGTTTAAACTTGTAATCACTAGAACATAGTTTAGTTAATTCTAAACTTGTTCGCAAACAAAAGTTAATCCTTCTAACTTGACTTTTAAAATCAACTAAACACATGTTCTATATCTATATGATATGCTAACTTAATAATTTAAAACCTGGAAACACGATGAACACCATAAAATCGGATAATTAAAAAACTATGATAAACTTTGATTTAAAAGTTATTCTTCTGGGAAAATGATTTTTCATATGAACATGAAACTATATCCAAAAATCTTAGTTAAACTCAAAGTGAAAGTATGTTTTTCAAAATGGTCATCAAGATGTCGTTCTTTCGACGGAAATGACTACCTCTTTAGTAATTGACATGTAACTTATATTTCCGACTATAAACCTATACATTTTCTGTTTGGATTCTTAAATTAGAGTTCAATATGAAACCATAGCAATTTGATTCACTCAAAACGGATTTAAAATGAAGAAGTTATGGGTAAAACAAGATTGGATATTTTTGATCTTTTTAGCTACGGGAAATGTTCAACAAATCTATACAAATCATATCCTAGCTAACTTATATTGTATTATATATGTATTCTAATATATTATGTAATCTTGGGATACCATAGACACGTATGCAAATGTTTTGACATATCATATCGACCCATGTATATATATTATTTGGAACAACCATAGACACTCTATATGCAGTAATGTTGGAGTTAGCTATACAGGGTTGAGGTTGATTCCAAAAATATATATACTTTGAGTTGTGATTTAGCCTGAGACGTGTATACACTGGGTCGTGGATTGATTCAAGATAATATATATATCGATTTATTTCTGTACATCTAACTGTGGACAACTAGTTGTAGGTTATTAACGAGGACAGCTGACTTAATACACTCAAATCTTTAAAACATAATAAAAATGGTTGTAATTATATTTTGATCATACTTTGATATATATGTACATATTTGTATAGGTTCGTGAATCGATCCGTGGCCAAGTCTTATTTCCGAGGAAGGAAATATCTGTGAAAGTGAGTTATAGTCCCACTTTTAAAATCTAATATTTTTGGGATGAGAATACATGCAGGTTTTATAAATGATTTACAAAATAGACACAAGTACGTGAAACTACATTCTATGGTTGAATTATCGAAATCGAATATGCCCCTTTTTATTAAGTCTGGTAATCTAAGAATTAGGGAACAGACACCCTAATTGACGCGAATCCTAAAGATAGATCTATTAGGCCTAACAAACCCCATCCAAAGTACCGGATGCTTTAGTACTTCGAAATTTATATCATATCCGAAGGGTGTCCCGGAATGATGGGGATATTCTTATATATGCATCTTGTTAATGTCGGTTACCAGGTGATCACCATATGAATGATTTTTATCTCTATGTATGGGATGTATATTGAAATATGAAATCTTGTGGTCTATTGTTACGATTTGATATATATATGTTAAACCTATAACTCACCAACATTTTTGTTGACATTTTAAGCATGTTTATTCTCAGGTGATTATTAAGAGCTTCCACTGTTGCATACTTAAATAAGGACAAGATTTGGAGTCCATGCTTGTATGATATTGTGTAAAAACTGCATTCAAGAAACTTATTTCGTTGTAACATATTTGTATTGTAAACCATTATGTAATAGTCGTGTATAAACAGGATATTTTAGATTATCATTATTTGATAATCTACGTAAAGCTTTTTAAACCTTTATTGATGAAATAAAGGTTATGGTTTGTTTTAAAATGAATGCAGTCTTTGAAAAACGTCTCATATAGAGGTCAAAACCTCGCAACGAAATCAATTAATATGGAACGTTTTTAATCAATAAGAACGGGACATTTCAGTTGGTATCCGAGCGTTGGTCTTAGAGAACCAGAAAATTTGCATTAGTGTGTCTTATCGAGTTTGTTAGGATACATTAGTGAGTCTGGACTTCGACCGTGTTTTCTTTAAAAATGATTGCTTAACATTTTTGTTGGAAACTATATATTATTAACATGTAAATATTATGTGATATATTAATCTCTTAACATGTTTGATATTGTGTGATAGATGTCTACCTCTAGCACAAATCCCATTGACTCACCTAATAATAACAAAGAGTCGAATATATATTGGCAAGATTCACAAGTTCCCGAAGAACCGGAAGAAGAGGAAACGGAACCGGAAGAAGAGGAACCGAAAGAAGAGGAACCAGAAGAAGAGGAACCGGAAGAATAAGAGGTTCCGGAGGGGGGAATGGTAGGAACCACAGAAAGCCGGTCAAATAAAAGAAAATTCTCAACCAATGGACCAAAGTTAATAATGGTCAATGGTGTTTTCGCTAAGGAAGCAAAATATTGGGAAAATTACCAATTTTCCGATGAATCGGATCCTGATGAGGATTCCGATGATGTTATAGAAATTACCCCGACCCAATTTAATGAGGCAAAAGAAAATAATAAGGGAAAATGCATCAAAATAGAGAAATCTGATTCCGACCCCGATGAACTTTATATGTACCGTCAACACCCGTATTTTCAATATCGTGACAATAACCCGGGAACCTCTAAACCACCAGGTTTTTCTAAACCAATGTGGAAAACGACGACTCATATTAGAGGAACATCATATATCCCTAGAAGATTAGGAAAAAGAACCAAGTCTAAAGAAGAAGAAACCAGTGATTCAGATTAGAGGGGTGTGAGCATGTTGTGTAATAAATGTATTGTAGTGTGCTTGTACTTTTATGTTCTATGTAAAAATTGCTTGTATTGTTTGTTATTACGAATCTAATCCTTTTCTATTTTACAGTATAAAAACAAAATGGACGTTAAGGGTAGACAACCGAATATTTTAGAAGACCTACCAGAGGATATGATTGAGGAAATCTTGTCTGGAGTCGGTCAAAATTCATCAGCACATTTAGTTATGTCAAAATTAACTTGTCAAACATTTGAAAGACTTTCCAGAAATGCCTTAGTTTATAAAAGGCTTTCCTTTGATAGGTGGGGTATATCACATTGGGGAGACTTTAAGTTACGCCGTGTTTTCTTTAAAGCGTTAAATGCGGGGAACCCAAATGCAATTTTACGCTACGGGTTAAGAACCTATTTTGACTCAACATATCCCAACATAGGATTTCGTGAATTAGAAAGAGCTTCTAACATGCAGCATAAAGAAGCATGTTATGCTTACGGGTTAGTGATGTTCGCTTCTTACCAAAGTGAGAAAAAGAACATCGGATTGCAGCTTTTAAATAAAACTTTCCCACAAGTGACGGATTCAGTAGTTGGGGTGAGAAACAAGGTTTTTAGATTATTACGGGGCTGTTGAACATTACGAAACCCTCGTCCTTTTGACGACATTACAACATGCTGCCTAGCCAATGGTCATAACGGTTATTTTCTACAAGACCAAGGATGGGAAGTCGTCTTAGTAAAACCAGAATGCATGACTTGTTTCTGGACTTATGAATTACGTGTCTTTATTTCCTTTGCTAAACAACTTACGTATTAACTAGATTTATCTTCAAAACTGTCCTGTATCATAGTGTACTATATTTCATGTTATATGTAATATAGCGAAGTCGTAAGTTTGAAGAATATTTGTATGTGATATATTATTATAATCAGTTTTTCATATGGAATTGTAGTAGTTGAATTGTATATTAGCTACTAAGTATGAGCTTAACGGGTAGGTAGTACCCGAATTTAAATTTATAAAACGCTAATATGAAGAAAGAGCTTTTATAAATAAGTTCATATTACGCTACGAAATACTATTGACTACTCTTGATATTCTATATGATTAACTCGTTTCATTTGACTATTTTGAAGGAAATGGCACCGACTACTCGACACACCTTGAATATGAGCGAAGAGGAATTTCGTGCCTTTCTTGCTTCAAACATAGCCGCAGTACAGACCGCGCTACATACCAACAATAACTCTGAATCTAGCAATACAGCTAACGGCGAAAGAAATCGTGTAGGATGCTCCTACAAGGAATTCACTACCTGCAAACCTTCAGAATTTGATGGGATCGAAGGACCAATCGGATTGAAACGGTGGACTGAGAAAGTTGAATCGGTCTTTGCCATAAGTAAGTGTGCTAAAGGAGACAAATTGAAGTACGCTACGCATACCTTCACAGGTATTGCATTAACATGGTGGAATACGTATCTAGAGCAAGTGGAACAAGATGCTGCTTACGCACTACCGTGGTCAGCATTCAAGCACTTGATGAACGAGAAGAACCGTCCCAGAACCGAGGTCAATATGCTTAAGTCAGAACTTAGAGGGTTACGAACACAGGGATTCGATATTACTTCGTACGAAAGATGATTCACAGAATTGTGCCTATTGTGTCCGAGAGCGTTCGAAGATGAGGAAGAGAAGATCGACGCGTTTGTGAAAGGGTTACCGGAGAGAATCCAAGAAGATATAAGTTCACACGAGCCTGCCTCCATACAAAAGGCATGTAGAATGGCTCTCAAACTAGTGAACCAGATTGAGGGAAGAATTAAAGAACAGGAGGCCGAAGAGGCCAACGTGAAGCTAGTCAAAAGAAAGTGGGAGTAAAACGGTGATAAGAGTCACTAAAACAATAACAACTATCCCAACAATCGCAACACCAATCGCAACAACAACAAACAGCACAACAACAACAACTACAACAATCATCACAACAACAATAACAACTGCAACAACAACAACAACAATCAGAAGCAGCTATGCCAAAGATGTTCAAAGTATCACTCGGGGTTCTGCACCAAATTTTGCAACAAGTGTAAAAGAAATGGTCATAGCACGGCGAAGTGTGAGGTCTACGGACCAGGGGTTAACAGAACGAAAGGAATAAATGGTGTCGGAATGAGTAATGGCGGTGCAAGTTATGCCAATGTAGTTTGTTATAAATGTGGAAAACCGGGCCACATTATTAGAAATTGCCCGAACCAGGAGAACATGAATGGACAAGGCCGCGGAAGAGTTTTCAATATTAATGCGGCAGAGGCACAGGAAGACCCGGAGCTTGTTACGGGTACGTTTCTTATTGACAATAAATATGCTTACGTTTTATTTGATTCGGGTGCGGATAGCATCTATATGAGTAGAGATTTTTGTGCTAAATTAAGTTGTCCATTGACACCATTGGATAGTAAATTTTTACTCGAATTAGCAAACGGTAAATTAATTTCAGCAGATTATATATGCCGGAATCGAGAAATTAAACTGGGTAGCGAAATATTTAAGATTGATTTGATACCAGTAGAGTTAGGGAGTTTTGATGTAATAGTTGGCATGGACTGGCTGAAGGAGATGAAAGCAGAGATTGTATATTACAAAAATGCAATTCGCATTGTACGAGAAGAAGGAGAACCCTTAATGGTGTACAGAGAAAAGGGCAACACGAAGCTACATCTTATTAGTAATTTGAAGGCACAAAAACTAATAAGAAAAAGTTGATATGCTATTCTAGCACACGTCGAGAAAGTACAAACTGAAGAAAAGAGCATCAATGATGTTCCCGTCGCAAAAGAATTTCTCGATGTATTTCCGAAAGAATTACCGGGACTACCTCCACATCGATCTGTTGAATTTCAAATAGATCTTGTACCAGCAGCTGCACCAATAGCTCGTGCTCCTTACAGACTCGCACCCAAAGAGATGAAAGAACTGCAAAGCCAACTGCAAGAACTATTAGAACGTGGTTTCATTCGACCAAGCACATCACCATGGGGAGCTCCTGTTTTGTTTGTCAAGAAGAAGGATGGTACATTTAGGTTGTGTATTGACTACAGAGAGTTGAATAAACTTACCATCAAAAAACCGTTACCCACTGCCGAGAATTGACGACTTATTTGATCAACTACAAGGCTCATCGGTTTATTCGAAAATCGATTTACATTCTGGATATCATCAAATGCGAGTAAAGGAGGATGATATTCCAAAAAATGCTTTTAGGACGCGTTATGGTCATTACGAGTTTATGGTTATGCCATTTGGATTGACTAACGCACCAGATGTGTTCATGGACCTTATGAACCGAGTGTGTGGGCCATATCTTGATAAGTTTGTCATTATTTTCATCGATGACATACTTATTTACTCAAAGAATGATCAACAGCACGAAGAACATTTGAGAAAAGTGCTAGAAGTATTGAGGAAAGAAAAACTGTACGCTAAGTTTTTAAAGTGTGCATTTTGGTTGGAAGAAGTTCAATTCCTCGGTCACAAAGTGAACAAAGAAGGTATCCAGGTAGACCCGGCAAAGATCGAAACCGTTGAAAAGTGGGAAACCCCAAAAACTTCGAAGCATATACGTCAATTTTTAGGATTGGCTGGTTACTACAGAAGATTCATCCAAGATTTCTCCAAAATAGCAAAACCCTTAACTGCATTAACGCATAAAGGGAAGAAATTTGAATGGAAGGATGAACAAGAGAAGGCGTTTCAGTTATTGAAGAAAAAGCTAACTACGCCACCTATATTGTCATTGCCTGAAGGGAATGATGATTTTGTGATTTATTGTGACGCATCAAAGCAAGGTCTCGGTTGTGTATTAATGCAATGAATGAAGGTGATTGCTTATGCGTCTAGACAATTGAAGATTCACGAGCAAAATTATACAACTCACGATTTGGAATTGGGTGATATTGTTTTTGCATTAAAGACTTGGAGGCATTATTTATATGGAGTCAAAAGTATTATATATACCGACCATAAAAGTCTCTAACATATATTTAATCAGAAGCAACTGAATATGAGACAATGCAGGTGGATTGAACTGTTGAATGATTATAATTTTGAGATTCGATACCACCCGGGGAAGGCGAATGTGGTAGCCGACGCTTTGAGTAGAAAGGACAGAGAACCTATACGGGTAAAAGCTATGAATATAATTATTCGTACTAACCTTACTACTCAAATAAAGGAGGCGCAACAGGGGGTTGTAAAAGAAAGAAAGTTGAAGAATGAGATAACCAAAGGATCAGAGAAACATCTTAATATTCGGGAAGACGGAACCCGATATAGGGCTGATAGAATTTGGGTACCAAGGTTTGGAGATGTGAGAGAAATGGTACTTAAAGAAGTACATAAAACCAGATATTCAATACATCCCGGAGCGGGGAAGATGTATAAAGATCTCAAGAAACACTTTTGGTGGCCGGGTATGAAAGCCGATATTGCTAAATATGTAAGAGAATGTTTGACGTGTTCTAAGGTCAAAGCTGAACATTAGAAACCATCAGGTCTACTACAACAACCTGAAATCCCGGAATGGAAATGGTAAAACATTACCATGGATTTCATTACTAAATTGCCAAGGACTGCAAGTGGTTATGATACTATTTAGTTAATAGTTGATCGGTCTCACCAAGTCAGCATACTTCCTGCCAATGAGAGAAGATGACAAAATGGAGAAGTTGGCGCGATTGTATTTGAAGGAGGTTGTCTCCAGACATGGAATACCCGTCTCTATTATCTCTGATAGGGATGGTAGATTTGTTTCAAGGTTCTGGCAGACGTTGCAACAAGCATTGGGGACTCGTCTAGACATGAGTACTGCCTATCATCCACAAAATGAAGGGCAGAGCGAAAGGATGATACAAACGCTTGAAGACATGCTACGAGCATGTGTTATTGATTTCGGAAACAGTTGGGATCGACACCTACCGTTAGCAGAATTTTTCTACAACAACAGCTATCATTCTAGTATTGAGATGGTGCCATTTGAGGCACTTTATGGTAGAAAGTGCAGGTCTTCGATTTGTTGGAATGAAGTGGGGGATAGACAGATTACAGGTCCGGAGATAATACAAGAAACTACCGAGAAAATCATCCAAATTCAACAACGATTGAAAACCGCCCAGAGTCGACAAAAGAGCTACGCGGACAGTAAAAGAAAAGATATAGAGTTTGAAATTGGAGAAATGGTCATGCTTAAGGTTTCACCTTGGAAAGGCGTTGTTCGATTTGGTAAACGAGGGAAACTAAATCCAAGGTACATTGGACCATTCAAGATTATAGATCGTGTCGGACCAGTATCTTACCAACTGGAGCTACCTCAACAACTCGCGGCTGTACATAACACTTTTCACGTCTCGAATTTGAAGAAATGTTTTACTAAAGAAGATCTCACTATTCCGTTGGACGAAATCCAAATCAATGAAAAACTTCAATTCATTGAAGAACCCGTCGAAATAATGGATCGTGAAGTTAAGAGACTTAAGCAAAACAAGATACCGATTGTTAAGGTTCGATGGAATGCTCGTAGAGGACCCGAGTTCACCTGGGAGCGTGAAGATCAGATGAAGAAGAAATATCCGCATCTATTTCCAGAAGATTCGTCAACACCTTCAACAGCTTAAAATTTCGGGACGAAATTTATTTAACGGGTAGGTACTGTAGTGACCCGAACTTTTCCATGTTTATATATATTAATTGAGATTGATATTTACATGACTAAATGTTTCCAACGTTTTAAGCAATCAAACTTATTAATACTTGATTAAATGAAATAAGTTTCATATAGACAATTGATCACCCAAGTTGACCGGCGATTCACGAACGTTACAAAATTGTAAAAACTACATGTTGTGGTATATATAGACATATATATATGGTTGACATGAGATTATGATGAGTAAGTATCTTACTAAGTATATTAACAATGTGTGATATACATAAGAAATGAGATTACTAAGTTAAGAAACTCGAAATGATATATATAACGATTATCGTTATGATAACGTCTACTAAATATATATGTATCATATTAAGATATTGATACACTATATTTAACATGAAAAAATGATATTTAAATATATCATTAAGTGTGTTAACAATGAACTACATATGTAAAAACAAGACTACTAACTCAAGAATTACGAAACGAGACTTATATGTAACGATTATCGTTGTAACGATATTTTAATGTATATATCATATTAAGAGATATTCATACATCATAATATCATGATAATATAATAATTTAACATCTAATTTGATATAATAACATTGGGTTAACAACATTAATTGAGATCGTTAACTTAAAGGTTTCAAAACAACACTTACATGTAACGACTAACGAAGACTTAACGACTCCATTAGAATGTATATACATGTTGTGTTTTGATATGTATTCTTACACTTTTTAAAGACTTCAAGACATATATCAAAGTACTTATACTTAACAAAAATACTTACAATTACATCCTCGTTCAGTTTCATCAACAATTCTACTCGTATGCACCCGTATTCGTACTCGTACATTACACAGCTTTTAGATGTATGTACTATTGGTATATACACTCCAATGATTAGCTTTTAGCAGCCCATGTGAGTCACCTAACACATGTGGGAACCATCATTTGGCAACTAGCATGAAATATCTCATAAAATTACAAAAATATTAGTAATCATTCATGACTTATTTACATGAAAACAAAATTACATATCCTTTATATCTAATCCATATACCAACGACCAAAAACACCTACAAACACTTTCATTCTTCAATTTTCTTCATATAATTGATCTCTCTCAAGTTCCATCTTCAAGTTCTAAGTGTTCTTCATAAATTCCATAAGTATAGTTTCATAAAAATCAAGAATACTTCCAAGTTTGCAAGTCTACTTCCAAGCTTTCTAATCCATTCCAAGTAATCATCTAAGATCAAGGAACCTTTGTTATTTACAGTAGGTTATCTTTATAATTCAAGGTAATATTCATATTCAAACTTCGATTCAATTTCCACAACTATAACAATCTTATTTCGAGTGAAAATCTTACTTGAACTGTTTTCGTGTCATGATTCTGCTTCAAGAACTTTCAAGCCATCCAAGGATCCTTTGAAGCTAGATCCATTTTTCTCATTTCCAGTAGTTTTATCCATAAAAATTGAGGTAGTAATGATGTTCATAACATCATTCAATTCATACATATAAAGCTATCTTATTCGAAGGGTTAAACTTGTAATCACTAGAACATAATTTAGTTAATTCTAAACTTGTTCGCAAACAAAAGTTAATCCTTCTAACTTGACTTTTAAAATCAACTAAACACATGTTCTATATCTATATGATATGCTAACTTAATAATTTAAAACCTGGAAACACGATGAACACCATAAAATCGGATATACGCCGTCGTAGTGAAACCGGGGGCTGTTTTGGTTTGGATAATTAAAAAACTATGATAAACTTTGATTTAAAAGTTATTCTTCTGGGAAAATGATTTTTCATATGAACATGAAACTATATCCAAAAATCTTAGTTAAACTCAAAGTGAAAGTATGTTTTTCAAAATGGTCATCAAGATGTCGTTCTTTCGACGGAAATGACTACCTCTTTAGTAATTGACATGTAACTTAAATTTCCGACTATAAACCTATAATTTTTCTGTTTTGATTCTTAAATTAGAGTTCAATATGAAACCATAGCAATTTGATTCACTCAAAACGGATTTAAAATGAAGAAGTTATGGGTAAAACAAGATTGGATATTTTTGATCTTTTTATCTACGGGAAATGTTCAAAAAATCTATACAAATCATATCCTAGCTAACTTATATTGTATTATACATGTATTCTAATATATTATGTAATCTTGGGATACCATAGACACGTATGCAAATGTTTTGACATATCATATCGACCCATGTATATATATTATTTGGAACAACCATAGACACTCTATATGCAGTAATGTTGGAGTTAGCTATACAGGGTTGAGGTTGATTCCAAAAATATATATACTTTGAGTTGTGATTTAGCCTGAGACGTGTATACACTGGGTCGTGGATTGATTCAAGATAATATATATATATATATCGATTTATTTCTGTACATCTAACTGTGGACAACTAGTTGTAGGTTATTAACGAGGACAGCTGACTTAATACACTCAAATCTTTAAAACATAATAAAAATGGTTGTAATTATATTTTGATCATACTTTGATATATATATGTACATATTTGTATAGGTTCGTGAATCGATCCGTGCCCAAGTCTTATTTTCGAGGAAGGAAATATCTGTGAAAGTGAGTTATAGTCCCACTTTTAAAATCTAATATTTTTAGGATGAGAATACATGCAGGTTTTATAAATGATTTACAAAATAGACACAAGTACATGAAACTACATTCTATGGTTGAATTATCGAAATCAAATATGCCCCTTTTTATTAAGTCTGGTAATCTAAGAATTAGGGAACAGATACCCTAATTGACGTGAATCCTAAATATAGATCTATTGGGCCTAACAAACCCCATCCAAAGTACCGGATGCTTTAGTACTTTGAAATTTATATCATATCCGAAGGGTGTCCCGGAATGATGGGGATATTCTTATATATGCATCTTGTTAATGTCGGTTACCAGGTGATCACCATATGAATGATTTTTATCTCTATGTATGGGATGTATATTGAAATATGAAATCTTGTGGTCTATTGTTACGATTTGATATATATAGGTTAAACCTATAACTCACCAACATTTTTGTTGACGTTTTAAGCATGTTTATTCTCAGGTGATTATTAAGAGTTTCCGCTGTCGCATACTTAAATAAGGACAAGATTTGGAGTCCATGCTTGTATGATATTGTGTAAAAACTGCATTTAAGAAACTTATTTCGTTGTAACATACTTGTATTGTAAACCATTATGTAATAGTCGTGTGTAAATAGGATATTTTAGATTATCATTATTTGATAATCTACGTAAAGCTTTTTAAACCTTTATTGATGAAATAAAGGTTATGGTTTGTTTTAAAATGAATGCAGTCTTTGAAAAACGTCTCATATAGAGGTCAAAACCTCGCAACGAAATCAATTAATATGAAACGTTTTTAATCAATAAGAACGGGACATTTCACTGTTGCAGCTACGTGAGTTTATTTTGTTGTTTCTCATTGCTGTGTTAACAAGGAAGAATAACGATGATGGTGACTAAGATGGACTGTGATGATGACAGATTAGATAATGATGATGATAAATATTAATGCTACAGCGAAAACAAAGATGATGATACAATATTACTATCGACTGTGATGATGCTCGTGAACGAGATAATAATTAGACGAAGATGAATATAGACGAATGATGATGATAAAGAATGTTATGAACGAGTCGCGATTATGTATTGGGTTTTAGAAGGAAAGGGAACAGAAATAATAAGGCTTAAATAAAACTAAATCGTGATATTAATTAGAAAATCAAAGGTAGAGGGACGGGTCAGGGTGTTGTGTGTCGAGCGAGAGGTCACGGGTTCGAGCCCGGGCGATGGCGTTTTCTTTTTAGGAGCTTGTTTTAAGGTAGAATTCTATTATTATTATTATTATTATTATTATTATTATTATTATTATTATTATTATTATTATTATTATTATTATTATTATTATTATTATTATTATTATTTTGATTATCATTTATATTATTATTATTATTAATGTTATTACTATGATTATTATTATTATTGTTATTGATATTATTGTTATTATTAGTATTATAACACTTATTATTATTATTATTATAATAGTTATAAGTATTAAAACCATTATTATTATTATTATTAACATTACTAATGTATTTATTATTATGGAGTATAATTTTGTCATGCAAGTATTATTTATCATTATTATAATTACGATTATAGTTATAAATAAGAATATTCTTATTATTATTAGTAACATAAGTATTATTATAAATATTATCATTATTATTATTAATATAATCATTAGACGTATGAATGATTATTTTTGTCTCTATGCATGGGACGTATATTTATGAGAAATGGAAATGAAATCTTGTGGTCTATTAAAATGATGGAAATGAATGATTACGATAAACTAATGAACTCACAAACCTTTTGGTTGACACTTTAAAGCATATTTATTCTCAGGTATGAAAGAAATCTTTCGCTGTGCATTTGCTCATATTAGAGATATTACTTGGAGTCATTCATGACATATTTCGAAAGACGTTGCATTCGAGTCATCGAGTTCATCAAGATTATTAGTAAGTCAATTATAGTCGGATATATTATGAAATGGTATGCATGCTGTCAACTTTCGATGAAATGAAAGTTTGTCTTTTAAAAACGAATGCAATGTTTGTAAAATGTATCATATAGAGGTCAAATACCTCGCGATGTAATCATATGTATTGTATTCGTCCTTATAGATTAGGACGGGTCGCTTCAGTTAAAACGTAACCCACTGGTTTAATTCATTAAATACATAATAAGTTAATTAATTTTTTTTATTAAAAGTGATAATTATTAAACATAATTATTTTTTCAAAAATTGGACGTTTCGCAGTCTCGTGAGATCCCAGTTGCAGTTTTCGGAATCGTATCGTATTCTCAGTATTTCAAAACATGAAATAAATTTTCCGGCTAATATAAGCATATATTAAATATGTAAGTTCATCATGAGTTCAAGTATGCATTTAAATCAATTAAATACACGAATCGAAAGTAATCACCGTTAAATACTTAACGGACAGTTAACAGAGATTAACGGAAAAAGCTAGGGTATTACAGCTGAGGACCAGCTGGCTGGAGCTGAGAGATACAACATTTAAAGTACTGTCGATGTTACATATATCTTCTTCAAAATACCGCAAGGAACCTGTTGGGTGAGTTACTTACATTTTAAGAGAAAATAGTGAATAACATTAGTTTATATATTATTGAGAGATAATTATGAACTCTTTAACAAATATAATCCTAATGTCATTCAGGAACTGCCTGAGGAGTTTAATCGGATGAGAGAGCTAAATGCTGGATGTAGCTATCGATGCCTCTATATGGACGGCAGAATGCATCTGTGGGGTTTAATTCAGGCTAGAGGTGCAAGGAAGAAACAGTTGTTAGTTTATACAGGCTGGCTGAACTTTGTGGCAAAGAATAGGTATGTTGCAGGTGATAAATGTATGATCGGGTTCTCCCGCAGACTACGGACTTTTTTCATGGTGCTGGACGGAAGTCACCCGCTTTAAAAATTTGTTTCGGGTCGACAATCTTTTGATGTTGCAACTTAACCTCTATTTTGTGCATAACTGTTAGTGTATGTATGAATTTAGTAGCTTCCTCTTTTGGTGTGTGTGACGACCCAGAAATTTCCGACTAAATTTAAACTTTAATCTTTATATTATTCCGACACGATAAGCAAAGTATGTTAAGTTAAATCTCAAGAATTTTAAACTGTGTTCATACATTCATTATAACCTCGACCAAATTCCGACGATTCACGAACCGTTATATATAAATAGATATGTATATGTATATATATATTATAACTTGAGAATATTAATAAAGTATTAAACGTATAATACTTTACACGAACGTATTTGTTTCAATATGATTTTCAACGAAAAAAAAATATATTAAATGATTGAATTATCAAAAACATTGAATTATGATTACAAGTCTCTGTTGAGAGGTCCACTATGATTTGAGAAAATCTATTCCTCTTAACGATATTCAGAATAATTTGTAAAGCTATTTATAAATAAAAATAAAAAGTGTCATTTACGAAAGTTAGACAAAAGTTAGTGGAGAATTGGTTTCCATAATATTCTATTAATCTATTTTCAAACGTACAAAGACGTTTTCAGTTTAAAAAGAACTTTATTATTAAAACGTATATAACTTTTATAAATATCTAGAATCACTTTTGACAACTCATTACTTAACCAGTATAATAAATATAACGATATTTATATTTTATTTCATTAAATATATATAACGATTTAAATTAATATTATATATATTTATACGCGTATTATACATACATAGTTTTTATACTTTTACTATACTTTAACTTTACCTTTACTTTACTTTTACTTTACTTTAACTTTAATAATTCACTTTAATAATTCATACTTTAATAATTCACTTTAATAATTCATACTTTAATAATTCACTTTAATAATTCAAAAATCTATTATAAATAGAATTCAATAGGTTTCATTATTTCATAGAAACTTGAAAATATATTTCTCTAAACTCTCTCAATCGATCTATATATATATATATATATATATATATATATATATATATATATATATATATATATATATATATATATATATATGCTCTGTATTATTTCAAGATATTATTAGTATACATAAAATATTACGACGGAGTGCTGTCCGAGTGATTTCAAAATAGTATTTTTGAATGAGTCGAAGCTAAGAAAATTATGGGTTATAGCTATGGAGGTGATGGGTGTGGTTCATGGGTATGCTCGTGAGGTCAATCTAGTGTTTATCATCTCCGTTGCGTCTACGTACTTTCCTGCAATATTGAATCTCAATATTGATACGTTCGTGAATCCGAGGCCAACCTTGCACTTGTTAAATGACGTTATATGTATTTTTACTACGAAATACAGTATTGTGAGTTTTATTTGCTCCCTTTTATATATATTTTTGGGACTGAGAATACATGCGCTGTTTTTATAAATGTTTTACGAAATAGGCACAAGTACTAAAAATAATTCTACGTGGATTTAAACCAGAAATATACCCTTAGCTTGGTAACATTAAACTACTTGTCTATGTACGGTAGGCGCGAATCCTAAAGATAGATCTATTGGGCCTGACAAACCCCATCCTGACTATGAGATGCTTTAGTACTTCGAGGTTATTTTAAACACACCTGATCTGGTGTACTTCAAAGGGTAAAACATGAACGTTAAGGCTTGTTACCGGGTGCCTACAACTTATAGAATACTTTTATACACTTGCGAGTGTACATATATTTATAAACGGAAATCTTGTGGTCTATTAATATATTGAAATGATTGTTATGATAAACCTATGAACTCACCAACCTTTTGGTTTACATTTAAAGCATGTTTATTCTCAGGTATTAAAGAAATCTTTCGTTGTGCATTAGCTCATTTTAAGGATATTACTTGGAGTCATTCATGGCATATTTTGAAAGACGTTGCATTCGAGTCATTGAGTTCATCAAGATTATTATTAAGCCAATTATAGTTGGATGTATTATGAAATGGTGTGCATGCCATCAACTTTCGTTGTAAAGAAAGTTTGTCTTTTAAAAACGAATGCAATGTTTGTAAAATGTATCATATAGAGGTCAAATACCTCGCGATGTAATCAACTATTGTGAATCATTTATAATGTATATGAACGGGTCCTTTCAGTTGGTATCAAAGCGGTAGTCTTAGCCAACCAGGTCTGCATTAGTGTGTCTAACTGATAGTCATTAGGATGCATTAGTGAGTCTGGACTTCGACCGTGTCTGTATGTCAAAAGTTTTGCTCATCATTTTTGTCAGAAATTACCTGCTTATCATTCTTAGTCTAGACACATCTTATTGCATTGATTGCATGAATAGTGTATAGACAAAATTCATATCTTAGCGTATCTGCTAATTCATATCTTAGCGTATCTGTTACTGTAAACTTTGTCTGACATATTCCGTAAATTCCTCCATAATCTACGAAACCTTCTGCTCTATATAATTAGAATACCACCCGATAGCCGGAAAATCATATCATATCGAAAAATTCTTTATTCAATCGTACGAAATGGAATTCGTCATTAGTTCAAGTCCCTCGGATTCCGAAATGGAATCCCACTCAAGTTCCGAAAGCAGTGTGACCGGAATGGATCAACCAATTAGTCATCATCTATTCTTGATGAATTGGGGATGGGTTCGTAGCCTCCTTAATCATTGGAGACAAGAAGAAGGTGATCCCTTCCATTCACCACATTGCCCTCTTGGCGAAGAACCTGAAGCACTTACCAGCGAACCTATCCGAAACACCATTCTCTCTCTTATTTCTAGAGTATCTCATCACGATTACATACTACACCAAATTCTAGATTTTATTTATCCGCTCGTCCTAACCGACAATCACCCCGGTGTAATAGAAGAAGTCAACGAGCTTCGCGCTCGGGTAGTGGCTTTGGAGAATATGGTGCAAAGGTTACAAACACCAGCAGCAGCACCAGCAGCATAAACAGTACCACCATCAGCAACACCAACAGTACCATCACCACCACCAACAACAACATCCACATCCTACACCGCAACATCACAATCTGTATCTCAAACATCAACGTCATACGCCCTGTAAATATCCAGGAATATCAACAACAACAAACGATGAAGTATTAATTCATAAACTTCATTGAAGAGATATCTCTGTGGCAGTTATGTAATCTCCAAAATCTTAGAGATTATTTAATTCTGACCGTAAATCGGATGAGTGAACGGAGATGGTAGAGTAGAAACTTTGATCGAAAATGGTGTACGATTTACAAGCTAGAATTGTTTTACCAACAGCATCAACACGACCGTAGCATCATCAACACAGTCAGTGCCGTCAGTATCGTCAGAATCAACAGCACCTGTAACATCACAAACTCTGTCAGTTCAAGAATCATTGTGGACATCATTACGAATCAACAACAAATATATTGTATCAACGAGTTATGAAGTATTAACTCATTTCCAATCGAAAGATTTATATGTATATTTTATATGTATAAATTTTTAAACCATAATAAATCTTCCCGTACTAAGCTATTATGTGTGAATCTTAACTACTTAGTTAATTCATATTACAGATATGCAATGATGTACGTCCTTCGTCCGCAACTTAACCATCGTTAATTACAATCTCTGTCTCAATTCAATAAAAATCCAATTCATAATAAATCAAGTGTATTATTCGAATATATGTTTGATTTTACACTTTCATCATAAATGTACTCGAAACTTTTCAAATAACATCATTCGTACCTTGCGAAGTTCACAAGAATTTCACAAAAACCAACAAATAACAAAGTAATGATTCATAATTTCAATATTATTGAAAAATACTTATGCAATTTATAAAGTTTTAGGGATTACTCAATTCTAGTTCCAACCATAAAACAAATGAGTTTAATTTAATATTAACTCATTAAATCTATATTACATCTAAAGAAAATATACACATATATTTTCATAAAGACTGTAATAAACTTCTTTTGTACAAAATATTAATTGTGAAAAAAATTTTAACGGGTAGGTAATACCCGAGAGATATATAAATTCACAATTAATATATTTCATTTTTCGAAACTGATTCAGCAATCATCAACTATACTCCCTACTTTCACAACAATATCCATTCTTTCATATAAATCAAAACAATCATACTCATTCAAATTCAATTATATATTCTGATTTTGAAATCGCATAATTCAATTCGAAATATAACCAGTATCATCACTCTTAGATTCCTATATCTTTCAAAGCTATACTTTGACTTCAAAACTGTGTTAGAACATCATATGTATTAACGATTACAATATGTGCTCAAACCCTTCGAAATTCCTGAAGACACTTCAACTAAGGAACAATCGAGATGATGATCCAACCACATGTTACCCACAGTTATACACCTGAAAATCTCTCAAAACCCAAGTCATAGTTCGACACGTATCCGTGTTAGACCCTTTGGCATTTACTAGCTAAAATAACTTCAATTCCATTTCAAAATAGACAGTTTTGTCACAGCTCTAGCAAGTCAACTTCGACTTCTCAATCAAAACAGTCTTATTATAACCTCGATAGATACGTTGCCCTTTTGCCAACGTTACCGGGGAATCGTTTATATTCACCACATTAGCAATAAACTTACCAACAACTTCACTGATCTTTGACTTTCCAAAAAAAAATCATTATAATTATCGAAACCCTATCATATACTCATTCGTACCTTATAACAAGAATTGTCATACCAATTATTGAGAATCAGCAATCAGTATTTTGAAACCTTGTAGCATGTTTACATCAACAATTACATATACACACAACGTCTACCTCCAAGACTTACATTCTTTGAATGAGAAATTTCTGAAAAACACCCTAAACTGCGAACCAGTTCTCGAAATTTTGAAAAATGCTGATGAAGCAGCAAAAACTGTAAACGACCTTAACAGTAAAAAGTTGGATGATAAAGGATAGTATATTGGCAAAGCTCAGAAAAAGAGAAGCTTTGAAACTGGAAAATGGATTGAGCAAAGTATGAAGGAGGCTGTAGACAAATCACAAAGGTTGAATCTGCCTTCAAAGAATCTAAATGATTCAGTACTTGCTGAAGTCATTAACGAATACCTTGCTCCTAACTCTAAACCCCTGCGGACAATATCCTTCATCATCCTCTGATGTTAAACATTCTAAGATATCATCGTATCTTTCATTATAAATATCATCCATACTTCTGAAGATATTTTTATAATTATTCTTATCTGAAATCATTTACCTCTTCGCGCTATCTGTATTATATCATAAAAGAAACTATTTTAGTTTCTAAATTCTGAAACATTCGAGTTTAAAATAGGAATATTCTTGAAGAAGTGTTGGGAGCTGAAGCATGAGTTAGTATAATATAATGACACTTGATCAACGTGATTATATTACAGTAATTCATGCTGAGTTTCTAAATGGAACATGATGATTCACAGATCATAACGTTATCGTGTGCTATGTTACACGACTCTTGTATTCTCTTTGATCTCTAAATATCAAGAAAATATTTCTTGATGATTCGGCCTTTTCTGAGGTATTCTGGTAATTTGACAAGTCAAGATCGTGCCATTACAATTTCCTTCCTAGAACATTAACAATGTTCATTCCGAAATTTATATCTGCGAATTCTGGACCATTACAAGCGGTGCTTAATCGCAAGAAGAAGAAACGAAAGGACAAAGCTCTGAACTATAAATGGGAGTATAAATCATAGCAAATAGAAGAGAGCATTAACTGTGGATGACAATGATTATAGAAGAAGCAAGGACTTTGAAATATAAGGGAAGATATAAAACCCAACAACAACCCAGAAATCACAAACCGTATATATCAATGCATATAGCAATATAAAGACACGGGAGAACTAAAAACACTATAAAACCAAGAGTATATTAGAAGTAAATAGATTCTTCCGGAGGCAGATGAAAAAGAAGAGCGACAGATATGAAAGTGAGGAGTATATCAAGAATCAGCACTGGATGAAGCATATTGACAAATACTTTAAAATATGAGTTGAGAAGGTGTGAGTTGTAAGAAAACAAATGAGGTGGATTTATAGTGAAATATCCGACAGAGAAATCAAAATGGATTATCGCATTAATTCGAAGAGGATCATAATTTCCTTAATCGCCGAATAATCAAATCTAATATAGATTACAAAGATTTTCTTTTCGGAGATCAATCGTGATGACGTCAAAAGATACGACGAATCACTATTATCTTATTTCATTCATTTACGATAACTTCACTCCCACGCTTCGAGTAATCGAATTATTTTATCCATTCTTCTTGAACATGATAAAACTCTACAATCGTTATAATAACATTCTCATTGTTAGTCATGACGACCTCTATCAAATTTCGGGGACGAAATTTCTTTAACGGGTAGGTACTGTGACGACCCGGAAATTTCCGACCAAATTTAAACTTTAATCTTTATATTATTCCGACACGATAAGCAAAGTATGTTAAGTTAAATCTCAAGAATTTTAAACTGTGTTCATACATTCATTATAACCTCGACCAAATTCTGACGATTCACGAACTGTTATATATAAATAGATATGTATATGTATATATATATTATAAATTGAGAATATTAATAAAGTATTAAACGTATAATACTTTACACGAACGTATTTGTTTCAATATGATTTTCGACGAAAAAAAAATATATTAAATGATTGAATTATCAGAAACATTGAATTATGATTACAAGTCTCTGTTGAGAGGTCCACTATGATTTGAGAAAATCTATTCCTCTTAACGATATTCAGAATAATTTATAAAGCTATTTATAAATAAAAATAAAAAGTGTCATTTACGAAAGTTAGACAAAAGTTAGTGGAGAATTGGTTTCCATAATATTCTATTAATCTATTTTCAAACGTACAAAGACGTTTTCAGTTTAAAAAGAACTTTATTATTAAAACGTATATAACTTTTATAAATATCTAGAATCACTTTTGACAACTCATTACTTAACCAGTATAATAAATATAACGATATTTATATTTTATTTCATTAAATATATATAACGATTTAAATTAATATTATATATATTTATACGCGTATTATACATACATAGTTTTTATACTTTTACTATACTTTAACTTTACTTTTACTTTACTTTAACTTTAATAATTCACTTTAATAATTCATACTTTAATAATTCATACTTTAATAATTCACTTTAATAATTCATACTTTAATAATTCACTTTAATAATTCAAAAATCTATTATAAATAGAATTCAATAGGTTTCATTATTTCATAGAAACTTGAAAATATATTTCTCTAAACTCTCTCAATCGATTTATATATATATATATATATATATATATATATATATATATATATATATATATATATATATATATATATATATATATATATATATATATATATATATATATATATATATATATATATATATATATATATATATATATATATTTGCTCTGTATTATTTCAAGATATTATTAGTAAACATAAAATATTACGACGGAGTGATGTCCGAGTGATTTCAAAATAGTATTTTTGAATGAGTCGAAGCTAAGGAAATTATGGGTTATAGCTATGGAGGTGATGGGTATGCTTCATGGGTATGCTCGTGAGGTCAATCTAGTGTTTATCATCTCCGTTGCGTCTACGTACTTTCCTGCAATATTGAATCTCAATATTGATACGTTCGTGAATCCGAGGCCAACCTTGCACTTGTTAAATGACGGTATGTGTATTTTTACTACGAAATACAGTATTGTGAGTTTCATTTGCTCCCTTTTATATATATTTTTGGGACTGAGAATACATGCGCTGTTTTTATAAATGTTTTACGAAATAGGCACAAGTACTAAAAATAATTCTACGTAGGTTTAAACCAGAAATATACCCTTAGCTTGGTAACATTAAACTACTTGTCTATGTACGGTACGCGCGAATTCTAAAGATAGATCTATTGAGCCTGACAAACCCCATCCTGACTATGGGATGCTTTAGTACTTTGAGGTTATTTTAAACACACCTGATCTGGTGTACTTCAGAGGGTAAAACATGAACGTTAAGGCTTGTTACCGGGTGCCTACAACTTATAGAATACTTTTATACACTTGCGAGTGTACATATATTTATAAACGGAAATCTTGTGGTCTATTAATATATTGAAATGATTGTTATGATAAACCTATGAACTCACCAACCTTTTGGTTGACACTTTAAAGCATATTTATTCTCAGGTATTAAAGAAATCTTTCGCTGTGCATTAGCTCATTTTAAGGATATTACTTGGAGTCATTCATGGCATATTTTGAAAGACGTTGCATTCGAGTCATTGAGTTCATCATGATTATTATTAAGCCAATTATAGTTGGATGTATTATGAAATGGTGTGCATGCCGTCAACTTTCGTTGTAAAGAAAGTTTGTCTTTTAAAAACGAATGCAATGTTTGTAAAATGTATCATATAGAGGTCAAATACCTCGCAATGTAATCAACTATTGTGAATCGTTTATAATGTATATGAACGGGTCCTTTCAGTGTGTACTAACCACAAACTTGTAAGTATCAAATTGTAGAACAATTTAGCGTGTCAAGTATCGCATGTTGGTAGCAATTCAATCTTTTGGAATGTAAATTTGTAATCGTAGAACAATTTAGCATGTAAGTTATCGCAATGTTAACGATACAATTTTTTGGGATGTAAGCTATGCTCATAATTTTTGAACCATCAAATGTTTTGCCATATTAAGTTAGTGCATAATGAATACGCATTGAAACAGTTGCAAATGTTTCTTAGCCGCGAAGCGCGTGATCCATCGTCTTGTTAACATCAACGCCAATATAATCGTTATGGTCGGAGATCTTGTAAGGAATTCCGGAGACTTACTATGTGACGTGGAAATGTTGTGAGAAAAGAGGGCTGTTACGGGTCAAGTATGTCCAATTAATTTTGTAGACGATGTTCAAAGCATAAATATTGGCCCTTATTATTTGGCTGAAAACTAAAGATAAATGAGACTTGTTGACTTGGACTTAGGTTATCTAGGGGTCAAACAATAACAAACTAATCTTTTAAGCTTGTAATTTTTAAACTAGCTAATAACAATTTAAAATTTTTGTTCGAATAATTTCCGCCAATGTATATATATATATATATATATATATATATATATATATATGCATTATAATTTTTCAATTTTTTTGGACCCCTCCCAAATTTTGGATCATCTTCGGTTGTACACTATGCACATGTGTCGAAGACGCCTATATTATGGGTAAGGTTGTGATCGAGGGTGAAAAGATGAATAAAAAATTAAATTAATAGTTAGGAACCAATCAAAATTAAGCATCGTCTGTTGTCTTCCTCGTTGAAACTTTCTCCACGCCCCTACGGTATTGCCCAACAATAACCCATGATCAGGGGCGTTGTGGGCGTTTTATCTTGCCACGTCGCACAAATCACACCTATAAAATGACCGTAACCAGTGGTCTAAGAAACAAAAAAACTCATACGGATATCTTAAACAAAGAAAGCTTGATCCGTATGCTTAAAAACTTGAATTGTATGAGCGGAAACATATGTTAAATTCTGCACTCTGAGTTTAATTTTGAAACCATTCTGATTTTTTTTGAACGGCGGTTATGAGTCACTGAGAGGGGTTGAACTCGACGTAGATGCCCACCCACTCAATCATTTCCTTAATACGAATCATTACAATTCTACCGCCCCTCAGGAGGAAACTCAGACGATGAATCCATACGGGCATCGCGTGTGGTAAAACCCCCTCGGGTGAGACCCGAACGCAAGATGTCCACAACCTCCGAGACCCATCAAAATGGGCGGGTAACAAGGGAAATTTTGCAGCAAGTTCTAGGAATGAATTTACCTCATAGTTGTGTAAAACTACAACTTAACACGAACCACCAGTTACAACTTACAAATAGTCTTTGGCTAAGTGGTATGGGAGGCTGAACTTTGGACATTGTCCCGGGTTCGAATCCTAAGAGAGGCAAATTTCGAGAATTTTCCTGGGTTTAAATCTTCTCGGGGGTTTTCCCTTCCCGATTTCCCGGTGGGTTTCTCCGTAGCGTATGTGGGTGGCAATGATCGCGAAGGTGTTCAGTCTCCTCTGAGTGATGCCAAAATAGTGTTAACAAAACAACTTAACTGATGAGTGAATTGTACCAGCAAAACAAAACTGATGTCCAATTCAGAAAGTCCATCTTAAATCTACAGTTAAATGCTACTTTTTCTTGATGATCATGGCATCATTTTCAAACATGTTGAGCATGTTTATTTGGAAAATGACTTTAAGATATATACTTTTCAAAATCAGAAACGTGTAAATTCACTACATTTTGTCAAACTAATATAAGTGAATAAAACGATTCAAAGATGAAGAAAAATGCGCGAATAACAAGAGTAGATATGAAAAATTCATGGCACGAAAAACTTAGCGAGTTTTTCAATAAATAAAAAAAACTAATTACACGAGTGTGAAGTAAGGGAAGGTGACATGTAGACAATTATCGTTTATGGCAAACATCTAGTAATATGAAATGCATTAGTAATATGACATGCAGCGGTTACATATAATATTTTAAACACTTGTAAGTTTAAAATATTTTTTTAAACTTATTCAACACCGTCTCTCCCATTTTTGAACACATTATTTATCAAATTTTGAGATTAGTTAAGACATAAACTAATTGTAAAGTTCAAGAAAAATATATGAAAACAAATGTTGAATAAGAGTGCAATTCAATCCAATTCAGTTCACACAATTGCACACAGGTAATACACCTTTAAAGATCGAAATATATGATCCTTTTGAAAGAAAAAAAAAACAAAATCCACTATGCAGATGTATTTCTTTCTAATGATGAAATTACATGATTGATCCCGAAGAAACCCTCAAGTTATATCGACGCATGAAAACATGGATGATAATAGCAGTATCACATCACAGTAACGATTTTCCATATGTTGACAAAACCGACTTAAGTAAGATCATCTTCTTCTTCCTCCTTGGCCTTAAGCAGAAGCTTCACTCTCAATAGAAGGGTCGTCTTCCACTCATCCTACGCAACAAAATTACCAGAAAATGAACAATTATAAATATCTTAATGTGACATCATCAATATTGGGGAAGGGGTTAAAAAATGTTCAGGTCGAAACTGGTTATTTTTCTAGTGCGGGTTGTGCTACTTGGGGTGCAGAATCAATTTTGGTACGAATCATTACAATCATACCCCCCAGGAGGAAACCCAGACGATGAATCATACGGGCATCGCGTGTGGTAAAAACTCCCTCGGGTGAGGCTCGAACGCAAAACATCTACAACCTCCGACACCCATCAAAATGGCGGGTAATAACAAGGGAAATTTTGCAGCGAGTACCAGGAATGAATTTACCTCAGAGTTGTGTATAACTTCAAGTTAACACGAACCACCAGTTACAACTTACAAATAGTCTTTGACTAAGTGGTATGGGAAGCTGAACTTTGAGGACTTTGTCCCGGGTTCGAATCCTAGGAGAGGCAAATTTCGAGGATTTTCCAGGGTTTAAATCTTCTCAGGGGTTTTCCCTTCCCGGTTTCCAGGTGGGTTTATCCGTAATGTACGTGGGTGGCAATGATCGCGAAGATGTTCAGTCTCTTCTGAGTGATGCCAAAATAGTGTTAAAAAAAACAACTTAACTGATGAGTGAACTGTACCAGCATAACAAATTCTGATATCCAATTGAGAAAGTCCATCTTAAATCTACAGTTAAATGCTACTTTTTCTTGATGATCATGGCATCATTTTCAAACATGTTGAGCATGTTTATTTGGAAAATGACTTTAAGATATATATTTTTCAAAATCAGAAACGTCTAAATTCACTACATTTTGTCAAGCAGATATAAAATAATAAAATGATTAAAAAGATTCAAAGATGAAGAAAAATGCTCGAATAACAAGAGTAGATATGAAAAACTCATGGCACGAAAAACTTTGCGATTTTTTCAATTAAAAAACTAATTACACGAGTGTGAAGTAAGGGAAGGTGACATGTAGACGGCTATCGTTTATGGCAAACATCTAGTAATATGACATGCAGCGGTTACATATAATATTTTGAACACTTGTAAGTTTAAAATATTTTTTTAAACTTATTCAACGCCGTCTCTCCCGTTTTTGAACACATTATTTATCAAATTTTGAGATTAGTAAACAAAATATGTGATAAATATGATCTTAGATACTAAATTATCTCTAACTAAGTTTAAAATATCTTCCTTTATCTAATAAATGCCTTATGAGCTTGGTTTTTTTAGTAAAACTACCTTTCTTTACACACAATAAAATAGATTATATATACTACAAACTATATTAAATATTATATATTAATCCTTAGATTCTTTTAACTTGTACAATTATCATTCATGTATTATGAAGGGCAACAAAACACATAAACATGGTGTCACTAGCTGTAAAAATGATAAGAATAATATCTATTGAATAATTGAAGAAACATTGGAGTGTTCTGGTCCCTCATCTTAAAACAATTTGTCGTAAAATGCTACTACCTCCGTCTCCAATATATTGTTCAGTGTTTCATTTTGAAATGGTCCAAGTTAATTGTCCACTTCCATAAATGAAAAAAATAAAGTGATAATAAAATCTTTTGTGGCCTTAATTTAGTCATGTAGGACAAAAAAAAATTGGATAAAAAGTAAGGGTAAGACTAGAAAGTTAACAAAAAGATATACGTGACATGTACTTTTTTTGTCTGGTAACAATATATTTGAGACGGAGGGGAATATATAATAGTTTCATACTGAATTGTATTTTTTCTGCAATTCTTTGTATTTAATTTGCTTTATTTGGAAAAACAAGATCACTATTATATTGGTATAACTAGTTAATGACCCGCGAATTCGCGGGGTTTTTAAAATGTTAAATTACTATCTTAAATATATTTCAAGGTTTTTTTTTTTGTAGTTATTTGTGATTATTATTTTGAATAAAAATACAATTGGTTTACAACTCAAACTTTGTTTGAAATGTATAGATTTTAATGGGCTATTTAGTGGGTCTTAATGGGCTTTTAAGTGTGTTTTGACAAAACAACTTTAGAAGCAATGGTTAATGTTATTTATTTAAAAACAAACGCATCATCCAAAAGCAGCCATTTTTTATAGTTTTTTGTTTGTGTTAGTCTTAATGAATATAACAATCGTTAATAATCTAATATCTGTATCATATCAAAATTACCATCATTCAACCATTTGCATATATTAAATTTCAATTACATGCTAAAGTATTCATTGTTTTAAAGCTTCAAAAGTTGTTTGTTAAAGTTTTTAATAATTACATACCTAATCATCATAGTAAGTAGAAACTAAATCCATATTCATAAACATTTCTGCACAATCTAATGGACTCTCTGCAGAATCAACAGATTTTGATATGAAAATAAACTTCTACTTTGGTGAGTTCCGTCTATGATAATGAGGAATCTGCGTTCGTTACGCACGAAAACAATCAAATACCTATCGTCCGGAACATAACCATTTCAGTCAAGAACTTCAACCATCCTTTGGTAACAATCTTTTTCTTCGATTTTTTGTCTTCTCTCACACCCCATGTATGATTTTTGTTCTTCAGATCCAAACACTCATAGTCACAATTGATTTCCAACTCTTGTAGTTTTTGAAGTTCCTTAGGCAGCCTTTAAATCACATACATACAAGATTGTCAAAATTACTTCTAAATGTGACTTTACACTGGTTATCTATTATAAATAAAAAATAAACTGACCTAACGATTTGTTTTTCGGCACCTCCAGAAAACGTACGTTGTTTGAATGCTTGTCCACGATTGTCGTCTTTCAGCTTCATCCAGCTGTTCTTTAATATTCAGATTTGTACGAACGGATGCATCTTGATTTCTGGTGGCTTTGAGAAATTTTTTTTTTACTTATTTCATCGTGTAACAACCCGACATCGTTTTACCAAAAACACGCCTTAAAAAAAAAAATTGTCAGACTGCGTATCTGGACGGCGTCCCATAATCTGGACGGCGTCCAGAGATAAAGACCAGGACGGCGTCCCATGATTCTGGACGGCGTCCAAATGAACTAAAGTGGACTGATCAGTTTTTCAATTTCACGCGAGTGGAAAACCCGCTTCCCGACACTTTTAAAACGAAACGACTTTCACAACACATCATATTAAGTAAAACTAAGAGATTTCCACAATAAACATAAGTTTTACAACACCGGGCCCACAATGACCCGTTTTACAAATAATGTAATGATTTTGACCCATTTAATTCTTTAGACGGATTAGGACTCTACAACCCAACCCAATACCAAGAGCATAATCCCGGAGACTACCAAATCCCCAATCCGCGTCCATATAACCAAAAGCTACCCCTTCGAGCCCAAGCGCTCCTATGCATCTAGTCTAACAACTAGCTAGCTTCATAACAAAATACCTGTAAAAAGGTAAACAACGAGAGGGGTAAGCATAAAGCTTAGTGAATGCAATAATTATACACATTCATATATAATATACCTACTTGCAATCACTTACACAAATACCGCAAACATGCTAGCAAACACAATTAGCTTATCGTCACAAATACAAGCTATAACCTCCAATAATCATGCTAGCATAACACAAGCATATATAACATGAACAAAGTAATATGCTTACACTACAACACAATAACCATGGTTAACCAATAGTACAAGGGAACAGCGCTCGCGAAAACGCCATCGATATTCACAACATCCGTTAGGGCACTTAACACCTCGCACCACTAACCCCTAGGGTGGCACCTTAACACCTCGGCACTTCACCCCGAGTGGCATCTTAACACCTCGATGCTTCACTCATTATTTTACGGAGTGGTGTCTTAACACCTCGACACTACACTCCTGGGTGGCATCTTAACACCTCGATGCTACACCCGAGTGGCATCTTAACACCTCGATGCTACACTCTTCACGTGAAACGTGGTGTCTTAACACCTCGACACTACACATTTCACGCTACAACAAATAGATACATTATATACCTACGCATATAATTATTCCACTCACCTTATCACGTCGGTGGTGATTTAGCACTTCCGTATGCTTCGAGCAAGGTACCTAATACATAAGTACACATTCAATACACAACTTGTGGAATTAACCACAATACTCACTCACACCCAAAACCGCCCATAAAATGGCCAAGACTCATCTTTAATTACTAAAACTAGTGATGTAAGTCTACTAACACCAATTAGCACAAACATAGGGTGTTTCATACCCATTTCACCCAATTAGGTCAACCTTAACTCATTTGACCCATTTCAACACTTATACATACCATTTTAGCCAAACATGACCCATTTACAATTCTTCCATCATTTACAAGTGTATTAATGACTAATCAACACAATTTAACACTTACAACTTCAATTCACATGGCCAAACCCTAGATCATAGCTATTAGGGTTTTCCTTATCTCAACATAACCCAAATTCACCCATTTTACCCCCAAATGGGTCTTACAAGTTCCAACACTCCTAAAATCACTAATACTAGTGATTATACCCCACTTACAAATCTTAAACATGCTTAAATCATTAACCAACCCAAAACTCGCAAAATATCAAAATAGTGGGTTTCCATAAACCCTCTTCATCATCTAAAAGGGTTTTACAAATAACAAGCTCAAACCCTAAATGTACACAAGAATCTTAACAATGAAATTCGGAGTTGAGACTTACCAATACTACCAAAATGTAGTCGTGAATGAAAGGAACAACTTTAACTCTCGAGCTTTGACCCGAAACGCTCATCTTCTTCACCAAACCAAGCTTTCTCACTCTAAATTAACCCTCTCTCTCTAAAATAAGATGAGAGTGTTTTGTGTGGGTGAGAATGAGCTCCAAATGGAGTTCTAGATCATTTTTGATGATCCCAAACCGACCCCAAGTGAAAAGACCCAAATACCCCTTTTAATTTGAGTAAAATAGAGTTGCTGGCCCGTCAGGCCTTCTGGACGGCGTCCAAAAAGCTTGGACGGCGTCCTAACCTTCATTGTTGGACGGCGTCCCAAAGTCTGGACGGAGTCCCAATGAACTGAGTCTGAAACTGAACTTGTTTTGGTCGTAACTTTCAAACCGTAACTCCGTTTTCGACGAATCAAATATCGTTGGAAACGTAATGAGATTTACTATCCAATGGTAAGGTTTTAGAACATCAACTCCAACTTTATTTGGGATCCAAATATACACTTACATGCCTCGTATTTCGAATGTCGTTCGAAATAACTCGTAACTGAAAACGGGTGTTACAACTCTCCCCCACTTAAATTGGATCACGTCCTCGTGATCCGCACCTATAATAGAAGTTAAGCAGTTCTCCCTCGAACATCTCCGTTTCCAATGCGGAGTCACACAAGTAGTACTTGCATCCGCACTCTCGCTTTGTGCACTAATGCATCATAATACAACAATATTGGGTAATCAACCCACGAGTCGAAACAACCGTAACCGTTGCTCCTACGCCGAGTATCCAAACTCATACCATACACTTCACAATCGTCCTAAGAGTAGAACAATTTACCGACAAACATCGTCGTCACGCCTCACGATCTTACGAAACACAACCAAGCCCGACATCCATAACATCTTCTATAAATCTGAAGATCTAACCACACGCTAATAATCACTAGCATGCACTGCCGCAACAAACGATAACTCACACACTCAACGTCCAGAGTTTCCATATAGGAAAATACGAAAATCACTACATATACCTTCAAGTTCTCTCGGCTACAACTCGCCACCAGCTATGTCCGTAACCATATCACTCAATCAGTCAATCCACACACGACCAATCCGTCACTGGATTAATCCAGGACAACAATAATACACCATGTGCTGAGCAAAACATCAACACTCGACGAGGGTTCCTCCTCTAAACCCTACGACACAACCACACCAGACGGCTTCCTAGTACTAGCATGGAGACTAATCATATACTAGAATCCCGTCAAGGCGAATTATCATCACAAAATTCCGCAATTCGCCACACGATCTACAAAAATATTCACCACGCCGGGTGGACCTTCCTACCTAGACCGTTCGTTAAAGATGGTCTCGACATTTCAATGCAACTAACAGTCGCATTACAAGGGAACACACTCTCGCAAACAAACAACATCCGCGTGTCTCGATGTGAGACAATCAGAATCGACACTCTCCGCCTCACATTCGTCCATAAAGTGGAATAATCCACTGAAAATCTCCACGATTGCGTTTTCCGACAGGGAAAATACGATATTCGTCACGATATCGAACTTGTTCTCATTCAATTATACTGTCCGGGTTTCACGACAACCCAGATTTTTCACTACGGGAGCACCCGCAACGACAACTTCATTCTCTCACTCCGGGATCTCAAACTTCACATTTGGTCTCATACCGCACATTGGTACTACACGACCACCTTACATAGGAAGTCTTACACTTCCTTCGATCCCATCATCACAATCTTCACGCATAACATTCCAGAGTTGTAACTCACAATCGTAAAGCACGATCTCGAGTCGACATTAGCAACCCATCACTCTTCCTCGTTAGGAACTCCGAATACCTATTGAGGCTTAGCACGGTACGCTCCGACATTTCACTATACATAACACCACTGGAGTTTTCCTCGGGCGGCAGTAAAAACTCCCCCACTTAGGATTTATCTCCCTATTCTCACCGCCAAGATGATAACATCCCGCGGAATTGTAATTCCACGTCACACCTGACCATTCTCACCGTTGGTCATAAACATCAATTCACCGCAAATTCGCTTTAGGCTCTCAGATCCGACATGCACAATCACTTGAGACGTCGTACACGCTATGAAATCGCACCTTCATACCACAATTCACAACTAACTACCTTAATCGTTCGAAAAGCAAACTCCACCAAAGTCTTACATATGCCTCTAAGCCTAGGCATATGTCACGCCGCTTACTTAGTCGTGATTCTCAGTCGAGATCACCCGACCTTCCACTTGACGAATCGTTATCAACAATTGCTCACTCTCATGGAGAAGAGTGACCAATTCTGACACCATAATTGCGTCCACCACAATATCAACAATTCATCAAAACCCTTCGGACTAACCGACCATTAAGTCCGTCACCGGCTCACCGGTCATCTTTACCCGTCTATCACTTAAGATCAACAAGATTTGCTCACCCGTCACTTCATAAGAAGTATTCATCACAATGCTCTTAAACTTCGACTTTTGCAACCGTCGTATTACGATCACCCGTCGATCACTATTATAATCTCCGCTGCTTCCAAGGGTATCTCACCGGCACCCTAAGCACAAAGTGATCACATCATCATCGGAGTTGAACATCACACTAGCAGGTATAAGAAGGCACCTGACGCGGTGTCATACAGACTCCCGCCACAACCTACTAAATTTTAGAACTCGATCTTTAGGTTCCATACACCCGATGTCACCCGTCTCTCTATAATAATGACCTGAAGTCATACATACCCGACAAACCTTACGGTTTATCGTCTTATCGAAGGTTCCTAGCGATCACACGCTACCCGCAATTTTCACAAGGCCAAAACGATATAGCCTAACGAAACCCTTCATCTAACACTAAGGAGATGCTTGAGAACACCAAGTCTTACACCCTTCCACCTATCGGCACAGTCACAACGACAGGGGTATTCCGTTAGGAATGTTACCCTATAATCCACAACACACCAACACACTATCGTAAACATCGTCATATGGGTTCCACTCCCATGAGTTTAATGAACCGAAGACTCCTCGATTCGCCAATTCCAAGGCGACTCACAATTAGAATCCTAACACGATTCTCTACCCACACACTCTACCGAGTGTAACTCAAAACTACAATCATTAGACTTGTCGCATTCCATTACGGAATTCAAGTCCTCGTCGCACACACGCAAGCGTAAATCGGTCATCCTAGTTACGATGGGTAACTAAAACCAATTACAATCTCAATAATGCACCCACTACTTAGGGTGGCTAAGCACGCACCAAACTCGTGAGTTTGCTCACTCACTTAACTAAGCGAATCTACCATAACACTTCTCGACTCGCAACGAACCCGATGTGACTACAAGCACATCACCGGAGACAACTATCACCTAGGAACCAATAAAGATTCCTCATTTATCCCGAATCTACCCCAACCATTTCACGTTTCCTCCGTTCGGTACTCGTCAGGTCATGCTTGGTGTCAAGATACACTTTCGTAATAATGGTGATCGGTCACTATTACAAATGCGTACCTTACCATTTTCACATGGTCACGCAAAGTACTTTACCCGGAATGACGCAACATTCACACAAAATAACACGCGATAACTCCTAGTACCCAAATGAGCAAAGTCCTTACCTTGAACTTGATCACTCAAAACCGCCAAACCTTTGAATCTCTCCAATAGATTCATCTCTAAGACAACGCACCAATTAGATACCTGTATATATATATACACCAATATACAATAGTAATAAACGTACACAAGTACACCACAACGACAAGTCAACCTACAACCTAGGTGACTATCACTAAAACAACGTCCAAGTTTGACTACTTACATTAGGCACTAGCAATCTAAGGCACTAATTTACTCACGAAATAAGGCCCCACATCATCACACTTTGGACAAAAACAAGTCCTAGTTAATCACCTACTCTAAGGCACTAACAAATCTCAATCCGACCCGTAATCCTACAAGTCCCGCAAATAACGCACAACCGCCAATAAGTCTAAGACTAGGCACCTATTCCAAGGTCACCTAATTCCCTTAGACTATGCTCTGATACCACTTGTAACAACCCGACATCGTTTTACCAAAAACACGCCTTAAAAAAAAATTTGTCAGACAGCGTCCCATAATCTGGACGGCGTCCAGAGATAAAGACCAGGACGGCGTCCCATGATTCTGGACGGCGTCCAAATGAACTAAAGTGGACTGATCAGTTTTTCAATTTCACGCGAGTGGAAAACCCGCTTCCCGACACTTTTAAAACGAAACGACTTTCACAACACATCATATTAAGTAAAACTAAGAGATTTCCACAATAAACATAAGTTTTACAACACCGGGCCCACAATGACCCATTTTACAAATAATGTAACGATTTCGACCCATTTAATTCTTTAGACGGATTAGGACTCTACAACCCAACCCAATACCAAGAGCATAATCCCGGAGACTACCAAATCCCCAATCTGCGTCCATATAACCAAAAGCTACCCCTTCGAGCCCAAGCGCTCCTATGCATCTAGTCTAACAACTAACTAGCTTCATAACAAAATACCTGTAAAAAGGTAAACAACGAGAGGGGTAAGCATAAAGCTTAGTGAATGCAATAATTATACACATACATATATAATATACCTACTTGCAATCACTTACACAAATACCGCAAACATGCTAGCAAACACAATTAGCTTATCGTCACAAATACAAGCTATAACCTCCAATAATCATGCTAGCATAACACAAGCATATATAACATGAACAAAGTAATATGCTTACACTACAACTCAATAACCATGGTTAACCAATAGTACAAGGGAACAGCGCTCGCGAAAACGCCATCGGTGTTCACAACATCCGTTAGGGCACTTAACACCTCGCACCACTAACCCCTAAGGTGACACCTTAACACCTCGGCACTTCACCCCGAGTGGCATCTTAACACCTCGATGCTTCACTCATTATTTTACGGAGTGGTGTCTTAACACCTCGACACTACACTCCTGGGTGGCATCTTAACACCTCAATGCTACACCCGAGTGGCATCTTAACACCTCGATGCTACACTCTTCACGTGAAACGTGGTGTCTTAACACCTCGACACTACACATTTCACGCTACAACAAATAGATACATTATATACCTACGCATATAATTATTCCACTCACCTTATCATGTGACGACCCGAAAATTTCCGACTAAATTTAAACTTTATCTTTATATTATTCTGACACGATAAGCAATGTTTGTTAAGTTAAATCTCAAGAATTTTAAACTGTGTTTATACATTCATTTAAACCTCGACCAAATTCCAATGATTCACGAACCATTAAATGAACATATATGAATATGTATGTATATGTGTATATGTTATAAATTTAAAATGTCAACAAAGTATTTAAAAGTATAATGCTTTATATGAACGTATTTGTTTCAATATGATTATCGACGAAATTAAAAAAAATATATTAAATGATTGAATTATCAGAAACATTGAATTATGATTACAAGTCTCTGTTGAGAGGTCCACTATGATTTGAGAAATCTATTCCTCTTAACGATATTCGGAATAATTTGTAAAGCTATTTATAAATAAAAATAAAAAGTGTCATTTACGAAAGTTAGACAAAAGCTAGTGGAGAATTGGTTTCCATAATATTCTATTAATCTATTTTCAAACGTACAAAAACGTTTTCAGTTTAAAAAAAAATTTATTATTAAACTTTTATAAATATCTAGAATCACTTTTGACAACTCATTACTTAACCAGTATAATAAATATAACGATATTTATATTTTATTTCATTAAATATATATAACGATTTAAATTAATATTATATATATTTATACGCGTATTATACATACATAGTTTTTATACTTTTACTATACTTTAACTTTACCTTTACTTTACTTTTACTTTACTTTTACTTTACTTTAACTTTAATAATTCACTTTAATAATTCACTTTAATAATTCATACTTTAATAATTCACTTTAATAATTCATACTTTAATAATTCACTTTAATAATTCATACTTTAATAATTCACTTTAATAATTTAAAAATCTATTATAAATAGAATTTAATAGGTTTTATTATTTCATAGAAACTTGAAAATATATTTCTCTAAACTCTCTCAATCGAATTACATATATATATTTACTTAGTATTATTTCAAGATATTATTAGTATACATAAAATACTACGACGGAGTTATATTCAGACGATTTCAAAATAAGTTTTCAAACGGGATAGAGCTAAGGAAATTATGGGTTATAGCTATGGAGGTTATGGATATTGTTCGAGGGTATTGCTCGTGAGGTCAACCTAACTTTTATCATTTTCGTTGCGTCTACGTACTTTCCTGCAATATTGAATCACAATATTGATACGTGAGCATTCATATCTTATCTTTTATATATTAATAGTGTATCCCTGACTAGTGCTCGAGTATATATGATTATGCATGTTTTTATGCTTAGTTTCGTCGTTAAATAGTTTATGATAAATCACGAATTTGATACATATGCTACTGAGATAAGGTATATGATATGCATGTCGTTGAAAAGCTAAAGAAAAATTAAGAACTTTTCATTTAGATATCGAATGGTTTCGATGAACGGATTTGAAGTTATAGTCAACTGAATTTTAGTATTATTGTTAAAATGATTATTATTACTATCGTCGTTATTATTTTAATAGAAATATCATTGTTATTATAAAATATCATTATTACTATTATGTTAGTATTATCATTTTATCATAATAACATTTTTAGTAAATATAAATATTGTTATTTTTTTATAGAATAATAATAATTATTATTACAAAATAATACAACTTTTACTTATTATTATTATGATCAATATTATTTTATCAAATAAATAGGGGATACAAATATATTTTTCACCACACGTAATATAATTACATTAATAATACTTACCACTATAGTTTTAAGATATTAAGTGAACTTTATAAATTTTACTACTTAAGATATATAAAAGTATATTTTATCATATATAAACGTTAATATAAATTTTTATTAATAAATGACTTTTATTATTATAAAATCTAATAAATATATTTAAATATATAAAACGACTATAGTTAAGTTATATAATAAACACGTATAAATTTTAGAAGTCATTTTGGGTCAAGTTGACTTTTGTTGACTTTTGCATATTGGTCTCGAGCATTAGGATTGTGGTACACTATGACTTGACCAAAAATTGTTAGACAAATATTGACCAACATATAAATATATATAATTAATATAGGTTCGTGAATCCGAGGCCAATCTTGCACTTGTTAAATGACGTTATATGTATTTTTACTACGAAATACAGTATGGTGAGTTTCATTTGCTCCCTTTTATATATATTTTTGGGACTGAGAATACATGCGCTGTTTTTTTATAAATGTTTTGCGAAATAGGCACAAGTACTAAAACTAATTCTACGTGGGTTTAAACCAGAAATATACCCTTAGCTTGGTAACATTAAACTACTTGTCTATGTACGGTAGGCGCGAATCCTAAAGATAGATCTATTGGGCCTGACAAACCCCATCCTGACTATGGGATGCTTTAGTACTTCGAGGTTATATTAAACACACCTGATCTGGTGTACTTCAGAGGGTAAAACATGAACGTTAAGGCTTGTTACCGGGTGCCTACAACTTATAGAATAATTTCATACACTTGCGAGTGTACATATATTTATAAACGGAAATCTTGTGGTCTATTAATATATTGAAATGATTGATATGATAAACCTATGAACTCACCAACCTTTTGGTTGACACTTTTAAGCATGTTTATTCTCAGGTATTAAAGAAATCTTCCGCTGTGCATTAGCTCATTTTAAGGATATTACCTGGAGTCATTCATGAAATACTTTGAAAGACATTGCATTCGAGTCATTGAGTTCATCAAGATTAATATTAAGTCAATTATAGTTGGATGTAATATGAAATGGTATGCATGCCGTCAATTTTTTATGTAAAGAAAGTTTGTCTTTTAAAAACGAATGCAATGTTTGTAAAACGTATCATATAGAGGTCAAATACCTCGCGATGTAATCAACTATTGTGAATCGTTTATAATGTATATGAACGGATCCTTTCAGTTGGTATCAAAGCGGTGGTCTTAGCGAACCAGGTCTTGCATTAATGTGTCTAACTGATAGTTGTTAAGATGCATTAGTGAGTCTGGACTTCGACCGTGTCTGCATGTCAAAAGTTTTGTTTATCATTTTTAGTCGGAAATCATCTACTTACCATCCTTAGGAAATTACCTGCTTATCATTCTTAGTCTAGACACGTCTTGCTGCATTGATTGCATGAATAGTGTATAGACAAAATTCATATCTTAGCGTATCTGCTAAATCATATCTTATCGTATCTATTACCGTAAACTTTGCCTGACATATTCCGTAAATTCCTCCGTAATCTATGAAATATTTTGATCTATATATATATAGATATTCTATGTAGTTAGAATACCACCCGATAGCCGGAAAATCATTTCGTATCAAAAAAATCCTTTATCAAATCGTACGAAATGGAATTCGTCATCAGTTCAAGTTCCTCGGATTCCGAAATGGAATCCCACTCAAGCTCCGAAAGCAGTGTGACTGGAATGGATCAACCAATCAGCCATCATCTATTCTGGATGAATTGGGAATGGGTTCGTAGCCTCCTTAATCATTGGAGACAAGAAGAAGGCGATCCTTTCCATCCACCACATTGCCCTCTTGGCAATGAACCTGAAGCACTTACCGGCGAACCTGTCCGAAACACCATTTTCTCTCTCATTTCCAGAGTATCTCGTCACGATTATATACTACATCAAATTCTAGATTTTATTTATCCGTTCGTCCGAACCAACAATCACCCCGGTATAATAGAAGAAGTCAACGAGCTTCGCGCTCGAGTAGTGGCTTTAGAGAATATGGTGCAAGGGTTACAAACACCAACAAATAACGAAGTATTAATTCATAATTTCAATTTTATTGAATAAATACTCCGTAAAAGTTATGTAATTTCTAAAGTCTTTAGGGATTATTCAGTTCTAGTTTCAACCGTAAATCAAATGAGTTTAATTTAATATTAACTCATTAAATCTATGTTACATCTGAAGAAAATATGCACATATATATTTTCATAAAGACTGTAATAAAATTCTGTTGTACAAAATATTAATTGTGAATTTTTTTTTAACGGGTAGGTAATACCCGAGAGATATATAAATTCACAATTAATATATTACATTTTTTCGAATATGATTAAGCAAATCATCAACTATACTCCCAAAATCTCACAACAATATACATTCTTGTATAGAAATCAAAGCAACCATTCTCACCCAAATTTGATTACGCATTCTGATTTTGACAAATCAAAATCCAAGTCATGATTTAACAGAAGAGATCACACTTAGATTCCTACATCTTTCAAAGCTATACTTTGACTTCAAAACCGTGTTAGAACATCATATGTATATTAATGATTACAAACTGTGTTCAAACTCTCCGAAGTTTTCGAAGACACTTCAAACAATGAACAATCGAGATGATGATCCAACCACATATTACCCACATTTATGTACCTAAAAAGCTCTCGAAGCCAAAGTCATAGTTCGACGCGTATCCGTGTCAGACCCTTTGGCATTTATTAGCTAAAATGACTTTTCAATTCCTTTTCAAAGTAGACAGTTTTGTCACAGCTCCAGCAAGTCAACTTCAACTTTTCAGTCGGACTAGTCTTATTATAACCTCGATAGATACGTTGCCCTTTCGTCATCGTTACTGGGGACCTTTCATATCTCGCCACCTTAGCAATAAACTTACCAACAACTTCAATTATCTTTGACTTTTCGAAAAATCATTATATTTATTGAAATCACATCATTTACTCATTCGCATCTTGTAACGAGAATTGTCATATGAATCATCGAAAAATAGTAACCAGTATTTTGAAATCTCGCAGCATGTCTACGCCAACAGTTATATGTGTACGTAAAAGGTCTATCTCCTAGACTTACATACTTTGAATGTGAAGTTCTGAAAAATATTTTGAACTGCAAACTAGTTCTTGAAATGCTGACAAAGCATCAAAAACTGTAAACGATCTTAACAGTAAAAAGTTTGATGACAAAGAATAGTAAGGTGGAAAAGCTGAGAAAAAGAGAAGGTTTGGAACTGGAAAACGGATTGAACAGACTATGAAGGAGGCTGTGGACAAATCACAAAGACTAAATCTGCCTTCAAAGAATCCAAATGATTCAGTGCCTGCTAAAGTCATTAACGAATACCTTACTCTTTATTCTAAACCTTTAAAGACAAATCTTCATCATCATCCATCAATATTAGAAATTCTAAGATATTATCGTATCTTTCATTATAAATATCTGCGATATTTCTGAAGATATTTTCACAACTAATCTTATCTGAAGTCATTTATCTCTTTGCGCTATCAGTGTTACATCATATAAGAAACTATTAGTTTCTATATTCTATAAACTTTCGAGTTTAAATTATGAATGTTTTGAAGTAGTGTTGGGAACTGAAGCATGAGTTAGTATAATATAATGACACTTGATCAACGTGATTATATTACAGTAAGTCATGCTGAGTTTCTAATGGGACATGACGATTCACAGACCATGCCGTCATCATGTTCCATGTTACATGACTCTTGTATTCTATTTAATCTCTAAAAATATCAAGAATATATTTTCTTGATGATTCGGTCTTTTCAGGGTATTCTGGTAAATTAACAAATCAAGATCGTGCCATTACCATTTCCTTCTTAGAACATTAACTATGTTCATTCTGAAATTCATATCTGCGAATACTGGACCATTACAAACGTTGCTTAATCGCAAGAAGAAGAAACGAAAGGACAAAACTCCAAAATAGAAATTGGAGTATAAATCGCAGCAAATAGAAGGGAGCATTAACTGTGGATGTCAATGATTATAGAAGACAAAAGCAGGGGCTTTGAAATATAAGGGAAGATATAAAACCCAACAACCACCTAAAAATTATAAACCGTATATATCGATGCATATAGAAATATAAAAACACGGAAGAACTAAAAACACTATAAAACCGAGAGTATAGTAGAAGTAAATAGATTCTTCCGGAGGCAGATGAAAAAAAAGAACGACAGATATGAAAGTGAGGAGTATATCGAGAATCAGTACTGGATGAAGCATATTGACAAATACTTTAAAATATGAGTTGAGAGAGAAAGAATAGAAGGTGTGAGTTGTAAGGAAACGAAGGAGGTGGATTTATAGTGAAATACCCGACAGAGAAATCAAGATGGATTATCGTATTAATTCGAAGAGAATCATAATCTCCTTAATCATCGAAGCATCAAATCCAACATAGATTACAAAGATTTTCTTTAAATTCGGAGATCAATTGTGATGACGTCAAAAGATATGACGAATCACTATAATCTTATTTCCTTTATTTACGATAACTTCCCTCATACGCTTTGAGTAATCGAATTATTTTATCCATACTTCTTAGACATGATAAAACTTCATAATCGTCATAATAACATTCTCATTGTTAGTCATAACGACCTCTATCAAATTTCGGGGACGAAATTTCTTTAACGGGTAGGTACTGTGACGACCCGAAAATTTCCGACTAAATTTAAACTTTATCTTTATATTATTCTGACACGATAAGCAATGTTTGTTAAGTTAAATCTCAAGGATTTTAAACTATGTTTATACATTCATTTAAACCTCGACCAAATTCCAATGATTCACGAACCATTAAATGAACATATATGAATATGTATGTATATGTGTATATGTTATAAATTTAAAATGTCAACAAAGTATTTAAAAGTATAATGCTTTATATGAACGTATTTGTTTCAATATGATTATCGACGAAATTAAAAAAAATATATTAAATGATTGAATTATCAGAAACATTGAATTATGATTACAAGTCTCTGTTGAGAGGTCCACTATGATTTGAGAAATCTATTCCTCTTAACGATATTCGGAATAATTTGTAAAGCTATTTATAAATAAAAATAAAAAGTGTCATTTACGAAAGTTAGACAAAAGCTAGTGGAGAATTGGTTTCCATAATATTCTATTAATCTATTTTCAAACGTACAAAAACGTTTTCAGTTTAAAAAAAAATTTATTATTAAACTTTTATAAATATCTAGAATCACTTTTGACAACTCATTACTTAACCAGTATAATAAATATAACGATATTTATATTTTATTTCATTAAATATATATAACGATTTAAATTAATATTATATATATTTATACGCGTATTATACATACATAGTTTTTATACTTTTACTATACTTTAACTTTACCTTTACTTTACTTTTACTTTACTTTTACTTTACTTTAACTTTAATAATTCACTTTAATAATTCACTTTAATAATTCATACTTTAATAATTCACTTTAATAATTCATATTTTAATAATTCACTTTAATAATTCATACTTTAATAATTCACTTTAATAATTTAAAAATCTATTATAAATAGAATTTAATAGGTTTTATTATTTCATAGAAACTTGAAAATATATTTCTCTAAACTCTCTCAATCGAATTACATATATATATTTACTTAGTATTATTTCAAGATATTATTAGTATACATAAAATACTACGACGGAGTTATATTCAGACGATTTCAAAATAAGTTTTCAAACGGGATAGAGCTAAGGAAATTATGGGTTATAGCTATGGAGGTTATGGATATTGTTCGAGGGTATTGCTCGTGAGGTCAACCTAACTTTTATCATTTTCGTTGCGTCTACGTACTTTCCTGCAATATTGAATCACAATATTGATACGTGAGCATTCATATCTTATCTTTTATATATTAATAGTGTATCCCTGACTAGTGCTCGAGTATATATGATTATGCATGTTTTTATGCTTAGTTTCGTCGTTAAATAGTTTATGATAAATCACGAATTTGATACATATGCTACTGAGATAAGGTATATGATATGCATGTCGTTGAAAAGCTAAAGAAAAATTAAGAACTTTTCATTTAGATATCGAATGGTTTCGATGAACGGATTTGAAGTTATAGTCAACTGAATTTTAGTATTATTGTTAAAATGATTATTATTACTATCGTCGTTATTATTTTAATAGAAATATCATTGTTATTATAAAATATCATTATTACTATTATGTTAGTATTATCATTTTATCATAATAACATTTTTAGTAAATATAAATATTGTTATTTTTTTATAGAATAATAATAATTATTATTACAAAATAATACAACTTTTACTTATTATTATTATGATCAATATTATTTTATCAAATAAATAGGGGATACAAATATATTTTTCACCACACGTAATATAATTACATTAATAATACTTACCACTATAGTTTTAAGATATTAAGTGAACTTTATAAATTTTACTACTTAAGATATATAAAAGTATATTTTATCATATATAAACGTTAATATAAATTTTTATTAATAAATGACTTTTATTATTATAAAATCTAATAAATATATTTAAATATATAAAACGACTATAGTTAAGTTATATAATAAACACGTATAAATTTTAGAAGTCATTTTGGGTCAAGTTGACTTTTGTTGACTTTTGCATATTGGTCTCGAGCATTAGGATTGTGGTACACTATGACTTGACCAAAAATTGTTAGACAAATATTGACCAACATATAAATATATATAATTAATATAGGTTCGTGAATCCGAGGCCAATCTTGCACTTGTTAAATGACGTTATATGTATTTTTACTACGAAATACAGTATGGTGAGTTTCATTTGCTCCCTTTTATATATATTTTTGGGACTGAGAATACATGCGCTGTTTTTTTATAAATGTTTTGCGAAATAGGCACAAGTACTAAAACTAATTCTACGTGGGTTTAAACCAGAAATATACCCTTAGCTTGGTAACATTAAACTACTTGTCTATGTACGGTAGGCGCGAATCCTAAAGATAGATCTATTGGGCCTGACAAACCCCATCCTGACTATGGGATGCTTTAGTACTTCGAGGTTATATTAAACACACCTGATCTGGTGTACTTCAGAGGGTAAAACATGAACGTTAAGGCTTGTTACCGGGTGCCTACAACTTATAGAATAATTTCATACACTTGCGAGTGTACATATATTTATAAACGGAAATCTTGTGGTCTATTAATATATTGAAATGATTGATATGATAAACCTATGAACTCACCAACCTTTTGGTTGACACTTTTAAGCATGTTTATTCTCAGGTATTAAAGAAATCTTTCGCTGTGCATTAGCTCATTTTAAGGATATTACCTGGAGTCATTCATGAAATACTTTGAAAGACATTGCATTCGAGTCATTGAGTTCATCAAGATTAATATTAAGTCAATTATAGTTGGATGTAATATGAAATGGTATGCATGCCGTCAATTTTTTATGTAAAGAAAGTTTGTCTTTTAAAAACGAATGCAATGTTTGTAAAACGTATCATATAGAGGTCAAATACCTCGCGATGTAATCAACTATTGTGAATCGTTTATAATGTATATGAACGGATCCTTTCATATCACGTCGGTGGTGATTTAGCACTTCCGTATGCTTCGAGCAAGGTACCTAATACATAAGTACACATTCAATACACAACTTGTGGAATTAACCACAATACTCACTCACACCCAAAACTGCCCATAAAATGGCCAAGACTCATCTTTAATTACTAAAACTAGTGATGTAAGTCTACTAACACCAATTAGCACAAACTTAGGGTGTTTCATACCCATTTCACCCAATTAGGTCAACCTTAACTCATTTGACCCATTTCAACACTTATACATACCATTTTAGCCAAACATGACCCATTTACAATTCTTCCATCATTTACAAGTGTATTAATGACTAATCAACACAATTTAACACTTACAACTTCAATTCACATGGCCAAACCCTAGATCATAGCTATTAGGGTTTTCCTTATCTCAACATAACCCAAATTCACCCATTTTACCCCCAAATGGGTCTTACAAGTTCCAACACTCCTAAAATCACTAATACTAGTGATTATACCCCACTTACAAACCTTAAACATGCTTAAATCATTAACCAACCCAAAACCCGCAAAATATCAAAATAGTGGGTTTCCATAAACCCTCTTCATCATCTAAAAGGGTTTTACAAATAACAAGCTCAAACCCTAAATGTACACAAGAATCTTAACAATGAAATTCGGAGTTGAGACTTACCAATACTACCAAAATGTAGCCGTGAATGAAAGGAACAACTTTAACTCTCGAGCTTTGACCCAAAACGCTCATCTTCTTCACCAAACCAAGCTTTCTCACTCTAAATTAACCCTCTCTCTCTAAAATAAGATGAGAGTGTTTTGTGTGGGTGAGAATGAGCTCCAAATGGAGTTCTAGATCATTTTTGATGATCCCAAACCGACCCCAAGTGAAAAGACCCAAATACCCCTTTTAATTTGAGTAAAATAGAGCTGCTGGCCCGTCAGGCCTTCTGGACGGTGTCCAAAAAGCTTGGACGGCGTCCTAACCTTCATTGTTGGATGGGGTCCCAAAGTCTAGACGGAGTCCCAATGAACTGAGTCTGAAACTGAACTTGTTTTGGTCGTAACTTTCAAACCGTAACTCCGTTTTCGACGAATCAAATATCGTTGGAAACGTAATGAGATTTACTATCCAATGGTAAGGTTTTAGAATATCAACTCCAACTTTATTTAGGATCCAAATATACACTTACATGCCTCGTATTTCGAATGTCGTTCGAAATAACTCGTAACTGAAAACGGGTGTTACACATCGACTTTCGAACTATCATCGGATAGTTCAGCGTCTTCAAAATTATTTTACGTGAAACCAATGCACCTTGAGAAGTTGATCATGTTTTCCATTTATTTTGCTTGAAAGTTTCAACAATGGATTCTGTATTTCAGCAAACAATGGTTACACATTTAGTTTATGAAGTAAATATTGAATTGTATTGAAATGTAAAGTAATAGTATTATATGATACTGAATTGCACATGTATTAATCAACTTCAAAGGGAATAAAAACATAGTTACTACTTATAAAGAACAAGACTTTTAATAAAAATTAAAAAGCCAATGTATTCAGTTAAAAGCTATTATATAATCTAATATTAATCCAAAAACATTGCTATTATAATAAATAACTACCATAGTTGTTTGAATCTTCAAGTCATTACATGTGTTGAAATTCAATCTATTATTTATGTGACAGAAGAGGTCTTTACTTGTATTTAGGGTGCACATTTTTTTGTTTCTTTTAAATTCTTTACTAAAATATCTTATTTTTATAATCTATAGCAAAATCACTTAGTGATCTAGTTCTAAAGGGCAATATTCAATGTGTTTCCATACTAATTATAAGCAATATCATTGGTGTTTGGATCATACTTCCATTTGTACATTTTAAAAATTCTATTTATTTAGGTCTAAGTAGATAACACAAACTGATTTAAGTGTGAAATACAATTTGTTTACTTATAAGTATTAATAACAATTTTGTCAGTATAAAGCTTAAGTAATTTTTTTTTATTTTTTAAATTTAAAATGCACAATACAAATAGTTCGCATATAAACCCTAAGTATCATCACTGTTTGAATTCTTCTCCTAAATAAAGAATATATACACATGCAATATGGTACTTAACAGATGATATTAAGTTTAATGTGTGTAACACCATTTACAGCATCACATCTTCATGTGTGAAGTTGTGACTTGAAAATTAGATACTAATTAGTCATTTAAAAGTGAGATTAAATAGATTTATGAGCAAATAAACAACATACATCCATATAAAGTGTAGATCCATTGGTTGATTTTAACCTTCTTTGAATAAAAACCTTTGATGAAAACCCTAATCCTAATGTAGCGTTTTCAGGGCCGGTCCTGAGAATTTGGATGCCCGGTGCGCCCATTTCAAAAAAATGCCCCCGCCCCCCCTAAAAAAAATTAATAACACAACACAAAAATTTTAGGGGTTTGGAACCTAGTCAAGCTAGGTGGCTCTTCCCCACGCCGATTTTTATTTAATAAATACAAATCAAATATACATCTTCGGAACCACAAATCACCTAAAATGATGTCTGCGTGCATTTTTTGATGCAAAAAGTTCGATCATTTTATTATAATCTACATTTGATAGAAACCTATTTTCGATACTTAAAATTGCTAACCCATTTAACCGTTCTTGACTCACTGTATTTCGTAAATAAGACTTCAACAACTTCAGTTTTGAAAAACTTCATTCAGCAGATGCTACGGTGACTGGTACGGTTAGCAAGATCTTGTATGCAATTATTACATTTGGAAAAATATCCATCTTCTTTGTAAACTCCATAATATCAAGTGACGTCCAAGGCCTGTCTCCCTCATATGCTACTTTCGGCAACATTTTCTGCAAAGATTGTAACTCCATAAACAAATCATGTCCATCAATATCCGAATCTTTATCATATGTCAAAGCAGTTTCAAGATTCAAACAACTTATTTTCAAGAGGTCATCATCTAAGTAATATAACTTTGATGCATCAAACATGAAACCAAAAATGGATACAAATTTTTTCATTTGTTCAAATCTAGTATTTAATTGTGAAAGAGCCATATCAACTAAAACAAGAAAGTAATCAGTTTTAAACTTTTCTTTAGCAGATTGTTGTTCTCTTTCGGTATTTGGAATCTCATCAAATTATTTTTTTCTACAAGAAACACGTTTAACAGGAAATTCAGGTTCAACATCAATGGTTTCTGCAATTTTTTTAGCTTCAATAATAGCTTTTTCAAATCCAGTTTCCCTATAGCTATCAAAAAAAGTAATCAATCCATCCAAACATTGAATCGCAACATCAAGAAGCATATCCTTTGATTGAAATTTTTTACTAATTAAATTTATTTTAAATAAAACCTCATACCAAATAACCAAACTTATAATAAATTCAAAACTTGAAAATTCACCATCTATCAATGATTTCGCATCTCTACACACTTTTCCATCTTCACATACTTCGGATAATTGTATTAAAGCTTCTTTTATCTGAGGTATTTGAGTTATTATAGCTTTTACACTTTCTACATGACTTTCCCAACGAGTAGCAGACAATGATTTTAAAGTCAAATCGTCAATATATTTAAGTAAAACAGTCCACCATTTTGTAGAATTAGAAAACACGTTATATATTGTTTGACAAGTTCCAAAAAAAGTTTTTGCTTTATGACAAGAATTTGCCATATCACATAACACTAAATTTAGACAATGACAACCACATGGCACATAAAAAGCTCTAGGATTAATTTCAAGTAATCTTGTACTAACACCTGAATGTTTTCCTTTCATGTTTGATCCATTATCGCATCCTTGTCCTCTTACATATTTAATATCTAAATCTAGTGTTTTCAAAACCTCTTGTAATACTTTGAAAAGACCTAAACCTGTTGTATCTTCTACGACTAAAAACTCTAAAAAAACTCTTCTACTTTTATTGGTGAGCTGGATACATCAACACATCTTACTATTAAAGTCATTTGTTCCTTGTGACTTACATCGGGAGTGCAATCGAGAATTATCGAAAAATATTTTGATTCTTTAATTTTTTTTAATTATTGTATTTTTTTACCTCGGTTGCTAACATTTCAATTAATTCATTTTGAATTTTATGGCTAAGATAATGATAATGAATTTCTTTGTTTTCAATTCTACGAAAATGTTGTTTCATTACAGGATCAAACTCGGCAATCATTTGAAGTATTCCTAAAAAGTTTCCATTAGAATTTTCATAGAGCTTTTCATTTTTACCACGAAACGGCAAATTATATTGTGCTAGACATTTAACAGTAGCAATTATTCTAACTAAAACTTCTTTCCAATGATCGGTATCTTTTTTAATAAGTTCTTGTAACTCTTTATCAATTGTTTGATTCATATTCAACCTCAACCGCAACTCAGCCCAAGTTCTTAAATTAATCATATGTTCGGAACTATTTTCATGTTTCTTTAATCTTTCACTAAGATGCCCCCAATCGTTTAATCCATCCTTTCCTAAGTGACTTTTACATATCGCAGTCTTAAATAACTTACAACAAAAACAAAATACTTTATCAAGCTCTTTTGAATAAACTAACCAAATTCTATCAATTGAGTCATTATTTTTATAATATGAATCGGAGAAGTGTCTACCTAATTTATCTTCTGGATAAATTAAATTAGTTTCTCTATCAGGCCATTTACTTGCAAGTAAATCTTTCATTGTAGAACTTAAACCATCCCAAACTCTCACATCAAAAACATTGCAACTAAATCTATTATCACAAGAACTATCATGACATTCATTATTTTCTTTAATAGGATTTTGATTTTCATTATCTCCAAATGTTCCATTGTGTTCGTTTTCATTTTTGTTTCCGTTTCATTTTCATCTACATTATTCTCTTCAACACAATTTTCACAACCGTCATTTACTTCAACATCATTTACTTCAATTATATTTTCTTCAACTAAATTTGCATTACCACTAGCATTACTTTGAGGTTTAATCAAAAACTTATTCAAAGATCCTTGTAAAGATTGAATAAATTCTTGTTGAACTCATCACCAATGCATAGTGTTTCGATAATTGTAAACTAATCTAAGAGATGATCAAGGAAACAAACAAACATGATTTCGTCATCTTTGATTGGAAGGTAGTTGAGAGGATTTTCTTAATAAATTAATTGTCAAAGGTGGAGAGATTTTTTCCTTCTGAATATATATTATATGCTTGTTCTTTATTTTACCGCCATTTTATATTGGGTCGGATAAAATTCTTTTATAAGAAACAGAATATGAGTTGGGCTTCAATTTGGTTAGTCATAAATTTAGTAACAACATGCTTTTAGTTAGGCTTCGATTTGGGCTTGGATAACGTAACCATTATATCTGTCAACAACTTTTTTGACTGTTGTAATTCTAAATATTCATTGTGATAATAATTTGTAAGAAAATATATACAACACAACCTAAAAAACTATAAAATCATAAATATTGAATGATCAATAACTAAGAATTATTTTTATTATTGTTGTATTTGCATTATTATTTATCAATGAATTCAATAAATCTATAGAAGAAAATCCTTATAATAAACAAAAGTTTAAAGTTTATTTAATAAATTAAATATGAAGAATAATACAATAAATTTATGAAGTGGTTACATTTTTTAAAAGTTAAAAATTTAACAATGAAAATATAACATAAAAAATAGTTATATAAATTAAATGAATTTTCTTGATTTGTTGAAGTACTTGAAGGTCATTAAATCAAGAATGGTCGATGGATATCTCAAATCTTTGTTGTTTCCTTCCACATATTTGACAATGTAGTTAATCTTTTGAGGTAATCATGAATTGTAAATAATACCATAATTCTTTGCCTTTTGAGGTAATCAACCTAAAATGAATGAACACATTTTATATGTTATAAAATACATAAATTTGTAATAATATAAATTTTTTTAGAAATTGTATGAAGTTAATATTTAATATATCTGATCCATAAAGTTGTGCATAATATTAAGTTTTCCCACTAAAAATGACATGCAATTGTGATAGTTTGTCGTTGCCGCTTCGTCTCATTTATTCACTAATTTCTTTCACTGTTAAAGAATTTGATATTGTGTCTTCTAAATTTTTAAAGTTTGTAGTAAGTGCAATCTCTTCGTTTGTAACTACACTTGTTAAAGATTTCATTTTTCCAACTTGATGTCCCAAAACTTCAATATGATTGTTGATTAGCTGTGACACTAAATATTAAGTTAGTTTTTGTTATTGTAACCCCTAAACACTAAACCATAAACCATAAAGACAAAACCCTAAACCCTATATCTAAACCCTAAACTCTAAACACTACACACTAAACAGTAAACCCTAAACCCACACTAAACCCTAAACCCTATACACTAAAGCCTAAACCATAAACACTAAACCCTAAATCCTATGTACTAAACTCTAAACCCTAAATCCTAAACCGTAAATCAACTCAAAACCCTTAACCACCAACCCTTTACCTTACACACTAAACCCTAAACCCTAACCTAAACCTTAAAGACTCTAAACCCTAAAATATAAACCCTAAACCCTAGAATCTAAATTCTAAACCCTAAAACCTAAACCCTAAATCTAAACCAAAACCCTAAATATTGTAATACATTAATTTTAATGATAACACAAATCAATAATATAACATTTTAAATGTTTAAAAATATAAATAAAAAACCAACATTAGACATTGTAATAGCCTCATTAAACAACATTTCCTTTTCACAAATCGAATATGTTGTATCCTGATTATCAGATTCTTTAGTAGATTCGTATGACAGTTCATTGTCAACTTTTATTTTCTTCGATACATGCAAGTTTTCTTGATTGTCTGAAGTTACAGAAGTTGTGACATGTCTTTCAGTCAAGTTTGAATCATACACCATCATTTGAAAATGCTTTTCATTAATAAAAGGTTACACAAGTATGTTAAAACGATGCATATCGAGATCTTTAACAACTTTAGTCCAACCATTTGAAAACCATTTGTCTATACCATCATCCTCAATTTGTAGGTTTGCATTGCAACTTGTGGGTGTGCTGATGACGACTTCATCATTTATTTCACCAGTTTCATATATTGCCATGACCCACTTATTTGGTAGTAGCTGCATATAACAAACAATTGTGTCAAATTAATAGATACTAAATATATTTATACATAGAAGTTGACAATTATTTCATATGTATATTCACAAACCATCCTTTTTAGTTTATGTCTATGAACCACTTCATGAACCTAGGATGTCTATTATTCGGAAGATTCTTTTGACATATTATACACATTGTGCAAAGTTGTGCACATTGTTATCCATGATCAGTAATGAATAAAGAAAAGAAAAGGGCCAATTGTGACTTACTCTTCAAAAAGAGGTGAAAGCAAGCCACAAAAATCCAATCCGACCAAGCCCCATGGCACAATACTATGAAGAACAAAGAAGATTAATATAAGGTTTAAACTTGAAAAGAAGTAAAAAAATAAAGTTTAGAAGTTGAAATCACATCAATCTCCACTTGATAATTCAAAGTTTAGATATGTTAACTTCTTGTTAACATATCTAAGTGTACCACAAAGGTTAGTCATCAATAACCATCACGCTACCATCTATTATTTATTTAAGAGCCAGGATATTTTCAAAGAGCCCAAAATACAAAGGCAATAACCCAAATACAGAAGTTCAAACAAACATAATCTATACAAACAAAGGCTATCAGACCCTAAATCAATCAACACTGAAATGATTATTAGCCCACTTCAAGTTCCATAACCCTGCAACTTTAACAACAACAACCGAATTCTTGACAGTAAGATTAAGCAGCTTCAAACGAATATAGTTCTGAATATCTTCACCCACTATTCTTGCTAATTTCTTCTTTTTCTAAATAATCTTGAATTCCTTTCTTGCCATAGAAAATATACACAAGCTGCTAACAGAAGCCGATTAACAACATTCCATATATTCTTTGTAAATGGATACACTGCCATTCTTTGAACAATGCTATCCAAGTCATTAGGCAATCCTCTAAAAATCGACTTAGATTTTAGATCCTTCCATATACAGTTACTATAATCACATTGGAAAAATAGATGATTAACTGAATAATTGGTTTTTTCAAATAATGGACATGTCAACTGAATTTGAGGCATCCAAATCATCATTCTATCTTGAGTATTAAGCCTGTGGAGGAGCTAACCACATAGTAAAAGCATGTTTTGGTTCAAATCCCTTACACCATATAACATGGTGCCACACAACCTTATTTATATTACTTTTCAAGTCACTCCATACTGGCTGAGTAGAGTAATTAACAACACTGCCACTATTAGTTTTCCATTTATAACTGCCATTTTCATCAATAACATGATCCTGAATCTTATGTCTTAAATCCAAGATACATTTCCAACCCCAACTGTCATTACACTTATATTCAGCATCCCAAATATTACCACCTTTTAATTTTTCCATATTGACCCATTTACTCCTGTCACACCCCCAAGTAGGGCATGGGGTATTTGTGACTAATTATATCAAATCACAGTTGTATAAACGAGAACGACTCTATATGAGACGTTTTATTGAGTTTTGCAGAGGAAGATAAATAGATTACATTGTATTTAGAGCATTAAGTGTTTTTAAATGAATTGGTAAGTAATGCATGAAGACTCCAAGCATGGCAAGAAATCATCATCAAAGCAGCAGATATACAGCGGAAGCAAATTTAAGTACCTGAGAATAAACATGCTTAAAAAGTCAACACGAGGTTGAGTGAGTTCATAGGTTTATCATAAATTAATAGTTCAGTATAGCATTAAACCACAAGATTTCAGTTTAAAGTTGATTAATACCAAATATATCAATCGAAAGAGTTGTTGTTTGTAATATCGCGACTAAACAAAAGTTACCCCGTGACACCTTGTACTGTCAGTGTCGTTGAATCATTATTATGTATCCAAAGACCAACGGTCAAATGGACAGAGACATCACTCTCAGTAGCGCTACTCACAATAACTAAGCTTGCATCTTATACCTCAGCAATTAATGATATTACGGCAGGAATTTAGCATGACAAAGCACGTATATAGCATAAAAGTTTGAGTACTTGTGTCTAACGTGTAAAACAGTTATAAAAGTTGCGCATGTATTCTCAGCCCAAAAATATATATAAAAAGGGAGCTATGAAAACTCACGATACGATACGATAGTTTGTAGTAAATATGCATAGGATGGCACTGAACAAGTACAGAGTTGACCTCGGATTCACGAACCTATATCAAGTATATATATTAACACATATACTTGTAATCGAATAAGTTTATATATATTATTTCAATTGTTATATATTTCTATATATATACTTTTATATATATTCTATATATAAGTATTTATTCGATAAAATGATATTAATAATGATAATGAATAAAGAGTTGTATTATTTGTAACAATAATAATACTATTAATTAGATTTAATAAGAAGTTGAAAATAATTATCATTAGTCACTTTGTTAGTCAAAATGATAAAAGTGATAATAATAATAATAATAATAATAATAATAATAATAATAATAATAATAATAATAATAATAATAATCATAATAATAATAATAATCATAATCTTAATAATGAAAATAATATTTAAAATGATAAAATTAATAATAATACAATAATAATACTATTAATAATAATAATATTAGATAATACTAATAATTTTTAAATGATAATTCTAGTAATAATAATGATAATATCATAAATTATGTTAATGATAATAATAATTAATAATGATAATTAATAATAATATAATAATAATAATAATAATAATAATAATAATAATAATAATAATAATAATAATAATAATAATAATAATAATAATAATAATAATAATAATAATAATAATAGTTAGAATGCTACCTTAAAAGCTTTTCTAAAAAATGCCACAAACCGGGCTCTAACCCGAGACCTCTCGCCGACACACAAACACCTTAACCATCAGACCATCTGCTGCTTTTCTGTTTTTAATTACCCCGATTTAAATTTATATCTTATATCTATCTGTCCCTTTACTTCCTCTTCTTCTTCACTTTAAATCGGCCAATTGATCAAAGTTCATAACAACAGATTTATTTATTTGGTTTTAGGATTTACAAACGAATAATGATTCATTAGTTGGGGTGCTTAACAAAAAAAAAAGTTGCTGCTGCTGTCGCAATGTTTTAAAAAAAAATTAATGATTTTGATTTGTAGGACGTTATAGACTATGATCACAACATGAAATAGGTTCTAAATACTTCGTATAAACTTTCTAAATACGGCAGGGTTTTTGAAAGGTGAAATAATTATCCTAATTTTCTTTCCCCAACCATCTATGCTTAACGAAAGACTCATCCAAAAACAGTCATTTTTTATAGTTGTTTGTTATTGTTAGTCTGAATGACTATAACAATGGTTAACAACCAAAACCAATTTTGAAGTGTAACGATTTCGTTATAGCTATGCTTAATTGATTTCAATAGAAGTTATGGTTTTCCATTTGTATGAAGTTGATGTTTCCATAACAATACTATTGTAGTATGTTTATATGTTTGTTCAAACATAAGATCATACATTTTAATTGTTTAGTTGATACTCGTTTATAATGATAATATCCGTAGCATATCAATATTACCATCATTGATCGATATGCATATCATAAATTTCAATTACATGCCAAACTATTCATTGGTTACAAGCTTCCATAAGTTATATGCTAAAGTATTTAATAATTACATACTTACGCAACAAAATAGAAAGAAACTAAATCCATAGATACATCATTCAACATATTCATTAACACTTCTGCACAAACTAATGGTAAACCTGTAGAATCAAAAGACTTTGATATCGAAACAAACTGTTACACCAGGTGAGTTCCATCTAAGACCATGATGAACCTGCGTTCGTCTCGCATGAACGCAATCAAACACTTGTATCAGTTTCAGGATCAAATTCTTCATCACTTTAATGTCCCAAGTAAATTAAACCTGAGCTGCTGTCATTTTCATTATTTTCGTCAATAGCGATGGGATTATTCTGATACTGGTAATGGACATCAATGTTGGTTTAGCCAGTGTGATCACCCGAACTTCCCAAGTTTCTAAAACTGAAATAAAAACGGGTATAGTAATATCAACATTATCATAATATTGAACGAAACATTGTAATTAGATATGATGTGTGTAGACAAAGGAAAATACCAGTTGATGCATATCAGTATCTGTAATGTGTTTGATGCAAGATGGAAAGCGCATGTATGGTGTCATTGTAAGTCGTTTAAGATGGGTTGATGCATTATTAGTATGTGCTAATTCATCTTCAAACTTGGTCAAGCACATTTCTTCATCATAAATCGTTAAATACCAATAAGCTTGTTGTATTACAGTGAAGCAAATGAAATTACCATGTTTTAAATTTAATTGCTACATTCCTCTTTTTCACTGTTTTCTTAAACTGTTCACGCACAAAATGTTTGGAAAGTTGTTGTAGATTAATCATTCAACAAAATAACGTTGATCAATATGTAAACTTTGAAGTTGAAGTACTTAAACAAATGTATTAAGTGATAATTGTATTAAGTTTATAGAAATACCAATTGCTCTTTTTCTTTGGGAATGATATGAACAATTAAATATGATAGAGGGATGACAGTTTAGACCATATTGTCAAATTAATTGGGATTGGGTCAATTGAGTTATGTTTTTATCTAATATGGGTTGATTGGAGAAGTTTAATCTTAAATTAGTTTAATGGGTCAATTGGAACATAAGGGTAAAAAAAAACAGGAATCAAATGGGTTAAAAGATAGCCCAAATTGTACTTTAACTTTCAGCTTCATCAACATATCTCGCTCTCTAAACACTAAACTCTAAACCTAAACCCTAAATCTAAACCTTAAACATACTAAAACCTAAACTCTAAACTCTAAACCCTAAACCCTAAACGCTAAACAATAAATCCTAAAACCTAAACCCTATACCCTAAACCATAAATTCTAAAATCTAAACCCTAAACCCTAACATGTAAACCATAAACCCTAAACACTAAATCATAAATACTATACACTAAACTCTAAACCCTAAAACCACCCCTAAACCATAAAGCACCCACCCTTTACCCTACAAACTAAACCCTAAACACTAAATTCTAAACTTCTAACCTTAAATTCAAAAATCTAAACCCTTAGCCCTAAACCCTAAACCATATACCCTAAACCCTATACACTAAACCATAAACCCTAAACTAACCCTATACACTAAACCCTAAACCCTATATCTATACTCTAAACCATAAATTGTAAAAACAAAACCCTAAACCTAAACCCTATATCCTAAACCATAAACCATAAATTCTAAAATTTAAACCTTAAATCTTAAAGTCTAAACCATAAACCCTAAACACTAAACCCTATATCTAAACCCTAAACCCTAAACTAACCCTAAACCACCAACCCTTAACCTTACACACCAAACCCTAAACTCTAAAACTTAAACCCTATACCCTAAACCATAAATTCTAAAATCTAAAGCCTAAACTCTAAAACCTAAACCCTATACACTAAACCCTAAACCCTATATCTAAACCCTAAACTCTAAAACATAAACCCTAAACCCTATATTTAAACCATAAACCATAAAACCCTAAACAATAAACCTTAAAACCTAAACCCTAAACCATAAATTCTAAAACATAAACCCTAACCTGTAAACCATAAACCCTAACCCTATACACTAAATTCTAAACCCTAAAACCAACCCTAAACCACCCACCCTTTACCTTACACACTAAATCCTAAACACTAAACTCTAAACCTCAAACCCTAAACCCTATACACTAAACCCTAAACCTTAAATTCTAAAATCTAAAACCTTAGCCCTAAACCCTAAATCCTAAACCCTATACACTAAACCATAAACCCTAAACCTATATCCTAAACCATAAATTCTAAAATTTAAACCTTAAACCTTAAAGTCTAAACCATAAACCCTATACACTAAACTCTAAACCCAAAACCTAATATCTAAACCCTAAACCCTAAATCAACCCTAAACCCTAAACCACCAATCCTTAACCTTACACACTAAACCCTAAACCCTATACCAACCCTAAACCTTAAACAAGTGACCCTTTACCCTACACACTAAACCCTAAAACCTAAACTATAAACCCTAAACCCAAAACCTTAAATTCTAAAATTTAAACCCCAAACCCTAAACCCTATACACTCTACCATAAACCATAAACCCTAAACCATAAATCCTATACACTAAACCCTAAACCCTATATCTATACTCTAAACCATAAATTGTAAAAACTAAACCCTAAGCCCTAAACATTAAACACTAAACCATAAATTCTAAAATCACGTAATTCACTATTATACCCTTAATTATACTTAGAATAATAATATAAGTTCAACTCCCGGGTATAATTGTGAATTTATGAAACAAAATTGTAGATGGATCAAAAAAATGTTGTGGGAGAATCACCTCCCTGAAAGTACACCAGTACACCTGCACGTACGACAATCAAATGACATACGACAATCAAATGACAATAAAAAAAAGACACCATCTCCTCAGCACGAAAGGTTTTGACCACCTTTTTGTCAAACCTTTCTGATCATCCACTATGCTTTTTACATGGTTATAAATAGAATTATGAAGAATATTTTGATTGATGTAACAAAAAAGATAGTAAGTTTGCAAACAATCATAACTTACGCACTTCAGCATTCAATATTCAATTCATAGATTCAACACTCTGCTACTAACATCTAGATAAATAGAATTATGAAGAATGTAATGGAACTATATTACTACCTCCTGACCATAAGTAAGAAGAGGGATATCGGGATTCAAAGTAGCGCCATCCACCTCTGAAGGGGTGGCAAAGCCCGACGCATTAGATTGACCACGACGTATCATGAGGCCTCCCTCATGAACACCATGAGGATCTCTCCTCGAATAGTTTGCAAGATCAAATTCATTATCTGAATCATCAAATTCCTCCTCATCTTCATCACCATCAACTCTTGGACTCTCTAATCATGATCCAATATATTAAGTTCATTATTATATATTAAAATCTGAATTTAGTTGACCACAAAAAAATGATCTATACCTTCTATTCGTTTGTATGAGTTTTGCATTGTGGGCAAGATTGGTTACCCTCTCTTCTTTCATATTCATAAGGTGTACAATTACCCTTTGATAGACATGTATTTGGTATCGGTTCTATTTTTCGTATGCTTTTTTTTATGGTAAATGTCTATATATGGCATATGAAAAAGAAGCAGTTGATAATCACAGAAGAAGTATTAATCGCTAGTATAACTTTTCGTCTAGCAACATACAGCAGTACCCCGATTGTAGTTTGATCCGGGGGATTTATAGCTATCCATTTGCGATACACTTTAGCTTCGGTCACCTTTGATGTATCATAATGTTTCAAGTCAGCAAGTGATGTTATTTCCGTCATCCTGCAATAAAAGATACCAATTTTCATTAGTAGATAGTAAGAAAGTGTTGATACAGTTAACGAATGATATAGATGCTATGTTAATGTGATTGCCAAAGCTGTAAAAAAGAATGAAATAGCAATAACTATAAGAATCAAAGGTGGTTGTGGCTAAGATCAGGAGTTTGCACCCACAATAACAGCTCAATGCATCCAATTCGAGATAATGACTGAGAGTTCAATCATAAACATATGGAACCAGTTATACTTGAAGAACCTGAGTCTTTATGCTGATAGCAGTTCTTTAGCAAAGACTCGTTGGTAGAAGTGACCTACAATTAACAGCTATCTAAGTGCATACATGTACAAGTAGAGCCTATACATGCTAGCAAAACCTCGGTCCTTAAGCTTAAAGGTGCCAATACCAACCCTTTAACGGACCGATCCGGGATACGATTTTTATCTTAAGAATCAAACGCATAAGATAAGGATATTAGCTTAAAAATAAGGAGAGTTAAAAGATATCCAAAGTGTTTTTAAAGCATTAAAACTCCTATATAAATGTATTTAAGGAATTACTTCAATATTTATGTGACATGACATATGACATTATTTATGGTGTTTAATTAAGAGTAATGTTTATCAAACCAAATTAGTTGGAACACAATCTGTAATCCCAATATAGATTTAAAATGTATATTCAAGTTAAGCAAAATCAACTTAGCTTTAAAAGTACTAAAATGATTATTCCGTATAATCTTAGATTAGAAGCTACATAGAAAAGTGTTGGCAGCAACTACATACTTCACATAACCATGAAGATACCTGACAACACCTATGTATAGCACAAGCCACAAAGAGAATATATTATAGAAGTTTTAGTAAGATATGTTAATAACACAGTTATGATATTTTATAGGACTTACGTTGTTAGAGCTGTGACCATTTTCATGTGATGCCTACAGATTGGTGCAACGCCATATCAGGAAAGGAAAGAAAAATACAAATATAAGCCAACACAAACACCCGTTTACAACCAAGCGAGAAACTTATAGATACATACCATTTTCTTGGTTGTCTTCTCCCAAAGAACTTCGTCTCAGGCGACGGTTTACACACAATATTTAACTTTTACAAAATATTCTTGAATCCGAATAATATTCTCAATAAAGTACTGCTTCAATTCTCCTCGGTAATAGCAGGGTCAAGGTTGTCTACATAGACCTGCATCGGTAAACAATAATGCAAATTAGAAACACGATGGTTACAAAGCGAAATTTCATTAAGCATGTCACACAAAATTAACCAAATGTAACCGTAAGCATATCATTTTGTCAAGGTCACACGTCCAAACACCTACCCAATTTCCCGAACTTCAAGCAACTAATACACTATGGATATACCCATGCGCCTTATTGGCATAAAGTCCTTGTTAAATATACATCATATATAAATATTGGAGGTGCAAAACTTTGCAATAGATAAAACATACCTTGTTCAATTGTTAGGAAGACTATGTTTGTGTTGGTATACATCCTTTAATAGCTTTGCTGGTAAATGCAGTAAGCCATGGAAGCCAACCAACCGCCACGTGCTCTTTCAGTTGTTATTGGAATACTGCATGGGGCAGGGTTTGTCTCTTCTCTCGTGAACTATCAGACCGGTGTTTCAGGGCTGTTAAGAGGCTTATTAATAAACAATGCTCAACCATCAATATTATCTCATAAGGGTTTAAATGTATATGCTTCTTTTCCTAAAGATGTAACGTAATGCATATGTGATTCGGTTGAAGCTTTATAGCCATATCAGCCTTTTAGATTTTCTCTGTATCTTCAATGCTCACAAACACATCGTATAGTTTACAAAATTCAAAGCTCGGTTCCAATAATCAATTTCTTTGTCAAATATCACTAATAACAAGAAAATAATAACCACACTTTCGAATGGCTAAGGCAAGTAAGCACTTAACTTTTATTTGATACAGAAAAAATAACCTGAAGTTCTCTACTAATAGCCACAATTTCACATGGATTTGCATTAGACTTCTACAAAGATACTAAACACGTCAAGCAAAATAATATTAATATTGCACCCTTCATTATATCGAAACAAAGTTGATTAGGAAACATGTTGGCTGCTTGAAGCAAATATCTACATTCTTTTAACACAAATCAATACTTTTGAACTACATTCTTTTAAAAAATTCCCATTACTACAATCCATTGTCAAGTGCAACAGTAGATCGTAATGGTAAAATAACTGAAAGTTACGAAGGTGGAAAAAAATTAAATATTTACTAACTGTTAAGGCATAAGGAAAAAAAAATAGTACCTCATTGTGAACGATGGTTATATTTGAATTGAATACGGGTACGGAAGCATTTAGTATGACGTTGTACAAATTCTCAAAATGGAGCAACGGAAACACCATCTATAACTACGTATATTAACATAAGCTAAAGTGAAAAAAAAAAAAAAAAAAAAAAAAAAAAACTATATACCACATAACACAAATGTAAACAAAGGCCGCTAAAAAAAGTACCACTTGTAAGGCATCGCTCTTGATGTGGTAAGAGGTCAACCACACGTGGTGCTGCTCCTTATAGTAGACAATCATCATACCACATGGATCAACACTATATGCTTCTAAATCATCACAATCAACCCGCTTACGGGAGATTAGCATCCATATACTTATTGAAACTACTTTGACTAATACTACTTCCCATGTAGGCTTATGACAAGTGTTGAACTTACTGTCCAATTCTTTTATACGCATGATAAGAATAAAAGTCAATATTACATTTTTTGTTACTTACATTGCCAACAAATATAGACCTTGTATCTATCTCCTCATTATTGGCCCGAGTAGCAGCTGTAGCTGAAGGATCTGCAAAAAAAGGTTCTCCACCTTTATTTTACTACAAAATAAAGAAAACAAAGCAATACCCAAATTCGACTACCAAACGTTTGTATAAATTAACAATAATTTAATTAATTAATAACAATAAAAAGGGAAAAAAAAACCTTAAACAGCAGCAGTAGCGACACCCATTTCGTTTTCAACTTTTGCTTGCATTTCACGAACAGCGGCAACTGCTTCTTCCATATCTTTCACTCGTTTTTTCATCTCACTCTTCTCATCAGATTCATTAATGTTTGTCCCACGGTTGATAAATTTTCCATAGTTTACACATTATCATTCTTCTCATTAAGAATTTTGTATCATTCAACAGTTATATAAAAAATAGTAAGGTTAAATTAATTGAAAAAAATATAATTAAAGCCTACAATTACAAAATTACACAATTAAAGAGTGGTAAATAAAAAAGTTGAATAATTTTATTAAATCAAAAGATTTACCAGATTAATCAGCTGATTGCATGATCAAAAAGAATTCACTTTTGAATAGTAGTTTAACTTCATCACTTAATAACAATCATGATTCCTTATAACAATACTGTGATCATACATACAATTGATGAATTAAAACGAACTAATATTTACGGAAACATAATCGAATGTAAAAGCATATAGAAATTAAGAATCAGAAACCATGATTATCTAAAATAATATTTTAACTTTGGTTATGGTAAGTATACCTGATGTGGGTGTTTAAACAATACTCCATTTTTTTATGTTTATCAAAATATGATCCACGCGGCTTGTTGTTCACGCTTTGAATTGGATCGCTGTTTTTCCTCTTTTTAACCAGATTCGATTTGCATCATAGTTGCCCAGACATCGCCTACCTCTGCATCTAAGTTCACCAATTAGTTTTCTAATAAGAACCCTAATTTGTTGTTGAAAATTTTTATATTTTCTTGTTTATTTTGTCCCGTGAGTGTGTTTCTTTGATTAAGGGTATTTTAGGGATAAGTGTTTTAACAATTGATTTATTAGGTAATTTTTTTTAGTAAATAATTAAGGATCGTTAGATCAAGGGGTATTATAATGTAATTTTTTAATTTAACGATAATTAAAGAAGTTTTGAAAACATTTATTAGCTAATCGAGACTCTCTCTTTTAATGTATATAGTGATAGTGATATAGCATTTTAATCATGCTTAGGAGTTAAGACAAACTAATTGTAAAGTTCAAGAAAAATATAAGAAAACAAGTGTTGAATAAGAGATTGCAATTCAATCCAATTCAATTCACACAATTGCACATAGGTAATACACCTTTAAAGATCGAAATATATGATTCTTTTGAAAAACCAAAATCCAAATACTATGCAGATGTACTTCTTTCTAATGATGAAATTACATGATTGATCCCGAAGAAATCCTCAAGTTATATTGATGTGTGAAAACATGAATGAAAATAGCAGTATCACAGTAACGATGTTCCATATGTTGACAAAACCGACTTAAGTAAGATCATCTTCTTCTTCCTCCTTAGCCTTAAGCAGAAGCTTCACTCTCAACAGAAGGGTCGTCTTCCACTCATCCTACGCAACAAAATTACCAGAAAAAGAACAATTATAAATATCTTAATATGACATCATCAATATTTGGGAAGGGGTTAAAAAATGTTCAGGTTGAAACTGGTTATTTTTCTAGTGCGGGTTGTGCTACTTGGGTTGCAGAATCAATTGTGGTTCTCTTTTCATAAGCTAATGTGTTATCTTATTTACAGAAAGAATATATTTACGAACAATAATCTAAATGGTTAAACTTAAAAAGCCTATGACTTTTGTAACCATCAAATATACTTTGCACAACCCTCGACCCGTTTGACTCAATTGACACTTCCCCTTTCAGTGAAAAAAATTTCATTTCACCCGTTTGAAATACAACACATCCCACATCAACCCATTCATAATTAACGGGTTGTAATTATTACCTTATTCAAACAATAAGTCATTAACGGTACTTGTGTCAAACGAGCACCCACTTGAAAAAAAATAAAAATAAAAATAAAAGCTAAACAAGTAAATAATTACCAGCTTAGTCATGCTGTCAAATTCTTTGACAGCATCAGTAAACTTTGCAACATCTTCCTCATCCAGTGCAGCAGCTAAATCCTACAAAAGTAAAATAATTATAATTAAGTTACTTTCACCTTTTTATCCTACCGTTTAACGCCCATAGCTACTTATAAACTACATAAACTTGAAAAATTAATATGAAATGTTGTTCATAACATACTGCTAGTAATCTGTATTCACGGGTGGCTGAAAATGTTGGATCGAGTTCCTACAAAAAGCAAATGGCATTTTCACTCAATATAATAATAAGCAATCGTAAAGGTAGAGTTTTAATAAGAGTGAAGAATCAATACTTTACCTGATAACGTTCCAAAGCATTTGTGATTGGAACGACATCACCTTTACAGAGATGGCAAATGCCGGCATTAAGTAGATGTCCTCTAACACCATATTTTAGCAAGTTATTGTTGAGAGATTGTCGTGCAATATCTTCATAAATCTCTATAGCTTTCTGATACCTGGATTGATGTAATAATTTATCAATTTATAAAGTAGGATGTAAAACCTACTTGGACTTGAGGTAAATGTTAATTTTGACCCATTTACTTATGAACCGGTCATTTTTGGACATCTTATATCTCCATGGGCCAAATTCATGTTGTCCGGTTAACAACTTTCAGAAACACCCATTTAGATATGTGCCAAATAATGTATAAACTTTATATTCACACACATCTGTACTAATATGATCTTTTCTATATTCTATGTACTTGATTCATATTCATATTAATGTTATATTTTGAGAGTTAAATTTTAACAGTTGTATCATACAAAAAGAATATTATTTAATACATTCAAGATAAAGTACAATTTAAACATTTTAATTTAATACTCCATATGTTTACTTCATAACAAAAATTTATTATTTTGCTATTTGATTAAACTTTTTGCATTACCCTTCAGTAAACATCAACTATCTGCATCTTTAATAATCATTAGAACTTAGAAGATTATATTATCTTCATAATACAACTTATTCTGCCAGGTTAAGGCCCCAGTTAATAAGGTACTAATTAGCTATAATATGAATATATGATCGAGTCACCTGGCTTTGACTGTCTGCAGAAAAAGCATTTTTGATGACTGATCATTAACCATTAACCATATATAGTAAACCCCGTGAGGGATTTGGTCGTTTTGGCCAAAATCCCAAAGCCAAACAACAAGGGCAAAAAAATACAAACTCCCTCCCCAGAACTTTGAACAATATGCAATTTCAACCCCCGAAAGAGGGGTGTAAACCGTCAAATCGTCATTTTAATTAATAAACTCCACCCAAATTTTTAACGGAGCATATCTTCTCACTCGATGCGCGTTAAATTTTTCCGACGCCACCATTCAACTCGAAATAATCTCACGAACCCAACGCAACTAACTATACGCGAAACGGACATTTTTCAGAAAACAGACCATTATGTATACTAGGTACTAACCCGGTGTATCCAAACAGAACCGTAGCAAAATGTTTTTTACGTCAGCTATGATATGCAACCCGAAAGACCCCGCGGCATCGCGCGGGGTCACTTTTACTAGTTAAATATATAACCAGAGGTAATCCTCCTATAACCAAAAAAAAAAAAAGGTCATTTTTGTTCAAGTAATAGTGTTTCTGCAATTTGATCACAACGTTCCTATCATGATCCCAATTAACACATCAAAAGTGATTAAAAAAAAAAAATATACATATGAAGCCAATGGACAAAAGAAGTAGTTGCAGGCCAGACCAACTTGACCCAACCCCGTTTTGACCCATATGAAAATTGAACTGTTTCAACCAATCCATTATCCAAGCTGCTCATATTGCAACGTCTAGTAACACCTACAGTGAAGAAATAAACTTACTGTTCCAGCTGAGCTGAAAATTGTGCAATTTTCTGCTTGCATTGATTTGCAGAAGTTGTTACTTCTTCACCTTGGAAAAGATCAGCTGCTTTATCATAGTAAGAGATGGCCTGCTCTAAGTTCTGCTCCTGTTCATATAACTCAGCAATTTCCTATACACAACACATACACACACACACACACGTAAACATTATTAATAAACTGAAGTATTTCATATTTTATTTATTATTTATTTATAGTTCTTATAAAAAGAACTCAAAAGTCTTGATGAACTGATGTACCTTGCAATATCTTGCTGACATGCTGAGCCTACCAATTTCCATGAACAAATTTAGCGCTTGCTCTAGGCAGGAAATGCACTCTGTGTACATCAAACAATACCAAGAAAAAGGTTTTTAGGTAAACAATGGCATAGTGTAAAGAAGTATACATTTAATGACAAAAAGTCATAGAATATTGATGGTGTGTTATTACGGAATTAGGCAACACAACATGAATTTTAAAAATCGCAAAGCATGTTTGACCTCAGAAAAAGCCTCAATGATCATACCCTCGGATAACAAGTTCGTAAAAAGATAGTCGAGTAACTAAATATGTGAGAATAGTGAACTGAAACTGAAAGTACACTTACCCTTGGTGTTTGTTTTCTTGTATGAATGACCTGCATCAGCATAAGCATTAGCAGCTTCATGTTTGCTATCAGTCCCCTGTACAATATATACACAATTAACAAAGGCTAAAAGCAGGACAAGATGGACGAACAAACTATTCAGAGCATCATTAAGCACTCGCCTTTCAAAAAAATAAAAATAAAAAATAAAATAAACAAAAAAAAAAAAAACATTAAGCACTTACCTTCAAATGACACTGAGCCAACTTGACATACACGGCTCCAGCTTGGTCCCCTGACAAATTTTGTTTCAGATTAGCAGAAAAAGAAACAATTTTAATACTTGTATGTTTTATTGCATAAGATCTGTCAACAGTTTCGTGTAACAGGGGTAAATTGAAATGAAGAAGTAAAAATACAAATAGATCTTAGCAAAGGGCACTGCTAACATATTATTGAGAACCTATACTTACAAGATTTGGCAAGCTTGTAACAGTTGGCAGCTTTTTCATATAAGTCACTAGCATCTTCGTACTTAGATCCAAAGATTCCCCATCCACTAAGTTTCTTCTCAGCTTTCTTCTCAAACTCTAGACCTTTTGATATTTGATCAGACATTCTTCCCAAATCTAAAAATTTGCAAAAAAAAAGGCAATATTACAAGCATGAAATTACAATGACTGGACATCAGAACTTCAAGGCCATTTATACCTCAAACCATTAATTACACAAAATGAGATTAATTTTTAGGCGTGTAGACAAAGCATTAAAGATCTGCATATGCGCACATATACACACACATATATATACCTGAAAATAGAATAAATAAATGGTAAACAAATAAATGTATACATTATGTGACTACACTATGTTAACCATTTATTATAGATCAGTCTTCATTTTTTAGAGAAGGCTCGTGATTGGATATTGAACAAGTAAAAAAAACTGCCAACCTCCTAGTAAGACATGATTCACCTGGTAATAAGCATTACACGCCTCCAACTTTACATAGGTGTTGTTTGATTTTCAGCCTAACTTTACTTAGGTGTTGTTAATCTTATTATGTCTTATGTTTGCACGGCCACAGACGTTTTTACTGCAGACTGTTTGTTTTAATGAAGACATAAGATAAAATAATATCTAATTCTATCTGCAAGCTCTCGCAGACTTAGAAATATGCTTCTAAGTGTTGCAGACAGGATTAAGCAATTTTGCAGACAAATAAACAAACAGTCTTCAACGTTTAGCATACAACGCCTTAGTAATAAATAAAATCCAATAGGGCACATCAGTTAGACTATTAATAGATGCTTCAAGGTTTTTTAGCTCACAAAAGTTATTGTTATATACTTGTTTCAACTAGGCCTGGCAATCCAAACCCATATTAGGTTTATTAGGTATATTGGGCCTTATATTTTTACCTATTGGGTTTCCTTCTTTTTCAAATTAAAGTCATAATAGGTTTAATGGGCTTAAGAAAAAAAATACGCCAGCCATCAGTAGGTCAATTGGGTTTCTACTTTAACCTATTGGTTTTACTAGTGAGTTCCGGTTGGTTTGTCACCTCTTGGATTTACGGAGTATTGCTTTCCCAAAATCAAAAAATCCCAAGCCGATTCATGAATATGTAAGAAGAATCTATGAAAAATTGATTATCCAAGTGTTGATCGAAGGGTTTTTTCATCCGAATCTGCTGATCTTCTACAATTTCTCGCCAGGTAGGGTTTTAATCTTGAAACTATGTTAGGGTTTATCTCGATTTTTCATCCTACTGTTTGTACTTTATAGCTCTAATTTTACAAATTATGCTGTTTGTACTTTTATCTACTACTGTTATCGGCTCTAATTTTACAAATTTACATACTATGATTTAAAGATACCATTTTGGGGGTTGGTAAGTATAATTAATTTTACAAATTTTGCCATTTTGGGGTCAGGAAGTATACTTTAGGAGCAAAGGTAAGTTACAACTTACTGTGTTTTTGCCATTTTGGGGTCAGGAAGTATACTTTTGCTTTCTATTATCTAAAAGTATCAAATAAAATACAAGTATTTTGAAATATGTATGAACAGATGTATATATGCAGTTGAAAAACACATATCCTGAGAGGCTAAAAGATTCACATATGCATACCAAGTGTAGAAATACATATGTGTTTTTCAACTATTAGTACTTTCAAAAAAACCTTGTATCCAAGTATTTTGAAATATATATGCAGTTGAAAAACGCATATTTCTAGCTTCTTGTGGTTTTCTTAGGAGCAAATGTGTTTTCTTAAAAAATGATAGATATTCATCAGTACAGTAATGTAGTGACGTTACAAGCTTTGAGTTTTCCTACTTATAAGATATATTTTTATGGATTCACTGTATTTTAACTAATAAATGAGTAACTTATTGTCTTTTCTTTATTGTATTTGAAGAATCATGTCAGAGAATGTTCAAGATCAACCTATGAATGAAGGACCACTCGAAGAAGATGCAAGTTCATCTACAACGGGTCGACAACAACGTTCTCATGTATGGGACTATTTTGAAAAAGTACCTTTAGAGCCTGACGGAAAACAAAAGGCATCATGTACCGGTTGTGGGTTGTTGTTTAAGACCGAGCATGGAACTACTAATATGAAACGTCATATTTCTAAATGTTTTAAGCTGGATGATTCTGGTCCACTACAAAAGCGTATACGTTTAGATCAATCGGTCTACAGAGAAAAAGTGGCAATTTCAATTATTAAACATGGCTATCCATTTCGGTATGTTGAACACGAGGCAACACGAGATTTACATAGATTTTTACATCCGGATACAAAGACGATAACAAGAAACACAGCAAAGGATGATGTTCTGAAGATTTTTGAGAGGGAAAAAGCGATTCTTAAACGCAAGTTGGAGGGCATAGCTAGTAGAATATGTTTTACATCAGATTTGTGGACTTCAATTACATCCGATGGTTACATGTCGTTGACTGCTCATTATGTGGACGAAAGTTGAACTTTAAGGAAAAAGGTGTTGAATTTTCGATTTATACCCCCTCCGCATAGTGGTACCTTATTAGCAGAGAATATGGTTAACTTTTTAAAAGAGTGGGGTATTGAGAAAAAAGTTTTCACAATTACGTTGGACAACGCATCGTACAATACTAGTTTGATTGATTCACTGAAGGGTCATTTGGCATTAAATGACGGGTTGGTTTGTGGCGGTGACTTCATGCACATACGTTGTGGAGCACATGTGTTGAATCTGATTGTTCAGTCGGGATTGAAAGTTATTCAGAGTGCCACTGAAAAAGTTCGAGATTCGGTTAAATATGTTAGAGGAAGCGCGACTAGAAAATTTAAGTTTGCCGAATGCATTGAACATCTTTCATTACGGTGTGGTAGACATGTGCGTCAAGACGTAGTTACAAGATGGAATTCTACATATTTAATGCTTGATTGTGCGTTAGTCTATCGTCGGGCTTATGAGCGGTTGCAACTAGTAGATAAGGACTTCAAAACATGTCCAACACAAGAGGAGTGGACGAGAATTGAAGCAATCAAAGAGTTCTTGGAACCATTTTACGTCATCACAACATTGTTTTCCGGGAGTAATTATCCGACCTCTAACTTGTATTTTCATAATGTGTGGAAAATTCAACGTCGTATTCAAGAGGAGATGACAAATCCTGATCCAATTATAAGTGAGATGGCTTTTGAGATGAAATCGGAATTCGAAAAGTATTGGGAGAATTATAGTATGATATTGTCTTTTGCGATTATCTTGGATCCACGGTATAAGGTGAAGATCGTGGAGTATTGTTATGATAAACTTGGCATCCATGATATGGACCTAAAAGAAAAAGTGGACAATGTTGTAAACGGTTTAAAGAGATTATATAAGGAGTATGAGTTGTGTTCTAACATGGTGCGTGGTTCGAATTTAGGAAGAAGAAGCTCAAAAGCCGGTAAGGGTGATGATTTGGATGGATTTGATTCATATCAAAGTAGATTTAGCGAACAAGAGAATGAAAAATCTCAACTGGAGCAATACTTAGCTGAGGCTTTACTTGACAGAGACGAAGATATTGATATTTTACACTATTGGAGAAATAATCAAGGGAGGTATCCACAGTTAGCTCTTATGGCTCGTGACATATTGAGCATCCCAATCACTACTGTTGCTTCCGAGTCATCTTTTAGCATTGGCGTTCAAATCATAAGTAAATGTAGAAGTTCGCTAAAGTCGAAAAATGCTGAAGCTTTGTTATGCACTCGCGATTGGTTGTTCGAGTTCGATTTTGAAGGTAGTAAACTAATATATTTAAAAATTTTCTATCCATTAATCTTCATTTATTAATTCAAATCGTTTCTATTATTTATAGATGAAGACGAAGTAGAAGAAGAAGATCTAGTTGAGGATATTGAAGCGTTGATCCCGGTTGTTTGAAGTAGCATTATAGATTGGTCAGAACTGTTTAAAGTAGCATGATATGGAAGCGTTGATCCTAGCTCGTTGATATCGAAGCATCGATCTTTTGTTATTTATCTATTAAACTTGATTTTATGTTTGTTTATATCTATTTTTGCTTTTAAAACATGTTTTGATAGACTTCTTTTGAAACATGTGAGAACAGATTACTTCTTTTGAAATATGCTATATTAGGTTATTTTAATTATATTTGGTTGTTTAAAGTAGCATTAAAGCTTATACTGATGGTAAACCTCAATGAGGATAAAGTTGTTCTAAATAAGCTTCATAAATATATAACAATATAAAGTAGCATTTGGTAAACCTCAATTCAAAAAATTTTAAATGCAGTAATAAAGTTGTTTCATGAATTTTAAAGACTTCTAGCAAAAAAAAAAAAAAACAAAAACAAAAAAAAATTGGTCTCGACCTGACCTGACCCGTTTGACCCATTTGACCTGTTTAACCCATTTGACCTGCTAACTTATGACCTATTTGACCTGTTACCCAAACCAACCCAACCTGACCCGTTTGGACCTGTTTAAAATTTTTACCCGTTTGACCCATGACCCATTTCGACTCAACCATTTTGACCCGTTACCCAAACCGACCCAACCTGACCCGTTTGCCAGGCATAGTTTCAACCTTCTGTCCAACAGCAGTTGTGATAACCTAATGATCGCTTGATCCGCTCTAAATAGCCAAGCATGCAAAGGTTTAATCTTTTTAACAAAAATATTATTACCATCAATCTTAATGAACAGTCTCTTTTGAAATATCTTTATAGGAGGATTGGCCTGATAACAAAGCTTTCTGAAATCCTTTTATGCATCAACATAATTTAAACGAAGCATATTTTTTTCCGAACATTACCAGTTCAATCTAACTAATATGATAGCAACTATTATACTCCAAGCATGCACTTCAATGTTTCGAATTTAAATCAAAGTATTTATACGTTATGAAACTAAACAAGGGCTAAAGCATCAACATTCAACAGCATATAACATATAACTTTGTATACAAGTAAAATGATATGATATAACTGGTTTCTTAAATGTACTAATCATATATTCATATTAGATATTTTTGACAAAAGTATCATGCTAGATTTTAACAATTAATTAATCAAGTAAATCAAATCAATTTATGCAGTAGAAGTATCATTTTATGCTTCAAAATATGCACAAATCAACTACTTGTAATTAAACCCTAACATACGAACACCACAAAACAAAACAATATCCGAAATTTAAATTTAAATTTAAAAAATAAAATAATTTATTAATCAGATCGAAAATGAATCACAAAAAATACGTTAATCGAAGATGAACGCTCACTGATAATTGAAGTCGATGAAGATGATAATCGGATATAGTTTGAAATTATGTTTGCGATCGAAGATATGCGCGAAAGGTAGCGGCTGCTCGATTATGCCTTTGAAAAGTAATGAAATGAAAGATCTTGTTGCGAAGGAGATTGTTTAGGGTGTGTTTGAAAAGTAATGAAATAGCTTATTTTTTTTGTTAATTTTTAGAATTGTTTGGTAAACTAGCTGGAGCTTATTTTTCAGTTCATAAATTCTACTTTTTTCAATAAGCTACTAAAAGTAGCTTATTTTTTCAGAGCTTATAATTTTTATAAGCTCTACTTTTTTTCTCTACTAAACGAAGCTTATGATTTGGAGCTTATTAAAATCATAAGCTCAAGCTCCTATAAGCTCCCATAAGCTACAACAAGCTCGTCACCCAAACACACTCTTAGTAGAAAATTCTTATTTTTATTTTATTATTTTTTATGTTATAAAAAATTTTGATGAAGTCCAGTAGAATCACGGGTTTGTTTAAACGAAACTGTTTAATAATATGGTTTTAGTTATTAAGCGAATGCAGATGCTAAATTCCTTTTGTTTAGATTACGTTGTCAATAAGATACTCAAAAAGCGTTAACCTTTAAATTAAGATGCAAGTGTTAAAGTATAATAATAAAATAAGAAAATATATTAAAGTGGAAGCAACTATAAGAGTACCGGGTGTCCGTAGTTCATTTTCGGCTTCTATTTCAGTGTCCATTTTGAAAGCTGAAACTGGCTGACGGTGACATGGGTGGAGGTGTCCACCGCTTCCATTTCAACTTCTATTTATATTTTTTTAATTTTTTTATTTATTATTAATTCTTTTTTTAATGAATTTAAACTTCATAAAATAAAATAAAATACAATTAAATTTCATAAAATAAATACATAATTTAAATTTAATAAAATAAAATACATAATTAATTTAAATAAAATAAAATACATAATAAAATGTTTACTCTCGGTTTGACCACAAATGCTCAACTAAGTCGGCACGTAATCCTTCGTGCACTTCCGTGTCATGTAGCTTCCTTGCTCTTCCATTTCGAGCGTCACACCTTTCAAACCAAGTATTTTGCATATTAACCGTCGGCTCATAAACCCAATCGTTTTCAGCAATGTTGTAACTGTTGTCTTCGATAATTATGTTGTGTAGTATGATGCACGTATACATAATCTTTTCATGTGATTCACTTCGTAAGCCCTAGCGGGTTGTTGTAGAATATGCCACGACTATCTTACCTCACTTGAAATCATTTAAAAAAAATGAGGTAATCAGTGGCGATTCTAGAAATAAAATTTCATGGGGTCCTATAACACTTTGTAAAAAAAAATTCAAAGAATGAGTGTTTTCTTTTAAAGAAACCATTAATTTAATAAATATACAGGGTCCTATCTTTAAGTTTTGTGGTGTCCTACAAAATTTTTGTTATACTTTATAATAAAAAATATATATATATAACTCTAGTGGGGTCTTTGGACCCCATTGTCAATGCCTTACAATCGTCACTGGAGGTAATGGTCTAGCGGAGTAGTTTAGAATATCATGCATAATTCGGAGAAAAATACGTCGTCGCATCCGAAACCGTCGTTTGAGCAATCTTCATTAAAATAATCTCATCAAACGCTCGTGTGCACCACAATGATCACGACGTATGTAACGACGACAAGAACTTTCACCTTTATTGTATGTTCATAAAACCACTTAAATATATTGAATTAACGTGATTTTGGTATTATAAATCAATCTAAAAATTCAAATATCAATATAAAAATAAATATAATTATAATTGATTAAAAAAATAAGTTGACATTTAAATTGTGTAATTTGTTATTTCAAAAATTGTGAAGATTTGATAGTTTCAAATTGTGTAATCTGTCATGATATGATAATTTAAATTTTTTTTCAAAATCGTTGCAAATGATGACTAATCATAGTGTCTTAACTATTGTTACAAAATCTTTTTAATTTGGTAATGATAAGTTCGAAATCCAATGCATATAGATGTTTTTTTTTTTAAAATTACGCCGTTGGTACCTGTGATTTATTGAGATTATCATGACAGCACCTAAACTATTTTTTTTGCATGGATGGTACCTATCTTTTGCTTTAATTACGTAGTTGATACCCAAACATAACTCCATCCATTTTTTATGGTTAACCCCTCACATGTGCCACGCATGTGAGGGTATTATTGTCCGATCACATATTTTATTCCATATAATAAGATATAAAAAATAAACTATCAAAATAGGCTTTCAAAAATTAATTTATTGAAATCCATAAGCAAAACAATCACTAATATACTTCCAGAACCTAAGACATAACATGTTCTACATCCAAAATACAAAACCATCAATAACCAGCAACATTGGAGTCTAAGGCAAAATGGGAAGTTCAAAGTTAAAACTTTGTCTTCTTTGTTGGATTTTTTTTAGGAAAGCAAAGATATAATTAAACACCAAAAGCCACAAGGACTTGAAATACGTACAAAGGAGCACACAAGGAGCATGCTGAAAACAAAACCCACCATATCACCTATATGGGATCCAAATATACCTAAACAATTACAGTACACGGAATGATTTTTTGTTGTTTCAGTTATGATCTTGACTATATCTAGTTCTTTGATTCGTTTGTTATGTTTTGAAAATACTTGTTTGGTTCAAATTTGATTAGCTGAATGGTGTTTGAATTTGTGTTTTGAGATGGATTATATGATTTTGAATGTTACTCCGTAATATGTTATCAGTAGGTTTTTTGATGGTAAGCATTACCTTATTATTCAACACAAATACAAACTTCTTAAATTAGCGTATTCTTGTTGTGACCTAAATAGTTAGTATTAGTATATGGAATAAAATATGTGATCGGACAATAATACCCTCACATGCGTGGCACATGTGAGGGGTTAACCATAAAAAATGGATGGAGTTATGTTTAGGTATCAAAAACGTAATCAAAGCAAAAGATAGGTATCAACCATGCAAAAAAAAAATAGTTTAGGTGTTGTCATGATAATCTCAACAAACCACAAGTACTAACGGCGTAATTTTTTCTTTTTTTTTTCGATTGTCAATGATGTTTTCAAATTGTCAATAATGTTTGCAAATTACCAACATAACTATTAGACAAAATCTTATGAATAGTACTATTCATTTTTTCAATTTTCACAAACTTAACCCTTTTACTTTTATGAATATACAAATCGAACCCCCACTTTATACTATTCGTTTTTTCAATTTCCACAAACTTAACCCCTTTCCTTTTATTAAAATACAAATCGAACCTCACAAACTTAACCCCTTTACTTTTATTAAAATACAAATCGAACCCCCACTTTATACATATATTCTAAAATGTATAAAGTGGAGGTTCGATTTGTATTTTAATAAAAGGAAAGGGGTTAAGTTTGTGGGGTTCGATTTGTATTTTAATAAAAGTAAAGGGGTTAAGTTTGTGAAAATTGAAAAAACGAATAGTATTAAGTGGGGGTTCGATTTGTATTTTAATAAAAGTAAAGGGGTTAAGTTTGTGAAAATTGAAAAAGCGAATAGTACTATTCATAAGATTTTGTCTAATAGTTATAACTGGTGTTCGAACCCTCGCTTCGCGCCGGGAGTTCGGTTTTTAATATATTTTATTGCGTTTAGTTTGTAAATTTTTTGTGTGGCTAACGATGATATTGTTGAAACGCAACTCGAGTCGAACTAAAAGGTATAACCAGTGAAAGATTTAAATGTTATTTAAAAGTAACAATATATGTGCATCTCCGCGTTTCGCTATGGAGTTGTCGACTTTTAAAAATTTAACGGGGAATTAACGTGTATGAAAAGTACCCCAAATATTTAGCGTTTTTCAAAAAACGTCCGTTTTGCGTATAGCTAGTGACATTGTGTTCCTAAAATTATTTCGAGTTTAACGATGGTGGCGGAAAAATTTAACTCGTTGCGAGTGCGAAGATATGACCCGTTGAATATTTGGGTGGAGTTTGTTTAAGATTTTTTATGAGAATGGTTTATTGACACTTTACCCCCCTGTTTGGGGGGTGGATTTGATTTTTTGGATAAAGTGTGGGGTGGTTTGTGGTTGAATTTGGAAAGAAAAAAAAAAAGAAGAAGGAAAAAGTCAAAAATACCCCCGAAACTATTTATTTGGCCTATGTCTTTTAGAATATAGGTATAAAAAAAGGGAAAAGTCGAAAATAACCCCGGAACTATACATATATTCTAAAATGTATAAAGTGGAGGTTCGATTTGTATTTTAATAAAAGTAAAGGGGTTAAGTTTGTGGGGTTCGATTTGTATTTTAATAAAAGTAAAGGGGTTAAGTTTGTGAAAATTGAAAAAACGAATAGTATTAAGTGGGGGTTCGATTTGTATTTTAATAAAAGTAAAGGGGTTAAGTTTGTGAAAATTGAAAAAGCGAATAGTACTATTCATAAGATTTTGTCTAATAGTTATAACTGGTGTTCGAACCCTCGCTTCGCGCCGGGAGTTCGGTTTTTAATGTATTTTATTGCGTTTAGTTTGTAAATTTTTTTTGTGGCTAACGATGATATTGTTGAAACGCAACTCGAGTCGAACTAAAAGGTATAACCAGTGAAAGATTTAAATGTTATTTAAAAGTAACAATATATGTGCATCTCCGCGTTTCGTTATGAGAATGGTTTATTGACACTTTACCCCCCTGTTTGGGGGGTGGATTTGATTTTTTGGATAAAGTGTGGGGTGGTTTGTGGTTGAATTTGGAAAAAAAAAAAAAAAAAGAAGGAAAAAGTCAAAAATACCCCCGGAACTATTTATTTGGCCTATGTCTTTTAGAATATAGGTATAAAAAAAAGGGAAAAGTCGAAAATAACCCCGGAACTATTCATTTGGCCTATGTCTTTTAGAATATTATTTGGCCTATGTCTTTTAGAATATAGGTATAAAAAAAAAGGGAAAAATCGAAAATAACCCCAGAACTATTCATTTGGCCTATGTATTTTAGAATATAGGTATAATATAATATAATATAATATAATGGTAATGGTAATGGTAATGGTAATTATTATTAATCTCATCACTAACACCAAAAATACTAAATAATAACACCCACCACGCTTTATCGACTTGTACACTGCGCTCAAACAGTAGGACTCACATAGGCCACTACTGTGCTAATTTTTTTTTTCTCCAACGATAAAAGACGCAACTTTCGTAAAAGGAACAACCCTTCAATGCTACCAAAAGATGTCCAAAAACATTCTTTTTTACAAAATAGATCAACTAACTTTTTTTTTAAATAAAACCCGAACGCTAAAAAAAGCAACTTTCACAAAAGGAACAACCCTTCAATGTTAGATGTCGAAAAAAATTCTTTTTTACAAAATAGATCAAGACTTTTTTTTTTAACTCGCATTCAAAACGGAGCCCCCGGCGCAAAGCGAGGGCTCCACAACTAGTTATATCTATATATCTAAAAGACATACTACAAATGAATAGTAAACTTTATAAGATTTACAAACTTACCCCAAACTTTTTAATTTTCTATTTACAAACTTACCCCAAACTTTTTAATTTTCTATATCTATATATCTAAAAGACATACTCTAAATGAATAGTAAACTTTATAAGATTTACAAACTTACCCCCAAACTTTTTAATTTTCTATTTACAAACTTACCCCAAACTTTTTAATTTTCTATAACTCAACCACCACCTTTATAATAGTTAACTTTACACCTTTTATAAACTTACCACAAACTTTTCACATTTTATAAAAAAAATCGGTAGCCCAAATGAATAATAGTTAACTTTATAAAATTCACAAATTTACACCAACTTTTTTATTTTCTATAATTCAACCACCCCCTTTATAATAGTTAACTTTATAGCTTTTATAAACTTACCACAAAGAGTCACTGGCTAGGAGACTTAGTCTCGTGGTTGCAGGTGATTATCTTCTTAAAGTCTACAAAGCTTGGGATAAACCTAATATGGACGAAAGCAAAAAACCTAAACCCCATCAACCACATAAACCTGCAAACACAAACCTTCCCAAACCCTACTTCTCCAATACTGTTGATGACCGAAGCTACATGGAGGCAACCTCAAACAAACACCCCCCTATACCAAAATCCCAACGATCAAGGTACATCCTAACGAGCCTTTAATTGATCTTCTTGGACACGCTGTCATAGGTAAGGTCAAGGACTTAGAATATCTTGAATACTTTCATGAGATTTGTCAATGCGAAAATCTTGATGGTTTCACTATCAAATATCTTGGCGGTCATGATATTATGCTTGTGTATGAAGATAAACGGCCGGCCCTCGAAATGCTTAATAATTCAAGCCACCCACTCTGGAATTGGCTCGATGACATTAATCCTTGGGATCCGAAAGAATACACCAACTCCGGTCGTCTTGCCTACATTAACATATATGGTGTTCCCATTACTTGTTGGTTGGAGTCCACTTTTCGTGACATCGCTTGTAATTGGGGTCAGGTTGTTGAGACCATTAATTGCTCTATCACCAACGAAAACAACCAAGATCTCTCACATGGATCGGTCATCATTAAGACCAACGATTTCAAACCCATCGACGCACAAGCTATCATTAGTCATGATGAATCTAAGCAAGTCTCGGTTTATGTCAAGGAAGTGCAAAATTTTTCAATGTTTAATTATCAAGATGATTGATGTTTCGCGAGGTGTATATAAAATAGCTATTAATTTTAGCAGGAAATACTATTAAATACGATACAATTTTACACAAGATATTTATTTATTTAGAGAATGGATATACTTAAACCTTGCTACAACACTTATAGGCAGTGTACCTAATCGTACAGTAGTGTAGTTTTTAGTAAGTTCGGTTCGTTCCACAGGGAATCTTTTTAAACAAAGCTTAACGCTATATTAGTTTACTTTTATAAAAATACAAATATATATATAAGTAATATTATTATTATAAAGGGGGGTTTTTACCGTTTAATGACCGGTTTGTCGATTTTAAAACTTTAGTCACAGTTAAAACCAAATGTAAAATATTAAAAATAATTACAAGACTTAAATTAAAGCGTAAAGTAAATAACGATAATGAAATTGCGAATAATAAAAGTGCGATAAAATAAACTTGCGATAATTAAAAAGTACGATAATTAAAAGTGCAATTAAATAAAATAACAATAAAAATGCGATAATTAGAAGTGCAATTAAATATAAAATAAAGGAAATTAAATATGAAATAAAAGAATTATGCTTATTTAAACTTCCGTAATCATGATGGTTGACGTGTTGATTTTAGTTTTATGCCCATGGGTTAATTGTCCTTTGTCCTGGATTATTAATATGTCCGTTTGGTTTTTGTCCATAACAGTCCATCAGTCATAAATATAAAGTGCGAGTATCCTCGTCAAATTATCCTTATACCCGAAGTTAAATATTCCAACTAATTGGGGACTTAAAATGTAACAAGATTTTAATACTTTGTTTAATAATTACACCAGGATGTCGACTGAGTGTAACCCAAGGTTTTAATATTTTGTTATCAATTATACCAAGTGTCCTTGTACATAATTTCACCCCTGTTTTAATTATTCTAGTGGCTATTAATCCATTCCCGTGTCCGGTTAAATGAACGATTATTCGTACATATAAATACCCCGCCCATCGTGTCCGATCGAGTGTATATGGTAATTTATAGGGACGCCCAATTGTAAATCTTTATATTAACATTAACAAACTATCATTTAGTTAAACAAATATAAAGCCCATTAATAGACCATAGTCTAATTTCCACAAGTGTCGTTCTTTTGTCCAAACCCCAATTATGGTACAAAGCCCAATTACCCAATTTTAGTAATTAGCCCAACATCATGATTACTTCGGATTAAATAAGCATAATAATAACTTAGCTACGAGACATTAAATTAAAAAGGTTGAACATAACTTACAATGATTAAAAATAGCGTAGCGTTACACGGACAGAATTTCGACTTACACCCTTACAATATTCGCTAACATACCCTTATTATTAGGATTAAAATTAAAATTAAAATTAAAATTAAAATTAAAATATAAATATAAATATATACGATATAGATAGAGAGATGGATATTAGATGATGAAAAATGATCAGAATTCGGCTGGCTTTATAGGGAATTGCAGAATTTGGGGCTCCGCGACTCGCGGCATTTTTTGCCTTCAAACTCCGCGAGTCGCGGAGTTTGTAAATACAGCTCACACAATTTGGAGTCTTTCTTGCCGACGGTTTTTATTTATTTATATAATATATAAATAATTATAAGAATTATTTAAATATTATATTATATTTATGTGCATAGTTGACTTGTAATTTTTAGTCCGTTGCGTCGAGCGTTGAGAGTTGACTCTGGTCCCGGTTCCGGATTTTCGAACGTCCTTGCGTACAATTTAATATCTTGTACTTTGCGTTTTGAATCTTGTACTCTTGTAATTTCGAGACGTTTCTTATCAATAATTGGAACCTCTTTGATTGTCTTTTGTACTTTTGAGCTTTTTGGTCGTTTGCGTCTTCAATTCGTCGAATCTGTCTTTTGTCTTCACCTTTTATTATTTAAACGAATATCACTTGTAAATAGAACAATTGCAACTAAAAGCTTGTCTTTCTTGAGGAATAATGCTATGAAATATATGTTCGTTTTTAACATTATCAAATATTTCCACACTTGAGCGTTGCTTGTCCTCAAGCAATATCGTCTTGAAATACTAGAATCACTTCTTTATTCTTCACACTTTGTACATCAGTGATTTCTATACGGTGGTATAAACAATGGTAGTAACGATATGGTTTACAGTCCCACATGACTATAAAAATTTAGATCCATTAAGGAAATTGGATCTTTATGAAAACATTTGATCTTTTGAAAATTAAATCTAGTTTTTTTACCCTAGATAAGTTTTCCGGAATAACCCTTTACCGGTGTTTGCAAAATATTTTTGTGGGTTTGGTGGGTTTCAGATTTGAAAATTTTAGCTCAAAACTTATGGTTTTGTGTCACCCACTTGCTAACCTTGTATTTGGAAAGCAACACATCCAGTTTACTTGTCCCGTATATTACCTTTCGGTAAACTACCTTCCGGTTGTAAAGGAAAGCGTTGAACAAGCAACTGTTAAGGCAATGTCTAATGACATGCATTTGATTATGGTCTATAACGTGTCGGACGCAATTACTATCCTTGGTAGGAGCAATAGTAAAGCTCACCCTTATAATTTTTCGGTCTGGCACAAGGTCCTGTCTTTGACCATGCTATGCAACCACCGTTCTTACGGTTGACACCCGATTTAGTTCAGGTGACCTAATGAATTCCAGGTGAATTCCTAAGATTTTACGTTCAATGGTAATGAACGCATTGAAAATAGGGTTTTCAGAAAACAAATCGGTTTTTAATTTTGATCAAAATATTTTCTCGTTCAAGCTCGAATTTAGATATCATTGAATTCCATGAGTTTGTAATTCTCAATCTTTAAGGTCAATCTCAAGGATTGAGTAATATCAGGCTTAAAAGCTGATTTTTGATCTTTTAAGGAGATTATCCTTTCTGGGGATCTGATTTATTAGTCTTATCCAGCTAATTTGCATGGTGCCCCCCCATTTTACGAGATAAATCTTTCTCATGGTTAGGATAAATCTGACCACCTGGCGACCCTGTTTAATGCTGAGGTCCGTGGATTTCCTGCTGATTTTAGTGATGACTTTTCTGGATTTTTCGTCAACCTACAGCTGGTCTGGACGACAACTTCCTGACTTAAATCAAGAAGCGCGTGTCTTTTTCGGAAGACTTAACTTCCTTTTAATGATGGAATTGATTCATCGTGTAGATCCATCTCTTCTTTTCTTTCATCGGGTAAAACAGTTTAGTTTAGTCCAAAGCAAAAGTATTTTTTCAGTTATTTGTTACAGATATATGTGACATATGTTTAAGATAACTTGGTAAATTTTCCCACACTTGGCTTTTATTTTCCTTTTTATCGCCCTCTATTCCATTTTAAATGAATTTTAACATTTTGGTTTGTTTCTCAATTTATGTCCTTTCCGAGGTTACAATAATTTCGGTGTTAACACCTAGTTTTATCGTTCATAAATATGTATAAACATGATTTTGAGTTCATTTAATTGAAAATTTTCTAAAATTTTACTAGAATTGGGTAGTCAGTATATAAGACTAGGGCTGTTCTTTATTATCAGAGAGCACTAGATTCTAATACAACTACTGCTTTACTAGTATTTTTAATGGTAACCAAGTGTATAAAGTAAAAATTTTAAAATCCGAAAGAATTTAACCCCTTCTCACACTTAAGATCTTGCAATGCCCTCATTTGCAAGAAATCAGTAACAATTTAAATTATTGAGGGTGATTTGTGTGAAAATGATTAAATCTTTACCAAAGTTTCCAAATATATTGGCGTTTGTTTGCTGAATGATAAATGGTGCACATCATTTGTTCATTCCGTCTTGTTGTTATTTCACATATATTTTGCATCTTGTCGTCAAAATTAGTTGCTTTTGCTGAACTTAATGCCAGTCTTTGAAATGCGTTGTTTTACCCTGTTGTGTACATAAGATAAACTGCAAACATATAGACATATTTTTGAAGTTTGGTATATTACCCCACATTCAAAAATTATTAAAATCTAAGAATAAAAGTTAGAAAATTATAAAAACTATTACAATATTAACATAAGTATTAAACGTATCAATATTACAAATTACAAAATAAATAAAACTAAGTAGACTAGGGATGATACTGGTACCAATAGGGGTTCCATGCATAACCATAGGTGCTATAAAATGCTTCGGCAGGGTTATACGTAGGATACGGTGGTTGCATCTCTATAGACCAGGGAGGGAATATGGGTTTTGGTGTAGGAATATAGTTTCTACCTATATGTTGGCAATGAGCTATGATTTGGTTTTGATGAACTTGCCAATCTTCAAATGCTCTCTGTCTAGCATTTTCGTACTCCTGTGAAGCTATAAACCTTTGCATTTCTTGCATTTCATTTCCCCCTCCTACATTACCTTGCTGTTGGTTTCTCTCAACCTGTGGATGTCTACCATGGTATTGTACTGCGGCGTTATTTCGCCTCTTCAAAACTTTCGCACCATGGTAAACATTTAAACCTATTGTATCGCGGGGTTCTGGTTCTTCGACTAATAATCCCCCCCGACTTATATCCACACCGAGATATTCAGCAATCAAAGTAATAAAAATACCACCTCCTATTATGCTATGCGGTCTCATCCCCCTAACCATAGCTGATAAATAATAACCCACACAATAAGGTATACTTACAGCGCTTTGTGGGTCTCGAATACACATATGGTAAAACAAATCCTGTTCATTTACCTTTTCCTTGTTCTTACCTCTTTGTGTAATCGAATTAGCTAAAAACCTATGAATCACTCTTAATTCAGCTCTATCTATATCCAAATAAGAGTAATTTCCCCCTTTGAATCGGTGAAGGCTTGTCATTTGACTCCATACACCGTGTGTATCAAAATTTTCATCTATCTTTCTACCATTTAGTATCAACCCTCTACAATCGGCAGATGCTAACTCCTCAGGAGTATATATACGTAAAGCCTGAGCCATGTCTAGTAAAGACATGTGGCGCATCGAACCTCCTAACAAAAATCTAATAAAAGATCGATCGGTTAAACTAGCTACCCGATCATTTAATTCTATACTACACAACAATTCTTCACACCATACTTTATATACAGGTCTACGCATGGTGAATAAACATACCCAGTCATTAAAAGTAGAATTACCATACCTCTGTACAAGTAATTCCCTAATTGGCCCGGCCAATTCTACAGCTTCTAATGGTCCCCATTCTATGACCCTAGGTACCTCAACAACCTTAGAATGAAGAGTATGCAAACCCCTTTGGTATTTTGGATAATCTATCCAAAGTCTGTCAAATCTCAGGTTCGGGTGCAAATCTTCCAAGTGCATATCAGAAAATGTCATGACTGGATGAGGTATATCTTGCTTGTAGTAGTTATCCACCTCCTGTTGTTCCGCATTCTCAGCAGGAGCATTGCGAGCTTGGGATGAAGATTCACCCCTTTCAGTCTGCAAAACACATCAAACACAATTTTTGTGCATCCAAATATGCATTAGTGTCAGCAAAATCATCAATCAAAATAATTACAATGACATGATCAATTTATATCAAACCTAAGCTCATTTTCACATTTTTATCAAATCTACACTTTTTCAAATAAGCATATACGAAAATGTTCGCCAAATTCATAAGCATTCAACTCAAATAACATGTCAAAATAATCATTACTAGCAATTAAACAAGTTTCAAATGGCATTATCTCTCAAAAATCAAGTTCATGAATTTTTAGACTTGAAAAAGTCCACTTTAATTCTCAAAATCATGTTTAGGCTCAAAGTTTGGATCATTTAACTACCTAAACATGTTACACTACTTAATTTAGCAACAATTCATGACAAAAATCGGTCATAACCTGTTTATATCAAAAAGCCCCAAATTTGCTAAAGAACACAAACCCTAGATTACTCAAAATTTGAAGTTTAAGGCTTCTAATCATGTTAAACAGCATCAATCTAGATTATACAAGCATAATACATAAACAATTTAAGCATAATTACACTAAAAAGCATCAAAATCAAATTGGGGAAAAAAATTGCTCAAGAACACTAATTTCGGATTAAATGGTGTTTAGGTGTAGAAATTTACCGTTTTTCTTGAGTAATTCCTTGATAGCATCCTTCTCAACATGATTTTAGTAAAAGATTTGATGATTAACGGTTAAAAATTGTGATTTTGGGGGTGTATTTTCGTGTTTTTTCGGCAGTTATTTTCGCAGTGTTTTCTTTTTGTGGTGTGTGGTTTGAGACTGATCAGTTCGATCAGCTTTTATTTTTTTTTTCTGTAATTTGGTCCCTCCGCGACTCGCGGTGTTTGGACCGTTCAAACTCCGTGACTCGCGGAGTTTGTTTGTTTTTTTTTTTTTGTTTTTTTTTTGTTTTTTTTTTAAATCTTATACTAATTAAAACAATTAAGTAATTAATTTTAAAATTTTGTTTCCCTTGTTATTTAGGACGAGGTCGTTTCGGATCGATGTCCTAGTCCGTCCTTCGACAAAATTTTAAAATTTGTCTTTTTGTAGCGATTGTTTTAAAAGCTAAGATTTTTGAGTTTTTTTTAATGTTTTTGGCATACTTTAATTCAATAAGATTAAAAGTAATGATAATAAAAGTTCTCGTCCCTCCCTTGGGTAAAGCAATTTCGGTTCAAAGACCTAGTCTTCAACTTACGACGAATTTTAAAAATTATATTTTTAACTTAATGAGATAAAGTAAATTTTTGTTTTTAAATTCACACAATTTAAATATAAAATTCAAAATTAATATTAAAAATTCACACCAAACTTACAATTTAAAATGCATAAAATTAAGAATTCATATTTTAAAAAATAAAAAAAAATTCACACCAAACTTAATTTAAAAATTCATATTATAAATTTACACCAAACTTATATTAATTTTTCAAATATTTACAATTTTAAATATATTGTTTTTACAAAGTTTACAATATTAATTTAAGATTTAAATATTAATTTTAAAAACATGGTAAAAATAAAATTAAAAATCTTTTTGGCTTTTTATCCCACTTTAATCAATCAAATATTATCAAAAATATGCGCCCCTCTTTTCGGTAAAGTAATTTCGGTTTCAAGACCTAATTTAACTCATGACGAATTTTTGAAATATTTTGGGTTGATTGATTAAAGATATTTATACCTTAAGAATAAACGTTAAATTTCGCAGTGATGTAATAAATTTTTGAATGATATCAATAATTTCGGTCGCCAAACCTAATTTTATTCAATACCAATTTAATACTTTTTAGCGAACAAATTAGCGTTTATTATCAAAAGGTTAAAAATAAAAATAAAAAATAAAAACTGTACAGACATACCTTTGAAATAGATTTCTTAGTTATATGATCTATCCCATTCATTAGATAGTCGGTTTAATTGGTTTTCCATGGCTACATAGGCGTAACCTCGAGCATTCAGTGTCTTTTCTTCTAAACATATGAACGGTCCGTCTCTGCATAAAGTAACAAATTCGGTGTTTGAATAGGTTTGATTATTTGAACATTTACCTCCATGTGACCATTTTCCGCATTTGTGACATCGTTCTAGGTGTCGTGCTCTTCTTTTCGCTGCGGATTTTGATTTTCCTTTACCAAATTGTAACTTATTATCTTCGCATCTGGATTCTTTTCTAACTCCGTCCATTCTTTCTCTGATTACTGATACTATTTCACTCGGTAGGGTGTCATTATTACGTTTAGTGATCAAAGCGTGTAGCATTAGACCATGGTTTAGTTCACAGGCAGTCTTCATTTTGTAAAAACCTAGAAAAATAAAAATTCAGAATGGGGGGAGAAGACTAGTTCTTTAGGGTATGCTAGGGAAAGACCATTCAGGTTTCATTTTCGAGAACTACACGAAAACAGACAATCTAACTCTAACAGAAATACATATTATCTTTTAAAGACTTGATTCTCCCCACACTTAGTTAGCTGTGGTGTCGAAATTGTGATTAACTTCGTTGTCGACTTCCATCGGACTATCTATGTAGTGTTTAACTCTGTGACCATTAACTTTAAATTCAATCCCATTTGAATTTATCAATTCTACTGTTCCGTATGGGAAAACTCTTTTGACTATGAATGGTCCAGACCATCTTGATTTCAATTTTCCAGGAAATAGCTTGGATCGTGAATTGAAAAGAAGAACTCTGTCTCCTTCTTTAAATTCTTTTGAACTTCTGATTCTTTTATCATGTCATTTCTTCGTTCTTTCCTTATAGATTAACGAATTATCGTATGCTTCATGTCTTAATTCTTCTAATTCGTTTAGTTGACTTAACCGTAGACGTCCAGCTTCATGTAAATCAAGATTACATGTCTTCAAAGCCCAAAATGCTTTGTGTTCAATTTCTACTGGAAGATGACATGCTTTTCCATAAACAAGTCTAAAAGGTGTGGTTCCAATTGGAGTTTTGTAGGCTGTTCTAAAAGCCCAGAGTGCATCCTCCAATTTAATGGACCATTCCTTCGGATTTGATCCTACGGTTTTCTCTAGAATACGTTTTAAAGCTCGGTTGGTATTTTCAACTTGTCCACTTGTTTGTGGATGATATGCGATTGAGATTTTATGAGTTACTCCATATCTTTTAAGAACTTTCTCAAGTTGATTATTACAAAAATGAGTACCCCGATCACTTATTAAAGCTTTCGGTGTTCCAAACCTTGCAAAAAGACGTTTTAAAAAGTTGACTACAACTCGTGCATCGTTAGTTGGGAGAGCTTGTGCTTCCGCCCATTTAGATACATAATCAATGGCTACGAGTATATATAGATTATTATGAGATTTTGGAAATGGACCCATAAAGTCAATACCCCAAATGTCAAATACTTCACATACTTGGATGACATTTTGTGGCATTTCATCACGTTGACTTATTTTTCCGGCCCTTTGACAAGCATCACAGGATTTGCAAAGAAGGTGTGCGTCTTTGTAAATTGTAGGCCAATAGAATCCAGCATCATAAACTTTTCTTGCTGTTAGTTGAGGCCCATAATGTCCTCCTGTTGGTCCTGTGTGACAATGGTTTAAAATTTTACTAGCTTCATCTCCAAATACACATCGGCGTATTATTCCATCGGGACAACTTTTAAACAAATGTGGATCTTCCCAAAAATAGTGTTTTATATCACTGAAGAATTTCTTTCGTCTTTGGTACGATAATCCTTTTTCAAGGAATCCACAAACTAAGTAGTTTGCATAGTCTGCAAACCATGGAATTTCTTTATAATCTATCTTCAATAGATATTCATCAGGAAAGTTGTCTTGTATGGCCGATTCATTTAGAACTTCTAATTCGGGATTTTCAAGACGAGAAAGATGATCAGCGGCGAGATTTTCTGCTCCTCTTTTATCTCGGATTTCAATATCAAACTCTTGTAAGAGTAAGATCCAACGGATTAATCTTGGTTTAGCATCTTGTTTTGAAAATATGTATCTAAGAGCAGAATGGTCGGTATAGACCACCGTTTTTGCTAGAACGAGATATGATCGAAATTTGTCAAAAGCAAAGACAATAGCAAGGAGCTCTTTTTCAGTAGTTGTATAGTTCGTTTGTGCTCCTTGTAACGTCTTACTAGCATAATATATAGGTTGAAATCGTTTTTCAATCCTTTGTCCTAAAACGGCTCCCATTGCAAAATCACTTGCATCGCACATTAGTTCAAATGGTAGATTCCAATTTGGTATTATCATGATCGGCGCATTAGTGAGTTTCTCTTTAAGAATATTAAAAGATTTGATACACTCATCTGAAAAGATGAATGGAGCATCCTTTTCTAGGAGTTTATTCATAGGAGTGGCAATTTTAGAAAAATCTTTTATGAAACGTCGGTAAAAACCGGCATGCCCTAGAAAACTCCTAACTCCTCTAACATTGGTGGGATGTGGAAGTTTAGCAATTACATCTACTTTAGCTCTATCCACTTCAATTCCTTCTTTTGAAATTTTATGTCCAAGAACGATGCCTTCTTTAACCATGAAATGGCATTTCTCCCAATTAAGTACTAGATTTGATTGTTCGCATCTAATAAGCATTCGTTCCAGATTAACTAGACATGATTCAAATGTATCACCGAAGACTGAAAAGTCATCCATGAAAACTTCCATGCATTCTTCTATCATGTCGTGAAAAATCGCCATCATACACCTTTGAAAGGTTGCTGGGGCGTTGCAAAGTCCAAATGGCATGCGTTTGTAAGCAAAAGTACCATAAGGGCACGTGAATGTGGTTTTCTCTTGATCTTCGGGTGCTATTGGAATTTGAAAATATCCGGAAAATCCATCTAGAAAACAATAGTAACTATTTCCGGCTAATCTTTCCAACATTTGATCAATGAAAGGTAAGGGAAAGTGATCTTTTCTGGTGGCGTCATTTAATTTTCTATAATCAATACATACACGCCATCCTGTTACAGTCCTAGTAGGAATAAGCTCATTTTTCTCATTTGTAATGACAGTCATGCCACCCTTCTTAGGCACGCATTGAACTGGGCTTACCCATGGACTATCAGAGATTGGATAAATTAGACCTGCGTCTAGCAGTTTAATAATCTCTTTCTTAACTACATCTTGCATATTAGGATTTAGTCTTCGTTGGCGTTGCACATACGTTTTATGACCTTCTTCCATAAGGATTTTATGTGTGCAATACGAAGGACTTATTCCTTTAATATCATGAATCTTCCATGCAATGGCTGGTTTATGAGCTTTCAACACAGAAATGAGTTGTGATTTCTCATTTTCAGTAAGAGAAGACGATATTATTACAGGTAATTCAGATTCACCATGTAAATAAGCGTATTCCAAATGGTTTGGAAGTGGCTTTAACTCTAATTTTGGAGGTTCTTCTATCGATGATTTGTATCGATATCTGTCTTCTTCTTTTAGCATTTGAATTTCTTCTGTTGTTGGTTCATATCCATTAGCTATAAGTGTAGCTAACATTTCAGCTTCATCAATTGGTTCATTACCTTCTCCTAAAGAACATTCTCCTGTTCCTTGTAATTCTAGAAATTCTTCTAATAATTCTGCATGTGCATCTATAGTTTGAATATAATAACATGTATCATCTGCAGATTGTGATTGTTGCATTGCTCTATCAACTGAAAATGTAACACTCTCATCCTCTATACTTAGGGTCAGTTTCTTACCGAACACGTCTATCATTGCTTTAGCCGTGTTTAAGAATGGTCTTCCTAATATGAGAGGAACTTGAGAATCTTCTTCCATGTCCAGAACAACAAAATCTACTGGAAATACTAAAATACCAACTTTAACTAGCATGTTCTCCATTATCCCTCTAGGATATTTTATTGATCTATCGGCTAGTTGTATGCTTATTCTTGTTGGTTTCAATTCTCCAAGGTCTAGTTTAGCGTATAGTGAATACGGCATTAGATTTATACTAGCACCTAAATCTGCCAATGCTTCTATTGAACTAAGACTACCCAGAAAACATGGAATTGTGAAACTTCCTGGATCAGATAGTTTTTCTGGTATCTTATTCAATAGCACTGCTGAACAATTAGCATTCATGGTAACAGCCGAGAGTTCTTCCATTTTCTTTCTATTTGAGATTAGATCTTTCAAGAATTTAGCATATCTAGGCATTCCTGAAATCACATCAATGAAAGGAAGATTTACATTTATCTGTTTAAACATATCCAAGAATTTGGATTGCTCGGCTTCAAGTTTCTCTTTCTTCATTTTACTCGGGTAAGGGAGTGGTGGTTGGTATGGTTTAACATAAGGTTTAGTCTTAACTGTGTTATCTTCATTAACCTTTTCAACTACCGGTTCTTTTTCCTTATCTTGATCAGGTTGTGGTTCTTGTGGAGTAGGAATAGCTTCATCAGAAGTTACAGGTATTTCAGGTGGTTTAAGTGTTGTACCACTTCTTGTGATAATGGCCTTAGCTGTTTCATTCCGGGGGTTAGCATTTGTATCACTAGGTAGACTTCCCGGTTTTCTTTCACCTATTAACCTTGCTAGGTTACTTACTTCTTGTTCCAGATTTTGAATAGAAGCTTGTTGATTTCTAAATGCTTGAGCATTTTGTTCATTAGTTTGTTTCTGAGATGTGAAAAACTGCGTTTGAGTTTCAACTAGCTTCGTCATCATATCTTCTAAATTCGGCTTTTTCTCATCGGTTTGTTGTGGTGGTTTGTTTTGAAAATTAGGTCTTTGCTGATTGTAAGTATTATTGGATACTTGTTGATTGCTAGGACCTTGTTGGTTGTTGTATGGAATATTTCGGTTATAATTCTGGTTTTGATTGTAAATCGGTCTTGGCGGTTGATAATTATTCTGATAATTATTTCCAGGCCTTTGGTTTATGTATGAAATATTCTCCCTTTGTTCCATTGTTAATTCAATACTGAGACAATCTTTTGTCAAATGTGGTCCTCCACACTGCTCACAACTAATTCGTATTGAGTGAATATCTTTAGTCATCTTTTCCATTCGTCTCTCGACAGCATCTATCTTTGCGAAAATGGAATCTAAGTCATGGCTAGAATCGGCTCTAGCTGCTTTAGATGATCTAACGATATCTTTTTCTTGGTGCCACTCATGTGAGTGGGAAGCAGTGTTATCAATAATTTTGTAAGCATCAGTTTCGGTTTTCTTCATAATAGAACCACCAGCTGCTATATCTATGTCTTTTCTTGTAGTGATGTCGCATCCTTGGTAGAATATTTGTACTATTTGACAGGTGTCTAAACCATGTTGCGGACATCCTCTTAACAACTTTCCAAATCTTGTCCACGCCTCATATAGAGTTTCATTTGGCTTCTGTGTAAACGTAACAATTTCTGCTTGAAGTCTTACGGCTTTAGATGCAGGAAAGAATTGTTTAAGAAATTTTTCAACTAAAACATCCCATGTATCAATCGCCCCTTCAGGTAACGATTCCAACCAATCTTTGGCTTCTCCCTTTAAAGTCCAGGGAAATAACATGAGATATATCTGTTCATCCTCCACTTCTCGGATTTTAAATAGTGTGCAGATCCTATTAAAGGTACGTAGATGTTCATTTGGATCTTCCTTCGGCGCACCACTAAATTGGCATTGATTAGTCACCATGTGTAGAATTTGTCCTTTAATTTCATAATCTGGCGCATTAATGTCTGGATGAGTAATTGCGTAACCTTGGCCAGTGCGTTTAGCTCTCATTCGGTCTTGCATACTTAAAGGTTCCAGATTCTCCATAATTGAATTTGTTGAATCGGAATCACTAGAGGATTCTGATTTAATGGTTCGTTCCTCAACAATCTCTGTTTGAATGATTGGTGGTTCCGGAGGAAAGTTTAGTGGTTCAGGATCTACGAATCGTTCCTGAATATTCTCCGGATTCTCAATTGTGAGGTCGGGTTCAAAAAATGGATTATCGGAAATTTGAACTGGAGTACTTGGTCGACTGGATGACGATTCTAAAGAAAAATCAACGACGGTAATATTTGCTAAATGTCTTGATCTAGTTACAGGTGGTGAACGTACAAAAGGTGGTGAACGTCTTGCTCGGTGTATTCACTGAATATCCTATTAGTTTTAAAAAGGAAAGAAAAATTATAATAAGTTATCCAATCAATAGACTTTTCTGATTTTGCCCACGTTTCGAATAGCCAAAAGATGCAGCAGAGGGGCAGGATTCGTTTGGTCTCAATATAATTGAGGACTGTTTGGCTCCAATAACCCGGTCCACGTACAAATCCAACTATTACTACGAACCAGAAAATTTTGATGTCTATTAATTTAACCACTTAAAATAGATTTTCGTAATTTTAAGAAATTTAGATAAGAAGTAGAATAAAAACCTATGTCCTAAAACTAGAATAGCGAGAAATAAGAAAGCAAAAGAGTTCGTCGGAAAAAGGTCGAAAAAGAAAAATGGTTGAAAAATAACTTATTAAGTAGCTATTAATGGTCGAAAAAGAGTTCCCCGGCAGCGGCGCCAAAAATAACTTGATGTTTCGCGAGGTGTATATAAAATAGCTATTAATTTTAGCAGGAAATACTATTAAATACGATACAATTTTACACAAGATATTTATTTATTTAGAGAATGGATATACTTAAACCTTGCTACAACACTTATAGGCAGTGTACCTAATCGTACAGTAGTGTAGTTTTTAGTAAGTCCGGTTCGTTCCACAGGGAATCTTTTTAAACAAAGCTTAACGCTATATTAGTTTACTTTTATAAAAATACAAATATATATATATAAGTAATATTATTATTATAAAGGGGGATTTTTACCGTTTAATGACCGGTTTGTCGATTTTAAAACTTTAGTCACAGTTAAAACCAAATGTAAAATATTAAAAATAAATACAAGACTTAAATTAAAGCGTAAAGTAAATAACGATAATGAAATTGCGAATAATAAAAGTGCGATAAAATAAACTTGCGATAATTAAAAAGTACGATAATTAAAAGTTCAATTAAATAAAATAACAATAAAAATGCGATAATTAGAAGTGCAATTAAATATAAAATAAAGGAAATTAAATATGAAATAAAAGAATTATGCTTATTTAAACTTCCGTAATCATGATGGTTGACGTGTTGATTTTAGTTTTATGCCCATGGGTTAATTGTCCTTTGTCCTGGATTATTTAATATGTCCGTCTGGTTTTTGTCCATAACAGTCCATCAGTCATAAATATAAAGTGCGAGTATCCTCGTCAAATTATCCTTATACCCGAAGTTAAATATTTCAACTAATTAGGGACTTAAACTGTAACAAGATTTTAATACTTTGTTTAATAATTACACCAGGATGTCGACTGAGTGTAACCCAAGGTTTTAATATTTTGTTATCAATTATACCAAGTGTCCTTGTACATAATTTCACCCCTGTTTTAATTATTCTAGTGGCTATTAATCCATTCCCGTGTCCGGTTAAATGAACGATTATTCGTACATATAAATACCCCGCCCATCGTGTCCGACGAGTGTATATGGTAATTTATAGGGACGCCCAATTGTAAATCTTTATATTAACATTAACAAACTATCATTTAGTTAAACAAATATAAAGCCCATTAATAGACCATAGTCTAATTTCCACAAGTGTCGTTCTTTTGTCCAAACCCCAATTATGGTACAAAGCCCAATTACCCAATTTTAGTAATTAGCCCAACATCATGATTACTTCGGATTAAATAAGCATAATAATAACTTAGCTACGAGACATTAAATTAAAAAGGTTGAACATAACTTACAATGATTAAAAATAGCGTAGCGTTACACGGACAGAATTTCGACTTACACCCTTACAATATTCGCTAACATACCCTTATTATTAGGATTAAAATTAAAATTAAAATTAAAATTAAAATATAAATATAAATATATACGATATAGATAGAGAGTTTATATTTTTCAATAATTAAAACGTATTTTTACAAAAACGAATTTTAATAAAAGTAAACAAAAAAATCTTTTTTTTTTTTTCTTATTATTAGCGTTGCGCTTCCGGCTTTTAAGATAGTTCCCCGGCAGCGGCGCCAAAAATACTTGATGTGAAGCGAGGTGTATATAAAATAGTTATTAATTTTAGCAGAAAATACTATTAAATACGATACAATTTTACACAAGATATTTATTTATTTATAGAATGGATATACTTAAACCTTGCTACAACACTTATAGGCAGTGTACCTAATCGTACAGTAGTGTAGTTTTTAGTAAGTCCGGTTCGTTCCACAGGGAAATCTTTAAACAAAGCTCAACGCTATATTAGTTTACTTTTATAAAAATACAAATATATATATAAATAATATTATTATTATAAAGGGGGGTTTTTACCGTTTAATGACCTGTTTGTCGATTTTAAGACTTTAGTCGCAGTTAAAACCTAATGTAAAATATAAAATAAATACAAGACTTAAATTAAAGCGTAAAGTAAATAACGATAATGAAATTGCGAATAATAAAAGTGCGATAAAATAAAATTGCGATAATTAAAAAGTACGATAATTAAAAGTGCGATTAAATAAAATAACAATAAATAAAAGTGCGATAATTAGAAGTGCAATTAAATATAAAATAAAGGAAATTAAATATGAAATAAAAGAATTATGCTTATTTAAACTTCCGTAATCATGATGTTTGACGTGTTGATTTTAGTTTTATGCCCATGGGTTAATTGTCCTTTGTCCTGAATTATTCAATATGTCCGTCTGGTTTTTGTCCATAACAGTCCATCAGTCATAAATATAAATTGCAAGTGTCCTTGTCAAATTATTATTATACCCGAAGTTAAATATTCCAACTAATTGGGGATTCGAATTGTAACAAGGTTTTAATACTTTGTTTAATGAATACACCAGGTTATCGACTACGTGTAAACCAAGGTTTTACTACTTTGTTAACAATTACACCAATTACCCTTGAATGTAATTTCACCCCTGTTTTAATTATTCTAGTGGCTATTAATCCATTCCCGTGTCCGGTTAAATGAACGATTATTCGTACATATAAATACCCCGCCCATCGTGTCCGATCGAGTGTATATGGTAATTTATAGGGACGCCCAATTGTAAATCTTTATATTAACATTAACAAACTTTCATTTAGTTAAACAAATATAAAGCCCATTAATAGCCCATAGTCTAATTTCCACAAGTGTCGTTCTTTTGTCCAAACCCCAATTATGGTACAAAGCCCAATTACCCAATTTTAGTAATTAGCCCAACATCATGATTACTTCGTTTTAAATAAGCATAATAATAACTTAGCTACGAGACATTAATGTAAAAAGGTTGAACATAACTTACAATGATTAAAAATAGCGTAGCGTTACACGGACAGAATTTCGACTTACACCCTTACAACATTCGCTAACATACCCTTATTATTAGGATTTAAAATTAAAATTAAAATTAAAATATAAATTATATATATATATATATCGTATATATTGAGAGAGATAGAGAAATAAGATATTTTAAATTTGATCAGAATTCGGTTGGCTTTATAGCCAGAGTTGAAAATTGGGGCTCCGCGACTCGCGGCAAAAACCCCTTTAAACTCCGCGAGTCGCGGAGGATGTATTTACAGCTCACACCCTTGGAGTTTCTTGCTGCCGACGGTTTTAATAATATATATATAATATATATATAATTAATATAATTAATTATATATTATATTATATTTATATACATAGTTAACTTGTAATTTTTAGTCCGTTGCGTCGAGCGTTAAGAGTTGACTCTGGTCCCGGTTCCGGATTTTCGAACGTCCTTGCGTACAATTTTATATTTTGTACTTTGCGTTTTGAATCTTGTACTCTTGTAATTTCGAGACGTTTCTTATCAATAATTGGAACCTTTTTGATTGTCTTTTGTACTTTTGAGCTTTTTGGTTGTTTGCGTCTTCAATTCGTCGAATCTGTCTTTTGTCTTCACCTTTTATTATTTAAACGAATATCTCTTGTAAATAGAACAATTGCAACTAAAAGCTTGTCTTTCTTGAGGAATAATGCTATGAAATATATGTTCGTTTTTAGCATTATCACTTGTCCTCGTCCTCGGCCACGTACTTGACCACGACCTCGTTGACTCGTTAGATGAGTCTTTTCACTGCTCTCTTCCTTGAAAGAGAGTTTTGCTTGTAAAACTTGCTCCAAAGGCTCCTTATTTTTCTTATTGAACCTCTCTTCATGGGCTTGTAGTGAACCCATGAGTTCATCGATAGTCATTGATTCTAGATCTTTAGATTCTTCGATGGCTACGACTATATAGTCGAATTTTGAATCTAATGATCTAAGAATCTTCTCAATGACTCTTACATCACTTAGAGTTTCACCATTCCTTTTTAATTGATTGACAACCGCCAAGACTCTTGTAAAATAATCAGAAATTGATTCTGAGTCTTTCTTATTTAAGGATTCGAACTCACCTCGTAGTGTTTGTAATCGAACCTTTTTCACCTTTTCAACTCCCTTGCGAGAATTCTCCAAGATCTCCCATGCTTTCTTGGCGGTGGTTGCACTTGCAATTTTCTCAAAAGCTCCATCATCTACACTTTGTTGGATGGTGGAAAGAGCCTTTTGATCGTTGGTCTTCAATAGTTTTTTCTCCTTGCTGAGAGAACATTTTTCAGTAGGTTCCTCATAGCCTTCCTCCACAATCTCCCATAGGTCTTGTCCACCTAGGAAGGTCTTCATTTGGATGCTCCATCGATCATAATTATCCTTTGTGAGGCGAGGAAATGTGATGACATTGTTGGCCATCATCTTGTCGAACCAAGCTCTTGATACCAATTTGTTAGAAATAGGAGGTTATGTGTATATTATTTGTGGAAGAGATGATTGATGATTTAGATGTTTGATTGATCTTGAAGGCTTTGTTTATTACTTGATTTGCTTTGCTTTGCTTGATTACAAATGAGGGGTGAAGCCCTCTATTTATACTACTCAATAGAGTAGTCTAGAACTCTCCATCATCTACTAATATCTAGATATTTTCTAAGTATTATCTAGATATTTCCTAAATATTATCTTAGATATTTTACAAGATGTTTCTACTCACTTTCACTACTAGATATTACAAGAAGTTTCTAAATATTGGACTACAATCTTGATCCATATACTTGTATACTTGCAAGCCCATATCCAAAACACATAGCCCAAAATCAAGTTCAACTTCCAACAGATTCAACAGCATCAGGAGGTTCTCTTTCTCTAGTAAGCCAAATACACCCTTACTCGCAACAATCATGATAACATATATTTTCCCGAGTAGATGTCTTCATACGCTCTTCATAGTATAAGTTTGCATCACAATGACAACAAACATAAATACAGTCACTTATGTCCTCATAAAAAGAAGAGACACCTGACATTTGCAAAACAATGGATGTACTAAAATACCATAAAGTAAATATAAATACAATAAAATCTACCACCGCAAAATTAACGTATCTCCAACACTTGAAACTTGACCACCATGATAATTAACCATAGGAAAGACATACGCAGTAGGGTTAACTAATTGAGCAGATTGACTCTGTATAACTTCTACAAATAAAAATAACATAGTATAACACATATAAGCTATTAAAAACAAAAAAACAAAATTGAATACTGTAAACAAATTAGTATGTAAAAATATAATCATGTAAAACATGTAATAGATTGAAAAGAGAAGGGTATATTACCAGGATAAACTGTTGAACGCGAAATGCTAGAAGAAGCACCATGAGTAAACCGAACAACATAAACCAAGTTCGCCCAGACATAACAAAAGAAGCATAAGGAACAGGAAATAAACTCCAAGTGAGATTACGACTACGTAAGATGTTCCTAGTAGAAGTTTGTCCCGAAGAAACAGCAGCCATGTCAGAGTCATCACTACGCTCACCAACAATCCCACTAAAAGCAGACTTATCTTGAGCAAACCTTCTATGACGTTTTGCACTTGCCATGTGGGAAGCGAAACGAAATGTAAAAGACCGAGCATCAAAATAACAAAATATAATTCATAACCATTATTGATCAATACCCAACGGGAAAAACAACAGCAACACATAATTCAAATAACATACCCAAATACACAATGCACTTAAAAAACATTTAAAAAGCATGAAGAAAGACTACAAACAATGGAAAGGAAAACAATGATAAAAGAGAAGGAAATTACTTATGAAACGAACGACCATGAAAACTTTTATTACAACTGATAGAAATAGGAAATTCAAGTATCTGATGTGGTACTAAACATACAATAAACTGATTAAAAAAAATACAATCATACAGATTAAAAAAACAAACAAAACCCAAAGTTTTTTACGTGTATACAGATCCACAAATGTATGTATGTTTTGTTATGTTATTGTTTGCATTATTTTTCTACATTACTAACGTCTGACTATGTTAACCATATACATTTCGACTTCAGCAAGCAAAACACAAACAACCTAAAATATTTTTATGAAATACATTGAACAAAAAATGACGCGAAAAATTATAAATATTGCCTTGGTTCGCTCGAATTTGGTCTTTCAGAGTTTTATTAATTCGTTTGTATTATCGCTATATAATGTTTACCCTAATTCTCGATTGATTGGTGCAGGTTTCCCCCTTTATCGTTCTATAGTCTTTGCCCTAATTCATTAACAAATTCATCATAAAGAATATGAGTCTTTACCTCAAACCATTAAATATACAAATTCCTAACAAAAGCAAAAATTTACCAGGTAGAACGACGACATAGACAATAGCGGTGCGTGTGACGGAGTGGCGGTGGAGACGACGTTGACGGTGGCAGCGGTGGCGTTTATCAAGCGCTGACGGAATATTCAGTCCATTACAACTTAGCTACTAATTATTAGGGGTAAAAATTAGGGTTTCTGCTGCCATCACAATCTTCTTCGTCATGACCACGGTCGCTGACGGAAATATTCAGTCCATTACAACTTAGCTACTAATTATTAGCGTAAAGAGGTGAAGGGAAAGAATAGCCGCAATCGAATCGAACGTCATATATAGCAGCGACCGTGGTCATGACGAAGAAGATTGTGATGGCAGCAGAAACCCTAATTTTTACCCCTAATATGGGAAGTGGGTCACCACGATGGTGATGGTCACGGTGAAACAAACCTTATTTTTAGTTGTAGGCGATGAAGGTGGAGTTAGGTTTCTGAGAGGGGTGATTGATTCAATGAAGATGGCGGTGGTTATTGGAGAAGGAATGGAGTAGGTGTTGGAAGGGAGGGGAAGTGGAAGGCAGGAGAGAGGGCCGAGGGTTTTAAAGGGAGGAGCTGAATGTCGTTTTGTATAATTTTATGGAGTTTACGACGAAAATGTAGGCGGCAAATATTTATGAAATTATAATTATAATATAATTATAATTATAATTATAATATAATTACTAATAATTCCATGATTAACTAATCAATAACCACCACGACGAAGAAGATTGTGATGGCAGCAGAAACCCTAATTTTTACCCCTAATATGGGAAGTGGGTCACCACGATGGTGATGGTCACGGTGAAACAAACCTTATTTTTAGTTGTAGGCGATGAAGGTGGAGTTAGGTTTCTGAGAGGGGTGATTGATTCAATGAAGATGGCGGTGGTTATTGGAGAAGGAATGGAGTAGGTGTTGGAAGGGAGGGGAAGTGGAAGGCAGGAGAGAGGGCCGAGGGTTTTAAAGGGAGGAGCTGAATGTCGTTTTGTATAATTTTATGGAGTTTACGACGAAAATGTAGGCGGCAAATATTTATGAAATTATAATTATAATATAATTATAATTATAATTATAATATAATTACTAATAATTCCATGATTAACTAATCAATAACCACCACGACGAAGAAGATTGTGATGGCAGCAGAAACCCTAATTTTTACCCCTAATATGGGAAGTGGGTCACCACGATGGTGATGGTCACGGTGAAACAAACCTTATTTTTAGTTGTAGGCGATGAAGGTGGAGTTAGGTTTCTGAGAGGGGTGATTGATTCAATGAAGATGGCGGTGGTTATTGGAGAAGGAATGGAGTAGGTGTTGGAAGGGAGGGGAAGTGGAAGGCAGGAGAGAGGGCCGAGGGTTTTAAAGGGAGGAGCTGAATGTCGTTTTGTATAATTTTATGGAGTTTACAACGAAAATGTAGGCGGCAAATATTTATGAAATTATAATTATAATATAATTATAATTATAATTATAATATAATTACTAATAATTCCATGATTAACTAATCAATAACCACCATTTGACCTCCAATTGTCATTACCACGTTTCCCTCACTCACACACACACACACTCCAAACACTTCCAGATCCACTACCACCAGCACCATGCCGGAATCTCCACCACCGCCGACGTCGGAACAACAACTAGCAACACCGTCAAAGCACTACATCCACACTCGCCGTGAGCCATTCGAACACGGCCTAATTCCTCTCCAGAACCTCATCTTCACTGACGCAACACAAACCCTAACCTCACTCCGTGACAAGCTTCTTCAAAATCCGGTCGATAAAGACCACCCGCACCGAATTAACTCAACCGTTTTTGCTGAAACTTTACAGATCTCACATGAACACGCGCGCCTCATGTTTGAAATCATTGCGTCCGTACATCATTCTGATTCGGATCCGGTTGTGATTGCTAAACCTAATGAGATTGATTCCGTTGGTGTTAATGTGTATGATCTAGTTATTTTTTTGTATATTCAATCGTATAAGCGATTGCTTCCTAAAGGACATAGGGATTCTGCTGCTGTTGCTGACGTCTGGCCATCTACTTCTGCATTTGATGGATTCTTATCTGCTCTTACACCGTTACAGGTCATATTATTTTGCTATATTATTATTATATATATAGATATATAGATAATAGATATGACGCATTGATAGGAATATAAGATCGATGATGTGGCATATAAGGCCTAATGATCAATAGTGTAATTGGGTGAGTGGGTGATATTATGTATATGTTGCTTATATGTGATTTATGAAGCTTCGTTCGGATGGATTGAATTAAATAAAAAATAGGAGATTGATTAAATTGGTCTGTCACTTATTTAAGTTTGTGGAGGAGTTGTTACACTGTTTCAGTCTTTTGCAATGTAGCGTCAAATGTCAATATGTTGTTACTGTTATTAAGTTATTCAGTCTGCTAGAGCAATGGAGCTATGGCCCCGTTTGTTTATTTTCTTGTTACGTTCTGAACATATTTAATGTCGGTTATGAATTGATATCATGGTTTGATTATCAAGTTATACGTTTCCAGCAGATTTTTTTTTCTGCATGGTTCGATATTGTTTGAATATCTGTTTGCATCTTAGCTATAATTATTATGTGGAAGTTTCTTACATAAGGTAGTATGATGATTCTAATAAGCGCTCATGGAACTTGACCCGCCGAGAAACATACCAGTTTGAATAGACCCTTTATGATTTAGAACCACCTTTCCCGATATGGACTTGTACACTTTTGCTATATTGTTCGTCTAAGCTGGTGGATTGGATGTATGCATGCATACATGCATGATGTGCACATATATTGTTTTTATTTTGAAACTGACACAAAGTTGGTATTGCAATAATCAGCTTGCATGCAGCAATGTTCGTAGGGCTATGCCATCACAATCTGATGAAGAAGCTCATCAATTATCCTATCTACAAAAGCATCTTGGCAACATAATATCTCTATTGTCTGACTCAGTAGAAAATCAAGCTGAAGGCGAAGATTCATTGGTTCGTCTAAACTTACCTTATGATAATATATCAATAATATCAAATTGCAATATTATCTTAGGAATATCTTTATAAGTTCTAATCACATTCCGAAAGATGTACTTAGGAATCGTTTTCTTTTTTTCTGAATTTGCCTTTGTTTCCATTTGTCTCTGTTTGGGAAGGGGTGTATGATTTTATGTCTCCTAGAAACAGACCAATTTTCAGATTAAGTGACAAAGAAGCATCATTTTTACTTACTGAATTAAGAGTTGTACAAAAGCAGCTCATTAAGTGGAAAGTAAACAGGCCCTTTTTTAACGTGTCTTAAATTGTTCTTGTTTGCTGTTCAGATTTCTGTTGGCTTTCTTACTTTTATGAGGCTGTAATTTTTGCAGGTTTTGACAATGGAAAATTTTGAACATCTATCATTTCTGATGTATTTCGGCGATAAACGATCAGAGAAAATTTCATTGAGCCAGAATGCTCCTTTTTTTGCTGATTCAGATCCCGATATGCCGGCTGCTCCGGTTCCTGCGTCACAGGTTCACGATTGGCTTGAACAGAATATTTCTTCTGCCTTGGAACACATCTCTGAAAAAGTTGCTGCAAAAGAGAAGGGGACCCCTAATGCTTCTGATTTGGATGCTACGATGGCTGATATCAATGCAAACACGCCTAAGGCCTCAACCAGTTCCAGTCATATAGAGGGTATCTCTAAGCAATCATATGTCAAGCAAACATCTGAACTGAATAGTTCTTTTGTAAAGGTTAACTTTTATCATTTCTCTCAATTCATGTACTCGAATAATCGTTTATATCTAATTTGAATGCAATTTACTTTCTGCAGGTCATTAATTGTCATGAATCTGTTATATATCTATTAGCTCCTATGAAATATGTCACAATATACGGATGCTCTGATGCAACTATAGTGCTGGGGCCCGTTGGAAAGGTAATCATATAATTTTTTTGCTAATTTTATCACAAAACACTCTTCGGTAACATCAACCTTTACCAGTTATTTTTAAGTTACTATGTGGTATGGTATAGTGTTGTTATATAGGTTGCATTGTTTGTTTTCTTCCTCAGGCTGTAAGGATTGAACATTGTGAGAGAGTTCATGTGATTTCAGTAGCAAAGCGTATATGTATTGCTAATTGCCGTGAATGCGTATTCTTTTTGGGGGTAAATCAGCAACCACTTATTGTTGGTGATAACCATAAGCTGCAGGTATGTTTCAATTTCGTAGTTCAATCACAATCTAATTTCTTGATGCACTGGCACTGCTATTATGGTGTAAGTTATATAAACCATTTGGTTTTTTGATGCACAGGTGGCACCATATAATACGTTCTATCCACAGCTGGAGGAGCACATGAAAGAAGTTGGTATTGAAGCTAGCCCTAACAGATGGGACGAGCCTATTGCACTTGGTTTAGTTGATCCACACGATTCAATATCACATCCTGCTGGTGTATCAGATTGTCAAACTGAGTCTGCTACTCACTTAGAACCTGATCAGTTTACCAACTTATTGGTACGCTCATATGTGTGTGTGTGTGTGTGTCTATATATTCACACACATACTTGAAATTTCGGGTAGCTCCGTGAATTTGGAAAAACTGGTAAAGTTCTTTGGGTAATATTTGGTATAAAATATATTTTTGTTTCTGTTGCAGATTCCCAATTGGTTTGAAGGCGATGAATCTGGGTCCACAAAAGACAATCCATTTCCGTTGCCTGATTCGTAAATGTCATCTCAAAAGAAAAATGTATGTTTAATACCTCATTCTGTTATGAGTCATAATACTATAGGTGGAAGATGCGATGGTTGGGCGATGGGTAGTTTTTTGTTACAGGCTGGTTCGGGTTGAACATTTCATATTTTATCAGTAAGTCACATATGATAACAGAGGATATTACTTCAGTTACAATATAATTTTTGATTAAAATTAAAATGGTTATGGGGTTATATGTGTCAAGAGATACATTATGGGTGACTTTCGAGCCCCTCTGCCCCTGTTGTTTTTGTTATAAAAAGACAAAATTGCACGATTGGTCCCTATATTTTACATCAAATGAAGTCGTTGGTCCCTGATCTTTTTTTTCAAATTGGTTAGTCCTTGTGGTTTACAAAAGGGTCGTGGGTGGTCCATGTGGTTGTTTTTTTAATGGGCGTGGGTGGCCCCTATCAGTGTTTACAAAATGGGCGTGGTTGGTCCATAGTCAAATGGACACTAAGCATAACCTTCGCCCCTAAGCCAGTAGGTAGCCACTCCCTTCTCAGGGAACCGTACGTGAGACTTCCGCATCATACGGCTCCGTCCCGAGCTTCCGTCGTCGGCCTTGTCATTAGACCACTATCTATGCATGTATTTTCAGCCTGGACTCTATAATCTTTTGCTTCTCGGGTGGTGGCGAACAATGCTGCTTGCGTTGCGGGAGATGTCCGCCCGTAGGGCCCGGCCTGCTTCCCGCCCGAAAGAACCACTCACTAGCTAGCCGGACTAGTGGGGGGCCTATCTGGAGACATACTGAAAACCATGCCTTTCGAACCAAACGCAACGGCCGTCTTCCAAATCGAAAGAAAAAGGGGGAAGAAAGATGGAGTGCAGCCTGTAGAGCACATGTAACGCACAGTCGGGTTGCTCACGCAGCGGATCCTGTTAGGGACCACCCATCAGACATTTGTAAACCAGAGGGACCAACCACTTCGAAAAAATTTGATGTAAACTACAGGGACCAACCGTGCAGTTTTGTTTTACAAAACACTCATTGGATTAGGACTTACTTTTCGCAGGACAAGAACTTGGTGGAGGTGAAACAGATTATGAAAGAAACACAACTGGAAGACAGCATAAAGCGGGAGCTATCAGCTGCGCTACACGTGTACTTTAAAGACTGGTTATATGGTACTTCCTTTTTCTATATATTTAATTTTAATACTAATGTGTGCTTGAGTTATGCAATATTATCGTTTTCAACATATTATCAACTCGGTTGTTATATAATGTTGCAGCCTCTGGGAATGTTAGGCAACTTTACTGCTTACAAGAAGAATAACAATGTGAAATGAAGTTGGAAAGTGATATAAAAACTTAATTTGCAACATTTTTGGATTAACAGTAGTGCAACTATAGATTGTTTTTTGGTATATGATTTTGCCAACTCATTGTAATTTTTTAATTATATTATTGCATTTTTTCATATATAGTTATATCAAATTTGTGATGAGTTGCGGTGCTCTGATTCTCTATGATACCACTTTGAACTGTTTTATTGTCTTTTTTACTCAATTGTTTTTTATGAATATGAAAAAAGCAGGATGTAAAACAAATTGAACACGTGTGGGTTCAGTCACTTGCATTACGTTAACTCAGAAACATATTTGGTTTTGGTTTCGGTTTTGCCTCCAAAATTTTCAAAACCGAAGAAGCTGATGAAACCAAAAATCGAACCGAAGAGCACCCTGATTATAGTTGACTATGAAAGCAAAAATGTGATTCCAAGTGCAAGCCTTCACCTTTACATTGAAGCATCCCTAATCTATCGTTATGACTGAACTCCGCCAAACATATTACACACATCTCGCCTTCGACATCTTCATGGCAGTTTATTCATTCCAAATTCTCGCGGTTATCTTCTTTGTGGATCCACTGTGGCATGTAATCTATGTCATCTTTAAAAAAAATCATTAGCATAAACTGTGTCCCCATCTTCATTGAGTTCATAATACTCATTGGGATATGATTGTTAGTGAGTTTGATTGTAAGAATGGAGCTACGAATTAAGTTTGAAGGGGTCAAACTTCACATTATTTTAAGGTACATTTTTTTTTTTTTTGAAAGGCTACAATTTACACACGAAATCACGAATATTTACATCTCACTGCCTCAAGTGAGTATGTTAACTTATTTTTAAGTATTTTAGTCTTATTTATATAACTAGAATATGGCCAAGCCCGTTTCGCTGAGCTAAAGTGCATTGCTGCTGACGAAATAAATATCGTTATATATAAAAGTATATGTTTTCGGTTAAAATATCTCGTATTACTTTTAACCAAATAAAAAAATCAACCACAAAAAATTCAGTTAGACCTAACAAATGCGATTAATTTAAATTTTCATAATTTAACCAATCAAATCCACATAATTTAGTTGTTTAAATTGTTAGCACAAACAATAATTAGTAAACAAAAGTAAATAATATTTGTTATGTATAACTCATTTATGCACATTAATAACATCTAATAAGTTATCTTTATGAAGCTAATGTTGAGTAAGAAGTGGGGGAAAAAATTGCTTAGAAAAAGAAAAAAAGGGGCTAGAAGCCTAGGACTCGAACACGGGTCATTTATTTTAACAACTCATGAACTTACCAGTTGATGTATCAATCACTCGTTATTATAAGCTGAGTTTATTTATTTATTATACATATGTTTTTCTCCGTTTCGAATATAGTTAGTTGCGTTTTGTTCGTAAAATTATTTCGAGTTGAACGGTGATAACGGAGAAGTGTAACTCGCGACGAAAAAAGAGATAAATTCCGTGAAAAAATTGGGTGAGTTTTATCTAATAATTATTTATTGAATTAGGAAGTTACATTTTGTAGCCCTCAAGTTACATTTCAAATACAACTTTAAACCTTGTAAAGTAACACTTTTTACCCCTAAGCTTTAATTGTTTTGATCATTTTCTTCCTTAGCCTAAACGCCAAAAAAAAAAAGTGGGGTTTAAAACATAAAACTACAAAACAACCTTTGACTAGTATAGAGATTGATGATAAGCTTCAATTATATTGTTGGAAGGAGCTTATTTGTGAAGATTATATGCCTATATTAGATGGAGATCAAAATTAGCTAAAAATTTTTAGTTTATTTGCTCATAAAGCAAGACCGAAGAACTGAATCGTCAACTCATTCAACTCAATGTCACATCAGCAGTTCATGAAAATGACTGAACATGGTCAAATCGTAAACTGAAAAATTGAACTTTTATGGGTTCTTATTTACGAGTACTTTTATAACAAACTAAAAAAACTTTGGCCCCACAATGAGCCGTCTTCCTTTGTCTCCATAAAGACCCTTCCTCTGAAGACACAAAGATTTAGCGATGTGAATGGTGTCTTTCCAGAAACACTTCGTCTTCAGAGATATATGACGCGATTGTCACTTACTTCAGTAACACACTTACTGCAGATATAGAGCATACTCACATAAGAACCGGCACACTATCAAGATAGGTTGAACCATTTGGGACCTAGTCTCTGAAAATAAAGGTGGCAAAATAATTGGGTTAACCTCGGGTTGTTTTGTCTGTTGCTGCCTCTTGGGTGGCTGGAAGTGTTAGGATATTAGGACCCAAACAACGCAAGTGATTCTTCAAGATCACTCACCCACTTAATGAACGAAAGAATATAAATGCGAAAAAGTAAATCGACACAAGATATAACGTGGTTATATGCAATCGTTGTGATTGCTTTAGTCCACGGACCAACTAGAGATCGTTTATTTACTGAATATTTGAGAGTGGTGTGTTGCAATGAGATACAATGAGCTCCATTTATAGGAGAAACAAGAACACTTAAGAAACTAGCAAGGAATCTTCATCATGACAAGTAATTATCATGTTTGCCAACTAACTAGCTTTACACCCTTGAATTAGCATGATCACAGCCTCAATTCAAGGTGTAAAGTATTCACTTTGCACCTAACGCAAAAGGAGAATCAAACAAAATCGGATCCCACATGAAAAAAGGTTGCCAGCTGCTGCCAGCAAACGTGCGCGCCGTGCACACTTAAACGTGCGCGCCGTGCACACTCCCAAACTTCGAGCAAGCCTTCTGATCAAAACTTCTCTAGTGCGCGCAGGGAGCGCGCTGCGCACCATCACCGCGCACAATCAACTTGCTCTGTTTTTGATCTGTTTTTCTCTGTTTCACGTGTTGAAACATTTTTTTTTCCTCGTTTTGTATAAATGTCTCCATACTCTAACAAATCTCCCACTTTGAGACTTTGAATAAAACTCCAATCATATCAATGAATTAACCAAGAACATTAAACCACCTTCGATTACCGCCAAATACCATTTGGGACACGCACGCTCAACACATACTTCGGATGAGTAGACTTTCGATAAAAGGTCTTCAATACTACTTGTTAAACTTGTAACACCATTCACATCTCTAGTTGGGGTCTTCTCTCATCAATTCATGAGAAGACCAATTGAGGTAATGCAAAACCTCAATTTCTCCATACTCTAACAGGAAGCTGGAGCTGCAATTAAATGACGTACCCATAAAAAATTCGATCTAGGATATCACTTGCACAAAATTATCCAGAAATCATTCAATGGTATCAATTTGAAATCTTGCTCATCTCTGTTTAAAATCATCACTTATTAATCTTTTGGTATTTCACACATGCATACAGAAACAAGTCCAAAAAGAAAAGAAAAGAAAAAAATACTTGTTCAGTCAAGAAATTGCTGTGTATTTATTTCAGCAGCACCACAATTATACCAACACCAGCAAAATGAGAGTACATTTTACATCTCCAAAACAGAGAATACAGAAAATATTGGAAAACTTCGATCAGTTATCACAGTAGAAAGACCGCAACAGTACTCAATTGGCATCGACCCGTTTCTTTGTAGTATACGGGTAGTACTCTTTACCCGTATCCATTCTTGTAGTCTGCCCACCAACATCAATAAATGCAGATGTAGCTGCAAGTGCAGCCCCAGCAGATATTGCAGTTGAAATGCTCTTACCTACATAACAAAACATTTCATTTCATTTTAATTTAAAAATTCAACCAAAAGACAATATCAGTAATCCAATTATGTTATTGTTAGATGTATCCTAAGATTCTGAAACTAGTAAAATGAGCAATTGGATGACCTGATTTTATGATATCTCTACATAAAAGTTAAGTAAGCAACAAAATACTAACCTTTAAACCCAAGAATAGTAGCACCAGCAACGGCCCCACCAACGGCTCCATTAACAAAGTCTCTCTTCATTCTATAGTTCTGCGTCAATTGCTCTACACCAATAAAGACCCCACCGATAGCGGCAAAAGTCAAACCATGGTTACCCATCATTTTCAGGGTCCTAATCAAACCAGGTAAGGCAACGTTTCTCTCAACACGAGGCACATCTAACCAAGTAGCAACTACAGTACCCCAAATTGTTCCAGCAGCAAAACCATAAGCTGAACCTTTCATAGTTTTAGTCAATGCTGAATCTTCTTCCTCTAAGTATTTACGATCTGTAGGATCCATATCTTTCTTTCTACTAACACACATACGAACATTAACCACATTTAGGTTGCATTTGATAAACTGAATGATTTAGCGTTGAATGGTTCAAAATCTGAATCTGAATGATTCAAAGCCTTTGAATAAAGTTTGTTCTGACTGAAAATAAGCTGTTTGATAATCATTTTGAATGAACGATATTAACTGACTAAAATTACCTTAATAACGTGTTACATGAATAAAAAATTCGACATTCATGTTAGTTAAGTGTTCTGGCTATGATTTGAGGAGAATATTACTTAAAATTTAGACTCTTAATGGTTAAGAAAGTGTTTTAGCTCTGAATGGTTCAACACTGAATTCTGAACCATTCAGCATCGTATGTCATTCAGAGGCTAGAAACAAACGCACTGAATGAATGTTGAATGGTTGTGAATGGTGAATCATTCCATTAAGAGGCAAACAAACACACCCTTAGTGACAGATATATTGGAACATACAAGCTATAATACGTAATTCGATTAATAATCGATCCAATAGAATTTATAAATGAAGAATTTAAGCTAGTAACATACATACTAACAACTACCAATTAATTTCAGGATCACATCAAGGACCTTTGAATTAAACATATACGAAGTTAAAATGACATAAAAAAAGTACAATTGAAAGTGAATTGATCTAATTTAAGTAATGATAATGTAAACCCTAGAAAATATGTATGTACAGATCAATCAGTATACTACAATGAAAATGATAATAGTATAAATATATATGTGATTAAGTGTGATTACTAGGGTTGGGATAGATTACTCACCGGAGCTCTGCGTCGGAAAATGTGATCGGATTGGCAGAGAACGCAAGGGGCAAACGATGAGTGATTTAGTAATTGGGGGATTGATGCAGTATGAACCCTGGTTAGGTTATACACACATATACACTAGTAGTTGGTTAATTTAAATTATACGTTTATATACATTCAAATAATAACTTTTTCAATTTAAATTGAACTATTTATATTTTATTTTACTAGGAATATTCATTTAAGTCCATAAATTAAGTTGAGATTCAAGGGACCAATGAGAGCGCGACATGTGTCGCGAGAATCACATGTGATTGAAAAAAAAAATTCAAAATTTTTTTCTTCGAAATTTAAAAAAAAAAAAATTTTTTTAAATTTTTTTTTTTACAATCACATGTGATTTACCTGCACAATCACATGTGATTGAATTGTACAATCACATGTGATTGGATTTGTCATGCATAATCACATGTGATTGGGTTTACAATCAAATGTGACATGTGATTGACATGCATAATCACATATGATTTTTTAAAAAAAAATTCGAAAAAAAAAAATTTCGAAAAAAAAAATTCCAAACAAAAATTTTCGAAAAAAAAATTTCAAAAAAAAAAAATTTTTCGAATTTTTTTTTTAATCACATGTGATTTTCGCGCCACATGTCGCGTTCTCATTGTTTCCTTTATACAACTCTTTATTTTACACTCAAATAATACTCGTAACGTTTAAAAGTATACATGTAAATATAAAAAACTACAATTAACGTAAACATAAAAAAAATATAAACATGATTTGATGAACTTTGACTAAATTCAGTTGTGGCAAATTAGTTATATAAACTTCTATTGAATTTATTTTTTTATAACGACTAAACTTATACCGACTAACCGCTTTGTAAGCAGCACAGAGTGTAAATCTCCGTAGTCATGAGAAAGAATAACTTTTTTTATAAATTCAATTGATAGTCTATATATCTACAAGTCTACAACCATGCAAATACACATACATATACCTAAACATTTTGCGTCTTATAAATTTCTTTTATTAATATGATTAAAGGCTTAACTCCCAGACTCACTAATTAATATTGTAATGATACATTTTGTATGTAAGAAATGGATTGAACTTTCCTATTCATAACTTAATTATTGGGAGCTGATTCGTACACCACCATTTTTAGCCATACACCACTAAATGTGCATTGTAGTATTGTATAGTACAATAGTTTAAAGCACAATTAGTGGTGTATGGCTAAAAACTAGTGGCGTACGAATCATCACCTATAATTATTACCTGTAAGTAACTAGAAGGGGGGGTGAATAGTTACTTAATACGTTTTTAACAATTTTTCGATTGATCACCAAATTCGATTTTACTTTGATCAACCAACTCAACTCAAACTTGATGTGTGTAGTGTATATGTTCAAAATGATAAATGAAGTAATGTAAAGAACATAGACACAATGATTTATAGTGGTTCGGGTGGATGTTAACTAATCCACTCCCCGATTACACTAATCGGGATTTGTTGCTTCACTAAGCACTTTTCTCCAAACCCGGTGGAGATCCGATTTACAAGTCTTCAATCTTCTTTAGTAGACAACAAACCTAATCTTTCTATCCCTTTGAAAGATCAACTCTAACCTACATCAACTTGTCTCCACCTTGGACAAGTACTAATCTTCAAATGAGATTAATCAACTTCCTAAGTCCCTTTAAGGAAGTAGATCACTAAGCTAGCCTATGCTTCCACTAATTGAAGTTACAAGACTCATACACTCTGCAATGATGGTCCTAACACAATACTAGGACATACATTACATTAAGTAAACTCACAAGGTAAATGATTTTAATTAGTAAGTTTACAACAACCCAATTCTATATCTATAAGATCATAGAATCTTCTCTTGCTTGATCACATTTGAGTAGTAATTGATGCACTTGTGATAACTGGAGATAAGCCTTTTAAATGTGCAAGAGGGTCAGCTTCAAATGCTCTTAAATGTTTGCCTTTTATAGTGGGATTCAAAAAATAGTCGTTGACACACGGTTGCCTGCACGGTCGATCGTGGTGCGACCGTACGTGCTCCAGTCCAAAATTGGTATCCGTTGTATAGCCGTTTGACTCAGATTTGAACACCACATTTTGGCACCTTTACTCCTTCTAGCACCTGCAAAAAAAACCAAACATCCTATACAAGTACTATATGCATTAAGTGTGTGAGATTTGGTCTTATTGCATGAAAGTGACTAATCATTCCAAAAGTGGCAAATCCAACATTCTTGGAGAAGTGTCTTGATTGATATTTAGGGAAATTTCAGATTGGTCAAGACTTAGTTAGTCACTTTAATGCTCTTGGTTCAATTCTAAAGGCTAGTCACTATATCATTAACTCCCTAGTTCCAATTAATCACAAGTCATGTTTCATTTGAGTTTAGTTAGGGATTAATTGAATAATGTCTCTATAAGATAATCATGAAGTGTGTAGATACATTAAGGTTAAGTTATTCTTGATCAAGCAATCATACTTAGTTACTTAGACTAGACCAAATAGACAATTGACTATAGTTTCATTGTGAACTATTTTACACTTAATCTATTGGAGTAGGTTAGTTACTTGAATCCTAACTAATGAGCACATGGCAAACATATGAATTAAGTTGACAAGTTTTTGAGTATTAAGCATATTAGCAAGTATCAAGTAATACTCACATAGCAAGAGATAGTTATTCTAAGATCAATCATGTGGATACTTGTACAACTTATAATTCAAGTACTTAAAAAGTATAATGTGCAATATAACACATTACATGATTAATGTGTAAGCACACATTAATGTCCAACACATGCACAAGGAAAGAGCAATCTCTAGTTGGGACTTGGTGACTGTGACGATCGCTCCAAATCCATATGGACAATACGTCATTCATCGATTCCATTGAGAGGTATTTGACCTCTATATGATACGTTTTGTAAACATTGCATTCTTTTGAAAAGGCACACCATATATTAATATTTAAATCAAAGGTTTTCGACATCTGATGATTTCTACATATAGACAATCATCGTAATATAATAGTTTACAATGATACTTCCGTTGACAATGCAGTCAAAATAAGATACATGGTGATGATTTGGTGAATGCAACGTTTCCTTGAAAAGCATGCAAGACTCCATGCACATAGCTTATCTAACATATAAGCAAACAGCGGAAGACTTCTATAGAACCTGAGAATAAACATGTTAACAAGTGTCAACACAAAGGTTGGTGAGTTCATAGTTTTAGTGTTTCGCATAATCTGTATTTAAAAGTGGATCACAAGATTTCAGTTGTTTCATCCAGAAACGTTTATCAAAATATTCTACAAAATTGAGCACCCTGGTAACTAAGCTTTAACATCTATAATAAGTCCCCCTGTTTTAACATACATGCAACCAACATGTACAATACACGCAAACCAACGTATATTAACTCAAATAGCATACGTCTGTTTTATAGTTCAGGCTCGGGTTTCTATACCTGGAACAGACGGGGATGTCAAGCCATATGGATCCATATATAACTACTCGCGCCCACCAGTACTTATAACCGGCAGTTACTAGTTACCAAAGCTAAGGGATTTTCGGTTCAAACTCGGTGTAGAATTTAGTATGTACTTTTATCCATTGCGTTTAAAATAAAGTGCATGTATTCTCAGCCCAAAAATATAGATTGCAAAAGCAATTAAAAAGAGAGCAAATGAAACTCACCTTAGCAGCACATAAAGTTGTTCATCGTAATGTGACCGAAACTCGGAATATCAAATAATCGTAGATATCAACGTATCAATATTGTGATTTCATATTGCAGGAAAGTACGTAGACGCAACGAAGATGATAAACACTAGGTTTGACTCACAAATATACCCCCGAACATTACCCATAACCTCCTTGGCAATAACCCATAATTTCCTTAGCTCTATCCCGCTCGAAAACCCATTTCAAAAGTGACCCGCTCTTGGCCTCGTCGTAGTATTTTATGTACTAATACTACTAATAATAATAGGATTAATAATAATATTAATCTTATTAATAATAATAATAATAATAATAATAATAATAATAATAATAATAATAACAACTTAAATAAAATAAATAATATACGGAGTAATGATGGTGTAACACTGAACTGAAATTCGATGCTTTTATAGGATGTGGCCTGCAACAGTACCCCATGCGATCGCATGGGGTTTAGCCTCCTTGGCCATGCGATCGCATGGCTAGAGGATCCAGCTCACAAAATTTTGTCTCGTTGTTTGTCGACATATTATTTAATTATAAATATAATATAATTAATTTATATAATTAATTATATATTATATTAAATTCACGTGCATAGTGGACTTGTAATTTTTGTTCCGATAAGTCGTACGTTGTCACTCGACTTATGTCCCAGTTTCGGTTTCTCGAACGCATTTTCGTACGCTTAGAAAACTAATACATTACGTTTCGTGACACGTACCTTTGTCAAAATATAGCCTTAAATTATCCATAAACTGTACCACTCAAAGTATATCTTAAACTTTTGAGTGTTTTGGTCATTTACTTCTATAAATCATTGTCACGTAGTATATACATATACATATATACATTTTCATTTTAAAATAGTATTCTACTGTAGCAAAGTTACCGTAGCAAAGTTTTTTACTGTAGCAAATAGTGATTTTTGAAAACAATGTAGCTTTTCAGGTTCTATAGCAATTCAAAAATACTGTAGCAAATTAGTGTTTTACTGGTTCATCTTAAACGTTTTAGTTAACTTATCTAAATATTAATCAGATAATCAAACCAATAAGGTTAATGCACATTATCATTTTCATAACACTTTGTTACGTTTTCAAGTTATAGTATATATATGTATCTATTTACATATAATTGTTCGCGAATCATTGAGAACAATCGAAGGGTATTTGAATAGTTCAAAATTTTGAGATTCAACTTCATAGACTTTGCTTATCGTGTCGGAAACGTTAAAGATTAAGTTTAAATTTGGTCAGAAATTTCCGGGTCATCACAGTACCTCCCCGTTAAAGAAATTTCGTCCCGAAATTTGAGTGAGGTCGTCATGGCTAACAATAAAAATGTTTTCATGATGAATATGAGTTGATAAATAGAATTTTTATCACCGTTGAATAATATGGATAAAACAATCCAATTACTCGAAGCGTATGGGGGAAGTTATCGTAATAGAGTGAAATGGAGAATAGAGATGCGTTTTTAACTCTTGACGTAGTAACGATTGATTTCCGGAATTTAAGGAATAGAAAATCTTCATAATTTAAATAAGATTTGATTCTTCGGAATTTAAGGAAATTAGGATTTCCTTTGATTAAATGCGTAATCTGCCTCGATTGCTATGTCTGATATTTTGCTATAAATTGACCTCTTCCGTTTCATTTATTTTCACGACTCCTATAATATTCTTTCTTATTTCATACTTATAAAATATTTGTGAAAATGCTTCATCCAGTTCTGATTCTTGATATTTTCATGGCTATCATATCATTCATTCTTCTTTTTCATCTGCCACCAGAGGAGATTATTTTCTTCTACTATTACCTTGGGGTTATATTGTTTTTCATTCTCCCGTGTCTTTATATTGCTATACGCATTGATATACACGGTTTGTAATTTCGGAGTTGTTTTCGGGCTTTATATTTTCCATTATATTTCGGAGCTTCATGCTTTCGTTTTCTCTTCCCGACTTTAAGTCAAGCGAATAATGGTCCAGAATTCGTAGGTATGAATTTTGGAATGAACATAATTAATGTTCTAAGAAAGAAACGGTAATGGCACAATCTGACTTGTCAAATTACCAGAATACCTCGAAAAAGACCGAATCATCAAGAAAAATATTTTCTTGATATGTTTAGAGGTTAAATAGAATGAAAGAGTTATGTAACATGGTTCATGATGAGGGTATGATCTGTGAACCTTTATCACGTTCCATTAGAAACTCAGCATGACTTACTGTAATATAATCACGTTGATCAAGTGTCATTATATTATACTAACTCATGCTTCAATTCCCAACACTACTTCAAAAACATCCATTTTTCAAAATTTTCAGAAATTAGAAACTAAAATAGTTTCTTTTATGATGTAACACAGATAGCGTGAAGAGATAAATAATTTCGGATGATAATAGTTATGAAGATATCTTTAGAAATATCGAAGATATTTATAATGAAAGATATGATAATATCTTAGAATTTCTAATATCAAAGGATGATGAACAAGATTTGTTCATAACGGATTTTGATTCAGGAGCAAGGTATTCGTTAATGACTTCAGCGGATACTGAATCATTTGTATTCTTTGAAGGCGGGTTTAGTCTTTGTGATTTGTCCACAGCCTCCTTCATGGTCTGCTCAATCCATTTTCAGTTCCAAACCTTCTCTTTTTCTCAGCTTTACCACCATACTATTCTTTATCATCAAACTTTTGACTGTTAAGGTCGTTTACAGTTTTTGCTGCTTCATCAGCATTTTTTCAAAATTCGGAGAACTAGTTTCGCATTTTGGGTGTTTTTCAGAAACTTCACCTTCGAAGTAAATAAGTCTAGGAGATAGACATTATATGTATATATATAACTGTTGGTGTAGAATTGCTGCGAAATTCGAAATACTGATTGCTAATTCCCGGTAGTTGGTATGGCAATTACCGTTACAAGATGTGGATGAGTACATGATAGGGTTTCAATGAACAATTATAATGGTTTTTCGGAGAGACTTTAAGTCACAGATTAATGAATTTGCTGGTACATTTACTGTTAATGTGGTGGAACATGAAAAGTTCCCCAGTAACAAAAACGTATATGCCAAAGTTACAAGTCTGAAAGGTCGTCGTTGACTGGTTGAACGGTTGATAATACTGGATACTTTTGAAAAGGAATTGCAAGGTTATTTTCGGTAAAAACAATGCTAATGGATCTTGCACAGATTTAAAGTCAAAGTATAGCTTTGAAAGATGTAGAGATCTAAGAATGATGTCACCAGTTCAGAGTTATGACTTGGATTCTGATCCGTCAATATCAGAATATGTAATTGAATTTGTATGAAATCGATTGTATATCGTTGTGAGCATTGTTAATAATTTTTGAATCAAAGTTGAAGAATGTACAGTGTAACATATTAATTGCGAACTTATATATTTCCCGGGTATTACCTACCCGTTAAAGATTTCACAATTAATACTTTGTACAAAAGAATTTTTATTACCGTCTTTATGAAAATATATGTATGTATATTTTCTTCAGATGTAACACAGATTTAATGAGTTAATATCATATTAAGCTCATTTAATTTTCGGCTTGACTTAGAAATGATTAATCTCTAAAACATTAAAGATTACATAATCTTTGCGGAGTATTTTGCTAATGTAATTGATACTTCATTATTTATTCTTATTCCTCGGTGAAGGATGTTGATGCTCGTAAAATTTTTGTGAACCTTACATGGCACAGATGATGTTTTCTGGAAAGTTTCGAGTACATCGAAAATGAAAATGTAAAATCAATTATGTAATTGAATAATACACTTGGTTTATTATGAAATGGAATTCATTAAGTTGAAACAGAGATTGTAGTTAACAATGGTTAAGTTGTTAAGGAAGGATGTACATCATTGCATATTAGTAATATGAACTAACCTAGTAGTACCTACCAGTTAAGATTCACACGTAATAGCTTAGTACGAAAAGATTTATTTTGATTTCAAAATTCATATATATTAAATATACATAAAATTTCTTTAGGGGAAATGAGTTAATACTTCATCGGTTATTGTTGCTGGTATTTCTTGGTAACTATGATGCGTATGACGTTGATGTTCAAGGTACATATTGTGATGTTGAGGCTTGCTGTACGGATGTTGTTGGTGGTGGTAATGGTACTGTTGGTGTTGTTGTCGGTGGTACTGTTGATGCCGGTGATTCTGTTGGTGCTTGTAACCTTTGCACCATATTCTCCAAAGCTACTACCCGAGCGCAAAGCTCGTTGACTTCTTCTACTACACCAGGATGATTGGCAGTTCGGACGAGCGGATGAATAAGATCCAGAATTTGAGAGAGTATATGATCATGACGAGATATTCTGGAGATGAGAGAGAAAATGGTATTACGAACAGGTTCGCCGGTAAGTGCTTCAGGTTCTTCGCCAAGAGGGCAATGTGGTGGATGGAAGGGATCGCCTTCTTCTTGTCTCCAATAATTAAGTAGGCTACGAACCCATCCCCAATTCATCCAGAATAGATGATGGCTAATTGGTTGATCCATTCCGGTTACACTGTCTTCGGAATTCAGGTGAATATCCATATCGGAATAGCTGTCAGAGTTTAAGGAATTTGAACTAGATACGGGATCCATCTTGTATAATTAGGGAGATGATTTTTGATATGAATTAGATTATAGAATTTAGTTTGGTATTCTTCAATACATAATTTACATATGTATATATAATACCAAATTCCATAAATCACGGAGAAATTTTCGGAAGATGTCAGGAAAAGTTTACAGTAATAGATACGCTAAGATATGAATTTTGTCTATACACTATTCATGCAATCAATGCAGTAAAACGTGTCTAGACTAGGAATGATAAGCAAGTAATTTCCGACAAGAAATGATAAGCAAAACTTGTGACATGCAGACACGGTCGAAGTCCATACTTACTAATGCATTCTAACAACTATCAGTTAGACACACTCATGCAAGACCTGGTTCGCTAGGACCAAGGCTCTGATACCAACTGTGATGATCGCTCCAAATCCATATGGACAATACGTCATTCATCGATTTCATTGCGAGGTATTTGACCTCTATATGATACGTTTTGTAAACATTGCATTCTTTTGAAAAGGCACACCATATATGAATATTTAAATCAAAGGTTTTCGATATCTGATGATTTCTACATATAGACAATCATCGTAATATAATAGTTTACAATGATACTTCCGTTGACAATGCAGTCAAAATAAGATACATGGTGATGATTTGGTGAATGCAACGTTTCCTTGAAAAGCATGCAAGACTCCATGCACATAGCTTATCTAACATATAAGCAAATAGCGGAAGACTTCTAGGGATCCTGAGAATAAACATGTTAACAAGTGTCAACACAAAGGTTGGTGAGTTCATAGTTTTAGTGTTTCGCATAATCTGTATATAAAAGTGGATCACAAGATTTCAGTTGTTTCATCCAGAAACGTTTATCAAAATATTCTACAAAACTGAGCACCCTGGTAACTAAGCTTTAACATCTATAATAAGTACCCCTGTTTTAACATACATGCAACCAACATGTACAATACACGCAAACCAACGTATATTAACTCAAATAGCATACGTCTGTTTTATAGTTCAGGCTAGGGTTTCTATACCTGGAACAGACGGGGATGTCAAGCCCTATGGATCCATATATAACTACTCGCGCCCACCAGTACTTATAACCGGCAGTTACTAGTTACCAAAGCTAAGGGATTTTCGGTTCAAACTCGGTGTAGAATTTAGTATGTACTTGTATCCATTGTGTTTAAAATAAAGTGCATGTATTCTCAGCCCAAAAATATAGATTGCAAAAGCAATTAAAAAGAGAGCAAATGAAACTCACCTTAGCAGCACATAAAGTTGTTCATCGTAATGTGACCGAAACTCGGAATATCAAATAATCGTAGATCTCAACGTATCAATATTGTGATTTCATATTGCAGGAAAGTACGTAGATGCAATGAAGATGATAAACACTAGGTTTGACTCACAAATATACCCCCGAACATTACCCATAACCTCCTTGGCAATAACCCATAATTTCCTTAGCTCTATCCCGCTCGAAAACCCATTTCAAAAGTGACCCGCTCTTGGCCTCGTCGTAGTATTTTATGTACTAATACTACTAATAATAATAGGATTAATAATAATATTAATCTTATTAATAATAATAATAATAATAACTTAAATAAAATAAATAATATACGGAGTAATGATGGTGTAACACTGAACCGAAATTCGATGCTTTTATAGGATGTGGCCTGCAACAGTACCCCATGCGATCGCATGGGGTTTAGCCTCCTTGGCCATGCGATCGCATGGCTAGAGGATCCAGCTCACAAATTTTTGTCTCGTTGTTTGTCGACATATTATTTAATTATAAATATAATATAATTAATTTATATAATTAATTATATATTATATTAAATTCACGTGTATAGTGGACTTGTAATTTTTGTTCCGATAAGTCGTACGTTGTCACTCGACTTATGTCCCGGTTCCGGTTTCTCGAACGCATTTTCGTACGCTTAGAAAACTAATACATTACGTTTCGTGACACGTACCTTTTTCAAAATATAGCATTAAATTATCCATAAACTGTACCACTCAAAGTATATCTTAAACTTTCGAGTGTTTTGGTCATTTACTTCTATAAATCATTGTCACGTAGTATATACATATACATATATACATTTTCATTTTAAAATAGTATTTCACTGTAGCAAAGTTACTGTAGCAAAGTTTTTTTACTGTAGCAAATAGTGATTTTTGAAAACACTGTAGTTTTTCGGGTACTGTAGCAATTCGAAAATACTGTAGCAAATTAGTGTTTTACTGGTTCATCTTAAACGTTTTAGTTAACTTATCTAAATATCAATCAGATAATCAAACCAATAAGGTTAATGCACATTATCATTTTCATAACACTTTGTTACGTTTTCAAGTTATAGTATATATATGTATCTATTTACATATAATTGTTCGCGAATCGTTGAGAACAATCGAAAGGTATTTGAATAGTTTAAAATTTTGAGATTCAACTTCATAGACTTTGCTTATCGTGTCGGAAACGTTAAAGATTAAGTTTAAATTTGGTCAGAAATTTCCGGGTCATCACAGTGACTATCTTAAATGTATCTAAGTGTGTTTTAGGATTACAAGTCATTTCTAGTTTAACCTTGAGATCATGGTTCTTCATTTAGCCTTAATTAATCACTAAGTCATTTCTAATAGCAATCATTGTTTTAGTGAGATTGGCTTAAGTGTGTTGGCACTTGATGATCGTACTAAATATATCTAGATAAGAATTAAGATCACAAGTTGTTGATTAACACTTTTGTGTTATGCCTAATCTTGGTTAATTTGTCATTAAGATGTCATTAGGCGTAATTAATCACAATTAGTGTTTTTATGACCAAAACTCAATTGAGTATGGAGAGGGCATCTATTCTTAGCATGTTTAGAAAGGTTGCATGAATTATAGATGTCAAGAACTAGTCAAACTTTATTTGGTGAAAATCGGAGACAGAAGAAACTGCGGTCGCACTGTGGTTGACCGTGGTGGCGACCGTGCAACTTGTTTTCAGAAAACTACATTGCAATTCTGTTTGGGGCTTCATGGTTGACTATGCGGTCGACTGTACCTCGACCGTGTGTTTGCCTGAACTTTTAATTTCATTCTTTAACCTATGTTTGACTTGGTCGTTTGCAAGATAAAGTATGGATTAGTGACATTGCGTGTTTATGTTAAGATGTCAGTCATCACTTATGCGTATGTGTGTGTGTCATCATCAAAACATATTCTTTGGTTAATCATACTTAAGTTTATCATTAAGTGTATTAACCCACATTCAACCAACATTCTACCCCTTTTTGATGATGACAAACTTACAAGTGATGAGGGACATTTTTCTATAAATACTCAAGTGTTAACAATCACTTGTATCCATCGTTCTCCCCCTTTTGTCGAAGCAAAAAGGTTAGCTCCCCCTAGAACTAAGCTCGCCCTTAGAACAAAACTCCCCCTTAAATTGTGCACGTTGGAAAAACATATATATTAAAACACAACAAGTACACATTTTATTCAAAGCAAGCATGAAACATAGTGATGCATATATGAAAATATGCATAGAAGATATAGTAGAACAATCATAAGTTTGTTCTACATGGGATGAGATGTGCTTGGGTGAGATGAGCATTTTCCACAAACAAGATTGTTCAGAAAGCGTCGCAAGATCTTGTGAGTTCGACGATTCTGACGATGAAGAATGGACATTTGAGTGGAGGATAATAGTGCAATGAACTGGTCATCTTCCACACTATCATCAGATCCTATAACACTCTAGGCAGGTGTGTTCTCTCCTTCTGTTTCTTCGTTAAAAGGTCGAACTGAATCATAGTTGATTGGGAGGGAAGTTAGACCAACCGGATGTATGTCACGAACGCACAGTTGTGTGAAGAGCTTCGTTAAGTGTGCTCCATAGGGAAGACAGAGAGATTCATTGTACACCAGTCCATTCATACTTTTTGCCATGAATAGTGCCATGTTGACTTGAATTCGGTGTTGGAGACACCAGAGTAGTGAGGCTTCACAGGCATGAATGTTTGTGGAAAGTGTTTCCCCTTTGCAGTAGATATTTTGACTTATGACTTTGAGCCAAAGGTCAAACTTAGGTGCAAGATGATTTGCCTTAAGACCATCACTTTGGATTTCAATGTGATTGATGGGCCTTTGACAAAAGGTGTTGATGATGTCACCTTTTGTGACAAATTCGGGAAGACAGAGGAGATATGGACTATAGGAGAAGCATTCCACGCCTTCATCGGGAACATGCAAATATTTTTCAAAGTCTTTGAGGGACATGGAAAACCCTTTATCAAACAACCGGAATTTGATGGTATTTGGGGGAGTGAATTTATAGTTAGCATAGAATTCATGAACAAGAGTGGAGTAAATGGGACCTCTCAAAGTTAGGAACGAATCCCATTTTATTCAAGCAAAGTTTTCGAGAAGCTCTTTTGAAAAGTGCTCAATGGTAACCATACAACCTTCGACAATTGGTCTAGTGCTAACCATTTGTCAGTTGCGGTTGACCACATCTCGTTCTTCTTAAGATTTAGGAAAGAGATTGTCAAAGGAGTCGGAAATTGAAGAAGATAAGTCAATCACAAAAGGATTGTTTGGAGAGTTGTTTGCTTGACTCATTTTGAGTTAGACGGTGTAGTAAGTTTTGCATCATAATCTTCTCAATTTAAAGGGAAAAAGATGAACCTTCATTTAATCTTTCATTCCTTTTTGAAGTAATTGAATCTTTTGAGAATTTTGATCATATTCAAGAATGCTAGATTATGAATGATACTTTAAGAACAGGTTCAACTAGATTTGAGGGGTTCAATGTGCATTTATTTTTCAAAGAGAGAGAAAGAAGAAGTATCAGACACATACACGGTCGATGCTACGGTCGACCGTGTAGTTGACCGTGTGAGGACTGTTAGAAGCATAAGTTAATTAACTTGAGTTAATCAGATTCTAATCAAGAAATATTCAAATAGTCACACATTCAATTATTACAAACAAGTCATTCAACATTTTAACCTCTCTCACTTTATTCACCTCACATCACTACTACTTCGACATGAAAATGCCTTTTTTGCTTTCTTTAGTAGCCGGCTGATCTTGGATTGATACTTCTTTATCTTAGCTTGATTTAAGTAGATTCGTTCAGTTTTTGAATCACGATCCAAGCCATAAAAAAGGATCATTAGCTTCATCCGGAAACTGTTCTTCATCACTATCGGATATATCTTCCAAGTTGATTTGAGAGTTGGTCATGGCTTCATAAACCCTATCAATCTCATCAGACTCATCTTCATCATCCCACCCCATCAATGTTAATGTATAACGATTAAATATTTGATAGGTTGGATTTATGCGAATGTCATCTGTTGGCTTTAATTTGACAAATAACCTTGTAAGATGCATTCCATAAGGAAGAGCTCTTGTTGAGTCCTTTTGCACATTGCTCATTCGTATGGCCATAAAGTATGCCATGTTCACTGGAACTTGCATTTCTAGGCACCAAAGAAGAGCCATCTAAACAACATGAATATGTGAGCGATTTCCCATTCTACAGTACACATTGTAGTCGATCACTGTGTTCTATATTCAGAACTTTTTTCGCAGGTGTTTGCTCAACACTCCTCGATTGAGAATTTCTCCTCTCGGAGCATTGTCTTCACACAGTGTTCGAATAGCATCATCTTTATTGATGAAATCAGGAAGATAAGTCAGACTGTGTCTTGTGTCGAAGAACATTTCTCCGTTTGCTGGAACATCTAGAAGTTTTCCAAAGTTTTGCAGTGTTACTGTAGTTCTTGAAGCTTTTAGCCTAAAGGTAATTGAACCGTTGGTATAGATGAAGCTAGAGTAAAATTCTCGAACGAGTGATGGTTAAATTGGTCCATCTAGATCAAGAAATACATTCCAGTTTAAATCTGAGAAAGCTGCCACTATTTCAGGGAAATCTTTTGCTTCAATTCTCCTTCCTTCTGCTATCGCTCGATCTTTAACTCTTTCTTTGTTAAGTGTTGATTGGTGTGGGCGAAAGTTAGATGAGCTTTCTCCTCGATTTGCCATTTTCTGCGCATTGACACTTTTAATTAAATCAAAGTGCATAACTCAATTGTAGGCAACATGTTTTGCAAACTTTAATCATCATCAATACTTAGATGTGTTGATGTTAATGTTCTTCACATTTTCACTCTTCATTAGTGTTAATGAGTTTGCAACTAGATTAAGATTTTCACAAAGTTCATATGTGTTCTAGACTTTTGAAATCATCATCAACACATGTTTTGACATTCAACATTATTACACTCAATTAGCAACAATGTCATTCATATCATGTGAACAATGCTTCTATGCAGGGCCGGTCCTCAGTATAATGATGCCCAGGACGAAATAATCAATTTATGCCCCTACTAAAGCTTTTAAACGGAATAACTAACTATTTAACCTTATACATTATAAATATTTGGAGGACATTCATTATTCTTTTCCAATGGATTTTAATTTTCGCTATCTTTACTACGCTTATATTTATTATTTTCATAATATTATCTACACTATATACTCGTAAGATTTTGTTGAAAAATCAAAACGTATATATCATAATATTAGAAGTATATTTATGGCTATATACTTATGTTTTCTATAAATGTAAAAAAAAAAAAATTAATTTGATTGTGATATTATTAATAAACATTTAGTTTACACAAATCTTTATTTCTAATCTTTTTATAACTTTTACTGTAGATGTAGATGATTATATAACAAAATTAGTGTTCCCTAAATATATATATATGGGCTCCATATATGAAAGTAGAAATAAAATTATAATGTTAGTAACTTTAAGGGGGTATGTGTAAACTTTAACTAACTCTAGGGGGTTTTAGTGAGAAAAAAAAGTAAATAAATCAAAAGCAAGGAACGTTTTCTTAGATATGTGGACCTCACCCTAGCCTTTTTTGTACTTTTCTTCTTCGTTTGTTGAAACTCCATTAAAGCTAGCCTAACAAAGTTTGATTTTTTTAATCAACTTGAATAATAGCCGAATCTTTACTTAAGGCATAATATAGTCATCATAATTACATAATTCATTCGAAAATTGTCTAATATAACATCGCATGAACCGAAAATTTGATGCCCCCAAATTTTTGATGCCCGGTGCGGTCGCACCCTTTGCCACCCACCAGGGCCGCCCCTGCTTCTATAAAAATTTAACCTAGATGTATAATGAACCCTAGAATCATTCAATGTTAAATCAATGCATAGATATACAACAATCATTACTACAATCGTTTCTAAATTGTTCTTCAAGAACAATTTCAATTGTTTGCATCAATTTAGGTTTTGATTCATTCTAGTTAGGGTTTCTTCATAACCCTAATTCATCATACAAACACAATTGAATGCTAGGAAAGCAAGGATTAATCATACCGAAAGTAGGAATTGAATTTGAAGGAATGCGCGTTTTTCTTCGTGCGGTCGATCTCCTCAGCCGTGTGTAGGAGTGTGTGTTTTGAAGTGGGTTGAAAAGAAATAAAAGTGAGGGTCTAGTTAAATTTAAAACTGAATCAGACCACGCACGGTCGAAGCACGGTCGACCGTGGTGTTAGCCGTGCAGATATTTTTCCACGAATAGGGCAGGAGTCTGCGGTCGAGTACACGGTCAGCCGTGGTGCTGCCCTGGATCCTTCTGATCACTCGTTTCTTCACTTCTTCTTTCTTTGAACGCGTTTTGACGATTCTTAGGTTCTATAGAATACTTGAGGACACGTTTTCTTTTCCTAACATTGAATGATTACATCCTCCCGATGTTTAATCATCAATGGCACGTAATATACTATATATATATATATATATATATATATATATATATATATATATATATATATATATATATATATATATATATATATATATATATATATATATATATATATATATATATATATATATATGTTTAATCGCACATAGTATACAAAACGCATCAACCTAGTATTTAGCATGCAATACATGTTTTCACATAAACACACAATCCTAAGGCAAGTAAGCTTCCTACACTTGATCTTTTAAAATCATTTTTCAAAAACAATTTGCATTTGTAAGAAAAACCTTTCTTTTATACAAAGTCTTTTGAGAAGGTTATTTTCATTAGCATTTTGATCATTGATTTTGATTGATTTTAAGATTACCCAATCCTTGACTTATCCCTACCATGGACTTGCTAGCTTGGTCCATTTTTCCCATGTTTTCAATTTTCCTAATAATAGATAATGGACTTTGATTACAAGATTTGTGTTTGCTAGAGTCGTGACATACATTCATTTCATGTTTACCTCTTGATGAATTACAATTAGTTATCCTTTCAAGTTTTCTTTTCAAAGTGTTATTTTCATCAATTAAAACTTTGTTAAGTTGTGTAACTTTGTGTAATTCTTTCTCCAACAGTTTTACTTTGTCACGACTACTATCATACACAAATTTAATAGTCTTGTAATCATCTAACAATTCTTCATAATTAGAAGGATAGAATACATGTACCTCATTGCAATCCACGCTTGAGACATCATCTTCTTTGAATGGAGATTTAACCTCTTCTTCACTTTGACCATCTTGATACATGTCATTCCAAGAGCTCATGAGGCAAAAGTCTTCATTTTCATTCAACCCTTTTGCTCGAAAAACACCAACCCTTTCCGAACCCTTCTCTATTCCTTTACCCTTTAAACTCTTAGAATTTAAATCTTCTTGAGAACATAGTGAGTCCCAACATTTTTTTGCACTTTCACATGAGATTATCTTTAATCTTTCTTCACTAGGAAGAATTCCATAAAGTAGTGAAATTGCATCAAATTGTTTCAAAACATCATTGTTTTGAAATGTTGACTTCACTAGTCTTGAACTAGCTTGTGGTACAAAGTCTCATACTTTAATTATTCTCCACAAGTAGTAGTCTTTAGATTTGAGATAAGACTCAAAATCTTAATTTCTACACATCAATATTCATCTTATCAAAGATTGGTGCTTCTTTCACCAATTCTTCTAAATATCCCATCGTTTGAGTTGATCACAGAATCGTTGACTCAAGTTTTTGCACAAAAAGAATTTTGACGCTTTCGCGATCGTTTGTAGCGCAATGATTTGAGCAACCGCTCTGATACCAATTGTAAGTAACTAGAGGGGGGTGAATAGTTACTTAATACGTTTTTAACAATTTTTCGATTGATCACCAAATTCGATTTTACTTTGATCAACCAACTCAACTCAAACTTGATGTGTATAGTGTATATGTTCAAAATGATAAATGAAGTAATGTAAAGAACATAGACACAATGATTTATAGTGGTTCGGGTGGATGTTAACTAATCCACCTTAATCCACTCCCCGATTACAGTAATCGGAATTTGTTGCTTCACTAAGCTCTTTTCTCCAAACTCGGTGGAGATCCGATTTACAAGTCTTCAATCTTCTTTAGTAGGCAACAAACCTAATCTTTCTATCCCTTTGAAAGATCAACTCTAACCTAGATCAACTTGTCTCCACCTTGGACAAGTACTAATCTTCAAATGAGATTAATCAACTTCCTAAGTCCCTTTAAGGAAGTAGATCACTAAGCTAGCCTATGCTTCCACTAATTGAAGTTACAAGACTCATACACTCTGCAATGATGGTCCTAACACAATACTAGGACATACATTACATTAAGTAAACTCACAAGGTAAATGATTTTAATTAGTAAGTTTACAACAACCCAATTCTATATCTATAAGATCATAGAATCTTCTCTTGCTTGATCACATTTGAGTAGTAATTGATGCACTTGTGATAACTGGAGATAAGCCTTTTAAATGTGCAAGAGGTTCAGCTTCAAATGCTCTTAAATGTTTGCCTTTTATAGTGGGATTCAAAAAATAGTCGTTGACACACGGTTGCCTGCACGGTCAACCGTGGTGCGACCGTACGTGCTCCAGTCCAAAATTGGCACCTTTACTCCTTCTAGCACCCGCAAAAGAAACCAAACATCATATACAAGTACTATATGCATTAAGTGTGTGAGATTTGGTCTTACTGCATGAAAGTGACTAATCATTCCAAAAGTGGCAAACTCAACATTCTTGGAGAAGTGTCTTGATTGATATTTAGGGAAATTTCAGATTGGTCAAGACTTAGTTAGTCACTTTAATGCTCTTGGTTCAATTCTAAAGGCTAGTCACTATATCATTAACTCCCTAGTTCCAATTAATCACAAGTCATGTTTCATTTGAGTTTAGTTAGGGATTAATTGAATAATGTCTCTATAAGATAATCATGAAGTGTGTAGAGACATTAAGGTTATTCTTGATCAAGCAATCATACTTAGTTACTTAGACTAGACCAAATAGACAATTGACTATAGTTTCATTGTGAACTATTTTACACTTAATCTATTGGAGTAGGTTAGTTACATGAATCCTAACTAATGAGCACATGGCAAACATATTAATTAAGTTGACAAGTTTATGAGTATTAAGCATCTTAGCAAGTAGCAAGTAATACTCACATAGCAAGAGATATTTATTCTAAGATCAATCATGTAGATACTTGTACAACTTATAATTCAAGTACTTAAAAAGTATAATGTGCAATATAACACATTACATGATTAATGTGTAAGCACACATTAATATCCAACACATGCACAAGGGAAGAGTAATCTCTATTTGGAACTTGGTGACCATCCTAAATGTATCTAAGTGTATTTTAGGATTACAAGTCATTTCTAGTTTAACCTTGAGATCATTGTTCTTCATTTAGCCTTAATTAATCACTAAGTCATTTCTAATAGCAATCATTGTTCTAGTGACATTGGCTTAAGTGTGTTGGCACTTGATGATCGTACTAAATATATCTAGATAAGAATTAAGATCACAAGTTGTTGATTAACACTTATGTGTTATGCCTAATCTTGGTTAATTTGTCATTAAGATGTCATTAGGCGTAATTAATCACAATTAGTGTTTTTATGACCAAAACTCAATTGAGTATGGAGAGGGCATCTATTCTAAGCATGTTTAGAGAGGTTTCATGAATTATAAATGTCGGAAACTAGTCAAACTTTATTTGGTCAAAATCGGAGACAGAAGAAACTGCGGTCGCACTGCGGTTGACCGTGGTGGCGACCGTGCAACTTGTTTTCAGAAAACTACGTTGCAATTTAGTTTGGGGTTTCACGGTTGACTATGCGGTCGACCGTACCTCGACCGTGTGTTTGCCTGAACTTTTAATTTCATTCTTTAACCTATGTTTGACTTGGTCGTTTGCAAGATAAAGTATGGATTAGTGACCTTGCATGTTTTATGTTAAGATGTCAGTCATCACTTATGCGTATGCGTGTGTGTCATCATCAAAACATATTCTTTGGTTAATCATACTTAAGTTTATCGTTTAGTGTATTAACCCACATTCGACCAACATTACCGTTACCTTCATTTCCCTAGTAATAACATAGAGTTGACATTATATTTCTATTTATATGCTTACTTCATCCATCCCAATTTAATTATATTCAGACAAAAATAATTTAGAAAAAATCTATTCTTACATTGTAATAACTTTAAGAAAATGTTTAAACGTAACCCTTGGAGCTATATTTATCATTTTCATTAACTTAAATAACTTGATAGTTACTAAATTTATGGTTACTTTCAAATATTTATTAACTTCATTCATGACAAACAAAATTACAAAGCATCTCTTTTTTCAGTCTTAATTAAAGAGTTCTAAACAACACAAAGACACAAATATCAAAAAATAAAACATTTTTTTTTTTCTTTTCAAAATACAATCAAGCTTGTGAAATTCGCTTCGGGACTTTAGAGGGAGTAATCGTCAATTTGGAGATTAATCGGATTGAACTTTTTCTACATCTAATAATAAATTTCGAGATTATTTGTGTAAATATAGAGGAAAACCATAAACTTTAACATAATTTTCTGAAATGATAAACATAATAGTTAATAATATAAAAACTCTAAAGGTCTAGTTTATATTTATATTCATATTAAAAGGTTGATCAATTTTGACTTTCACCGACTTTGAACAACAAATCGATTTTGACCCATTAACCGATGTCGACCGATTAGTTAAACGAATTTTGGAAATCGGATCGGTCTGTTTTAAAAAAGAGTAATCGATGATGAATCACAGAGTATTTGGGATTTTTTTCCAACACTGTATAGATTTATAAACTTGAACATCAATAAATAGCACCTCTTTCTCTAATATTAATCAAAGAGTTCTAAGCATCACAAAACAAGGACACATATATCAAAAAATAACACATTTTTTTCTTATCAAACTACAATACGTTTATAATCTTGAACATCAATTAATAGCACGAGGGAATCATTTGAGTGTCTACACATGATGCTTCCTCGCGAGGGTGATGCTTCCTCGCGAGGACAGGTGAAAGCGTAAAGGGGTGGGCTATTTTTTGTTTCATATTGTATGTCTAATAAATCTAATTACTGTTATGTGCGGGGTTTAGAAAAGTTCAGTTCCAAAGTCATCGGATGACAACACTTGGTGTTTCTTCAATGTTTTTGAGAAAATGCTGACATGATGCTAAGTTGACAGTTCAATTCTTCAGTTCTTCAATCATGTATAGGAGTGGTCAGTAGAGGCTTAGAGCCAAGCTATAAAAATCCTACATTTTGGCTTCATACTAGTCAAGTATCTCGGATTACACGCATAAATATGTATATAAATTGGGAGACCTTTGTGTGCCTGACACAAATATTCAAAGCTTCTGACATCTCTTAGGTCTATTAAAGTTATCTTCCCAAATCAATGTATATAATCCTGTATCAGAGAGCTTTAGTTAAGCTTTGGCTTTTGAATTACAACACATAAAATTCCAATAAGCAGTTTTTGGCAGTTTGGCCCAAACATGTTGCAAAACTCGGCGAGTTCTCCGTAAATCATGTGGGCCGAGTTTTTTTCCAACTCAGTCAAGTAACTCAGTCACTTATCCGAGTTCTCGGTCAATTGACGATTACTCAGTCAACGATCTCATATCATAATGGGCTGCTACTAATCTCATGCCATGATTTTGGACTTGAATGATAGATATATATATTAAACGGTAATGGGTTGCTTTTATATATATATATATATATATATATATATATATATATATATATATATATATATATATATATATATATATATATATATATATATATAGGGGAGGGATCCACTGAGAACTCACTAAGAGTGAGAACCTGAGAACTCAAATTCGAACAAAAAAAGACGCGGCCGAACAATTTTGTGGTTAGTCGAACAAAAATTAAGATGCATGAAAATCACATGTTCTACATTTTCTGTTGGTGATCATATACATGGCATTGTATATGTATATTTTATTTGCTAAAAGCCAAAGGCAGAACTACACGAATTATAAGGCAAAGCTATACAATATTCGCTGAAAATAAGTACAGCGGTTATGTTTTCGCATTAATGCAAGACCGCGGTTTAATCCGCTGAGTTTTCGCGGATAGTTAAGTAACTCGCAGACCGCGGATATTTCGATTCCTATAAATAGGGAGCTTGGCCTCTCATTTATAGGTTGTTGATTCTCTGCCATTTTGCCTAAGCCTTTGTAATTTCCACTTGTGATCTTGCCCAAGGGATTTTTACACCGCGTAAAGGTGAATTAAGCTAATTAACAATCAAGACCGGGTCGGGGTGGTTGATCACTTGATAGTTAAAGTGAAAGACGATCATCGGGGCCCAAAATAATCATCAAACATTCCATCCTCCATTATAATCTTATTGCACTCAATCCGTAATTAAGTAACATCGCTAATTAAGGATTGATCAATTGGCGCCATCCGTGGGACACGTTTTACAAATTAACCTGAAAATTTTTTGTTTCGTGCTTTTAAACAATTAATTCGACGGTTTAATTGCAATCGTGTTTTTGTTGTGATGATTTGCAGGTGCTTTTACAATACGCAAGCTGTCGATCTGCTCGACAATCATGATGACAAATGCAAAGCAAACTGGTGGTTCTGCGAATGCTGATGCACTGCCTGGTGATTCGCAGAACGTTGTGATATTTCCATTACAAACAAATGCTAGTATAACCGCGGAAAAATCGGTTCAAGAACCGATCGCTAAAACATCTGCTGAAAACAATGCTAGTGACTCGCAGCCAGAAGTTACTGCTGAAAAAATGATTGCGCGACGAAATTTGCTGCAAAATCGCAGTGAAATAACCGCTGATGGGAAGCGACCAAAAGCTTTGGCTGGAAAATCTAGTCTGAAGACTGACAAAATTGTTGGTACTGCAATCGAGCAAGCTAAGCGAGATGCTAAGCGTAATTGCGAATCTTGCATACCGCGCACTTACTTATGGCCATTAAATGATTCAGGATCACAAGTTGATCGTCTAGTTATTGAGCATAATGATAGCGATAGTGATAATGCAGAAGATCACAATCATTTGAACTCTGCGTATAAATCAAAAATGGCAAAAACGCCAAGAGAAGAGAGCGAATTTTCTGATGATTCGGACAGCGTGGAAGAGTTTGTTAAAAATCCACAAATTAAGCGAAAACGACCACCAACACCTTTCCCTCGCTATGGGGAAGAGGGCGACGCATCTGACCCTGCAAGCAGAGAAAATGCCCAGAATTTTTTGGCAGATGCTTTCAGAAGCATTGCGCCAAAGTCAATGCAACATAAGTTTGATCAGCCAAACTTTTTGCAAGACATGCTTGCCAAGTTTTGTGCGGAGAATGCAGATATTCGCACAAAGAAGGCAACAGAAATCACTACTGCTGCGGACAAGTTTGCCCAGCATATTTCTGACTATCCAATTGTTTCTCCGTCGATCGCGCCAGCAACTTTGGGAGTCTATTCGGGTCTAACTGATCCTTTGGATTTTCTACAACGCTTTTAAGGCGTTGTGAGCACTTATAACTGGGATGAACCAGTCGCGTGTAGAGTATTCCCCATGGCCTTGCAAGGGCCAGCAAGGGAATGGTTCCATAGTTTGCAATCTCGCAGTATCATTGGCTTTGTAGATTTGCGCGAAATTTTTTTGCTGCAGTTTCAAAATCTATTACCGCAGAAAAAGACGCACATAGAATGTCACGATATTAAGCAAGGCAACAAGGAGACTTTGAACGCATTACTTACGCGGTACATCTACGAATGTCAAAAGATTCCAAGCCTGCATGAAGATCAAAAAATCTCTGGATTTTTGCATGCTATTAATCCGCAGAGACATCCAACTCTGGTGCGAAGGCTGCGAAGAGATGTCCCGCACACTTTTGCTAAAGTTCAACAGGAAACATATGATTACCTCCGTGGTGGAGAGGATAGCACTATAACCCCTGCATGTGGGTGGGGTAGAGACAAAAGTTGGCGAGATGATAATGACTCTTTTCGCGATGGTAACAGTGATAATTACCGCGGATCAGGTTTTTCGCGAAGAAATAGCGGCGGTGGATACCCGCGAAATGACAGGTTTCAAAGCCAAAATGATAACCATGGATATGGACGCCGTGATCGCTATTCTACGCGAAAGTGGAGCAATGAATCATTCAACATCATTCAGACGCTAACAAAAATGCCCAAGGAAATTTTGTTGCAAGAAAGAGTTGCTAAGTCTTTTCCTGATCCGCAGCCTTTGGGAGAAAATAGCAGGCGCGATAGATCAAAATTTTGTATTTTCCATGACGATTACGGTCATGACACTAATCGTTGTAGAGATTTGGCAGAATTCATTGCAGAAGCATACGAGCAAGGAAAGATGGACCATTTAATTGCAAAAAACACCACGAATGCGATTATAATGCCTACAGAAGCTAATACCTAGAATGCGTCAAACGCGGTTGAGCGAAAGGCTCCCGCAGTAAAAAATCTGGGAGTAAAAATGGTGAGCAAAAAAGAAAATCAGCGCGGAATCCAGGTAATCAACGTGGTAGAAGTGCAGGGCGACACGTCGATAATGCAAATTTCAGAACAGATTGTCAGTTGGAAATGTCCTTCTATTGCGTTTCCTCCTGCAAGTTTGACCGCGGATGATGATAAACCTGTAGTGGTTTCATGTCGCGTTGCAAATACTGGAATAATGATAATGAAGGTACATGTAGACACTGGTAGCAGTGTCGACGTCATGTACGAACAATGCTTTAGCAAGTTGTCCGCGAACATTCAAGCTTTGATGAAACCTACTTCGGTTTCACTTACCGGGTTCTCAGGAGAGTCATCCTGGCCTGTTGGTTAGTTGGAGTTGCAAATGGAGTTAGTTGATGACAATGATGAGTCGCTAAGGCGACAAGCTTTATTGAATCTGTATATAATGCGAAATCAATCGCGGTTCAATATGATACTTGGGCGCACAGCTTTGCGCATGTTTGGTGCTATACCATCTACCATACATGGTATGCTAAAATTTTCTGCCAACAAGGGCATTGGCACGCTGATTTCTGCGGAAGTGGAGCCTTTCTGCGCTATGATTATGGCAAATGCGAATTTGGGTATTGAAGGACGATCAGTTAATCCTGAATAGTGCGAAAATTTAAAAAGTTGTAATAAGATGCTAAGGCAAAATTCATAAATGCATGATATTAAGATGCGAATTTGATAGTTGTGTTTATGTTTCGAATGCAAAATAATAATGAATAAAGCAAAGTTAATTTCAGTGTTAGTAATTGTTTCTTTACAAAGCGAAAACACTGCGTGTGGCCACGCGTAGTGCTTATTTCGTAGAATGCAATTATTTGTCTTTTACAACACTAAGTTAATGTTTGTTCTGCGGATATTTTATGTAAGGTGGCATGATTTTCGCTAAGCGTGGCCTACTTAAATGTTATAATAATGCAAGAATGCATTGTGACATAATTTGTTAAAAACAAAGTGATGAAATTGCCCACTTGTGTTAATTTGAAAATAATTGCGAAAGGATAACACTTCCTAAGTATTTGATCTTGCCAATACTTAGATGCTTCGCAATGCTAAATTTGCCTAAGGATCGTTATGGCGGACTTAGAAGATTCATAACGTATAAGTATATACGCATACAGATTGTTTCGCAAAAGTACACATTTATTATGTGCACAATAATAAAAGTTGGAAGTTGCAAAGGACAAGTCCGTGTTATGAATATTGATAATAAAGCGCTATATAAATAAAAGAAGTTGCAACTGCGAATTGTGAAAAAAGTGATTAATATTAAGCGCGTATGCAACGCGGATTCTTACAACAAATGCAATTTGTAATTGCGAAAATACATTCAAAAACAAATTAGTTAAGGAAAAACTAAAGTTCTAATGCTTTAATATCTGCAAATGAAACGCCTTCCCGCTGACTGAGCTCCTCAAGAACAGGTATGCTAATCTTCTCAACCTCCTCCTTAGCCCTCTCGAGTATTTCGCGAGCATCATCGGTGGCGCATATTTCTTTCGCCATGTCAGAAGGAAGAGGTTGCGAAAGATCGCCAAGTTTGCATAATAAATCATACCACTCACAGCGAGTGGCAAGCTTTGCTACTTGAGCATATGTTTGAAATTTTTCAGTGACTGGCTCGGAGTCCATCACTTTATCCGCGAATGTTGGGAGATATTTGATTAGCTGTGTGAACTCATGTTTCGCGACTTCTGCCCTTCTTTTGAGTTTGGCGTTCTCTTCCATCACCTTTCAAGATGCGTCTCAGCCTTTCGCGCCCTTCTCTCTTGTGCATCGGCAGCTTTCACTGCTTTATCATACTCATCTGACATCTCGGTGAAGCGCTCCATGCTGTCGACTGTCAGATAAATTGCATTGTAGCAATTATGTAGTCGTTGTCTGGCAGCCTCGGGATAAGACAATTTGCGATATTACTCCCTTGTTTCTTCAGGAACAAATTTATAAAGCCTTTGGTATAGTCTAAAGGCCCGATTTGCTGCGGCAGTTTCTTCCGCATCGACTTCTCCTTCCTCTTCCTGGTTGGACGTTTCTGTGTCAGATGGAAGAGATAAATCTTCATTCCCGGGTTCATTAAGAACATTTGTAGGGATTCTCCCTCTAATGTTGTAAAGCGGTGTAGCTTCAGCGGATGACCCTGGAAGAATAGCTATAAATAGATAAGCAAATATAGCAAGTTTATGCTAAAACAAACAATGCGTAATCAAATAAATACTGCGAAATAGCATTTGTTTACTTGCTTCTTGTTCAGAATGAGAGCGTAGACGTTTCTTGCGTGGAGTGGGGGTAGTTTCTGCAACCTTACGCTTGCCGCGGTCCTCGCCTCTAGCAATATAACATGTATTGATGATCGGTTCATCAATAAGAATAATGTCGCCGTCGCCATTCTTTAGGCGACGGGCAGGGCTAATCCTGCTTATATCAGCGGACCTTATGATAAGGTCAAGTGCAACCGCTGAAAAAATAAAAGCGCATAGTGTTATGCAAAGCAAAAATATTGCGAAAAATGTAAGTGTATTATGTTAATATACTGCGATAAATTTCAGCGGCATACCATTTTTTGATTGGTCAACCAAAAGCGCATCATGGTCGCTCCATGGCTATTGGATTGACACTCTGCCAATGCACAGTGGTACATTCGACTAAGCTCGTAGAAATATGCCTGCGTTTTTTAGTGTCTTGAGAGTGTCATTCTCAAGATCATCGAGTACAGGCCTCTCATTGAGCTCGGGGTTAAGCTCTGTACACCAAGCTTTAGGAATAACACTATCCAAATAGGCGGTGTCGTTGATGTAAAAGAACGAACTGCGCCAATTGCCTATTGAGTCCTTGGGTGAAGTCATTATGCCAAGTTTACTGCGGAAAGAAAACCACCCAACATCGTATAGCACTAGCCTATTGCACATGTGAAAAACGTTCAGCAGTAGTGGTTGGCCAGTGGCATTGCAGTACATCTCGAACAGCACAATTTTGTTAATCGCGTTAGGATGCAACTGTGCCATAGCGATATTATAGTATTCGCAAACACTGCGGAAAAAGAGGGTAAGTGAAAATCGAAGGTTGCCTTGAGAAATGGCAGCCTCGTAAACAGAAATCATCCCTTTAGGGGGAGTATCGGCTCGCTGTTCTGCCGCAGGCGCGGTAGGAACAAATTGAGCAAGTGGCGGATACCATTCATGTAGGGTTTGAAGTTTTGTTTCCGTCATATAGGAAACATAACCTCCGGGAGTATGCATAGAAGAAGACGACGCCATTTGCAATAAGGAAAATAAATTGGATGATAAAATTGAAGGAATTAAAGGTTGGAATTGTTAATTGCACGGTACGATTGTGATTCGACGAATTTGATTGCAGATGAAATTGAAAGAGAAAGAGTAAAGTTTTTATGCGGATTATTATGTTATTTATAATCGGGATTAGGGCGAGCAAGTTGAAAAGATAATCATTGCATTTAAATGGCTGAAATTACCGCAACTTGTAAACGGTAATTTTCTAGCCGTTACAGCGTGTTGATTTGACAGAATGGCGAAAGTTACCGTTGTAATTACGCGTTGACCTTAATTAAAACAACGGTAATAAATGGGCGGTAAGAAATATTAAAGTATTGTTTGCGAACTATTTTAAGAAGCATTTCGTTATTTTTAAAGTTTATCATGATGCATTAGCTTCGCGAAAATGCATCATAATAAACTGGGGGGACTTGATCATATACATGGCATTGTATATGTATATTTTATTTGCCAAAAGCCAAAGGCAGAACTACGCGAATTATAAGGCAAAGCTATACAATATTCGCTGAAAATAAGTACAGCGGTTATGTTTTCGCATTAATGCAAGACCGCGGTTTAATCCGCTGAGTTTCCGTGGATAGTTAAGTAACTCGCAGACCGCGGATATTTCGATTCCTATAAATAGGGAGCTTGGCCTCTCATTTATAGGTTGTTGATTCTCTGCCATTTTGTCTAAGCCTTTGTAATTTCCACTTGTGATCTTGCCCAAGGGATTTTTACACCGCGTAAAGGTGAATTAAGCTAATTAACAATCAAGACCGGGTCGGGGTGGTTGATCACTTGATAGTTAAAGTGAAAGACGATCATCGGGGCCCAAAATAATCATCAAACATTCCATCCTCCATTATAATCTTATTGCACTCAATCCGTAATTAAGTAACATCGCTAATTAAGGATTGATCAGTTGGGTTCTACAAAATTGTAGAACGAAAATTCGTTCGAATTGGGGAAAATTGTTCGGCCGCCTGATTTTTTGTTCGGTTCTACAAAATTTTGGTTCGGTTCTACAAAATTGTAGTACGAAAATTGGTTCGAATTTCTTTTTTTTTTCGAATTTCACCTGTTTTTTTCAAAATTCAAATTTTTTTTTTGATTTAGCCCGATTTAGAGTATAGGGTTTAGGGTTTTCGGGTTTACTCCGTAAACCCTCAACCCTAAACCCTAAATTCTAAACTCTAAACCGTTCGTGTAAAAAACTCATTCCTAAACCCTAAATCTAAACCCCTAAACCCTAAAATCTAAACCCTAAACCCTAAAATCTAAACCCTAAATCTAAACCCTAACTTAATTTGATGAAAAATGATGTAAAACAAGTGTAGAACAACATGTTCTACATGTGTTCTACATCATGTCCTACATAAAAATGTAGAACAAAAATAGCACTTGCATCTAGCCAAAATAGTTCGACCCTCTGGAAAATTGTTCGCCCGCCAAAAAAAATTGTTCGTATATGTGATTTTTTGTTCGACTGCGTCCTATTTTTTGCTCGACTACCTTAGTTCTCAGAGTTCTCATTCCTAAAATGTTATCATTTGATCCCTCTACTATATATATATATATATATATATATATATATATATATATATATATATATATATATATATATATATATATATATATATATATATATATATATATATATATATATAGTGGTAGGATCAAGAGGAAAGTAATCAATCGGGGGGAAGCAAAATATATTTTTTTTCTTCGTTTTTTGAAAAAACTTTGTTCACGAACATTATAGATGAGATGAAAATATGAACATTTAATAAAGACACTTTGTGATAAATGTTTTAATTTTAGCTGTAAAACGCTCGAAAAAGTAATATATAACAATTATCGTGTTTTTCGAGCTTATGTTGAGGTTTTAGCTATTAGGGTTCAGATATTAGGGTTTTGAAATTTAGGGTTTAGGGTTTAGATTTAGGATTTAGATTGAGTTTTTGACACGAACGGTTTAGAGTTTAGGGTTTGGTGTTTTGGGATTATTCCATAAACTCACCTTAAACTCTAAATTGGGCTAAATTTTACTTCACAAAACATGGAAAAAAAACGTTCACATTCTTCATGCACGATAATATCTTGAATGTTATTTTTGTCGATCGTTTTCCCGCCTAAATAATAACATTTATCACTGATAATGCTAAAAATGAACATATATTTCATAGCATTATTCCTCAAAAAAGACAAGCTTTTAGTTGCAGTTGTCCTATTTACAAGTGATATTCGTTTAAATAATAAAAGGTGAAGATAAAAGACAGATTCGACGAATTGAAGACACAAATGACCAAAAAGTTCAAAAGTACAAAGTACAATCAAAGAGGTTCCAATTATCGATAAGAAACGTCTCAAAATTACAAGAGTACAAGATTCAAAACGCAAAGTACAAAATATTAAATTATACGCAAGGACGTTCGAAAATCCGAAACCGGGACCAGAGTCAACTCTCAACGCTCGACGCAACGGACTAAAAATTACAAGTCAACGGAGTACAAGAATATAATATAATATATATATAATTAAATTTAATTATGTATATTATATTATATAATAAAAAAATAAGCAGCCCACGTTTTTGTAGACTTTTGAGCCTCCCCAGCTGGCCATGCGATCGCATGAGCCTGAAGGGCAAAGCTCATGCGATCGCATGAGCACCTTTTCCAGCCCACATGCCCTATAAAAACGAGTGTTTGGTTCATCAATATCATCCATCAATCTCTCTATCTATATGTAAACGTATATATATATTTATATTTTAATTTTAATTTTAATTTCTAATAATAAGGGTATGTTAGCGCATATTGTAAGGGTGCAAGTCGAAATTCTGTCCATGTAACGCTACGCTATTTTTAATCATTGTAAGTTATGTTCAACCTTTTTAATTTAATATCTCGTAGCTAAGTTATTATTATGCTTATTTAAATCGAAGTAATCATGATGTTGGGCTAATTACTAAAATTGGGTAATTGGGCTTTGTACCATAATTGGGGTTTGGACAAAAGAACGACACTTGTGGAAATTAGACTATGAGCTATTAATGGGCTTTATATTTGTTTAACTAAATGATAGTTTGTTAATTTTAATATAAAGATTTACAATTGGACGTCCCTATAAATAACCATATACACTCGATCGGACACGATGGGCGGGGTATTTATATGTACGAATAATCGTTCATTTAACCGGATACGAAAATGGATTAATAGTCTATGGAATTATTAAAACAGGGGTAAAATTATGTACAAGGACACTTGGCATAATTGATAACAAAGTATTAAAACCTTAGGTTACACGCAGTCGATATCCTGGTGTAATTATTAAACAAAGTAATAAAACCTTGTTACAGTTTGAGTCCTCAATTAGTTGGAATATTTAACTTCGGGTATAAGGATAATTTGACGAGGACACTCGCACTTTATATTTATGACTGATGGACTGTTATGGACAAAACCCAGACGGACATATTAAATAATCCAGGACAAAGGACAATTAACCCATGGGCATAAAACTAAAATCAACACGTCAAACATCATGATTACGGAAGTTTAAATAAGCATAATTCTTTTATTTCATATTTAATTTCCTTTATTTTATATTTAATTGCACTTTTAATTATTGCACTTTTAATTATTGTTTTTGTATTTAATTGCACTTTTAATTATCGCAATTTTATTTTATTGCACTTTTATTTATCGCAATTTCCTTATTGTTATTTACTTTACGCTTTAAATTAAGTCTTGTATTTATTTTTAATATTTTACATTAGGTTTTAACTGCGACTAAGTTTTAAAATCGACAAACCGGTCATTAAACGGTAAAAACCCCCCTTTTATAATAATAATATTACTTATATATATATATTTGTATTTTTATAAATTAAACTAATATAGCGTTAAGCTTTGTTTAAAAGATTACCTGTGGAACGAACCGGACTTACTAAAAACTACACTACTGTACGATTAGGTACACTGCCTATAAGTGTTGTAGCAAGGTTTAAGTATATCCATTATATAAATAAATAAATATCTTGTGTAAAATTGTATCGTATTTAATAGTATTTTCTTGTAAAATTTAATAGTATTTTATACCCCTTAGCTTTAACATCAAGTATTTTTGGCGCCGCTGCCGGGGACAATTCTGCTTAAACGCCGGAAGCGCAACGCTATATATATATAAAAAAAATATTTTTATTTTTAGTTTACTTTTATAAAAAATACGCTTTTGTAAAAATACGTTTTAAATATTCTAAAATATAAAAAGAAAATAAAAATATAAATATTTTTAAGATTTTGTTAAATATATAAGTTTTATAAAGTTTCTTTATTTTTATTTTAGTTTGTAAAAATATAAATTTTATATAAATATTTTGTAATTATATTATATAAATATTTAAAACAGGAAAAAAAAATACTCGGGCCTGGTACTGTAGCAGCCCGTAACCTGGTCCAAAATCCAAGCTCATGCGATCGCATGAGCCTGAAGGCATATTTTCATGCGATCGTATGAGATCGTCTGACACGCCACAGTTTACCCTAATTCAGCATTTATTACGGGTATTATTTGTTATTATTAATTTAAAACCCTAATTAGGTTTTTAATATTTAATTAGTTAGTTTAGATTTTAATTAATTTATGTATTTAGGTTAATTAGTTTAAATAATTTATAAAATTAATACTTTTATAAAATAAATAATATAAAAATAATAATTTTATAAAAATTGTACTTTTTACGACTTTTAGTATATTTTTATATTTTGTCCCTTTTTATTTGTTTTTAGCGTAATTTTTATATTTTTCGCTCGTATTTACTTTTAAGTCATAATTTTTGCCATAGTTATTTCTTTTTTTTATAGATTTTTAGGCTTTGCCGTAAAATCCCTTAAGTGCTTTCTCTTTAGACTAAGATTTAGGTGCTTTAGAATTTTGCGACGCCATTTTTATATTTTAGTGCCTTTTTAAGATATTGCCATTTGGGATATAGTTTTTCTTGTAAGCTTTAATATTTTTAGACGCAACTTTTAATTCTTAGTTTTTAGTTCTTTTTTAAGTTTCAACGCGCTACTTTCTTACTTTCATTTTTCGACGCCTTTTACCTATGTATCAATTATCACTCCAATTAGTAATCTCAATTTGCAATTTTAATTTTAAGTTAGTGATAGTAATAAGGTTGGGTTAATCGAGTGTTTTAAAGTTTTATAAGTCACTCTTTTTCTTTCTTATTTTTCGACGCCTTTTATTTTTCAACCCTTTTTTTTTTTACCTTTTTCGACGCGCTCTTTTTCTTTCTTATTTCTCGCCATTCTAGTTTTTAGGACATAGATTTTTATTCTACTTCTTCTCTAAATTTCTTAAAATTACGAAAATTTATTTTAAGTGGATAAATTGATAGACATCAAAATTTTCTGGTTCGTAGTAATAGTTGAATTTGTACGTGGACCGGGTTATTGGAGCCAAACAGTACTCAATTATATTGAGACCAAACGAATCTTGCCCCTCTGCTGCATCTTTTGGCTATTCGAAACGTGGGCAAAATCAGAAAAGTCTATTAATTGGATAACTTATATAATTTTTCTTTCCTTTTAAAAACTAATAGGATATTCAGTGAATGCACCGAGCAAGACGTTCACCACCTTTTGTACGTTCACCACCTGTAACCAGATCAAGACATCTAGCAAATATTGTCGCCGTTGATTTTTCTTTAGAATCGTCATCCAGTCGACCAAGTACTCCAATTCAAATTTTCGATAATCCATTTTTTGAACCCGACCTCACAATTGAGAATCCGAAGAATATTCAGGGACAATTCATAGATCCTGAACCATTATTTTTTCCTCCGGAACCACCAATCATTCAAACAGAGATTGTTGAGGAACGAACCATTAAATCAGAATCCTCTAGTGATTCAGATTCAACAAATTCAATTATGGAGAATCTGGAACCTCTAAGTATGGAAGACCGAATGCGAGCTAAACGCACTGGCCAAGGTCACGCAATTACTCATCCAGACATTAATGCGCCAAATTATGAAATCAAAGGACAAATTCTACATATGGTGACTAATCAATGCCAATTTAGTGGTGCGCCGAAGGAAGATCCAAATGAAAATCTTCGTACCTTTAATAGGATTTGCACTTTATTTAAAATCCGAGAAGTTGAGGATGAACATATATATCTCATGTTATTTCCCTGGACTTTAAAGGGAGAAGCAAAAGATTGGTTGTAATCGTTACCTGAAGGGGCAATTGATACATGGGACGTTTTAGTTGAAAAATTTCTTAAACAATTCTTTCCGGCATCTAAAGCCGTAAAACTTCAAGGAGAAATTGTTACGTTCACACAGAAACCGAATGAAACTCTATATGAGGCATGGACTAGATTTAGAAAGTTATTAAGAGGATGTCCGCAACATGGTTTAGACACTTGTCAAATAGTACAAATATTCTACCAATGATGCGACATCACTACAAGAAAAGACATAGATATAGCAGCTGGTGGTTCTATTATGAAGAAAACAGAAACTGATGCTTATAAAATTATTGATAACACTGCTTCCCACTCACATGAGTGGCACCAAGAAAAAGATATCATTAGATCATCTAAAGCAGCTAGAGCCGATTCTAGCCATGACTTAGATTTCATTTCCGCAAAGATAGATGCTGTCGAGAGACGAATGGAAAAGATGACTAAAGATATACACTCAATACGAATTAGTTGTGAGCAGTGTGGAGGACCACATTTGACAAAAGATTGTCTCAGTATTGAACTAACAATGGAACAAAGAGAGAATATTTCATACATAAACCAAAGGCCTGGAAATAATTATCAGAATAATTATCAACCACCAAGACCGATTTACAATCAAAACCAGAATTATAACCGAAATGTTCCATACAACAATCAACAAGGTCCTAGCAATCAACAAGTATCCAACAATACTTACAATCAGCAAAGACCTAATTTTCAAAACAAACCACCACAAACCGATGATAAAAAGCCAAATTTAGAAGATATGATGACGAAGCTAGTTGAAACTCAAACGCAGTTTTTCACATCTCAAAAACAAACCAATGAACAAAATGCTCAAGCATTTAGAAATCAACAAGCTTCTATTCAAAATCTGGAACAAGAAGTAAGTAACCTAGCAAGGTTAATAGGTGAAAGAAAACCAGGAAGTTTACCTAGTGATACAAATGCTAACCCCCGGAATGAAATAGCTAAAGCCATTACCACAAGAAGTGGTATTACACTTAAACCACCTGAAATACCTGTAATTTCTGAGGACGCTATTCCTACTCCACAAGAACCACAACCTGAACAAGATAAGGAAAAAGAACTGGTAGTTGAAAAGGTTAATGAAGATAACACAGTTAAGGCTAAACCTTATGTTAAACCATACCAACCACCACTTCCTTACCCGAGTAAAATGAAAAAAGAGAAACTTGAAGCCGAGCAATCTAAATTCTTTGATATGTTTAAACAGATAAATGTAAATCTTCCTTTCATTGATGTGATTTCAGGAATGCCTAGATATGCTAAATTTCTGAAAGATCTAATCTCGAATAGAAAGAAAATGGAAGAACTCTCGGCTGTTACTATGAATGCTAATTGTTCTGCAGTGCTGTTGAATAAGATACCAAAAAAATTATCTGATCCAGGAAGTTTCACAATTCCATGTTTTCTGGGTAGTCTTAGTTCAATAGAAGCATTGGCAGATTTAGGTGCTAGTATAAATTTAATGCCGTATTCACTATACGCTAAACTAGACCTTGGAGAATTGAAACCAACAAGAATAAGTATACAACTAGCCGATCGATCAATAAAATATCCTAGAGGGATAATGGAGAACATGCTAGTTAAAGTTGGTAATTTAGTATTTCCAGTAGATTTTGTTATTCTGGACATGGAAGAAGATTCTCAAGTTCCTCTCATATTAGGAAGACCATTCTTAAACACGGCTAAAGCAATGATAGACGTGTTTGGTAAGAAACTGACCCTAAGTATAGAGGACGAGAGTGTTACCTTTTCAGTTGATAGAGCAATGCAACAACCGCAATCTGCAGATGATACATGTTATTATATTCAAACTATAGAATCACATGCAGAATTGTTAGAAGAATTTCCAGAATTACAAGGAACAGGAGAATGTTCTTTAGGAGAAGGAACTGAACCAATTGATGAAACTGAAATGTTAGCTACACTAATGGCTAATGGATATGAACCAACAACAGAAGAAATTCAAATGCTAAAAGAAGAAGACAGATATCGATATAAATCATCGATAGAAGAACCACCAACACTAGAGTTAAAGCCACTTCCAAACCATTTGGAATACGCTTATTTACATGGTGAATCTGAATTACCTGTAATAATATCGTCTTCTCTTACTGAAAATGAGAAATCACAACTCATTTCTGTGTTGAAAGCTCATAAACCAGCCATTGCATGGAAAATTCATGACATTAAAGGAATAAGTCCTTCGTATTGCACACATAAAATCCTTATGGAAGAAGGTCATAAAACGTATGTGCAACGCCAACGAAGACAAAATCCTAATATGCAAGATGTTGTTAAGAAAGAAATTATTAAACTGCTAGATGCAGGTTTAATTTATCCAATTTCTGATAGTCCATGGGTAAGCCCGGTTCAATGCGTACCTAAGAAAGGTGGCATGACTGTCATCACAAATGAGAAGAATGTGCTTATTCCTACAAGGACTGTAACAGGATGGCGTGTATGTATTGATTATAGAAAATTAAATGACGCCACCAGAAAAGATCACTTTCCCTTACCTTTTATTGATCAAATGTTGGAAAGATTAGCCGGAAATAGTTACTATTGTTTTCTTGATGGTTTTTCCGGATATTTTCAAATTCCAATAGCACCCGAAGATCAAGAGAAAACCACGTTCACGTGCCCTTATGGTACTTTTGCTTACAAACGCATGCCATTTGGACTTTGCAACGCCCCTGCATCCTTTCAAAGGTGCATGATGGCAATTTTTCACGACATGATAGAAGAATTCATGGAAGTTTTCATGGATGACTTTTCAGTCTTCGGTGATACTTTTGAATCATGTTTAGTTAATCTTGAACGAATGCTTATTAGATGCGAACAATCAAATCTAGTACTTAATTGGGAGAAATGCCATTTCATGGTTAAAGAAGGCATCGTTCTTGGTCATAAAATCTCAAAGGAAGGAATTGAAGTGGATAGAGCTAAAGTAGATGTAATTGCTAAACTACCACATCCCACCAATGTTAGAGGAGTTAGGAGTTTTCTAGGGCATGCCGGTTTTTACCGACGTTTCATAAAAGATTTTTCTAAAATTGCCACTCCTATGAATAAACTCCTAGAAAAGGATGTTCCATTCATCTTTTCAGATGAATGTATTAAATCTTTTAATATTCTTAAAGAGAAACTCACTAATGCGCCGATCATGATAACACCAAATTGGAATCTACCGTTTGAACTTATGTGCGATGCAAGTGATTTTGCAATGGGAGCCGTTTTAGGACAAAGGATTGAAAAAAGATTTCAATCTATATATTATGCTAGTAAGACGTTACAAGGAGCACAAACGAACTATACAACTACTGAAAAAGAACTCCTTGCTATTGTCTTTGCTTTTGACAAATTTCGTTCATATCTCGTTCTAGCAAAAACGGTGGTCTATACCGACCATTCTGCTCTTAGATACCTATTTTCGAAACAAGATGCCAAACCAAGATTAATCCGTTAGATCTTACTCTTACAAGAGTTCGATATTGAAATCCGAGATAAAAGAGGAGCATAAAATCTCGCCGCTGATCATCTTTCTCGTCTTGAAAATCCTGAATTAGAAGTTCTAAATGAATCGGCCATACAAGACAACTTTCCTGATGAATATCTATTGAAGATTGATTATAATAAAATTCCATGGTTTGCAGACTATGCAAACTACTTAGTATGTGGATTCCTTGAAAAAGGATTGTTGTACCAAAAACGAAAGAAATTCTTTAGTGATATAAAACACTATTTCTGGGAAGATCCACATTTGTTTAAAAGTTGTCCCGATGGAATAATACGCCGATGTGTATTCGGAGATGAAGCTAGTAAAATCTTAAACCATTGTCACACATGACCAACAGGAGGGCATTATGGGCCTCAACTAACAGCAAGAAAAGTTTATGATGCTGGATTCTATTGGCCTACAATTTACAAAGACGTACACCTTCTTTGCAAATCCTGTGATGCTTGTCAAAGGGCCGGAAAAATAAGTCAACGTGATAAAATGCCACAAAATATCATTCAAGTATGTGAAGTATTTGACATTTGGGGTATTGACTTTATGGATCCATTTCCAAAATCTCATAATAATCTCTATATTCTCGTAGCCATTGATTATGTATCTAAATGGACGGAAGCACAAGCTCTCCCAACTAACGATGCACGAGTTGTAGTCAACTTTTTAAAACGTCTTTTTGCAAGGTTTGGAACACCGAAAGCTTTAATAAGTGATCGGGGTACTCATTTCTGTAATAATCAACTTGAGAAAGTTCTTAAAAGATATGGAGTAACTCATAAAATCTTCACTGCATATCATCCATAAACAAGTGGACAAGTTGAAAATACCAACCGAGCTTTAAAACGTATTCTAGAGAAAACCGTAGGATCAAATCCGAAGGAATGGTCCATAAAATTAAAGGATGCACTCTGGGCTTTTAGAACAACCTACAAAACTCCAATTGGAACCACACCTTTCAGACTCGTTTATGGAAAAGCATGTCATCTTCCAGTAGAAATTGAACACAAAGCATTTTGGGCTTTGAAGACATGTAATCTTGATTTACATGAAGCTGGACGTCTACGGTTAAGTCAATTAAACGAATTAGAAGAATTAAGACAAGAAGCATACGAAAATTCGTTAATCTATAAGGAAAGAACGAAGAAATGGCATGATAAAAGAATCAGAAGTTCAAAAGAATTTAAAGAAGGAGACAGAGTTTTTCTTTTCAATTCACGATTCAAGATATTTCCTGGAAAATTGAAATCAAGATGGTCTGGACCATTAATAGTCAAAAGAGTTTTCCCATACGGAACGATAGAATTAATAAATTCAAATGGGATTGAATTTAAAGTTAATGGTCACAGAGTTAAACACTACATAGATAGTCCGATGGAAGTCGACAACGAAGTTAATCACAATTTCGATACCACAGCTAACTAAGTGTGGGGAGAATCAAGTCTTTAAAGGATAATATGTATTTCTGTTTGAGTTAGATTTTCTGTTTTCGTGTAGTTCTCGAAAATGAAACCCGAATGGTCTTTCCCTAGCAGACCCTAAAGAACTAGTCTTCTCCCCCCATTCTGAATTTTTATTTTTTTTAGGTTTTTCAAAATGAAGAGTTCCTGTGAATTAAACCATGGTCTAATGCTACACGCTTTGATCACTAAACGTAATAATGACACACTTCCAAGTGAAATCGTATCATTAATCAGAGGTAAATTGGACGGAGTAAGAAAAGAATCCAGATGCGAAGATAATAAGTTACAATTTGGTAAAGAAAAATCAAAATCCGCAGCGAAAAGAAGAGCACGACACCTTGAAAAATGTCACAAATGCGGAAAATGGTCACACGAAGGTAAATGTTCAAATAATCAAACCTATTCAAACACCGAATTTGTTATTTTATGCAGAGATGGACCGTTCATATGTTTAGAAGAAAAAACACTGAATGCTCGAGGCTACGCCTATGTAGCCATGGAAAACCAATTAGTTCGACTATCTTATGAGTGGGCTAGAGCATATCACTAAGAATACTATCTCACAGGTAAGTTTGTACAGTTTTCATTTTTTATTTTTATTTTTAACCTTTTGATAATAAACGCTAATTTGTTCGCTATAAAGTATTAAATTGGTATTCAATAAAATTAGGTCTTGCGACCGAAATTATTGATATCATACAAAAATTTATTACATCACTGCGAAATTTAACGTTTATTCTTAAGGTATAAATATCTTTAATCAATCAAACCAAAATATTTCAAAAATTCGTCATGAGTTAAATTAGGTTATGAAACCGAAATTACTTTACCGAAAAGAGGGGCGTATGTTTTTTGATAATATTTGATTGATTAAAGTGGGATAAAAGCCAAAAAGATTTTTAATTTTATTTTTACCATGTTTTTAAAATTAATATATAATTTGTCGTGATTTTTAAAAATATGATTTTTAATTTCATTAAGTTAAAAATATGATTTTTAAAATTCGTCGTGAGTTGAAGATTAGGTCGTTGAACCGAAATTGCTTTACCCGAGGGCGGGACGAGAACTTTTATTATCATTATTTTTAATCTTATTGAATTAAAGTATGCAAAAAACATTAAAAAACCCAAAAATCTTTACTTTTAAAATCACGCTTTAAATTGACAAATTTTAAAATTTTGTCGAGGGACGGACTAGGACAACGATCCGAAATGCCCTCATCCTAAAAAGAAACAAATTTTTAAAATTTTATTAATTTTATGTTTTATTAAGTATAAGGTTTTATTATTAAAAAAAAAACTGAAAGTACTGTAGCCGGACACCCATGCGATCGCATGGGATTCTCACTATACCTCCATGCGATCGCATGGAGGCAAAAATCAGGCCAGGTTCAAAAAGGCAGCAGGTCTGTCTTCTCCACAAAAACACACATACATACCCGAAATTCTCTCAAAATCTCACCAAATTTCATCATTTTTCCACCATAATTCGTCATTTTTCTTGCTCTAATCATGCCTAGATTCTCATTCTTCAGCAAAAAGGTAAAAATTACACCCCTAAACTCTATAAATTCCTAGTTTTTGTGATAATTACCAATATTTTACCTAATGCAATTTTGTTAATTTCTAGTGTAATTAGTGTTAAATTGTTAGTATTTTATGCATGTATAACCTAGATTGATGCTATTTAACATGATTTGAAGCCAAAAACTTCATAATTTTTAGAAATCTAGAGTTTGTGTTCTTGAGCAATTTGGGGCTTTTTGATATAAACAGGTTATGGCCGATTTTTGTCATGAATTATTGCTTAATTGAGTAGTGTAACATGTTTAGGTAGTTAAATGATCCAAACATTGATCCTAAACATGATTTTTAAAGATTAAAGTGGACTTTTTAGGCGAAAATTCATGAACTTGATTAATTTGATATAATTGCCATTTGAGACTTGTTTAATTGTTAGTAATGACTATTTTGACATGTTATTTGAGTTAAATGCTTATGAACTTTGTCTACATTTCCATATGTTCTTATTTGAAAAAGTATAGAATTGTAAAAATTGTGAAAATGTGTATAAGTTAAATTTTGATTTAACATGTTATTATGATTGTTTTAAGTTGTTATTTTGCTAACACTAATGCATATTTGGATGCACAAATTTTGTGTTTAATGTGTTTTGCAGAAAGCCGATACTGGAGGTTTAGGAGCATCATCATCTAGACGACCTGCTCCAGCACCAGAACCAGAACCAGAAATGCAACACGAGCCAGAACCCGAACAAGAACCACAACAGGAACCACAACAACAGCCTGATCAACACGTACCTTATTATGATCCGGTACAGTTTGTTAATGAATTCATAGTATTCCCGATGAGGCCGCCAGTAGAATTCCCAACAATTCCTGAGCACACTTTGCATCCTAATCTGAGATTTGATAGAAGATGGAGAGATTACGAGACATATCAAAGGAACAAATTCAAATTGGTAACAAAAAACGTAGAGGTGCCAAGGGTAATCGATTGGGATCCTTTGGAGAGAGTTCAGCTAGCTGATAGAGTCAGACTGCTACTGATTCAGAGGTACGGGAACTCTTCTTTTACAGATTGGGAACGTCTTTTCACCATTCGTAGGCCTGTCTATAAGGAATGGTGTGTTGAGTTGATGAGTACTGTATCACTTGATACAAATATAGTTAGAATAGATGATAGAAGATTTCTTAGGTTTATCCTTCGCGGTAGGATGTACAGAATGTCCATGCTGGACATGGCCAGGGCTTTACAGATATATACTCCTGGAGAGTTGCTACTACCCGATTGTACAAATTTGATTCATTATGGTGAAAGGGTAGATAGCAACTTTGATGCTGACGCCATTTGGAGGCGTATGTCACATTTTGATGTTTTTACATGAGCGGGAGGACACTCCTATACACATATTGACAGAGCCGAGCTTCGTATCATTCATAGATTTTTGGCTAACTCGATTACACAGAGAGGTCACAATAAGGAAAAAATGACCTTACATGATTTATTCTACCTAAAGTGTATTCGGGATCCTAGAAGCTTTGTCAATATCCCTTACTGTGTTGGTTTTTATTTATCTAAAATGGTAGAAGGAATGCAGGACGGGAGTATAATAGGAGGAGGTATTTTTGTTACTCTCATTGGAGAGTATTTAGGTGTTGATAGGAACCAAAGGGGTCCATTACAGCTTTGTAGAGAACGGTTGAGCCTTTAGGATTGAAAGTTTATGTGGGTGCTAAGGTATTGAAAAGTAGATGCAACCAGGCAGTACCCTATGAGGGCCCTCATCCTCAGGTAGAGAGAGGCTCAGACGAGGAAATGGAGGAAGCGGAAGACATTAGGGATGTCTTTCGAGATGCTATTCTTGACGTCCACGTTCGTATAGATGAGGAAGCAATGACGAGCGCGGCCAGACATAGTATGTACGAGCAATGGAACTCCGAGCGAGTATACGAGGATTATAGGAGACGCCAACACGATAGCTGGTTAGTTCATCAACACCAAATCATGAGCCAGCTATCATATCAGGTACCAAATAATTACGTGCCTACTCGACCTGCTCATTTTCCGCCACACAGCCCCGACATCCGACCACCCTTTAACCGGTATGACTATAACCAAGCCTATCAGGACACCTATAACCAACAATGGAACCCACCTGACGAGATGAACTGGAACCCCTATCCAGACTGATTTAGTTCCATTTGGTTATTTTTATGATTTTTATATTTTTAGCTTTTTAATTATTCATGTTTAAACTTATGTTATTGGATATATTTATGTAATTTTTATCATTTTTATTATTATTGTGTACTAGTATTTTACCTTTAGGATTTGAAAGTGGGATATTAAGTCCCATTTCAAATTGCCATGCATGTTTATATTTGTATGTATGTATATTGTCGATTGTACAAAACAGGGTAAAATAGCGCATTTTTAAAGACTGGCATTAAGTTCAGCAAAAGCTACTAATTTTGACAACAAGATGAAAAATAAATGTGATGTAACAACAAGACGGAATGAACAAATGATGTGCACCATTTATCATTCAGCAAACAAACGCCAATATGTTTGGAAACTTTGGTAAAATTTAATCATTTTTCTACGCTAATCACCCTCAATAATTTAAATTATTACTGATTTCTTGCAAATGAGGGCATTGCAAGATCTTAAGTGTGGGAAGGGGTTAAATTCTTTCGGATTTTTAAAATTTTTAACTTATACACTTGGTTACCATTAAAAATACTAGTAACGCAGTAGTTGTATTAGAATCTAGTGCTCTCTGATAATAAAGAACAGCCCTAGTCTTATATACTGACTACCCAATTCTAGTAAAATTTTTCAAAATTTTCAATTAAATGAACTCAAAATCATGTTTATACATATTTATGAACGATAAAACTAGGTGTTAACACCGAAATTATTGTTACCTCGGAAAGGACATAAATTGAGAAACAAACCAAAATGTTAGAATTCATTTAAAATGGAATAGAGGACAATAAAAAGGCAAATAAAAGAAAATAAAATCCAAGTGTGGGAAAATTTACCAAGTTATTTTAAACATATGTCACATATTTCTGTAACAAATAATTGAAGATACTTTTGCTTTGAACTAAACTAAACAGTTTTACCCGATTTACTGTAAGAAAGATGGATCTACACGATGAATCAATTCCATCATTAAAAGGAAGTAAAGTCTTCCGAAAAAGAAACGCGCTTCTTGATTTAGGTCATGAAGTTGTCGACCAGACCAGCTGTAGGTTGATGAAAAATCTAGAAAAGTCATCTCTAAAATCAGCAGGAAATCCACGGACCTCAGCATAAAACAGGGTCGCCAAGTGGTCAGACTTATCCTAACCATGAGAGGATCTGTCTTGTAAAATGGGGAGGACGTCGTGCAAATTAGCTGGATAAGACTAATGAATCAGACCCCCAGAAAAGATAATCTACTTAAAGATCAAAAATCAGCTTTTAAGACTGATATTACTCAATCCTAGAGATTGACCTTAAAGATTGAGAATTCAAACTCATGGAATTCAATGATATCTAAACTCGAGCTTGAACGATAAAATATTTTGATCAAAATTACAAACCGATTTGTTTTCTGAAAACCCATTTTCAATGCGTTCATTACCATTGAACGTAAAATCCTAAGAATTCACCTGGAATCCATTAGGTCACCTGAACCAAATCGGGTGTCAACCGTAAGAACGGTGGTTGCATAGCATGGTCAAAGACAGGACCTTGTGCCAGACCGAAAAATTATAAGGGTGAGCTTTACTATTGCTCCTACAAAGGATAGTAATTGCGTCCGACACGTTATAAACCATAATTAAAAGCATGTCAGGGGACATTGCCTTAACAGTTGCTTGTTCAACGCTTTCCTTTACAACCAGACGGTAGTTTATCGAAAGGTAATATACGGAGCAAGTATACTGGACGTGTTTGTGGAGACCCGTCCTAATCCATCTGGACGAAGTCCATATCAATTATAAACGATTCAAAATAGTTGATTACATCGCGAGGTACTTGACCTCTATATGATACATTTTACAAACATTGCATTCGTTTTTGGAAAGACAATCTTTCATTTTATCGAAAATTAACAACAATGCATACCATTTCATAATATATCTAACTATAATTGACTAAATACAAATCTTGATGAACTCAATGACTCGAATGCAACGTCTTTTGAAATATGTCATGAATGACTCCAAGTAATATTTTGAAAATGAGCAAATGCACAGCGGAAGATTTCTTTCATACCTGAGAATAAACATGCTTTAAAGTATCAACCAAAAGGTTGGTGAGTTCATTAGTTTATCATAAATAATTATTTCATAATTTTAATAGACCACAAGATTTTCATTTTCAGTTCTCATAAATAAACGTCCCATGCATAGAGACAAAATATCATTCATATGGATTGAACACCTGGTAACCAACATTCACAATATACATATAAGAATATCCCCATCATTCCGGGATCCTCCTTCGGACATGAAATAAATTTCGAAGTACTAAAGCATCCGGTACTTTGGATGGGGCTTGTTGGGCCCGATAGATCTATCTTTAGGATTCGCGTCAATTAGGGTGTCTGTTCCCTAATTCTTAGATTACCAGACTAAAAAGGGGCATATTCGGTTTAATAATCCAACCATAGAATGTAGTTTTAAGTACTTGTGTCTATTTCGTAAAACAGTTATAAAAGCAGCGCATGTATTCTCAGTCCCAAAAATATATATTGCAAAAGCATTTAAAAAGGGAATAATGAAACTCACCTAATGTATTTTGTAGTAAAAATACATATGACGATATTTAACAACTGATCAAAGCAGGGTTGGCCTCGGATTCATGAACCTATATCATTTGTATATATATTAAAACATATTCTTGTACTCTTATAAATCTATATATTATTATTAATAATGCAATTGTTATATTTATTAATTTATAGGTTTCATTATTTATTTATATATTTTTGTACATAATAATATTAATATAATTAAGTTGTATATATATTAAATATATCTTTATATATATAATCTTCAATTTTTTTTTTATACTTATAATCTTAGCCATGCCTCTTAAATTTTTATTTTCATGATTATAATTATCTTAATAATAATAATATTAATATTATTGTTAATAATAAAAGGATAGTTTTTAAGAATTGTAAAAAGATAAATTTAGTAAAAAAAATAATGTTAATGATAATACTTTTAGTAGTAACAATACTAATATTAAAAACTCATGTTAAATATAAACGACAATATTTATAATAATAATAATAATAATAATAGTAATAATAATAATATTAATAAACAAGATAGACTACCTCTAAGAGCTTTCTGAAAAAAAAAATGGCTGGAACCAGAATAGAACTCATGACCTCTTGTAGACTCAACACCACACTAAACCAACCAGACCAATCTGTTTTTCTGTTATTAATCTAACCCACTAACTATTTAACCCGATCATTTAGCTGCTTCCTGCTTCTAACCTACTACTAACCCATTTAGTGTTCGGCCCAAATCTTAAAATATGGATATCATCACAGCCCACTATTGATTTAATTGATCCAATATTTATTTTTGTTTCTTGTACTAGAAAATCTCGAGCAGCAGCCAGCAGGTCACGATCAGGATTCAACAACCCTAAAAAAAATGTCGGTGCATTATTTTATTTCTATACAACTGGAATTGCACTAACCCATCATCATTCTTATATTATGATCACTTTTATTATATTATGTAATATTAAATCATCACCATCTCACATCGTTCTATTAATAGAAAAGGCAGCGGCAAAAGACAAGCGTAGCAGCAGCAGATACAACTAACAGAAACATTAATATAGCAGCGAGCAGTAGCAGTAATAATCTTGTTCATCGTCTCCTTGTTAATGCTCTATTGTTGTAAATGACTGCTGTTGTTGTTTGCTATGAAAACAGAAAGAAGTTGCAGCAATCGTTTATGATGAATGTGGTGGTGTTCATGATTGAAGAGGATGGTTTCGATCGGAATAGCAGTAAACAGAAGAACCGGATAATAGAAAACATTTGTAGTGATCGTGTTTAATATTGGTTAAAGGGATGATGATTGAGTTGTGTTTCAGATGCAAGCAACAAGAACTTCAGTCTTGTGATTAATTGGACAGAGAAACCAAAAGCATTAACGTGATCTGGTTGTGATAGTTTTTGATTTCATACAACATAACAGTGTAACAGTGGCAATAGAAGTAAGAAACAGAAACGTAACTAAATGCAGCGGGGTTTATGGCTAATCACGAATCCAACAGAAGAAGAAAAGAAAAAAAAAATATATGAAGAGAGAGAGAGAGGAGAGAGTGTTTGGCTTCGGTTATTTGCACAAGACAAGAACAAGGAAAACTTACGTATAGTAGCAGTGACTAATAGCAGTAACCAATAGTGTTGGGTAGCGGGTTTGATCATGGTGGTGTGTAAATGGGTTGTAGGATTGTGGTGACTGAAGGTGATAGATTAACGTGTTGTTCAAGTTGCACACAGTGATTGTAGGGTGGAGGTTTTGTGGTTGTTGATGATAGTTCATGAAAAAGATAATAGAAAGAAGAAGTGAGAGAGATAGGTGTTGTCGTAGTGAAGAAGATGATATGAGAAATGGGTTGATATCCATCAATGTATCATATGTATGTGTATATGTAGAAAGATAGAGATTAGATAGATTATGATAGATATAAAGGTGTAACAGAAAGTAAAACATTAGAAGACAAGTGGATGTGTTTGTTTGTGAGTAAAACAATACTAATTATCAAATTACCACCTCAAGTCACGGGATACCATAAAAAGCAAACATGAAATTGATTGGTACTTCTAACAAATTGGATACCATAATAATTTGAATAAAGCCTCGATATAGATGAATAACAAAACCGATTCTGTAACAATTCTTTAAATATTAAACTTAATCAATAATAGGAGTTAATAATTATATAAATAATTATAATACTGTTAATAAATTAGTAATAATAATAATAGAATTAATAATAAAGATATTAATAATAATAACGATAATATATTAATAATAATTAAAATCATAACTTTACTATTAATTATAATAATGATATTACTAAAAATAATAATTTTTACTGATAGTACTTAATGATATTACTTAGAAATCACAAAATGTTAATAATATTTATTAACATTAACATAATAAGTAATAATAATCATAATAATAACTAACAATTATAATTTTAAACATTCTTATTATAATAGTTATGTTTAACATCTTTATTTTGATAGTTATAACCTTAAAATTATAATTATAAAAATAATAATATATTGTTATTAATATTAGTAATAGTGAAAGAAATAATAATAATGTTAATATAACAACTTTTTCTCTTGTAAATATATTTTTACATATTTAACCCTGCGGATTAAATTGTATTTTATTATTTCAAATTATTATATAAACTTATATTTATATATATTTATATACATATTTATTTACAACAATTGTTCGCGAATCATCGAGAGCAGTCGAAGGTCAATTTAATATATGAATACTGTTTCAAAATTTTTTAGACTCAGCATTACATACCTTGCTTATCGTGTCGGAACATATAAAGATTAAGTTTAAATTTGGTCAGAAATTCCCGGGTCATCACAGTACCTACCCGTTAAAGAAATTTCGTCCCGAAATTTGAGTGAGGTGGTCATGGCTAATAATAGAAATGTTTTCATGACAAATATGAGTTGATGAATAGAGTTTTATCATCATCGAGTAATTCAGATAAAACAATTCGATTATTCGAAGCGTATGAGTGAAGTTATCACAAAAGAGTGAAATGAATAAATGAAGTTTCGTTTTACCTTTTGACGTTGCCTTGGTTGAATTTAGAAAATAAGGTGCGTCTTAACTTTTGACGTAGAGGGTGGAATTCTGGAACTCAATAGATTTAAAGAAAATCTTCGAAATCTAAATGATTTGATTCTTCGGCGAGTAAGGAAATTAAGATCTCTATAATTAAATACGGTGATCTGCCTCGATTACTCTGTATAATATTTCCACTATAAATTAAGCTCTTCCGTTCCATTATTCTCACCATTCCTATACTTTCTTTCTTAGTTCATACATCCAAAAGATTGTGAAAATGCTTAATCCAGTTCTGATCCTTGTCCTTATCATGACTATCGCCACAATCATTCTCCTTTTCCAACTTTCACCGGAGGAATCTGTTTTCTTCTACTTCGCCCTTGGGGTTATAGTGTTTTTGATTCTCCCGTGTCTTTATGTGGCGATTAACATTGATATACACGGTTTGTAATTCCTATGTTTGTGATCGGCTTTATATTTTCTTTTTATTTTTCAGAGCTCCATGCTCTTGTTTTCTCTTCCCGACTCCAAGTCAAGCGAATAATGGTCCAGAATTTGTAGATATAGAGTTCTGAATGATTATAATGTTCTAAGCAGGGTGGAACGTGATAGCACGGTTTGATTTTCAAATTTATCAAAATACAGACGATAGAACTATCAAGAATATATTCTTCTTGATATGTTTGGAGGTTATGTAGAATGAAAGAGTTATGTAATATGACACATGATGATGGTATAATCTACTGTGAACCATCATCACGTTTCATTAGAAACTCAGCATGACTTACTGTAATATAATCACGTTGATCAAGTGTCATTATATTATACTAACTCATGCATCAGTTCCCAACACTACTTCAAAAACATTCATATTTTAAGCTCGAAAGTTTACAGAATATAGAAACTAACAGTTTCTATATGATGTAACATTGATAGCACGAATAGATTATTGATTTCAGATAAGAATAGTTATGAAAATATCTTCAGAAATATGGAGGATATTTATAATGAAAGATACGATGATATCTTGGAATTTCTAATATCAATGGATGGTGAAGAAAATTTGTCCGCAAGAGTTTGGATTCGGAAGCAAGGTATTCGCTAAAGATTTCAGCAGGCATTGAATCTTTTGGATTCTTTGAAGTCAAACTTATTCTTTGTGATTTGTCCACGGTTTTCTTCATAGTTTCGCATAATCTGCTTCTCGGTGCTAAATTTTCTATTGAATGTTTCCAATATAATGATACACAGGAAGCACGAAGAGGTATATAATTTCGGACGAGAATATTTTTTTTTTTTTTTTTTTTTTGAAAATTCCTCAGAAATATCGAAGATACTAATGATGATATTTTGGAATTTCTAAGTTCGATGGTTGATGGAGAAAGATTTTCCGCAAGATTTTAACATGACTTCGGAGCGAGGTATTCTCTAAAGATTTCAACGGATCCAGAATTATCTGGATTCTTTGAATATATGGTATGGTCCTTGTATTTGTCCTTGGTTTCCTTCATGGTTAACTCTATCCGTTTTCCAGTTCTAACGTTTCTGAGCTTTTCCAACATATTGTTCTTTATCATCAAACTTCCGATGATTAAGGTCATTTACGGTTGTCTATGGTTTCTGCTGCTTCATTCAGCTTTTTCAACATTCAGAGTATTGATTCGCAGACTGGGTGCTTTTCAAAATTTCATAATGGAAGGTCATGATTCTAAGAGATAAGTGTTATATGTATACATATAACTGTTGATGTAGTAATGGTGTGAGTTTTCAAAGTACTGATTGCTGATTTCCCGGTATTTGGTATGACAGTTCTCTTTACAAGATGCAGATGGGTATATGATAGGACTTTAATGAACAATTATAATGGTTTTTTGGAGATAAACTTAAGTTAATGAATAATGAATTTGCTAGTAAGTTTACTGCTAATGTGGTGGTATATAAACGGTTCTCCGGTAACGATGATGAAGGGGTAATCTTTATAATAAAGTTTATTCGAATGAAAAATTGAAGTGGATTTGCTGGAGCTGTGACAAAATTGGCTAATTGTGAAAAAGAATTGCAATGTTATTTTGGGTGATAATAACACTAAGGAATTAGCACAACTACGTATTAAACGTTTACTCAGTTTCTGAGAATTTTTCAGGTGCATAACTATATACATAAGTTCTTTCTTTCGTAGGTATCGTGTGGTTGGTTCATCTCCTCGATTGAGGTGTTTTCAAGAATCATAAAAGGTTTGAACGCAGATTGTAATCGTCAAGATACAAATAAGGTTTAAGATGAAATTAAGTGGCAAACTTGAAGAATTGTTTAGTTTCATATGTTATAGTCAATATTTTACTTCATTTTAATTATCCAATGTTATTAGTCCACAGTCGATAGTTCACAGTTGACAGTCCAATAATTCATATTCATATATAATTTAATATATAATATTCGAATTAATTAATAAGTATCGTGACCCGTGTACATGTCTCAGACTCGATCACAACTCAAAGTATATATATTATTATAGAATCAACCTCAACCCTGTATAGAGAACTCGATCATTACTGCATATAGAGTGTCTATGGTGATTCCAAATAATATATATAGATGCATCGATATGATATGTCAAAACCTTGTATACGTGTCCCGATATTTAAAGTGCGTAAAATAAATAACAGAAATTAAATGATGATAAATTAAATGCGTAAAGTAAATAACACAAGTTAAATGGCGATAAATAAAATTACGAGAATATAAATTGCGATATATAAATTACGATAATTAAAAAGTAATACAGAATTAACAGTTAGCTAGGATTTTGTTAGCGTGGATTCTTAACAAAATTTCATATTGTTAATTAGTCTGTTTCTAATCAATTTTTATTGTGTCCAATATTTCTTCATTATGCCACTTGTTGGATTCTGATAGATCAAAATCCAAATATGAAATTGAATTTGAATGAAAATAGTTATTCTTTGGTGAACGGATACATAAATCGATGGTTGTAAATAGGATAGTAAATGATCGTTGAATCAAATCCGAAGAATGTACAGTGTAACTTATTAATGTGAAATCTAAATACTCCTCGGGTATTACCTACCCGTTAAAATATTTTCACCATTAACAGTTTGTACAAAAGAATTTTTAATTACAATCTTTATGAAAACATATATACGTATATATTTTCTTCAGATGTAATCATGAATTTAATGAGTTAATGTGATATTGATCTCATTTGATTTATCATTAGAACAAGAATATATAATTTCTAAAACATTAGAGATTACATAATCGCCATGTCGAACGTAAATAAAATAGATAGAACGATACGTAGAACGATGATTATACTCGAGGTATAGAATGAGATGTCGAAGCGGGTGATGCGGATGTTGTTGTTGGTGGTACTAGTGTTGTTGGTGCTAAGGTTGGTGATGTGACTGGTGTTGGTGATACTGCTGGTGTTTGCAAACTGTGTACCGTGCTCTCTAAAGTTAACACTCGAGCTAAGAGTTCTTTAACTTCTTCTACTAACCCTGGTTGGTTATCAGTGTGAGGTAGAGATTGGATATCTTTTCTAGTTCCGTTAATGGTAGTCTCAAGACGAAAAATTCTGGCAAAAAGGGTATAAACGGTGTTGCGAACAGGTTCGCCAGTGAGCGGGTCGAGTACTCCAAGGTTAGGTGGTAGATTCGATTCATGATATGGAGTACCTTCTTCCCTTCTCCATAGGGTGAGTATGTCGCGAACCCACCCCATTTTCTCCAGTAATCACGATAGTTGATTGATTGATGTGCTCCTGTCACGCTGTCTTCGGAGTCAGAGGAATTTGGTCGATTCGTAGAGGCCATCTTACGCGATCTCAGGAAAGATTTTTGATATGAAGAGTTTAGTGATAGTAATTGATAGTTGGATGGTATTCTCAATGCATAATTTACATAGATATATATATATAGTACCAGGATCCCTTAAATTGAGGAGAAATTTATGAGAGATATCAGGCAAGGTCTACAGTAACAGATACGCCAAGATATGAATTGTCAGATACGCTAAGATATGAATTGTCAGATACGCTAAGATATGAATTTTGTCTATACACTATTCATGCAGTCAATGCAGTAAAACGTGTCTAGACTAAGAATAATGAGTAGGTAATTTCCTAAGGATGATAAGCAGGTGATTTCCGACAAAAATGATAAGCAAAACTTTTTGACATGCAAACGCGGTCGAAGTCCAGACTTACTAATGCATCCTAACGACTTATCAGTTAGACACACTAATGCAAACCTGGTTCACTAAGACCTCCGCTCTGATACCAACTGTGGAGACCCGTCCTAATCCATCCGGACGAAGTCCATATCGATTATAAACGATTCACAACAGTTGATTACATCGCGAGGTACTTGACCTCTATATGATACATTTTACAAACATTGCATTCGTTTTTGGAAAGACAAACGACAATGCATACCATTTCATAATATATCTAACTATAATTGACTAAATACAAATCTTGATGAACTCAATGACTCGAATGCAACGTCTTTTGAAATATGTCATGAATGACTCCAAGTAATATCTTGAAAATGAGCAAATGCACAGCGGAAGATTTCTTTCATACCTGAGAATAAACATGCTTTAAAGTGTCAACCAAAAGGTTGGTGAGTTCATTAGTTTAACATAAATAATCATTTCATAATTTTAATAGACCACAAGATTTTCATTTTCAGTTCTCATAAATAAACGTCCCATGCATAGAGACAAAATATCATTCATATGGATTGAACACCTGGTAACCGACATTCACAATATACATATAAGAATATCCCCATCATTTCGGTATCCTCCTTCGGACATGATATAAATTTCGAAGTACTAAAGCATCCGGTACTTTGGATGGGGCTTGTTGGGCCCGATAGATCTATCTTTAGGATTCGCGTCAATTAGGGTGTCTGTTCCCTAATTCTTAGATTACCAGACTAAAAAGGGGCATATTCGGTTTAATAATCCAACCATAGAATGTAGTTTTAAGTACTTGTGTCTATTTCGTAAAACAGTTATAAAAGCAGCGCATGTATTCTCAGTCCCAAAATTATATATTGTAAAAGCATTTAAAAAGGGAATAATGAAACTCACCTAATGTATTTTGTAGTAAAAATACATATGACGATATTTAACAACTGATCAAAGCAGGGTTGGCCTCGGATTCACGAACCTATATCATTTGTATATATATTAAAACATATTCTTGTACTCTTATAAATCTATATATTATTATTAATAATGCAATTGTTATATTTATTAATTTATAGGTTTCATTATTTATTTATATATTTTTGTACATAATAATATTAATATAATTAAGTTGTATATATATTAAATATATCTTTATATATATAATCTTCAATTTTTTTTTTATACTTATAATCTTAGCCATGCCTCTTAAATTTTTATTTTCATGATTATAATTATCTTAATAATAATAATATTAATATTATTGTTAATAATAAAAGGATAGTTTTTAAGAATTGTAAAAAGATAACTTTAGTAAAAAAAATAATGTTAATGATAATACTTTTAGTAGTAACAATACTAATATTAAAAACTCATGTTAAATATAAACGACAATATTTATAATAATAATAATAATAGTAATAATAATAATATTAATAAACAAGATAGACTACCTCTAAGAGCTTTCTGAAAAAAAAAATGGCTGGAACTAGAATAGAACTCATGACCTCTTGTAGACTCAACACCACACTAGACCAACCAGACCAATTTGTTTTTCTGTTATTAATCTAACCCACTAACTATTTAACCCGATCATTTAGCTGCTTCATGCTTCTAACCTACTACTAACCCATTTAGTGTTCGGCCCAAATCTTAAAATATGGATATCATCACAGCCCACTATTGATTTAATTGATCCAATATTTATTTTTGTTTCTTGTACTAGAAAATCTCGAGCAGCAGCCAGCAGGTCACGATCAGGATTCAACAACCCTAAAAAAAATGTCGGTGCATTATTTTATTTCTATACAACTGGAATCGCACTAACCCATCATCATTCTTATATTATGATCACTTTTATTATATTATGTAATATTAAATCATCACCATCTCACATCGTTCTGTTAATAGAAAAGGCAGCGGCAAAAGACAAGCGTAGCAGCAGCAGATAAAACTAACAGAAACATTAATATAGCAGCGAGCAGTAGCAGTAATAATCTTGTTCATCGTCTCCTTGTTAATGCTCTATTGTTGTAAGTGACTGCTGTTGTTGTTTGCTATGAAAACAGAAAGAAGTTGCAGCAATCGTTTATGATGAATGTGGTGGTGTTCATGATTGAAGAGGATGGTTTCGATCGGAATAGCAGTAAACAGAAGAACCGGATAATAGAAAACATGTGTAGTGATCGTGTTTAATATTGGTTAAAGGGATGATGATTGAGTTGTGTTTCAGATGCAAGCAACAAGAACTTCAGTCTTGTGATTAATTGGACAGAGAAACCAAAAGCATTAACGTGATCTGGTTGTGATAGTTTTTGATTTCATATAACATAACAGTGTAACAGTGGCAATAGAAGTAAGAAACAGAAACGTAACTAAGTGCAGCGGGGTTTATGGCTAATCACGAATCCAACAGAAGAAGAAAAGAAAAAAAAATATATGAAGAGAGAGAGAGAGAGGAGAGAGTGTTTGGCTTCGGTTATTTGCACAAGACAAGAACAAGGAAAACTTACGTATAGTAGCAGTGACTAATAGCAGTAACCAATAGTGTTGGGTAGCGGGTTTGATCATGGTGGTGTGTAAATGGGTTGTAGGATTGTGGTGACTGAAGGTGATAGATTAACGTGTTGTTCAAGTTGCACACAGTGATTGTAGGGTGGAGGTTTTGTGGTTGTTGATGATAGTTCATGAAAAAGATAATAGAAAGAAGAAGTGAGATAGATAGGTGTTGTCGTAGTGAAGAAGATGATATGAGAAATGGGTTGATATCCATCAATGTATCATATGTATGTGTATATGTAGAAAGATAGAGATTAGATAGATTATGATAGATATAAAGGTGTAACAGAAAGTAAAACATTAGAAGACAAGTGGATGTGTTTGTTTGTGAGTAAAACAATACTAATTATCAAATTACCACCTCAAGTCACGGGATACCATGAAAAGCAAACATGAAATTGATTGGTACTTCTAACAAATTGGAGACCATAATAATTTGAATAAAGCCTCGATATAGATGAACAACAAAACCGATTCTGTAACAATTCTTTAAATATTAAACTTAATCAATAATAGGAGTTAACAATTATATAAATAATTATAATACTGTTAATAAATTAGTAATAATAATAATAATAGAATTAATAATAAAGATATTAATAATAATAACGATAATATATTAATAATAATTAAAATCATAACTTTACTATTAATTATAATAATGATATTACTAAAAATAATAATTTTTACTGATAGTACTTAATGATATTACTTAGAAATCACAAAATGTTAATAATATTTATTAACATTAACATAATAAGTAATAATAATAATAATCATAATAATAACTAACAATTATAATTTTAAACATTCTTATTATAATAGTTATGTTTAACATCTTTATTTTGATAGTTATAACCTTAAAATTATAATTATAAAAATAATAATATATTGTTATTAATATTAGTAATAGTGAAAGTAATAATAATAATGTTAATATAACAACTTTTTATCTTGTATATATATTTTTACATATTTAACCCTGCGGATTAAATTGTATTTTATTATTTCAAATTATTATATAAACTTATATTTATATATATTTATATACATATTTATTTACAACAATTGTTCGCGAATCATCGAGAGCAGTCGAAGGTCAATTGAATATATGAATACCGTTTCAAAATTTTTTAGACTCGGCATTACATACCTTGCTTATCGTGTCGGAACATATAAAGATTAAGTTTAAATTTGGTCAGAAATTCTCGGGTCGTCACAGTGTTGCTTTCTCAATACAAGGTTAGCAAGTGGGTGACACAAAACCACAAGTTTTGAGCTAAAGTTTTCAAATCTGAAACCCACCAAACCCACAAAAAGAATTTGCAAACACCGGTGAAGGGTTATTCCGGAAAACTTATCTAGGGTAAAAGCTAGATTTAATTTTCAAAAGATCAAATGTTTTCATAAAGATCCAATTTCCTTAAAGGATCTAAATTTTATAGTCATGTGGGACTGTAAACCACAACGTTACTACCATTGTTTATACTGCCGTAAAGAAATCACTGATGTACAAAGTGTGAAGAATAAAGAAGTGATTCTAGTATTTCAAGACTATATTGCTTGAGGACAAGCAACACTCAAGTGTGGGAATATTTGATAATGTTAAAAACGAACATATATTTCATAGCATTATTCCTCAAGAAAGACAAGCTTTTAGTTGCAGTTGTCCTATTTACAAGTGATATTCGTTTAAATAATAAAAGGTGAAGACAGAAGACAGATTCGACTAATTGAAGACGCAAACGACCAAAAAGTTCAAAAGTACAAAGTACAATCAAAGAGGTTCCAATTATCGATAAGAAACGTCTCAAAATTACAAGAGTACAAGATTCAAAACGCAAAGTACAAAATATTAAATTATACGCAAGGACGTTCGAAAATCCGGAACCGGGACCAGAGTCAACTCTCAACGCTCGACGCAACGGACTAAAAATTACAAGTCAACGGAGTACAAGAATATAATATAATATATATATAATTAAATTTAATTATATATATTATATTATATAATAAATAAATAAGCAGCCCACGTTTTTGTAGACTTTTGAGCCTCCCCAGCTGGCCATGCGATCGCATGAGCCTGAAGGGCAAAGCTCATGCGATCGCATGAGCACCTTTTCCAGCCCACATGCCCTATAAAAACGAGTGTTTGGTTCATCAATATCATCCATCAATCTCTCTATCTATATGTAAACGTATATATATATATATATATTTATATTTTAATTTTAATTTTAATTTCTAATAATAAGGGTATGTTAGCGCATATTGTAAGGGTGTAAGTCGAAATTCTGTCCGTGTAACGCTACGCTATTTTTAATCATTATAAGTTATGTTCAACCTTTTTAATTTAATGTCTCGTAGCTAAGTTATTATTATGCTTATTTAAATCGAAGTAATCATGATGTTGGGCTAATTACTAAAATTGGGTAATTGGGCTTTGTACCATAATTGGAGTTTGGACAAAAGAACGACACTTGTGGAAATTAGACTATGGGCTATTAATGGGCTTTATATTTGTTTAACTAAATGATAGTTTGTTAATTTTAATATAAAGATTTACAATTGGACGTCCCTATAAATAACCATATACACTCGATCGGACACGATGGGCGGGGTATTTATATGTACGAATAATCGTTCATTTAACCGGATACGGAAATGGATTAATAGTCTATGGAATTATTAAAACAGGGGTAAAATTATGTACAAGGACACTTGGCATAATTGATAACAAAGTATTAAAACCTTGGGTTACACGCAGTCGATATCCTGGTGTAATTATTAAACAAAGTAATAAAACCTTGTTACAGTTTAAGTCCCCAATTAGTTGGAATATTTAACTTCGGGTATAAGGATAATTTGACGAGGACACTCGCACTTTATATTTATGACTGATGGACTGTTATGGAAAAAACCCAGACGGACATATTAAATAATCCAGGACAAAGGACAATTAACCCATGGGCATAAAACTAAAATCAACACGTCAAACATCATGATTACGGAAGTTTAAATAAGCATAATTCTTTTATTTCATATTTAATTTCCTTTATTTTATATTTAATTGCACTTTTAATTATTGCACTTTTATTTATTGTTTTTGTATTTAATTGCACTTTTAATTAGGGGGATGATTCTCACACACACTTTTTTGATCCTCACACACCAATTTAAAGAAATGGAGTATTATTAGAAGAGTAAAAGGTTAAAATAGGTGTGTGAGGATCAAAAAAGGGTGTGTTAGAATCATCCCCCTTTTAATTATCGTACTTTTTAATTATTGCAATTTTATTTTATCGCACTTTTATTTATCGCAATTTCCTTATCGTTATTTACTTTACGCTTTAAATTAAGTCTTGTATTTATTTTTAATATTTTACATTAGGTTTTAACTGCGACTAAGTTTTAAAATCGACAAACCGGTCATTAAACGGTAAAAACCCCCCCTTTTATAATAATAATATTACTTATATATATATTTGTATTTTTATAAATTAAATTAATATAGCGTTAAGCTTTGTTTAAAAGATTCCCTGTGGAACGAACCGGACTTACTAAAAACTACACTACTGTACGATTAGGTACACTGCCTATAAGTGTTGTAGCAAGGTTTAAGTATATCCATTCTATAAATAAATAAATATCTTGTGTAAAATTGTATCGTATTTAATAGTATTTTCTTGTAAAATTTAATAGTATTTTATACCCCTTAGCTTTAACATCAATCACGAAGTGTCTTTTCTAAATGTTCATATCTTCGTGTGATTTTGATGCCGGAAAAAAAATTCCAAAAAAAGCGAAAAAAAAAAAATTTGCTTCCCCCGATTGGTTACTTCCCCATTGATCCTGCCCATATATATATATATATATATATATATATATATATATATATATATATATATATATATATATATATATATATATATATGGGGAAGTAACCAAGCGGGGGGAAGCAAAATTTATTTTTTTTTTCATTTTTTTTGGAATTTTTTTCCGGTATCAAGATCACACGAAAATATGAACATTTAGAAGAGACACTTCGTGATGAATGTTATTATTTAGGCGGAAAAACGATCGACAAAAATAACATTCAAGATAATATTGTTCGTGAAGAATATGAACGTTTTTTTTTTCATGTTTTGTGAAGTAAAATTTAGCCCGATTTAGAGTTTAGGGTTTAGGGTTTGGTGTTTTGGGTTTATTCCATAAACCCAAAACACCAAACCCTAAACTCTAAACCGTTCATGTTAAAAACTCAATCTAAATCCTAAATCTAAACCCTAAATCTAAACCCTAAATTGCTAAACCCTAATATCTAAACCCCAATAGCTAAAACCTCAACATATGCTCGAAAAACACGATAATTGTTATATATTGCTTCTTCGAGCGTTTTTCCGCCAAAATAAAAACATTTATCACAAAGTGTCTCTAGTAAATGTTCATATTTTCATCCCATCTATAATGTTCGTGAACAAAGTTTTTTCAAAAAACGAAAAAAAAAAGTTTTTGCTTCCCCCCGATTGGTTACTTCCATCTTGATCCTACCCATATATATATATATATATATATATATATATATATATATATATATATATATATATATATATATATATATATATATATATATATATGGGCAGGATCAATGTGGAAGTAATCAATCGGGGGGAAGCGGAGGGAAGCAAATTTTTTTTATTTTTTTTCTCGTTTTTTCAGAATTTTTTTTTTCAGGCATCAAGATAACACGAAAATATGAACATTTAAAAAAGACACTTCGTGATGAATGTTATTATTTAGGCGGAAAAACAATCGACAAAAATAACATTCAAGATAATATTGATCGTGAAGAATGTTAACGTTTTTTTCATGTTTTGTGAAGTACTTTTTGTCAAAATATAGCCCGATTTAGAGTTTAGGGTTTAGTGTTTTGGGTTTAGTCCCTAAGCCCAAAACCCTAAACTCTAAACCGTTCATGTTAAAAACTCAATCTAAATCCTAAATCTAAACCCTAAACCCTAAATTTCTAAACCCTAATATCTAAAACCTCAAAATACGCTCGAAAAACAAGATAATTGTTATATATTAATTCTTCGAGCGTTTTTCCGCCAAAATAAAAACATTTATCACAAAGTGTCTTTATTAAATGTTCATATTTTCATCCAATCTATAATGTTCGTGAACAAAGTTTTTTTAAAAAACGAAAGAAATTTTTTTTGCTTCCCCCCGCTTCCCCGTGATTGGCTACTTCCCCCTTGATCCTACCACTATATATATATATATATATATATATATATATATATATATATATATATATATATATATATATATATATATATATAGTCAGAGATAACCAAGGGTAGGAGAGAACTCAAAAAACTCACAAATATATATATAGGGTGAGGATCCAGAGAGAACCAAGGGTAGGAGAAAACTCAAAAAACTCACAGAGATTGAGCTCAATCTGGGTGCAGATTGATCTCAATCTGTGAGTTCTATCCTTCATATATATATATATATATATATATATATATATATATATATATATATATATATATATATATATAGCGGTAGGATCAATGGGGAAGTAACCAATCGGGGGAAGCAAAATATTTTTTTTTTCTTCGCTTTTTTGGATTATTTTTTCAGGCATCAAGATCACACGAAAATATGAACACTTAAAAAAGACACTTCGTGATGAATGTTATTATTTAGGTGGGAAAACGGTTGACAAAAATAACATTCAAGATAATACTGACCGTGAAGAATGTTAACGTTTTTTTCATGTTTTGTGAAATACTTTTTGTCAAAATTTAGCCCGATTTAGAGTTTAGGGTTTAGGGTTTAGTGTTTTGGGTTTAGAACCCAAAACACTAAACCCTAAACTCTAAACCGTTCGTGTTAAAAACTCAATCTAAATCCTAAATCTAAACCCTAAACCCTAAATTTTTAAACCCTAATATCTAAAGCCTCAAAATACGCTCGAAAAACACGATAATTGTTATATATTAATTCTTCGAGCGTTTTCATGCCAAAATAAAAACATTTATCACAAAGTGTCATTATTAAATGTTCATATTTTCATCCAATCTATAATGTTCGTGAACGAAATTTTTTCAAAAAACGAAAAAAAAAAAAAATTTGCTTCCCCCGCTCCCCCCAATTGGTTATTTCCCCTTTGGTCCTACCACTATATATATATATATATATATATATATATATATATATATATCAAAAAGTCAACGTTAGTCAACATTCAATGTTTCAATGAAATTGCTACGATTCCGCATGATCCCTTAACTAAAAAAATACCATACTACATGCATTCCGGTTCGTTAAATTTACTTTCATTTGTAAACTAAAAGAGTAAAAGTTGGTTTAGAACACTTTTCCCTATCATTATGAATCTCCTATACACATCTTAGTAACAGATTAGTACTTTCTTATATGCATGACAGATCAACTATTGCAAACTGCGTGCAATGGAGATAATACAAATTTGACAACGACCATCATTTACAAGACTACGATTATAAGGGAGAACTTGATTCAAACAAAAACACAAGCCATAAATGTAAAATTGATAATTTTGACTCATATCACTATGTTTAATCTCCAACATGTCACATAGATGTAATCCAAAAAAACCTGACTTTTTCGTAATTTTTTTTGTGTAATTTACTATTTTAAATCCAGATAGGGCCAGCACCCCTTCCGGCTATGGCTATCTTCCGCCACCGTTGAGAATCATACTTGGCAAATAAGTTTAACCAAATAAGTGTTTCAGGTCAGCCCAACCCAAACCAAATACATTTCTAGCTTGAACGCCATACTTTCAAATACTATATAGATCAGAAATTATAAACGGAGTACCTGTTTGAGGTCGTTTCAAAATGGTATATTGCTACTCTTGATTAGTGAATAAGATGTGTTAATGATATGAAGATCCCTCAAACAAAAAAGAATACATGCCGAAAACATTAGCACAAACCATATTCAAAATTATACAGTCAGGGATAAATTTGTCTTTTTAACATCTCGTAAACCTCAACGCCTTTAGGATGACGATTAACTTTGTCTTTAATAAATTGTTTTTCCGAGCAAGCAAGAATAGTGCTAATAGCCATGCTATTAGTTGCTCCTTGTTCTTTAAGCCAATTATAAAACATACACCTGAGTTTAACCTTCTCTATTGCATATGATAACGAAGACGGGTACCCGGATATAGAAGACAACGGGTAACCTAAATGATTGACCAAAAAGTCAACCTTCATTTCAAGAAGCTCTTTTGTTTGATTAACAACTTGAGGTGCCGATTTCAACATTTCCACCACTTGTTCTCGGTCAAACCCGAGGTTGACCAAACAGTCAAACCGTTCTTGAAGCTCCCCTGCTCGACCTCGAAATCTTTTTAATGCTCGTTTAAGCTCACTCGAGTTTTCAACGAATCCCATATTTATCAAGAACTTTGTCTTCTCTATCGTACAATCTTTTGATGATGGCAGCGGTTTAACCTTATTTCCCATAGCTAAATTCTTTAACTCTAGCGGATTATTCTTAATGATTTGGCATAAACGTCTTTTTCCCGCGTTTAAGCAATTTAAAGCGGTTTTCACACCCTTTAGAGAGCACGAGCCAAGCACATGGGGATGTGCACGAAAAAGATTCGCAATGCTATCAACATCCATTTCGATTTCTAACAGAAAATTATACGACCGTCGTAGATTAGAAAAATATTCTAGAATATTTATTTCGGGAAATTGAAGAAACGACGATAGAATTTCATTCTTGGAGGCTCCAAATTTAAGTAAAAAGCCGATAACAGAACCCGATATAATTCCCGATTCTTGCAATAAAATGGTAGGATGTTTATAAATTATTCTTCCTACAATCTCATTTTCGCATCCTAACTTTTTGAATAAACACATAAGGTCAAGCATATGATTCCAATCATATGAATCTTCCTCTGATAGATGTTCGATAAACCAACCGTTTATAACCCCTGCAATCTTTAATTCTAATACAACTTTAAGAAGATCATGAACTTTATCACCAACTAATAACGAAGGACATGAACCTACAAGCTTAATAACAGTAGACTGATCAAGAAACGTATCTTGTAGATCATGAAGTCGTGACAACAAAACCCCGTCTCTCAATCTAAAAACTTCTTTTGCTTCCTTATAAATCTTTCCTATCTTATTAGGAGCAAACCCATATTGACATAATACATGATAGTTTTCTAATAACACATTGTCATCACTTAAAAACATCAAGTTACGGGGCAAAAGTGTTGACAACTCATTCGGTTCTAAACCCATGCTCTCGAAAAAAGGCTCGAATTCATTAATAGGATGGTAACGCAAAAATCGACTAACAGATTGTCCTACATTTTCTTTATTCTCAACTCCATTTAATAACTTTACAAGAAACCTAGGCGAATTTCGACTTATATTTTCGGCATCCATAAATTGCAAACTTCTAGTGGAATGTAAGTAATCTAATAAAGCATCTTGAGCTTCTTTGCAATCTACTCGAGACCATGTATTTACATTTCCATCATCTGTATGCAAATGATTCACTTTTTGACCAATTTTGGGCTTATAAGCTGCTTTTGTGCTATAAAACCTAGGGTTTTGCGTAGCATGATATGACCCAGTTGAAAAAATTGGATTTTTACTCAAATCAACTAATACCCATCTCAAAATAGATGAAATCTTACAATTATTAAGATGATACATGAATAAAGTTACAAACTTTAACAAGATATTGATGAATGGAAGCTTCAAGATTAACGAAAAAACAGTAATTTATGTATAGGCGGATGAAGGATTTTTACCTTGTAATTCAAATGGGTTTTGTTGATTGCAAAACTCTGATTGCCGCCATTATTGTGGGTTTAAGAATGAAACACTAATACAGTGGCAGTCATTTGAGGCTCTCAACGAGGGTCTTGGGGGGTTTTGCGATGCTAGATTTTGTTCATTCGAAGACAATCGTATGTTTTTTTTTTTCTAACCCTTATTTTTGGAGAACATAATGATCCTTGAGGTTGGTGTGCACCATTTAGTTTTAAACCGAATAAATTAGAATCTCAATTAAAAAAATTAAACCGAGTTTTTTAAATAATTTTTGGATCGATCGAAACCGAAACTATATTCGTAATTCAGTTTTTGGTTTGGTTTTGGTTTGAAAATTTTAAATTTTGTTAACCGAAAACCGAATTAATAACCGAGTTCAAATTAGAAACATATTAAAACATATTTATAATTATAATATTTATATATATTTATATTATATTTGATGTATTATTACATTTTTATTAAACAATAAATATGTTATATACCTTGTATACTCATATTTTATCCACAACCGTTATTCCTAAATTATATGTAAGTTAATGCTAGTTAGGATTTTTACTTTTAGTGATTTTCGGTTTTAACCGAAACCAAACCGAAATCAAATTCGGTTTTCGGTTCGGTTTTGCTTATGGTTTTGATATTTAAATTTGGTTTCGGTTTGGTTTTCGATTTTGATTTTATAAGTTTAAAAACCGAAAAAACCAAACCGAATAAACCGAAAAACCAAAAAACCGAACCGATGAACACCCCTACTTGCGGTATAGAAAACTTCATAAATCTTCCTTAATGTTATGTTATATTTTTCTTTATTTGAGTAAACTAAGGGTGTGCACCATTTAGTTTCAAATCAAATAAACCGAATATCGAATCCAAACCATAAAAAAAAAAAATCAAATCGATTTTTTAAACAGTTTTCGGATCGATCGAAACCGAAAACCGAATTCGTAATTCGTTTTTTGGTTTTTAAAATTTTAAATTTGGTTAACCGAAAACCGAATTAAAAACCAAATTCAAATTAATAACATATTAAAATATATTTATAATATATATATATATATATATATATATATATATATATATATATATATATATATATATATATATATATATATATATATGGCAAAGATCAAGCGCTAAGTGGTACTTGGTGGGATAAGGTGATAAGTGATTTTGTGATTTTTATATCTTTTTTTCTACAGCTCCGATTTAAAAAAAAAAATCCGTGATCTACTGACATTGTGTAGATTCAGAAAAAAAATAATGTTTTTCCAACTGGAGCGTTAAGATGCATATAATGCATGTTATTCGCTGTTTGATGCATGTTAACTGTCTTTCATGCATCAGATGCTTCTTAACAAAAAACAAAGAAAAAATGACTTTTGATTAAAAAAAATAGTGTTTAGGGTTTAGTAATTAGGGTTTAGAAATTAGGGTTTTAGGGTTTAGAAATTAGGGTTTTAGAACGAGTTTTAATAAGAACGGTTTAGAGTTTAGGGTTTAGGGGTTAGGGTTTAGGGTTGAGGGTTTACGACCCTAAACTCTAAATCGGGCTAAATCCTAAAAAAAAACTCAAAAAACCTCAAAACACGGTAACATGCATCACATGCATTTTAAGCTCCTGTTGAAAAAAAAAAAAAAAAATTTATGAATCTACACAATGTAAGTAGATTACGGATTTTTTTTTTTTTTTTTTAATTTGGAGCTCTAACGTAAAAGATATAAAAATCTCATTTTACTTATCCCCTTATCCCAAAAATACCACTTATCCCTTGATCTCCCTAAACAATAAACATGTTATATACCTTGTATACTTAAATTAATTCTAGAACCGTTATTCCTAATTTATATGTAAGTTTATGCTGGTTAGGATTTTTATTGTTAGTGATTTTCGGTTTAAACCGAAATCAAACCTAAATCAAATTCGGTTTTCGGTCCGGTTTTGGTTATGATTTTGATATTTAAATTTAGTTTCGGTTTGGTTTTCGGTTTTGATTTTATAAGTTTCAAAATCGAAAAAACCGAACCGAATAAACCGAAAAACCAAAAACCGAACCGATGAATAGCCCTAGAGTAATCTATGGAAAAGACAGTTGTGTAGGTGTTGTTTGTTTTTAAGTATGCAGATCTGATTATGTTTTATGTCTGTGTGCTCGTAGACGTTTTTACTGCATACTTTTATTTTTATTAAGACATAAGATAAATAATATTTTATTCTATCTGCAACCTCACAGACTTAGAACTATGCTTCTAAGTGCTGCACACAGGATTAAGTTATTTGCAAACATAAAAATAATTAGTCTTTATCATTCAACATACAGACCTTTAGACCATATATCCTTACAGACATGGTCCGCAAATCTTCAGCAAAAACATCTTAGAAAATAAAAAAAAAATACCTAATGTGCAGTTTGTTTTTAAGCCTGCAGATCTTATTATGTCTTATGTATGCGCGTTCGCATACGTTATTACTGCAAATTGTTTATTTTTCTGAAGACATAAGATAAGATAATGTCTTATTCTATCTGCAACCTAGCAGACTTAAAAGTATGTTTCTTAGTTATGCATTTTGTAAATTTAGAAATATGCTTCATAGTCATTCATCCATTCACCCTTAAAATTTTGTTGGATCTAAGCCATTAAATTGTATTATGTTATTCATGTTTGAGGACATACGTGAGGGTCAGGGGCCCATTAACTTGGGCCGAAATAACAAGTTTTAGAAAAATCTAAATGTGGTTAGCGGGGCCTCCATTTTACGGGATGAATATGGCATTGGTTCTTCGAACATCATCAATAAAGGTTTCTTTCAAAACTTAACGAATCGATGTTTGATACCTTCGTGCCCCTCCGGCTCTTCAATCAGAAGCAATTCATCTAATGTCATCTCTTACAACTTCAGGTCTCGAAAAGGTAAAGAGGTTCACATCGACAGAGTTGACAGGGTTACTAATCGTCCGGATGAAAGGAACGAAAAAGACCTCTCAAAAAATGGTTAATCTGTCCTGCTTTCATTTGATTCTTGGTTGTTTAGTTTAGTTTGGTTCTAGTCTTTGTTTGCTTGCTCTGTCATCGCCTTTTGTATTTTAGTAGTTTGTTTCTTGGTTTGCTCGATTTGTTATAGCGATTTGGTTTTAGCAAGGTTCGGTTGGAGTTAGCTACCTCTATGAAGTTTAAAACTCCACCACCTTCCCATCTTCTTCACCTTCTTCCTTAACTACCTCTATGAAGTTAAAACATTGATCCACAATTGCATCTTCTCCCATCTCTTTCGACTAGCGTGGGCCCTCACCAAGGCCAAAACCATCATTGTTGAACTTCTTAAACAGCTCCATTTCAACAATGTACATATCTTGGAACCCTTGATCTTGAAAAAGAACAAAAACAAGAATAAGTTATATCTTGGCTCGTTTAGGTTGCATAACAATTGGTGCTCATCTCATGTCGTTCCAATGAGTTCATCCAATCCGTTTAATGGCCATCTCTACTATGATTCGACGTGGAATTCATTAAGGTACCCCTAGCTCTCAGGGTACCTTCAATGGCTTGAAGATAAGAACAATGGTACAGATAATGGAAATAAGAGTTCTAGGATGACAGTTGATGAGATGAATGAGATTGATCGTCTTGCAGATAAATTCATCGCAAATTGTCACGAGAAATTTAGATTGGAAAAACAAGTCTTATAGAAGATTTCAAGAAATGATGGCTAGAAGTGTGTGTTATTTTTTTTTAGTTGATAACTTTATAGGGTTACTTTATCCTATATATCATGCAGGTTTGGTGTGGTATAGTTAACACAAGGTTGTATGGTTCAAATACATTAAGGATAAGGATGTGGTGGAAGATCTTTAGCAATAGCAATTCTTGTGTTTGTAAGTGGAAGATCTTTAGGAATTATGTGTCACTTAGACCCTTAAACTATGGGCATTAATATATCCATCACACTTTTTTACTACATCCACAATAACTGTACACTAACATATTAGTGCAAAATGTTAATGCATAATTTATGGTGGATGTAGTAAAACTACTGTAAAGGTTGGAAGTGCTACAATCATACCGTCTGTTTTAGTGATACCTTTAGTCTTATTTCTCCCATAAATGTGCCTATAACCTTGGTCCTTTTTGTTTCCCCTTTAAAGTACCATTTAGATTTAGATATCTGTTTTTGAAAGAACTGTGAGTTTTTGATGATGAAAGTAGACAAGTAATCTTTAAGGTAAATACTTATGACATGATTATAATGTAATATCCCGCATTTTTCCGTTAAATTATTTTAACGCCCGTCTTCTTATTTTAATAATATCCTCAGTATCTCAATTCGTATCCTCCATTAGCTTACATTCTTAAAATATTTTCGTCATTTGGATTATAACATCTCTCGTTCTCTCGTGTAATTTAAAAATATTCGTTCGGTTAATTCCCGCACCCGATTACAAACTTGAGGGACTAAACTTGTCAAAGTGTCAAAGATTTGACTAGGTCAAAGGAGTCAAACACCACCTCCTCCATTCATTATTTTCATTTTCATTTTCATTTTCTTCTCATACTTTCACATTTTCTCTAAATTCTCCAAACAAAGAATTCATCATCCATTCATGATCTAGCAAGTGTTTCACAAAACAAATTACATATTTGGAATCCTCCCTTCATCCTCTTCGACTTGATACCAATTTCATCTCATTTGGGTAACTTTCTAAAATCACTAGATTTTGTGTTCTTGATGTTTTTGAATTATAAAAGTGTTAATTAGTGTCTATGGCTCGTGTATAACATGAATATATGTTTTGTTTGTTCGATTTGTTGATTTAAGTAACTAGTTTGAACACTTGAAAATGGGTTTGCTTAATCTTTGATTTTGGAAGATTAAATGTTGTTAAATTGTTAAAGTTCATGTTTTAATTGTGTTACTAGTATCACTAGCTTCGTTATGATGCGTAGGTTGATTAAGAAAACTTCAAATACATGATTTGTGATTTTTGTGAATTTTGATTAGGGTTTGATGAACTTGAAATGAACTTTTGATACTTTGGATGCCATGAAATGTTGTTAGTAAGTGTTTAGTTGTATTGCATGAGTAATTACCTTCGAAACGGCATATCATATGTGTGGATTGGATTCCCGAATCATGTAATGCATTTCAAGAACTTGAAACTTTGAAAATGGACCTTGAATGACCACTTGGCGAGAAATCGGTTATTGTAAATGATGTTTTCGCTTGATGAAAAGTAGTTAGTTGTGTTCCTTGTCAAAATACCTTTCCGATGATATAAGATACATGTTTTGGTTGTTTGCGGGTCATAAATGGTGATTGTTTGAAGTTAGGTTCGTGCATAAAACTTAAAAAAAAAAACTGCCAGAATTCTCTGCACAGGTAATGGCGCGGCGCGCCATATACCCGCGCGGCGCGCCAAAGTGGGCTGTCCAATTTTATCAATTTTCGAATAATGTTTGCCATGCTACGGACCTCCGATTCACATGAAACTTGTTCTAACATGCTTATATATGAATAACTAGCACAGAAAAATAGTTCGGGACCCGACCCGAACGTGTTGACTTTTTCGTTGACTTTGACCCGACCCAAGTTTAACTTTTTGTCAAACTTAACCAAATGATTATGCAATCTTTCTAACATGATTCTTTACTTGTATATTGCATGAAACTTGACAATTTGATTCACATGCTATATAATCGAGTAGTAACGAGCCATAGGACTAATTGAACATCTTTGACCGATCGTGTCTACCGTTATTGATACAACCCTATTTGTTTAGGTCAATAATAGCTTTGTCTTTGCACGCGTTTACTTGTTGAAGTACTTTATTACTCTTGCACTCAAGGTGAGATCATAGTCCACTTTTACTCTTTTAAACTTATATTTGGGATGAGAAAACATAAACGTTTCTTCTTAACTAAGTGAACACAAGTACAGGAAAACAAACATTCTACATACGAGTTTAGAACGAAAGCCTCAATTCGATTATCATTAGTTACACTTGCAGGGTGTAAGTGTAGGCGTGAACTTATGTTGTATGGCCATATGGGTTTGACAAACCCTCATCTTGGACGGTTCGCTACCGTCTACGGATGAAATATATTTTCTAGAAACAGTGTTGTTCTAGCACTATTAATGGGGTATCAACGGACAGAACGTTAAGCCTTGATAATTGGGTGCTCGTGAATAATAACTTTTAGAATGTATTACTATTATTTCAACTTTGCAAATCTTGTGGTTCGGCTTACTTTACTTACTCAATTACTTACTTAAACCTATGATTTCACCAACGTTTTCGTTGACAGATTTCTATGTTTTTCTCAGGTCTTTGAACGATATGTGAAACATGCTTCCGCTCATTATTTGATATTTGCATTGGATGTCGAGTATATATGCACTACATGGAGCGTCTTTTGACTTTCTTTAAACTGTGTCGCATAGTATTCACTTGTACTTATAACTTTGTAACATAACTTTGGATGAACAATTCTTGTAAACTTTGAAACAAATCTTAACTTTTGAAATGAATGCGACATACTTTTGGTCAAACGTTATTTTAAAGACCTACGACCACGTAACGGGACCTAAGTAGTCGACGCCGTCAATGACGATTTGTAGGGGTCGCTACAAGTGGTATCAGAGCTTTGGTTATAGGGATTTAGAGTTCATTGGTGTCTACCCCGAGTCATAGGGTACATTAGTGAATCTAGACTACAACCGGCATATAGACTGAAGTAGGAATTACTTGATTATTTGTGCATTATACTCGAACTCTTTTATCATATCTAACTCGTATTCGATCTTGATCTTACGTTGATAAATTTTGTTGACGCGCCACCTTGACTTTATGAAGTAATGTTAAATGCACATGTGAATCAGGGTAATATAATTTCCGGGATTATATTACGGTGATTCACATGAACGTTCCGACATTATGACAAAGAATTTAAGGCGAGTCAAGGAAAAATTTTCTCTCTATCATTTTTCCGTATCACGGTTAGTATTGTTGAAAATACTAATCAACGATATTCTTGTGTCATGTGAAATGTCCCGTTCTTATTGATTAAAAACGTTCCATATTAATTGATTTCGTTGCGAGGTTTTGACCTCTATATGAGACGTTTTTCAAAGACTGCATTCATTTTTAAAACAAACCATAACCTTTATTTCATAAATAAAGGTTTAAAAAGCTTTACGTAGATTATCAAATAATGATAATCTAAAATATCCTGTTTACACACGACCATTAAATAATGGTTTACAATACAAATATGTTACATCGAAATCAGTTTCTTGAATGCAGTTTTTACACAATATCATACAAACATGGACTCTAAATCTTGTCCTTATTTTAGTATGCAACAGCGGAAGCTCTTAGTATTCACCTGAGAATAAACATGCTTTAAACGTCAACAAAAATGTTGGTGAGTTATAGGTTTAACCTATATATATCAAATCTTAACAATAGACCACAAGATTTTATATTTCAATACACATCCCATACATAGAGATAAAAATCATTCATATGGTGAACACCTGGTAACCGACATTAACAAGATGCATATATAAGAATATCCCCATCATTCCGGGACACCCTTCGGATATGATATAAATTTCGAAGTACTAAAGCATCCGGTACTTTGGATGGGGTTTGTTAGGCCCAATAGATCTATCTTTAGGATTCGCGTCAATTAGGGTGTCTGTTCCCTAATTCTTAGATTACCAGACTTAATAAAAAGGGGCATATTCGATTTCGATAATTCAACCATAGAATGTAGTTTCACGTACTTGTGTCTATTTTGTAAATCATTTATAAAACCTGCATGTATTCTCATCCCAAAAATATTAGATTTTAAAAATGGGACTATAACTCACTTTCACAGATTTTTACTTCGTCGGGAAGTAAGACTTGGCCACTGGTTGATTCACGAACCTATAACAATATATATATATCAAAGTATGTTCAAAATATATTTACAACACTTTTAATATATTTTGATGTTTTAAGTTTATTAAGTCAGCTGTCCTCGTTAGTAACCTACAACTAGTTGTCCACAGTTAGATGTACAGAAATAAATCGATAAATATTATCTTGAATCAATCCACGACCCAGTGTATACGTATCTCAGTATTGATCACAACTCAAACTATATATATTTTGGAATCAACCTCAACCCTGTATAGCTAACTCCAACATTCACATATATAGTGTCTATGGTTGTTCCGAAATATATATAGATGTGTCGACATGATAGGTCGAAACATTGTATACGTGTCTATGGTATCTCAAGATTACATAATATACAATACAAGTTGATTAAGTTATGGTTGGAATAGATTTGTTACCAATTTTCACGTAGCTAAAATGAGAAAAATTATCCAATCTTGTTTTACCCATAACTTCTTCATTTTAAATCCGTTTTGAGTGAATCAAATTGCTATGGTTTCATATTGAACTCTATTTTATGAATCTAAACAGAAAAAGTATAGGTTTATAGTCGAAAAAATAAGTTACAAGTCGTTTTTGTAAAGGTAGTCATTTCAGTCGAAAGAACGACGGCTAGATGACCATTTTAGAAAACATACTTCCACTTTGAGTTTAACCATAATTTTTGGATATAGTTTCATGTTCATAATAAAAATCATTTTCTCAGAATAAAAACTTTTAAATCAAAGTTTATCATAGTTTTTAATTAACTAACCCAAAACAGCCCGCGGTGTTACTACGACGGCGTAAATCCGGTTTTACGGTGTTTTTCGTGTTTCCATGTTTTAAATCATTAAGTTAGCATATCATATAGATATAGAACATGTGTTTAGTTGATTTTAAAAGTCAAGTTAGAAGGATTAACTTTTGTTTGCGAACAAGTTTAGAATTAACTAAACTATGTTCTAGTGATTACAAGTTTAAACCTTCGAATAAGATAGCTTTATATGTATGAATCGAATGATGTTATGAACATCATTACTACCTTAAGTTCCTTGGATAAACCTACTGGAAAAGAGAAAAATGGATCTAGCTTCAACGGATCCTTGGATGGCTCGAAGTTCTTGAAGCAGAATCATGACACGAAAACAAGTTCAAGTAAGATCATCACTTGAAATAAGATTGTTATAGTTATAGAAATTGAACCAAAGTTTGAATATGATTATTACCTTGTATTAGAATGATAACCTACTGTAAGAAACAAAGATTTCTTGAGGTTGGATGATCACCTTACAAGATTGGAAGTGAGCTAGCAAACTTGAAAGTATTCTTGATTTTATGTAACTAGAACTTGTAGAATTTATGAAGAACACTTAGAACTTGAAGATAGAACTTGAGAGAGATCAATTAGATGAAGAAAATTGAAGAATGAAAGTGTTTGTAGGTGTTTTTGGTCATTGGTGTATGGATTAGATATAAAGGATATGTAATTTTGTTTTCATGTAAATAAGTCATGAATGATTACTCATATTTTTGTAATTTTATGAGATATTTCATGCTAGTTGCCAAATGATGGTTCCCACATGTGTTAGGTGACTCAAATGGGATGCTAAGAGCTGATCATTGGAGTGTATATACCAATAGTACATACATCTAAAAGCTGTGTATTGTACGAGTACGAATACGGGTGCATACGAGTAGAATTGTTGATGAAACTGAACGAGGATGTAATTGTAAGCATTTTTGTTAAGTAGAAGTATTTTGATAAGTGTATTGAAGTCTTTCAAAAGTGTATAAATACATATTAAAACACTACATGTATATACATTTTAACTGAGTCGTTAAGTCATCGTTAGTCGTTACATGTAAGTGTTGTTTTGAAACCTTTAGGTTAACGATCTTGTTAAATGTTGTTAACCCAATGTTTATAATATCAAATGAGATTTTAAATTATTATATTATCATGATATTATCATGTATGAATATCTATTAATATGATATATATATACATTAAATGTCTTTACAACGATAATCGTTACATATATGTCTCGTTTAAAAATCATTAAGTTAGTAGTCTTGTTTTTACATATGTAGTTCATTGTTAATATACTTAATGATATGTTTACTTATCATAGTATCATGTTAACTATATATATATCCATATATATGTCATCATATAGTTTTTACAAGTTTTAACGTTCGTGAATCACCGGTCAACTTGGGTGGTCAATTGTCTATATGAAACATATTTCAATTAATCAAGTCTTAACAAGTTTGATTGCTTAACATGTTGGAAACATTTAATCATGTAAATATCAATCTCAATTAATATATATAAACATGGAAAAGTTCGGGTCACTACATCATGAAGGAACAATGGCTCACCAAGGTCAACACAATACTCCTCCCGAAACTCTAGAACAAGCTCTTCAACAAATGATAGCCACCGCCGTGGGTGAGGCCGTGGCCGATCACTTTTTCAACAACAATAATCAGGGAGCTGGTAATTCAAACGAGGGGTGCTCCTACAAAAGCTTCATGAAGTACAACCCTCCCACTTTCGATGGAACCGGGGGACCAGTTGCTCTCACCCGATGGTTTGATCAAACGGAATCCGTTTTTAGCATAAGCGGTTGTCGAGACCAAGATAAGGTCAAATTCTCCACCCTCACTTTCACCGGTGTTGCTCTCTCATGGTGGAACACGTATGTACGATCGGTGGGTATCGATGAAGCCCACACACTCCCTTGGACCGAATTAAGAGAAAGAATGATCACCGAATATTTCTCGCGCGATGAGACTCGAAGGCTCGAAGAGGAACTAAGAAATTTAAAAACGGTCGGGAATGACCTCGAAGCTTATAATCAACGGTTTGCCGAACTAGCCTTACGTTGTCCGAATCTCATGACTCCCGAGTCCCTAAGAGTTGAACTTTACATGGATGGCCTCCCTAAGAGCATTCAACACGGGGTAATGACATCCAAACCCACTAACCTACAAGAGGCTTTAATGATGGCCCGCCAATCTATAAAAACGGTGAATGAAATTGAAGCGCCGACACCAACGGCTGAGGACCAACCGGGTAACAACAAAAGAAAATGGGAAGCCTCTCAATCAAGCAACCACAACAACAACAACCTCACCAAAGAGCCTTTTTCCCCCGGTGGCAAGAAGGGGTATGCCGGAAAACTACCTTTTTGTAACAAATGCCACAATCATCACGTTAGTGAATGTGGTAAGCTAATTTGCCGCCGATGCCAAGGAAGGGGTCATATGGCCAAACATTGTAGAAGTACCGCCCCCGTCACTCAAAAGGAGCCCAATGTACCGAAAACGGGTGTTTGTTATAAGTGTGGCCAACCGGGTCATTTTAGAAATGCTTGTCCAAAGAATAAAGCTAAAACCAACGCACGCCGTTGAACCTTCAACATTTACACCTAGGATGCCCGAGATGACAACTAGTCACGGGTACGTTTCTTCTCAAAATTCTCAGGTTTCATGTTTATTCGATTAGGATGTCGATAAATGTTTTGTATCCGAGGCTTTGGAGCCTACTATTTGCACTCCACCATTTTCCCTAGGTATTACTTACGCCATTTAAGTGACCAACGAAAAATTTTTGTGTATCGATAAATTTTATCGGAGGATATACGTTAAACTTATTGGGTGGATAATTTGAATTGTGACTTGACACCTATAGAACTAAGGAGCTCAAAACCTATTCGTTAAGGAGAAATGTTTCTCTACAATTATGTATAGATCATTGGAACTAAGTAACTTTCGGTTGAAAACCGATACCCTCTTCCTCGTATCCATGACCTCATGATTATTTACATGAATCTCGCGTATATTCCAAACCAACCTCTGTTCCGATTATCATCAATTGAGGGATCAGGGAGAAGATGTCTCCTAACCCGCTTTTAAAACTCGCTATAATAGTTGTAAATTTCTTTTAGTACCGTTCAATTATCTAGGCCTCCGCCCGTATTCATAGGCCTCCTGAACCGCGTTTGTAAACTTATCTAGACAAAAATCGTTACCATACTTATAATTGATGTTCTAAACCTATTCAAGTAAAGAAGAAAACGAACAACGTCTCCGTCTTACGCTTGAACTCTTGAGAAAAGAGCAACTCTATACCGAATTCTCCAAGTGAGAATTTTGGATAAACGAAGTAAAATTTCTAGACCATGTTGTTAGTGGTCAAGGCATTACAACACATCTCGCAATTGGAACCACACGTAATCGGGAAACCCTCACTACTCTGACTTGTACTCGTAAAATCTTAGATCTCGCCGATTATTACCGCAGATTCATTTTCGACTTTTTCTCGTGTTACTCGTCTTTTAACCCCGTTAACTCCCCCAAGAAAGGACTAAACCTCTCCGTGTCCGAACTTTTAACGCGATTATTCACACCAATCTTACTAGATAAATTCATGTAACACAATGAAATTCAATTATGGAAATATTTCTACTTGAACGCCCAAAGGGCATACTCTCTCGACTCGAAATCAAGGAAACTGAAATTCGTTATTTTTGCACGAACGATTGGAATACTTAATTATGGATCCGATCAATCTTCTCATCACCACGTACCACGTTACATAACACTGTTATTTCACTATGACCGTCTGATATTACTGGGACCCAAGATAACACACAATCCAAGGATACTTCCTTTCTCTTTGACTTATCGTCCTCATGCTCCTAATACGGACAACTACTACTCGACCCCGAACTGTACAACTACGTGTTCTATCTCGTTTTCCCACCAGGTCTCAACATTTGACCACTAGATGCGCGATATGGCTACCTCAGGATGTGAGCTCATCCTATTCTAAGTTCTCATTCCACTCCTGTCCTTTCGCTTGTATTTTTGTATAAAGAAACCTTTTATATACTTTCTCAATGGAGAGAGAGACTCATCATGTATTACTAGTATTCACCACGAGGGTAAATAGCCGTGGAAAACGTTCTCTGTAGCCGATAAGGAACTTGTTCCAACGAACGCTTTCAAACCCTAACTAGCTTGTTCAAACGTATCTTAATTCTATTCCAACACGGTGTACCATTGTCGATTATCTCGGATCACAATACTCGTTTCACTTCTAGTGTTACAAGAAGCCTTAGAGACACGTTTAAACATGAGTACCATGTATCATCCACAACCAACGGACCAAACAAACGTACGTTTCACATCTTGGAAAGACATGTTACAAACTTGTATTGTTGCCTTTAGTTGTCTCCTCTCACACAGCAGTTACCATTCGTGTATTAACGCCGCACTTCCGAAACCCTATATGACCGCAAATTTCATACCCCTATTCGTTGGACCAAAGCATGTGGCAAGCAAATCACCGGATCCGAACTCATTCAAGAAATAACAGTTGAGATCGTACAAGTCCGAGAAGGACTCAAGACGACCCGTAGTCGCCAAAAGGGCTTTACCGATATTCGACGTAAACCTCTCGAATCCCAAGTCAGTAACCGTGTAATATTGAGAACTCGCACCTTGGGAAGGTGTAATCCGTTTCGGGAATCAGGGAAAGTTAAAACCGCGATATATTAATCCTTTTGAAACCTTGAGGCGTATTGGAACCGCTCCTACCGTTTAGAACTTCCGACTCAATTAAGTTTCCGTTTACCCTACGTTCCATGCAACAAACTTAGAGACGTGTCCTACGGAACAGGAACGTGCTACTCTCCTAGATAAACTTACTATTGATGGCAAACTCCCCTTCATGGGAAACTGGTTGAAATTGTGGATAGTAAAACCAAGTCTTAATACAAACTGAGATCTCGACTGTCAAAATTTGTGGGAATGTCCAAGGACGTATCTTCACTTATTCATAGCATTGACAACACTAGGTCTCGAGTAAGAAACAACGACTATTGCTTCCAACTAAATTTCGGGACGAAATTTCTTTTAAGGTGTGGGTAATGTAACATCCCGCATTTTTTCGTTAAATTATTTTAACGCCCGTATTTTTATTTTAATAATATCCTCAGTATCTCGATTCGTATCCTCCATTAGCTTACATTCTTAAAATATTTTCGTCATTTGGATTATAACATCTCTCGTTCTCTCTTGTAATTTAAAAATATTCGTTCGGTTAATTCTCGCACCCGATTACAAACTTGAGGGACTAAACTTGCCAAAGTGTCAAAGATTTGACTAGGTCAAAGGAGTCAAACATCACCTCCTCCATTCATTATTTTCATTTTCATTTTCTTCTCATACATTCACATTTTCTCTAAATTCTCCAAACAAAGAATTCATCATCCATTCATGATCTAGCAAGTGTTTCACAAAACAAATTACATATTTGGAATCCTCCATTCATCCTCTTCGACTTGATACCAATTTCATCTCATTTGGGTAACTTTCTAAAATCACTAGATTTTGTGTTCTTGATGTTTTTGAATTATAAAAGTGTTAATTAGTGTCTATGGCTCGTGTATAACATGAATATATGTTTTGTTTGTTCGATTTGTTGATTTAAGTAACTAGTTTGAACACTTGAAAATGGGTTTGCTTAATCTTTGATTTTGGAAGATTAAATGTTGTTAAATTGTTAAAGTTCATGTTTTAATTGTGTTACTAGTATCACTAGCTTCGTTATGATGCGTAGGTTGATTAAGAAAACTTCAAATACATGATTTGTGATTTTTGTGAATTTTGATTAGGGTTTGATGAACTTGAAATGAACTTTTGATACTTTGGATGCCATGAAATGTTGTTAGTAAGTGTTTAGTTGTATTGCATGAGTAATTACCTTCGAAACGGCATATCATATGTGTGGATTGGATTCCCGAATCATGTAATGCATTTCAAGAACTTGAAACTTTGAAAATGGACCTTGAATGACCACTTGGCGAGAAATCGGTTATTGTAAATGATGTTTTCGCTTGATGAAAAGTAGTTAGTTGTGTTCCTTGTCAAAATACCTTTCCGATGATATAAGATACATGTTTTGGTTGTTTGTGGGTCATAAATGGTGATTGTTTGAAGTTAGGTTCGTGCATAAAACTTAAAAAAAAAACTGCCAGAATTCTCTGCACAGGTAATGGCGCGGCGCGCCATATACCCGCGCGGCGCGCCAAAGTGGGCTGTCCAATTTTGTCAATTTTCGAATAATGTTTGCCATGCTACGGACCTCCGATTCACATGAAACTTGTTCTAACATGCTTATATATGAATAACTAGCACAGAAAAATAGTTCGGGACCCGACCCGAACGTGTTGACTCTTTCGTTGACTTTGACCCGACCCAAGTTTGACTTTTTGTCAAACTTAACCAAATGATTATGCAATCTTTCTAACATGATTCTTTACTTGTATCTTGCATGAAACTTGACAATTTGATTCACATGCTATATAATCGAGTCGTAACGAGCCATAGGACTAATTGAACATCTTTGACCGATCGTGTCTACCGTTATTGATACAACCCTATTTGTTTAGGTCAAGAATAGCTTTGTCTTTGCACGCGTTTACTTGTTGAAGTACTTTATTACTCTTGCACTCAAGGTGAGATCATAGTCCCATTTTTACTCTTTTAAACTTATATTTGGGATGAGAAAACATAAACGTTTCTTCTTAACTAAGTGAACACAAGTACAGGAAAACAAACATTCTACATACGAGTTTAGAACGAAAGCCTCAATTCGATTATCATTAGTTACACTTGCAGGGTGTAAGTGTAGGCGTGAACTTATGTTGTATGGCCATATGGGTTTGACAAACCCTCATCTTGGACGGTTCGCTACCGTCTACGGATGAAATATATTTTCGAGAAACAGTGTTGTTCTAGCACTATTAATGGGGTATCAACGGACGGAACGTTAAGCCTTGATAATTGGGTGCTCGTGAATATTAACTTTTAGAATGTATTACTATTATTTCAACTTTGCAAATCTTGTGGTTCGGCTTACTTTACTTACTCAATTACTTACTTAAACCTATGATTTCACCAACGTTTTCGTTGACAGATTTCTATGTTTTTCTCAGGTCTTTGAACGATATGTGAAACATGCTTCCGCTCATTATTTGATATTTGCATTGGATGTCGAGTATATATGCACTACATGGAGCGTCTTTTGACTTTCTTTAAACTGTGTCGCATAGTATTCACTTGTACTTATAACTTTGTAACGTAACTTTGGATGAACAATTCTTGTAAACTTTGAAACAAATCTTAACTTTTGAAATGAATGCGACATACTTTTGGTCAAACGTTATTTTTAAAGACCTACGACCACGTAACGGAACCTAAGTAGTCGACGCCATCAATGACGATTTGTAGGGGTCGCTACATATAACAGTATGAGACTAAAGATTTCAAGGTGGAAGCTTTTAATTCCTTGATCTATTCATGTTACCTTTAATCATTTTCACTAGAGTTCAACTGTTTCAACTGTTTCAATCATTCAGCTTCAAGTTGTACTTATAAAAACAAATTTTGTTTCTTAAAATTGTTCCAAAATTGCATGGAAAGCAGCATAATATGGACTATAATTTCATACTGTATATACGATTTACAGTTTTTCAAGTTGGTGAACTGATTTTCGGTCGATATCTCCAGCAAATTGCTCTGGAAGTCAAATGTTATATACAACAAATGTTATATTTACCCAACCAACCCGTTTTGCCACACTGTTTTGTATAGCAACTGTCCCAAAATCCTACTTAAAATACATGTTATACATATATTCTTTGATAATAGTGTAAATTGTAAATACAATTAACTCAATCCATTCATGCCTAACAAACAGTATATTCAGCAATTATGGTAGTTTGAGTTACATGTGTTCGACGATTTTATACATCGAAAAGTCGAAAACTGAAAAGACATTCTTTTGTACTGACATGTAGCCTCTTGGCTTCAGTTGTAAATAGTAAATACAGTTTAACAAATCAACACATACACAAGACAACTTCAACAAATCACAAGAACAAATGCTACATATGCTATAAGTTTACGATAATGAGGGTGTACCTACAAAGAAGAAATGAATGTAACGATAAGATTAGCCATTTCAGTATCATAAGACGGACCTTCCATTTGAAAATGACTAACTCCTTCAATCAGATGTGTTTCCGCGCGCCCTGCTGCAGTTTTCAGCTTGTTAGCCAACTGTTTAACACTCGTAAACCCATCTTTTGTCCCCATTACAAAAAGCTTCGGTTTAGGAGATTGCAATATTGCCTTGTGATGTCTTCCAAATAGAATCGAAGCAGTCAACCCAAAAGGATACCCCAGGCTCACATAGCCCACAACTTCATCCACCTGATCAACCGCAGACCCTGCAATCGGTGCACCTGCATTCAAATTCAAATCATACATCAATTGCACACTCAATTTATCCTGTATGCAATGTCTAATTAGGATACTCAATAATCAAACGGTTAACCTGCGCATTCTATTGAACCGATCAAAAAGCGATTCGGGGACATTTTCCAAGGTGATACGAATTTGCTAAATTTTAGACCCCTTATTTACTAAACAAATAAGCAAGTATATAACCTGCTTACATTTTAAAGTGCTTATTTATTATAAAATTAATCAGCTAAACAATTTTCATAAATATGCAAGCAATCATAATTCATAAACACGTCTCATATTATCTCATGGCGAAATCTCATTTTCATCAATATTACTACACGGGATAAATTGTGAATAAATGTCAATATTACAGAATATACTAATTTTGATTAGGTATGTAAAAGTAAAATAGATCCAGTTACTCTAATTTTAAGAGTATTTAACCTAGAAAAATTTCAATTTTACAAACCTCTACATTTTCAAAATTAGGCATTACATAGTCAAAATTGGAGTATTACTATTTACTTTTCAAGCAATTTGCAATACTAAAATTATAACACATATAATTACAGTAACAAATTAATTAATTAATCACAATAAATAAACAGAGTCTTAGCAATTTAATAACTCTAATAAATCACAATCGCTAATAAATGTTTAATTCAATAATTACAGTCTACTAATCGAATAGAAACCTAATATACCTGCAGACGAACCAACAAGCAAAATCCTGTTCGAGTTAAACTTCTGACAACACCACTTGCAAACGGAAACGACGTCGGAGACTTCAGAGAATCCGGTAAGTGACGGCCTGCCGGTGGACTTACCGACACCTCTCATATCAAAAGTAACAGCAGTGATGCCATGATCAGCTAAATTACGAGCAATGCCTTTCATAAGACCCTGACAACCACCTAATACTGAATACGGATGAACTAAAACGACAATAAGTTGATTTTGATCGGTAGAAGTTGAATTGTTGTCGTCTGGTGCTGGTTTGTAGATTCTAGCGTCGAGATTAATTCCGTTGCTAGATTCTATTGTAGCCGATTCTCTCGTTGCCATTTTGGGCACACAGTTGAGTGTGTGTCTGTGCGTGTTTTGTTTAAGATCTGGTAAGTTGTGATTTGATTTTGTGGCGTTATGCTCATCAGTAGTCCTTGTTTTATCGAATATGATCATATTTGATCCTTCAACTTTAGTGACTTTAGTGTTTAATTTTATACACCATCCGTCATGAAATACGTATCCTTCGATTGATTTAAGTTTGAATGAATTTATTTGAGAAATGAACGATTGAGGGTTATACATAGTGATTGAGAGTAAATGATTTAAAGTACAAGGCGAGGAGTTAAGGAGCTTCTACGTAGAAGGAACATGGAGATCTTGCGTTGTATTATTTTCGTTTGATTTGTGACGTGCTTTTTATAGTTTGTGTTATTTGTTAAGTTCGTTTGGTTCGTGGTCTGTTGTGTAGGGTTGATTATTTTGTTTACATGTTGTCTTTGTCCATGTTTCGTGTTTCAAATCTTCATTTATTTTTTATTATTTTGATTAAGTTCCCTCAGTTTTTAATAAAGTTATTTACTAGTTCTTTTTTAAACTAAGTAAATAATTATTTCATAACGACGTATATAAATAATATCTTGAACATCTTTTTTGAGATGGAGAGACTCGTTTCAACTAAACATTCATATTTCTGTGGTTTTTGTTAATCTATGCTCGAATGGCATACCTTAAGGTGCATCTGAATAAACTCGTTATTTTTCTTAAATATAAAAATTTATATTTAATGTATAGTATTGTATTAAATTGAAAAATATAAGATTGAATCTGAGAGAATTAATTAATAGTATAGCTCAACAACATGTCATACAATATAAGCCCATGAGTTCATCATTTTCTAAAATCAATTAGTGATAAAGGGATTTCCCCTTAGACTTATATGCATACATTTGTTTTTGTCTCGTGATCGATGTGGGATAACTTCCAAACACGTCCCCTCACATCGAGGCGTGGAACGGATGTAGAGATGGCAGCACGACAACGGCCTGACTCGATCTCTTTGTAGCGACGACGGCACACGCATGGGGGCCTAACACGGACTCGCTGTAGAGATGGCGGCTCGAAAGCGGCATGCCTCTATCTCCAGACCTGATCTCTGATACCATGAAAGGATTAATAAATCGTATAGCCCAACATGTCATACAATATAAACCCAAGAGTCCATCATTCTCTAAAACAATTGGTGATAGAGGGATTTATCATTAGACTTATATGCATACATTTGTTTTTGTCCCATAATTGATGTGGGATAACTTCACAACAAAATCAATGAGATTTTAATGCAAATGATAATATATAATAAAATCTAATATAAGTAGATTTATACTTAATTAAATACAAACTTAACCCTCTTGTGACTTAAGACATATGAACGGGCGGGTAACTAATGGTCTTCGTTAGTAATTTTAATACCGTCATTAAAACAATATAAAAAATTTATACTTAATTAATTAAAATTTAAAGTGGGTCGTATGATATTAGAAAATTTATATTTTTAAAAGAATATAAGCATAGCCTTAAGCGCTATGTTAGAAAATTTTTTTTTTCCGTTTTTTTGGAATTTTTTTTTCGGCATCAAGATTACACGAAAATATGAACATTTAGAAGAGACACTTCGTGATGAATGTTAATATTGAGGCGGGAAAACGATCGACAAAAATAACATTCAAGATAATATTGTTCGTGAAGAATATGAACGTTTTTTTTTCTTCATGTTTTGTGAAGTAAAATTTAGCCCGATTTAGAGTTTAGGGTTTAGGGTTTGGTGTTTTGGGTTTATTCCATAAACCCAAAACACCAAACCCTAAACCCTAAACTCTAAACCGTTCGTGTTAAAAACTCAATCTAAATCCTAAATCTAAACCCTAAACCCTAAATTTCTAAACCCTAATATCTAAAACCTATAAACCCTAATATCTAAACCCCAATAGCTAAAACCTCAACATACGCTCGAAAACACGATAATTGTTATATATTACTTCTTCGAGCGTTTTCCCGCCAAAATAAAAACATTTATCACAAAGTGTCTCTACTAAATGTTCATATTTTCATGTCATCTATAATGTTCGTAAACAAAGTTTTTTCAAAAAACGAAGAAAAAAAAAGTTTTTGCTTCCCCCGCTTTCCCCCGATTGGTTACTTCCCTATTGATCATACCCCTATATATATATATATATATATATATATATATATATATATATATATATATATATATATATATATATATATATATATATATATATTGGTAGGATCAAGAGGGAAGTAACCAATCGGGGGGAAGCAAAAACTTTTTTTTTCTTTTCGTTTTTTAAAAAAACTTTGTTCACGAACATTATAGATGAGATGAAAATATGAACATTTAATAAAGACACTTTGTGATAAATGTTTTTATTTTGGCGAAAAAACGCTCGAAGAAATAATATATAACAATTGTCGTGTTTTTCGAGCGTATGTTGAGGTTTTAGCTATTAGGGTTTAGATATTAGGGTTTATATGGTTTAGATATTAGGGTTTAGAAATTTAGGGTTTAGGGTTTAGATTTAGGGTTTAGATTGAGGTTTTTTTTTTTTTTTTTTTTTTTTTTTTTTTTTTTAGGGTTTAGATTTTGGGGCCTGACCTTAAGGCTACGTTTAACATTCTCCTTCATCTTTATTTGTAATAAAAAAATATTCACTCGCAATAAACGATTATCAATATTGATTAAATTTAATTTTACTGTTTGCTGTTGTTGTGTTTGTGATTTTTTTATTAATTGAGGATTTTTTTTTAGTTGTGTTAAATTTTAATAGTTTTTTCTATTACGTCAAATTATATTAATTAAAAAAAGGAGCCCGCGCGATGCTGCGGGACCTTTGGGTTGCGTATTCATAGTTAACGGAGCGTATTATAGGTGTGTATATGTATTGAATATAGTCTGAGGTATTGAGCTTTTTTTTAAGTGTCCGTTTCGCGTATAGTTAGTCCCGTTGTGTTCGTGAGATTTTTTTGAGTTGAACGGTGGGCTCGAAAAAATTTAACTCGCACCGAGCGAGAAGATAGGACCCGCTAAAAATTCGGGTGGAATTAGTTTCTTTTATTTTAATAAAATTGATATATATATATATATATATATATATATATATATATATATATATATATATATATATATACACTTTTTACCCTCAAAGAATGTAAATTTGAGGGGTCGTTGTGTATATTGAGGCAAAGTTGAAGATTCGATTTCAGTGTGAACGCAAATTGAAAACTACAATAAAAAAAAATTGAAACTACAAAAATCCGCATGACTTTTAGTATATATATATATATATATATATATATATATATATATATATATATATATATACACTTTTTACCCTCAAAGAATGTAAATTTGAGGGGTCGTTGTGTATATTGAGGCAAAGTTGAAGGGTCGATTTCAGTGTGAACGCAAATTGAAAACTACAATAAAAAAAAATTGAAACTACAAAAATCCGCATGACTTTATATATATATATATATATATATATATATATATATATATATATATATATATATATATATATATATATATATATATATATATATATACACTTTTTACCCTCAAAGAATGTAAATTTGAGGGGTCGTTGTGTATATTGAGGCAAAGTTGAAGGGTCGATTTCAGTGTGAAGGCAAATTGAAAACTACAATAAAAAAAAATTGAAACTACAAAAATCCGCATGACTTTTAGTATATATATATATATATATATATATATATACACTTTTTACCCTCAAAGAATGTAAATTTGAGGGGTCGTTGTGTATATTGAGGGAAAGTTGAAGGGTCGATTTCAGTGTGAAGGCAAATTGAAAACTACAATAAAAAAAAATTGAAACTACAAAAATCCGCATGACTTTTAGTATGTATGGGTAATGGGTAATGGGTAATAAATAAAAACACTTACAATCCAACCGTTCCACAAAATATTCTAAGCGCATTCAAACAAACGGTACAATGATCATGTGTAGTTTGACCTTCCTCCTCTAAATACACATTTGTTATGATCGTTTTAGCCCAACCATATACTCTACATATAATCCTTTATGTGTGACATTAAAATCAATTGGTGATAGAGAAAAAAGTAATCAAGATCTTAATATGCTTACATTAGTTTCTTTCAATATTCGATTTGGGATTTTGTTTCCACCCAACACATATTAGTGTCGAAAATCTTAACCTCAATTGCATAATATGTAGAGAGAGGATATGCCGATCCTTTGGTTTCGATTGAAGGATATGATCCTTTGGTTTCGATTGACACGATCTACGTGAAGTTGCATGTGTTGTATCACAATTCATAATAATTCATATTAAACGGGGTTTCAATTATAAGACAGTATTTATGGCATTACCTACCATTACAGTTGGTGTCGTAGTTCTCAGAGATGGACGGTTGAATAAAGCAATTGCCCAACTTATAAACCATTATATATATTGTCGATGGCATGTGCAATATTTAATGTGTAACCATAAGCCACCCTTATTCCTTTTCCATAAATTCCACCAGATGCTTTCTACTTTTGTTAATAAAGTAAAGCTAGGCATAGTTTACAATTACAAGCTCTTAACCTTATATGTCGTGTTAGGATCGGAATTTGTGAGCTGACCTTTAAAACTATACGGAGTAGTGATTAACCCTTTATATTTAACCCTTTACATACTAAAGGGCTCGCAGAAATACGTCGTTTTATTTTAAACTGTTTGTCATTCTACTTATTTACGTTATAAACAATAAATAAATGCATGGAACATAAACAACACAAGAATAAAATGCTGTTATATACCTTAGTCAATAAAATGTGGTTATAAGATGTGGTTATATTTAATCTTAGTCAAATACCTAACTAAAGAGATTTCTTTATTACTGATATATCATTAAAGCAAAAGAGTGTTCTCTTCACTACATTATTTTACTAATTTTAACCCTAACCTTTTTAGTCTTTCATATATATTAGTGGCCTCAGAATGAAAATGTGATTTGGCTTAGATGGTAATTGATTAGCTTTTTTTTACTTCTTCTCATTTTAAATTTTACTCCGTAATATATTTGATATAAACTACGTGAAAATTTTATATCCGCAGCGAAGCTCGGATAGTCTCTAAACTTGTTAAAATCGTAAGAGGCTATGATTCAATTGTTAGAAGCTAAACAATCAGATACCTAATTAATCAAATTCCAAAAGCTGGAAACAGGGGAGGCCCGGAGGGGGGAATAAAGTGATCAACGGCGGCCCACGATTTTCAGATGTCCAATTTTTTTTATATATAAATATATAATCGGAGATTTGAGAAGTAGGGGAACTAGGGAAACACAACTGAAGCAGTGAAGGCAACGCACAATAGGTTCAAAAACAACAATTAAAGGCCTCGGAAAAAAAAGAAATCAAAGTCCACTAGCATTTTAGCAAGGCCGAAAGAGCATTTTTTACATATTTTATATTATTCATTAAAGCTCAAGGGCCCTTTTTTCACCTTGTTCTAGGCCCTTAAATTCCTTGGACCGGCACTGGCTGGAAAATTAGTAGGGAGTAGTACCCACCACCATGCATTTGACGGGTACGCATGTGACTACGCGTGTAGCACCACATATCCCGAGATGCAGAAGCTTGTTATTAACATTCGTGCAATTCGTTTTACACCATTCTCTGTTCACGTTCACCTTGACGGGTGCACATGTCATAGCCGGGTAGCTCCCCTGCAACAACAAATGTTGTTTTTGTAGAAACTAGTATCGCACCCACTTACAGTTTCATTATAGTAAAGAATCAAATTGAATAAAATAAACATGAAATAATTGGGAATGAAATAAACATGAAATAGATGGAAAGAATCATAAGGATATAACCATATAATATGTCGAGTTCCATTTTTGACATGTTTTTTTTTAAATAGATTCACCCGTCTACATGTCATCTATTTTTCAGAGCACAACGGCCAAAGTTGCATACAACCGAAATCAAGTACTTGCCTGAAGAATGTAGTTAATGTACGTGTATTTGCTATGAATTTTCGAGGGTGTTCTCTCAAATGGTGAAGATGGTGTTTTATTTATCTACCAAATCAAATAATGATAATTAATTATCATGATTTACTTATTATTAATCCGAGCCACAGAAAGGAAATGATTGTGAGGTAATCTAGATCTAAATCGGACCGGGTGGGTCAACCAAATCCAGATTACAGAAGCTTAGTGAGTCAGGTGCGCACATCTGACTCACTTTGTTCCTTTATTTCCAACATTAAAAACCTCACTTTGAAACATGATATCTCATTCACCACAACATAACTTTGGACTGACAATATGCCAATGTGAAGCCCTTGTCAAGAGCAACATAACCATATAAAATATCACTCATAGATATTATGTATACATATACTTATTTAGGGCCAAAGTTTGAAAAAATTACATTTGAAAATCAATATTTCTCAACAGTTTTTTAATCCAAGATTCACTCCCAACATGTCATATACTTTGGATTGAAAGTTTTGGCTTTATGAGAATGATTTATAAGCTTAAAAATCGTACCTAAAGTTGAACCAAATAAAATGCTACAATATCAAGTAAGAATGTAAATTGAGATTAAAATAAGTAATAGGAAGATGACAGCATATTGTTAATTGTTGAAATGTCAATATGCTAATAAATAGTAAAGCTACCTGCAGTTGTTAGTATTGTCCTCAAACACGTGAAAGAGGAAAAGTTGTATATATGTAACTATCTATACATGAAAAATAGAAAATTTTAACAAAGATAGTTGATATGAACCAAGTTGCCTTTTTTCAAAAGTATTGACTTAATAGCTAAATGCTTTTCCATATACAATGACATCCGAAATGGCCTTTCTTCTCATGCCTATTACACTGTAATATGTAACGAACTGATTCACGATTCAATTTAACACGACCTATGATTTGATCGAACATACTCAATCCGTGTTAACGTGGAAAATAATCAATTATTAGTTAAGTTTCAAGTAAATCAAAATGATGATGGTAGCTTTTATGAGAAATATGGTAGCTTTTATGAAGCTGATAGCTGCCAAATAATGGTTAAAAGGAAATATGACAAGGTTTTTTTTGGAAAATAAAAACCTAATAAAGAAGTTTAGGTAGGTAGAAGATGAAAGGAGAATTTAATTTGTGTCCATATCTTTCACCTTTCTCACTCAATGCCATCTAACTACCATAACTTCTATAGACATACATATAATTTCTTCACCCTTTATAACATTAAAATATAACTCCCTTCCCATTTTCTCCTCACCACCACCACCACTACCAATTGTTTCCTACAATGGCTAAATCAAACACCACCACTATGGCCGTCGCCATGTTGGTGGGCCTGATTTTTCTTGGACTTCCATGTCTGGAAGCCCAATCACCATTAGTAGCCCCAGTGATGTCACCCGGGGTACCAATGGCTATGGCACCAACAATGGATTGTACCACAGCGCTTTATAACCTTACGGATTGTTTGTCTTTTGTTCAAAATGGAAGTACCATGACTGTTCCGGACAAAAATTGTTGTCCGGAATTTGCAGGATTGCTGGAAAGCAACCCTATCTGCTTATGCCAACTCATTGAACAAGCAGAAAATTTTCAAATAGATATCAATAGGGCATTCATGGTTCCCAAGGCTTGCAAAATACAAGTTCCTTATTCTATTGATCTTTGCCCAGGTTCTCTATCAATTCTACATTATTGTTACTGAACATTATTTTTAATAAAAATTGTCATTGCTCTTCCTTTTTAATATACATAAAATTATTATTAATGTGATTATACAAAAAATAGATATGTTGAAGTATGTATCTTAATGCACCGTTTATACAGACTCATAAGTTTAGTTTTACATTTATTAGGTCACCTAATTTCGTGGGATTGGGTATTATTGTCGTTGTTGGTTAGCTACATGTGGAAATACTTTTAATGCTGTCATAACTGTGTGCAACTAAATTTGAATTATTCATACTTAATCATTAGTTGACATGTTTTACAGCAGTGAAGGTAAAGATGATATTAAGCTTAAATGATATGCAAAAATGGTGTCATAATAGAGCTTTAATTTCTTTGATATTTTACAGCATCTCCAGCTCCTGCACCTAGTGCTGCCAGCGATGCACCTGGATCGACAGCAGGTAACCTATTACAACATACATTTATGTAGTTTCGTTTTCAGGGTAGACGATGTTCTTCTCACTCTGTTTAATTGTTTGATTCTATTACAAATTCATATGCTCTTAGACTTTATATTTATATTTATTTTTGTTTTATTTATGGGGGATATATGAACTTAAGCAGGTAGTCCAATTTCTGATGGAGGAGCACCAATGAGCCCTACTGCAACTGAAAATGTTAATGGCAGTGGAATTTCAAGAGCTGCAGTTCATGATCTTTCGACGTTCATTTGCTTGGCGATTGCTATCTTCATCGCATACTACTTTTAGTTTCATTCTTTCAGTTTTTACGATACAAGCATTTCATTTTCCACATTTTTCGTACTCTGATTAAATTATTACATGTACCATTAATTCACATACTTGATGCTTGAATGTACTTGATGATATATGAAGTGAGTTTAATCTATTTTTCCTTTGGGAATTATTGTGCCCAAATGATTCTTAGTGTATACAGTACAAACCTTTTTATATACATTCAACTACGTATTTGAGCTCGTGCATTACACGGCTGTTAAAAACCGCTACAAAGAAGCAATACTATCTATAAAATTTGATGTTAAATACGATATCTGCTTGGTGCAACATATGGTTAAAATACATCGTACATTAGAAGTGTCTAAAGTGTCAGAATCGTCAAATACCGAATTATCAAAAAAGTGTTGCTAATGACTGAAACGGTATCTGCTGCAAGGTTGGACTCAAAAGACAAAAATATGAAGAACTTAAGGGATCAATGGATTTATTATTGGATCAAATGTATTCTTTTGGTGACTCAATTTTGACTATTTTAACATAACAAACCTATAGCTTTCAAATGTTATAACTTATATATAGAAGCCTTCTTTGTCATTCTATACTAAATCAATCGGTGAATATTTTAACTAGAAAGCTCCATCAAGTAATCATGTGATTGTCGACAATATATGTAAAAAAGGTAGAAGGTTTTCCCTATTCGGGCTACCGGGGTGGGCGAGTATCCGACCCCATACTATGATGTACGCATCCCAACAGGATTACTCCCTGGCTATTTCCAAACCATTCCTGGACACCACTAAATATTCGTCCTAGACATGATTCGAACTTAAGACCTTTGTCGACAATATATGTAGGTACCTTGAATTGCAGTATTCTAGGAAGCTCTTCTGTATATTCTAAAATGATGTAGATGAACAACTAACTATACATATAACTATTAACCAACCTTGTTGAAAGAAGATGTTGCAAGAGGCACCTCGTTGTCATCAATTGTGGTAGCTACAGTGAGAATAACATTAATTTCATTTGATTTATCTTTTTAATGTACAAAATTAACACAGTAAATCAACCAATTTGATCAGTAGTAAAGAATACCTGGTGGAATGTGCGATGGATTTGAATTGAAACCCTAACCAGATATTGTTGTCGGGTTCGGCGACCGTAAAGATGAGTATGAAATCAACCATTTAAACCTGATCAAACAACAATCAAACTCCTTACATTTAACCCGATGTGAAACCCTAATGAAGGAATATTGATATCCGATTATTTCAATCCTCGTTTTTGATTGTGGAGTCGCCTCTATTCATTATGAAATCATTAGTGGGGTTTGGTATGGAGGGGTAAGCTTAATTAGTGGTTATATATTTGGGTATTTACTAGTAAATCTTCCGAGATCTCTATGAGATTTCGTTTTGAGAAGGCAACCGAGACGAGATGTTCATCTCTCGAGATTTCTCGGTCAACGAGGTCAAACTTAGTCAAAGCCACGATTTTTCGAATTTTCTTGCTAATTTGTAAGATTTTCTTGTAAAATTCGTAATTTCTACTATTTTCTTGCTCACTTCTCGGATATTTTTGTAAAATCTCGTAAAAACATATATAAATATACATATATTTATGTTTTTACGTATATTTTTATTAAAAAACTATAAAATCAATGTAAGTCAACGTCCGAGATCTCCCCGAAATTATTCCGAGATGCCGAGATCTCCCTAAAAAAGTCCATACGTGATCTCCCCGAGATCCGAATTCTCCAAGCTTGGGTATTTCACATCTGAGTTTATGGCTTGTACGGCCCTCTTTAGGATTTCATTTCTTTTTTTCTTATCGTTGGGTCTAAAACGAACATGACAATACAGAAATACGTATGATTTTGAGTCAATGGAATTTATATGGATCTCTACGGGATCGAGTTGCATGTAAACGACGGCGTGTACCGGCCAGATGATTATCGCTATATAGAAACTATACATTTTTTTTTTTCAAATAATTAACTAATACAATGTTTAACAAAATAAAAAAAAATCTAAGTTAAACTAACCAAATACACATAATCGAATTTTTGATAACTTAACCAATCACACCAACATAGTATAGTTGATTAAGAAATACTTGCACAAAAAGAAAATTGCTAAACAAATTCGATAATAATTCTTATGTATAACCCATTTATTCACGTTAATAACCTCTGATTGGATTATCGTTAGTGAAATTTTAAAAAAATATATATAATTATAGAAGTCAAAAATTTAAAACTACAAATTTTGATAAATTAAGCACTTTAAAAATATATGTTGAAAATGTAAATTAAACACTTTAAAATATAATGTTTGAAAAAGAACTCACATGCATGTGCAAAAAAATTAAATAAATGTCATGTCAACAAGTTTATGTGTGTCTATTCTTTTAATGTTGTTATATAACCTTTCATCGTTGTTCACCTGATCATGTGGATGTTCATAAGCAGTCAATCGTTTTGTTTCTCATCCGGACCTCCCTTCATCTAAAACGTTAGAATAAATTAAAAAGGCACACTAAAGAACACGGGTTCAATTATTTAGTTCCTCTTTCATATGCTTAATAAAGGTATTAATGGTAATCATGTAAAAGATTATTTGAAGTCTGGAATTTTGAAAAGTTTAGTTCGTACTTTAATGATAAACTTTCAGTCTTTCAACAAGCTTTCTAATGAATTGTTAACGCTTTGTTGTCGTCTTTCCTTCTCTTGGTTCACGTTGAACCTCTTTCTATTTCTTAGTCATATGCTGAGAGTGATCTATTACGATGAGAGTGATCTGTTACATGACCGGTTAAACAGTTGCATAAACTTTACTTGAATGTGAATTTAATGTCATGTTCGATTTCCTCCAAACGCGTCTGATCAAATTGAATTGGGCGATCTATTAAAACCACTGTTGCAAAACACCCCGTCTCAAGCCATTGCGGCGCCCGTTACGACGATTAGCTGACTAGCACGTTCCGTCTCGAAGAAAACCGTCTAATATGAAAGTCTCTCAAAAATCGGAAAAGTCAGAAAGTCGGTAAAATCGGTCAAATTTGTTGTATTTTAGTTTGAATATTCTGTATTATATTAACGGTGATAGCGATTATGGGTACAAATTAGTTAATTAAAGTTTAAATATGTACACATATACATTTATATACTTATATATTTAAAAGTCAACTTTGGTCAACGTCCGTCTCGACTCCCGTCTCGACCCCGTCTCGAACGTCTCGTCCTTTTTAGGATTCGACCGTTGTAAGACCATGTTTTCATTTTCAGCTAAGTGGGACGCCGTCCAAGATTCGGGATGTCGTCCAACAGTGAAGCATTGGATGTCGTCCAGATGTACTAACGGGCCAGCTGTTTTATTTGGTTTTAAAAAGGGGTATTTTGGTCAATTCACTTGGGTGTCGGTTTGGAGCCCTCAAAACTGATCTAGATCCATTTGTGGATCACATTTCATCCACACAAACACTCCTATCCAATTCTAGAGAGAGAGAAAGAGTTTAGAAAGAGAGAGAGAGAGCTTGATTTGGAGAAGAAGGAGTTGGATTCTCACCAAAGCTCGGGTTTTAAAGTTGTTCATCTCGCTCCTAGCTACGTTTTGGTTGTTGTGGTAAGTTCTAACTCCGAATTTCATTGTTTGATTGATATTCAAAGTTAGGGTTTGAACTTAAATTGTTGATAAACCCATTTAAACTCATGAAGTGAGTTTAGTGATGCTAGTAATCGGGTTTTGTGGTGTCGTTGGTGGATTTTGGGTTGGTTGTTGTTTTGGTCAAGTTCAAGACTTGCAAAATGGGTCAATCACTAGGTTTAGTGATTATGGGTGTGTTGAAACCCATTTTGGGTATATTTTGGTTGACTAATTTTGAAATGAGTCAAAATTAGGGTTTGGTGTCAAATTGGGCATAATAAGTGTTTATCACTTAAGATTTGAGTAAATTATGATGCTAGAATATAATCGCTAGTTAATCGTGATTATAAGTGTTTTGGGCGAGTTTTGACTTAGTCAATGTAAGGTATGTGCAAATGGGTCGAAATTGCACTTGTGGTGTTTTGGGCATAAGCTAGAGTGTTTAGCTTATTTGTTGTGAATTATCTAGGTGATTCACGTTGGACGAATAGGAGCTCAAGCCGGAGTTGCCTTTCTTGTAATCGAGGTGAATAGAATATTTATACATGTATGTATGTGGTTTATTTACTCGTACACGATGTGGGCCTTAGGTGCCACATCGTGAGTATTGGGCGTTATGTCACAAGATGGTGACTTATTGGGGTTAGGGGTGAAGAGAACTACGGGTCGGTAGTGTCTCGTTAGGTGACTCACAAATCGGTGACACCTCATGGTGGTTCACGAGGCGGTGACCCCTTTAGTATTTCGTTAGGTGACTCACAAGTCGGTGACACCTCATGGTGATTCACGGGGCGGTGACCCCCCCCCCCCCCTTAGTAGTTGGTTGGTGAGTCACAAGTCGGTGATACCATAAGTCGGGAAAGTGATTCACAAGTCGGTGACACTTCATAGTGTTCACGAGTCGGTGACACTAGATGGTGATTCACAAGTCGATGATACTATAAGTCAGAAAAGTGATTCACGAGTCGGTGACATTTCTTAGTGCTCACAAGTCGGTGGCATTTATTGGTGGCGCTTCACAAGTCGGTGACGCCACATGGCGTTAGCAAGTCGGTGACCCATAGGCATTGGTGGGTAGTTCACAAGTCGGTGACACCCTTTGGTGATTCACAAGTCGGTGACACCTTATGATGAGTCACAAGTCGGTGACATCATACGAGTGCGACTCGACGTTATTGGCCGTCTACAAGTCGATAGTGCCATAGCGGGGAACGGTTTGTCATGTTTATGCGTTGTTATGATTTAGTATATTTTTGCGGTGATTTATATACTAACTGTAGTGACCCGAACTTTTCCATGTTTATATATATTAATTGAGATTGATGTTTACATGATTAAATGTTTCCAACATGTTAAGAAATCAAACTTGTTAAGACTTGATTAATTGAAATAGGTTTCATATAGACAATTGACCACCCAAGTTGACCGGTGATTCACGAACGTTAAAACTTGTAAAAAAACTATATGATGACATATATATGGTTATATATATAGTTAACATGATATTATGATAAGTAAACATATCATTAATTATATTAACAATGAACTACATATGTAAAAACAAGACTACTAACTTAATGATTTTGAAACGAGACATATATGTAACGTTTATCGTTGTAACGACATTTAATGTATATATATCATATTAAGAGATATTCGTACATCATAATATCATGATAATATAATAATTTAAAATCTCTTTTGATATTATAAACATTGGGTTAACAACATTTAACAAGATCGTTAACCTAAAGGTTTCAAAACAACACTTACATGTAACGACTAACGATGACTTAACGACTCAGTTAAAATGTATATACATGTAGTGTTTTAATATGTATTTATACACTTTTGAAAGACTTCAATACACTTATCAAAATACTTCTACTTAACAAAAATGCTTACAATTACATTCTCGTTCAGTTTCATCAACAATTCTACTCGTATGCACCCGTATTCGTACTCGTACAATACACAGCTTTTAGATGTATGTACTATTGGTATATACACTCCAATGATCAGCTCTTAGCAGCCCATGTGAGTCACCTAACACATGTGGGAACCATCATTTGGCAACTAGCATGAAATATCTCATAAGATTACAAAAATATGAGTAATCATTCATGACTTATTTACATGAAAACAAAATTACATATCCTTTATATCTAATCCATACACCAACGACCAAAAACACCTACAAACACTTTCATTCTTCAATTTTCTTCATCTAATTGAACTCTCTCAAGTTCTATCTTCAAGTTCTAAGTGTTCTTCATAAATTCCAAAAGTTCTAGTTTCATAAAATCAAGAATACTTTCAAGTTTGCTAGCTCACTTCCAATCTTGTAAGGTGATCATCCAACCTCAAGAAATCTTTGTTTCTTACAGTAGGTTATCATTCTAATACAAGGTAATAATCATATTCAAACTTTGGTTCAATTTCTATAACTATAACAATCTTATTTCAAGTGATGATCTTACTTGAACTTGTTTTCGTGTCATGATTTTGCTTCAAGAACTTTGAGCCATCCAAGGATCCATTGAAGCTAGATCCATTTTTCTCTTTTCCAGTAGGTTCATCCAAGGAACTTAAGGTAGTAATGATGTTCATAACATCATTCGATTCATACATATAAAGCTATCTTATTCGAAGGTTTAAACTTGTAATCACTAGAACATAGTTTAGTTAATTCTAAACTTGTTCGCAAACAAAAGTTAATCCTTCTAACTTGACTTTTAAAATCAACTAAACACATGTTCTATATCTATATGATATGCTAACTTAATGATTTAAAACCTGGAAACACGAAAAACACCGTAAAACCGGATTTACGCCGTCGTAGTAACACCGCGGGCTGTTTTGGGTTTGTTAATTAAAAACTATGATAAACTTTGATTTAAAAGTTGTTATTCTGAGAAAATGATTTTTATTATGAACATGAAACTATATCCAAAAATTATGGTTAAACTCAAAGTGGAAGTATGTTTTCTAAAATGGTCATCTAGACGTCGTTCTTTCGACTGAAATGACTACCTTTACAAAAACGACTTGTGACTTATTTTTCCGACTAGAAACCTATACTTTTTTTGTTTAGATTCATAAAATAGAGTTCAATATGAAACCATAGCAATTTGATTCACTCAAAACGGATTTAAAATGAAGAAGTTATGGGTAAAACAAGATTGGATAATTTTTCTCATTTTAGCTACGTGAAAATTGGTAACAAATCTATTCCAACCATAACTTAATCAACTTGTATTATATATTATGTAATCTTGAGATACCATAGACACGTATACAATGTTTCGACCTATCATGTCGACACATCTATATATATTTCGGAACAACCATAGACACTCTATATGTGAATGTTGGAGTTAGCTATACAGGGTTGAGGTTGATTCCAAAATATATATAGTTTGAGTTGTGATCAATACTGAGATACGTATACACTGGGTCGTGGATTGATTCAAGATAATATTTATCGATTTATTTCTGTACATCTAACTGTGGACAACTAGTTGTAGGTTACTAACGAGGACAGCTGACTTAATAAACTTAAAACATCAAAATATATTAAAAGTGTTGTAAATATATTTTGAACATACTTTGATATATATGTATATATTGTTATAGGTTCGTGAATCAACCAGTGGCCAAGTCTTACTTCCCGACGAAGTAAAAATCTGTGAAAGTGAGTTATAGTCCCACTTTTAAAATCTAATATTTTTGGGATGAGAATACATGCAGGTTTTATAAATGATTTACAAAATAGACACAAGTACGTGAAACTACATTCTATGGTTGAATTATCGAAATCGAATATGCCCCTTTTTATTAAGTCTGGTAATCTAAGAATTAGGGAACAGACACCCTAATTGACGCGAATCCTAAAGATAGATCTATTGGGCCTAACAAACCCCATCCAAAGTACCGGATGCTTTAGTACTTCGAAATTTATATCATATCCGAAGGGTGTCCCGGAATGATGGGGATATTCTTATATATGCATCTTGTTATTGTCGGTTACCAGGTGTTCACCATATGAATGATTTTTATCTCTATGTATGGGATGTGTATTGAAATATGAAATCTTGTGGTCTATTGTTACGATTTGATATATATAGGTTAAACCTATAACTCACCAACATTTTTGTTGACGTTTTAAGCATGTTTATTCTCAGGTGATTATTAAGAGCTTCCGCTGTCGCATACTTAAATAAGGACAAGATTTGGAGTCCATGCTTGTATGATATTGTGTAAAAACTGCATTCAAGAAACTTATTTTGTTGTAACATATTTGTATTGTAAACCATTATGTAATGGTCGTGTGTAAACAGGATATTTTAGATTATCATTATTTGATAATCTACGTAAAGCTTTTTAAAACTTTATTGATGAAATAAAGGTTATGGTTTGTTTAAAAATGAATGCAGTCTTTGAAAAACGTCTCATATAGAGGTCAAAACCTCGCAACGAAATCAATTAATATGGAACGTTTTTAATCAATAAGAACGGGACATTTCAGTTGGTATCCGAGCGTTGGTCTTAGAGAACCAGAAAATTTGCATTAGTGTGTCTTATCGAGTTTGTTAGGATGCATTAGTGAGTCTGGACTTCGACCGTGTTTTCTTTAAAAATGATTGCTTAACATTTTTGTTGGAAACTATATATTTTTAACATATGAATATTATGTGATATATTAATCTCTTAACGTGTTTGATATTATGTGATAGATGTCTACCTCTAGAACAAGTCCCATTGACTCACCTAATAATAATGAAGAGTCAAATGTAAATTGGAATGATTTGTGGACTGATTCACAAGTTCCCGAAGAGGAACCGGAAGAAGAGTCGGAACCGGAAGAAGAATCGGAACCGGAAGAAGAATCGGAACCGGATGAAGAAATAGAACCGGTGGGGGAAATAATAAAACGGTTAAGTAAAAGAAAATCCTCAACCAACCGACCAAAGTTAATTATGGTCAATGGTGTTTCCGCCAAGGAAGCAAAATATTGGGAGGATTACCAATTCTCCGATGAATCGGATTCCGACGAGAATTCCGATGATGTTATAGAAATTACCCCAACTGAATTTAAAAAGGCAAAAGAAAATAATAAGGGAAAGGGCATAAAAATAGAGAAATCTAATTCCAACCCCGATGAACTTTATATGTATCGTCAACCCCCGAAGTCCTTAAGTTGTAACAATGACCCGGGAACCTCTAAACCACCAGGTTTTTCTAAACCAATGTGGACAACGATGGCTCGTATTAGGGAAACATCATATATCCCTAGAAACTTGGCAAAACGAACCAAAACCGAAGAAGAAGAAACGAGCGAGTCGGAATAAGATAGTTGTATTCGTGTGGTGTAATATATGGAATATAGTGTTCTTATGCTTTATGATATATGTAAAAATTGCTTGTATTAATAAGTATTTTTTTTTATGAATCTAACTCTTGTCTATTTTACAGTTTAAAAACACAAAATGGATAGACAACCCAATATTTTAAGAGACCTACCCGGAGACATGATTGATGAAATCTTGTCTAGAGTCGGCCAGAATTCTTCGGCACAACTATTTAAGGCGAGATCAGTTTGTAAGACATTCGAAGAACGTTCCAAGAATGTCTTGGTTTATAAGAGACTTTCGTTTGAAAGATGGGGGATATCACATTGGGAAACCCATAAGTTACGATGTGTTTACTTTGACGCATATATTGCGGGGAACCCAAATGCTATTTTACGCAACGGGTTAAGAAATTATTTTGACTCAATATATCCGAATATTGGACTTCGTGATTTAGAAAAAGCGGCTAACATGCAACATAAAGAAGCATGTTATGCTTACGGATTAGTAATGTTCGCTTCTCACCAAAGTGAGAACAAGAACATCGGGCTACAACTATTAAACAAAACGTTTCCACAAGTGACAGAGTCGGTAATTGGGGTAAGAAATGAGGTTTTTAGATTATTACGGGACTGTTGGACATTACGTAACCCTCGTCCCTTTGATGACGTTACAACACGCTGTCTTATCAACGGCCATAACGGTTATGTTGCACAAGACCAAGGATGGGAAGTAGTCCTAGTAAAACCAAAATGCATGACTTGTTTCTGGACGTATGAATTACGTGTCTTTATTGCCTTTGCTGAACGACTTGTGTACTAGCTAGAATTGTCTTCACAACTATCTTGTATCAAAGTTATTGTGTGCTATATTTCATGCTTTTTGTAAAATAAGCGGTATTGTAAGTTTGTAAAATATTGTATAAAAGTTTGAACGCGAAATATTATTATAATCAGTTTTTCATATAGAATTGTAGTAGTTGAATTGTATATTAGCTACTAAGTATGAACTTAACGGGTAGGTACTACCCGAATTTAAACTTATAAAACGCTAATATGAAGAAAAAGCTTTTATAAATGAGTTCATATTATGCTACGAAATACTATTAACTACTCTTAATATTCTGTATGATTAACTTGTTCCATTTAACTATTTTGAAGGAAATGGCACCGACTACTCGACACACCGTGAATATGAATGAAGAGGAATTCCGTACTTTTCTAGCTTCAAACATAGCCGCAGTACAGGCTGCGCTACATACCAACAATAACCTTGGATCTAGCAGTACAGGAAATCGTGTAGGATGCACCTACAAAGAATTCACTGCCTGCAAACCTTTGGAATTTGATGGAACCGAAGGACCGATCGGATTGAAACGGTGGACCGAGAAGGTTGAATCGGTGTTTGCCATAAGTAAGTGTACTGAAGAGGACAAAGTGAAGTACGCTACGCATACCTTCACAGGTTCTGCGTTAACATGGTGGAATACCTATCTAGAGCAAGTGGGACAAGATGATGCGTACGCACTACCGTGGTCAGCATTCAAGCACTTGATGAACGAGAAGTACCGTCCCAGAACCGAGGTCAATAAGCTCAAGACAGAACTTAGAGGGTTACGAACCCAAGGATTTGATATTACCACGTACGAAAGACGATTCACAGAATTGTGCCTATTGTGTCCGGGAGCATTCGAAGATGAGGAAGAGAAGATCGACGCGTTTGTGAAAGGATTACCGGAAAGAATCCAAGAAGATATAAGTTCACACGAGCCCGCCTCCATACAACAGGCATGTAGAATGGCTCACAAACTAGTGAACCAGATTGAAGAAAGAATTAAAGAACAGACTGCTGAAGAGGCCAATGTGAAGCAAGTAAAAAGAAAGTGGGAGGAAAACGGTGATAAGAATCACCAATACAACAACAACAGCAATTACAACAACAATCGCAACAATTATCCCAACAATCGCAACATCAATCGCAACTACAACAAACGGCCCAACAACAACAACAACAACAACAACAGCAACTACAACAATCATCCCAACAACAATAATAACCGCAACAACAACAACAATCAGAAGCAACTATGCCAAAGGTGTGAAAAGAATCACTCGGGGTTCTGCACCAAATTTTGCAACAAGTGTAAAAGAAATGGTCATAGCGCGGCGAAGTGTGAGGTCTACGGACCAGGGGTTAATAGAACGAAAGGAACAAATGGTGTCGGAACGAGTAATGGCGGAGCAAGTAGTGTCGGAGCAAGTTATGCCAATGTAGTTTGTTATAAATGTGGAAAACCAGGCCACATTATTAGAAATTGCCCGAACCAGGAGAACACGAATGGACAAGGCCGTGGAAGAGTTTTCAATATTAATGCGGTAGAGGCACAGGAAGACCCGGAGCTTGTTACGGGTACGTTTCTTATTGACAATAAATCTGCTTACGTTTTATTTGATTCGGGTGCGGATAGAAGCTATATGAGTAGAGATTTTTGTGCTAAATTAAGTTGTCCATTGACGCCTTTGGATAGTAAATTTTTACTCGAATTAGCAAATGGTAAATTAATTTCAGCAGATAATATATGTCGGAATCGAGAAATTAAACTGGTTAGCGAAACATTTAAGATTGATTTGATACCAGTAGAGTTAGGGAGTTTTGATGTGATAATCGGTATGGACTGGTTGAAAGAAGTGAAAGCGGAGATCGTTTGTTACAAAAATGCAATTCGCATTATACGAGAAAAAGGAAAACCCTTAATGGTGTACGGAGAAAAGGGCAACACGAAGCTACATCTTATTAGTAATTTGAAGGCACAAAAACTAATAAGAAAAGGTTGCTATGCTGTTCTAGCACACGTCGAGAAAGTACAAACTGAAGAAAAGAGCATCAATGATGTTCCCATTGCAAAAGAATTTCCCGATGTATTTCCGAAAGAATTACCGGGATTACCCCCACATCGATCCGTTGAATTTCAAATAGATCTTGTACCAGGAGCTGCACCAATAGCTCGTGCTCCTTACAGACTCGCACCCAGCGAGATGAAAGAACTGCAAAGCCAATTACAAGAACTTTTAGAGCGTGGTTTCATTCGACCAAGCACATCACCGTGGGGAGCTCCTGTTTTGTTTGTCAAGAAGAAAGATGGTACATTCAGGTTGTGTATCGACTACCGAGAGTTGAACAAACTTACCATCAAAAACCGCTACCCACTACCGAGAATCGACGACTTATTTGATCAACTACAAGGCTCGTCTGTTTATTCAAAGATTGACTTACGTTCCGGGTATCATCAAATGCGGGTGAAAGAAGATGATATTCCAAAGACTGCTTTCAGAACACGTTACGGTCATTACGAGTTTATGGTCATGCCGTTTGGTTTAACTAATGCACCAGCTGTGTTCATGGACCTTATGAACCGAGTGTGTGGACCATACCTTGACAAGTTTGCCATTGTTTTCATTGATGACATACTTATTTACTCAAAGAATGACCAAGAACACGGTGAACATTTGAGAAAGGTGTTAGAAGTATTGAGGAAGGAAGAATTGTACGCTAAGTTTTCAAAGTGTGCATTTTGGTTGGAAGAAGTTCAATTCCTCGGTCACATAGTGAACAAAGAAGGTATTAAGGTGGATCCGGCAAAGATAGAAACTGTTGAAAAGTGGGAAACCCCAAAAACTCCGAAACACATACGCCAGTTTTTAGGACTAGCTGGTTACTACAGAAGGTTCATCCAAGACTTTTCCAGAATAGCAAAACCCTTGACTGCATTAACGCATAAAGGGAAGAAATTTGAATGGAATGATGAACAAGAGAAAGCGTTTCAGTTATTGAAGAAAAAGCTAACTACGGCACCTATATTGTCATTGCCTGAAGGGAATGATGATTTTGTGATTTATTGTGACGCATCAAAGCAAGGTCTCGGTTGTGTATTAATGCAACGAACGAAGGTGATTGCTTATGCGTCTAGACAATTGAAGATTCACGAACAAAATTATACGACGCATGATTTGGAATTAGGCGCGGTTGTTTTTGCATTAAAGACTTGGAGGCACTACCTATATGGGGTCAAAAGTATTATATATACCGACCACAAAAGTCTTCAACACATATTTAATCAGAAACAACTGAATATGAGGCAGCGTAGGTGGATTGAATTATTGAATGATTACGATTTTGAGATTCGTTACCACCCGGGGAAGGCAAATGTGGTAGCCGATGCCTTGAGCAGGAAGGATAGAGAACCCATTCGAGTAAAATCTATGAATATAATGATTCATAATAACATTACTACTCAAATAAAGGAGGCGCAACAAGGAGTTTTAAAAGAGGGAAATTTAAAGGATGAAATACCCAAAGGATCGGAGAAGCATCTTAATATTCGGGAAGACGGAACCCGGTATAGGGCTGAAAGGATTTGGGTACCAAAATTTGGAGATATGAGAGAAATGGTACTTAGAGAAGCCCATAAAACCAGATACTCAATACATCCTGGAACGGGGAAGATGTACAAGGATCTCAAGAAACATTTTTGGTGGCCGGGTATGAAAGCCGATGTTGCTAAATACGTAGGAGAATGTTTGACGTGTTCTAAGGTCAAAGCTGAGCATCAGAAACCATCAGGTCTACTTCAACAACCCGAAATCCCTGAATGGAAATGGGAAAACATTACCATGGATTTCATCACTAAATTGCCAAGGACTGCAAGTGGTTTTGATACTATTTGGGTAATAGTTGATCGTCTCACCAAATCAGCACACTTCCTACCAATAAGAGAAGATGACAAGATGGAGAAGTTAGCACGACTGTATTTGAAGGAAGTCGTCTCCAGACATGGAATACCAATCTCTATTATCTCTGATAGGGATGGCAGATTTATTTCAAGATTCTGGCAGACATTACAGCAAGCATTAGGAACTCGTCTAGACATGAGTACTGCCTATCATCCACAAACTGATGGGCAGAGCGAAAGGACGATACAAACGCTTGAAGACATGCTACGAGCATGTGTTATTGATTTCGGAAACAGTTGGGATCGACATCTACCGTTAGCAGAATTTTCCTACAACAACAGCTACCATTCAAGCATTGAGATGGCGCCGTTTGAAGCACTTTATGGTAGAAAGTGCAGGTCTCCGATTTGTTGGAGTGAGGTGGGGGATAGACAGATTACGGGTCCGGAGATTATACAAGAAACTACCGAGAAGATCATCCAAATTCAACAACGGTTGAAAACCGCCCAAAGTCGACAAAAGAGCTACGCTGACATTAAAAGAAAAGATATAGAATTTGAAATTGGAGAGATGGTCATGCTTAAAGTTTCACCTTGGAAAGGCGTTGTTCGATTTGGTAAACGAGGGAAATTAAATCCAAGGTATATTGGACCATTCAAGATTATTGATCGTGTCGGACCAGTAGCTTACCGACTTGAGTTACCTCAACAACTCGCGGCTGTACATAACACTTTCCACGTCTCGAATTTGAAGAAATGTTTTGCTAAAGAAGATCTCACTATTCCGTTAGATGAAATCCAAATCAACGAAAAACTCCAATTCATCGAAGAACCCGTCGAAATAATGGATCGTGAGGTTAAAAGACTTAAGCAAAACAAGATACCAATTGTTAAGGTTCGATGGAATGCTCGTAGAGGACCCGAGTTCACCTGGGAGCGTGAAGATCAGATGAAGAAGAAATACCCGCATCTATTTCCAGAAGATTCGTCAACACCTTCAACAGCTTAAAATTTCGGGACGAAATTTATTTAACGGGTAGGTACTGTAGTGACCCGAACTTTTCCATGTTTATATATATTAATTGAGATTGATGTTTACATGATTAAATGTTTCCAACATGTTAAGAAATCAAACTTGTTAAGACTTGATTAATTGAAATAGGTTTCATATAGACAATTGACCACCCAAGTTGACCGGTGATTCACGAACGTTAAAACTTGTAAAAAAACTATATGATGACATATATATGGTTATATATATAGTTAACATGATATTATGATAAGTAAACATATCATTAATTATATTAACAATGAACTACATATGTAAAAACAAGACTACTAACTTAATGATTTTGAAACGAGACATATATGTAACGTTTATCGTTGTAACGACATTTAATGTATATATATCATATTAAGAGATATTCGTACATCATAATATCATGATAATATAATAATTTAAAATCTCTTTTGATATTATAAACATTGGGTTAACAACATTTAACAAGATCGTTAACCTAAAGGTTTCAAAACAACACTTACATGTAACGACTAACGATGACTTAACGACTCAGTTAAAATGTATATACATGTAGTGTTTTAATATGTATTTATACACTTTTGAAAGACTTCAATACACTTATCAAAATACTTCTACTTAACAAAAATGCTTACAATTACATTCTCGTTCAGTTTCATCAACAATTCTACTCGTATGCACCCGTATTCGTACTCGTACAATACACAGCTTTTAGATGTATGTACTATTGGTATATACACTCCAATGATCAGCTCTTAGCAGCCCATGTGAGTCACCTAACACATGTGGGAACCATCATTTGGCAACTAGCATGAAATATCTCATAAGATTACAAAAATATGAGTAATCATTCATGACTTATTTACATGAAAACAAAATTACATATCCTTTATATCTAATCCATACACCAACGACCAAAAACACCTACAAACACTTTCATTCTTCAATTTTCTTCATCTAATTGAACTCTCTCAAGTTCTATCTTCAAGTTCTAAGTGTTCTTCATAAATTCCAAAAGTTCTAGTTTCATAAAATCAAGAATACTTTCAAGTTTGCTAGCTCACTTCCAATCTTGTAAGGTGATCATCCAACCTCAAGAAATCTTTGTTTCTTACAGTAGGTTATCATTCTAATACAAGGTAATAATCATATTCAAACTTTGGTTCAATTTCTATAACTATAACAATCTTATTTCAAGTGATGATCTTACTTGAACTTGTTTTCGTGTCATGATTTTGCTTCAAGAACTTTGAGCCATCCAAGGATCCATTGAAGCTAGATCCATTTTTCTCTTTTCCAGTAGGTTCATCCAAGGAACTTAAGGTAGTAATGATGTTCATAACATCATTCGATTCATACATATAAAGCTATCTTATTCGAAGGTTTAAACTTGTAATCACTAGAACATAGTTTAGTTAATTCTAAACTTGTTCGCAAACAAAAGTTAATCCTTCTAACTTGACTTTTAAAATCAACTAAACACATGTTCTATATCTATATGATATGCTAACTTAATGATTTAAAACCTGGAAACACGAAAAACACCGTAAAACCGGATTTACGCCGTCGTAGTAACACCGCGGGCTGTTTTGGGTTTGTTAATTAAAAACTATGATAAACTTTGATTTAAAAGTTGTTATTCTGAGAAAATGATTTTTATTATGAACATGAAACTATATCCAAAAATTATGGTTAAACTCAAAGTGGAAGTATGTTTTCTAAAATGGTCATCTAGACGTCGTTCTTTCGACTGAAATGACTACCTTTACAAAAACGACTTGTGACTTATTTTTCCGACTAGAAACCTATACTTTTTTTGTTTAGATTCATAAAATAGAGTTCAATATGAAACCATAGCAATTTGATTCACTCAAAACGGATTTAAAATGAAGAAGTTATGGGTAAAACAAGATTGGATAATTTTTCTCATTTTAGCTACGTGAAAATTGGTAACAAATCTATTCCAACCATAACTTAATCAACTTGTATTATATATTATGTAATCTTGAGATACCATAGACACGTATACAATGTTTCGACCTATCATGTCGACACATCTATATATATTTCGGAACAACCATAGACACTCTATATGTGAATGTTGGAGTTAGCTATACAGGGTTGAGGTTGATTCCAAAATATATATAGTTTGAGTTGTGATCAATACTGAGATACGTATACACTGGGTCGTGGATTGATTCAAGATAATATTTATCGATTTATTTCTGTACATCTAACTGTGGACAACTAGTTGTAGGTTACTAACGAGGACAGCTGACTTAATAAACTTAAAACATCAAAATATATTAAAAGTGTTGTAAATATATTTTGAACATACTTTGATATATATGTATATATTGTTATAGGTTCGTGAATCAACCAGTGGCCAAGTCTTACTTCCCGACGAAGTAAAAATCTGTGAAAGTGAGTTATAGTCCCACTTTTAAAATCTAATATTTTTGGGATGAGAATACATGCAGGTTTTATAAATGATTTACAAAATAGACACAAGTACGTGAAACTACATTCTATGGTTGAATTATCGAAATCGAATATGCCCCTTTTTATTAAGTCTGGTAATCTAAGAATTAGGGAACAGACACCCTAATTGACGCGAATCCTAAAGATAGATCTATTGGGCCTAACAAACCCCATCCAAAGTACCGGATGCTTTAGTACTTCGAAATTTATATCATATCCGAAGGGTGTCCCGGAATGATGGGGATATTCTTATATATGCATCTTGTTATTGTCGGTTACCAGGTGTTCACCATATGAATGATTTTTATCTCTATGTATGGGATGTGTATTGAAATATGAAATCTTGTGGTCTATTGTTACGATTTGATATATATAGGTTAAACCTATAACTCACCAACATTTTTGTTGACGTTTTAAGCATGTTTATTCTCAGGTGATTATTAAGAGCTTCCGCTGTCGCATACTTAAATAAGGACAAGATTTGGAGTCCATGCTTGTATGATATTGTGTAAAAACTGCATTCAAGAAACTTATTTTGTTGTAACATATTTGTATTGTAAACCATTATGTAATGGTCGTGTGTAAACAGGATATTTTAGATTATCATTATTTGATAATCTACGTAAAGCTTTTTAAACCTTTATTGATGAAATAAAGGTTATGGTTTGTTTAAAAATGAATGCAGTCTTTGAAAAACGTCTCATATAGAGGTCAAAACCTCGCAACGAAATCAATTAATATGGAACGTTTTTAATCAATAAGAACGGGACATTTCACTAACGATGTTACTAGTTGTATGTTTGGCGTTGCTAGCTCGTTTATGCATTTTGTTTACATGTTAATAAGTAAGTGGATGCGTGTAGGTAAATTACATATGTATATGTATAAGTATTGCATTCACTAAGCGATTAGCTTACCCTCTCGTTGTTTACATTTTTAGGTTCGGAAGCGGATTTGGCAAGGGTATGCTCGGGATTAGATGATTTCCCTTTTGATGCTTGCTTGGATTATATTTTGGATTCGGCCTAGGATTTGGGTAGTTATCCCCAAACATCATGCTCGTAGTTGTTTGGAACTTAAACTCACTTGGGTCGAAACTTGCATTTTGTACGAAATTCGTAAATAGGGTAGATGTGGGCCCGGTGTTGTAAAACTCGATTTTTATTGTGGAAATCTCTTAGTTTTAATTATTGTAACGTGTTGTGAAAACGGTTTCGTCTAAAAGTGTCGGGAAGCGAGTTTTCCGTTCGCTTAAGTTGGACTCCGGGGACAGCCCCTGGCAGTTCATTTGGACGCCGTCCCATTTTCTTGGACGCCGTCCAGCCCTTCACAACTGGACGCCGTCCAGATAACTGGATGCCGTCCAGATACACTGAATCAATTTTTTTTAAGTCGTGGTTTTCGGTTGGATAACGGGTTGGGTCGCTACAAGTGGTATCAGAGCATGGTCTAAGGGATTTAGGTGACTTGAGATAGGCGCCTAGACTTAGACTTTTTGTGTGTGCTTATTTGTTGCAGGACTTGTAGGATTACGGGTCAGTTCAGGTTTTAGCTAGTGCCTTAGAGAATAGGTGAACTAGCTATGTATTGATTATGTTGTTACTAATCATGTTGTTTTGTGTTAAACATCTAACGAGATAGTTGTTGTATTCATGAGCTCGGCATGGCGTGTGAGCGTAATAATGCTTCGCGACCATTATTACGGTTGCAAGCCAAGTCATGCAAGTGATGTACAACAAGTATTGGACTAGATGTGATGTACGAACGTTGGCATATTTATATGATTATGAATATTGATCGTGGTGGTGTATATAATTTACTTGTGTTGCGTTCCTAACCGGGTTCTTTTTTTAGAAAGAAGACGAGGAACGGACATGATAACGAAGATCAAGGCGATGACTCCGAGTTCACGGCCAAGGTTGAGGCCATTATACAAAAGCAACGTGCGGCCTTTCTAGAGGACGTTAGGAAGATGTTCCTAGATTCGATTAACGAGGAAGTAGTCGGTCTAGTTAAGGAACAAGTTAAGATTGTCCTTCACGAAGATAATATGGGAAGGCGAGACTTCTACTACAAAAACTTCAAGGATGCTCAACCTCCCACTTTTGAGGGCGAACGAGACCCACTCAAGAGTGCTCGATGGATCTCCGATATGGAGGGGGCCTTTCGTACGAGTGAGTGCCCTCTCGACAAGAAGACGAGGTATGGTAGTAGTATGCTAAGGGGTGACGCCAAATTGTGGTGGGATGCGAAAATTCAACTCTATGGTGAGGAACAATGTATGGAGTTCACATGGGACGAGTTCAAAACGGAATTTTTCAAGGAATACCGAACTTCGGCCGATCTTTCTAAGCTTAAGGACGAGTTGCGTGCTTTGAGGCAAGGGTCAATGGATTTAAACACTCTTAAATCCGTTTTCTTATCGAAGACCCAATTTTGCCCGGAGTATGTCGGGAATGACCACATGTTGAAGGAAGACTTTTACCGAACCTTAAGCGATCATTACCAAGAAAAGATTAGTAGGAAATCGTTGAAAACTTTTGACGAGTTGTTTGACATGGCGAAGGGTTTTGAGACGTTTATCTCGAAGGCAAGTGTTTCCGATGTTAGTAAGCGAAAGTTCGAAGCGACGATGTTTTCGAACAAGAAAAGTAAAAGTGCAACCGAAGGTGTCGGAAGCGTAAAGATGAGTGGCGCGAGTGGTTCTAAATTCGCGTGTTATAATTGTGGGCAAACGGGACATAAGTGTCATGATTGTCCGTTGGGTAAGGTCACATGTTTTAAGTGCCGGAAGGAGGGACACCGAAAGTCGGAATGTCCCGAGTGGAATAGTGATGGAGCACGAAGGTCTTGCGACGCTTGATTCAGGTACTATTCGATTTTAGTACTATCTTTATGCGGGTGACTTTTGGGTAACAATTGAGTTTATCCATGTGATGTAGTGACTAGCTAGGTTGAGTTAGTCCATTGCGGTTTGATTAGCCATGTCAAGTTAATCAATAAGTTGTTAGGAGTGTTGACCAGGTCGGGTTGACCGAGTGCGTTTGACGAACCAAAGTGTTGACCAGGTCGGGTTGACCGAGTGCGTTTGACAAACCAAGTTGGCTTAATTATTTGTCGTTAGGGGTTTGACCAAGTCGGGTTGACCAAGTGAGTTTGACTTAACCGAGTCGGGTTAATCAAACAGATGTTAGGTGTTGACTGAGGTGGTATAACCGGGTGAATTTGACTAACCGGGTCGGGTTAATCAATTAAATGATAGGTGTTGACTGAGTCGGGTTAACTAAGTGAGTGACATAACCAAGTCGGGTTAATCATTTGTTGTTAGGGTCGTTTGACCAACCGGGACGGGTTAATCAATTGTTGTTAGGTGTTGACCGAGGCGGGTCGACATAGTGTATTTGACTTAACCAAGTCGGGTTAATCGTTTTGGTATTGGAGGCTTAACCAAGTTGGGTGTAACCGCGATTTTATTAGAGGGTTACTTGTATTGCTCTCCGTAAGGGTTAGCGTAGTAATGGTATGCCATTCGAGAGGCGTTTACGTTGACCATGTATGTGTGCGAGTAGAGTCACGGTTGTTGGCTATATTTAATTGTGTGTAAGTAACCGTGTTAACGGTTGAGACGGTGCGAGTTAGGGTGTAAGTCTTGGTGTTCCAAGCATCTCCTTGAGTTAAAAGGTAAATAGGCTAGTTGTGCAGCCTAGGTGGATAGTGACAAGCGGGTGTCACTAGAAAGTTGTGGGCGTTGAGCCGTAATGTTCGTTGGATTTGTGCGACCTCGAGTAGTCAAGTGACGTATGACACCGAGAATGGACCCCTTATGGGTCGAGCTTTTGAGACTTGAGGGTAGTAATGGGAGTTGCATAACACTGCGTCAGGTGCCTCCGTATACCTGCTAGTGGAATGCTTCACTCCGGTGGTGTGATTACTGTAGTGACCCGAACTTTTCCATGTTTATATATATTAATTGAGATTGATATTTACATGATTAAATGTTTCCAACATGTTAAGCAATCAAACTTGTTAAGACTTGATTAATTGAAATATGTTTCATATAGACAATTGACCACCCAAGTTGACCGGTGATTCACGAACGTTAAAACTTGTAAAAACTATATGAAGACATATATATGGATATATATATATATAGTTAACATGATACTATGATAAGTAAACATATCATTAAGTATATTAACAATGAACTACATATGTAAAAACAAGACTACTAACTTAATGATTTTTAAACGAGACATATATGTAACGATTATCGTTGTAAAGACATTTAATGTATATATATCATATTAAGAGATATTCATACATGATAATATCATGATAATATAATAATTTAAAATCTCATTTGATATTATAAACATTGGGTTAACAACATTTAACAAGATCGTTAACCTAAAGGTTTCAAAACAACACTTACATGTAACGACTAACGATGACTTAACGACTCAGTTAAAATGTATATACATGTAGTGTTTTAATATGTATTTATACACTTTTGAAAGACTTCAATACACTTATCAAAATACTTCTACTTAACAAAAATGCTTACAATTACATCCTCGTTCAATTTCATCAACAATTCTACTCGTATGCACCCGTATTCGTACTCGTACAATACACAGCTTTTAGATGTATGTACTATTGGTATATACACTCCAATGATCAGCTCTTAGCAGCCCATGTGAGTCACCTAACACATGTGGGAACCATCATTTGGCAACTAGCATGAAATATCTCATAAAATTACAAAAATATGAGTAATCATTCATGACTTATTTACATGAAAATAAAATTACATATCCTTTATATCTAATCCATACACCAACGACCAAAAACACCTACAAACACTTTCATTCTTCAATTTTCTTCATCTAATTTATCTCTCTCAAGTTCTATCTTCAAGTTCTAAGTGTTCTTCATATATTCTACAAGTTCTAGTTACATAAAATCAAGAATACTTTCAAGTTTGCTAGCTCACTTCCAATCTTGTAAGGTGATCATTCAACCTCAAGAAATCTTTGTTTCTTACAGTAGATTATCATTCTAATACAAGGTAATAATCATATTCAAACTTTGGTTCAATTTCTATAACTATAACAATCTTATTTCAAGTGATGATCTTACTTGAACTTGTTTTCGTGTCATGATTCTGCTTCAAGAACTTCGAGCCATCCAAGGATCCGTTGAAGCTAGATCCATTTTTCTCTTTTCCAGTAGGTTTATCCAAGGAACTTAAGGTAGTAATGATGTTCATAACATCATTCGATTCATACATATAAAGCTATCTTATTCGAAGGTTTAAACTTGTAATCACTAGAACATAGTTTAGTTAATTCTAAACTTGTTCGCAAATAAAAGTTAATCCTTCTAACTTGACTTTTAAAATCAACTAAACACATGTTATATATCTATATGATATGCTAACTTAATGATTTAAAACCTGGAAACACGAAAAACACCGTAAAATTGGATTTACGCCGTCGTAGTAACACCGCGGGCTGTTTTGGGTTAGTAAATTAAAAACTATGATAAACTTTGATTTAAAAGTTGTTATTCTGAGAAAATGATTTTTATTATGAACATGAAACTATATCCAAAAATTATGGTTAAACACAAAGTGAAAGTATGTTTTCTAAAATGGTCATCTAGACGTCGTTCTTTCGACTGAAATGACTACCTTTACAAAAACGACTTGTAACTTATTTTTCCAACTATAAACCTATACTTTTTCTGTTTAGATTCATAAAATAGAGTTCAATATGAAACCATAGCAATTTGATTCACTCAAAACGGATTTAAAATGAAGAAGTTATGGGTAAAACAAGATTGGATAATTTTTCTCATTTTAGCTACGTGAAAATTGGTAACAAATCTATTCCAACCATAACTTAATCAACTTGTATTGTATATTATGTAATCTTGAGATACCATAGACACGTATACAATGTTTCGACCTATCATGTCGACACATCTATATATATTTCGGAACAACCATAGACACTCTATATGTGAATGTTGGAGTTAGCTATACTGGGTTGAGGTTGATTCCAAAATATATATAGTTTGAGTTGTGATCAATACTGAGATACGTATACACTGGGTCGTGGATTGATTCAAGATAATATTTATCGATTTATTTCTGTACATCTAACTGTGGACAACTAGTTGTAGGTTACTAACGAGGACAGCTGACTTAATAAACTTAAAACATCAAAATATATTAAAAGTGTTGTAAATATATTTTGAACATACTTTGATATATATGTATATATTGTTATAGGTTCGTGAATCAACCAGTGGCCAAGTCTTACTTCCCGACGAAGTAAAAATCTGTGAAAGTGAGTTATAGTCCCACTTTTAAAATCTAATATTTTTGGGATGAGAATACATGCAGGTTTTATAAATGATTTACAAAATAGACACAAGTACGTGAAACTACATTATATGGTTGAATTATTGAAATCAATATGCCCCTTTTTATTAAGTATGGTAATCTAAGAATTAGGGAACAGACACCCTAATTGACGCGAATCCTAAAGATAGATCTATTGGGCTTAACAAACCCCATCCAAAGTACCGGATGCTTTAATACTTCGAAATTTATATCATATCCGAAGGGTGTCCCGGAATGATGGGGATATTCTTATATATGCATCTTGTTAATGTCGGTTACCAGGTGTTCACCATATGAATGATTTTTATCTCTATGTATGGGATGCGTATTGAAATATGAAATCTTGTGGTCTATTGTTATGATTTGATATATATAGGTTAAACCTATAACTCACCAACATTTTTGTTGATGTTTTAAGCATGTTTATTCTCAGGTGATTATTAAGAGCTTCCGCTGTCGCATACTTAAATAAGGACGAGATTTGGAGTCCATGCTTGTATGATATTGTGTAAAAACTGCATTCAAGAAACTTATTTTGTTGTAACATATTTGTATTGTAAACCATTATGTAATGGTCGTGTGTAAACAGGATATTTTAGATTATCATTATTTGATAATCTACGTAAAGCTTTTTAAACCTTTATTGATGAAATAAAGGTTATGGTTTGTTTTAAAATGAATGCAGTCTTTGAAAAACGTCTCATATAGAGGTCAAAACCTCGCAACGAAATCAATTAATATGGAACGTTTTTAATCAATAAGAACGGGACATTTCAGTTGGTATCCGAGCGTTGGTCTTAGAGAACCAGAATTTTGCATTAGTGTGTCTTATCGAGTTTGTTAGGATGCATTAGTGAGTCTGGACTTCGACCGTGTTTACTTGAAAAATGATTGCTTAACAAATTTTGTTGGAAACTATATATTTTTAACATGTGAATATTATGTGATATATTAATCTCTTAACGCGTTTGATATTATGTGATAGATGTCTACCTCTAGAACAAGTCCCATTGACTCACCTAATAATAATGAAGAGTCAAATGTAAATTAGAATGATTCGTGGACTGATTCACAAGTTCCCGAAGAGGAACCGGAAGAAGAGTCGGAACCGGAAGAAGAATCGGAACCGGAAGAAGAATCGGAACCGGATGAAGAAATAGAACTGGTGGGGGAAATAATAAAATGGTTAAGTAAAAGAAAATCCTCAACCAACCGACCAAGGTTAATTATGGTCGATGGTGTTTCCGCCAAGGAAGCAAAATATTGGGAGGATTACCAATTCTCCGATGAATCAGATTCCGACGAGAATTCCGATGATGTTATAGAAATTACCCCAACTGAATTTAAAAAGGCAAAAGAAAATAATAAGGGAAAGGGCATAAAAATAGAGAAATCTAATTCCACCTCGATGAACTTTATATGTATCGTCAACCCCCGAAGTCCTTAAGTTGTAACAATGACCCGGGAACCTCTAAACCACCAGGTTTTTCTAAACCAATGTGGAAAACGACGGCTCGTATTAGGGGAACATCATATATCCCTAGAAACTTGGCAAAACGAACCAAAACCGAAGAAGAAGAAACAAGCGAGTCGGAATAAGATAGTGGTATTCATGTGGTGTAATATATGTAATATAGTGTGCTTATGCTTTATGATATATGTAAAAATTGCTTATATTAATAAGTATTTTTTTTTATGAATCTAACTCTTGTCTATTTTACAGTATAAAAACACAAAATGGATAGACAACCCAATATTTTAAGAGACCTACCCGGAGACATGATTGATGAAATCTTGTCTAGAGTCGGTCAGAATTCTTTGGCACAACTATTTAAAGTGAGATCAGTTTGTAAGACATTCGAAGAACGTTCCAAGAATGCCTTGGTTTATAAAAGGCTTTCGTTCGAAAGATGGGGGATATCATATTGGGAAATCCATAAGTTACGATGTGTTTACTTTGACGCATATATTGCGGGGAACCCAAATGCTATTTTACGCAATGGGTTAAGAAATTATTTTGACTCAATATATCCGAATATTGGACTTCGTGATTTAGAAAAAGTGGCTAACATGCAACATAAAGAAGCATGTTATGCTTACGAATTAGTAATGTTCGCTTCTCACCAAAGTGAGAACAAGAACATCAGGCTACAACTATTAAACAAAACATTCCCACAAGTGACGGAGTCGGTAATTGGGTAAGAAATGAGGTTTTTAGATTGTTACGGGACTGTTGGACATTACGTAACCCTCGTCCCTTTGACGACGTTACAACACGCTGTCTTATCAACGGCCATAACGGTTATGTTCCACAAGACCAAGGATGGGAAGTAATCCTAGTAAAACCAGAATGCATGACTTGTTTCTGGACATATGAATTATCTTGTGTACTAGCTAGAATTATCTTCACAACCATTTTGTATCAAATTTATTATGTGCTATATTTCATGCTATATGTAAAATAAGCGGTATTGTAAGTTTGTAAAATATTGTGTAAAAGTTTGAACACGAAATATTATTATAATCAGTTTTTCATATAGAATTGTAGTAGTTGAATTATATATTAGCTACTAAGTATGAACTTAACGGGTAGGTACTACCCGAATTTAAACTTATAAAACGCTAATATGAAGAAAAAGCTTTTATAAATGAGTTCATATTATGCTACGAAATACTATTAACTACTCTTAATATTCTGTATGATTAACTTGTTCCATTTGACTATTTTGAAGGAAATGGCACCGACTACTCGACACACCGTGAATATGAATGAAGAGGAATTCCGTACTTTTCTAGCTTCAAACATAGCCGCAGTATAGGCTGCACTACATACCAACAATAACCTTGGATCTAGCAGTACAGGAAATCCTGTAGGATGCACCTACAAAGAATTCACTGCCTGCAAACCTTTGGAATTTGATGGAACCGAAGGACCGATCGGATTGAAACAGTGGACCGAGAAGGTCGAATCGGTGTTTTCCATAAGTAAGTGTACTGAAGAGGACAAAGTGAAGTACGCTACGCATACCTTCACAGGTTCTGCGTTAACATGGTGGAATACCTATCTAGAGCAAGTGGGACAAGACGATGCGTACGCACTACCGTGGTCAGCATTTAAGCACTTGATGAACGAGAAGTACCGTCCCAGAACCGAGGTCAATAATCTCAAGACAGAACTTAGAGGGTTACGAACCCAAGGATTTGATATTACCACGTACGAAAGACGATTCACAGAATTGTGCCTATTGTGTCCGGGAGCATTCGAAGATGAGGAAGAGAAGATCGACGCGTTTGTGAAAGGATTACTGGAAAGAATCCAAGAAGATATAAGTTCACACGAGCCCGCCTCCATACAACAGGCATGTAGAATGGCTCACAAACTAGTGAACCAGATTGAAGAAAGAATTAAAGAACAGACTGCTGAAGAGGCCAATGTGAAGCAAGTCAAAAGAAAGTGGGAGGAAAACGGTGATAAGAATCACCAATACAACAACAACAGCAATTACAACAATAATCGCAATAATTATCCCAACAATCGCAACATCAATCGCAACTATAACAAACGGCCCAACAACAACAACAACAACAACAACAACAACAACAACAACAACAACAACAACAACAACAACAACAACAACAACAACTACAACAATCATCCCAGCAACAATAATAACCGCAACAACAACAACAATCAGAAGCAGCTATGCCAAAGGTGTGAAAAGTATCACTCGGGGTTCTGCACCAAATTTTGCAACAAGTGTAAAAGAAATGGTCATAGCGCGGCGAAGTGTGAGGTCTACTGTGTGAAGACCCGTCCTAATCCATCCAGACGAAGTCCATATCGATTACAAATGATTCACAACAGTTGATTACATCGCGAGGTAATTGACCTCTATATGATAAATTTTACAAACATTGCATTCGTTTTTTAAAAGACAAACTTTCGTTACATCGACAGTTGACAGGCATGTAAAGCATTTCATAATATATCCAAATATAATTGACTTAATAATAATCTTGATGAACTCAACGACTCGAATACAACATCTTTTGAAATATGTCATGAATGACTCCAAGTAATATCTCTAATATGAGCAAATGCACAGCGGAAGATTTCTTTCGTACCTGAGAATAAACATGCTTTAAAGTGTCAACCAAAAGGTTGGTGAGTTCATTAGTTTAGCATAAATAATCATTTCATAATTTTAATAGACCACAAGATTTCATATTTCCAGTTCTCATAAACATACGTCCCATGCATAGAGACAAAAATATCATTCATATGGATTGAACACCTGGTAACCGACATTCACAATATACATATAAGAATATCCCCATCATTCCGGGATCCTCCTTCGGACATGATATAAATTTCGAAGTACTAAAGCATCCGGTACTTTGGATGGGGCTTGTTGGGCCCGATAGATCTATCTTTAGAGTTCGCTTCAATTAGGGTTTCTGTTCCCTAATTCTTAGATTACCAGACTATATAGGGTGATATTCGATTTGATAATCCAACCATATAATGTAGTTTCGGTTACTTGTGTCTATTTCGTAAAACAGTTATAAAAGCAGCGTATGTATTCTCAGTCCCAAAAATATATATTGCAAAAGCATTTAAAAAGGGATTAATGAAACTCACCTAATGTATTTTGTAGTAAAAATACATATGACTATATTGAACAAGTGTAGGGTTGGCCTCAGATTCACGAACCTATATCAATTGTATATATTAAAACATATAATAGAAATCTCATAATTTCATTTATTAATTATATAAATTTTATATGTTTGTGGTTATATATAATTTATACTACATTTCATTTAAAATATATATATACTTTATTTATATATATATATATTATTATATCTTACGTTATACTTGTTTATTTTGTATGTTTTTAAAATAATTAATATTTATACATTTAGTTATATTACTATATCCATATATAACTAAGATTAGTATTAAACTAAAATTCATTAGTTTAGTATATGAAAGTATTTATATAAAAATGTTAATATGTTTGATATATGGTTATATGAAATATTATTATTTTTAGTGTATATATAATAAGTATATTTTATGTACAAAATATTTATTTATTAAAAAATGATAATTTTGGAAAATAATGATTTACTACTAATAATAATAACTTTATTAATAATGATAATACTAGTAATAATAATGGTATTGTTGATAATGATACGTATGTTAATAATATTAACAATAATAATACTGATAATTACAATAATGATGCTAACATTATTATTAATGAATAAAATCAAAAGTTGTATCATTTTCATATTAATAACAATATTAATAATCATAATCAAAGTAATAATAATGACATTTATTTCATTTATAATGATAATTCTAAAATTTTATTAATATTACTTTTATTAATATTGTTAAGGATAATTATAATAATAATATTTAAATGATAACCTTACGATAATAAATATTTCGATAATACTTATAAGATTAATAATAATAATGATATTAATCTTAATAATGGTTATAGTTTTTATAATTAATGATGATAATAATAATAATTACAATACTAATAATAAATATAATACTTAGTAATAATAATAATGATTAATAATAACAATAATAATAATAACTTTAATAATCATATTAAAAACAATAATAATTATAATCATAATATTTACTAAGAATAATAATAATATAAGTAAAAATAAAAATGTATACCCTTCCAAAAGCTTTTCCTAAAAAGATTTACTCCGTATGAGACTCGAACTCGTGACCTCTCGAAGCCCCGCAAACACTCAGACCAGTTGGGCTGTTGCCCATTTCCTGATTTTTAATCCTCCCAATTATTTATAAACCGTATTATTTTCTGTTTAATTTCTTCATCTTCTTCTTCATGAGCTAGTCGACCATCGATCAACCCAAACGTGAAAATCACTCATCTAATCAGTCTTAGGACTTTCAAACAATTCCTAATTAGCCTATGTTAACCTTGAATTAATTTGAAAACGAACAGAAAAAAAAAATAAAGCAACACAGCAGCTAGCGATGGTATTTTAAAAAAAAAATTTGATTTTGTAATTTAGAACAATTTGGACAAAGTTTATAACACGAAATATGTTTTAAATCAATCCTAGAAACTCCCCCCATCGTCAATTTAACTGGAAACATCAACATAAGATCAAATTTTGTTGAAGAACGAACAGTTGACTTTTGGATTCTTAACTTTGACCTCGAAATTGAGACTCGATAGATGGAATTGGGTTTTAAAACTTTACAGGAAGTTCGTTCAGATGATTCCTAACAATTATGTATTCTCAGATTTTGAAGTTTTGATTCGAAAATGGATTATGGATTAAAGTGGTTTTACGAACATAAAAATTAGTTTATTGCTGTGAGATTAATCTGATAAAAAAGAGCAGGAGCTGTATCTAATAACGTACGAGTGATTGCTTCATATTTCAACAATAATTGATTGAAAGTTGTTTGTAGTGGTGATGAATGGACAGCATAACACGAGCGAGCAGTAGAACAAAGAAAAGAGAGAAAGAATCAGATAATAATGATATAATAAAATTCTTCGCGTATATATCTGTTTCCTCTCTTTATATATTATATTTTAATATAATAATTATATTATATTTCCTTAATAATAAAAATACTTGTTAATATTACTAATAAGGATTTTTATTTTATCATAATATTATTAATAATAATGATAAAGATAATAATAATATTTATAAAAATGATACTAAAAATGATACTAATAATGATGATATTTAGAAATGATAATAATTAATGATAATATTCATAATACTATTATAATAGCTATTTATATTAATAATGATAATAATTTTATTAGTAATAATAATATTGATATATCAATTTATATATCAGGTTTCATATTTACATATTATATTTATACTATTGACTTTGATATTAAAATTAAAAATAACAACAATATTACTATACCATTTATTTTAACTTATGATTTCAATTTAATATATTACAATTACATATTTTTAACTATGTGATATATAATAACATATATTCAATATTTAATATTTATTTATGTATTTCAATATACATATAATATTAATTATGTTTAAGAGTCATATGTATTTATATATGTATATATATGTGTATATATATATGTACATATTTATTTACAAACAATTGTTCGTGAACCGTCAGGAATAGTCAAGGGTTAAATGGATATATAAAATAGTTCAAAACTTTCGAGACTCAACATTATAGACTTTACTTATCGTATCGAAATCATATTAAGATTAGGTTTAAATTTGATCGGAAATTCTCGGGTCATCACAGTACCTACCCGTTAAAGAAATTTCGTCCCGAAATTTGAGTGAGGTGGTCATGGCTAATCATAAAAATGTTTTTATGACGAATATGAGTTAATAAATTGAGTATTATCATCTTTGAGTAATATGGATAAAATAATTCGATTAATCGAAGAGTACAAATGAAGCTATCATCAAAGGGTGAAATAGGAAAGTAAAGATTCATCTTAACTTTTGACAGAGTCAGGGTTGAATTTAGAAAAAAATAATATGCGTCTTAGCTTTTGTCGTTGTCTTGGTTGAATTCCAAAATTCAAGGGGTTTAAAGAAAATCTTCGAAATCTAAAAGATTTGATTCTTCGGCGAGTAAGGAAATTAAGATCTCTATAATTAAATACGGTGATCTGCATTGATTACTCTGTCTGATATTTCCACTATAAATTAAGCTCTTCCGTTTCATTATTCCCACCATTCCTATACTTTCTTTCTTAGTTCATACATCCAAAAGATCGTAAAAAATGCTTCATCCTATTCTAATCCTTGATATTTCCCTATTTATCATTTCTGTCATCCTTCCTTTCAATCTTCTACCAGAAAGATTTGGTTACTTCTACTATTACTTTGGGATGATACTCTTCTTAATTCTACCGTGTCTTTATGTTGCTATTCTTATTAATGACCACGGTTTGTAACCTCCGTGTTGTTATTGTGCTTAATATTTTCTCTTATATTTTAGAGCTCTTTGCCTTTTTATTATCCTCCCGACCTCTAGTAAAGCGAGTAACGGTCCAGAATTCGTAAGTACGGAATTTCAGATAAACATCATGTTCTATATAAGAAAGAATGTATTAGCACGATTTGATTTGTCAAATTACCAGAATCACTGAGAATAGAACTATCAAGAATATATTTTCTTGATATGTTCAGAAGTTAAGCAGAATGAAAGAGTTATGTAACATGGCACATGATGACGTTATGATATGTGAATCATCGCGTCCCATTAGAAACTTAGCATGACTTACTGTAATATAATCACGTTGATCAAGTGTCATTATATTATACTAACTCATGCATCAGTTCCTAACATTACTTCAATAACATTCATATTTTAAGTTCGAAAGTTTACAGAATATAGAAACTAACAGTTTCTATATGATGTAACACTGATATCACGAAGAGATTAATGATTTTAGTTAAGAATAGTTATGAAAATATCTTCAAAAATATGGAGGATATTTATAATGAAAGATACGATGATGTCTTGGAATTTCTAATATCGAAGGATGGTGCAGAAAATTTGTCCGCAAGAGTTTGGAGTCAGAAGTAAGGTATTCGCTAAAGGTTTCATCAGAAACAGAATCATCAGGATTCTTAATGTACAAGTTTAGTCCTTGTGGTTTGTTCAGAGACTCCTTCGTAGTTTGCTCAATTAGTTTTTTTTTTCAGTTTCAAACTTTTTCTGAGCTTTGCCAACATACAACTCTTTATCATCAACTTTTGGCTGTTGAGGTCGTATACAGTTTTTGTTGCTTCATTCAACTTTTCAAACTTCAGAGCATTAATTCGCAGACTGGGTGCTTTTCGGAATTTCAGAATGAAAGATCATAGTTCTAAGTGATAAATGTTATATGTATATATAACTGTTGATGTAGATATGCTGTGAGTTTTCAAAGTACTGATTGTTGATTCCTCTACATTTACTGCTACCATATCTGAATCATTGGTTATCGATCAGAGATGATTTCAAGAGAATTGTGTTTTTAGATGATTAAACGCTGATGGTAATATGGTGGAATATAAAAGGTTCCCGGTAACAATAAAAGAACATACATATTAGTCAAGGTGATAATAAGGTTGTTTCGAACGAAAAGTCGAAGTTGATTTGCTGAAGCTGTGACAAAATTTGCTACTTTGAAAAGGGATCGCAAAGTTATTTTTGCTAATAAATGCCAAAGGATCTGACGCGGCTACGTGTTAAATTTTTACTCAGTTGCCGAGAGTTTCTCAGGTGCATAACTATATGCACAAATCTTTCCTTCCGTAGATGAAGTGCGGTTGATTCATCCTCTCGATTGAGGTGTTTTCAAGAATCATGAAAGGTTTGAACGCAGAATGTAATCGTGAAGATACAAATGATGTTTAAGACGAATTCAAGTGGCAACTTGAAGAATTGTTTAGTTTCATATATTATAATCAATATTTTAATTCATTTTAATTGTCCAATGTTATTAGTCCACTGTCGATAGTCCACAGTTAACAATCCAATAATTCATATATAGTTTATTATATAATATTCGAATTAATTAATACGTGTCGTGACCCGTATACGTCTCAGACTCGATCACAACTCAAAGTATATATATTATTTGAGAATCAACCTCAAACCTGTATAGAGAACTCGATCATTGCTGCATATAGAGTGTCTATGGTGATTCCAAATAATATATATAGATGCGTCGGTATGATATGTCAAAACCTTGTATACGTGTCCCGATATTTAAAGTGCGTAAAATAAATAACAGAAATTAAATGACGATAAATAAAGTGCGTAAAGTAAATAACAGAAATTAAATAACAATAAATAAAATTTACGAGAATTAAATTGCGATAAAATAAATTGCGATAATTAAATTGCGATAAATAAAATGTAATATGGAATTAACAGTTAGCTAGGAACAGTTAGCTAGGATTTTGTTAGCGTGGATTCTTAACAAAATTTCATATTATTAATTAGTCTGTTTCTAATCAATTTTTATTGTGTCCATTTTTTTTTCTTCATTATGCCACTTGTTGGATTCTGATATGTCAAAATCCTAATATGAAATTGAATTTGAATGAAAATAGTTATTCTTTGGTGAACGGATACGTATATCGGTGGATGTAAGTAGGATAGTATATGACTGTAGAAACAGATTCGAAGAACGTACAATGTAATTTATTAATGTGAAATTTAAATATTCCTCGGGTATTACCTACCCGTTAAAATATTTTCACCATTAACAGTTTGTACAAGAGAATTTTTAATTACAATCTTTATGAAAACATATATACATATATATTTTCTTCAGATGTATTCATGGATTTAATGAGTTAATATGATATTAAACTCATTTGCTTTTCGGTTGGAACTAGAATAAATAATCTCTAAAACTTTAGAGATTACATATTCGCCATGTCGAATGAAGATAAATGAGGTAGAACGATACGTAGAACGATACGTAGAACGAAGATCATACTCAAAGTACAGATGATGATATTGAAGCATGGATTGTTGATAGTACTGATGCTATTATTAATGGTACTATTGGTATCGATGATGTTGCTGAAGCTGGTACGTTTTGCACCATATTTTCCAAATTGATTACTCGAGCGCGAAGCTCGTTGACTTCTTCGATTACCTCAGGATGATTGTCGGTCAGAACGAGCGGATGAATAAGGTTTAGAATCTGAGTTATGATATAGTCGTGGTGAGATATTTGGGAAATGAGGGTGAAATGGTGTTACAAACAGGTTCGCCGGTAAGTGCTTCAGGTTCTTCGCCAAAAGGTGAATTCGGTTAGTGGATGGGAATCACCTTCTGCGCGTCTCCATTGATTAAGTCGACTATGAATCCATCAGATGAATTGGGGATGGATGATTGGTTGATTCATTCTGGTGTCGTTGATTCCGGAGCTTAGATGACTATCCATTCTGAATAACTATCGGGATAACTATCGGGATAGCTGTCGGAATCCGAGGGACTCGATCTAGTTGAGGAATTCATCTCGTACGATCAGATGAAGGATTTTCGGTAAGAAATAGATTATAGGATGTAGATCAGTATCCTGCAATACATAATTTACATATGCATATATATTACTAAAATCCCATAAGTTACGGAGGAATCTACGGAAGCTATCAGGCAAAGGTAACAATAACAGATACGCTAAGATATGAATTAGCAGATATGCTAAGATATGAATTTTGTCTATACACTAATCATGCAATCAATGCAATATGATGTGTCTAGACTAAGGATGATAAGCAAGTGATTTTTGACACGAAGTGATAAGCAAAACTTTTGACATGCAGACACGGTCGAAGTCCAGACTCACTAATGCATCCTAACAACTATCAGTTAGACATACTAATGCAAGACCTGGTTCACTAAGACCACCGCTCTGATACCAACTGTGAAGACCCGTCCTAATCCATCCGGACGAAGTCCATATCGATTACAAACGATTCACAATAGTTGATTACATCGCGAGGTAATTGACCTCTATATGATAAATTTTACAAACATTGCATTCGTTTTTTAAAAGACAAACTTTCGTTACATCGACAGTTGACAGGCATGTAAAGCATTTCATAATATATCCAAATATAATTGACTTAATAATAATCTTGATGAACTCAACGACTCGAATGCAACATCTTTTGAAATATGTCATGAATGACTCCAAGTAATATCTCTAATATGAGCAAATGCACAGCGGAAGATTTCTTTCGTACCTGAGAATAAACATGCTTTAAAGTGTCAACCAAAAGGTTGGTGAGTTCATTAGTTTAGCATAAATAATCATTTCATAATTTTAATAGACCACAAGATTTCATATTTCCAGTTCTCATAAACATACGTCCCATGCATAGAGACAAAAATATCATTCATATGGATTGAACACCTGGTAACCGACATTCACAATATACATATAAGAATATCCCCATCATTCCGGGATCCTCCTTCGGACATGATATAAATTTCGAAGTACTAAAGCATCCGGTACTTTGGATGGGGCTTGTTGGGCCCGATAGATCTATCTTTAGAGTTCGCGTCAATTAGGGTTTCTGTTCCCTAATTCTTAGATTACCAGACTATATAGGGTGATATTCGATTTGATAATCCAACCATATAATGTAGTTTCGGTTACTTGTGTCTATTTCGTAAAACAGTTATAAAAGCAGCGTATGTATTCTCAGTCCCAAAAATATATATTGCAAAAGCATTTAAAAAGGGATTAATAAAACTCACCTAATGTATTTTGTAGTAAAAATACATATGACTATATTGAACAAGTGTAGGGTTGGCCTCAGATTCACGAACCTATATCAATTGTATATATTAAAACATATAATAGAAATCTCATAATTTCATTTATTAATTAAATAAATTTTATATGTTTGTGGTTATATATAATTTATACTACATTTCATTTAAAATATATATACTTTATTTATATATATATATTATATCTTACGTTATACTTGTTTATTTTGTATGTTTTTAAAATAATTAATATTTATACATTTAGTTATATTACTATATCTATATATAACTAAGATTAGTATTAAACTAAAATTCATTAGTTTAGTATATGAAAGTATTTATATAAAAATGTTAATATGTTTGATATATGGTTATATGAAATATTATTATTTTTAGTGTATATATAATAAGTATATTTTATGTACAAAATATTTATTTATTAAAAAATGATAATTTTGGAAAATAATGATTTACTACTAATAATAATAACTTTATTAATAATGATAATACTAGTAATAATAATGGTATTGTTGATAATGATACGTATGTTAATAATATTAACAATAATAATACTGATAATTACAATAATGATGCTAACGTTATTATTAATGAATAAAATCAAAAGTTGTATCATTTTCATATTAATAACAATATTAATAATCATAATCAAAGTAATAATAATGACATTTATTTCATTTATAATGATAATTCTAAAATTTTATTAATATTACTTTTATTAATATTGTTAAGGATAATTATAATAATAATATTTAAATGATAACCTTACGATAATAAATATTTCGATAATACTTATAAGATTAATAATAATAATGATATTAATCTTAATAATGGTTATAGTTTTTATAATTAATGATGATAATAATAATAATTACAATACTAATAATAAATATAATACTTAGTAATAATAATAATGATTAATAATAACAATAATAATAATAACTTTAATAATCATATTAAAAACAATAATAATTATAATCATAATATTTACTAAGAATAATAATAATATAAGTAAAAATAAAAATGTATACCCTTCCAAAAGCTTTTCCTAAAAAGATTTGCTCCGTATGAGACTCGAACTCGTGACCTCTCGAAGCCCCGCAAACACTCAGACCAGTTGGGCTGTTGCCCATTTCCTGATTTTTAATCCTCCCAATTATTTATAAACCGTATTATTTTCTGTTTAATTTCTTCATCTTCTTCTTCATGAGCTAGTCGACCATCGATCAACCCAAACGTGAAAATCACTCATCTAATCAGTCTTAGGACTTTCAAACAATTCCTAATCAACCTATGTTAACCTTGAATTAATTTGAAAACGAACAGAAAAAAAAATAAAGCAACACAGCAGCTAGCGACGGTATTTTAAAAAAAAAAAATTTGATTTTGTAATTTAGAACAATTTGGACAAAGTTTATAACACGAAATATGTTTTAAATCAATCCTAGAAACTTCCCCCATCGTCAATTTAACTGGAAACATCAACATAAGAAATAATTTTGTTGAAGAACGAACAGTTGACTTTTGGATTCTTAACTTTGACCTCGAAATTGAGACTCGATAGATGGAATTGGGTTTTAAAACTTTACAGGAAGTTCGTTCAGATGATTCCTAACAATTATGTATTCTCAGATTTTGAAGTTTTGATTCGAAAATGGATTATGGATTAAAGTGGTTTTACGAACAGAAAAATTAGTTTATTGCTGTGAGATTAATCTGATAAAAAAATAGCAGGAGCTGTATCTAATAACGTACGAGTGATTGCTTCATATTTCAACAATAATTGATTGAAAGTTGTTTGTAGTGGTGATGAATGGACAGCATAACACGAGCGAGCAGTAGAACAAAGAAAAGAGAGAAAGAATCAGATAATAATGATATAATAAAATTCTTCGCGTATATATCTGTTTCCTCTCTTTATATATTATATTTTAATATAATAATTATATTATATTTCCTTAATAATAAAAATACTTGTTAATATTACTAATAAGGATTTTTATTTTGTCATAATATTATTAATAATAATGATAAAGATAATAATAATATTTATAAAAATGATACTAAAAATGATACTAATAATGATGATATTTAGAAATGATAATAATTAATGATAATATTCATAATACTATTATAATAGCTATTTATATTAATAATGATAATAATTTTATTAGTAATAATAATATTGATATATCAATTTATATATCAGGTTTCATATTTACATATTATATTTATACTATTGACTTTGATATTAAAATTAAAAATAACAACAATATTACTATACCATTTATTTTAACTTATGATTTCAATTTAATATATTACAATTACATATTTTTAACTATGTGATATATAATAACATATATTCAATATTTAATATTTATTTATGTATTTCAATATACATATAATATTAATTATGTTTAAGAGTCATATGTATTTATATATGTATATATATGTGTATATATATGTACATATTTATTTACAAACAATTGTTCGTGAACCGTCAGGAATAGTCAAGGGTTAAATGGATATATAAAATAGTTCAAAACTTTCGAGACTCAACATTATAGACTTTACTTATCGTATCGAAATCATATTAAGATTAGGTTTAAATTTGATCGGAAATTCCCGGGTCATCACATACGGACCAGGGGTTAATAGAACGAAAGGAACAAATGGTGTCGGAACGAGTAATGGCGGAGCAAGTAGTGTCGGAGCAAGTTATGCCAATGTAGTTTGTTATAAATGTGGAAAACCGGGCCACATTATTAGAAATTGCCTAACCAGGAGAACACGAATGGACAAGGCCGCGGAAGAGTTTTCAATATTAATGCGGCAGAGGCAAAGGAAGACCCGGAGCTTGTTACGGGTACGTTTCTTATTGACAATAAATCTGCTTACGTTTTATTTGATTCGGGTGCGGATAGAAGCTATATGAGTAGAGATTTTTGTGCTAAATTAAGTTGTCCATTGACGCCTTTGGATAGTAAATTTTTACTCGAATTAGCAAATGGTAAATTAATTTCAGCAGATAATATATGTCGGAATCGAGAAATTAAACTGGTTAGCGAAACATTTAAGATTGATTTGATACTAGTAGAGTTAGGGAGTTTTGATGTGATAATCGGTATGGACTGGTTGAAAGAAGTGAAAGCAGAGATCGTTTGTTACAAAAATGCAATTCGCATTATACGAGAAAAAGGAAAACCCTTAATGGTGTACGGAGAAAAAGGCAACACGAAGCTACATCTTATTAGTAATTTGAAGGCACAAAAACTAATAAGAAAAGGTTGCTATGCTGTTCTAGCACACGTCGAGAAAGTACAAACTGAAGAAAAGAGCATCAATGATGTTCCCATTGCAAAAGAATTTCCCGATGTATTTCCGAAAGAATTACCGGGATTACCCCCACATCGATCCGTTGAATTTCAAATAGATCTTGTACCAGGAGCTGCACCAATAGCTCGTGCTCCTTACAGACTCGCACCCAGCGAGATGAAAGAACTGCAAAGCCAATTACAAGAACTTTTAGAGCGTGGTTTCATTCGACCAAGCACATCACCGTGGGGAGCTCCTGTTTTGTTTGTCAAGAAGAAATATGGTACATTCAGGTTGTGTATCGACTACCAAGAGTTGAACAAACTTACCATCAAGAACCGCTACCCACTACCGAGAATCAACGACTTATTTGATCAACTACAAGGCTCGTCTGTTTATTCAAAGATTGACTTACGTTCCGGGTATCATCAAATGCGGGTGAAAGAAGATGATATTCCAAAGACTGCTTTCAGAACACGTTACGGTCATTACGAGTTTATGGTCATGCCATTTGGTTTAACTAATGTACCAGCTGTGTTCATGGACCTTATGAACCGAGTGTGTGGACCATACCTTGACAAGTTTGTCATTGTTTTCATTGATGACATACTTATTTACTCAAAGAATGACCAAGAACACGGTGAACATTTGAGAAAGGTGTTAGAAGTATTGAGGAAGGAAGAATTGTACGCTAAGTTTTCAAAGTGTGCATTTTGGTTGGAAGAAGTTCAATTCCTCGGTCACATAGTGAACAAAGAAGGTATTAAGGTGGATCCGGCAAAGATAGAAACTGTTGAAAAGTGGGAAACCCCAAAAACTCCGAAACACATACGCCAGTTTTTAGGACTAGCTGGTTACTACAGAAGGTTCATCCAAGACTTTTCCAGAATAGCAAAACCCTTGACTGCATTAACGCATAAAGGGAAGAAATTTGAATGGAATGATGAACAAGAGAAAGCGTTTCAGTTATTGAAGAAAAAGCTAACTACGGCACCTATATTGTCATTGCCTGAAGGGAATGATGATTTTGTGATTTATTGTGATGCATCAAAGCAAGGTCTCGGTTGTGTATTAATGCAACGAACAAAGGTGATTGCTTATGCGTCTAGACAATTGAAGATTCACGAACAAAATTATACGACGCATGATTTGGAATTAGGCGCGGTTGTTTTTGCATTAAAGACTTGGAGGCACTACTTATATGGGGTCAAAAGTATTATATATACCGACCACAAAAGTCTTCAACACATATTTAATCAGAAACAACTGAATATGAGGCAGCGTAGGTGGATTGAATTATTGAATGATTACGACTTTGAGATTCGTTACCACCCGGGGAAGGCAAATGTGGTAGCCGATGCCTTGAGCAGGAAGGACAGAGAACCCATTCGAGTAAAATCTATGAATATAATGATTCATAATAACCTTACTACTCAAATAAAGGAGGCGCAACAAGGAGTTTTAAAAGAGGAAAATTTAAAGGATGAAATACCCAAAGGATCGGAGAAGCATCTTAATATTCGGGAAGACGGAACCCGGTATAGGGCTGAAAGGATTTGGGTACCAAAATTTGGAGATATGAGAGAAATGGTACTTAGAGAAGCACAGAAAACCAGATACTCAATACATCCTGGAACGGGGAAGATGTACAAGGATCTCAAGAAACATTTTTGGTGGCCGGGTATGAAAGCCGATGTTGCTAAATACGTAGGAGAATGTTTGACGTGTTCTAAGGTCAAAGCTGAGCATCAGAAACCATCAGGTCTACTTCAACAACCCGAAATCCCGGAATGGAAATGGGAAAACATTACCATGGATTTCACCACTAAATTGCCAAGGACTGCAAGTGGTTTTGATACTATTTGGGTAATAGTTGATCGTCTCACCAAATCAGCACACTTCCTGCCAATAAGAGAAGATGACAAGATGGAGAAGTTAGCACGACTGTATTTGAAGGAAGTCGTCTCCAGACATGGAATACCAATCTCTATTATCTCTGATAGGGATGGCAGATTTATTTCAAGATTCTGGCAGACATTACAGCAAGCATTAGGAACTCGTCTAGACATGAGTACTGCCTATCATCCACAAACTGATGGGCAGAGCGAAAGGATGATACAAACGCTTAAAGACATGCTACGAGCATGTGTTATTGATTTCGGAAACAGTTGGGATCGACATCTACCGTTAGCAGAATTTTCCTACAACAACAGCTACCATTCAAGCATTGAGATGGCGCCGTTTGAAGCACTTTATGGTAGAAAGTGCAGGTCTCCGATTTGTTGGAGTGAAGTGGGGGATAGACAGATTACGGGTCCGGAGATTATACAAGAAACTAGCGAGAAGATCATCCAAATTCAACAACGGTTGAAAATTGCCCAAAGTCGACAAAAGAGCTACGCTGACATTAAAAGAAAAGATATAGAATTTGAAATTGGAGAGATGGTCATGCTTAAAGTTGCACCTTGGAAAGGCGTTGTTCGATTTAGTAAACGAGGGAAATTAAATCCAAGGTATATTGGACCATTCAAGATTATTGATCGTGTCGGACCAGTAGCTTACCGACTTGAGTTACCTCAACAACTCGCGGCTGTACATAACACTTTCCACGTCTCGAATTTGAAGAAATGTTTTGCTAAAGAAGATCTCACTATTCTGTTAGATGAAATCCAAATCAACGAAAAACTTCAATTCATCGAAGAACCCGTCGAAATAATGGATCGTGAGGTTAAAAGACTTAAGCAAAACAAGATACCAATTGTTAAGGTTCGATGGAATGCTCGTAGAGGACCCGAGTTCACCTGGGAGCGTGAAGATCAGATGAAGAAGAAATACCCGCATCTATTTCCAGAAGATTCGTCAACACCTTCAACAGCTTAAAATTTCGGGACGAAATTTATTTAACGGGTAGGTACTGTAGTGACCCGAACTTTTCCATGTTTATATATATTAATTGAGATTGATATTTACATGATTAAATATTTCCAACATGTTAAGCAATCAAACTTGTTAAGACTTGATTAATTGAAATATGTTTCATATAGACAATTGACCACCCAAGTTGACCGGTGATTCACGAACGTTAAAACTTGTAAAAACTATATGATGACATATATATGGATATATATATATATAGTTAACATGATACTATGATAAGTAAACATATCATTAAGTATATTAACAATGAACTACATATGTAAAAACAAGACTACTAACTTAATGATTTTTAAACGAGACATATATGCAACGATTATCGTTGTAAAGACATTTAATGTATATATATCATATTAAGAGATATTCATACATGATAATATCATGATAATATAATAATTTAAAATCTCATTTGATATTATAAACATTAGGTTAACAACATTTAACAAGATCGTTAACCTAAAGGTTTCAAAACAACACTTACATGTAACGACTAACGATGACTTAACGACTCAGTTAAAATGTATATACATGTAGTGTTTTAATATGTATTTATACACTTTTGAAAGACTTCAATACACTTATCAAAATACTTCTACTTAACAAAAATGCTTACAATTACATCCTCGTTCAGTTTCATCAACAATTCTACTCGTATGCACCCGTATTCGTACTCGTACAATACACAGCTTTTAGATGTATGTACTATTGGTATATACACTCCAATTATCAGCTCTTAGCAGCCCATGTGAGTCACCTAACACATGTGGGAACCATCATTTGGCAACTAGCATGAAATATCTCATAAAATTACAAAAATATGAGTAATCATTCATGACTTATTTACATGAAAACAAAATTACATATCCTTTATATCTAATCCATACACCAACGACCAAAAACACCTACAAACACTTTCATTCTTCAATTTTCTTCATCTAATTGATCTCTCTCAAGTTCTATCTTCAAGTTCTAAGTGTTCTTCATATATTCTACAAGTTCTAGTTACATAAAATCAAGAATACTTTCAAGTTTGCTAGCTCACTTCCAATCTTGTAAGGTGATCATCCAACCTCAAGAAATCTTTGTTTATTACAGTAGGTTATCATTCTAATACAAGGTAATAATCATATTCAAACTTTGGTTCAATTTCTATAACTATAACAATCTTATTTCAAGTGATGATCTTACTTGAACTTGTTTTCGTGTCATGATTCTGCTTCAAGAACTTCGAGCCATCCAAGGATCCGTTGAAGCTAGATCCATTTTTCTCTTTTCCAGTAGGTTTATCCAAGGAACTTAAGGTAGTAATGATGTTCATAACATCATTCGATTCATACATATAAAGCTATCTTATTCGAAGGTTTAAACTTGTAATCACTAGAACATAGTTTAGTTAATTCTAAACTTGTTCGCAAATAAAAGTTAATCCTTCTAACTTGACTTTTAAAATCAACTAAACACATGTTCTATATCTATATGATATGCTAACTTAATGATTTAAAACCTGGAAACACGAAAAACACCGTAAAATTGGATTTACGCCGTCGTAGTAACACCGCGGGCTGTTTTGGGTTAGTAAATTAAAAACTATGATAAACTTTGATTTAAAAGTTGTTATTCTGAGAAAATTATTTTTATTATGAACATGAAACTATATCCAAAAATTATGGTTAAACACAAAGTGGAAGTATGTTTTCTAAAATGGTCATCTAGACGTCGTTCTTTCGACTGAAATGACTACCTTTACAAAAATGACTTGTAACTTATTTTTCCGACTATAAACCTATACCTTTTTTGTTTAGATTCATAAAATAGAGTTCAATATGAAACCATAGCAATTTGATTCACTCAAAACGGATATAAAAGGAAGAAGTTATGGGTAAAATAAGATTGGATAATTTTTCTCATTTTAGCTACGTGAAAATTGGTAACAAATCTATTCCAACCATAACTTAATCAACTTGTATTGTATATTATGTAATCTTGAGATACCATAGACACGTATACAATGTTTCGACTTATCATGTCGACACATCTATATATATTTCGGAACAACCATAGACACTCTATATGTGAATGTTGGAGTTAGCTATACAGGGTTGAGGTTGATTCCAAAATATATATAGTTTGAGTTGTGATCAATACTGAGATACGTATACACTGGGTCGTGGATTGATTCAAGATAATATTTATCGATTTATTTCTGAACATCTAACTGTGGACAACTAGTTGTAGGTTACTAACGAGGAAAGCTGACTTAATAAACTTAAAACATCAAAATAAATTAAAAGTGTTGTAAATATATTCTGAACATACTTTGATATATATGTATATATTGTTATAGGTTCGTGAATCAACCAGTGGCCAAGTCTTACTTCCCGACGAAGTAAAAATCTGTGAAAGTGAGTTATAGTCCCACTTTTAAAATCTAATATTTTTGGGATGAGAATACATGCAGGTTTTATAAATGATTTACAAAATAGACACAAGTACGTGAAACTACATTCTATGGTTGAATTATCGAAATCGAATATGCCCCTTTTTATTACGTCTAGTAATCTAAGAATTAGGGAACAGACACCCTAATTGACGCGAATCCTAAAGATAGATCTATTGGGCTTAACAAACCCCATCCAAAGTACCGGATGCTTTAGTACTTCGAAATTTATATCATATCCGAAGGGTGTCCCGGAATGATGGGGATATTCTTATATATGCATCTTGTTAATGTCGGTTACCAGGTGTTCACCATATGAATGATTTTTATCTCTATGTATGGGATGTGTATTGAAATATGAAATCTTGTGGTCTATTGTTATGATTTGATATATATATATAGGTTAAACCTATAACTCACCAACATTTTTGTTGACGTTTTAAGCATGTTTATTCTCAGGTGATTATTAAGAGCTTCCGCTGTCGCATACTTAAATAAGGATGAGATTTGGAGTCCATGCTTGTATGATATTGTGTAAAAACTGCATTCAAGAAACTTATTTTGTTGTAACATATTTGTATTGTAAACCATTATGTAATGGTCGTGTGTAAACAGGATATTTTAGATTATCATTATTTGATAATCTACATAAAGGTTTTTAAACCTTTATTGATGAAATAAAGGTTATGGTTTGTTTTAAAATGAATGCAGTCTTTGAAAAACGTCTCATATAGAGGTCAAAACCTCGCAACGAAATCAATTAATATGGAACGTTTTTAATCAATAAGAACGGGAGATTTCAATTACTTTGTACTTGGGTACCGGTGAGAAATCCGAAGGTACGTTAATGGCTTATTGTGATTATTAGCGGGCGTTAACGTTTGATCGATTTGAATTATCGAGGTTCGAATACCGTATAGTAAGTCCTTGGAAGGACTATGGAGTATGACTAACGTCGAGAAAGGTCATGTGTGTTGTGTAATGTCGATATTCCACGAGATATTATCATCTTGACGGTGATCGTGTGGGGTTAAAACCCTAAGTGGGAGAGTAAGTACCCGGAGGGTACGGTAGTGCCTCAGTTTGGTAGGCGTGTTTGTGTAATTTGTCGGAAGTCGTCCCGTTTTGTGAGGTAAACTAGGGACGTAGAGTGTTTATTTTCGACCGTCTCATGTAGAGACATGTTAGTGTAGAGTGCGTTCCGGAATGAACTCTCTAGAGTTTTGGCGGTTGGCATTAGAACTCTAACTTGTGAGTTGGAGTGCGCCAAGGAAATTCTGAAGGATAGTGGTACAATTAGAACGTTGCATGGTGGTAAAGTGTGATCGATAGGATGCAATGGTAGCATCGAGGGGGTGTAGAGTTGTGTGAAAACTCGAAGAATCGTGGAAGGCATACTTTTTGGCTGTATTGGGGCTAAGATCACGGGGACGTGATTCGATTTAAGTGGGGGAGAGTTGTAAGACCTTGTTTTCATTTTCAGCTAAGTGGGACGCCGTCTAAGATTCGGGACGCCGTCCAGCAGTGAAGCATTGGACGCCGTCCAATACTTAGGACGCCATCCAGATGTACTGACGGGCCAGCTGTTTTATTTGGTTTTAAAAAGGGGTATTTTGGTCAATTTACTTGGGTGTCGGTTTGGAGCCCTCAAAACTGATCTAGATCCATTTGTGGATCACATTTCATCCACACAAACACTCCCATCCAATTCTAGAGAGAGAAAGAGTTTAGAGAGAGAGAGAGCGCTTGATTTGGAGAAGAAGGAGTTGGATTCTCACCAAAACTCGGGTTTTAAAGTTGTTCATCTCTCTCCTAGCTATATTTTGGTTGTTGTGGTAAGTTCGAACTCCAAATTTCATTATTTGATTGATATTCAAAGTTAGGGTTTGAACTTAAATTGTTGATAAACTCATTTAAACTCATGAAGTGAGTTTAGTGATGCTAGTAATCGGGTTTTGTGGTGTCGTTGGTGGATTTCGGGTTGGTTGTTGTTTTGGTCAAGTTCAAGACTTGCAAAATGGGTCAATCACTAGGTTTAGTGATTATGGGTGTGTTGAAACCCATTTTGGGTGTATTTTGTGATGATGTAGCGTGAGGGTACGAAATAGTATTATTTTTAATACAAAATACTACAAAATATGACACAAGTTTTATTAATTTACGGATGGGATATACCTAAACCTTGCTACAACACTATAGGCAGTGTACCTAATCGTAGAGTAGTGTAGTTTTTAGTAAGTCCGGTTCGTTCCACAGGGAGCTGGTGATACTTACTATATTTTTAACTATATTTATACAAAATATATATAATTATATAAGTAGTAATATTATTATAAAAGGGGGGTTTTACCGTTTAATGACCGGTTTGTCGATTCTATATTTTAAGCGTAAAGATAAATGACGATAATTAAAGTGCGTAAAATAATGACAATAAATAAAATGACAGTAAATAAAATTGCGAGTAATAAAATGACAGTAAATAAAGATACGATGAGAAATATAATAAAAGAATTATGCTTATTTAAACTTCCGTAATCATGATGTTTGACGTGTTGATTTTAGTTTTATGCCCATGGGTTAATTGTCCTTTGTCCTGGATTATTTAATATGTCCGTCTGGTTTTTGTCCATAACAGTCCATCAGTCATAAATATAAAGTGCGAGTGTCCTCATCAAATTATTCTTATACCCGAAGTTAAATATTCCAACTAATTGGGGATTCGAATTGTAACAAGGTTTTAATACTTTGTTTAATGAATACACCAGGTTATCGACTGCGTGTAAACCAAGGTTTTACTACTTTGTTAACAATTACACCAATTACCCTTGAATGTAATTTCACCCCTGTTTTGATTATTCTAGTGGCTATTAATCCATTCCCGTGTCCGGTTAAATGAACGATTATTCGTACATATAAATACCCCGCCCATCGTGTCCGATCGAGTGTATATGGTAATTTATAGGGACGCCCAATTGTAAATCTTTATATTAACATTAACAAACTTTCATTTAGTTAAACAAATATAAAGCCCATTAATAGCCCATAGTCTAATTTCCACAAGTGTCGTTCTTTTGTCCCAACCCCAATTATGGTACAAAGCCCAATTACCCAATTTTAGTAATTAGCCCAACATCATGATTACTTTGTTTTAAATAAGCATAATAACGGCTTAGCTACGAGACATAAATTTAAAAAGGAAGAACATAGCTTACATTGAGTATTTATCGCGTAGTGTTACATGGACAGAGTTCCGACTTTAAAACCCGAAAAATAACATTTACATAACCCAATCTAATCTAATATACCACTAATCTATATATATATAATATATATATATATATATATATATATATATATATATATATATATATATATATATATATATATATATATATATATATATATATATATATATATTGTTTATTATTATTATTATTACACACGGAGTATTATTATTATTTTTATTTTTATTATATATTTTACATGCAGAACTCGAGAGCTTTTATAGCCAGAACTGAAATTCATTGCTCCGCGAGTTGCGGCCATTTTGGCCTTCCAGCTCCGCAAGTCGCGGAGGTTCCAAAACCAGCCCACAAGTTCAAGATCCAAGGCTGCCGACGGTTTTTATTTAAATATATATAATATATAAATAATTTTTATAATTATTTATATATTATATTATATTTATATACATAGTAGACTCGTAATTTTTTTTTCCGTTGCGTCGAGCGTTGAGAGTTGGTTCATGTACCGGTTCCGGATTTTCGAAAGTCCTTGCGTACGCTGAGATATTTTGTACTTTGCGTTTCGTAACTTGTACTCTTGTCATTTTTAGACGTTCCTTATCAATAAATTGAACCTTTTTAATTGTATCTTGTACTTTTGAGCTTTTTGGACCTTTGCGTCTTCAATTCGTTGTTTTCGCCTTTTGTCTTCGCACTTATTTAATATAAATGAATATTACATGAAAATGGAACAATTTCAACTGAAATCTTTACATATCGGAGGGATATTGATACTAAATATATGTTCATTTGGAGCACTATCAAATATCCCCACACTTGAACGTTGCTTGTCCTCAAGCAATACAGTCTTGAAATAAAACACACTAGAATCACTTCTTTATTCTTCACACTTTGTACATCAGTGATTTTGATACGGCGGTATAAACAATGATAGTAGCATTTGTGGTTTACAGTCCCACATGACTATGAAAATTTAGATCCGTTAGGAAATTGGATCTTTATAAAAACATTTGATCTTTTGAAAATTCATGCTAGATTTTACCCTAGACAGGTTTTCCGGAATAACCCTTCACCGGTGTTTGCAAAATATTTTTGTGGGTTGGTGGGTTTCAGATTTGAAAATTTTAGCTCAAAACTTATGGTTTTGTGTCACCCACTTGCTAACCTTGTATTAGGAAAGCAACACGTCCAGTTTACTTGTCCCGTATATTACCTTTCGGTAAACTACCGTCCGGTTGTAAAGGAAAGCGATGAACAAGCAACTGTTAAGGCAATGTCCCGTGACATGCTTTTGATTATGGTCTTTAATGTGTTGGATGCAATACTATCCTTTGTAGGAGCAATAGTAAAGATCACCCTATAGTTTTTCGGTCTTGGCAAAAGGTCCTGTCTCCGACCATGCTATGCAACCACCGTTCTTACGGTTGACACCCGATTTGGTTCAGGTGACCTAATGAATTCCAGGTGAATTTCTTAGGATTTTACGTTCAATGGTAATGAACGCATTGAAAATGGTTTTTCAGAAAACAAATCGGTTTGTATTTTTGATCAAAATATTTTCTCGTTCATGCTCGAGTTTAGATATCATTGAATTCCATGAGTTTAAATTCTCAATCTTTAAGGTCAATCTCAAGGATTGAGTAATATCAGTCTTAAAAGCTGATTTTTAATCTTTAAGGAGATTATCCTTTCTGGGGATCTGATTCATTAGTCTTAACAAGCTAATTTGCACGGTGCCCCCCATTGTACGAGATAAATCCTTCTCATGGTTAGGATAAATCTGACCACTTGGCGACCCTGTTTGATGCTGAGGTCCGTGGATTTCCTGCTGATTTTAGAGATGACTTTTCTAGATTTTTCGTCAACCTACAGCTGGTCTGGACGACAACTTCCTGACCTAAATCAAGAAGCGCGTTTCTTTTTCGGAAGACTTTACTTCCTTTTAATGATGGAATTGATTCATCGTGTAGATCCATCTTTTCTTTTCTTTCATCGGGTAAAATAGTTAATTTAGTCCAAAACAAAAGCACCTGCAATAAACCTTACAGAAACATGTGATAGATAGTTTTTAATTGAATAACTTGGCACATTCTCCCCACACTTAGTTTCTTTCTTTGCCTTTTTATTCTCCTTTATTCCATTTTAAATGAATTCAATCGTTTTAGGGTGTTTCTCAATTTATGTCCTTTCCGAGGTAACGATAATTTCGGTATTAACACCTAGTTTTCACCGTTCATAAATATATATAAACATGATTTTAAATTCATTTAGTTTAAAATTTTTCAAATTTTCATAAAATTTAGAAAATAAACCAAGTATAAACCTGAGAGAATTTATAACCCTTCCCCACACTTGAGATCATGCAATGCCCTCATTTGCATGAAATCAGACTCTAATTATAAATTCATGAGGGTGATTAGTGTAGAAAAGTGATTGAAAATACTCAGTTTGTAATTATAAAGCTCGTCGAATGATAGATGGCGCGGCTCATCGTTCATTCCTTCTTGTTTTATCACACATATTTTTCTTCAAAAACGGTTGCTTTTCTGAACTGTTTGCTAATCTTTAAAAATGCGTCTTTTACCCTAATTTATTATGCATGTTTATTAACGAGTTATGCACTAACCCGAACCCCTAATTTAACATTAAGTGGGGTTAAACTTCCCCACACTTAGCTGACGACATGTGAAGTCGGTAGAATAAGTTCCACGAATTAGAGTAGTGAGCCAGTTATTTACATCTCGGGTGGTGTATAATATATCAATGGGTTTAAAGTTTAGACTCGCCCGATTGTCACTACTTAATTCTTTTTTAAGTGTAGCTTTTAGTAAATGGATATGTCTCTTTTCTGGTTCTTGGTCAAATGGATCGATATACACCGACATACATATTATAGGGTGGACAATTTCTAACGTTTCCTTCCTTTTATTCTCGACGTCAAAGTTTTCACCTCTATTACCCAATTGGGTGAAATTCGAGGTGTCATTATCTGTTACAGCTCGTAGTTCATTTCCGGTTGATGACTCGTCTATTGAGAATATTGGGTTGGAAGGTTGTGGAATGGTGAAGTTCGGTTTGGCCTTGGGGGTAAAATTTTCAACGTTATCATATTCCCAAGAGTACCAATTTGTTACCCTTACTTCTTCTTTATCCATTGATGGATCGATGATTTCGTCGGTAGAGGCTAATGTGTCGATATGTTGTGAAATTGGTAAGACTGAATAAAAAGTATCATCGGGATAGTTGGTGATTTCGGAGCTCTCGAATTCATCAAAATTCGATGATATGAGATTTTCTTGCACACGACTCCTCAGATCAACAGGTGTGTAGTCTGATAGAGTTTCAGCTTGCCGGTTTACAAACTCTCTCATTTGTTCATTTTGAGCATTGAGTTCTTCGAGTTTGATTTTCATATTGTCTAATAAATTTTCAGACACGTAATTTTCCTCGTCTACTGGTTGTTGAGTTTGGATATATTCTTGGGAATAATCCCAATTTGAATTGTATTCTTCATAATCATTCCATTCAGGTTCCGTGGGTGCGTAATTTTCCATAGGAACGTAATAATAACATTCCCATGTTGAGTGATAATCTCCACAGATTTCACAACCAGTTATTGTTTCGTCATTCGTGATCCAAGATTGTCCGAACGAATTGTCATCAACACTCGTTTGAGAGTATTGATTTAATTGATTTTGGATATCAAAAAGAGTTTCCATAGCCTTGTTTTCAAAATTTTCCATTTTATTGCGATGGCCAAATTTTAGCTACAATGTGGTGCATTTACTAATTATCCTATTAGTTATAAAAATAGAAAAACTTATATAAGTTGTCCAATTAATAGACTTTTCTGCTTTTGCCCATGTTTCGAATAGCCAAAAGATGCAGCAGGGAGCCAGAACCCTTTAAATCGGAAGCTCACAACTCAGCCACTAACAAATCCAACTATTACTACGAAGCAGAAAATTGTCAACGTCCATTAATTTAACCACTTAAATAATTTTTCTTTCTGTTTGAGATATTAGATAAGAAATAGAGAAAATTTCTAAGTCTTAAAAACTAAAGCGTCGAGAAATAAGAAAGAAAAAGAATGCGCGTCGAAAAACGTCGAAAAATAAAAATAAGAAAATAGCGCGTCGTAACTTAAAAAGGAATTAAAAACTAAGAATTAAAAGTTGCGTCTAAAAATATTAAAGCTTAAAAAAAAAACTATATCCCAAATGGTAATAACTTAAAAAGGTACTAAAATATAAAAACGGCGTCGCAAAATTCTAAAGCACCTAAATCTTAGTCTAAAGAAAAAGCACTTAAGGGATTTTACGGCAAAGCCTAAAAATCTAGAAGTAAAAAATAACTATAGCAAAAACTAAGTTTAAAACTAAATATGAGCTAAAAAAAATACAAATATTACGCTAAAACGATTAAAAAGGGACAAAATATAAAAATATACAAAAAGTTGTAAAAAGTACAATTTTTATAAAAATATTATTTTTATATTATTTATTTATTAAAACTATTAATTTTACAATTTAATTAAACTTAATAAACTAAATATATAAATTAATTAAAACTTAAATTAAATACTAAATTAATTAAATATTTAACCCTAATACAAATTAATTAATAATAATTAATAATACTCCGTAATTAATGCAGATTAGGGTTCTGTGTACCCGTGTCAGAGTATCTCCGCGAGTCGCGGTTTTCAAGGCAGCAAACCCCGCGAGTCGCGGGGTTCCAAATTTCAACTCGGGTGCAGTTCAAAATTTGACGTTTTTATTTTTTATTTTTTATTTTTTTTTATTTTCTGTTTTTATATTTTAAAATCTAAATATTTATATAATAAAAACTTATATTTTAAAAACTAAAATAGAACTACTTTATAATTTTAAATAAAAATCATAAAACTAGATTTATATATATTTTTTATTTTTTTATTTTTTTTTCGGTTTTTTTTTTTTTTTTAAAATTTGATATTGTTTTTCTAAAAATATATTTATACAAATATATATTAAAAATATAGCGTTTCGCCAAGTTCCCCGGCAGCGGCGCCAAAAACTTGATGATGTAGCGTGAGGGTACGAAATAGTATTATTTTTAATACAAAATACTACAAAATATGACACAAGTTTTATTAATTTACGGATGGGATATACCTAAACCTTGCTACAACACTATAGGCAGTGTACCTAATCGTAGAGTAGTGTAGTTTTTAGTAAGTCCGGTTCGTTCCACAGGGAGCTGGTGATACTTACTATATTTTTAACTATATTTATACAAAATATATATAATTATATAAGTAGTAATATTATTATAAAAGGGGGGTTTTACCGTTTAATGACCGGTTTGTCGATTCTATATTTTAAGCGTAAAGATAAATGACGATAATTAAAGTGCGTAAAATAATGACAATAAATAAAATGACAGTAAATAAAATTGCGAGTAATAAAATGACAGTAAATAAAGATACGATGAGAAATATAATAAAAGAATTATGCTTATTTAAACTTCCGTAATCATGATGTTTGACGTGTTGATTTTAGTTTTATGCCCATGGGTTAATTGTCCTTTGTCCTGGATTATTTAATATGTCCGTCTGGTTTTTGTCCATAACAGTCCATCAGTCATAAATATAAAGTGCGAGTGTCCTCATCAAATTATTCTTATACCCGAAGTTAAATATTCCAACTAATTGGGGATTCGAATTGTAACAAGGTTTTAATACTTTGTTTAATGAATACACCAGGTTATCGACTGCGTGTAAACCAAGGTTTTACTACTTTGTTAACAATTACACCAATTACCCTTGAATGTAATTTCACCCCTGTTTTGATTATTCTAGTGGCTATTAATCCATTCCCGTGTCCGGTTAAATGAACGATTATTCGTACATATAAATACCCCGCCCATCGTGTCCGATCGAGTGTATATGGTAATTTATAGGGACGCCCAATTGTAAATCTTTATATTAACATTAACAAACTTTCATTTAGTTAAACAAATATAAAGCCCATTAATAGCCCATAGTCTAATTTCCACAAGTGTCGTTCTTTTGTCCAAACCCCAATTATGGTACAAAGCCCAATTACCCAATTTTAGTAATTAGCCCAACATCATGATTACTTTGTTTTAAATAAGCATAATAACGGCTTAGCTACGAGACATAAATTTAAAAAGGAAGAACATAGCTTACATTGAGTATTTATCGCGTAGTGTTACATGGACAGAGTTCCGACTTTAAAACCCGAAAAATAACATTTACATAACCCAATCTAATCTAATATACCACTAATCTATATATATATAATATATATATATATATATATTTGTTTATTATTATTATTATTACACACGGAGTATTATTATTATTTTTATTTTTATTATATATTTTACATGCAGAACTCGAGAGCTTTTATAGCCAGAACTGAAATTCATTGCTCCGCGAGTTGCGGCCATTTTGGCCTTCCAGCTCCGCAAGTCGCGGAGGTTCCAAAACCAGCCCACAAGTTCAAGATCCAAGGCTGCCGACGGTTTTTATTTAAATATATATAATATATAAATAATTTTTATAATTATTTATATATTATATTATATTTATATACATAGTAGACTCGTAATTTTTTTTTCCGTTGCGTCGAGCGTTGAGAGTTGGTTCATGTACCGGTTCCGGATTTTCGAAAGTCCTTGCGTACGCTGAGATATTTTGTACTTTGCGTTTCGTAACTTGTACTCTTGTCATTTTTAGACGTTCCTTATCAATAAATTGAACCTTTTTAATTGTATCTTGTACTTTTGAGCTTTTTGGACCTTTGCGTCTTCAATTCGTTGTTTTCGCCTTTTGTCTTCGCACTTATTTAATATAAATGAATATTACATGAAAATGGAACAATTTCAACTGAAATCTTTACATATCGGAGGGATATTGATACTAAATATATGTTCATTTGGAGCACTATCATTTTGGTTGACTAATTTTGAAATGGGTCAAAATTAGGGTTTGGTGTCAAATTGGGCATAATAAGTGTTTATCACTTAAGATTTGAGTAAATTATGATGCTAGAATATAATGGCTAGTTAATCGTGATTATAAGTGTTTTGGGCGAGTTTTGACCTAGTCAATGTAAGGTATGTGCAAATGGGTCGAAATTACACTTGTGGTGTTTTGGGCATAAGCTAGGGTGTTTGCTTATTTGTTGTGAATTATCTAGGTGATTCACATTGGACGAATAGGAGCTCAAGCCGGAGTTGCCTTTCTTGTAATCGAGGTGAGTGGAATATTTATACATGTATGTATGTGGTTTATTTACTCGTACGCGATGTGGACCTTAAATGCCACATCGTGAGTATTGGGCATTATGTCACAAGATGGTGACTTATTGGGGTTAGGGGGAAAGAGAACTACGGGTTGGTAGTGTCTCGTTAGGTGACTCACCAGTCGGTGACACCTCATGGTGGTTCACGAGGCGGTGACCCCTTTAGTATTTCGTTAGGTGACTCACAAGTTGGTGACACCTCATGGTGATTCACGGGGCGGTGACCCCCCCACCTTAGTAGTTGGTTGGTGAGTCACAAGTCGGTGATACCATAAGTCGAGGAAGTGATACACAAGTCGGTGACACTTCATAGTGTTCACGAGTCGGTGACACTAGATGGTGATTCACAAGTCGGTGATACTATAAGTCGGAGAAGTGATTCATGAGTCGGTGACATTTCTTAGTGCTCACAAGTCGGTGGCACTTATTGGTGGCGCTTCACAAGTCGGTGACGCCACATGGCATTCGCAAGTCGGTGACCCATAGGCATTGATGGGTAGTTCACAAGTCGGTGACACCCTTTGGTGATTCACAAGTCGGTGACACCTTATGATGAGTCACAAGTCGGTGACATCATACGAGTGCGATTCGACGTTATTGGCCATCTACAAGTCGATAGTGCCATAGCGGGGAACGGTTTGTCATGTTTATGCGTTGTTATGATTTAGTATATTTTTGCGGTGATTTATATACTAACGATGTTACTAGTTGTATGTTTGGCGTTGCTAGCTCGTTTATGCATTTTGTTTGCATGGTATTAGTAAGTGGATGCGTGTAGGTAAATTACATATGTACATGTATAAGTATTGCATTCACTAAGCGATTAGCTTACCCTCTCGTTGTTTACATTTTTAGGTTCGGAAGCGGATTTGGCAAGGGTATGCTCGGGATTAGATGATTTCCCTTTTGATGCTTGCTTGGATTATATTTTGGATTCGGCCTAGGATTTGGGTAGTTATCCCCAAATATCATGCTCGTAGTTGTTTGGAACTTAAACTCACTTGGGTCGAAACTTGCATTTTGTACGAAATTCGTAAATAGGGTCGATGTGGGCCCGGTGTTGTAAAACTCGATTTTATTGTGGAAATCTCTTAGTTTTAATTATTGTAACGTGTTGTGAAAACGGTTTCGTCTAAAAGTGTCGGGAAGCGAGTTTTCCTTTCGCTTAAGTTGGACTCCGGGGACAGCCCCTGGCAATTCATTTGGACACCGTCCCATTTGCTTGGATGCCGTCTAGCCCTTCACAACTGGACGCCGTCCAAATACACTGAATCAATTTTTTTTAAGTCATGTTTTCGGTTGGATAACGGCTTGGGTCGTTACAAGTGGTATCAGAGCATGGTCTAAGGGATTTAGGTGACTTGAGATAGGCGCCTAGACTTAGACTTTTTGTGTGTGCTTATTTGTTGCGGGACTTGTAGGATTATGGGTCAGTTCGGGTTTTAGCTAGTGCCTTAGAGAATAGGTGAACTAGCCATGTATTGATTATGTTGTTACTAATCATGTTGTTTTATGTTAAACATCTAACGAGATAGTTGTTTTATCATGAGCTCGGCATGGCGTGTGAGCGTAATAATGCTTCGCGATCATTATTACGGTTGCAAGCCAAGTCATGCAAGTGATGTACAACAAGTATTGGACTAGATGTGATGTACGAACGTTGGCATATTTATATGATTGTGAATATTGATCATGGCGGTGTATATAATTTACTTATGTTGCGTTCCTAACCGGGTTCATTTTTTTAGAATGAAGACGAGGAACGGACATGATAACGAAGATCAAGGCGATGACTCCGAGTTCACGGCCAAGGTTGAGGCCATTATACAAAAGCAACGTGAGGCCTTTCTAGAGGACGTTAGGAAGATGTTCCTAGATTCGATTAACGAGGAAGTAGTCGGTCTAGTTAAGGAACAAGTTAAGATTGTCATCCACAGATATACGTATCTGTTCACCGCAGAATAACCATTTTCTTTCAATTTCATATTTGGATTTTGACATATCAGAATCCAACAAGTGGCATAATGAAGAAAACGTTGGACAAAATAAAATTTGTTAGAAACAAACAAATTAACTATGAGAAATTCTGTTAAGAATCCACGCTAACTATTCCTAGCTAACTGTTACCAGCTAACTGTTCCTAATTCCCTGTTATATTTTAATTATCGCAATTTAACTATCACAATTTAATTATCGCAATTTATTTCTCACAATTTTAATTATCTTCATTTAATTACTGTTATTTATTTTACGCACTTTAAATATCGTCGGATAAATCGGGACACATATACAATGTTTTGACATATCATATCGACGTCATCTATATATATTATTTGGAATAATCGTAAGTCACTCTATATGGCGGTAATGCTCGAGTTAGCATATAAAGGGTCGAGGTTGATTCTAAAATAATATATATACTTTGAGTTGTGATCGAGTCTGAGACATGTATACAATGAGTCACGATACGTATTAATTAATTCGAATATTATATATTAAACTATATATGAATTATTGAACTACTAACTGTGGACTACTAACATTGGACAATTAAAATGAATTAAAATATTGATTATAACATATGAAACTAAACATTTCTTCAAGTTTGCCACTTGATTTCATCTTACACCTCATTTGTATCTTGACGATTACAATCTGCGTTCAAACCTTTCATGATTCTAGAAAACACCTCAATCCAGAGGATGAACCAACCACACTTCATCTACGGAAGGAAAGATTTATGCATATAGTTATGCACCTGAAAAACTCTTGGAACCTAAGTAGAAGTTTAAAACGAATTTATAATTCCTTGGCGTTGTTATTACCGAAAATAACTTTGCAATCTCTTTCCAAATTAGCCAATTCTGTCACAGCTCCAGCAAGTCGACTTCGACTTTTCAGTCAGACTAGCCTTATTATAACCTTGATATATACGTTGTCTTTTTGCCTTCGTTATCAGGGAACCGTTTATATTCCACCACATTAGCAGTAAACTTACCAGTAACTTTATTGATCTTTGACTTTCCGAAAAATCATTATTTTTATCGAAACCCCATCATATACTCATCCGCATCTAGTAACGAGAATTGCCATACAAATTACTGAGAATTAGCAATCAGTACTTTGAAAAATCACAGCATGTCTACATCAACAGTGATATGTATAACATTTACCTCTTAGAATTATGATCTTCCATTCTGAAATTCTGAAAAGCACCTAGTCTACAAATCAATACTTTGAATGATGAAAAAGATGAATGAAGTAACAGAAACTGTAGACAACCGTAAACGACCTTAACCGTCGGAAGTTTGATGATAAAGAATAGTATGTTGGCAAAGCTCAGAAAAAGAGAAGGTTTGGAACCGGAAAACGGATTGAGCAAACTATGAAGAAGGTTGTGGAGAAATCACAAGGACTAAACCTTCCTTCAAAGAATCTAAATGATTCAGTATCTGTTGAAGTCATTAACGAATACCTTGCTCCTGACTCTAAACCTTTGCGGACAAATCTTCCTCATCATCCATCGATATTAGAAATTCTAAGATATCATCGTATCTTTCATTATAAATATTATCGATATTTCTGAAGATATTTTCATAACTATTCTTATCTGAAATCATTTATCTCTTCGCAATATCAGTGTTACATAAGAAAGGAAACTGTTTTAGTTTCTAAATTCTAAAATTTCTAACTTAAAATATGAATGTTATTGAAGTAGTGTTGGGAACTGAAGCATGAGTTAGTATAATATAATGACACTTGATCAACGTGATTATATTCTGTAAGTCATGCTGAGTTTCTAATGGAACGTGATGATTCACAGATCATAACGTCACCATGTGCCATATTACACGACTCTTACATTCTATCTAATATATAAACATATCAAGAACATAATTTCTTGATAGTTCTATCTTTTCTCTTGAATTCTGGTAATTTAACTAATCAAGATCGTGCTATTACAATTTCTTTCTTAGAACATTAGTCATGTTCATTCAAAACTCCACACCTACAAATTCTGGACCATTACTTGCGGTATTTAATGGCAAGAAGAGAAAACAAAAGAATGAAGCTCCGAAGTAGAAATGGGAGTATAAATTGCAGCAAATAGGAGAGTGCATTAACTATGGATGACAATGATTGAAGATGAAGCAGGGACTCTGAAATACAAGGGAAAATATAAACCCCAATAATAACCCAGAAACTACAAACCGTGTATATCGATGCGTATAGCAAAATAAAGACACGGGAGAATTAAAAACACTATAAAACCAAGAGTGTAGTAGAAGTGAATAGATTCTTCCGGAGGCAGATGAAAAAGAAGAATGACAGATATGAAAGTTAGGAGTATATCAAGAATCAGAACTGGATGGAGCATATTGACGAATGTTTTAGAAATATGAATTAGAAAAGAAAGTATAGAAGATGGGAGTTGAAAATAAGGAAATGAAGAGGGTGGATTTATAGTGAAATATCAGACAGAGCAATCAGGACAGATCATCGCATTTAACCAAAGAAGATCCTAATTTCCTTAATTACCGAAGAACCGAATCTTATTACAAAGATTTCCTCTAAAAACCCTTAAATTCCAGAAAATCAACCGTGACTACGTCAAAAGATATGACGAAACTTTATTTTCTCATTTCACTCTTTTACGATAACTTCACTCGTACTCTTCGAGTAATCGAATTATCTTATCCATATTACTCAACAGTAATAAAACTCTATTTATCAGCTCATATTCGTGAGGAAAACATTCTTATTGTTAGCCATGACGATCTCTTTAACGGGTAGGTACTGTGATGACCCGGAAATTTTCGACCAAATCTAAACTTAATCTTTATATGAGTTCGACAAGATAAGCAAAGTCTGTTAGGTTGGGTCTCAAAAATTTTGAACTGTTTCATATATTCATTTGACTTTTGACCAGTCTCGACGATTCACGAAAAACTAATTGTAAATTGATATGTGTAATGACCCGGAAATTTTCGACTAATTTTAAACCAAACTCTCGATACGATATAATATTTTAACACGATAAGCTAAGTCTGTTAGGTTGAGTCTCAAAAATTTTGAACTGTTTCATATATTCAATTGGCCTTCGACCATTCCCGATGATTCACGAACAACTATTTGTAAATAGATACATATATATTAAAATGTATATATATATATATATATATATATATATATATATATATATATATATATATATATATATATATATATATATATATACACACATATATATAAATTAAATTGAAATATAATTTGAAATAAATTACTATTTAACTGCTAGAAATAAATATGTAAAAATTGTTATAATATTATTATTAATATTATTATTATCATTAATAATATTAATATTATAAGTAGTGTTATTATTAGTATTATTAATAATATTATTGTTATCATATTTATTATGATTATTATTATTAAAATTGTTATTTTTATGACAATTAGTGAAAGGACCCGTTCATATACATTATAAACGATTCACAATAGTTGATTACATCGCGAGGTATTTGACCTCTATATGATACATTTTACAAACATTGCATTCGTTTCTAAAAGACAAACTTTCTTTACAACGAAAGTTGACGGCATGCATACCATTTCATAATACATCCAACTATAATTGACTTAATAATAATCTTGATGAACTCAACGACTCGAATGCAACGTCTTTCAAAATATGCCATGAATGACTCCAAGTAATATCTCTAAAATGAGCAAGTGCACAGCGGAAGATTTCTTTAACACCTGAGAATAAACATGCTTTAAAGTGTCAACCAAAAGGTTAGTGAGTTCATTAGTTTATCATAATCGATCATTTTCATCATTTTAATAGACCACAAGATTTTCGTTTCCATTTCTCATAAATATACGTCCCATGCATAGAGACAAAAATCATTCATATGGATTGAACACCTGGTAACCGACATTAACTAGATGCATATAAGAATATCCCCTATCATTCCGAGACATCCATCGGACATGATATAAAACAACATCAAAGTACTAAAGCATCCGCAACCATGGATGGGGTTCGTTAGGCCCAATAGATCTATCTTTAGGATTCGCGTCAATTAGTAGATCGGTTTACTAATTCTTAGGTTACCAAGCAAAAAGGGGCATATTCGGCTTCGATCATTCAACCATAGAATGTAGTTTCAAATACTTGTGTCTATTTCGTCAAACATTTATAAAAGTTGCGCATGTATTCTCAGCCCAAAAATATAAAAGGTAAAAAAAACAAATGAAACTCACCATACTGTATTTCGTAGTAAAAATACATATAACATCATTGAACAAGTGCAGGGTTGGCCTCGGATTCACGAACCTATATTAATTATATATATTTATGTGTTGGTCAATGTTTGTCTAACAAATTAGGTCAAGTTATAGTGTACCATAATCCTAATGCTCGAGACTAATATGCATAGGTCAACAAAAGTCAATTTGACTCAAAATGATTTCCAAAATCTATATATAGTTTAAATGTCGTCGTTTTATATTTTTAAATATTTTAAAAAAAAATTATTAGAGTAAATAATATAATTCATTTATTAATAAATAAAATTTTATATTAAAATTTATATAATAAAATATACTTTTATATATATTAAGTAATAAGATTTATATAGTTCATTTAATATCATAAAGATAATACGATAGGTATTATTAAAAAAAATTTATTACACGTAGTAAAATATGTTTGTATCACATATTTATTTGATAAAATAATATCCATAATAATAGTAAGTAAAAGTTGTATTATTTTGTAATAATAATTATTATTATTTTATTAATAAAAATATCAATATTTATAATTACTAAGATGACATTATGATAAAATGATAATTCTAATTATGATAACTTTAATATTTACGACACTTTTTAATATTATCTTTAAAATAATAATTCTATTTAAAATAATAATAATAGTGGTATTTTATAATAACAATGACATTTCTATTAAAATGATAATTTTTGTTAAAATGATAGTTTTAATACTAACGATACTTTTAATAATAACAGTAATGATAAAAATAATAAGAACGATAATTTTATCTAAATCAATATCTTATAATATTTTAATTTTATCAAGATACTCTTACTCATTATTTCCTAATCATTTCGTTTAATAGCTTTTAATCGTCTTTTATATTGTGTTCATAATAATGATAATAATAATAGTAATCAAAATAATTAGGCATTACTAATATTAGTTTTAATTACAATAATACTAATAATGATAATTACTATGACATTATTAACGATAATACTAATAATTATTTTAATGATAATATCATAATAATAATAACAATAACATTAACCATTTTTAAATAATGATATATATATATTAATAATGATAAAAATAATAATAATAATAATAATAATAATAATAATAATAATAATAATAATAATAATAATTAGATAATAATAATAATAATACTAATTATAACTTTAACGATAATAATGATAGTAATAATAATAAAAATAACAATTTTTAATGATAAATTCTTTTATTGATAAAGATAATAATAATAATAATAATAATAATAATAATAATAATAATAATAATAATAATAATAATAATAATAATAATAATAATAATAATAAGATAAAACTAGAACGACGATAATAACGACGATAATAATAATCATTTTTAATAATAATACAAAAATTCGATTGACTATAACTTCAAATTCGATCATCGAAACCGTTCGATATCTAAATGAAAAGTTCTTAATTTTTCGCCAGCTTTCCAACGACATGCATATCTTATACCTTATCTCAACCGCATACCTAACTAATTCAGGATTCAACATATCCTATCTAATGGCAATATCATAAGTACAAGCATGCATAATCCTATATTCTCGAGCACTAGTCAGGGATACACTATTAGTATGTAAAAATTAAATTATGAGTACTCACGTATCAATATTGAGATTCAATATTGCAGGAAAGGTAAGTAGACGCAACGGAGATGAAAAATACTAGATTGGCCTTACGAGCATACCCATGAACCATACCCATCACCTCCATTACTATAACCCATAATTTCCTTAGCCCTATCCTACTCGAAAACCAGTTTTGCAATCACCCGCTCATGACCTCGTCGTAGTATTTTATGTATAATACATTAATAATACTACTAATATTAATGTGATTTATAATAATACTACTCTTAACATTAATAATAATATTAATAGTAATAATAATTAAATAAATATTTACGGAGTATTTGATAGAATAGAGAGATTGAGAAATAGAAAGTTAAATGAATTCTATCAGGACGCGTTCGATCTTTAAAGGACTTTTATGGGCTCCACACCTCAGCTATTGCGACACTTCTCCTCAATCTATGTTAAAATGATTCCAGCTCATAAATGGATTTATACATGGCTGCTAACGTTTTTTTTATAATATAATTTTATATATATTAAATCTTTATAATTAATTAAATATTATATTATATTTACGCTCATGGTAAAAATGTAATTTTTACTCAAATGACTTGGACGTTGTCACTCGACTCATGTACCACTTTCGGTTTTTCGAGCGCACTTTCGTACGTTTAGAAAACTAGCCTTTTTCGTTACGCGACATGTACACTTATTAATAATTTGACTTACTCATCAATAAATTATTTTGTGATAAATGTAACTTGTAAAATTGAGTGTTGTGGTCATTTGCTTCTATAAATCAGTGACTCTTTGTTTGTTAAAATATATTATTTTAAATCAGGACGTTTTATGACTAAGTTAAAATATATATTTTCATTTCAAAATATAAGTTTGAACTCTTTACTTAATATATAGTTTTTTTTTCAAACAAAAGCTATTCAAAATTTATGTATTTAGGAATTGTTTAAATATCAAGAATTACTATTTCGTAACATTTGTATTTTTAAAGTTTAAAATTGATATACTTTATTTATATAAAACGTTTACAAAGACATTTTAATATTCCAATTACTTTATATTCCAAATCATTTTTTCACAAAGGTTATAATAATAGAAGTTGTTATGTCATAAGACGTTCTTAAAAAGTCTATTATATCGAAATGACGTTTTCGTTTATGAAAGTAAAAATCATATATAAACCATATCAGGTTTCAAGGTTTTAATTTCCTGTTTAATCATGACTCGTAGGATTAAGTTTAAAGGAAAATCAAACGTAAGGAATCATCTTAATGTCGATCTATTTAACTTGTCAATATATATTCTCTAATTTACCTATAATCCCTAATTTCACTTTCACAATACCTAATATGAAGGTTAATTAATTTATCTTATCAAAAGTCATGAGACAATTATTGTAAGCCATAAATTGAAAAATCAAATGGGAATCTCCACTAAACCTTGTCTAGTTCCCGTTAATTGACACTTTTGTTCCTTCTAATAAATCACTTTACCAATTATTCTGAATACCTTTAAAAAGAATAGATTTCTCAAATTATAGTGGATCTCTTAACAGAGACTCGTAATTATAATTCAATCATTTGATATCATCTTTCAATTCCATTGATAACTATTAGAATATATTTTGAAACAAATACGTTTATATAAAGTATTATACGTCTAATACTTTGTTAATGTTTTCAAGTTATAATATATACACATATACATATATAATCATGTTCGTTCATATAATGGTTCGTGAATCGTTGGAACTTGGTCGAGGTTTAAATGAATGTATGGACACAGTTTAAAATTCTTGAGATTCAACTTAACAGACTTTGCTTATCGTGTCAGAAGCATATGAAGATTAAAGTTTAAATTTTGGTCAGAAATTCCCGGGTCATCACAGTACCTACCCGTTAAAGAAATTTCATCCTGAAATTTGATTGGGATGGTCATGGCTGACAATAAATATGTTTTCATGACGCATATAGGCTGAAAATTAGGGTTTTATCATCATTGAGAAATATGGATAAAACCTTTTGATTTTTGTGAAGAGTACGAGTGAAGCTATCACCAAAAGAGTGAAATGAGTAGGTATAGATTCTTCATATCTTTTGACGTAGATAGGATTGATTTTCAAGTTCAAGAGATTTGGAGAAAATCTTCGTAATAGGATTTGATTCTTCGATAATCAAGGGAATTAGGATCTGCTTTAAATGCGATCATCTGTTTTAATTTCTTTGTCAAATATTTTACAATAAATCCACCTCATTTGTTTCCTTTTAACCCATACCTTCCATTATTTCTAACTCAAACTTTAAAGCATTCATCAATATGCTCCATCCAGTTCTGCTTCTTGATGTATTCCTAACCTTTATATCGGTCATTCTTCTTTTTCATCTACCGCCGGAAGAATCTATTTACTTCTACTATACACTTGGTTTTATAGTGTTTTTAGTTCTCCCGTGTCTTTATATTGCTATATGTATTGATATATACGGTTTATAATTTCTGGGTGATTGTTGGGTTTTATATCTTCTCTTATATTTCGATGTCCCCGCTTCTGTCTCCCATAATCATTGTCATCTCCAGTTAATGCTTTCTTTTATTTGCTGCGATTTATACTCCAATTTCTGTTTCGGAGCTTTGTCCTTTCGTTTCTTCTTCTTGCGAGTAAGTACTACCTATAATGATCCATAATTCGCAGATATGAATTTCGGAATGAACATTGTTAATGTTCTAAGAAGGGAATTGTAATGGCACGATCTTGACTTGTCAAATTACTAGAATACCTCAGAAAAGACCGAATCATCAAAAAATATTTTCTTGATATTTTAGAGGTTAAAGAGAATATAAAAGTCGTGTAAAATGACACATGATGACGTTATGATCTGTGAATCATCACGTTCCATTTAGAAACTCAGCATTAATTACTGTAATATAATCATGTTGATAAAATGTCATTATATTATACTAATTCATGCTTCAGCTCCTAACACTACTTCAAAAGTATTCCTATTTTAAACTCGAATGTTTCAGAATTTAGAAACAAAAATAGTTTCTTTTATGATGTAATACAGATAATGCGAAGAGGTAAATGATTTCAGATAAGAATAATTATGGAAATATCTTCAAAAATATGGAGGATATTTATAATGAAAGATACGATGATATCTTAGAATTTCTAATATCAGAGGATGATGAAGAATATTGTCTGTAGGGGTTTAGTATCAGGAGCAAGGTATTCGTTAATGACTTCAGCAGACACTGAATCATTTGGATTCTTTGAAGGCAGGTTCAGTCTTTGTGATTTGTCCACAGCCTCCTTCATACTTTGCTCAATCCGTTTTCCAGTTCCAAAAACTTCTCTTTTTTTCTGAGCTTTGCCAATACACTAATCTTTATCATCAAACTTTTTACTGCTAAGGTCGTTTACAGTTTTTGTTGCTTTATCAGCATTTTTCCATTTTCAGAGAACCAATTCATAGTTCGGAGTGTTTTTCAGAAACTTCACATTCAAATTAAGTCCAGAAGATAGATGTTATATATACACATATAACTGTTGGCGTATACATGCTGCGAGATTTCAAAATACTGATTGCTAATTCCCGATAATTTGTATGGAAATTCTTGTTACAAGGTGCGAATGAGTAAATGATGGGGTTTCAATGAATAACTATAATGACTTTTTGGAGAGCCTAAAGTCAAAGGGTAATGAAGTTGTTGGTACATCTGCTGATAATGTGGTGGAATGTAAAAGGTTCCCCGGTAACGATGGTGTATATCTCAAGGTTATAATAAGGTTAGTCTGACTGAAAAATCAAAGTTGACTTGTTGGAGCTGTGACAAAACTGGATACTTTGAAAAGGAATCGCAAAGTTATTTTTGCTAATAAATGCCAAAGAATCTGACGTGGATACGTTGTTTAAACTTTTACTTTGGTTTCAAGAGTTTTTCGGGTACATAACTGTGGGTAACATGTGGTTGGATCATCATCTCGATTGCTCATTATTTGAAATCTCTTCAGAAATTTTCGAAGGGTTTGAACACAGATTGTAATCGTTAATATACATTTGATGTTCTAACACAGTTTTGAAGTCAAAATATAGCTTTGAAAGATGTAGGAATCTAAAAGTGATGGTACCGGTTATATCTCAAATTGAATTCTGAGGTTTCAAAATCAGAATTGAGTTTGAATGAATATGGTTGTTTTGATTTCTATGAAAGAATGTATATTATTGTGAAAGTAGGAAGTATAGTTGATAATTTGCTTAATCAGATTCGAAGAATGTAACATATTAATTGTGAATATATATATCTCTCGGGTATTACCTACCCGTTAAAAAAAAAATTTCACAATTAATATTTTGTACAAAAGAATTTTATTACAGTCTTTATGAAAATATACATGTATATATTCTCTTCAGATGTAACATATATTTTAATGAGTTAATACTAAATTAAACTCATTCGATTTACGTTTGGAACTAGAATTGAATAATCCCTTGAAGGCTTTAGAGATTACGTAAGTATTTCTTCAATAATATTGAAATTATGAATCAATACTTCGTTATTTATTGAGGCGTGATGTTGGTTTTTGTTAAATTCTTGTGAACCTCACAAAGTACGAATGATGTTATCTGAAAAGTTTCGGGTACATCGATGATGAAAGTGTAAAATCAAATATATACTTGATTTATTATGAATTGGAATTTGTTGAATTGAGAGAGAGATTGTAGTTAACGATGGTTAGGTTGCGGGCGAAGGACGTACATTATTGCATATTTGTAATATGAATTAACCGAGTTGATAGGTCAGATCATGTTGAGATTGAGAGAAATGATAAGATAGAATGAGATTCAGTATGTAAGAAGGAGACTCGGTACTAGAGAGAATCGGTACAAATTAAATTCCACAGCTTCTAGAACTCGATTACAATACCATGGCTATCTAATTAGGACTACATAGGTTCCTTATATAGACCTCTTCTAAGGAACCTTCATTTAAGCTTAATTCACATTAACACTATATAACTTCGGGGTCCTAACAATCTCCCCCTTAGTGTTAAATGTGAACTTTACAATATAATCCTATTGTGAAATCTTGAGAGGTCCAAACGTTAGTTTCCATCGTGAGCCATCTGGTTTTGAAACTTCTACTTGATTTTCTGAAATTTGCTTAGAAGTTTTCCAGACTCCCCACGTTTTTCTTAGATCTCCCTCATGTAATGGATATTCATCCATTTCCTTGAAATACCTTCTCTTTCTCTGGCTACGAAGAATCTCAAACTGTCTTGTACGGATTCGGAACTTTAAACGATCTCTGAAATGCTTTATAAACTCTTCAAGACCCATTTTTGTATCAAAGTCATGAACCTTGCTTTGACGAATTTTAAGATACTTCAGTGCAGCCTTAAGTATTCCATCTGAATATTTGTTCAGCTCTTCAGTACAAATGAACACCTTTTCCTTTTGAGAATTTACAAATACAAACCCTTCGGGTTCGAATTGCATTTGAAACATCCTCATATCCTTCAGTCCCTCCGTAAATTTATTCGGACACGTTATTTAAATATTTTTCCTATTTGCTTCGAGACCTATTTGAAAATCTTCACGTCTCATCAGTTCAATTGTCTCCATCATATATCTTTTCACAGCTTCCAAAGCTTGAGCTTTAGCAAAAGGTCAAATGGTGATGATACTGAGGTAGTTGTAGATGTGAATGATGTCAAGCATATCAAGATTATGAAAATCTGCTTCTGTGAACTTGTACTCTTTCACATCTTCTCTAATAACGTGGAACTGACTGATGACATCTTTCTTTTCACTTATCTCTACTCCGACTCGAGCAATATTTAACACTTCTGAAATACGACATTTTCTTTGAAGCCACAAATCATCTTCATCTTTGTTGATATGTTTCCTCCACATAAACTCATACCACTTCCTTTTACTTGCTGGAAGAAATCGTGAACCTATATAAGTAAACCTTTTACTCCTTGGTGTATCATTGATGCGAAAGATCTTGTAAGCATTTTCTTCGATGAATGTGTTTCGTAACGTTATAAAATCATGTTCAACTCCCAATAACAATCTTTGTTCCTGATTCTTAAAGAATATTCCATGGTTGTATTTGAATCTGGAATTTACTGTTTCACTTGATGTAGATGTACCAGAAGTTGAGCTTTCATTAGCATTTGTTGGATGTGAACTCGATGAAGGTGTAGAATTTGATGAATGATCAGTAGAATTTATTGCATCATCATTTGGAACATCATCATCTTCAATATGATCAAAGATATCATCTTCATTTGGATTAACATAAAGATTGTCTTCTTCGTCATCAGAAGAATCCATTTCATCATCACTTTCTATTACTGGATCAGGATTCCCTTCATCTACAATCTCTACATCTTTCGAAATTGAAGATACTGAAGATAACTTGCTTAAGATGACAAACCCATCATCATCCGTCTCTTCAAGATAAAAATCACTTAAGTTCAAATCCTCATCTACTGGTCCACTATCAGCCTCTTTATGAACAATTGGAATTATAACTTGCTCAGGCTCCTTATCATTAATTTCATCATGTACAGAAACCATTTCTGATTCCGTCTGAACTCGTTGAGCTTGTGAAGCTAATTAAGATCTCACATCACCACCCTTGGTTGAAATGTTCACCGATAGATATTCTCCATCTACTCCTATCTCCCCCTCATGGCTATTTTAAGGATCAGAATTGTCATGTTCATCATCACGGTGAGGACTTAAAGGAGAAGAGCAGGAAGTAAGTGGATATCGAACACGAGCACGAAACAATGCTTGAAGCAAAGTTCGTCGAAGAACATCAAGATTGACTATAGAAAACATACGACTGAAATATTCTTGCTCCAAAGCATCATAGAAATGTGGTAAATGAGAGGGTGATGATGGAAAAGTAACAATGAGAACAGCAGTAGCAGCAGTACCTGTTGAAGGTGATGTCGATGGAAGTGTATGAGTTGCCGTGAGGGCAGGTAAGGATGATTGTGCAGTATTACTCTTATATGTAGGGCTGTACATACTACTAGTAAGATTCATGATATCCCCTTCTGATGGAGGTTGGGGAACATTTCTTTCGAAGCATCCGCCTCCATGACTTTGGTCTCTTGGGACTCTGACAAAGTAGTAGAACTACCCGTCGGTTTAGCTCTCGCAGAGATATTGCTATCTCCGACTCCTGAAATCATTGATATACCATGAGGTGGTAAATCTCTTTCAGTTAAAGACTCTTCCTCCAGACCCTGAGATTCAGAATCCGGAAGAGAAGTAGTTTGATCCAATGAATCACTTTCTTGAATCAAGGGATCAGTCTGCTGGAAGTCTGATAAATATCCCGAAGGATTGTCATGTTGACTCGTTTCCATGGGACGCGGCAGATCTTCCTCATCAAGATAAGCCGGACCTCGAGACCCTGTTGTATGTTGAGGCACAGGAGGATTTCCAGCTGATACGCAAGGTGCCTTTACAAGACTTTTCGGCTCCCCTTCGGCCGTTCTGGACTTCAATGATTGAGTTTCCTCAATCGATTGAGTCAACACAGACTTTACTGCAGAGGAAGACTTTACTTCCTTAGATGCCGAAGCACCTTGTTTTCTAGGATTTATTATTAAGTCCCGTTTAGATTGGATGGGCTTAGTGGCCTTTTTACCATCCGTGTGTTTAGATCTCTTGCCTACCGAAACTTGCGCTTCATTTAGTGTAGGGCTTACTGTTATTATTGGATGTGATACGGAGATGGGTGAGGGTGACCTAATTGGTTCTAGGTCTTGGTCCGTATCACCAACGATAGTAGTAACTATTTGGCGAACGATAGGTGTCGAAGTCCTAGATCTAGTTACTCGTTGGGTTGGCGGAGTCTGAATCATCTCATCAGGTATATATCGAGTTCTCTTAGGAGAATGTTCGGGAGACAATTCAGATGCTGTTGCTGAAGTTTCGGTGTCACTGCTCACTTCGGGTGTTGTGGAAAGGGTTGGTTCAATCCTAGTTGGACTAGGTTCCCTGATCCTCACGGGTTGAGCTTGGTGTGCTGCCCTAGATCGTTTACGGTTCACCCTAAGTGGAGGATTAGCTGGCCCGGGTGGTTGAACTACAGGTTCCCCTACAACCTCTGGGGCTGGAACCGCGGCGGGTTCAACTTGTTCTTGTTGTACCGGGTTCGGAAGAGGTATTCCTATAGCCTTAAAATAAGAACGCATACGAGCGTCTTAGGGTCCAGCTAGCCTCACTAGCCAATTTGGAATTGGCACAGTGAATTGATTATCAGACACCATCGGGGTATTCATCTTCAGCTCCCCAAATCGTTTCATCTGTAATCCATGTGTACCTGGTACAAATATATTTGCATTTCTGCAAGCATTTATAGCATCATGGATAAAGATACAGAAAAACCTTTCGCAAGGGATGTATGAACCCCTTGGCTTATCAACTTGAGCTTGAACCAGATCCCATAAAAGCTCAGCATAGTCAGGAGCCTCTACTCTTATGAAAGAGTAGAATACTTTCAGCATTGGCACAGTCAAGCTATCGAATCCACTCCTTGTCATCAGCAAGCATCTGTTGATGATTGAGAAGATCACATACCACCTTGAGTGCAGATATTTCTTCTGAAACTTAGCTGGTTGAACATTGGTAGCTCCAACATAACCAAGATCAAAGACAGAAGTCATCATTTGCTGAGTAGCAGGAAAAGCAGGAGCATTCTACACAACAGGAAGTCTGAATATCCTCCTGAAATCAGCTTTAGTGATACTCCTCCTCCCTTGAACTCCTCTCAGTTGAAATTCAAAACGAGCTTGTGTTCCCTCTGGATTTTCAGTAGTAGGTTGTGTAGCTTCCACAAACCTAATTGTTCTATTAAGTAACTTCAGATCTGTTACAGCTACACTGCCAGTAGTACTGAGAGCAGTCCATAGTGTGTGCCTCTCTAGAATTGCTGTCCAATAGTTACAGGGAATACTGGTTTCAGAGTTGATGAAGTGATTGTTCGCCATTTAGCTGTACAAATAATAAATAGAAGACCACAAGATATTCAAAAAACATATATCTCTATTCTTATTTGTCTTTGAAATCCTTTGTATATGTTTTATCTTTTCTATTTTAGGATTTTTATGGTTTTTCAAAAATATAAAAATCTTTTATTCTCAAATATGAACAAATAATTGACAATCATGACATTCATATGATATTCATCACAATACAAATTTATCATGCAAAGTCAATTATACTACACAAAGAATCAGAACAACACTTAGTCAATTTTTAAACACATTTCAAGCAGATTCGGTAGTCATGAAAACTTGAGATTCTGTAACCAAATAAGCTTGAGTTTTCAGATCAGAAAGATATAGAATAAATAAGTTAAGTGTTTGAAGATAAAAATCATAAATTTTCAAGGTACCAAAAGTCAGATTCGGTATCAAGAGAAGAACAGATTCGGTATCTCCAAAATTAACATAAAGACACTCAAACATGCATATTCTATCATGTAAAATCACAACCATAATCAATTAACCAATCAATTAAAGCATATCAACATGTTAATTGTATGAACAGACTCGGTACAGTAGATAGAACATATTCGATAGATACAGAATCCATCAAACAATCAATTAAACATGTAATCAAGCTTGATCAAATGATAGATCAATCAATATAACTCAGATTAGATAAGAATTCATGTTAATTAACCAAATCAATTGAGTTTAATCAAGGATTAATAGAATACGACTCAAACTCGGTAAGATAAACAGAATTTCAAAATTGAGAGTTAAAATCCAGTTATTTTGATCTTTTCTGGTTGATAGACACATAATTATCTCAGTTCTATAAGTATGTTAATTAAAATGAACATTTACCCAAGAATTTGAAGATACAGAGAGACGAACTCGGTAGATTAGGCAGATTCGGTATAATCAAGCAGACTCGGTAGGTAATTAACAACAGTAAATGAGTAAGTTTGACTTTGACCCTCCTTTTATAGATAACGAAGGTAAAATACCGAATGGGCTTTACAGAATGGGCCTATTATACCGAATTCAGTCCAATTTTCAAAACTTTATCAATTTAACTTCAAATCTTGACAAATTGACTTTTTCTCTCAATATTCATTTCAATCTTTTTATGAAAAATATTTCTGAGACAATTTTGAAAACTTTGAACTTACCGAATCTGTACTGTTGGATGTCAGATTCGGTATAATGCTAAAAATAGCATTTTATCCAGTAAAAAACAAATATTTTTGGATTTTATCTTTTTCAATTTTTATGAATTTTCCAAAATAAGATTTGTACTTAAAAGAACTTTGAATTTTGTGAACAAAGTACAAATCTTCAGTGATACCAATTGTTAAAACGGGTTGCATACTGAGATATATACAAGCCTTAGTGAATTATTTCAGATATAAAACAAAGAATTTATGAATTCACTTTTGAAAAACAATATTTTTGAGTAATTTTCTCATTTTCTCCCCCTCAAAATGTGATATACAAGAACGTAAATCAGCATTTTGATAAATTACCCTAGAAAATGAATTAACTCCCCCTTGAAATATGATATCAATGAGTTACCTCCCCATTATGTAACCATTGAACAATTATATCCAGGAAGTTATCATAATTCTAAAGGCTCCCCCTTAAAAGATGATATCCAAAGCATATGAAAGTAGTTGCTCCTCCTAGAAAGTATCTACTCACCCTTAACACAAGATCTCAAGAATAAGTCCCAACAGATCTAAGGAATATCAAGCACTATACTCTACCATGCCAATCTCTTTGATCAAGAATTTTAGCCTAAGTTCATCTAATAGCTTAGTGAACATGTCAGCTAATTGCACTTTGGTAGGCACAAAGTATAACTCTACATCTCCTTTCTCTACATGGTCCTTAATGAAATGATAGCGAATATCTATGTGTTTAGTCTTAGAATGCTGGACCGGGTTGCTTGTAATTGCAATAGCACTTTGTGAATCACAGTAAATCGGGGTCTTAGAAATCTTAAAGCCATAGTCTAAAAGTTGAGTTTGCATCCACAAAACTTGTGAACAACAATGAGCTGCAGCAATGTACTCAGACTCAGCTGTTGATAAAGACACATAGTTCTGCTTTTTGGATGACCAACCAACTAGCCTATTCCCTAACATCTGAATTGATCCAGATGTGCTTTTTCTATCAACATGGCAACCGCCATGATCCGCATCAGTGTAAGCAGTGAGATTGAAATCGAATCCATGAGGATACCAGATCCCAAGGTTAGGTGTACCTTTAAGGTACTGAAAAATCCTAACAACCGCTTTGGAATGAGATTTCTTAGGGTTTGACTGAAAGCGGGCACAGATAGTTATAGCAAGTGTAATGTCGGGTCGACTTGCAGTCAGATACATTAAAGAACCAATCATGCTTCGATAAAGTGTAACATCAGAGGGTTCCCCATTAGCATCAGCATCCAGTAAAGTCCTCATTGGGGGTGTCATTGGTTTTAAAGCAGTCATTTTAAAACGTTTTAGCATATCATTGATATACTTTGTTTGACTGAGAAAAATCCCGTTTGGTAATTGTTTCACTTGTAACCCCAAAAAGAAATTTAACTGGTCAAGCATGCTCATTTCGAATTTGTTGGCCATAAGATCACCAAATTCTTTGCATAAGGCCGGGGACGTGGAACCAAAAATAATGTCATCAACGTAAATTTGAACCAAGAGAATGTGACCGTGGTTTTTACGGATGAATAGCGTTGTATCAATCATTCCATGAGAGAAGCCGTTGTCCAGCAAGTACTTTGTTAAGGTCTCGTACCATGCACGCGGTGCTTGCTTCAGACCGTATAAAGCTTTCTCCAAGAAGTAGACGTGATTTGGATGAATGGGATCGACAAAGCCTTCTGGTTGATTGACATAGACTTCCTCTTAAAGATGACCGTTTAGAAAAGCAGTTTTGACGTCCATTTGAAACACCGAGAACTTCATATGAGAAGCAAATGCAAGGAAAAGACGAATAGCCTCAATCCTAGCAACCGGAGCAAATGTTTCGTCATAATCAATACCCTCTTGTTGTCGATATCCCTTGGCCACAAGACGTGCCTTATTCCGAACCACAATTCCATCAGAATCCTTCTTGTTCTTAAAAATCCACTTAACCCCTATTGGTCGTTGACCAGTTGGTCTTGGAACCAATCGCCATACTTTCAACCGTTCAAATTGATTGATCTCTTCTTGCAATTCAACCACTCAGTTCGGATCTAGTAAAGCTTAAGCAACCGTTGTTGGTTCAATCTTACTAAGAAAGGCAGTGTATAGACACATATTCCAAGTAGCCCTTCGAGTTGAGACTGGAGCAGATGCATCACCAATAATAAGATCTATTGGATGACTTTTAGTCCATCGGTTGTGTGGAAGAGGTTGTACATCAGTGGTATCCATTGAAACATCAACCGTTGTTGACATTGAGCCTTGATCCGCTTGATCTGATGTAACGTTATCTAATGGATTCAACTGAGTATCTGGAGAAACAGCTGGAGTTGTATCAACTGATGAATCTTGAATTGGTTTAAGATTATCAGTAACAGGAGGTGGTAGGGAGGATGAAGAAGCAACAGGTGAATCAGTTGGTGTTGTATCTTCATCAAAAAGACTTTGTTGAGTCTCCACAGTAGTTGACTGTGACGGTGTAACCGGTACGGTTTGAACATTTGAAATCCGTTGAGGAGCATAAAGACTATCAAACAAGATATCCAGTTCCTCTGATGTAACCGTAGGAACACCCTTCGTCGAGAAAATTGAGTTTTGCGCGAAAGAAGAACTTTCTTTAATCGCGGAAGAAGTAGCCAAGTTAGGATCGGGTTTTGAACTGAGTTGTTCAAAAGCCATTCCCGAAAATTCATCGAACTTGACATTGATGCTCTCTTTAATCATTTTTGTCCGTTTGTGATAAACCCGATAAGCAACTTTGTTCGAAGAATAACCGAGAAATATGGCTTGATCGCCATTTGGATCAAACTTTCCGAGGCTGTCAAAATCGTTAAGCACATAGCATATACAACCAAAGACACGAAAATATTTGATATTCGGGCGTCTACTATATAATAACTCATATGGAGTTTTATCAAAACGTTTATTAACAATACAACGATTTTGGGTATAGCATGCAGTTGAAATGGCCTCCCCCCACATTTTTGGAGGTAGTTTGGAGTAAGCAAGCATCGTTCGAGCTGCTTCGCATAACGTACGATTACGTCGTTCGACTACTCCATTCTGTTGGGGTGTCCGAGCAGCAGAGAACTGATGTTCAATGCCTTGGTCTTTCAAATAACTATCAAGTAGGTCATTCTTAAATTCCGTCCCATTATCAGTTCGAATGCTCTTAACATGTTTGTTAAAAGAGCGTTGAGTCTTTTTAATGAACTCAATGATAATGGCGGGGGTTTCTGACTTAGTTCGAAGAAGAAAAATCCATGTAAAACGAGTATAGTCATCGACAATGACAAGCACATGTTTCTTGCCACCGAGGCTTGAAATACGCATGGGTCCACATAAGTCTATATGCAATAGTTGCAAAGACGATGAAGTACTGGGGTTTTGCTTAAGCGGACGATTAGTCCGTTTCAGCTTACCCATCGCACATGATGAACACACATGATACTTATCATAGTGAAAGGTAGGAATACCATCAACTAAGTCTTTGGAGACTAGTCGATTGATACCCTTGTAATTCAGGTGTGACATCCGATGATGCCATAACCATGAATTTTCTTTGGTAGAACGAGTGGCCAAACACATGGTTGTATGTGAAGGTGCATCATTGAGGTCAATATTGTATAGTGAAGCACAACGTTTACCAACAAGAAGATCATTTCCTTCGGTGGATTGCACCGAGCATTGTCGATGTTCAAACAGAACTTTAAGATCTCCATCGCAGAATTGACTTACACTAAATAAACTGCACTCCAAACCTTCAACATATGAAACCCGTTTGATTGTTATGCCATTTTGCACAAAATCTCCGTAACCCGTTATCGCTGCAATTTCATCATTTCCAAAAGTAACCGTTCCTAGGAATTTGTCAATGAAGTTGACAAGCAAGGATTTATCGCCCGTCATGTGTCGAGAACAACCGGAATCGATATACCAAACACAGACGTCGAAACCCTGTAAATGTGAATTTCCTAGAGTTTAGGTACCCAACGTTTCTTGGGTCCTCTACGGTTAGTACCAACAATAAACTTTGGATCAACGACAAGATAATCACGTAAAGCATCATGCAGTTTAGACAATAAATCATCATTTAAAAACACATTACATGAAGCATCGTATGCAATATCAAGTTTTACATCGTTATCAGAAGTCTTAACACACAACTTATTCCAAGTAGATGTTTTGTTCATAGACAAAAATTGAAAAACATGAGATGATTTCCTAGGCCGACTAGCAGATTGCGTTGGTTTGGTTGCTACTTTCTTAGTCGTGGACTTAGGAACCCATACAGATTTGTAATTCAAGTTTGGATTATAACCTGTGACACGAGAAACACCTTTGTTAGTTAGACGTCCAAACTCTTCAGTTGACACATGAGATGATTGATTTTGCAAAATTTCCAATTTGATTTTACGTTCTTTTGCATCATACTCACTTAAATCAGGTTTAGGACTTGTGTGTTGTGTGGACTTAACTGATGTTGTTAAAAGACTCGCTTTTGAAGTTTTTGTCATTAGAATCATAGGAATCTTTTCAGTCGACACAGAACCATCAAGAGAATGAACCTTTTTGACAAAAAATTGAGTTGTAGAAACAACTTTTGAACCACGATTGCCAAATTGAGAACGGAGAGGATTTTTAAGAATAGTAATGGATTTTACATCCTTAGATGTTGACATTCCCTTTCCCTTCTTAGTAATCCCACCAATACATTCAAGCACATTGGTTTCAACATTAGACGATTGCTTAAGTGTGTTAGCCTGTTTCAGTTGAATTATCTTTTGTTTTAAGCTTTTAATCTCAAGACATAATTCTTCAGCAGAAACTATCACTTCACCCTTCTTAAAAGCATAGGAACATTCTTTCTTAGGCAGTGAAGGCAATTTATCACACATGGCAAGCATTTGTTCTAATGATTGGCACTTAAGTTGCAAGTCAATATTCTCCTTTTATAGTTGAGCTACTATACAATTCAAATTCCGTACAGCAGATAAATGCAAATAATAATCGTGCAAAGGATCAAATTGACTTTCAAAATCTATCAAAGGTTCAATGATCGGTTCAGTATGAGGTTCTACTTTTTCATCTAAAGAATTTTAACCTAGAGATTCTGTCTCAAAGAAAACAGTTAGTGCATGTGCTAGGTCTTCAAGGAAAATATTATCAGAACATGCAGGTAAAGCAGGTAGAACTGGTGTCACAACAAAAGTTGGTTCATCAAACACCTCATCTATGTTAACAATGCTAGAACTAGGTTTGTTAAACATGTCATTCTCAAGCATTAAAATGTATTTCTCTAGCATGAGTGTAGGAATGTAAACCAATCTACGTGTCGGCACATAGTTAGCACATTGCACATTCTTTTCATTTTCAACAAGTTCCTTCAAGAAAGCCGGATTTGATTTACCCATTTTTGCATTAATTTTCTCATACATTAAGCTAATTTGATGGTATTTTTTAGATTTGCGATTAACAATAATATCATCAAAATCAGCATCAGAAGAATGCACAAAATGCGGTGGTAAACCAGCTTGAAAGTAATCAGAATGATATAATCCTGAAATCTTTTTGGAAGCTCCATCTAAGATCTTAGGATCTTCAAAACCCAACCCCCACTTTTCACCGTGAATCGTTTTTGGTCTATTCATGAAAATCGTTTATTTTGAAAGTTCCATATCCATGATAGCTTTGGATTGCTCTGTTCGATAGAGTTTTTCCTCATATCGAGCAAGTTGAGCTTTCATTAGAACAGACTCTTTTGACAATGAAGAGATTTCGGTGTCTTTTTCAATTATTGCGTTTTCCAAATGAATAATTTTCTTGTTTTGCTTTGAAAGTGTGGGTTCATGTTGGTTTTTTAAATCAGAAAGATCTTTTTCTAAGAATTGAACTTTTTCTGCAAGTCGTTCAGATTTTAAACGATAATCAGTTCGTTCGACTTTAATCAGATGAATTGTCTTTTTAAGATCTTCCAACTCAGATTCCGAGGAGCTGAGTTGGACGGTCAACTTTTGTAATTCCGATTGTAATTTGGATGAAGATGGTTTGGTCTCAGAAAGTTTGATTTTGTCTTTTAAAACCTTGTTTTCAGATTAAAAGCCTTTGACTTCTTTTGACATTGAGACCAGATTCTTCATCAAGTCATTTTGCATTTTTATAAAATCATGTGAGATTTCAATTGATTGTACCTCATCATCGTCAGATGTTGAGTTAGAATTCTCCAATGCTTCCTTAGCTTTGATGAGCATGGTCACCTTGTAAACATTTGCATGTTCCACCTCTGAGTCTGAATCATCAGTCCAGTTAAACCAAGTATCATCAACCGGTTTCAGCTCTCCCCCAGTTTCCACAATCTTAGCCATCAACATTTTCTTCTTGTAGTAAGCTGCGTCCTTCTTCTTAGGCATTTTGCACTCATGAGAGTAATGACCAGCTTTGCCACAATTGAAACAGATTGAATCTTCCTTCTTGGAATCATCAGCACGTTGTTGTTTGGATTGATCAGCTTTCTTGTAGTACGAGGAAGATGATGAGTGTTTGCGTTGATTGCTTGATTTGCCTTTAAACTTGTGTTTGTTCAAGGCGTTTGTGAACATGGCTGCCATCTTGACTAATTCAAGGTGTGAATCATCAACATCAGAAAGATTCAACTCTTCAGAATCAGTTGATTCTTCAACAAGCACTTTCTTGGACAAGCTTTTGGAAAATGATTTGCTCTTCTTTTTGGCAATTAGAGTAAGAGGATCACTTGGAGATGACTCTTTCCTTCCTTCTTGAAGTTTAGACACCTCAGGTTGGTAATGCATAAGAACTCCAACAAGCTCATGAATAGTCAACTTGTCAATCTCTTTGGTAGATCGAACAATGGTTTCATAAAGAAGCCAATCAGCATTGAGCTTTTTGAGAAATTTCATGTTGACTTCAGCATGTACTTTTACAATCTTACACCTTTTCAACTCATTGAGAACACCATTGAAACGATGGTAGGTATCCTTGAGTAGCTCTTCTGGTTCCTGCTTGAAATCTTCATACAATCCCAGAGCCTTATTCAATTTAGTAATGTCTGACATGTCATAACCTTCTTGTTGTCATTTGATCTCATCCCATATATCTTTTGCAGTAGTGTTGCTATCAACATTTTCAAATAGCTCATATGGGATAGCTTGCATGACAATATTCTTAGCCTCTATGTCACCCTGAGCTCTTTCACTTTTATCACCAGAAAGTTCATAGACTGGAATTGGTATACCAGTATCCGGATGAAAATCAACAACTGGACCATCTCTCCGAGAAGCCCAAATATGTTTAGCTTTCTCACCCTTATAGTCTATGTACTGAGTAATACGATGAAGCCACTGAGTGTACTTTCCATCAAACAACACTAGAGGTCGGGAATCTGATCCAATGATAAGAGTATCTTGAGTAGACATCTTAAATTGAGGTAGATTCGGTATAGATTCAGTATTAAACACAATCTATGATCAGGGTTCAGTATAAAATCTAACAAGAATGTCAGATTCGGTAAAAATTCGGTACAGTAGCAGATTCGGTAAGTGGTTCGGTACTATAGCAGATTCGGTAACAATTCGGTATACTAGATTCTGTATCAGAAACTGATAAGAATCACAAGTAACACACCCAAATTCAGTATGGATTCGGTAACCACACAACTTGAAGCCTCAGAATACTTAAAACTAATGGATTAAGTGATACAGAAAATCAGATTCTGTATCTGACTCGGTAGTCAGATTCTGTGTGAATTTGAAGTTCAAACTCAATTCAATCCCTTTGAATTAGATTCTGTAACCTTACTGCACAAGGAAACAAGTTAGTATCACACAAAATATCAAAGATACCGAATGTATAGAATACCGAATGTCAACTGTAGCAGTTGACAATGCCGAGTCTAAGTCTAAAACTTAAAAATATAACAGAATCCTTTCTCAAACCACACCAATTAGCTGCGTATGATCAAACCGAATGTGATAGAATCACAAACACACCACAATCTGCAACATTTAAGATGAATTTCTAGTAATGAAGCAGATTCGGTATGACAGTTACGATACCGAATGTTGATCAAATCTTCAAAACTTGAAGAATTGAAGAAATTTAACCGACAGAAATGTGATTTAACACCTCACGAACACAACTGAATCTTTAAATCTTCACAAAACACCAGAATCAAGCTTGAATTAAGCAATACCGAGAGTTTTAGCCACAAACTCTAAAAATCAACTTGATTCTCCATAATTGAAGTTAAAAAGCTGTAATGATGATCGAAACTCTTTATAATAGACCTAATACACCTTCGCTGAACTTATCACAAGAATCTGAACGTTAGATTATCAAATTCGATAATACCGAATCTGATTCAATATACCGAGAGTGTTCAGATTCTGTAAACTAAAATCTCTGAATCGATATAGTGATGTAGAATCACTTCCTGGTAGCTCTGATACCAAATGATAGGTCAGATCATGTTGAGATTGAGAGAAATGATAAGATAGAATGAGATTCGGTATGTAAGAAGGAGACTCGGTACTAGAGAGAATCGGTACAAATTAAATTCCACAGCTTCTAGAACTCGGTTATAATACAATGGCTATCTAACTAGGACTACATAGGTTCCTTATATAGCCCTCTTCTAAGGAACCTTCATTTAAGCTTAATTCACATTAACACTATACAACTTCGGGGTCCTAACACGAGTAGTTAAGATCCATAGATAATAGCTTAGTACAGAAAGATTTATTTTGATCTCAATATATATATATATATATATATATATATATATATATATATATATATATATATATATATATATATATATATATATATATAATATACATATAATTTCTTCAGAGGGAATGAGTTAATACTTCATAACTCGTTGATACAATATACGCGTTATTGATTCGTAATGATGTCCACAGTGATTCTTGAACTGGCGGAGCTTTTGATGTTATAGGTGTTGCTGATTCTGACGATGCTGATGGCATTGACTGTGCTAGTGATGTTAACGGTACTGTTGATGCTGTTGGTAAAACAAGTCTAGCTTGTGAATCACGCATCATTCTTGTCAGGGTTTCTACTCTTCCTTCTATCATTTTGGTTCACTCATATAATTTTTGTTTAGGGTTAGAATAGATAATCTCTAAGACTTTAGAGATTATATAATCGTCGCAAAATGTGTCTCCAATGAAGTTATGAATCAACACTTCATCGTTTGTTGTTGGTACTCCTTTGGTATCTATGATGAGTATGACGTTGATGCTCTTGGAACAGTTCATGATGTTGAAGCATGGGATGTGGATGTTGTTGGTGGTGGTAATGGTTCTGTTGGCATTGCCGATGGTGGTACTGGTTATGCTACTGATGCTGCTGCTGGTGTTTGTAACCTTTGCACCATGTTTTCCAAAGCCACTACCCGAGCACGAAGCTCGTTGACTTCTTCTATTACACCGGGGTGATTGTCGGTTCGGACGAGCGGATAAATAAAATCTAAACTTTGATGTAGTATGTAATCGTGACGAGATACTCTGGAAATGAGAGAGAAAATGGTGTCTCGAACAGGTTCGCCGGTAAGTGCTTCAAGTTCTTCGCCAAGAGGGCAATGTGGTGGATGGAAGGGATCACCTTCTTCTTGTCTCAAATGATTAAGGAGGCTACGAACCCATCCCCAATTCATCCAGAATAGATGATGGATAATTGGTTGATCCATTCCGATCACACTGCTTTCAGAGCTGGAGTGGGATTCCATTTCGGAATCCGAGGAACTTGAATTAATGATGAATTCCATTTCATACGATTGAATAAGGATTTTTCGATATGAAATGATTTTCGGTTATTGGATGGTATTCTAATTACACAGAATATTCATAGATATTGAACAAAAGATTTCGTAGATTACGGAGGAATTTGCGGGATATGTCAGGCAAAGTTTAAAGTAACAGATATGATAAGATATGATTTAGCAGATACGCTAAGATATGAATTTTGTCTATACACTACTCACGCAATTAATGTAGCAAGACGTGTCTAGACTAATAATGATAAGCAGGTAATTTCCTAAGGATGATAAGCAGATGATTTCCGAGTAAAAATGATAAGCAAAACTTTTGACATGCAGACACGGTCGAAGTCCAGACTCACTAATGCATCCTAACGACTTATCAATTAGACACACTAATGCAGACCTGGTTCGCTAAGACCACCGCTCTGATACCAACTGAAAGGACCCGTTCATATACATTATAAACGATTCACAATAGTTGATTACATCGCGAGGTATTTGACCTCTATATGATATATTTTACAAACATTGCATTCATTTCTAAAAGACAAACTTTCTTTACAACAAAAGTTGACGGCATGCATACCATTTTATAATACATCCAACTATAATTGACTTAATAATAATCTTGATGAACTCAATGATTCGAATGCAACGTCTTTCAAAATATGCCATGAATGACTCCAGGTAATATCTCTAAAATGAGCAAGTGCACAACGGAAGATTTCTTTAACACCTGAGAATAAACATGCTTTAAAGTGTCAACCAAAAGGTTGGTGAGTTCATTAGTTTATCATAATCGATCATTTTCATCATTTTAATAGACCACAAGATTTTCGTTTCCATTTCTCATAAATATACGTCCCATGCATAGAGACAAAAATCATTCATATGGATTGAACACCTGGTAACCGACATTAAATAGATGCATATAAGAATATCCCCTATCATTCCGAGACATCCATCGGACATGATATAAAACAACATCAATGTACTAAAGCATCCGCAACCATGGATGGGGTTCGTTAGGCCCAGTAGATCTATCTTTAGGATTCACGTCAATTAGTAGATCGGTTTACTAATTCTTAGGTTACCAAGCAAAAAGGGGCATATTCGGTCGATCATTCAACCATAGAATGTAGTTTCAAATACTTGTGTCTATTTCGTCAAACATTTATAAAAGTTGCGCATGTATTCTCAGTCCAAAAATATAAAGGGTAAAAAAAGCAAATGAAACTCACCATACTGTATTTCGTAGTAAAAATACATATAACATCATTGAACAAGTGCAGGGTTGGCCTCGGATTCACGAACCTATATTAATTATATATATTTATGTGTTAGTCAATGTTTGTCTAACAAATTAGGTCAAGTTATAGTGTACCATAATCCTAATGATCGAGACTAATATGCATAGGTCAACAAAAGTCAATTTGACTCAAAATGATTTCCAAAATCTATATATAGTTTAAATGTCGTCGTTTTATATTTTTAAATATTTTAAAAAAAATTTATTAGAGTAAATAATATAATTCATTTATTAATACATAAAATTTTATATTAAAATTTATATAATAAAATATACTTTTATATATATTAAGTAATGAGTTCATTTAATATCATAAAGATAATATGATAGGTATTATTAAAGAAATTTTATTACACGTAGTAAAATATGTTTGTATCACATATTTATTTGATAAAATAATATCCATAGTAATAGTAAGTAAAAGTTGTATTATTTTGTAGTAATAATAATTATTATTTTATTAATAAAAATATCAATATTTATAATTACTAAGATGACATTATGATAAAATGATAATTCTAATTATGATAACTTTAATATTTACGACACTTTTTAATATTATCTTTAAAATAATAATTCTATTTAAAATGATAATAATAGTGGTATTTTATAATAACAATGACATTTCTATTAAAATGATAATTTTTGTTAAAATGATAGTTTTAATACTAACGATACTTTTAATAATAATAGTAATGATAAAAATAATAAGAACGATAATTTTATCTAAATCAATATCTTATAATATTTTAATTTTATCAAGATACTCTTACTCATTATTTCCTAATCGTTTCGTTTAATAGCTTTTAATCGTTTTTTATATTGTGTTCATAATAATGATAATTACTATGACATTATTAACGATAATACTAATAATTATTTTAATGATAATATCATAATAATAATAGCAATAACATTAACCATTTTTAAATAATGATATATATATTAATAATGATAAAAATAATAATAATAATAATAATAATAATAATAATAATAATAATAATAATAATAATAATAATAATTAGATAATAATAATAATAATACTAATTATAACTTTAACAATAATAACGATTGTAATAATAATAAAAATAACAATTTTTAATGATAAATCCTTTTATTGATAAAGATAATAATAATAATAATAATAATAATAATAATAATTATAATAATAATAATAATAATAATAATAATAATAATAAGATAAAACTAGAACGACGATAATAACGAAGATAATAATAATCATTTTTAATAATAATACAAAAATTCGATTGACTATAACTTCAAATCCGATCATCGAAACCGTTCGATATCTAAATGAAAAGTTCTTAATTTTTCGCTAGCTTTCCAACGACATGCATATCTTATACCTTATCTCAACCGCATACGTAACTAATTCAGGATTCAACATATCCTATCTAATGGCAATATCAAAAGTACAAGCATGCATAATCCTATATTCTCGAGCACTAGTCAGGGATACACTATTAGTATGTAAAAATTAAATTATGAGTACTCACGTATCAATATTGAGATTCAATATTGCAGGAAAGGTAAGTAGACGCAACGGAGATGATAAACACTAGATTGGCCTTACGAGCATACCCATGAACCATACCCATCACCTCCATTGCTATAACCCATAATTTCCTTAGCCCTATCCTACTCGAAAACCAGTTTTGCAATCACCCGCTCATGACCTCGTCGTAGTATTTTATGTATAATACATTAATAATACTACTAATAATATTAATGTGATTAATAATAATACTACTCTTAACATTAATAATAATAATAATAATAATAATAATAATTAAATAAATATTTACCGAGTATTTGATAGAATAGAGAGATTGAGAAATAGAAAGTTAAATGAATTCGATCAGGATGCGTTAGATCTTTAAACGACTTTTATGGGCTCCACACCTCAGCTATTGCGACACTTCTCCTCAATCTATGTTAAAATTCTTCCAGCTCATAAATTGATTTATACATGGCTGCTAACGTTTTTTTTATAATATAATTTTATATATATTAAATCTTTATAATTAATTAAATATTATATTATATTTACGCTCATGGAAAAATGTAATTTTTACTCAAATGACTTGGACGTTGTCACTCGACTCATGTACCACTTTCGGTTTTTCGAGCGCACTTTCGTACGTTTAGAAAACTAGCCTTTTTCGTTACGCGACATGTACACTTATTAATAATTTGACTTACTCATCAATAAATTATTTTGTGATAAATGTAACTTGTAAAATTGAGTGTTGTGGTCATTTGCTTCTATAAATCAGTGACTCTTTGTTTGTCAAAATATATTATTTTAAATCAGGATGTTTTATGACTAAGTTAAAATATATATTTTCATTTCAAAATATAAGTTTGAAATCTTTACTTAATATATAGTTTTTTTTTTCAAACAAAAGATATTCAAAATTTATGTATTTAGGAATTGTTTAAATATCAAGAATTACTATTTCGTAACGTTTGTATTTTTAAAGTTTAAAATTGATATACTTTATTTATATAAAACGTTTACAAAGACATTTTAATATTCCAATTACTTTATATTCCAAATCATTTTATCACAAAGGTTATAATAGTAGAAGTTGTTATGTCATAAGACGTTCTTAAAAAGTCTATTATATCAAAATGACGTTTTCGTTTATGAAAGTAAAAATCATATATAAACCATATCAGGTTTCAAGGTTTTAACTTCCAGTTTAATCATGACTCGTAGGATTAAGTCTAAAGAAAAATCAAACGTAAGGAATCATCTTAATGTCGATCTATTTAACTTGTCAATATCTATTCTCTAATTTATCTATAATCCCTAATTTCACTTTCACAATACCTAATATGAAGGTTAATTAATTTATCTTATCAAAAGTCACGAGAAAATTATTGTAAGGCATAAATTGAAAAATCAAACGGGAATCTCCACTAACCCTTGTCTAGTTCCCGTTAATAGACACTTTTGTTCCTTCTAATAAATCACTTTACCAATTATTTCGAATACCATTAAAAAGAATAGATTTCTCAAATCATAGTGGACCTCTTAACAGAGACTCGTAATTATAATTCAATGTATCTAATAATTCAATCATTTGATATCATCTTTTAATTCCATTGATAACTATTAGAATATATTTTGAAACAAATACGTTTATATAAAGTATTATACGTCTAATACTTTGTTAATGTTTTCAAGTTATAATATATACACATATACATATATAATCATGTTCGTTCATATAATGGCTCGTGAATCGTTGGAACTTGGTCGAGGTTTAAATGAATGTATGGACACAGTTTAAAATTCTTGAGATTCAACTTAACAAACTTTGCTTATCGTGTCGGAAGCATATAAAGATTAAAGTTTAAATTTTGGTCAGAAATTCCCGGGTCGTCACAATTATTATCATTATTATTTATTATTATTAATATAATAATTATTATTATTTGAATTATTGATATTATTATTATTATTATCATTTTTATTAATTTTATTATTATATTATTATTAGTACTTGTATTATTATTAATATTATTAATAATATAATTATTAATTTATAATAATTATATACGAATTATACAAAGAAGGAATCAAATTCAGTTTCATGTTTCAATCACACTGTATCACTTTTGTTTCCTGTCTCTAAACTAAATTACAAATCGAATTCGATCTCATATATTATACAGAATCTGTTACGCATCAATATCTGATTGAATTATGTATTTTATTTTTGTCTTCCTAATTGATCCTGTCAGACTGAAGAAAATTCTGTCGACCACAATCACGCTATAAAACAATATTGAATCAAAAATATCTACGATACCATGTATTAATCACTCTATATAATATATAAGAACATGTATGATCGGATAGGAATCAACATTTAATATAATAATTCTGGCATATACAAATTGTTAGATATTGAGATCAAAATGTAGTACGAATCGGTTAGCCATTGCTTTCCTTTCTTTTATTTTCTGTATTCTTCTTCTTGATTGATTCTTCCTGTCGATCCCATATCACCACTACAGACAACCTTCTTACAGCATCCATTGTATACTCACACTTTATATATTCCATCTGCAATTTGATGAGAAAAATCAAACAGACAGATACAAAATTTATTAGCTGTCAATAACAGTTAAAGCGTACGAATCTGTTTCAAGTCGCTATCTATTTCTATTTTCTTATTTCCTTCTTCCTGCTCGAGATTGTCTGTCGACCATAGCTGCACTACAAACCAAATCGATCGTACCTTTGAGTTCTATTTCAATCACTAAAATGCACAATATATATATATATATATATTCGCTACCACAAATGTAAAAAAAAAAAAAAAAAGAAAAGAAGAAAACAAAAATATTAAGATACATATATATAGGCACATATTACTTACATATATATAAAACCCACCTTGGGTATCACCTAGCACACCACTTCACTTCACCACCTTTGTATCGTCAATTGCTTCTTTCTCTCGGCCAAAACCCTCACCATTTTGTCTAAACCCACTTCATCCTTATAAACCCATCACCATTTCACTACCTACAAAACCCACTACCAACACATGAAACCGTTTTCATATCTATCATTTCTTTCTGGTGACATAAACCACCTTGGGTTTTGGTTATGCTTATTGATCACCACACACCACAACCTCTCTCTCTCTCTTGGTTGAAACTACGAAACCAACACCTTCTACAACCTATTTCCACGGCTGCCTTCTTTAAATTTTTACTATTTTTTTTTCAAAACAAATCAACAAAACACCAATTGCAAGATGCATAGGAATATGGGACGAGCAAGTTAATGCGATGAAATAAGGTGGACAATGCTGAATCCTATTATATATTCTCTTTCTGTTTCTTTTCTTATTTGTTGAACCCCACTCCCTACCGAAAGAAAAACCACTTGCCCCCACTTAAAAAGACAAATTGATTGGAGATATGTGTAGTGCGTAATTATATAATGACGATGGCGATTGATTAATTAATAGGATACTTACGCATGTTTTATTTGTTGCGGTTCTAATGTCTTCAAAGTACCAAACCCAAAGCCCACATGCACTAGATCACGATTTGCAGTATTCCTTTATTTATTAGTAGGGCCAAACCCTAAAGATCCACTAGTGATTCATAAAGGTATATTATATATACTACTATTATTAATACATTATATTAAATTGATGACATGCGATTTTAATGAAAGACGATACAAGATTAATAATGAGTGATGACTCGGTTTGCAATACAGGAGGTGACGATAATGGAATGATGATGATGATATGCAAATAATGATGTATGAGGTTGAGAGTTATATTGATATTGATGATGATATAGCGATATATATATATATATATATATATATATATATATATATATATATATATATATATATATATATATATATATATATATATATATATATATATATATATATATATATATATATATATATATATATGGGGGAGGGATCCACTGAGAACACTTGTACTGTCAGAACCTGAGAACTCAAATTCGAAAAAAAAGTGACGCGGCCGAACAAAAATTTTCAAGGGGTATTTTAGACATTTTACACATTGTATATATAAGGATCTAATTTACATTCATAACTTTCTTAAACCCTAAAATCTGAAATTGTTCTTCCCTAAAATCCAAATCGATTTTTAACCTAAAATTGAAAAATCCTATAATTACTCAAAATTTAATATGAAAAGAGGAAATTCTGATAATGTTGAGTCATCTGTTAATAATGCTAACAAACGATATCAAGTATCAGATACAGTTGAATTAAATAATGACGACAGTAGGAATAGCTCAGATGAAGATTCAAATCCAATAGATGCTTCGTTTCATTGCGATCTGGGTTCTCAAGGTTTTTTAATTTCAATCTTTTGTTTAATTCTGTTTATTATTACTATGCTTGACAAATAATTATTGTAGAACATTATGTGTAAAACATCCTTTAGAAAACACTTGAACAAAAAGTAACATGTAGAACAACATGAAGTTGCAACATCATGCATCTAACATCTGCTATGATATGTATTTAGTTATGTAAGTATAGATGCATTAACTTGCACCTGATAAATAGTCTATAAAATTTGTTTAGGGAAGTACTATAATCTGAAAAATATGCACTAAATATGCATCTAATGTGATATGTTTAGGGAAATACTATGTTATACATGAAGTTATGTAAGTACACTTAAGATTCATATTTAAAGATGCATTAACTTGCATCTGATATATAGTCTAATGCATCTGAAATATAGTCTAAATACATCTGAAATTATGAATTAACTTGTATCTAATGCATATGAAAAATTTGTGATATGTTTATGAAAGTCCTGTTATTTGAAATTTGTAAATCTTGCATCTATTGTGATAAGTACAGTTAAGATTCATATTTAAAGATGCATTAACTGCATTTAAATATCTTTAGGAAATTAGTGTTATCTGAAATTTGTGAATCATCCGTTAACATGTATAAAAGTCTAATGGATCTAATATAAAATGTTTGTTATATTTGCAGAAACTGATCGAATGGATACAAAAGAATGCAAAGTTAGTAAAAAAAAAATGTGGAACTACGTTTTAGAGTGACATTAAATGAAAGATTATCTAAAAAGTTTAAAGGAAAAATTATTAAGGAAAAAAACAAAAACAAGTGGAAAATATAGTACATAGGCAAAGTCCTACTGTATTGTATAATACAATTAGAAATTTAAGTAGTGATCAAAAAAAGGATTTGATAAGTATTGGATTTGAGAGCTTATTAGATTTTAAGATTAAATCACTTCCAGGGAAATTGTCATTATGGTTAGTCGACAAGTTTGATGCAAAAAGTTTGAATCTTGATTTAGGTCCTGTGGAATTAAAGGTTACCAAAGAGGATGTTAATGAAATTCTTGGTTTTTCAATTGGAGGTAAAGTTGTAAATGCAGTACAACGATTAGGAAAGTCAATAAATGATTTATTGAATAACTTTAGGAATGATTACCAAGACTGTTATCAAAAGGGTATTCAAAGAATATATATTGGAAAATTACAAGAATCAATTTTGAATCTCAAAAAAGGAGGTGATAGGTTTAAACTTGAGATGTTGATAATGATTATGACTATTATGGCTGAAGGCAATTCTAATTCAACTGTAAATCAAAGATTTATTTCATCAATATCAAAATTGGATGATGTTGCCAATATGGATTGGAGTAAGTATGTGATTGACTGCCTTAGAAAAAGTAAGTACAATTGGAAAAAGGATGCATCTAACAGTTGGTATACCGGTCCTCTTACATTTTTGGTGGTATGTAACTATTTATTGTTTTATATTTTCACTTCTAACAAATTGTATCAATGTTCCTTCTAGAAAGATTCTAATTTTTTACTTTTCAAATTATGACAACTATGGTATGTTAGTAAGACATCAAAGTTGTATGAAGATTCGAAGTGTACAAAACCATAAATGTTAAAATGGATAACTCAAATGTTGATTGAAAGAGAAGATGATGAATACAAAAATGGTGGATTTGGTAATGAAACAATATTAAACTTCATAAAAAATAAAAAACAAATTGTATTATATAGCCCACCTGCTTCTAGCTCTTACATACAAGAAGACCAACAAGGTATGTTATAATCTAAAATTAATTATGATAATATAATTAAATTGTAACTATTACATATTATGAAAAATAAATCAAAAAAAAAAATGCAACTGTAGAAGATGATGATAACGAAGATGGAGAAGAAGAAATGGTTGAAGTGGAACAAGAAGAAGAACAAGAAAGAAATGAAGAACAAAGAAATATAAATCATGAGTTATATGAAGATACATCTGAGGTACATACTTTCTATTTTTATTTATTTAATAAAAAAAGTTTTGATTTTATTAATTTTTTGAAAAAAATATAAATTTGTTTTATATTGCTTTTAATCCAGTTCGATTGTCTTCATATCCAAAAATTATAAGATATGACTGTTCAAAAGCATGATGATCTAATAAACGAGATGGAGAAGACACTCATGAAATATGGGGATAATGAAAAAGTGTATGCAATAATTGAAGAAATTAGGTCTTCAATGATAACAGATGTTCTTGATAAAAAAAGAAAGTTAGATATGATGCTAGCAAGAAAAGACGTGGAGAGAAATAATGAGGATAGAGCAATTGAGTTGACGAATGATATTGAGGAAGAATTACCTTCTCCACCAGATAGTATATTTGAAGAAATAGTAAAATTTGCAGATCTAATTTGTGAAAAATATTATGAGCAACAAAGTTTGCAGAAGAAATTCTTTTTGTTACCATTGCCATTAATTGAATAAGTTGAAATATCAACAAAAATTACACCTTACATTTTTGATGGGCTTATAAACGATAAAGAGATAAGATTATCACCTTCATTCAGTGGTTTTGAATTATCAAAGGAAAGAGAAGAATGGGAGAGACAAACTTTGTCATTGAGATTTAAAAGTGACAAAGAATATGTTACTAAATTTAGTGAAGATGCACAATTGTTTCCTGTACCCATTGTTAGTGAAGGTTTGAAAAAGAAAGTTGAAGCTGGAACAGAATGTCATGAAAAGAGATTAGACGATTTGTTTGCAGAAAAAAAAGTCAACCAAAGACAACAAAACTTATCCATATTCCTGATGATACTAGTACAATCATGGATATTAACAGCAAACTAACAGATTTTGAAATTAAATTGGCATCGGCAGTGTTTTCGGGTGGAATAATCGCACAGTAAGTATTCATTACTGTAAAAAAATCTATTAAAATAAATTATTAATTTTATAATTTAATTAATTTTTATTTTCAGTGAATTTGTGTTCATGAGCAAAAATGAAGTGGAAGTAAGTGCTGTTCTAATGGAAAGTATGATGTCAAACTCAAATGTTCACGTCGGCGTAATTCAGGCATGGGTATCGATTTTGAATTTCGAGGAAATGGCGAAAAAAACTTTTCCTAAAAGACTAATGTGTCACACACGATTTGTAATAAGTTTTACATTATAAAAGAATAGTTAATAGAATTATAATAATTTGATTAAAATTAAAAAAAAAATTTATAAAATGTTTGATACAGACCGATGAAATCTTCAACGCATTTAATGATCCAACGAACTTTGATGATTATCTGCCATACTTTAAAAAAGAAATGGATGAATGGATTACAAAGTTTCCGATTTCAATTGCAGAAATTGATGTTGTAAGTTTTATACTTTTTTTAACTACTTAAAATTAAATTAACTTTTTATGTTTCGAATAATAGTCGTTGATTTATATTTTTCAGGTACTTTTCCCTATTTTGCTAAACAGTCATTATTACTTGACATGCTTCAATTTGCGGACATCAAAATGTTATGTTATTGATAATATTTTTTATGAAGAAGGATGGGAAGACGTTTACAGACATGTAACTGAATATTTGGTAAGAAAATCATTGTCTAATTTTTTTTATATAGTTAGTACTTTAAAAACTATGTTGAAAACTCGAAAAAGTTAGACGAGTACTTAGTTATTTACCAAGTTGACCAAAAATTTAATGTCTGTCCAAATTTGATTGTGTTTTACTGATTTTGACTTATTATAAACAACTTTGACCGAACAAAATTGACTACGTTTGACCGATATATAGTACTAACTTGTATTAAATGATTTTAAATATTTGATTTATTTTTTATTATATGATAAATATACTTTATACATTTGTTTTTTTTTTAATTATCACAGATGGAGGGTTTAATGCTTTATTGTGCTGCAAAGAAACATCCAAACTCCAAACAAATTTTATTTCAAAATTTCGAGAGAATGAGGATGCCATGGAGAACAAAAAACAATTCAGTTGATTGTGGAATTTTTATGATGAGGCATATGAAGACGTTTATGGGGACTGCAATGTCAAGATGGACTTGTGGATTCAAGAAAGAAGGAGATTTGCAAAAGAAACAACTTAATAATCTTAGATGGAAATATCTAGCCAAAATTCTAAATTCAAAATACACCATCCTACGTTGGAAGACACCTGAAATTCTTCAAAGTTTTGATGATATTACACTTGCCTTTCAAGAAGAATTCCCAAATGATACATCGTGTAATATCGAGGCAAGGCTGAAAAAACATGCATAAGAAAAAAAAAATTGAAAATGTATTTTTTATGTAATCTTGTTATTAGAAAAAATGGATATGGATATGAGGATTTATATTTTTTTATGATATCTTGTTTCAATATATATAATGTTTCATTTTAAATCTTATTATTTGAATGAAATATATATTTCAAATTTAAACCGAAATTAAAAAAATTTTGAATGAATATTTGGTTTTTTTCATTTTACCCCTATAACCACAGTTAAAAAAAATAGATAATGAATATATTCCTAAAATTTAAAAAACACATTTTAAAATCTACAATTGCTGTTCTAAAATTAATCTTCTACAATTTACAATTTAAGTTCTACAAAAATATGTTCTATATACAAACTCTACAATTTAACTTCGAATTCATGTACAAATCTCAAAACTAATTGTAAAAATTTTTAAATGTGTAATATAATATTTTTTTTTTTACAATTTATAAAAGTTCTAAAAATTATGTTCCATATATAAACTTTTTCTGTTCTACAAAATTTGTACATGTTCTACATTTAAATTTTTAACATCCATGCCAATAATTATACATATAAAAATGTATATACACTTTGTTTTTGTAATTAGCAATTAATCCTTTTTTCTATACTTTTATAACTGCTAAATTATACAATTACAACTCTTTGAAAAACTTAAAAAAAAAAGTTCTATCACACTAAAAATCTTTGCATAAAATTGTGTCATACAAAAAAAAAAAATTCACCATCTTAGAATTATTTTGCTAGAAGCCCAAAATATACGACATTGCCCACTTATATATCCATTTAACTAGCCCAATAAAATTGCATCGGGTTATAAATTGTGTCTGACTAAATTAGATTATATTTCAGAAGAACAAAATATCTTCTACATCTACTCCGATTGTCACACACAAATGCCTTCAAAATTGATCACTCAACAATCAACAACTCTATCAGGTTTGCCTCTCTTCTTCATCAAAATCTTATATTAGTTTACAATTATCATTCGGCTTTACAATGATAACAAGCTTTGTCGATAACAAGATGTAATCAGTTATAGTTAGGGTATATACTGAAAAGGATATTTTACTGTGCAGCTTGAATGATATAAATATATAATACAATTGCATTATTATATTTGTTTTATTCTTTGTTTCATAGTTAATATCAGCTTGAAAGATATAAATATATAATACATTTGCACATTAGTTGCCCTGTTTTGAGTGTAGCTTGATATCAAACAAATCTTATGAGTGTAGCTTGATATCAAACAAATCTTTACTTCAAAATATTACATTCATATTACTTACAATTTATATAACAAACATTCTTTATTCTTCATTTTAGCATTAACAAAATATTTTCATAGAATTTTTTTTTAACCATCTTCTGTTGTTACATACAATGCTATATAAATATTGATAATGCTAAAAACGAACATATATTTCATAGCATTATCCCTCAAGAAAGACAAGCTTTTAGTTGCAATTGTTCTATTTACAAGTGATATTCGTTTAAATAATAAAAGGTGAAGACAAAAGACAGATTCGACGAATTGAAGACGCAAACGACCAAAAAGCTCAAAAGTACAAAGTACAATCAAAGTGGTTCAAATTATTGATGAGAAACGTCTCAAAATTACAAGAGTACAAGACGCAAAATGCAAAGTACAAGATATTAAATTGTACGCAAGGACGTTCAAAAATCCGGAACCGGGACCAAAGTCAACTCTCAATGCTCGACGCAACGGACTAAAAATTACATGTCAACTATGCACATAAATATAATATAATATTTAAATAATTCTTAAAATTATTTATATATAATATTTATTTATAAAAACCGTCGGCAGAAGAAACAAGCTCATGTGAGCTGGAAAAGCAGGCCATGCGATCGCATGTCCTGGCAGTTATAAAGCCATGCGATCGCATGGTGAATAGTACCAGGCCACATTCCTATAAAAGCACGCTCTGGTCGACTGAAATAAATATCCATCCATCTCTCTATCTATAAACGTATATATATATATATATATATATATATATATATATATATATATATATATATATATATATATATATATATATATATATATATATATATATATATATATATTTTTTTTTTTTTTTATTTTAATTTCTAATAATAAGGGTATGTTAGCGAATGTTGTAAGGGTGTAAGTCAAAATTCTGTCCGTGTAACGCTACACTATTTTTAATCACTGTAAGTTATGGTTAATGTTATTTTTAAATTAATGTCTCGTAGCTAAGTTATTATTATGCTTATTTAATGCCGAAGTAATCATGATGTTGGGCTAAATATTAAAATTGGGTAATTGGGCTTTGTACCATAATTGGGGTTTGGACAAAAGAACGACACTTGTAGAAATTAGACTATGGACTATTAATGGGCTTTATATTAACTAAATGATACCTCGTTAATTTAATATATAGACTTATAATTTGACGTATTTATATATAACCATATACGCTTGACTGGGTACGGTGGGCGGGATATCTATAAATACCAATAATTGTTCATTTTACCGGACACGGAACTAGATTAATAGTTAATAGACTTGTTGAAACAGGGGTGGATTACATTCAAGGGTAATTGGTGTAATTGTTAACAAAGTAGTAAAACCTTGGTTTACACGCAGTCGATAACCTGGTGTATTCATTAAACAAAGTATTAAGACCTTGTCACAATTCGAATCCCCAATTAGTTGGAATATTTGACTTCGGGAATACGGATAATTTGACGAAGACTTTCGCATTTTATGATTATGACTGATGGACTATTATGGACAAATCCGTATGGACATATTGAATAATCCAGGATAAAGAACAATTAACACATGGGAATAAACTAAAAATCAACACGTCAAACATCATGATTATGGAAGTTTAAATAAGCATAATTCTTTTATTTCATATTTAATTGCACTTTTAATTATCGCACTTTTATTTATTATCATTATATTTAATTGCACTTTTAATTATCGTACTCTTTAATTATCGCAATTTTATTTTATCGCACTTTTATTTATCGCAATTTCATTATCGTTATTTACTTTACGCTTTAAATTAAATCTTTTATTTTTAATATTTTACATTAGGTTTTAACTGCGACTTAAGTTTTAAAATCGACAAACCGGTCACTAAACGGTAAAAACCCCCCTTTTATAATAATAATACTACTTATATATATTTTTGTATTTTTACAAATATAGTTTTAAATATATAGTGTTAAGCTTGTTTAAAAGATCCCTGTGGAACGAACCGGACTTACTAAAAACTACACTACTGTACGATTAGGTACACTGCCTATAAGTGTTGTAGCAAGGTTTAGGTATATCCACTCTATAAATAAATAAATATCTTGTGTAAAATTGTATCGTATTTAATAGTATTTTGTTGTAAAAATAATACTATTTCCTAGTACACCTCGCACACATCAAGTATTGTTTCAAGATTTCAGTTAAGTTAATGTGTTATGTATCTAACATTTTTCTGCTTATATGGATGTATTATGGAAGAAAAAATGGCTGTCCATGCTGCAAACGGAGATGTTTATGTTTTCATGAACGTGCCGAGAGGGCATGTATGGGTAGGTTACTTTTAGTTTTTTACAAACAATATTCAACTGAATATAAATTAAACATTATTCAATTGTATTTTATTTGTTTTTAATAAAAATTTATACATTATTTACTAATTATACTATCAATTTGATTCAGCGACTACCCAGAGATTTTGCTGAGCTGCCGGAGCTAAACAGCGGTGAAACTTATGTATGCATTGACGCTTTTGACATGATACATTACTGGGGGCTGTTGGAGGAAGAATACAAAAGAAAACCAAACTTATTTGTTTCATCTGGATGGATGAGATTTGTCAGGTTAAATGGCTACAATCCAGGAGACGAGATATGGATTGTATACGAACGTTCTCTAGACCGGTTTGTGGTAGCATGGGATGATGCTCACAACTTTGACCATATTATATGATTCGCCTGTTTAGGTCTGGAACAGAATAGGTAATCTCTTTTGGTGTATGTATGAAGCTATTGTGTATGTCTTTTGATAATTAAACTTTATGTGCATCTAACCTAGAAAAGTTGTTGGATACTTTTGGATGTAAAGGATTGTAAAAATGCAGTAGCTTAATGCTTTTGTATGTATGTTAACTTTTTAATGAATAGTTCTAATGGTAAATTTTCAATTATATAATACTTTGACGATCGTTATCATTATGCAATAGCAATCAATAATTCTTAGCCCCTCAATCTTGTTATTTGAAAGTAGATGCAAATCTACATTAATAGCTCTACATTAAAGGAGTGTTTTACATGTTTTTCTACACCTTTTTTGCATCAAATTTTCATACAAAAATAAATTTTAAGGTTTATATAAAAGTTTTTAGATGTTAGATTTTTTGGTTTAGTGTTTAGATTTTTGAGTTAGGGATAAGAATAAGTTTTTTAAACAAACGGTTTTGGTGGTGTTCTACATTTGCAAAGAACATTTCAATAAATTTGTCTACGGTTTTGGTGATATTTGAACGGTTCTACAAATTTTGTCATTATAAATTTGTGCATAACATAATTTGTACATAGATCAATGGTCAACAAGTCTACTCAAAAATCCATCAAAAGTTCAGTCAACGTCGGTCAATTTAAATTAGAACAAATTGTTATTGTACATTAGTTCTACATTCTTATGTTCTCCATTGAAGTGTTCTACATTTATAGAAAAAACATTTATTATATTAGAACAATAAAATGAAATTAGAACAAAGAATTAGAAGGGCGAACAAAAAATATTTTCTACAATTTTAGATGTAGAACATGCTTTTTTCAATGTTCTACACAACTCATTCTTCAATTTGAAATAAAAGCAAAATCTACATTTATATGTTCTACATAAATTGAGTGTTCTACATCAAATTTATATGTAGAACATGCTGTTTAAAATCAATTTTCAATAAAAAAAAGTTTATGGTTTATATTTAGGGTTTTAAGGTTTAGATTTAAGGTGTTTGGGTTTAGAGTTAGGGTTAAGAATGATTTTTTTAACCCGAATGATTTTTGTAGTGTTCAACGGTATCCAACTATACAAGGAATAACTATGTCAGTTTGCCAAACTATATTAACTAACAAAGGACTGAAAATGCAAAAAACTTAAATCTGCCTCCTAGGATCAGCAATGCAAAACTTTTGAACCTGTAGCATATTTACATTGTAAGTCCCTGTATTACAAAAAAGCATAAAATCCCCATTTGCAACTGCAATCATGAAATACCATTTAAACAAATACCAAATTGTGACGACCCGGAAATTTCCGACCAAATTTAAACTTAATCTTTATATAATTCCGACTTGATAAGCAATGAATTTTTAATAAATTTTGAACCTCCGGAAAGAGTATTACACATGCTTTTGTTCACCCTTTTATTTCGACGATTCACGAACGTCATAACTTGATTTAATTGTTTAATTGTTTAATTATTGTGTATATATATGGATTTATATATATTTAACTTAAAAATATGATAATTAAATATCTCATTAAGTATATTAACAAAGTATTGTATGTAGTGACCCGAACTTTTCCATGTTTATATATATTAATTGAGATTGATATTTACATGATTAAATGTTTCCAACATGTTAAGCAATCAAACTTGTTAAGACTTGATTAATTGAAATATGTTTCATATAGACAATTGACCACCCAAGTTGACCGGTGATTCACGAACGTTAAAACTTGTAAAAACTATACGATGACATATATATGGATATATATATAGTTAACATGATACTATGATAAGTAAACATATCATTAAGTATATTAACAATGAACTACATATGTAAAAACAAGACTACTAACTTAATGATTTTTAAACGAGACATATATGTAACGATTATCGTTGTAAAGACATTTAATGTATATATATCATATTAAGAGATATTCATACATGATAATATCATGATAATATAATAATTTAAAATCTCATTTGATATTATAAACATTGGGTTAACAACATTTAACAAGATCGTTAACCTAAAGGTTTCAAAACAACACTTACATGTAACGACTAACGATGACTTAACGACTCAGTTAAAATGTATATACATGTAGTGTTTTAATATGTATTTATACACTTTTGAAAGACTTCAATAAACTTATCAAAATACTTCTACTTAACAAAAATGCTTACAATTACATCCTCGTTCAGTTTCATCAACAATTCTACTCGTATGCACCCTTATTCGTACTCGTACAATACACAGCTTTTAGATGTATGTACTATTGGTATATACACTCCAATGATCAGCTCTTAGCAGCCCATGTGAGTCACCTAACATATGTGGGAACCATCATTTGGCAACTAGCATGAAATATCTCATAAAATTACAAAAATATGAGTAATCATTCATGACTTATTTACATGAAAACAAAATTACATATCCTTTATATCTAATCCATACACCAACGACCAAAAACACCTACAAACACTTTCATTCTTCAATTTTCTTCATTTAATTGATCTCTCTCAAGTTCTATCTTCAAGTTCTAAGTGTTCTTCATAAATTCCAAAAGTTCTAGTTTCATAAAATCAAGAATACTTTCAAGATTGCAAGTTTACTTCCAAGTTTTCTAAATCCATTCCAAGTAATCATCCAAGATCAAGAAACCTTTGTTACTTACAGTAGGTTATCTTTCTAATACAAGGTAATAATCATATTCAAACTTTAATTCAATTTCTATAACTATAACAATCTTATTTCGAGTGGAAATCTTACTTGAAATTTTTTTCGTGTCATGATTCTGCTTCAAGAACTTCGAGCCATCCAAGGATCCATTGAAGCTAGATCTATTTTTATCTTTTCCAGTAGGTTTATTCAAGGAACTTAAGGTAGTAATGATGTTCATAACATCATTCGATTCATACATAAAAAGCTATCATATTCGAAGTGGTAAACTAGTAATCACTAGAACATAGTTTAGTTAATTCTAAACTTGTTCGCAAATAAAGTTAATCCTTCTAACTACACTTTTAAAATCAACTATACACATGATATATATCTATATAATATGCTAACTTAATGATTTAAAACCCGGAAACACGATAAACACCATAAAACCGGATTTACGCCGTCGTAGTTACAACCGGGGGCTGTTTTGGTTTGGATAATTAAAACTATGAAAAACTTTGATTTAAAAGCTATACTTTTGGGAAAATGATTTTTATTATGAATATGAAACCATATCCAAAAATCATGGTTAAACTCAAAGTGAAAATATGTTTTTCAAAATAGTCATCAAGATGTCGTTCTTTCGACGAAAATGACCACCTCTTTCAAAAATGACTTGTAACTTGTATTTCCGACTATAAAACTATACCTTTTCTGTTTAGTTTCATAAAGTAAAGTTCAATACGAAACCGTGGTCGCTTAAATCACTCAAAACGGATTAGAAACGAATAAATGGCGAGCAAAACAAAATTGGTAAAAACTACTCATTTTAGCTACGTGAAAATTGGTAACAAATCTATTCCAACCATAACTTAATCAACTTGTATTGTATATTATGTAATCTTGAGATACCATAGACACGTATACAATGTTTCGACCTATCATGTCGACACATCTATATATATTTCGGAACAACCATAGACACTCTATATGTGAATGTTGGAGTTAGCTATACAGGGTTGAGGTTGATTTTAAAATATATATAGTTTGAGTTGTGATCAATACTGAGATACGTATACACTGGGTCGTGGATTGATTCAAGATAATATTTATCGATTTATTTCTGTACATCGAACTGTGGACAACTAGTTGTAGGTTACTAACGAGGACAGCTGACTTAATAAACTTAAAACATCAAAATATATTAAAAGTGTTGTAAATATATTTTGAACATACTTTGATATATATGTATATATTGTTATAGGTTCGTGAATCAACCAGTGGCCAAGTCTTACTTCCCGACGAAGTAAAAATCTGTGAAAGTGAGTTATAGTCCCACTTTTAAAATCTAATATTTTTGGGATGAGAATACATGCAGGTTTTATAAATGATTTACAAAATAGACACAAGTATGTGAAACTACATTCTATGATTGAATTATCGAAATCGAATATGCCCCTTTTTATTAAGTCTGGTAATCTAAGAATTAGGGAACAGACACCCTAATTGACGCGAATCCTAAAGATAGATCTATTGGGCCTAACAAACCCCATCCAAAGTACCGGATGCTTTAGTACTTCGAAATTTATATCATATCCGAAGGGTGTCCCAGAATGATGGGGATATTCTTATATATGCATCTTGTTAATGTCAGTTACCAGGTGTTCACCATATGAATGATTTTTATCTCTATGTATGGGATGTATATTGAAATATGAAATCTTGTGGTCTATTGTTACGATTTGATATATATAGGTTAAACCTATAACTCACCAACATTTTTGTTGACGTTTAAAAGCATGTTTATTCTCAGGTGAATACTAAGAGCTTCCGCTGTTGCATACTAAAATAAGGACAAGATTTGGAGTCCATGTTTGTATGATATTGTGTAAAAACTGCATTCAAGAAACTGATTTCGATGTAACATATTTGTATTGTAAACCATTATGTAATGGTCGTGTGTAAACAGGATATTTTAGATTATCATTATTTGATAATCTACGTAAAGCTTTTTAAACCTTTATTTATGAAATAAAGGTTATGGTTTGTTTTAAAAATGAATGCAGTCTTTGAAAAACGTCTCATATAGAGGTCAAAACCTCGCAACGAAATCAATTAATATGGAACGTTTTTAATCAATAAGTGTAGTGACCCGAACTTTTCCATGTTTATATATATTAATTGAGATTGATATTTACATGATTAAATATTTCCAACATGTTAAGCAATCAAACTTGTTAAGACTTGATTAATTGAAATATGTTTCATATAGACAATTGACCACCCAAGTTGACCGGTGATTCACGAACGTTAAAACTTGTAAAAACTATATGATGACGTATATATGGATATATATATATATATAGTTAACATGATACTATGATAAGTAAACATATCATTAAGTATATTAACAATGAACTACATATGTAAAAAATAAGACTACTAACTTAATGATTTTTAAACGTGACATATATGTAACGATTATCGTTGTAAAGACATTTAATGTATATATATCATATTAAGAGATATTCATACATGATAATATCATGATAATATAATAATTTAAAATCTCATTTGATATTATAAACATTGGGTTAACAACATTTAACAAGATCGTTAACCTAAAGGTTTCAAAACAACACTTACATGTAACGACTAACGATGACTTAACGACTCAGTTAAAATGTATATACATTTAGTGTTTTAATATGTATTTATACACTTTTGAAAGACTTCAATACACTTATCAAAATACTTCTACTTAACAAAAATGCTTACAATTACATCCTCGTTCAGTTTCATCAATAATTCTACTCGTATGCACCCGTATTCGTACTCGTACAATACACAGCTTTTAGATGTATGTACTATTGGTATATACACTCCAATGATTAGCTCTTAGCAGCCCATGTGAGTCACCTAACACATGTGGGAACCATCATTTGGCAACTAGCATGAAATATCTCATAAAATTACAAAAATATGAGTAATCATTCATGACTTATTTACATGAAAACAAAATTACATATCCTTTATATCTAATCCATACACCAACGACCAAAAACACCTACAAACACTTTCATTCTTCAATTTTATTCATCTAATTGATCTCTCTCAAGTTCTATCTTCAAGTTCTAAGTGTTCTTCATATATTCTACAAGTTCTAGTTACATAAAATCAAGAATACTTTCAAGTTTGCTAGCTCACTTCCAATCTTGTAAGGTGATCATCCAACCTCAAGAAATCTTTGTTTCTTACAGTAGGTTATCATTCTAATACAAGGTAATAATCATATTCAAACTTTGGTTCAATTTCTATAACTATAACAATCTTATTTCAAGTGATGATCTTACTTGAACTTGTTTTCGTGTCATGATTCTGCTTCAAGAACTTCGAGCCATCCAAGGATCTGTTGAAGCTAGATCCATTTTTCTCTTTTCCAGTAGGTTTATCCAAGGAACTTAAGGTAGTAATGATTTTCATAACATCATTCGATTCATACATATAAAGCTATCTTATTCGAAGGTTTAAACTTGTAATCACTAGAACATAGTTTAGTTAATTCTAAACTTGTTCGCAAACAAAAGTTAATCCTTCTAACTTGACTTTTAAAATCAACTAAACACATGTTCTATATCTATATGATATGCTAACTTAATGATTTAAAACCTGGAAACACGAAAAACACCATAAAACCGGATTTACGCCGTCGTAGTAACACCGCGGGCTGTTTTGGGTTAGTTAATTAAAAACTATGATAAATTTGATTTAAAAGTTTTTATTCTGAGAAAATGATTTTTATTATGAACATGAAACTATATCCAAAAAATTATGGTTAAACTCAAAGTGGAAGTATGTTTTCTAAAATGGTCATCTAGACGTCGTTCTTTCGACTGAAATGACTACCTTTACAAAAATGACTTGTAACTTATTTTTCCGACTATAAACCTATACTTTTTATGTTTAGGTTCATAAAATAGAGTTCAATATGAAACCATAGCAATTTGATTCACTCAAAACGGATTTAAAATGAAGAAGTTATGGGTAAAACAAGATTGGATAATTTTTCTCATTTTAGCTACGTGAAAATTGGTAACAAATCTATTCCAACCATAACTTAATCAACTTGTATTGTATATTATGTAATCTTGAGATACCATAGACACGTATACAATGTTTCGACCTATCATGTCGACACATCTATATATATTTCGGAACAACCATAGACACTCTATATGTGAATGTTGGAGTTAGCTATACAGGGTTGAGGTTGATTCCAAAATATATATAGTTTGAGTTGTGATCAATACTGAGATACGTATACACTGGGTCGTGGATTGATTCAAGATAATATTTATCGATTTATTTCTGTACATCTAACTGTGGACAACTAGTTGTAGGTTACTAACGAGGACAGCTGACTTAATAAACTTAAAACATCAAAATATATTAAAAGTGTTGTAAATATATTTTGAACATACTTTGATATATATGTATATATTGTTATAGGTTCGTGAATCAACCAGTGGCCAAGTCTTACTTCCCGACGAAGTAAAAATCTGTGAAAGTGAGTTATAGTCCTACTTTTAAAATCTAATATTTTTGGGATGAGAATACATGCAGGTTTTATAAATGATTTACAAAATAGACACAAGTACGTGAAACTACATTCTATGGTTGAATTATCGAAATCGAATACGCCCCTTTTTATTAAGTCTGGTAATCTAAGAATTAGGGAACAGACACCCTAATTGACGCGAATCCTAAAGATAGATCTATTGGGCTTAACAAGCCCCATCCAAAGTACCGGATGCTTTAGTACTTCGAAATTTATATCATATCCGAAGGGTGTCCCGGAATGATGGGGATATTCTTATATATGCATCTTGTTAATGTCGGTTACCAGGTGTTCACCATATGAATGATTTTTATCTCTATGTATGGGATGTGTATTGAAATATGAAATCTTGTGGTCTATTATTATGATTTGATATATATAGGTTAAACCTATAACTCACCAACATTTTTGTTGACGTTTTAAGCATGTTTATTCTCAGGTGATTATTAAGAGCTTCCGCTGTCGCATACTTAAATAAGGACGAGATTTGGAGTCCATGCTTGTATGATATTGTGTAAAAACTGCATTTAAGAAACTTATTTTGTTGTAACATATTTGTATTGTAAACCATTATGTAATGGTCGTGTGTAAACAGGATATTTTAGATTATCATTATTTGATAATCTACGTAAAGCTTTTTAAACCTTTATTGATGAAATAAAGGTTATGGTTTGTTTTAAAATGAATGCAGTCTTTGAAAAACGTCTCATATAGAGGTCAAAACTTCGCAACGAAATCAATTAATATGGAACGTTTTTAATCAATAAGAACGGGACATTTCAGTTGGTATCCGAGCGTTGGTCTTAGAGAACCAGAATTTTGCATTAGTGTGTCTTATCGAGTTTGTTAGGATGCATTAGTGAGTCTGGACTTCGACCGTGTTTACTTGAAAAATGATTGCTTAACAAATTTTGTTGGAAACTATATATTTTTAACATGTGAATATTATGTGATATATTAATCTCTTAACGCGTTTGATATTATGTGATAGATGTCTACCTCTAGAACAAGTCCCATTGACTCACCTAATAATAATGAAGAGTCAAATGTAAATTGGAATGATTCGTGGACTGATTCACAAGTTCCCGAAGAGGAACCGGAAGAAGAGTCTGAACCGGAAGAAGAATCGGAACCGGAAGAAGAATCGGAACCGGATGAAGAAATAGAACCGGTGGGGGAAATAATAAAACGGTTAAGTAAAAGAAAATCCTCAACCAACCGACCAAGGTTAATTATAGTCAATGGTGTTTCTGCCAAGGAAGCAAAATATTGGGAGGATTACCAATTCTCCGATGAATCGAATTCCGACGAGAATTCCGATGATGTTATAGAAATTACCCCAACTAAATTTAAAAAGGCAAAAGAAAATAATAAGGGAAAAGGCATAAAAATAGAGAAATCTAATTCCAACCCCGATGAACTTTATATGTATCGTCAACCCCCGAAGTCTTTAAGTTGTAACAATGACCCGGGAACCTCTAAACCACCAGGTTTTTCTAAACCAATGTGGAAAACGACGGCTCGTATTAGGGGAACATCATATATCCCTAGAAACTTGGCAAAACGAACCAAAACCGAAGAAGAAGAAACAAGCGAGTCGGAATAAGATAGTTGTATTCGTGTGGTGTAATATATGTAATATAGTGTGCTTATGCTTTATGATATATGTAAAAATTGCTTGTATTAATAAGTATTTTTTTTTATGAATCTAACTCTTGTCTATTTTACAGTATAAAAACACAAAATGGATAGACAACCCAATATTTTAAGAGACCTACCCGGAGACATGATTGATGAAATCTTGTCTAGAGTCGGTCAGAATTCTTCGGCACAACTATTTAAGGCGAGATCAGTTTGTAAGACATTCGAAGAACGTTCCAAGAATGCCTTGGTTTATAAAAGGCTTTCGTTCGAAAGATGGGGGATATCACATTGGGAAATCCATAAGTTACGATGTGTTTACTTTGATGCATATATTGCGGGGAACCCAAATGCTATTTTACGCAATGGGTTAAGAAATTATTTTGACTCGATATATCCGAATATTGAACTTCGTGATTTAGAAAAAGCGGCTAACATGCAACATAAAGAAGCATGTTATGCTTACGGATTAGTAATGTTCGCTTCTCACCAAAGTGAGAACAAGAACATCGGGCTACAACTATTAAACAAAACGTTCCCACAAGTGACGGAGTCGGTAATTGGGGTAAGAAATGAGGTTTTTAGATTGTTACGGGACTGTTAGACATTACGTAACCCTCGTCCCTTTGAAGACGTTACAACACGCTGTCTTATCAACGGCCATAACGGTTATGTTCCACAAGACCAAGGATGGGAAGTAATCCTAGTAAAACCAGAATGCATGACTTGTTTCTGGACGTATGAATTACGTGTCTTTATTGCCTTTGCTGAACGACTTGTGTACTAGCTAGAATTATCTTCACAACCATCTTGTATCAAATTTATTGTGTGCTATATTTCATGCTATATGTAAAATAAGTGGTATTGTAAGTTTGTAAAATATTGTGTAAAAGTTTGAACGCGAAATATTATTATAATCAGTTTTTCATATAGAATTGTAGTAGTTGAATTGTATAGTAGCTACTAAGTATGAACTTAACGGGTAGGTACTACCCGAATTTAAACTTATAAAACGCTAATATGAAGAAAAAGCTTTTATAAATGAGTTCATATTATGCTACGAAATACTATTAACTACTCTTAATATTCTGTATGATTAACTTGTTCCATTTGACTATTTTGAAGGAAATGGCACCGACTACTCGACACACCGTGAATATGAATGAAGAGGAATTCCGTACTTTTCTAACTTCAAACATAGCCGCAGTACAGGCTGCGCTACATACCAATAATAACCTTGGATCTAGCAGTACAGGAAATCGTGTAGGATGCACCTACAAAGAATTCACTGCCTGCAAACCTTTGGAATTTGATGGAACCGAAGGACCGATCGGATTGAAACGGTGGACCGAGAAGGTCGAATCGGTGTTTGCCATAAGTAAGTGTACTGAAGAGGACAAAGTAAAGTACGCTACGCATACCTTCACAGGTTCTGCGTTAACATGGTGGAATACCTATCTAGAGCAAGTGGGACAAGACGATGCGTACGCACTACCGTGGTCAGCATTCAAGCACTTGATGAACGAGAGGTACCGTCCCAGAACTGAGGTCAATAAGCTCAAGACAGAACTTAGAGGGTTACGAACCCAAGGATTTGATATTACCACGTACAAAGACGATTCACGAAATTGTGCCTATTGTGTTCGGGAGCGTTCGAATATGAGGAAGAGAAGATCGACGCGTTTGTGAAAAGATTACCGGAAAGAATCCAAGAAGATATAAGTTCACATGAGCCCGCCTCCATACAACAGGAATGTAGAATGGCTCACAAACTAGTGAACCAGATTGAGGAAAGAATTAAAGAACAGACGGCTGAAGAGGCCAATGTGAAGCAAGTCAAAAGAAAGTGGGAGGAAAACGGTGATAAGAATCACCAATACAACAACAACAGCAATTACAATAATAATCGCAACAATTATCTCAACAATCGCAACATCAATCGCAACTACAACAAACGACCCAACAACAACAACAACAACAACAACAGCAACTATATCAATCATCCCAACAACAATAACAACCGCAACAACAACAACAATCAGAAGCAGCTATGCCAAAGGTGTGAAAAGTATCACTCGGGGTTCTGCACCAAATTTTGCAACAAGTGTAAAAGAAATGGTCATAGCGCGGCGAAGTGTGAGGTCTACGGACCAGGGGTTAACAGAACGAAAGGAACAAATGGTGTCGGAACGAGTAATGGCGGAGCAAGTAGTGTCGGAGCAAGTTATGCCAATGTAGTTTGTTATAAATGTGGAAAACCGGACCACATTATTAGAAATTGCCCAAACCAGGAGAACACGAATGGACAAGGCCGCGGAAGAGTTTTCAATATTAATGCGGCAGAGGCACAGGAAGACCCGGAGCTTGTTACGGGTACGTTTCTTATTGACAATAAATCTGCTTACATTTTATTTGATTCGGGTGCGGATAGAAGCTATATGAGTAGAGATTTTTGTGCTAAATTAAGTTGTCCATTGACGCCGTTGGATAGTAAATTTTTACTCGAATTAGCAAACGGTAAATTAATTTCAGCAGATAATATATGCCGGAATCGAGAAATTAAACTGGGTAGCGAAATATTTAAGATTGATTTGATACCAGTAGAGTTAGGGAGTTTTGATGTAATAGTTGGCATGGACTGGCTGAAGAAGGTGAAAGCAGAGATCGTATGTTATAAAAATGCAATTCGCATTGTACGAGAAGAAGGAGAACCCTTAATGGTGCACGGAGAAAAGGGCAACATGAAGCTACACCTTATTAGTAATTTGAAGGCACAAAAACTAATAAGAAAAGGTTTCTATGCTGTTCTAGCACACGTTGAGAAAGTACAAACCGAAGAAAAGAGCATCAATGATGTTCACATCGCAAAAGAATTTCTCGATGTATTTCCGAAAAATTACTGGGACTACCTCCACATCGATCTGTTGAATTTCAAATAGATCTTGTACCAGGAGCTGCACCAATAGCTCGTGCTCCTTATAGACTCGCACCCAGCGAGATGAAAGAACTGCAGAGCCAACTGCAAGAACTATTAGAACATGGTTTCATTCGACCAAGCACATCACCGTGGGGAGCTCCTGTTTGTTTGTCAAGAAGAAAGATGGTACATTCAGGTTGTGTATCGACTACCGAGAGTTGAACAAACTTACCATCAAGAACCGCTACCCACTACCGAGAATCGATGACTTATTTGATCAACTACAAGGCTCGTCTGTTTATTCAAAGATTGACTTACATTCCGGGTATCATCAAATGCGGGTGAAAGAAGATGATATTCCAAAGACTGCTTTCAGAACACGTTACGGTCATTACGAGTTTATGGTCATGCCGTTTGGTTTAACTAATGCACCAGCTGTGTTCATGGACCTTATGAACCGAGTGTGTGGACCATACCTTGACAAGTTTGTCATTGTTTTCATTGATGACATACTTATTTACTCAAAGAATGACCAAGAACACGGTGAACATTTGAGAAAGGTGTTAGAAGTATTGAGGAAGGAAGAATTATACGCTAAGTTTTCAAAGTGTGCATTTTGGTTGGAAGAAGTTCAATTCCTCGGTCACATAGTGAACAAAGAAGGTATTAAGGTGGATCCGGCAAAGATAGAAACTGTTGAAAAGTGGGAAACCCCAAAAACTCCGAAGCATATACGTCAATTTTTAGGATTGGCTGGTTACTACAGAAGATTCATCCAAGATTTCTCCAAAATAGCAAAACCCTTGACTGCATTAACGCATAAAGGGAAGAAATTTGAATGGAAGGATGAACAAGAGAAGGCGTTTCAATTATTGAAGAAAAAGCTAACTACGACACCTATATTGTCATTGCCGGAAGGGAATGATGATTTTGTGATTTATTGTGACGCATCAAAGCAAGGTCTCGGTTGTGTATTAATGCAACGGACGAAGGTGATTGCTTATGCGTCTAGACAATTGAAGATTCACAAACAAAATTATACGACGCATGATTTGGAATTAGGCGCGGTTGTTTTTGCATTAAAGACTTGGAGGCACTACTTATATGGGGTCAAAAGTATTATATATACCGACCACAAAAGTCTTCAACACATATTTAATCAGAAACAACTGAATATGAGGCAGCGTAGGTGGATTGAATTGTTGAATGATTACGACTTTGAGATTCGTTACCACCCGGGGAAGGCAAATGTGGTAGCCGATGCCTTGAGCAGGAAGGACAGAGAACCCATTCGAGTAAAATCTATGAATATAAAGATTCACACTAACCTTACTACTCAAATAAAGGAGGCGCAACAAGGAGTTTTAAAAGAGGGAAATTTAAAGGATGAAATACCCAAAGGATCGGAGAAGCATCTTAATATTCGGGAAGACGGAACCCAGTATAGGGCTGAAAGAATTTGGGTACCAAAATTTGGAGATATGAGAGAAATGGTACTTAGAGAAGCTCATAAAACCAGATACTCAATACATCCTGGAACGGGGAAGATGTACAAGGATCTTAAGAAACATTTTTGGTGGCCGGGTATGAAAGCCGATGTTGCTAAATACGTAGGAGAATGTTTGACGTGTTCTAAGGTCAAAGCTGGGCATCAGAAACCATCAGGTCTACTTCAACAACCCGAAATCCCAGAATGGAAATGGGAAAATATTACCATGGATTTCATCACTAAATTGCCAAGGACTGCAAGTGGTTTTGATACTATTTGGGTAATAGTTGATCGTCTCACCAAATCAGCACACTTCCTGCCAATAAGAGAAGATGACAAGATGGAGAAGTTAGCACGACTGTATTTGAAGGAAGTCGTCTCCAGACATGGAATACCAATCTCTATTATCTCTGATAGGGATGGCAGATTTATTTCAAGATTCTGGCAGACATTACAGCAAGCATTAAGAACTCGCCTAGACATGAGTACTTCCTATCATCCAAAAACTGATGGACAGAGCGAAAGGACGATACAAACTCTTGAAGACATGCTACGAGCATGTGTTATTGATTTCGAAAACAGTTGGGATCGACATCTACCGTTAGCAGAATTTTCCTACAACAACAGCTACCATTCAAGCATTGAGATGGCGCCGTTTGAAGCACTTTATGGTAGAAAGTGCAGGTCTCCGATTTGTTGGAGTGAAGTAGGGGATAGACAGATTACGGGTCCGGAGATAATACAAGAAACTACCGAGAAAATCATCCAAATTCAACAAAGATTGAAAACCGCCCAGAGTCGACAAAAGAGCTACGCGGACAGTAAAAGAAAAGATATAGAGTTTGAAATTAGAGAGATGGTCATGCTTAAAGTTGCACCTTGGAAAGGCGTTGTTCGATTTGGTAAACGAGGGAAATTAAATCCAAGGTATATTGGACCATTCAAGATTATTGATCGTGTCGGACCAGTAGCATACCGACTTGAGTTACCTCAACAACTCGCGGCTGTACATAACACTTTCCACGTCTCGAATTTGAAGAAATGTTTTGCTAAAGAAGATCTCACTATTCCGTTAGATGAAATCCAAATCAACGAAAAACTTCAATTCATCGAAGAACCCGTCGAAATAATGGATCGTGAGTTAATATGGAACGTTAGACGTCAAATCCTCGCAACGAAATCAATTAATATGGAACGTTTTTAATCAATAAGTGTAGTGACCCGAACTTTTCCATATTTATATATATTAATTGAGATTGATATTTACATGATTAAATATTTCCAACATGTTAAGCAATCAAACTTGTTAGACTTGATTAATTGAAATATGTTTCATATAGACAATTGACCACCCAAGTTGACCGGTGATTCACGAACGTTAAAACTTGTAAAAACTATATGATGACGTATATATGGATATATATATATATAGTTAACATGATACTATGATAAGTAAACATATCATTAAGTATATTAACAATGAACTACATATGTAAAAAATAAGACTACTAACTTAATGATTTTTAAACGAGACATATATGTAACGATTATCGTTGTAAAGACATTTAATGTATATATATCATATTAAGAGATATTCATACATGATAATATCATGATAATATAATAATTTAAAATCTCATTTGATATTATAAACATTGGGTTAACAACATTTAACAAGATCGTTAACCTAAAGGTTTCAAAACAACACTTACATGTAACGACTAACGATGACTTAACGACTCAGTTAAAATGTATATACATGTAGTGTTTTAATATGTATTTATACACTTTTGAAAGACTTCAATACACTTATTAAAATACTTCTACTTAACAAAAATGCTTACAATTACATCCTCGTTCTGTTTCATCAATAATTCTACTCGTATGCACCCGTATTCGTACTCGTACAATACACCGCTTTTAGATGTATGTACTATTGGTATATACACTCCAATGATCAGCTCTTAGCAGCCCATGTGAGTCACCTAACACATGTGGGAACCATCATTTGGCAACTAGCATGAAATATCTCATAAAATTACAAAAATATGAGTAATCATTCATGACTTATTTACATGAAAACAAAATTACATATCCTTTATATCTAATCCATACACCAACGACCAAAAACACCTACAAACACTTTCATTCTTCAATTTTATTCATCTAATTGATCTCTCTCAAGTTCTATCTTCAAGTTCTAAGTGTTCTTCATATATTCTACAAGTTCTAGTTACATAAAATCAAGAATACTTTCAAGTTTGCTAGCTCACTTTCAATCTTGTAAGGTGATCATCCAACCTCAAGAAATCTTTGTTTCTTACAGTAGGTTATCATTCTAATATAAGGTAATAATCATATTCAAATTTTGGTTCAATTTCTATAACTATAACAATCTTATTTCAAGTGATGATCTTACTTGAACTTGTTTTCGTGTCATGATTCTGCTTCAAGAACTTCGAGCCATCCAAGGATCCGTTGAAGCTAGATCCATTTTTCTCTTTTACAGTAGGTTTATCCAAGGAAATTAAGGTAGTAATGATGTTCATAACATCATTCGATTCATACATATAAAGCTATCTTATTCGAAGGTTTAAACTTGTAATCACTAGAACATAGTTTAGTTAATTCTAAACTTGTTCGCAAACAAAAGTTAATCCTTCTAACTTGACTTTTAAAATCAACTAAACACATGTTCTATATCTATATGATATGCTAACTTAATGATTTAAAACCTGGAAACACGAAAAACACCATAAAATCGGATTTACGCCGTTGTAGTAACACCGCGGGCTGTTTTGGGTTAGTTAATTAAAAACTATGATAAACTTTGATTTAAAAGTTGTTATTCTGAGAAAATGATTTTTATTATGAACATGAAACTATATCCAAAAAATTATGGTTAAACTCAAAGTGGAAGTATGTTTTCTAAAATGGTCATCTAGACGTCGTTCTTTCGACTGAAATGACTACCTTTACAAAAATGACTTGTAACTTATTTTTCCGACTATAAACCTATACTTTTTATGTTTAGGTTCATAAAATAGAGTTCAATATGAAACCATAGCAATTTGATTCACTCAAAACGGATTTAAAATGAAGAAGTTATGGGTAAAACAAGATTGGATAATTTTTCTCATTTTAGCTACGTGAAAATTGGTAACAAATCTATTCCAACCATAACTTAATCAACTTGTATTGTATATTATGTAATCTTGAGATACCATAGACACGTATACAATGTTTCGACCTATCATGTCGACACATCTATATATATTTCGGAACAACCATAGACACTCTATATGTGAATGTTGGAGTTAGCTATACAGGGTTGAGGTTGATTCCAAAATATATATAGTTTGAGTTGTGATCAATACTGAGATACGTATACACTGGGTCGTGGATTGATTCAAGATAATATTTATCGATTTATTTCTGTACATCTAACTGTGGACAACTAGTTGTAGGTTACTAACGAGGACAGCTGACTTAATAAACTTAAAACATCAAAATATATTAAAAGTGTTGTAAATATATTTTGAACATACTTTGATATATATGTATATATTGTTATAGGTTCGTGAATCAACCAGTGGCCAAGTCTTACTTCCCGACGAAGTAAAAATCTGTGAAAGTGAGTTATAGTCCGACTTTTAAAATCTAATATTTTTGGGATGAGAATACATGCAGGTTTTATAAATGATTTACAAAATAGACACAAGTACGTGAAACTACATTCTATGGTTGAATTATCGAAATCGAATACGCCCCTTTTTATTAAGTCTGGTAATCTAAGAATTAGGGAACAGACATCCTAATTGACGCGAATCCTAAAGATAGATCTATTGGGCTTAACAAGCCCCATCCAAAGTACCGGATGCTTTAGTACTTTGAAATTTATATCATATCCGAAGGGTGTCCCGGAATGATGGGGATATTCTTATATATGCATCTTGTTAATGTCGGTTACCAGGTGTTCACCATATGAATGATTTTTATCTCTATGTATGGGATGTGTATTGAAATATGAAATCTTGTGGTCTATTATTATGATTTGATATATATAGGTTAAACCTATAACTCACCAACATTTTTGTTGACGTTTTAAGCATGTTTATTCTCAGGTGATTATTAAGAGCTTCCGCTGTCGCATACTTAAATAAGGACGAGATTTGGAGTCCACGCTTGTATGATATTGTGTAAAAACTGCATTTAAGAAACTTATTTTGTTGTAACATATTTGTATTGTAAACCATTATGTAATGGTCGTGTGTAAACAGGATATTTTAGATTATCATTATTTGATAATCTACGTAAAGCTTTTTAAACCTTTATTGATGAAATAAAGGTTATGGTTTGTTTTAAAATGAATGCAGTCTTTGAAAAACGTCTCATATAGAGGTCAAAACCTCGCAACGAAATCAATTAATATTTAACATTTTTAATCAATAAGAACGGGACATTTCAATAAGAACGGGACATTTCAGTTGGTATCCGAGCGTTGGTCTTAGAGAACCAGAAAATTTGCATTAGTGTGTCTTATCGAGTTTGTTAGGATGCATTAGTGAGTCTGGACTTCGACCGTGTTTTCTTTAAAAATGATTGCTTAACATTTTTGTTGGAAACTATATATTATTAACATGTATATATTATGTGATATATTAATCTCTTAACATGTTTGATATTGTGTGATAGATGTCTACCTCTAGCACAAATCCCATTGACTCACCTAATAATAACGAAGAGTCGAATATATATTGGACTGATTCAAAGTTCCCGAAGAGGAACCGGAAGAAGAATCAGAACCGGAAGAAGAATCAGAACCGGAAGAGGAGGAACCGGAGGAGGAAATAGAACCGGTGGGGGAAATAATAAAACGGTTAAGTAAAAGAAAATCCTCAACTAACCGACCAAGGTTAATTATGGTCAATGGTGTTTCCGCCAAGGAAGCAAAATATTGGGAGGATTACCAATTCTCCGATGAATCGGATTCCGATGAGAATTCCGATGATGTTATAGAAATTACCCCAAATGAATTTAAAAAGGCAAAAGAAAATAATAAGGGAAAGGGCATAAAAATAGAGAAATCTAATTCCAACTCCGATGAACTTTATATGTATCGTCAACCCCCGAAGTCCTTAAGTTGTAACAATGACCCGGGAACCTCTAAACCACCAGGTTTTTCTAAACCGTTGTGGAAAACGACAGCTAGTATTAGGGGAACATCATATATCCCTAGAAACTTGGCAAAACGAACCAAAACCGAAGAAGAAGAAATGAGCGAGTCGGAATAAGATAGTTGTATTCGTATGGTGTAATATATGTAATATAGTGTGCTTATGCTTTATGATATATGTAAAAATTGCTTGTATTAATATGTATTTTTTTTATGAATCTAACTCTTGTCTATTTTACAGTATAAAAACACAAAATGGATAGACAACCCAATATTTTAAGAGACCTACCCGGAGACATGATTGATGAAATCTTGTCTAGAGTCGGTCAGAATTCCTCGGCACAACTATTTAAGGCGAGATCAGTTTGTAAGACATTCGAAGAACGTTCCAAGAATGCCTTGGTTTATAAAAGGCTTTCGTTCGAAAGATGGGGGATATCACATTGGGAAATCTATAAGTTACGATGTGTTTACTTTGACGCATATATTGCGGGGAACCCAAATGCTATTTTACGCAACGGGTTAAGAAATTATTTTGACTCAATATATCCGAATATAGGACTTCGTGATTTAGAAAAGGCGGCTAACATGCAACATAAAGAAGCATGCTATGCTTACGGGTTAGTAATGTTCGCTTCTCACCAAAGCGAGAAAAAGAACATCGGGCTACAACTATTAAACAAAACGTTCCCTCAACTGACGGAGTCGGTAATTGGGGTAAGAAATGAGGTTTTTTGGTTATTACGAGACTGTTGGTCATTACGTAACCCTCGTCCCTTTGACGACGTTACAACACGCTGTCTTATCAATGGCCATAACGGTTATGTTCCACAAGACCAAGGATGGGAAGTAGTCCTAGTAAAACCAGAATGCATGACTTGTTTCTGGACGTATGAATTACGTGTCTTTATTGCCTTTGCTGAACGACTTGTGTACTAGCTAGAATTATCTTCACAACTATCTTGTATCAAAGATATTGTGTGCTATATTTCATGCTTTATGTAAAATAAGCGGTGTTGTAAGTTTGTAAAATATTGTATAAAAGTTTGAACGCGAAATATTATTATAATTAGTTTTTCATATAGAATTGTAGTAGTTGAATTGTATATTAGCTACTAAGTATGAGCTTAACGGGTAGGTACTACCCTAATTTAAACTTATAAAACGCTAATATGAAGAAAAAGCTTTTATAAATGAGTTCATATTATGCTACGAAATACTATTAACTACTCTTAATATTCTGTATGATTAACTTGTTTCATTTGACTATTTTGAAGGAAATGGCACCAACTACTCGACACACCTTGAATATGAGCGAATAGGAATTTCGTGCCTTTCTTGCCTCAAACATAGCCGCAGTACAGGCTGCGCTACATACCAACAATAACCTTGGATCTAGCAGTACAGGAAATCGTGTAGGATGCACCTACAAAGAATTCACTGCCTGCAAACCTTTGGAATTTGATGGAACCGAAGGACCGATCGGATTGAAACGGTGGACCGAGAAGGTCAAATCGTTGTTTGCCATAAGTAAGTGTACTGAAGAGGACAAAGTGAAGTACGCTACGCATACCTTCACAGGTTCTGCGTTAACATAGTGGAATACCTATCTAGAGCAAGTGGGACAAGATGATGCTTACGCATTACCGTGGTCAGCATTCAAGCACTTGATGAACGAGAAGTACCGTCCCAGAACCGAGGTCAATAAGCTCAAGACAGAACTTAGAGGGTTACGAACCCAAGGATTTGATATTACCACGTATGAAAGACGATTCACAAAATTGTGCCTATTGTGTCCGGGAGCGTTCGAAGATGAAGAAGAGAAGATCGACGCGTTTGTGAAAGGATTACCGGAAAGAATCCAAGAAGATATAAGTTCACACGAGCCCGCCTCCATACAACAGGCATGTAGAATGGCTCACAAACTAGTGAACTAGATTGAGGAAAGAATTAAAGAACAGACGGCTGAAGAGGCCAATGTGAAGCAAGTCAAAAGAAAGTGGGAGGAAAACGGTGATAAGAATCACCAATACAACAACAACAACAATTACAACAATAATCGCAAAAACTATCCCAACAATCGCAACATCAATCACAACTACAACAAATGGCCCAACAACAACAACAACAACAACAGCAACAACTACAACAATCATCCCAACAACAATAACAACCGCAACAACAACAACAATCAGAAACAGCTATGCCAAAGGTGTGAAAAGTATCACTCGGGGTTCTGCACCAAAATTTGCAATAAGTGTAAAAGAAATGGTCATAGCGCGGCGGAGTGTGAGGTCTACGGACCAGGGGTTAACAGAACGAAAGGAACAAATGGTGTCAAAATGAGTAATGGCAAAGCAAGTAGTGTCGGAGCAAGTTATGCCAATGTAGTTTGTTATAAATGTGGAAAACCGGGTCACATTATTAGAAATTGCCCGAATCAGGAGAACACGAATGGACAAGGCCGTGGAAGAGTTTTCAACATTAATGTGGCAGAGGCACATGAAGACCCAGAGCTTGTTACGGGTACGTTTCTTATTGACAATAAAGCTGCTTACGTTTTATTTGATTCGGGTGCGGATAGAAGCTATATGAGTAGAGATTTTTGTGCTAAATTAAGTTGTCCATTGACGCCTTTGGATAGTAAATTTTTACTCGAATTAGTAAATGGTAAATTAATTTCAGCAGATAATATATGTCAGAATCGAGAAATTAAACTGGTTAGCGAAACATTTAAGATTGACTTGATACCAGTAGAGTTAGGGAGTTTTGATGTGATAATCGGTATGGACTGGTTGAAAGAAGTGAAAGCAGAGATCGTTTGTTACAAAAATGCAATTCGCATTATACGAGAAAAAGGAAAACCCTTAATGGTGTACGGAGAAAAGGGCAACACGAAGCTACATCTTATTAGTAATTTGAAGGCACAAAAACTAATAAGAAAAGGTTGCTATGCTGTTCTAGCACACGTCGAGAAAGTACAAACTGAAGAAAAGAGCATCAATGATGTCTCGTCGCAAAAGAATTTCCCGATGTATTTCCGAAAGAATTACCGGGATTACCCCCACATCGATCCGTTGAATTTCAAATAGATCTTGTACCAGGAGCTGCACCAATAGCTCGTGCTCCTTACAGACTCGCACCCAGCAAGATGAAAGAACTGCAAAGCCAATTACAAGAACTTTTAGAGCGTGGTTTCATTCGACCAAGCACATCACCGTGGGGAGCTCCTGTTTTGTTTGTCAAGAAGAAAGATGGTACATTCAGGTTGTGTATCGACTACCGAGAGTTGAACAAACTTACCATCAAGAACCGCTACCCACTACCGAGAATCGATGACTTATTTGATCAACTACAAGGCTCGTCTGTTTATTCAAAGATTGACTTACGTTCCGGGTATCATCAAATGCGGGTGAAAGAAGTTGATATTCCAAAGACTGCTTTCAGAACACGTTACGGTCATTACGAGTTTATGGTCATGCCGTTTGGTTTAACTAATGCACCAGCTGTGTTCATGGACCTTATGAACCGAGTATGTGGACCATACCTTGACAAGTTTCTCATTGTTTTCATTGATGACATACTTATTTACTCAAAGAATGACCAAGAACACGGTGAACATTTGAGAAAGGTGTTAGAAGTATTGAGGAAGGAAGAATTGTACGCTAAATTTTCAAAGTGTGCATTTTGGTTGGAAGAAGTTCAATTCCTCGGTCACAAAGTGAACAAAAAAGGTATGAAGGTGGATCCGGCAAAGATAGAAACTGTTGAAAAGTGAGAAACCCCGAAAATTCCGAAACACATACGCCAGTTTTTAGGACTAGCTGGTTACTACAGAAGGTTCATCCAAGACTTTTCCAGAATAGCAAAACCCTTGACTACATTAACGCATAAAGGGAAGAAATTTGAATGGAAGGATGAACAAGAGAAGGCGTTTCAATTATTGAAGAAAAAGTTAACTACGGCACCTATATTGTCATTGCCTGAAGGGAATGATGATTTTGTGATTTATTGTGACGCATCAAAGAAAGGTCTCGGTTGTGTATTAATGCAACGGACGAAGGTGATTGCCTATGCGTCTAGACAATTGAAGATTCATGAGCAAAATTATACGACACATGATTTGGAATTAGGCGCGGTTGTTTTTGCATTAAAGACTTGGAGGCACTACTTATATGGGGTCAAAAGTATTAATATACCGACCACAAAAGTCTTCAACACATATTTAATCAGAAACAACTGAATATGAGGCAGCGTAGGTGGATTGAATTGTTGAATGATTACGACTTTAAGATTCGTTATCACCCAGGGAAGGCAAATGTGGTAGCCGACGCCTTGAGCAGGAAGGACAGAGAACCCATTCGAGTAAAATCTATGAATATAATGATTCACAATAACCTTACTACTCAAATAAAGGAGGCGCAACAAGGAGTTTTAAAAGAGGGAAATTTAAAGGATGAAATACCCAAAGGATCGGAGAAGCATCTTAATATTTGGGAAGACGGAACCCGGTATAGGGCTGAAAGGATTTGGGTACCAAAATTTGGAGATATGAGAGAAATGGTACTTAGAGAAGCTCATAAAACCAGATACTCAATACATCCTGGAACGGGGAAGATGTACAAGGATCTCAAGAAACATTTTTGGTGGCCGGGTATGAAAGCCGATGTTGCTAAATACGTAGGAGAATGTTTGACGTGTTCTAAGGTCAAAGCTGAGCATCAGAAACCATCAGGTCTACTTCAACAACCCGAAATCCTGGAATGGAAATGGGAAAATATTACCATGGATTTCATCACTAAATTGCCAAGGACTGCAAGTGGTTTTGATACTATTTGGGTAATAGTTGATCGTCTCACCAAATCAGCACACTTCCTGCTAATAAGAGAAGATGACAAGATGGAGAAGTTAGCACGACTGTATTTGAAGGAAATCGTCTCCAGACATGGAATACCAATCTCTATTATCTCTGATAGGGATGGCAGATTTATTTCATGATTCTGGCAGACATTACAGCAAGCATTGGGAACTCGTCTAGACATGAGTACTGCCTATCATCCACAAACTGATGGGCAGAGTGAAAGGATGATACAAACGCTTGAAGACATGCTACGAGCATGTGTTATTGATTTCGGAAACAGTTGGGATCGACATCTACCGTTAGCAGAATTTTTCTACAACAATAGCTACCATTCAAGCATTGAGATGGCTCCGTTTGAAGCACTTTATGGTAGAAAGTGCAGGTCTCCGATTTGTTGGAGTGAAGTGGGGGATAGATAGATTACGGGTCCGGAGATAATACAAGAAACTACTGAGAAGATCATCCAAATTCAACAACGGTTGAAAACCGCCCAAAGTCGACAAAAGAGCTACGCTGACATTAAAAGAAAAGACATAGAATTTGAAATTGGAGAGATGGTCATGCTTAAATTTGCACCTTGGAAAGGCGTTGTTCGATTTGGTAAACGAGGGAAATTAAATCCAAGGTATATTGGACCATTCAAGATTATTGATCGTGTCAGACCAGTAGCTTACCGACTTGAGTTACCTCAACAACTCGCGGCTGCACATAACACTTTCCACGTCTCGAATTTGAAGAAATTTTTTGCTCAAAAAGATCTCACTATTCCGCTAGATGAAATCCAAATCAACGAAAAACTTCAATTCATCGAAGAACCCGTCGAAATAATGGATCGTGAGGTTAAAAGACTTAAGAAAAACAAGATACCAATTGTTAAGGTTCGATGGAATGCTCGTAGAGGACCCGAGTTCACCTGGGAGCGTGAAGATCAGATGAAGAAGAAATACCCGCATCTATTTCCAGAAGATTGTCAACACCTTCAACAGCTTAAAATTTCGGGACGAAATTTATTTAACGGGTAGGTACTGTAGTGACCCGAACTTTTCCATGTTTATATATATTAATTGAGATTGATATTTACATGATTAAATATTTCCAATATGTTAAGCAATCAAACTTGTTAAGACTTGATTAATTGAAATATGTTTCATATAGACAATTGAGCACCCAAGTTGACCGGTGATTCACGAACGTTAAAACTTGTAAAAACTATATGATGACATATATATGGATATATATATATATATATATATATATATATATAGTTAACATGATACTATGATAAGTAAACATATCATTAAGTATATTAACAATGAACTACATATGTAAAAACAAGACTACTAACTTAATGATTTTTAAACGAGACATATATGTAACGATTATCGTTGTAAAGACATTTAATGTATATATATCATATTAAGAGATATTCATACATGATAATATCATGATAATATAATAATTTAAAATCTCATTTGATATTATAAACATTGGGTTAACAACATTTAACAAGATCGTTAACCTAAAGGTTTCAAAACAACACTTACATGTAACGACTAACGATGACTTAACGACTCAGTTAAAATGTATATACATGTAGTGTTTTAATATGTATTTATACACTTTTGAAAGACTTCAATACACTTATCAAAATACTTCTACTTAACAAAAATGCTTACAATTACATCCTCGTTCAGTTTCATCAACAATTCTACTCGTATGCACCCGTATTCGTACTCGTACAATACACAGCTTTTAGATGTATGTACTATTGGTATATACACTCCAATGATCAGCTCTTAGCAGCCCATGTGAGTCACCTAACATATTTGGGAACCATCATTTGGCAACTAGCATGAAATATCTCATAAAATTACAAAAATATGAGTAATCATTCATGACTTATTTACATGAAAACAAAATTACATATCCTTTATATCTAATCCATACACCAACGACCAAAAACACATAAAAACGCTTTCATTCTTCAATTTTCTTCATCTAATTGATCTCTCTCAAGGTCTATCTTCAATTTCTAAGTGTTCTTCATAAATTCCAAAAGTTCTAGTTTCAAAAAATCAAGAATACTTCCAAGATTGCAAGTTTACTTCCAAGTTTTCTAAATCCATTCCAAGTAATCATCCAAGATCAAGAAACCTTTGTTACTTACAGTAGGTTATCTTTCTAAAACAAGGTAATAATCATATTCAAACTTTAATTCAATTTCTATAACTATAACAATCTTATTTCGAGTGGAAATCTTACTTGAAATTGTTTTCGTGTCATGATTCTGCTTCAAGAACTTCGAGCCATCCAAGGATCCGTTGAAGCTAGATCCTTTTTTCTCTTTTCCAGTAGGTTTATCCAAGGAACTTAAGGTAGTAATGATGTTCATAACATCATTCGATTCATACATAAAAAGCTATCATATTCGAAGTGGTAAACTAGTAATCACTAGAACATAGTTTAGTTAATTCTAAACTTGTTCGCAAATAAAGTTAATCCTTCTAACTACACTTTTAAAATCAACTATACACATGATCAATATCTATATGATATGCTAACTTAATAATTTAAAACCCGGAAACACGATAAACACCATAAAACCGGATTTACGCCGTCGTAGTTACAACCGGGGGCTGTTTTGGTTTTATATAATTAAAATTATGAAAAACTTTGATTTAAAAGCTATACTTCTGGGAAAATGATTTTTCTTATGAACATGAAACCATATCCAAAAATCATGGTTAAACCCAAAGTGAAAGTATGTTTTTCAAAACAGTCATCAAGATGTCGTTCTTTCGACGGAAATGACTACCTCTTTCAAAAATGACTTGTAACTTGTATTTCCGACTATAAACCTATACCTTTTCTGTTTAGTTTCATAAAGTAAAGTTCAAAAAGAAACCATGGTCGCTTAAATCACTCAAAACGAATTAGAAACGAATAAATGGCGAGCAAAACAAAATTGGTAAAAACTACTCATTTTAGCTACATGAAAATTGGTAACAAATCTATTCCAACCATAACTTAATCAACTTGTATTGTATATTATGTAATCTTGAGATACCATAGACACGTATACAATGTTTCGACCTATCATGTCGACACATCTATATATATTTCGGAACAACCATAGACACTCTATATGTGAATGTTGGAGTTAGCTATACAGGGTTGAGGTTGATTCCAAAATATATCTAGTTTGAGTTGTGATCAATACTAAGATACGTATACACTGGGTCGTGGATTGATTCAAGATAATATTTATCGATTTATTTCTGTACATCTAACTGTGGACAACTAGTTGTAGGTTACTAACGAGGACAGCTGACTTAATAAACTTAAAACATCAAAATATATTAAAAGTGTTGTAAATATATTTTGAACATACTTTGATATATATGTATATATTGTTATAGGTTCGTGAATCAACCAGTGGCCAAGTCTTACTTTCCGACGAAGTAAAAATCTGTGAAAGTGAGTTATAGTCCCACTTTTAAAATCTAATATTTTTGGGATGAGAATACATGCAGGTTTTATAAATGATTTACAAAATAAACACAAGTATGTGAAACTACATTCTATGGTTGAATTATCAAAATCGAATATGCCCCTTTTTATTAAGTCTGGTAATCTAAGAATTAGGGAACAGACACCCTAATTGACGCGAATCCTAAAGATAGATATATTGGGCCTAACAAACCCCATCCAAAGTACCGGATGCTTTAGTACTTCAAAATTTATATCATATCCGAAGGGTGTCCCGGAATGATGGGGATATTCTTATATATGCATCTTGTTAATGTCGGTTACCAGGTGTTCACCATATGAATGATTTTTATCTCTATGTATGGGATGTATATTGAAATATGAAATCTTGTGGTCTATTGTTACGATTTGATATATATAGGTTAAACCTATAACTCACCAACATTTTTGTTGACGTTTAAAACATGTTTATTCTCAGGTGAATACTAAGAGCTTCCGCTGTTGCATACTAAAATAAGGACAAGATTTGGAGTCCATGTTTGTATGATATTGTGTAAAAACTGCATTCAAGAAACTGATTTCGATGTAACATATTTGTATTGTAAACCATTATGTAATGGTCGTGTGTAAACAGGATATTTTAGATTATCATTATTTGATAATCTACGTAAAGCTTTTTAAACCTTTATTTATGAAATAAAGGTTATGGTTTGTTTTAAAAATGAATGCAGTCTTTGAAAAACGTCTCATATAGAGGTCAAAACCTCGCAACGAAATCAATTAATATGGAACGTTTTTAATCAATAAGAACGGGACATTTCATTGTATATATATTTTCATACAATTAATTTAAAGAGTTTTTGAACAATATATATGTTACTATTTAAACGACGTAATTAACTTATGTTAAAATGTATTTACATATAATGTATTACGAGTGTAAATACATCCTTACAAGTATTGAATACACTTTATAATATACCAATACATATAAAGGATAGCTATACTCATATTTCTGTTCAATTTTCTCAAGAATTCTACTCGCATTCATAAGGTATTTTTACCCATATTATACACAGCTTCTAGAAGTATTTACTATTGGTATATACCAATAGAAATCTGCAATTATTTGTGTAATATGTCATCCATGACCTAATCAATTTAATATGTCATCCATGACTTAATACATTTTAACTTATCTTAGATATTTTCATTAAAAGCCAAATTTTCAAGCCTATAAATAAGCACCATTTCTAACTCATTTTTACACATTCATTTTCCAAATTTTACTTCCAATTTTCACACACACTTGCAAGAACTCTCTCAAGTTTTGTTCTACTACTTCTTTCTAGCAACTTTACATTCTAAACTTGAGGTAAAAACTCTACTTCAACTCTTGTTCAATTCATATGTTTATAGCTATCTATATAAGAGTTTATAAACTAGAACATAGTTTAGTTGATTCTAAACTTGTTTAAAAAACTAATCTAATCTTTCTAACTTAACTCTAATAACACTTATTTATATGTATTATGATGTTATATTAAGTTAATATAAGAACTTATAACTTGTACATATGAAGAACACCTTGAAACTTAACATATATCCTTTAATCTCCATTCAGTAAAAAATGGGCTGTTTTGGGTTGGGAATTAAAAACCTATCTTAGACTTTGAGTTCGAGGCTAAGACTTTGGAAATATGTTAATATATGTCAATAAGACTTCCAGCATTTTTTTTCATGATCTTAGACAAAGTGAAAGTATTTTATCAAAAATCATATATTGGGTGGATGCCGGGATTTTTCCAAATCTGTCCACCGACACAAAAAGAGGGTAAAGCTCTAAAAATTACTACTTTGGATGAACTTTTCGAATTGTTTTTGAAAATTTACTTCTTAAGGAATCCATAGCAATTTGATTCACTTTAAATGGAGTTGTAATGAATATTTGGCGAGTAAAACAAAATCTGCTAAAATTAACGTGGTATGGACGAAATTTATATCAGAAAAAGTATATTAACCATATCCTAGTTAACTATTCCTATATCCTATATATATTTGGACATGTTATCATTAGTATAACAAAATATTATAATCTTGATTAATTTCGAGATTGTATATATATAATAATCTTGGTACGTTCCATGACAATACGTGCACAATACGTTTTGATAAATCCTAAGACAATACGTACACAATACGTCTTAGTTAATTCTAAGACAATACGTATACAATACGTCTCTGGATTGATGCAAGACAATACGTACACAATACGCCGTGGGGTAATTCTAAGATTATATATATATATATATATATATATATATATATATATATATATATATATATATATATATATATATATACCGATTATTAGACACTAAACTTGACAACTTAAATAATCACATGTGATTGAAAATATAAACTTAAATAATCACATGTGATTGAAAATATAAATAATCACATGTGATTGAAAATATAAACTTAAACAATCACATGTGATTGAAGATATGATATGAACTTGCTATATTAATTTTGTTCACATGTATTATTATCTGAATCGTTATTATTATTATAGGTTCGTGAATTCAAGTACGACGGCCATATTTTTAATAAGTTAAAAACTTATTATTAATATACTTTTACTACCGTGAGTATATAGTCCCATTTTTAAACTCTACAAATATTTTGGGATGAGAATACATGCATTTTATGTTTTACGCCATGGACACAAGTACTTAAAATATATTCTACGTTGAGTTGTACCACCTTGCATATCTTCCCTAATAGCTTGGTAACTAATATTTACATGTTGTAAGAACATGTAAGCGCGAATCCTATTGATAGATCTATCGGGTTTGACAACCCCAACCGGGCTAGTCGCTCTAGTATCGTAAACGGTGGCATATTACTTCATTTTTACTACACTTGGTACAGTGTAGGGAGATTTCATAATAAAGGGAATATGCCATATTAATGGTTAAGTATGGTTACCGAAGCGCTCAACAACTTATAGAATACTTTTATACACTTGCGAGTGTACATATATTTATAACTATGAAAATCTTGTGGTCTATATTTATATCGATGCTAAACCTATATATCTCACCAACCTTTGTGTTGACTGTTTAAGCATGTTTATTCTCAGGTCCTTAAGAAAGTCTTCCGATGTTGCATTATCTGAGCAAGCTGTGCATGGAGTATCATGCTTTTGTTTAAATGAAGTGTTGCATTCAATAAAACCTTTGTCATGTATTATATTCGATTGTTATGTCAAGTGTGTAGTATTTGGAAATCGATGTATCATGGACATTATTTCTTAAATAATCGCCCACTTGTTTAAAACATGCATTATGTATAATAATGGTGTGCTTTTTATGAAATGAATGCAATATTTTTCTAAAACGTATCATATAGAGGTCAAATACCTCGCTATGGGACCAATGAATAACGTACTGTGTTTATAGTAATATGGACGGGTCGTTTCACAAATCCTTAACACCTCAACCATAATTCCATCACAAAAACATATCAATCTCCATAAAAACATCAAAAACCTATCCTGCTGTTGCACTATCACACTTGAATCATAAATACCATAAACAAAATACCATGAAATGCAGCAAACCATACTTTGATTGATATAAAACCAGAGTAAGCATAATAAAATGGGCTACAAACTTTACAATACCACATATACACTTAATCATCAAGGAGTACTTAAAATCTTAATTATCCTGTAACATTGACCAAAAGTCCAATCTGGTCAACATTTGTAGATTTAATGATCCTTTGACCAAACTGCAATATGCATATCATCACATATCATAAAACAAACTTAGTAATCCATTCAAACAACCAAAAAACCCTTTGACTTTTTAAGTCCAACATGGTCAACCATCACTCTAAACCCTAAAAATAACACATCTGTTTCAAGCCTAAAACCCTAAACTTCTTATAATCATAACAAACCACCCTTGAATCATCATCATCTCATAAAATCATCATCCCTGCAACATATAAATATCATCAGAAATACAAGTTTGACCTGAGAAAGACAAACTACTCAATCTGTAACCATCTAAGTGCAGTAGTAGGAACCTTAAACCACCAATCATCATACCTCAAACCAAGATGACCCCACCCAGTGATGAACTAACACTGACCTCTGATGCTAGACTCTCTGGGCCCCAGAACTGATGTAGGACCTACGTATTACCATTTTTATGCTGCTAATACACATTTGTGCAGCCTGAGACCTGCATATGGATCATTAACAACACTCTGCATAAGTCTTCTGAAATTCACATATTAAGTTTCGAATAAACAATCTCTTTTCAACTGCATCTTGATCTTTAAACCAGTTCCTACTTAGCTGGAAAAAAATTGAGTTTATTTTAGATAAAATAATTACAATTCAATCAATTTCAGTATGAAATAATCATTAATAAAAAAATACTTACAAATCCTGCACTGTCAGCTTGCTGACTAAATGTCGATTCGTTGATTTCTAAAGGGGATTGATTCAAAAAAAGTTCCACATAATAAAGAATGAACAAAGCACAATCATGCAAATTAGGTTGCTGAGGTAACTGTCAAAAAATAAAGCATTTATCAATGGATGCAAATTTCAATTGGTATTCATATATTAATAAATAATTAAATAAAATATAAATAAAATTTATACCTCTGGTGAAAACACTTTCAATACTTTTAACTTCTTAGACATATCATCTTCAGAAACTAAACTATTTCTTTGCATCCATTCTTCAAGTAGAAAACTTTATTTTTCATATTCAAAAGTTAGAAAAAATAATAGAATTACTTTATCATTAAGTTTTTAAAAACTAATGTAATCAATACCTTTTAACAATTCCTCCAACTTCCAGTTGAGATCCTTTCATAGGATCCATATGCAAAATACACGGGACTTTCAACGAATCGTTCATAAATCGATCATATTTAAGTTGTGTTAGATGACAAACGACAACAATGCTCCAATGATTACTGTAACAACAAAATATTTTTCAAATTAATAACATTTTTTAAAATTAAAATAATATAAATTACTTATTTTGATATACTTACTTGAACACTACAGGAATAATGATGAAATCCTTCTCAAAAAGCTTCAGTTTTTTCGTCCAATTTTTCACACGTTTAAAACCTTCATGTACTTCAAAAAATTTTAAGATTTTTGCAGTTTTGTCCAATAAGTTTCATGAAGAAATGACTGTTAAATATGTGGAATTTTTGCACATCTTCAGCTTTTAGTTTATTCTTCAAATACCTGCAAGTAATTTTTATATAAATGGCCAATGCTAATTAGTAATAGTTTTTGAGTTCAAGATCTTGATAGACATACAAGAGATAGAAGTCAACGATTGTGTCATTTAAAGAACTTCGAGGTTTCAATAATTCGAAGTCTTGTTGTTGTATCAAAACAGATTCACATCCAAAACCAAGAGCGTTTCCTTCCAGATAATAAAATTCCTTAAAAGGAGCACCTTTGTTATGCCGCTTACTAGGTGAGAGTTGTTGATCATTTATTGTTGAGTTGCTTCTTGTTCTTTTATACAAATTGTTAATAGCTTTTGGTTTAACCTGACATACAACCTAAATGTAATTTACATAATATTATCATATAAATTTTATTCACATATTAAAAAACTTAATAAAAAAATTATTTTAAAAGAGACATTTACCTTTTCCTGCAAATCACTTGTTTTTCCTTTATATTCTTTAATTATATTATCATAGAATGCCCAATCACGATGTTTATGGTCTATTGGTTGCTGTCCAAAATGCATACGTTCAATAAATTTGTTAAGCTGCTTCCAGCGAATCAAGGTACTTGCAAAAATCACCGCCAGGACCTGTCCAGATTATTGAATTTAAATTTTTTATATATTTTTTTATAAGTGTTTTCTAAAATATTTTTTTAAATATATCTACCTTATTCAAAATATAAGAATCAATATAATCAATTACCTATACCATAATCTTGCTTATCAACCTGGTTATAAGGGTATGGGAACACCGCGGTGTATTTCTGCAAATTTCAGTCATTTTTTATATCAGTTTTAGCATTCCAAATTAATAATGAAATAATAAATAATTACATAACAAACACAACTTACTGGATTCAGTATTGCCTTTTTTGGAGAGTCATCAATTAGAACTGTGTTGGTTTCATTATACTCCCTTATTTTCCATGGAAGTTTGTTATCATGATTATCCCACAACAAATGAAGCGGTTTGAACAACAAATACCTTTTGTCTTTGTCTGGGTGGTTTTCGTTTGATTTTTTAAAACATTTTGTTTGATCCTGCAAAATGAAACATTCTCATAGTATGAAGTCTCTATAAAGTTAACTTTTTATACATAATTAGGGATGGCACCCGCGGGTAACGGGCACGAGTTCTATATACCCGCGACCCGTTCGTCTGGTTTATTTTTTGCACGTTGAAACCCGTTACCCGCCCAAGGGTAAAAACATTTCGCCCATGCCTGTGACCCGCGGGTACCCGTGACCCGCGGGTACCCATGACCCGCGGGAACCCGCGGGTAATAATAATATAGAATTTTTTATTAGAAAATCCAAATAATTTTATTAATTATAAAATCATATGTACAAACTATATGTATAACGACGTTAAAAATAAGTTTTTTAGATGTATATAATATTATATTTTTAATCATTATTTAAATACTAGTAAAATAGCTTTTAAATTTAATAATTGTAATTATTTATTCATGGGTAAATTAAGAAAAGTCTGACGTATTCACGGGACGGGTTTTACCCGCAACGGGTAGTACATACCCGCAACCCGCCCGCGACCCGTTGGCGGGTATAAATTTTTACCCGTACCCGTGCCCGCGGGTAAGATTTAATAATTTTACCCGCCCATCGCGGATCGGGTACCCGCGGGTCACGGATTTTTTCTCGCCCATTGCCATCCCTATACATAATAAGCATAAAAAGAGAATGTAAAACAGTATTTAGAACATCATGTCCTACATTCTAAAAATCTGATCATTAAACTTTTTAAACAGGATGTATATACTTACCCAACAGAATATGAATCGATTTTCATTGTATTTCATTAGATATCCAACCATAGGTTCCATATTATGCCTGTATATAAATCACATTAAAAAATTTGTAAGTTTTTTTAATTTACATAACTTAACATATAACTATATTATATATCATATGATTACCCTTCTCGTGATGTCCAAATCCCCACATTGAACTTGCTGAAGCAGAAATTCAAAAACTCATCGCAGTATGGTCTTTTAAACACTGAAATGTTATTTAAATTAAATTGAGAAGTGACAATAATTTTTTTTAACATAAATAATATAATAAATAGATTTTGTAAGACTTACCAGAGTGGTTGCCGGTTCTGTAATATTCATTTTTAAGGCTATTTTTGCAAAATGTAATTTTGGCAAGCAATCAGTTTATATCTAATACAATGAGCTTCTTCATAGGATCATACTTTGTAGCATCAACACACTCATCAATTGTCTTTATTTTATTCGCATTCTGCAGATTGTCTTTTAAATTCAAAATATCAACCTGAACATCTAATACCTTATTATGTACATCATTGATCATTTCCATCTTGGACTCCAAAACTCCAACTTTTTGTTCAACTCCAGAAACAGATGTTCTCAAAACATTCTCATACACAGTGTTCTTTTCCTCAATTTCATCAACTCTTCCCTTTAAATTTCTAACCTCATCGGTAGCGTCTTTTATATCACTTTTCACAGTCTTTACGTCGTTAATGAGCATCTCTACTTTCTTCTCCAAATTACTGATTACAGTCATAACATTAGGTTTTTTCTTTTTTGTTGAATTTTGTTTTATTTGATCTTCAACAAAATCATTGACTTCATTAGGATCAGAATGATCCTCTTCATCAACAGGGATGTGAAAAAATTGTTCACTTGATTGTTTTTCAGCATTGACCGCATTAGCTTCTTCATGGTCTTCTACATTTGTCATTTCATCATTTACCACAATTATGTCTTGACTTTGATCTCTGATATCACTGATCGTCAACAACTGGACAGAAAATTTATTTTTGTTTCTTTTTAGGAATCATAGAATAAATTTTTGTACAATATAGTTTTTATAATACAGTAAATTATGAATATAAAAAATATAATAAACAGTGTTTTTTTACATACCGCTTGCGCTACTCCTTCGACTGTCTGATCTACTTCATCATCAACAACAGGTACTTTATATTTCTTTTTAAGCCATTTAGTCATATGCGACGTTAATTTAGACTCGTTGTCATCAATATCGTGAAACACTGATTTGTCCATTGAATCAATTCTCCGTGTATGTTTTGATTCAAGAAACTCCTCATACTGATTCTTACCCAACTTATATCGAAAAATCAGTGACAAAAGTCTAATGAAAGGAACTTGATAGCACTTAGTAGGTTCTTTTAGTAACCTAACAAACTCTTCAAAATAGAGTTTAGCATAGTCAATATCTAACCCATCAATAAATGGACTTAAAATTAAAATCCCAAACTGGTTTAAGATATCAGAACTTCCAGTTTTATGTGTTAAACATCTGTTAATACTTACAACCAAAAAACTCCACCTATTTGTAAAACACTTAGTGGAAATTCTACCATCTGCACGACTTGTAAATCCTACCATTGAAAAAATTCGTTCATATTCCTTCTTATTAGGAACTGCAGTAAAACTTCTACTATCAGGTTGTAGCGACCCCGACAAATCGTCAAGTGACGGCGTCATCTACATGGGTCCCATTACCTGGTCATAAGTCTTTATGACAACATTTGACCAAAATATGTCGCCTTCATTTCAACATAAAGATTGTTTCCAAAGTTTAAAAGAATTGTTCAACCAAAAGTTAAGTTACAAGGTTATAAGTACAAATGAAATCTAGGCGACACGGTTTAAAGTAAAGTCATAAGACGCTCCATGAAATGCATGTATACTCGACATCCAATGCAAGTATCAAATAATGAGCGGAAGCATGTATCACATATCGTGCAAGACCTGAGAAAAACATAGAAATCTGTCAACGAAAACGTTGGTGAAATCATAGGTTTAAGTAAGTAAGTGAGTGAAAGTAAGTAAGTCGAACCACAAGGTTTGCAAAGTTGAAATAATAGTAATACATTCTAAAAGTTAATATTCACGAGCACCCAATTATCAAAGCTTAACATTCCATCCATTGTATACCCCATCCATAGTGCTAGAACAAACACTGATTCTCGAAAATATATTTCATCCGTAGACGGTAGCGAACCGTCAAAGATGAGGGTTGTCAACCCATATGGCCATATAACATAAGTTCTCGCTTACACCCGTCAAGTGTAACTAATGATAATCGAATTGAGGCTTTTTGTTCTAAACTCGTATGTAGAATGTTTGTTTTCCCGTTCTTGTGTTCACTTAGTTCAAAAGAATCGTTTATGTTTTCTCATCCCAATTATAAGTTCAAAAAGAGTAAAAAATGGGACTATGATCTCACCTTTGATTGCAAGAGTGAAATAGTACTTCAACAAGTAAACGTGCAAAGAACAATGCTAGTCTCGACCTAAACAATTAGGTTGTATCAATAACGATAGTCACGAAGGGTCAAAGATGTTCAATTAGTCCTATGGCTCGACACGACTCGATTATGTAGCATGTGAAGAAAATTGTCAAGTTTCATGCAAGATACAAGTATAGAATCATGTTAGAAAGATTGCATAATTAATTGGTTAAGTTTGACAAAAAGTCAAACTTGGTCGGGTCAAAGTCAACGAAAAAGTCAACATGTTCGGGTCGGGTCCCGGACTATTTTTCTATGCTAATTATTCATATACAAGTATATTAGAACAAGTTTCATGTGAATCGGAGGTCGGTAGCTAGTCAAACATTTCACGTGAAATGGGACAAAGAGGTCAGAATCTGACCAGGCCAATCCGCGCGCCGCGCGGGGATGGGGCGCGCCGCGCCACCATCTGGGCAGAGAATTCTGGTCAGTTTTTCAAAGTATGCACGAACCAAAACCTTTTCCAACCCAACTCTTGACCCGCAAACACTTATAATGCCTATCATATATCGTTGGAAAGGTATTTTGACGAGGAATACAACTAAGCACTTATGGTCCAACAATAACATCATTTACAATAGCCGAAAACTCATCAAGCGAACAATAAAAGTCCATTTTCAAAGTTTCAAGTTCATCTATTGCATTTTGAGTTTCGGGAAACCAATTCACACATATAATATGCCGTTTTGAAGGTAATGAAGCATACATTACTACTAAACACTAACAATTAACATTCCATGACATTCAAGCATCCAAAAATTCATGTCAAGAACTATCAAACCCTAGTCAAACGTCTCAAAATCAATAATCATGTTTTTGAAGTTTTCTTAATCAACCTACACATCAATTTGAAGCTAATGATGCTAGTAACACATTTAATACATGAACTTTAACAATTAAACAACTTTTAATCATCCAAAATCAAAGATTAAGCAAGCAATTTTCATATTCAAGCTAGTTACACCAAAAACAACAAATCGAGCATACAAATTACATACACGACATCACAATGAGCCATAGACACTAATTAACACACTTTTAAGTCAAGAACACGAATTTAAAGAAATCTAGTGTTTTAGGAATGTTACCCAAAATCGAAGTAGTTAGCATCAAATCGAAGAGGATGATGAGAGGATCAAGAATATGTAATTTATTTGGTTGCTAGCTCCCTAATCCGGATTTAGATGATGAATTTATGTTTGAGGGTTTTGAGTTCAAAAATGGGAAGTAGAGAGAAAGAGGAGGATGAAGGTGGGAGGTGGAGATGAAATGAATGGATGTGGTAAGTGGGTTGACTAGTTGACCTAGTCAACTAGTTTGCCCATTTGGCAATCTCGGTCCCTCGAGTTTCAAAGCGGGTGCGGGAATTAACCCAACGAATATTTTAAAAACGTTCGAGTAACGGATGACTTTATAATTAGATAACGAGAATATTATGAACGTTAGTTAACGAAAGACGCCAAATTAAATGACGAAAGATATTATTTAAAAAAAAAAGACGGTGTTAAAATAAGTTTAACGGAAAAACGCGGGATGTTACATTATCCACACCTCAAAAGAAATTTCGTCCCGAAATTTAGTTGGGAGTAATAGTCGATGTCTCTTACTCGAGACCTAGTGTAGTAACTCTACGAATGATTGAAGGTACTTTCTTGGACATTCCACGAATCCGGATAGTCGAGGTGTTACGTTGTATTAGGGCTTGGTTTTACGATCCACAAGTTCAGCCGGTTTTTCCTATGAGGAGGAGTTTGTCATCAATAGTTGGTGCATCTAGAAGGATTGCACGTTCCTGTTCCGCAGGACACGTTTCTAAGTTTGTTACACGAAATGTAGGGTAAACAGAAACTTAATTGAGTCGGAAGTTCTAAACGATAGGAAGCGGTTCCAATACGCCCCAAGGTTTCAAAAGGTTCGATATTGCGGATATAGCCTTTCTCGATTTCCCAAAATGGATTACACCTTTCCAAGGTGCGGTTTCTCAATACTACGCGGTCTCACACTGGGTTTGGTGAGGTTTTCATCTAAGTTCGGCATAATTCTTCTGGCGACAATGGGTTGTCTCGAGCCCTTCTCGGACTTGAACGATCTCAATTGTTGTTTCTTGATGGAGTTCAGATTTCGGTGGTTGATGCTTTGGTTAAATGAACAGGGGTATGACATTAGCGGTCATATAGGGTTTCGGAAAGTGTTGCGTTAATATACGAGTGATAGCTGTCGTTGTAAGAGGAACTACTGAAGGTGACAATACCAATCTGTAACATGTCTTTCCAAGATTGAATCGTACGTTTGCTCGGTTCGTCGGTTGTGGGAGATACGCGGTACATGTGTCTAAGCGGGTTCCCAAGGTTTCTTGTAACACTAGAAGTGAAACGAGTATTTCGATACAGGATAAATGACGAAGATACACCGTGCTGGTGTAGAATCTCTTAAGATATGTTTGAACAAGTCAGTTAGGGTTCGAAAATGTTCGTTAGAACTATTCACCCTCATGGCGAATACTATTGTAATATGAAGAGTTTTTCTATCCATGGAGAAATGTTACAAGGAGTTTCCTTAAACGGAAATGCGAGCGATAAAGATAGGAGTGAAATGAGGACTTAGAATAGGATGAGCTTACATCTCGGGGTTGCCATAACGTGCCTCTAGTTGTCAAAAGTTGAAGTCTGAAAGAGAAACGAGGTAGTACACGTAGTTGTATAGTTCGGGGTTGAATAATAGTTGACCGATTATCAGAAACACAAGGGCGTTAGGTCAAAGAAGAGTGAAGTATCGTTGGATTGTGTGTTATCTTAAATTCCAGTAATATTAGACGGTGACGGTGAAATAACAGAGGTAGGTAGTGTGGTACGGGATGACGAGAAAATTGATCGGATCCACAATTTAGTATTCGAATTCTTCGTGCAAAATAACGAATTTTAGTTATGTTGATTTTTGAGTCGAGAGTGTATGCCTTTCGGCGTTCAAGTAGAAATATTTCCATGTTTGAGTTCCATCTGTTGCTATACGATTTTTATCTAGAAATGTTGGTGTGAAGAATCACGCTCAAGGTGCAAACACGGAGAGGTTTAAAGTTTTCCTTAGTGAGTTAACGAGTTTAAAAGTCGTGTAACACGAGAAAAGTTAGAAATGAATCTTCGGTAATAACAGACGAGATCTAAGATTTTTACGAATACAAGTCCGAGTTGGTAGAGTTTCCTGATTACATGTGGCTTGATTTCGAGATTGATTGTAATGCCTTGACCATTAACATCATGGTCTAGAAAATTGGACTTCGTTCAACAGAAATTCTCACTAGGAGAATTTGGTATAGAGTTGCTCTTTTCTCAAAAGTTCGAGCGTAAGATGGTGATGTTGTTCGTTTTCCTTCTTTACTTAAATAAGTTAAGATGTCATCCATAAATACGATAACAGATTTGTCTAGATAAGTTGCATACGTGGTTTAGGAGGTTCATGAATACGGACGGAGTCCTAAATAAATCAAACGGTACTAAGAGAGATTTACAACTAACGTTGTGAGTTCGGAAGATGGCTTAGGAGACATCGTCTCCCTTAACCCCCAATTGATGATAACCGGAATGCAGGTCGTTTTGGAATACACACGGGATTCATGCAAGAAATTTTGAGGTCATGGATGCGAGGGAGAGGGTATCGGTTTCCGACCGAAAATTACTCAGTTCACAATAATCTATACAAGATGATGGGGAAACATTTTCCTTTTTTTTTTTTTTTTTTTTTTTAACGAATAGGTTCCGAGCTCCCTAGTTCTATAGGTGTCAAGTCAAAAGTCTTAACGTATATCCTCCAATAAAATTTATAGGCACACAATATTTTCCGTTGGTCACTTAAATTGCCTAAGTAGTGTATAGGGGAAAAAGTGAAGTGCAAAGAGTATGAGTCAGAGCCTTGTTTATAAAACGTCTAACGGTAACCGAATCGAATAAACATGAAACGTGAGAATTTCGAGAAGAAACATACCCGTGACTAGTCCATCGTCGCCTCGGGCATCCTAGGCGTTGATGTTGAAAGTTTAACGGCGTGCGTTGGGGTTGATTTTCTTATTTGGGCATTCATTCCTAAAATGACCAATTTGGCCACATGCGTAGCAAGTGACCGACTTTTGTGTGTTGGGTCCCTTTCGAGGGACGGGGGTGGCACTTCCACAATGTTTGTCGATGTGACCACTTCCTTGGCGCTGGTGGCGAAACCTGCCACATCCTTCAAAGTGATGCTTGTGGCATTCGTTACAAAAAGGTAGTTTTCTGGCATACCCTTTCTTGTCGCCGGGGAAAAAGGGCTCTTTGGTGAAGTTGTTATTGTTGCGGTTGCTTGATTGGGAGGCTTCCCATTTTCTTTTGTTGTTACTCGGGTGGTTCTCGACCATTGGTGTCGGTGCTTCCATTTCATTCGCCGTTTCTAAAGTTTGGCGGGCCTTGGTTAAAGCCTCTTGTAGGTTAGTGGGTTGGGATGCCATTACCCCGTGTTGAATGCTCTTAGGGAGGCCATCCATGTAAAGTTCGACTCTTAGGGATTCAGGAGTCATGAGATTTGGACACATTGAGACTAGTTCGGTGAACCGTTGATTATAAGTTCCGAGGTCATTCCCGACCGTTTTTAAATTCCTTAGACCCTGTTCGAGCCTTCGAGTCTCGTCGTGCAGAAAATATTCGGTGATCATTCTTTCTCTTAATTCGGTCCATGAGAGTGTGTGGGCTTCATCGATACCCACCGATTGTACGTACTTGTTCCACCACGAAAGAGCAATGCCGGTGAAAGTGAGGGTGGAAAACTTGACCTTATCTTGGTCTCGACAACCGCTTGTGTTAAAAACGGTCTCCATTTGTTCAAACCATCGGGTGAGAACAACCGGTCCTCCGGTTCCATCGAAAGTGGGAGGGTTGTACTTCATGAAGTTCTTGTAGGAGCAACCTTCGATTGAATTACCGGCTCCACGATTGGTGTTGTTGGAAAAGTGATCGGCCACGGCCGTACCCACGGCGGTGGTTATCATTCGTTGAAGAGCTTGTTCTAGAGTTTCGAGAGGGGTATTGTGTTGACCTTGGTGAGCCATTGTTCCCTCATGACACAAGAATATCGTTGGTTAGTATTTTCAACAATACTAACCGGAGTATGGAATAAGGATAAAGAGAAAATTTTCCTTGACTCGCCTTAAATTCTCTATGTCATAGTGTCGGAACGTCCATGTGAATCACCGTAATATAATCCCGGAAATTATATTACCCTGATTCTCATGTGCATTTAACATTACTTCATAAAGTCAAGGTGGCGCATCAACAAAATTTATCAACATAAGATCAAGATCGAATACGAGTTAGATATGATAGAAGAGTTCGAGTATAAATGCACAAATAGTCAAGTAATTCCTACTTCAGTCTATATGCCGGTTGTAGTCTAGATTCACCTATGTACCCTATGACTCGGGGTGGACACAAATGAACTCTAAATCCCTACAACCAAAGCTCTGATACCACTTGTAGCGACCCCGACAAATCGTCAAGTGACGGCGTCATCTACATGGGTCCCATTACCTGGTCATAAGTCTTTATGACAACATTTGACCAAAATATGTCGCCTTCATTTCAACATAAAGATTGTTTCCAAAGTTTAAAAGAATTGTTCAACCAAAAGTTAAGTTACAAGGTTATAAGTACAAATGAAATCTAGGCGACACGGTTTAAAGTAAAGTCATAAGACGCTCCATGAAATGCATGTATACTCGACATCCAATGCAAGTATCAAATAATGAGCGGAAGCATGTATCACATATCGTGCAAGACCTGAGAAAAACATAGAAATCTGTCAACGAAAACGTTGGTGAAATCATAGGTTTAAGTAAGTAAGTGAGTGAAAGTAAGTAAGTCGAACCACAAGGTTTGCAAAGTTGAAATAATAGTAATACATTCTAAAAGTTAATATTCACGAGCACCCAATTATCAAAGCTTAACATTCCATCCATTGTATACCCCATCCATAGTGCTAGAACAAACACTGATTCTCGAAAATATATTTCATCCGTAGACGGTAGCGAACCGTCAAAGATGAGGGTTGTCAACCCATATGGCCATATAACATAAGTTCTCGCTTACACCCGTCAAGTGTAACTAATGATAATCGAATTGAGGCTTTTTGTTCTAAACTCGTATGTAGAATGTTTGTTTTCCCGTTCTTGTGTTCACTTAGTTCAAAAGAATCGTTTATGTTTTCTCATCCCAATTATAAGTTCAAAAAGAGTAAAAAATGGGACTATGATCTCACCTTTGATTGCAAGAGTGAAATAGTACTTCAACAAGTAAACGTGCAAAGAACAATGCTAGTCTCGACCTAAACAATTAGGTTGTATCAATAACGATAGTCACGAAGGGTCAAAGATGTTCAATTAGTCCTATGGCTCGACACGACTCGATTATGTAGCATGTGAAGAAAATCGTCAAGTTTCATGCAAGATACAAGTATAGAATCATGTTAGAAAGATTGCATAATTAATTGGTTAAGTTTGACAAAAAGTCAAACTTGGTCGGGTCAAAGTCAACGAAAAAGTCAACATGTTCGGGTCGGGTCCAGGACTATTTTTCTATGCTAATTATTCATATACAAGTATATTAGAACAAGTTTCATGTGAATCGGAGGTCGGTAGCTAGTCAAACATTTCACGTGAAATGGGACAAAGAGGTCAGAATCTGACCAGGCCAATCCGCGCGCCGCGCGGGGATGGGGCGCGCCGCGCCACCATCTGGGCAGAGAATTCTGGTCAGTTTTTCAAAGTATGCACGAACCAAAACCTTTTCCAACCCAACTCTTGACCCGCAAACACTTATAATGCCTATCATATATCGTTGGAAAGGTATTTTGACGAGGAATACAACTAAGCACTTATGGTCCAACAATAACATCATTTACAATAGCCGAAAACTCATCAAGCGAACAATAAAAGTCCATTTTCAAAGTTTCAAGTTCATCAATTGCATTTTGAGTTTCGGGAAACCAATTCACACATATAATATGCCGTTTTGAAGGTAATGAAGCATACATTACTACTAAACACTAACAATTAACATTCCATGACATTCAAGCATCCAAAAATTCATGTCAAGAACTATCAAACCCTAGTCAAACGTCTCAAAATCAATAATCATGTTTTTGAAGTTTTCTTAATCAACCTACACATCAATTTGAAGCTAATGATGCTAGTAACACATTTAATACATGAACTTTAACAATTAAACAACTTTTAATCATCCAAAATCAAAGATTAAGCAAGCAATTTTCATATTCAAGCTAGTTACACCAAAAACAACAAATCGAGCATACAAATTACATACACGACATCACAATGAGCCATAGACACTAATTAACACACTTTTAAGTCAAGAACACGAATTTAAAAAAATCTAGTGTTTTAGGAATGTTACCCAAAATCGAAGTAGTTAGCATCAAATCGAAGAGGATGATGAGAGGATCAAGAATATGTAATTTATTTGGTTGCTAGCTCCCTAATCCGGATTTAGATGATGAATTTATGTTTGAGGGTTTTGAGTTCAAAAATGGGAAGTAGAGAGAAAGAGGAGGATGAAGGTGGGAGGTGGAGATGAAATGAATGGATGTGGTAAGTGGGTTGACTAGTTGACCTAGTCAACTAGTTTGCCCATTTGGCAATCTCGGTCCCTCGAGTTTCAAAGCGGGTGCGGGAATTAACCCAACGAATATTTTAAAAACGTTCGAGTAACGGATGACTTTATAATTAGATAACGAGAATATTATGAACGTTAGTTAACGAAAGATGCCAAATTAAATGACGAAAGATATTATTTAAAAAAAAAAGACGGTGTTAAAATAAGTTTAACGGAAAAACGCGGGATGTTACACAGGTAGCCCCAAAACAATTCTTATATCAGATTGATCAATTGAAATTCTTCGATTACCCTCTAATATTGTACCAGTAAAACTTGTACCATCTTCACTAAGTGAACATGTATACCAAAACTCTGCTAAAAATTCCGAAATAATCAAATGTCTTAAAAAAAAAAGCTAAACTCAAAGGATGTGATTCCAAAAAACTTATCATTTGTTTATAACCTTTGATTTTTTCACGAGTTGAAACTGATGTGTTAGCAACTTGATTATTTAAACTTACTTGAATTTGTTTGTTTTGAGTGATTTCTTTTGGTCGGTTTACGTTACTAGGAGGTGTGTAATTCCACGGATTTTTCTTTGTAAGCTTCATCACACTGCCTTCAATTACTTCATTAGTTGTCACCATTGGAAGAATCGTTGAAACTAGATGATAAATTTTGAATTAAAATTGAATTTGATTAGGGTTTGTAGAAAGAGGGGTTTTTGTAGAAATAGGGTTTTTTTGTAGATCTTGTGTGTTATGATTTTGACCGTCATTTTTAACCGTACAATTTTACTTAAATCGTCCCCATATTATATGTTTATTCCGTTTTCATCCTTTTTATATTTTTACAAATAATATAAAATTAAAATGTAGAACCCTTAAGTTAATGAATGTAGAACATATAATGTAGAAAGTGTTCGAATTTTAAAATATTTGTTCGAATTTCTATTTAAACATATGACAGGGACGTTTATGAAACTTTTTTAAATATTACAGGGACTATTAAAAAATTGTATATATTAAATCAAGGACCTATTGTGAACTTTTTTCATAAATTTGGCGATCATTTACATAATCAGTATTTTGGGGAAAACACGAATCAGAACTATAAATTTGCAAATCAAATCAAAAATCCAAAACCCTAAAAAATAGATTTCACTTTAACTACTTAATTTACTAGAATTATTAGCATTACGACATTCAGGAGTAAAAAAAGTGCAATTCATTAGCATTAGGTCGTTCGTTGGAGGATAGAACTTGATAAATATGTCTGATACCGAGGTATTACAGTCAAACTTTGTATTCATCTTAATGTATCATATTGTTTATATATAAGTGCTTTTATAAGATTTTTTTGATTATTTTAATTTGTAGGTATTACTGAATTTTTTTGATAATTTTTTCATAGATTTTGTGTCAAACATTTCATCGAACACCTTGTATACATGTAATTTTTGTACTGTAGTTCATGTTGAATGTGTGTATATTTGATTAGAAGCTTAACTTTAGTTCATGTTGAATGTGTGTATATTTGATTAGAAGCTTAACTGTAGTTAATGTAGAATGTGTGTATATTTGATTAGAAGCTTAACTGTAGTTCATGTAGAAGCTTAACTGTAGTTCATGTAGAATGTGTGTATATTTGATTAAAAGCTTAACTATAGTTCATGTTGAACGTGTGTGAATTTGTGCTGCAGTTCATGTAGAAGCTTAACTGTAGTTCATGTAGAATGTGTGTATATTTGAAGCTTAACTGTAGTTCATGTAGAATGTGTGTATATTTGATTAGAAGCTTAACTGTAGTTCATGTTGAATGTGTGTGAATTTGTGCTGTAGTTCATGTTGAACGTGTGTGAATTTGTATATGAGTCCTAAAATGTATTTATTCGCAACTTTCATCCTGTGATTGACAATTTGAGTATGACACAGGATTTATTACATGGGGATTACTTTGATGCAAAAATTACATGTCGGAACAAGATAAAAAGAATTAAATTTATCAGGAGTAGACTAAGTACCCAGCAAAGAAAACTATTCGACAACACTTGCTTTCGTTATTGGTTAGATATAAAGTGTCAGCACAACGACCCTGGTTATATCCATTTTTTACTCCAGAATCAGATTTCTCGACTGTAGTGACCCAAACTTTTCCATGTTTATATATATATATTAAATGAAATTGTTATTTACATGATTAAGTGTTTCCAACATGTTAAGCAATCAAACTTGTTAAGACTTGATTAATTGAAATAGGTTTCATATAGACAATTGACCACCCAAGTTGACCGGTGATTCACGAACGTTAAAACTTGTAAAAACTATACGATGACATATATATGGTTATATATATAGTTAACATGATTTTATTATAAGTATGTATCTCATTAGGTATTTTAACAATGAGTTATATACATAAAAATGAGACTATTAATTTAAGAAACTCGAAAACGATATATATAACGATTATCGTTATAACAACGTCTTACTAGGTACATATGAATCATATTAAGATATTGATACACTTGGTTAATTATGTTAAATGATAAGTAAATATATTATTAAGTGTATTAACAATGAAATACATATGTAAAAATAAGACTACTAACTTAATGATTTCAAAACGAGAAATATATGTAACGATTATCATTGTAACGACATTTAACTGTATATACATCATACTAAGATATATTATATATCATAATATCATGATAATATAACAATTTAACATCTCATTTGTTATAATAAACAATGGGTTAACAACATTCAACAAGATCGTTAACCTAAAGGTTTCAAAACAACATTTACATGTAACGACTAACGATGACTTAACGACTCAGTTAAAATGTATATACATGTAGTGTTTTAATATGTATTCATACACTTTTGAAAGACTTCAAGACACTTATCAAAATACTTCTACTTAACAAAAATGCTTACAATTACATTCTCGTTCAGTTTCATCAACAATTCTACTCGTATGCACCCGTATTCGTACTCGTACAATACACAGCTTTTAGATGTATGTACTATTGGTATATACACTCCAATGATCAGCTCTTAGCAGCCCATGTGAGTCACCTAACATATGTGGGAACCATCATTTGGCAACTAGCATAAAATATCTCATAAAATTACAAAAATATGAGTAATCATCCATGACTTATTTACATGAAAACAAAATTACATATCCTTTATATCTAATCCATACACCAACGACCAAAAACACCTACAAACACTTTCATTCTTCAATTTTCTTCATCTAATTGATCTCTCTCAAGTTCTATCTTCAAGTTCTAAGTGTTCTTCATAAATTCCAAAAGTTCTAGTTTCATAAAATCAAGAATACTTCCAAGATTGCAAGTTTACTTCCAAGTTTTCTAAATCCATTCCAAGTAATCATCCAAGATCAAGAAACCTTTGTTACTTAGAGTAGGTTATCTTTCTAATACAAGGTAATAATCATATTCAAACTTTAATTCAATTTCTATAACTATAACAATCTTATTTCGAGTGGAAATCTTACTTGAAATTGTTTTCGTGTCATGATTCTGCTTCAAGAACTTTCAAGCCATCCAAGGATCCTTTAAAGCTAGATCTATTTTTCTCATTTCCAGTAGGTTTATCCAAGGAACTTGAGGTAGTAATGATGTTCATAACATCATTCTATTCATACATATAAAGCTATCTTATTCGAAGGTTTAAACTTGTAATCACTAGAACATAGTTTAGTTAATTCTAAACTTGTTCGCAAATAAAAGTTAATCCTTCTAACTTGACTTTTAAAATCAACTAAACACATGTTCTATATCTATATGATATGCTAACTTAATGATTTAAAACCTGAAAACACGAAAAACACCATAAAACCGGATTTACGCCGTCGTAGTAACACCGCGGGCTGTTTTGGGTTAGTTAATTAAAAACTATGATAAACTTTGATTTAAAAGTTGTTATTCTGAGAAAATGATTTTTATTATGAACATGAAACTATATCCAAAAATTATGGTTAAACTCAAAGTGGAAGTATGTTTTCTAAAATGGTCATCTAGACGTCGTTCTTTCGACTGAAATGACTACCTTTACAAAAACGACTTGTAACTTATTTTTCTGACTATAAACCTATACTTTTTCTGTTTAGATTCATATAATAGAGTTCAATATGAAACCATAGCAATTTGATTCACTCAAAACGGATTTAAAATGAAGAAGTTATGGGTAAAACAAGATTGGATAATTTTTCTCATTTTAGCTACATGAAAATTGGTAACAAATCTATTCCAACCATAACTTAATCAACTTGTATTGTATATTATGTAATCTTGAGATACCATAGACACGTATACAATGTTTCGACCTATCATGTCGACACATCTATATATATTTCGGAACAACCATAGACACTCTATATGTGAATGTTGGAGTTAGCTATACAGGGTTGAGGTTGATTCCAAAATATATATAGTTTGAGTTGTGATCAATACTGAGATACGTATACACTGGGTCGTGGATTGATTCAAGATAATATTTATCGATTTATTTCTGTACATCTAACTGTGGACAACTAGTTGTAGGTTACTAACGAGGACAGCTGACTTAATAAACTTAAAACATCAAAATATATTAAAAGTGTTGTAAATATATTTTGAACATACTTTGATATATATGTATATATTGTTATAGGTTCGTGAATCAACCAGTGGCCAAGTCTTACTTCCCGACGAAGTAAAAATCTGTGAAAGTGAGTTATAATCCCACTTTTAAAATCTAATATTTTTGGGATGAGAATACATGCAGGTTTATAAATGATTTACAAAATAGACACAAGTGCGTGAAACTACATTCTATGGTTGAATTATCGAAATCGAATATGCCCCTTTTTATTAAGTCTGGTAATCTAAGAATTAGGGAACAGATACCCTAATTGACGCGAATCCTAAAGATAGATCTATTGGGCCTAACAAACCCCATCCAAAGTACCGGATGCTTTAGTACTTCGAAATTTATATCATATCCGAAGGGTGTCCCGGAATGATGGGGATATTCTTATATATGCATCTTGTTAATGTCGGTTACCAGGTGTTCATCATATGAATGATTTTTATCTCTATGTATGGGATGTGTATTGAAATATGAAATCTTGTGGTCTATTGTTACGATTTGATATATATAGGATAAACCTATAACTCACCAACATTTTTGTTGACGTTTAAAGCATGTTTATTCTCAGGTGAATACTAAGAGCTTCCGCTGTTGTATACTAAAATAAGGACAAGATTTGGAGTCCATGTTTGTATGATATTGTGTAAAAACTGCATTCAAGAAACTGATTTCGATGTAACATATTTGTATTGTAAACCATTATGTAATGATCGTGTGTAAACAGGATATTTTAGATTATCATTATTTGATAATCTACGTAAAGCTTTTTAAACCTTTATTTATGAAATAAAGGTTATGGTTTGTTTTAAAAATGAATGCAGTCTTTGAAAAACGTCTCATATAGAGGTCAAAACCTCGCAACGAAATCAATTAATATGGAACGTTTTTAATCAATAAGAACGGGACATTTCATCGACCAGCTGAATGCAAACTAAAAGAGGAGCCAGAAGAATTGTGGTTTAAAGTGACTTCTGATTACAATATTAGATGTGGTAGACGTGAGTTTTGTTTAGTAACTGGTATGCGTTTTGGGCCAAATGCTAATTTTAAACATTACATTGACTGATATAAGGGTAAAACTAAGCCTAGATTTGTATCACGTGTATTAAAAAATCACCCAAACAATAGATTTAAGGTTGAACATTTTCTCAACTTGATAAAAGACAAAAACTTTTTTTTCTGGGAATGACAAAAGAAGTGATGAGGATTGTGTTCGTGTAGTTATTGTGTTATTAGTTCAAGAATACTTTCTTGGGAAGATGCCACGAGACAAGATAGATATAAATTTTCTTCATTTACTTGATGACTTGAATTTAATGAACCAGTTTCCATGGGGTTCATACATATGGACGCACACGTTTAATGTTTTAAGAACCAAAATAATTAAAAAGGATACGGAATCTACCGTCACATATGATTTAGCTGGGTTTTCGTGGGCGTTTAAGGTAAAAGTTTACATATAACTTACAATTTAAATTTGTTTACCAAATTATACTATCATTTATTATATAACAATATGTTTTTTGTGTTTTATGAAAGATGTGGATATGGGAGGTATATAACAAAAGGATATCTGCCTATGCTGTCAAAACAGTTGTCAAGGATGCTGTTAACGAACTACCCCGTGCAATACAATGGAAGAGGAAGAAAAAGATCACGAAATTCAATGACTATTTCAAGCTGATGGAAACACAGGTTAGAAGTTATTTTTATATTTTTAAATAAAGAAAATATAATGTAGAACTTTTTGCAGAAACATCATGATGAAAAACATTAGAATAAATTTGAGTTCTATAGTTTTTTTGATTAAATTTTGTTTTGGTCGTATTATAGTTTATTTTGATTTTTCGTAGAGTAAACAGAAGTGTTAGTTGGGTTGTCAATGGATCAACACAAAATAGTAATATTTTTATTTTATTTTTTTCTTAATATAAATAATCTGTTTTTGTTTGTTCATAGGATAATTGTGCAACAGATCAATTGCCCCTACAAGAATTGATTATCACAAAACATGAATCTAGTTGCAAGTGGTGGATTGATAGTATGAATTTTTTTGAAAACGGAGATCATCAAGTTGAAATTATTCGGACAGAAGATGAAATGATTGAAACAAGTGAAGATGAAGCAACAAATGAAAAAAATGAAGAGAAGGCTACAAATAAAACAAGTGAAACACAATTTGTGCAATGTAATGACGATAAAAATAAAGATCTGAATCACATTATAGCCTCACTTCAACAGAGAATTAATGAACAAGATTTGAAAATTAATGAACAGAGTGTTTTAATTCAAGAATTGGAAAAATCAAAAGATGAAGATAAGATAATCGTAAGACAATTGGAGCAAAAGATTCCAAAATTGGAGACAGTCTCAAAGTTTAAAATTCAAGAGATTGAGGTACCCAAAATACTATAATTTTCTTCTTTTTTTTTTCAGAAGTTTAAACTGAAAACTAATACAGCTTTGAGGTAGCTACTAGTATACTAGTGTATTTTTTTTTACCTATTTTTTTTATTTTTATTTATTTATTTTTAAGTTACAGGCTGAAATTTTTTTTTATGTGTTTGAACTGAATGTTTGACATTGTTTTTTAATATTTTTTTAAAGGACGATGAAGACTATTTCGATGGTTATGTATCTGAATCTATACTAATAGTTAAAGATTTAAAACCATTTGATACAAAGGTAAAGGTAGCGACACCAATGTTAAGAAGGAGCTGTAGAGATACGAAAGCCACATATGTTAAAAGATCACCTTTCGGCACAGTGAGCGAATTGAAAAAAACAAACAAGAATAATACTTTAATTACTCATGAGAAAATGGTTGTTGAAGACAAGATGGTTGTTGAAGAGAAACAGAATGAATTAGAGACTTAATGATACCGCAACCCGCATGCGCATTCTATACGTATGCGGGCGCTCACTAGCATTCGTATGCGTGTACTTTGTATGCGGCATGCGGTGTTGTATCGAATGTCTTTATACCCGGTACGGCGATTACTTGGTCATCACGTTGATATCTTTCCCATAATTACATCCGTGATTCGGGGGAGTTTGTTATGGAAGAGATTACCATTATCTTGGATGATTCTATAATTAGGGTTTGCCTATATATACTAACCCTAATTATCATTCTAAGGTGATCACATTACGTAACCATTGTCTGCTACACATCTCACGTAACAAGCATCGTCTTTCATCTTCTCAAGGTTTACAAGTTAGCTCCTTATTAACTAGAACCTACAACCTTATATGGGCCTTCTGATCAACGACCGTTATCGAAGATGGACTTAATCACTTGACCACCCCGCCGACATCATCATGTCAGCTAGGGTTATTCACGGTAGCCCGACCGGAGAGCCAAGTTCTAAGATCCTTAAACCCCCTTAGCTTGTTGAACAGGCATATTGACCCTATGGAAAATATATGCATGATCAAGTGGTGCTTTCATTGAGAGTCGAACTAATTCAAGACATGTATAATTGTTTTTTTTCTTTTAAAAAAAGTTTTGAATTATAAGGCTCATTATTCACAAAATTTCTGAATTTTTTGTCTCTTTTACAGTATCATGACTTCCGGGGACTCATCAGAACGTACTCAAACAGACAATCAAAATACGCCGTCTGGTAATCAGCAGACGCAAGCTATGACTATGGGGGAGGGATATACGCCTTACCCTCCACCAGTGTCCGGCGAGCCTTTCCAAAGGTACAAGCCGATATATCCTAATGGAATTACACCGCCAAGGGCAAAATCACCAGTCACAACCACGCGACTGGATTTTTCATCGGTGGATCCAAGGGTCATCTTGGTAGGCACTTATAACGACCCTCATTTTTCCATTCTATATTTTTTTATATTAAATACCCAAACAATTCTCACAATCCTCTCTCAACAACAATCTCTCCCTCTCCCTCTCCTTTGGCTCACGGCACTCGAAACGGACCACGCGCATACAAGAAAATAACGAAACGAATAATATTTCACTTTTAATAATTATTTTATGTAAATATTATGTTTTAAACATACTTTCAATTTATTAGAATTTATATAGATTAAAAACAAGAGAAATTTACGTTTAACGTTCCGGTTCGCGTTTTCAGTTAACGACACTCGATGGATTGCACAATACTTAAACTACCTAGATAAAATAAAGCCCAAGGAGCCTTCTTCCAGCCTCTAGGCCGAAATCCACAAGAAGGGGGCTTTCTTTAATCTATTTTGGGCTATTACTTCTCCTAGTGTCCATTTAACCTTGATTAGGGCCCAAAAACTAACCCTTAAAACCCCTAAATAGAGAAATACACCCATTTATCCTCCCTTAACCCTAACCCATGAAATTTGCAGCCACATATCATCATTTTCATCATCACCATCATTCTCCATTCAATTTTGATTGTTTGCTCTTGCGTTCTACACGAAAGTGCTTCCTTTGATCGTTCTCTACGCGCTATTATAATCAATTTAAGCTTATGAGGTATAATTTCATTAACCCTAATCTATTTAGATCTGATTTCAATCAATTACATGGTGTACAAGAGTCTAGTGCTCAATTGATTGCGGTTAGAGTCGTTGTTCGTCGTTAATTTGCTCGATTGTTGTCTTTGTTATGAAAACCGAATTTGATTGTTATGAATCTGATTATACGAGTTTATCTACTAGTCATATAATGTATCTAGATGTGTATATCTCAAAAAATTAATAAATTTGGACTTTGGATTTGCATGATTTCGTTACCGGATGCTTAAGTTATGATTAATCGAAGTTTCGTTACGGTTTCACATGTAATCCGAATTTTCTGAGTTGTATGCTTTATATTTTAGCTTATGAAAGTTACGCTACTGTTTTCCTTGTGAAAATTTATGCAATTTAGACTAAAGATTTGCGTCGAAAGGTTATGTAATGCTCCCGATATGATAAAACGAAGATTTGATTTGTAAAGTATGCTGAATCTGTTTTTAAGTTTACATAAAAATTGCTAGAATGAACTAGAAATTGATTTAGACTTTGAGTATCTGGAATATGTTAGTCTAAGTGTTCCTTGACATGTTTCATTTGTATGAGAACTTGCGATAACGTGATTTTCCATGAGTTATTTGCTTATCTTTGTGATGTGCCCGATTGATGCTCAAAAACTGAAGAGTCTGTGTTGTTTTGAAAAACTGTACAAATTGGCTAAAGCAATGCTTCTGATTATTTTATCACTAAAATTTTGAGATGTTATGAGATCACAACAATTGGCCGTTTGTCAAAATCTATTTTCTATATTTTATGAAAAATGTTTAAAAACTGACGCGTGAGCAGAAATTTCTGTAACGAACCTGAACTTGATCCTTTCTGATATTGGACTTTTAATTGTCGTATGAGGCTTTGGCCGGACTTTTTGGAATCAATTTTAAGTATAGTTATGATCTGGAGTTGATCATAATTTTATGAATTATGTGCTATGTGCTATGAATGTATTTCTTTACGACGTATGAATTTCGAAGGATTACTCTAAGGTGTGGAAAATGCGATTTGCTAAACTACGAGCGATAACATGTTATATGACTTAAGTTTGACTTGTTGACCATGTTTGCATGACCTACTGAGATTTTTGACTTTAGTGGACCACTTTGACCGAGTTGACTTTAGGGTTGACTTTGGTTGACTTTTGTTGACTTGCTTGGATTAGTTGACTTTTACTTGTTCGTTGAGTCAGTCTGAGCACTAGGACTTTGTGTACACTATGGGTTGACATTATGACCTATATGTGTATACTTAAGATGACCTATTTGACTAGGTTACATTGTTCGATCGTGATTGTTCGACTACAGTACGATTTGCTAAGATATCTCTCTCTACTTACTAAGGTGAATTCATAGCCCCTCTTTATTGCTAGCAAATTTACTTACTTACTTTTGGGGTGAGACACATGACGCTTTTACTTTTTACACTTTAGACATAAGTACCAAACTACTTAAACTATGCTATACCCAGCTATGTCCGACTAAGTCCCTACAGTGATATTTTTAAGTGCTGCGGCATGCTTAATTATTGGGGGTAGGCCTATCGGGAGTAACGTCCCCGATACATTTGACTAAGTCTTTGTATTACTTGATAATGAAATTTAACCGACAAGGAGAACTAACTTGTCATGGGGCAACCTTGAACGTTTAGTCTAAATATCACGCATTGGCATAACTTTTGATCTTGCGAGATCAACTTTAAAGATCTTTGTCATCTTCCTTGAAAACTTAAGATCTGTGTGATCTACTTTACAAACTAAATCTTGTGGTCTAAAAACAACGATAACTACTCTTGATAAACCTATGATTTCACTCAACCTTTTTGGTTGACACTTTAGCATGTTTTGTCTCAGGTGCTGTTTGATCAAGATTACTTACTTACTGCTTATGTGATGCTACTTGGACTTAGGATCAAGAGATATAGCATTTATTACTTCTGCATATGAACAATTACTTTATCTTTATTTCCATTATTGTAACGACATTTCATTTTCCGCTGCGTACTCAATAAAGTTAAATTTTCTCATTTAGTATTGTTCTCGTATTATAATATGTTGGTTTATTTTGATATTAGTAACGTTTCTTCCAGACCCTATTGGGAGGGCGTTACAGATTGGTATCAGAGCATAACCAGGCTGTTATAGAGAACCAGGATTGCATTTTTATGTGTGCCTTATTTGTTAGCTAGGGTGCCTTAGCAATCTAGAAAACTATAACCATTCCTGCCTTAGACTTTAAAGCACTTAGGGATGCCTTGTAATCTTAAAGCATATGCTTTACAATCTTATCCTAAGACTGATCAAAATCTCATTCCTAATGTTAGGATGTCTAATTCTCACCAAGCGACCAAAATGAATCTTTTCAAGCCAACCGAAAAAGATACTTAAAGGTCTTCCATTGAAAGACCAGTCCAAAGCCCACCTTATGGCTTTGGTGGTCCTCCCTCACCAAACTATAGACCGGATACTTTACCTAATTCTCCCGATCACCACCCGACTCCAAGACTGGAAGGCAAGGGGAAACGTCTTGAAGAAACTGACCCGTCAAAGAAAAGATCCCGATCTCCTTCCTACGATGAAGTTGATGCCAAGTACGATCTCATGAATCTGCGAAAAACTATTGATGACCTAATTCGCCATATTGCAAGGATCGATGTTCAAATAAAGGAAAAAGACCTAGCGATCAAGAAGTTCATGGAGGAAAATGTTGAACTAAAGAAAGAGATAAAGTTGGTGAAGTATGAAGGTGATAGAAATACCCGATGGGGGAAGCAATCTCTCTCCTACCTAAGAGAAGATGTTGACCTTAGATTGAAGATGGAGGAAAACCGCGTGAGTAATCAACTTTCTATAAGGGACCACAAGTACCATGTAATCAACAATGAAGTTTCTAATCTTTATGATAATCTCGAGTTCCTGCATGAGAAACAAAAGGCGAAGAATGAGAAAGTTGAGAAGTTTACGAAGAAGGTTGAGGACGAGAAGAAGGAATATGAAGACTACTTCAATCTTAATATTTCCTAAGTTATCTTTCCAAATTCTTATCCATGTAAAGGCTATGCCTTAACTATTCATATTTCCAACTCGTGTAATAAAGGCTTATTTAATGCCTCGTTCTTAATAAAATAAAGTGTTTTGTTAATATCATATTCATATTTATCTCGCTTAAAAAGTTTTCAAACTTATGACCTATCAGATTTATCAAACTTCAATACACCCTTATGTAGTGAAGAATCATGGTTCGCCCAACTGCACCAACTCTTACCACGATGTATCATAACTTTCTCGTCTGACTACGTCCATATCCTAACTATAACTTTCCAATATATGAAAGTTGACCAAGTCTATAAAGACTGCCACTTAAAACTAGTCAACCATAACTCGACAAATTCGTAACTGTTTTCATGGATGACATTTCGATCTACTCCAAGAGTGAGAAAGCACATGAGCAACATTTGAAAATTCATTCTTGAACTCTTAAGAAAAAGAACAACTCTACGTAAAATTTTCCAATTGCAAATTTTAGCTTAAAACCGACATGTTGTCGACCCAGCTAAGATTTCTGCTATCCTTCACTCACTATATTAGAAATCATCATTGATCACATATCCTGACCTTATGGAGTGACCTTGGAATGGAAATATGAATTAGTGAAATATAATGACGGTGGCCAACGTGATTATATTCCGGTAATTCGTAGAGATTTTCCAATATCATGACGTATGGAATAGAAAGTGAATCAAAGAAAACTCTCAAGCTATCTGTTCAAGAACCCAAATGCAAGGGCATGAAAGGAGAAAAATGATCATCTTGATATTATTACATTCATTTACCCTAAATGGATATCTCCTAAGCATTTATGCTTAATCATCCCTTGTTATATCCAGATCCTCTCTATTATTACACTTTTGGTACGACTTTTGAACCCTCAAACGTCGATATTACAAACACCATGGCCAATGAAGCATGGAACCTCCATATGTGTATCGTTTTGACTATCATAGTCAAGAAACTTCTGCACTCATGCATCTACTTATAATAGACTACTTGGCACCATGCAAATAATTTTGTCATACTCAAACAATAATCGATCATTGTCAACTCAAAAATCAAAAAAGTTGTGATCACTACATCTGAAGAACTGCTGTAACAACTGAAATGACTCCATCATACTTTAACGTATCCTCCTCTCAGGCCAACTAAGGCTGAATTCAAACGATCATTACATAGTTGAAAGTCACTGCTTTAGCGTTTATTTATACTTGTCTATGCGACTGCCAGGTTATTTATGCCAAGTTCTCGAACTCTCACTGTCACTCGAATGATTCAAAGTTACAAGTCTTAATTGAAGTTCTTTCATACATAACTCTAAATCCGAGGGATTTACTCATTTGATGATAATCACATTATCAACCTTCTTAGTTTAACGTTAACACACTATGTTCAAGGACTCATGCCCTGATAAAAGTCAATTCATTAGTTTTCACTACTTCGAAACAATTATTACACAATTATCCTCCGGAATTTTAAAATCTTCAATCAATTTTTCTCAAACAAATAAACTCTTAAATACAAGTACCCTGTTTTCCAAAGATTTCTTACACGAGTCTTTATTTTTTAACTATCTCAAAATTTATAAAAAAAAAATGATTTTTTACTTATGCAATCTATAAAATCTTATACATAAATTTAACTTTACGTACTTTGACTAGTACATATTAAATAAATACTTTCGCTTCTACAAATTTCCACTTTGATTAAATCGAAATTACTTTACAAATTTTTCGTAACCCTAGTTTTACTATGAACATCATTTCGTCACCTCCTCTAAAATTACTTTCACTAATAGTATAAATACTTTCGCATTTTTATCAATTTACCTTTGTTTTATTAAATTAAACATTCTTTTAATCAACTCTTTTTCGTATTGTTCAAATTATTTCACATAAAATAGTACATGTTGTACACAACTCAAGTTTTACTAATAGCTCCGCTTCATTTACATTGTTATATTAAACGTCGCAATTTTTCAAAATTACTTTGGCTTACTACTAAAACTTTCGTATTGCTCTCCAATGCGTTTGGATCACCTATATTCTCATTCTCCGTGCAAGAACGAGACTTACCTCTTTACGTACGTCATCTATTCCTTGCTATGCTAATCATTAAGAAGTTTCTACTTCCAGTATTTCACGGATAAACTACAACGCTCTCGTAAACATCAATTCTATGATCTTTCGAACAAAGAAGCAGAGGTTCCTTCGTCCTATAAACAATGATTCACATTTATTCGAATCCGCGTTTAAACTCATAAGTAAATAATAGACCGACCCGCCATTGTGCGAAAATGACTTTCTTACTCTGAAGGAGTTACCTTAAACATTTATGAAGATACTCTAAACATTTCTCCCTTTTTGGATTGCAACTAGATGTTATTCTAGTCAAGTCTTAATCTATGATTCAACATGAACCCGAAATCATAAATCTTAAAGCTACATCCTGAAACTATTTCTAAAGACAAGTTCTCATGTATAATGAACGATGTCTTTCATTTAATCGCTCATATTATCCTGAGATCAATGAATCCTCAACTAACATCTCATTTGTCTATTAGACATCTCCTGAAAACTAAAGGTATTATGGTTACCTTTCGCAACTTGAAGCTGGTACTATCTCTAACAAACACTAGCTATACATCAAACCACGTAACTAAAATCTTTACGTACTCTACTCTATTTTATCTGTCCTACAATTGTGGCATGAACACTCAAAACTTTAATGAGCTCAACGACACATTTAATGCTGGTATAGCATCATCTTTCCTTTTAAAGGAGAACTAGTCAAACGACACTCTTGTTATTCCTTAGAAAATCTCCGCATTTAATGCACTTTGAAAACGACCTATTAAGGTTAAGGATCATGGGATCAAACGTATAAACAAAACAATATACTTATTGTTAACACTCATTGGAATTCACTAAAGGGCCCCGATTGTACCAGGGAACGTGAAAATCAAACTCTATTGTTAAAATCCATTGGGACTCGCGTAGCAGCCCCTAAAATACATGGGAACACGAAGACCAAATGATACGGACATACTTCCATCTCTTCTCAACTGCTGATGCAAACGAGAACTCTACCTAAAACTTCGGGACGAAGTTTTCAATAACGGGAAGGTACTATAACGACCCTCATTTTTCCATTCTATATTTTTTTTTATATTAAATACCCAAACAATTCTCACAATCCTCTCTCAACAACAATCTCTCCCTCTCCCTCTCCTTTGGGTCACGGCACTCGAAACGGACCACGCGCATACAAGAAAATAACGAAACGAATGATATTTCACTTTTAATAATTATTTTATGTAAATATTATGTTTTAAACATACTTTCAATTTATTAGAATTTATATAGATTAAAAACGCGAGAAATTTACGTTTAACGTTCCGGTTCGCGTTTTCGGTTAACGACACTCGATGGATTGCACAATACTTAAACTACCTAGACAAAATAAAGCCCAAGGAGCCTTCTTCCAGCCTCTAGGCCGAAATCCACAAGAAGGGGGCTGTCTTTAATCTATTTTGGGCTATTACTTCTCCTAGTGTCCATTTAACCTTGATTAGGGCCCAAAAACTAACCCTTAAAACCCCTAACTAGAGAAATACACCCATTTATCCTCCCTTAACCCTAACCCACGAAATTTTCAGCCACATATCATCATCTTCATCATCAATCATCATCACCATGATTCTCCATTCAATTTTGATTGTTTGCTCTTGCGTTCTACACGAAAGTGCTTCCTTTGATCGTTCTCTACGCGCTATTATAATCAATTTAAGCTTATGAGATAATATTTCATTAACCCTAATCTATTTAGATCTGATTTCAATCAATTACATGGTGTACAAGAGTCTAGTGCTCAATTGATTGCGGTTAGAGTCGTTGTTCGTCGTTAATTTGCTCGATTGTTGTCTTTGTTATGAAAACCGAATTTGATTGTTATGAATCTGATTATATGAGTTTATGTACTAGTCATATAATGTATCTAGATGTGTAGATCTTGAAAAATTAATAAATTTGGACTTTGGATTTGCATAATTTCGTTACCGAATGCTTAACTGATGATTAATCGAAGTTTCGTTAGGGTTTCACATGTAATCCGAATTTTATGAGTTGTATGCTTTATTATTTAGCTTATGAAAGTTATGCTACTGGGTTCCTTTTGAAAAGTTATGCAATTTAGACTAAATATTTGCGTCGAAAGGTTATGTAATGCTCCCGATATGATAAAACGAAGATTTGATTTGTAAAGTATGCTGAATCTGTTTTTAAGTTTAATAAAAATTGCTAGAACGAACTAGGAATTGATTTAGACTTTGAGCTTCTGGAATATGTTAGTCTAAGTGTTCCTTGACATGTTTCATTTGTATGCAAACTTGCGATAACGTGATTTTCCATGAGTTATTTGCTTATCTTTGTGATGTGCCCGATTGATGCTCAAAAACTGAAGAGTCGGTGTTGTTTTGCAAAACTGTACAAATTGGCTAAAGCAATGCTTCTGATTATTTTATCACCAAAATTTGGGATGTTATGAGATCACAACAATTAGCCGTTTGTCAAAATATATTTTCTATATTTTATGAAAAATGTTTAAAAACTGACGCGCGAGCAGAAATTTCTTTAACGAACCTGAACTTGATCCTTTCTGATATTGGACTTTTAGTTGTCGTATGAGGCTTTGGCTGGACTTTTTGGAATCGATTTTAAGTATAGTTATGATCTGGAGTTGATCATAATTTTATGAATTATGTGCTATGTGCTATGAATGTATTTCTTTACGACGTATGAATTTCGAAGGATTACTCTAAGGTGTGGAAAATGCGATTTGCAAAACTACGAGCGATAACATGTTATATGACTTAAGTTTGACTTGTTGACCATGTTTGCATGACCTATTGAGATGTTTGACTTTAGTGGACCACTTTGACCGATTTGACTTTAGGGTTGACTTTGGTTGACTTTTGTTGACTTGCTTGGATTAGTTGACTTTTACTTGTTCGTTGAGTCAGTCTGAGCGCTAGGACTTTGCGTACACTATGGGTTGACATTATGACCTATATGTGTATACTTAAGATGACCTATTTGACTAGGTTACATTGTTCGATCGTGATTGTTCGACTACAGTACGATTTGCTAAGATATCTCTCTCTACTTACTAAGGTGAATTCATAGCCCCTCTTTATTGCTAGCAAATTTACTTACTTACTTTTGGGGTGAGACACATGCTGTTTTTACTTTTTACACTTTAGACACAAGTGCCAAACTACTTAAACTATGCTATACCCAGCTATGTCCGACTAAGTCCCTACAGTGATATTTTTAAGTGCTGCGGCATGCTTAATTATTGGGGGTAGGCCTATCGGGAGTAACGTCCCCGATACATTTGACTAAGTCTTTATATTACTTGATAATGAAATTTAACCGACAAGGAGAACTAACTTGTCATGGGGCAACCTTGAACGTTTAGTCTAAATATCACGTATTGGCATAACTTTTGATCTTGCGAGATCAACTTTAAAGATCTTTGTGATCTTCCTTGAAAACTTAAGATCTGTGTGATCTACTTTACAAACTAAATCTTGTAGTCTAAAAACAACGATAACTACTCTTGATAAACCTATGATTTCACTCAACCTTTTTGGTTGACACTTTAGCATGTTTTGTCTCAGGTGCTATTTGATCAAGCTTACTTACTTACTACTTATGTGATGCTACTTGGACTTAGGATCAAGAGATATAGCATTTATTACTTCTGCATATGAACAATTACTTTATCATTATTTCCATTATTGTAACGACATTTCATTTTCCACTGCGTACTCAATAAAGTTAAATTTTCTCATTTAGTATTGTTCTCGTATTATAATATGTTGGTTTATTTTGATATTAGTAACGTTTCTTCCAGATCTTATTGGGAGGGCGTTACAGCACTAGCGGTGAAACAGTAGGTCCGCATGTGGTATACTGCGGCCAGGTACCTATTTACAGTACCACAGTTTCAATTCCTCTACAGACGCAGAGTGTTCAGCAAAATTCATCGTTTACGCCATTGCAACCTTGGCAACCGCCTCGTCCAGTATCGCAGTTTCTGACCCCTGCGAATGCGCAGGCATTACTTAATAGTTGGGGATTCGGTGTCATTCCAGACGCCAATTCTCATTGGACGCCGATAACCGCAGAACAGCAAAGTACTGCACATACAGCTGGACTTATAACGGCATATCCTCAGATCTCGCAGGCATCTGTGCCACAGGTTTTGGCACCTTTTCAGCTACCCGTATACTATGCGCCGTCAAGCCTGCCTTCTTTTCCAATGCAGCAACCTTGGCTATTGTAGAGACCCGTCCTAATCCATCCGGACGAAGTCCATATCGATTATAAATGATTCACAACAGTTGATTACATCGCGAGGTACTTAACCTCTATATGATACATTTTACAAATATTGCATTCGTTTTTGAAAAGACATTCTTTCATAACATCGAAGGTTAACAGCATGCATACCATTTTATAATATATCCACTATAATTGACTTAATAATAATCTTGATGAACTCAACGACTCGAATGCACGTCTTTTGAAAGATGCCATAAATGACTCCAAGTAATATTTCTAGAATGAGCAAATGCACAGCGGAAGACTTCTTTCATACCTGAGAATAAATATGCTTTAAAGTGTCAACCAAAAAGGTTGGTGAGTTCATTAGTTTATCATAAAGAATCATTTCATAATTTTAATAGACCACAAGATTTCATATTTCCAATTCTCATAAACATACGTCCCATGCATAGAGACAAAAATCATTCATATGGATTGAACACCTGGTAACCGACATTCACAATATGCATATAAGAATATCCCCATCATTCCGGGATCCTCCTTCGGACATTATATAAATTTCGAAGTACTAAAGCATCCGGTACTTTGGATGGGGCTTGTTGGGCCCGATAGATCTATCTTTAGGATTCGCGTCAATTAGGGTGTCTGTTCCCTAATTCTTAGATTACCAGACTTAATAAAAAGGGGCATATTCGATTTCGATAATTCCACCATATAATGTAATTTCGATTACTTGTGTCTATTTCGTAAAACATTTATAAAAATTGCGCATGTATTCTCAGCCCAAAAATATAAAGGGTAAAAAGGCAAATGAAACTCACGCATATAAATATTGTAAAACAGTTAATAAAGCATTTGCATGTATTCTCAGCCCAAAATGTATATAAAAAGGGAATAATGAAACTCACGCATATAAATATTGTAAAACAGTTAATAAAGCATTTGCATGTATTCTCAGCCCAAAAACGTAAAGAGTAAAAGGGAGCAAATGAAACTCACCTAATGTATTTTGTAGTAAAAATACATATGACGGTTTTGAACAACTGAACAATGTAGGGTTGGCCTCGGATTCACTAGCCTATATAAAGTATATATATTAACTCGTATAATTAACATGTAATAATAATCAAACTAGTTTATATATTACCTAATTAATTTATCAATGGATTTGTTATTTCAAAGATTATATATATATTTATTTATTTTGAGTATTATATAGATACATATGTATTAGTATAACTATATATATATATATATATATATATATATATATATATATATATATATATATATATATATATATATATAGTTATACTAATACATATGTATCTATATAATTAATATTATATTGTTACATCTAAAATTTCATTATATATAAATACTTATGTAATTAATGTTATTAGATTTAATATATAATGTATATGTAATATTAATGTAGTTATAGTATACGTAATAAATATAGTTTTTATATACGAATTTGTTATTTATAATAATACTGATAATAATAATAATAACTATATTAATAAAAATACTTTATTTAGATTATATCTTAATTATCATTTGTATTCATAACCTTTAATTTCATAGTTTTAACAACATTTCTAACTAATACATAATATTTAGAATTTATAATTTGTAATCATAGTATTAACAACATATTTAACAAATCATAATAATAATAATAATATTAATCATATTAATAATAAACATATACTAATTAGATTAATTAATACCCATGGCTTGTTGGAGAAAGACTGCAGCCCAGTAGAAGCCCAATCCGGAATATTTTGATTTGGCCCAAGTTTAATCGATGCGTGAGTATGCTGATGAGGTTCGGCCCAAAGTAAAGATAAATAACTTAGACAGATCCCAATCAAACGAATTAGGTCATTCAGTTCCCAACTAAATCGATCAGAATTTGGAAATGGAATTCACAACACTTGCGAACAAAGGAGCAGAAATCTTTTACAGTCGGGGTTTGATTGACGGGTTTTTGAGTTAGAAAAAGGATCAAACACAGCGGCGTGTATTTACAGAGACTACATCGAATCATCATCAGTTGATCCTAAAATCGGTTCATTAATTAATCAAGTATGTAATCGATTCAATAATATTCTCTTAATTTAATTAATCCCTTTATAATTTTTTGTATAATTATTTGATGGCACGATAGCAGAAATTTTTATGTTGTTCCTGATGGTTTGATAATGATAATTGAAAAGAAAAGAAAAAAAAAATTGAAGAAACAGTGTATCAGATGTTGAGGTCTATTCAGTTCTTAACGATTGTAAAATGGATCCTAATGAAGTTGTTAATCATCTGTTATCTCAAGGTTTATAAAAAAAAAATTTAATTTGTTTGCCCTTTTTATCTTATTGTATATTAATGGTATGATTGTTATACAAAGGGGATTATTTTTATGGGAATTCAGGTTTACCAGTTGAAGATGGTGGTTGTTTTGTACTCACCTGTGTGTATATATGTATATATATAGATGATGAAGATGATGGTTATGTTGCAGGGGAACGAAACAGAAGGTAGTCATTGATGAAGACAAGAAAGGTGTGCATCAGCACTGCAGTTGCAGTCGGATAGTAGAAGGTTGTAGCAGGTTGAATTGAGACTGTAGGGGCGGTTTATGATGGGTTAAAACAGAAACATAGCAGCTGTAGTTACAGACTTGATCGTGGCAATGATCTCATGGGATTCCAGGGAATAAAAGGTAATATTGTATATAATCTATGTGTATATATGTATGTAGATATGTATGAGATAGAGAGGAGGGAGAGATGTATAGATAGAGGGAGATGGGGTGTATGGTGTTACAGTTTCAACAGAAAATGCAGGGTGGTTATACGGTTTATGGTTATGAGAGATGGTTATAGGATGATTTGTTAAGGGTTAATTATCGAAACAGAGACAGAAGTATTTCATTTAGTTTGAGTAGTAACTAAATGGTGGTGGTTGAATAGGTCTATGGTGGTGCTCTTTGTTGATGACAGTAGTAACTAAGGGTTGGCAGAAAAGGAGTATGAGGTGATTGATGGTGTCCGTATGGCCTGTGGTGGTGACGTTTCATGTTGACAGCAAACCAAACCAGGAACATTTCAAAGATGTCTGGGTTTGTTAGTAGATAGCAAACATGGAAAAAGGGGTGTTCGTTGTAGGTGATTAAGTGGGTGTTGGTCATTGATAGAGAAGAACGATATTAATAAAAGTAATAGTGGTATGGTGTAACATCCTTTGATTTTCAGAACTGAATCATTTTATGAATTTATCAAACTTACAAGCAAGACTAATGTGAAGTCTACATGTATAGAATAGAATGATATAATATATATATCTTGTATTATGTAATATAAAAGTTGAGCTAGACAATTACAATGATATTCCATGGCTAGTTATTAAAGTACATGATATGGATTGTGACAGGAAACAGCAAATTGAAAGAAAGGTAGGTGATTGTTTGCATTTCATTGTATATGACCATAATTCATATGCCTTTTTCAATTTTATATAATAAACCTAGATATAGATTGAAATCAACCACAGTTAGCCTTTTCAAATCACGGATATTTTAGTTATTACCCTGTTGACTCATTTAATTGTACACATATGATAAGAATAAAGTGATACTAATAATTAATAATAATGTAGTAATAATTTTAATGATATTTAGTTTTAAATGTGTGAGTTGAAGAATCATTTGAATTATTGAGTCAACAATTTTATTTAGTGGTCTTATTCCGTATTCCGTTGATAGTTAGTGACGGATAAAAGTCTTCAGATAGATTTCATATTTTTAAATTAAATAGCTTTATTTATTTTGATCGTTATGATATAAAATTCGGGCATTAATTATTAAATAAAAATTACATTAATTATTCGCTTCCAACCTCAATTAAAATATATAAAGTTTTAAAATTTAACAAATATCATCTAAATACATTTTTTAATAAGCTTATAATTTTATAAAACTCATTTTCAGATCACCGTTTATTTTAAGGTCATATAAGTTTAAATTCAACTTGCTTGATATCAATCGAAACATCAAACGAGTATTACAATCATTTAATATTTACTTTTAATATACATTATTTATATATAGAGATATATTTTAAATAATAATTATTATAATATCCTATTTTTATTTTATTAACTTTTAATAACAACAAAATATAATACTTCAAATTATATTTCGAAATATTATTTATATATACATACGCATATCTATCTACAATTAAAGGTTCGTGAATCGTCGGGCACAGTAAAAGGGTAATTGGTTATATGAACATAGTTCCAAATATTTTCGACACTCTATAAAGATTAAGTTTAAATTTGGTCGGAAATTCCCGGGTCATCACAGCTATATCCGCAGACGTCGGGGCAACCTTGACAAAATATTCAGGGGCAGGCGAATCTCGCAAGCCAATTTATGCAGGCGGCACCTCCTGACATGGTCCACTTATTTTCGCAACCTGATTTTGTTCAGGGTATGATGAAGCGTTTCTTCGCAGGACTCAAAGGGGATCCTGTTAAACCGCCCTTTGAGCTACCAACCACTTTTGACAGGTTTCCTCTGCATATAACCGCGTATCCGTTTCCATCAGCACCAAAGATACCTCACACGTTAGGTACCTACAATGGCTTGACTGACCCAGATGATTTCCTGCATTGTTTCGAAGGCGCGATGCACACCCAAGGGTGGGTTGATCCAGTTGCATGTCAGATATTTCCCATGACGTTGCAGGGCATTGCGCGTGAATGGTTCAATAAACTTCCAGCATGTAGCATATCCGGGTTCATGGATTTGCGTACAAAGTTCTTACTGTAGTATCAAAATCAAAGGCCACGCAAACGCACTCACATTGAATGTCACGATATTGTGCAGAAACCCAAGGAATCTTTAGGAGAATTTCTCACGAGATATACTAATGAGTGCTTGCGCATACCGGACCTAAATCCAGAACATCAGATTTCTGGGTTGATACATGGTATAAGTACAGAGCATCATCTAACGCTGGTAAGACGTCTACGCCATACAGTGCCAACAACTTATGCTGAAGCGCTTAATGAATGCCATGATTATATGCGGAGTGGCGAAGATAATGATATTCCAACAGCTAGCTCACGCAACAAAAGGAAAGACGATGATGATCGTTCGCGCGATCAAAATCGCGGTAATAGCTCTCGCGGAAGATACCCTAGTGGTGGTCCTATAAGAAATGATAAATGGCGAACAAGTGGTGGTTTTTGAAACAATAATCAATGCGGTACTAATAATCAAAATTATGCGCTACTCAAAAGCTTGTCTAAAACACCAAAAGAAATTTTGGTAACCGAACCCGTATGCGCAACCTTTGCGGTTCCAACCCCGCTGACAGAATTTGGTAAGCGGGATAAAACAAAAAACTGCGAGTTCCATGACGATTACGGCCATGACACTAATCGGTGTAATAATTTAATGGAGCGAGTGCTGGAAGCGCTACGCGCAAGAAAATTAGATCATCTAAAGCCACCAAAGAAAGATAAGGGAAAGGCCGCGGAAGAGAGTTCAAAAGCCAAAATGTTCGCATGGCAAAAAACAAATAAAGCTAAAAGCGCTGATGTAACCATCAGTATGGTTGACGCAGACAAAGTTGGCCAGCGAAGGAAATATAACGACTACCAGGATTGGGAGCTCATTCTAATTTCATTCCCTCCCGTAATGTTGATTGACACAGTTAACGAGCCCATTATCATCAAGTGTCGCATTCCTAATTGCGGAATACAGATCAAACGCATGCATGTTGACACCGGGAGTGGCGTCGAAATTATGTATAAGCATTGCTATCGTTTCCTTCCTGCAGAAGTTAAAGTGTAGTTACACCAGCCTAATATTATGCTATCAGGGTTCTCCGGAGAAAGCTCATGGCCGCTAGGCCAGATAGAGCTAATAATAGAGCTTGCGGACGATAAGAATCCGCAGTTGGTCAGACACGAGTTAGTTGACTTTTATGTGGTTCGTTCGAATTCGTGTTACAATGCGCTACTAGGGAGAAATTTCATACGACATTTTAATATTATACCATCGGTAGTGCATGGCTTGATTAAGTTTCCTACAATGGGAGGAATTGCCACGATTGCGTCACATCAAACAACCGAGTTATGTGGTTCAGTTGTGCCTGTGAACATTCCCAGCATGGGAGAATAACTTGCAAGCAGTACGGTCATAGCTAACCGTTTGCACCCGGATAAGCGTGTCAAAATCGGCGCAGTCTTGTCAGCCGAAACTAAGGCTAAGTTGCATGGAATATTATCCGCAAACTGTGACGACCCGGAAATTTCCGACCAAATTTAAACTTAATCTTTATATGATTTCGACACGATAAGCAAAGTCTGTTAGGTTGAGTCTCAAAAATTTTGAACTGTTTCATATATGCATTTAACTTTCGACTGTTCTCGACGATTCATGAACAATTAATTTTAAATAGTTATGTGTGTATATGTAAATGTATATAAATGGAAATTGGAAAAAAAAATAATTAATGACCGGTTTTTATACCATAATGGCTGAAATAAATAAAGAAAATTAATTTAAAAATTTGAAAACTTTCTGTGTACTTTTATCCGTAACTGAATTCACAACGGAGTATAAATCACTATCTCTAATAAAACGGCCGATACTAAAGGACACATAGGAGACGGCTAAACTGTTTTACACAATGTTTTTATTGAATGTAATGAACATATTAGACATTACTATAATATTTAATTATTAAATATAAAACCCACTACTTCATGTCTATATGCTTTTGTTTTGATTTCAAGAATACCACAAACTAAATTGCTTTCTGCTTGTTCTCTTGTTTCGTTTAGCATAACAATATATAATATATGAATATATATACTGATGATACATATATAAATGATCAAATATATATAATTACATATATAGAAATGAATACAGTTACATGCTCAATCAACTATATCACACTATCTATTTCCATTCGATTAGGAATCCAAACAACCACCTTAAAACCAAACATCCACTACATAACAAATCACCAAAACTTTCACTGTGGCTAATTGAATAATTTGTGGGATTTCTATTTCAAATCTCCACTTTCAGTTGCATATCACTATCATTTATGTCTATCAAAAATCTATAATATATACAAGGTATAAGATACATATACATATAGCTTAGATTACAGAATGGGAAATCAACCATCTTCATCATGATTAAAACAAACCACCAATTAGTCCCGAACCGTTGAATCATCTCTACCATGAACAACCCACGCGACCACCACTTCGAGACCGAACTGTCATCACAGCAGCATATGACTGCATCTTTCAGTAACCAAACACACCACAAACCCATCAAGAATTAACCCAGGAGAAAGGATATGAAGACTGCTGCAATTATCCTAATTGAACAGACCATTCAGCAACCATATCACCACTTTAGTCCAATCACCACCACGACAGCAAACCACCTTCACCATCTTCATCAATTCACCACCACTTATTCCCCCTATTCCTGCAACTATATACGTTTTCTGTTTTCTGTTTATAACCGAAAACCTTTTAACCATTACTGCTATGGTTACTTCTGTTCTCTTGTATATAATGAACGAACAACCAAACCATCATAAATTATGAATATATCATTGCTTTCTGTTTGTTCTGTCCGAAACCAATCTAAACACACCCATTTGATGCCACTGCTACTTGTTTCTGTTACTTATTTCTGCCTAGACAAAAGTCATACAAAACCACCTCATCACCACTACAACACCACGACACAAAAACTGAAAATATTCCCCGATTCTATTCGTTTTGCAACCACCAATTTCTCTGCTACTTATTCGAATGTAACAAACCATCATCTTCAATTATAAACAAACACCCACGATCACCATCCCTGTCGTAACCTTCGATCAACAGAATCTATTCCATTGCTTTCCTGTTTACTGATCAGATCAACATAACCATCGAACCAACATAATCAAACATCATAACATCACTCGAACAATTCTACTGTTGTCCTGATCAATCCTTTCTGTCTTTCTAATATCAAACACCATTAATGACCACGTACTCAATTCATTTAAAAATTTCAGAATATATGTAAATGAATGAAGAAAGTAAGAGCATCAAAGAACCAATTACTTACTTGATCAATTGATGAATTGATTACATAATCGATTGATGATGATAACGATTAACGATGATTGAAAACGGATGATGACCTTGAACGATGATGGTGATGAATCGGTGACCTGAATATACCTCGATGATTGTTGATTGAACGCTTGATCGATTAAACATCCCATAGCTCCCATAAACATTGACTTGATCTGCGTTTGGTTTGTGCTTTTCTCGATCTGTTTAATTACCGACAACAGAAAACACAGACCCCCTTTATATTAGGTTCATGAATCCGAGACCAACCCTACACTTATTCAATGTCGTCATATGTATTTTTACTACAAAATACATTAGGTGAGTTTCATTTGCTCCCTTTTTAATTGCTTTTGCAATATATATTTTGGGCTGAGAATACATGCAATATTTTATAAATGCTTTACGAAATAGAGACAAGTGATTAAAAATGATATTTTGCGGATTGATGTGCTAGGTAATTTATTTATATGTTATAAGAGCATGCAAGCGCGAATCCTAAAGATAGATCTATCGAGCTTAACACCCCCATCCTGTAGGCTGTACTAGACATAAGAGCTAGTGGGCAGATGTTTAGTACTTCGAGGATTATTTATACACTTGTGAGTGTACGTATCCATCTTTGCGAAGATGACTTATTACATTATTGTTAAGGTTGGTTACTGAGGCCTCAACATAAGCAGAACGGTTTTATACACTTGCGAGTGTACATATATTTATTAACGGAAATCTTGTGGTCTATTAATATATTGAATTGATTGTTATGATAAACTTATGAACTTACCAACCTTTTGGTTGACACTTTAAAGCATGTTTATGCTCAGGTATGTAAGAAATCTTCCGTTGTGCATTTGCTCATTTTAGAGATATTACTTGGAGTCATTCATGACATATTTCAAAAGACGTTGCATTCGAGTCATTGAGTTCATCAAGATTATTATGAAGTCAATCATAGTTGGATATATTATGAAATGGTATGCATGCCATCAACTTTCGATGTAAAGAAAGTTTATCTTTTAAAAACGAATGCAATGTTTGTAAAATGTATCATATAGAGGTCAAGTACCTCGCTATGTAATCAACTATTGTGAATCATTTATAATGGATATGAACGGGTCCTTTCAGTTGGTATTAGAGCGGTGGTCTTAGCGAACCAGGTCTTGCATTAGTGTGTCTAACTGATAGTTGTTTAGATGCATTAGTGGGTCTGGACTTCGATCGTGTCTGCATGTCAAAAGTTTTGCTTATCATATCGTGTCGAAAATTACCTGCTTATCATTTTTAGGGAATCACCTGCTTATCATTCTTAAGTCTAGACACATCTTACTGCATTGATTGCATGATTAGTGTATAGACAAAATTCATATCCTAGCGTATCTGCTAATTCATATCTTAGCGTATCTGTTACTGTAGACTTTATCTGACACGTTTCCTTAATTCTCTCTGTAATCTACGGGATCTTCTGTACTATGTATAGGTATTTTATGTAATTAGAATATCATTCGATATCCAAAAATCATTTCATATCGAAAAATCCTTTATTAAATCGTACGAAATGGAAATCGCCACTAGTTCCAGTCCCTCAGATTCCGATATGGAGTTTCACTCGAGTTCCGAAAGCAGTGTCACCAGAATGAATTAACCAAATCAGCCATCCCCAATTCATCTGATGGGTTCATAGTCTACTTAATCATTGGAGACAAGAAGAAGGTGATCCGTTCCATCAACCGAATTCATCCCTTGGCAAAGAACCTGAAGCACTTGCCGGTGAACCTGTTTGTGATACTATTTTCTCTCTTATTTCTAAAGTATCTCGTCATGATTATATACTATCTCAAATTCTGAATCTTATTCATCCGCTTGTTCCAACAGATAATCATCCCGATGTAATAGAAGAAGTCAACGAGCTTCGCGCTTGAGTAATCAATCTAAAAGATATGGTGCAAAACGTACCAGCTTCAGCAACATCACCAGCACTAACAATACCACCAACATCAATACCAGTATCACCAACAACCCAAGTTTCAACATCACACGCCTCAACATCTCATTATGTACCTCGAGTATAATCAACGTTCTACATATCGTTCTACATCATTTATCTTCGTTCTACCTGGCGATTATGTAATCTCTAATGTTTTAGAGATTATGTATTCTAGTTCTAACGATAAATCAGATGATATTAATATCATATAAATTCATCAAATCCAAGATTACATATGAAAAAAATATATATATATGTATATATATTTTCATAAAGATTGTAATTAAAAATTCTTTTGTACAAACTGTTAATGGTGAAAATATTTTAACGGGTAGGTAATACCCGAGGAATATTTAGATTTCACATTAATAAGTTACATTGTACATTCTTCGAATCTGATTCAACGGTCATTTACTATCATGCTTACACCCACAGATATACGAATCCGTTCATCACAGAATAACCATTTTCATTCAATTTTATATTTAGATTTTGACCTATCAGAATCTGACAAGTGGCATAATGAAGAAAACATTGAACAAAATAAAATTTGTTAGAAACAAACAAATTAACTATGAGAAATTTTATTAAGAATCCACGCTAACAAAATCCTAGCTAACTGTTCCTAGCTAACTGTTAATTCCTTATTACATTATCGCAATTTATTATCGCAATTTTTATTCTCACAATTTTATTTATCATCATTTAATTTATGTTATTTATTTTACGCACTTTAAATATCGGGACACGTATACAAGGTTTTGACATATCATATCGACGCATCTATATATATTATTTAGAATAACCATAGACACTCTATATGCAGTAATGCGAGAGTTAGCTATACAGGGTTGAGGTTGATTCTACAATAATATATATAATTTGAGTTGCGATCGAGTCTGAGACCTGTGCACGGGTCACGATACGTATTAATTAATTCGAATATTATATATTAAACTATATATGAATTATTGAATTGATAACCGTGGACTGCCAACATTGGACAATTAAAATGAATTAAAATATTGATTATAACCTATGAAACTAAACAATTCTTCAAATTTGCCACTTGATCTCATCCTAAACCTCATTTGCATCTTGATAATTCCAATCTGAGTTCAAACCTTTCATGATTCTTGAAAACACCTCAAATGAGAGGATGAACCAACCGCACTTCATCTACGGAAGAAAAGATTGATGCATGTAGTAATACATCTGAAAACACTCAGAATCTGGGTAAACATTTAACACGAATCTGTGCTAGCTCCTTTGGCGTTGTTATTACCGAAAATAACCTTGCAATTCCTTTTCAAAGTAGCAAATTTTGTCATAGCTCCAGCAAGTCAACTTCAACTTTTCGTTCGAAACAACCTTATTATCAATTTGATATGTATGTGTGCTCTTTTATCGTTACCGGGGAAACCTTTCATATTCCACTATATTACCATAAGCATTTAATCATCTAAAAACACAATTCTCCTGAAACCACCTCAGATTGATAACCGATGATTCAGATATCGTAGCATTGAATGCAGAGGAAATAGAAAAATGATAGATGGTTTAAACGGCCAAAAGTTTGACGATAAAGAAAGGAGTATTAGGAACGCTCGATAGAAAATTGGGTACCGAAAAACAAATTGAGCTAACCATGAAGGATACCAAGGACAAATACAAGGACCAAACCCTATATTCAAAGAATCCAGGTAGTTCTGGATCCGATGAAATCTTTAGAGAATATTTTGCTCCGAAGTCATGTTAAAATCTTCCGAAGAATTTTTCTTCATCAACCTTCGAACTTAAAAATTCCAAAATATCATCATAAATATCTTCGATATTTCTGAGGATATTTTCATAAATATTCTTGTCCGAAATTATCTACCTCTTCGTGTTTTCTGTATTCCATTATATTGGAAACTTCTGTAAAATCTAAGTATAAATTATGAATGAATTGTGGAGAAATGTTGGAAATTGAAGCATGGGTTGGTATAATATAATGACACTTGGCCAACGTGATTATATTACAGTAAGTCATGCTGAGTTTCTAATGAAACGTGATGATGGTTCATAGTAGATCATTCTACTTAACTTCTGAACATATCAAGAAAATGTATACTTGATGGTTCTATCTTCCGTGATGTTGATAAATTTGAAAATCAAATCGTGCTATCACGTTCCTTCCTGCTTAGAACATTATAATCACTCGAAACTCTATATCTATGAATTCTGAACCATTATTCGCTTAACTTAAAGTTGGGAAGAGAAAACAAAGGTATGAAACTCGAAAATATAAGGGGAAATATAAAGCCCGATAATAACACATAAATTACAAACCGTGAATGTCAATGTTTATCGCAACATAAAGACACGGGAGAATTAAAAACACTATAACCCCAAGGGCGAAGTAGAAGAAAACAGGTCCCCCGGTGAAAGTTGGAAAAGGAGAATGATTGTTGCGATAGTAAGGATAAGAACAAGAATCAGAACTGGATTAAGCATTTTCACAAATCTTTTGAATTTGGGAATTGAGTATAGAAGTGGTGAAAACTAATGGAACGGAAAAGTTTAATTTATAATGAAAATATCCGACAGAGTAATCGAGGCAGATCACCGTACTTAATTATAGAGATCTTACTTTCCTTATTCGCCGAAGAATCAAATCATTTAGATTTCGAAGATTTTCATTAAATTCCTTGATTTCTGGAAATCCACCGTGACTACGTCAAAAGTTAAATCTCTATCTCAATCTGTTATGACAGCTTCACTTGTACGGTTCACATAATCGAATTGCTTTAACCATATTAATCAATGATGATAAAACTCTATTTATCAACTCATATTCGTCATGAAAACATTTTTATTATTAACCATGACAACCTCACTCGAATTTCGGGACAAAATTTCTTTAACGGGTAGGTACTGTGACGACCCGAAAATTTCTGACCAAATTTAAACTTAATCTTTATATGATTTCGACGCGATAAGCAAAGTCTGTTAGGTTGAGTCTCAAAAATTTTGAACTGTTTCATATATGCATTTAACTTTCGACTGTTCTCGACGATTCACGAACAATTAATTTTAAATAGTTATGTGTGTATATGTAAATGTATATAAATGGAAATTGGAAAAAAAAAAATTAATGACCGGTTTTTATACCATAATGGCTTAAATAAATAAAGAAAATTAATTTAAAATTTTGAAAACTTTCTGTGTACTTTTATCCGTAACTGAATTCACAATGGAGTATAAATCACTATCTCTAATAAAACGACCGATACTAAAGACACATAGGAGACGGCTAAACTGTTTTACACAATGTTTTTATTGAATGTAATGAACATATTAGACATTACTATAATATTTAATTATTAAATATAAAACCCACTACTTCATGTCTATATGCTTTTGTTTTGATTTCAAGAATACCACAAACTAGATTGCTTTCTGCTTGTTCTCTTGTTTCGTTTAGCATAACAATATATAATATATGAATATATATACTGATGATACATATATAAATGATCAAATATATATAATTACATATATAGAAATGAATACAGTTACATGCTCAATCAACTATATCACACTATCTATTTCCATCCGATTAGGAATCCAAACAACCACCTCAAAACCAAACATCCACTACATAACAAATCACCAAAACTTTCACTGTGGCTAATTGAATAATTTGTGGGATTTCTATTTCAAATCTCCACTTTCAGTTGCATATCACTATCATTTATGTCTATCAAAAATCTATAATATATACAAGGTATAAGATACATATACATATAGCTTAGATTACAGAATGGGAAATCAACCATCTTCATCATGATTAAACAAACCACCAATTAGTCCCGAACCGTTGAATCATCTCTACCATGAATAACCCACACGACCACCACTTCGAGACCGAACTGTCATCACAGCAGCATATGACTGCATCTTTCAGTAACCAAACACACCACAAACCCATCAAGAATTAACCCAGGAGAAAGGATATGAAGACTGCTGCAATTATCCTAATCGAACAGACCATTCAGCAACCATATCACCACTTTAGTCCAATCACCACCACGACAGCAAACCACCTTCACCATCTTCATTAATTCACCACCACTTATTCCCCCTATTCCTGCAACTATATACGTTTTCTGTTTTCTGTTTATAACCGAAAACCTTTTAACCATTACTGCTATGGTTACTTCTGTTCTCTTGTATATAATGAACGAACAACCAAACCATCATAAATTATGAATATATCATTTCTTTCTGTTTGTTCTGTCTGAAACCAATCTAAACACACCCATTTGATGCCACTGCTACTTGTTTCTGTTACTTATTTCTGCCTAGACACATGTCATACAAAACCACCTCATCACCACTACAACACCACGACACAAAAACTGAAAATATTCCCCGATTCTATTCGTTTTGCAACCACCAATTTCTCTGCTACTTATTCGAATGTAACAAACCATCATCTTCAATTATAAACAAACACCCACGATCACCATCCATGTCGTAACCTTCGATCAACAGAATCTATTCCATTGCTTTCTTGTTTACTGATCAGATCAACATAACCATCGAACCAACATAATCAAACATCACAACATCACTTGAACAATCCTACTGTTGTCCTGATCAATCCTTTCTGTCTTTCTAATATCAAACACCATTAATGACCACGTACTCAATTCATTTAAAAATTTCAGAATATATGTAAATGAATGAAGAAATTAAGAGCATCAAAGAACCAATTACTTACTTGATCAATTGATGAATTGATTACATAATCAATTGATGATGATAACGATTAACGATGATTGAAAACGGATGATGACCTTGAACGATGATGGTGATGAATCGGTGACCTGATTATACCTCGATGATTGTTGATTGAACGATTGATCGATTAAACATCCCATAGCTCCCATAAACATTGACTTGATCTGCGTTTGGTTTGTGCTTTTCTCGATCTGTTTAATTACCGACAACAGAAAACACAGACCCCCTTTATATTAGGTTCGTGAATCCGAGACCAACCCTACACTTATTCAATGTCGTCATATGTATTTTTACTACAAAATACATTAGGTGAGTTTCATTTGCTCCCTTTTTAATTGCTTTTGCAATATATATTTTGGGCTGAGAATACATGCAATATTTTATAAATGCTTTACGAAATAGAGACAAGTGATTAAAAATGATATTCTGCGGATTGATGTGCTAGGTAATTTAGTTATATGTTATAAGAGCATGTAAGCGCAAATCCTAAAGATAGATCTATCGGGCTTAACACCCCCATCCTGTAGGCTGCACTAGACATAAGAGCTAGTGGGCGGATGTTTAGTACTTCGAGGATTATTTATACACTTGCGAGTGTACGTATCCATCTTTGCGAAGATGAGTTATTATATTATTGTTAAGGTTGGTTACTGAGGCCTCAACATAAGCAGATCGGTTTTATACACTTGCGAGTGTACATTTATTTATAAACGGAAATCTTGTGGTCTATTAATATATTGAAATGATTGTTATGATAAACTTATGAACTCACCAACCTTTTGGTTGACACTTTAAAGCATGTTTATTCTCAGGTATGTAAGAAATCTTCCGCTGTGCATTTGCTTATTTTAGAGATATTACTTAGAGTCATTCATGACATATTTCAAAAGACGTTGCATTCGAGTCGTTGAGTTCATCAAGATTATTATGAAGTCAATTATAGTTAGATATATTATGAAATGGTATGCATACCATCAACTTTCGATGTAAAGAAAGTTTGTCTTTTAAAAACGAATGCAATGTTTGGAAAATGTATCATATAGAGGTCAAGTACCTCGCGATGTAATCAACTATTGTGAATCATTTATAATGGATATGAACGGGTCCTTTCACAAACACAGATGTTTTCGCATGGCAAGAATAAGAGATGACTGGCGTTCCGCGTGATATGGCAGAACATAAGTTGAATGTTAATCCATCACTCACACCCGTTAGACAAAAGAAGCGGCATATGGCTCTTGAGCGTGGTGATTGGTTATGCGCAGAAGTAGATAACCTTGTTAAAGCAAACATTCTGCGGAAATGAGGTTTCAGACATGGGTTGCTAATCCTGTGTTGGTGAAAAAGGCTGACGGCAATTGGCGGATGTGTGTCGATTTTAAAGAAATCAATAAAGCGTGCCCCAAGGACAACTACCCTCTCCCGGAGATAGACTGGAAGGTAGAATCATTATCAGGTTTTCGATACAAGTGTTTTCTGGACGCGTACAAGGGTTATCACCAAATCTTAATGGCTGCGGAAGATGAGGACAAAACTACTTTTCATACGCCGCAGGGTATTTATTGTTATACGAAGATGCCTTTCGGATTAAAGAACGCAGGCGCAACCTATCAGCGTGTAATTGATGCAGCCTTCAAGCCCCAAATTGGTAGAAATCTTGAAGCATATGTCGATGATTTGGTAAATAAAAGTAACACCGAAGAAGAAATGATCGCAGACATCCTAGAAACATTTGCGTCTCTACGCAGGATCAACATGAAGCTTAACCCGCTTAAATGCAGTTTTGGGGAAGAGGAAGGCAAGTTTCTAGGTCATGAGGTGACGGCGCGGGGAATAAAGGCGAATCCGAAAAAGATTGAGGCCAATGATAGTTTACCATCTCCAAGAACAAAGAAAGATGTGCATATTCTAACCGGAAAACTCGCGGCGATTACGCGGTTTCTGTCGTAAGCCGCAGAAAGGCAGCTACCATTCTTCAATACTTTAAAGAATTGTTTAAAGAAAAAAGATTTTGTATGGACTCAGGAAGCAGAATCAGCTTTTCAGGAGATGAAGAAGGTGCTCGCTGAGTTACCAACACTCACCGCGCCGGTATCAGGAGAAACGCTTGCGGTGTACCTTGCGGCATCGAAAGAGGCTATCAGCTCGGTTCTTATCGCAGATCGTGGAAAGGTAATCAATTCTCTTTTACTTATATGAATTATTTATTTCGTAGACAAGTAACGTTGAGGTTTTCTCAGACGCAAATGCAGGTCTACTTCGTAAGCAAGACGCTGACAGCAAGCGAAGTAAACTATTCACCAATAGAAAAGCTAGTATATGCACTAGTCCACACGGCGCGATGTTTGCGCCCTGGTACTTTCAAGCACATCCAATTGTCTAACTGATCAACCGATCAAGCAGGTTGGTAAATGCCTAATTTGCGACAATGTCCAGGGCTACCGCATTGACTAACGCAATCATTTTTCTTTCAGGTTCTATATAAGCCTGAAATTTCTGGCCAAATGGCTAAATGGGCAGTCGAGTTAGGAGAACACGAAATAAAATTTTCTTCGCGAAGCGCGGTTAAGGGTCAAATACTTGCAGATTACTTAGCAGAATTGCCTGCGGATGTTGAGGCATCAGCTGAGCAGCGGGATACGCCTGCACTACCCTTGTCATCATGGGAGTTATATACCAATGGTGCCTGCAGCACAGCTGGCGTGGGTGCAGGTGTAATTTTATCTGGCCCAGATGGCGAAGAGTACACATATGCGCTGCGGTTCAATTTCGCTGTTACGAACAACGAAGCAGAATATGAGGCTTTGTTAGCAGGTATGCGTATTGCGCATAAATTAAATATTAAAATTCTGCACACTTATGTGGATTCAAAGCTAGTATGCAGTCAAGTCAGCGGAGACTTTGAAGCGCATGACATAGTCATGCAGCAATATTTATCGCTTGTTCATAACCTTGCGGACCAGTTTGAGGCTTTTCAAATCTCCCACTTAATGCGGGGGAAAAATAAGAAGGCGAACACGCTTAGAAAATTGGCTGCTTTGGCCTTTGATCATCTGGGGAAGAAAGTTCTTATAGAAGAACTACATGCGAAGTCTATTGTTATGATGCCTTTAGTGGCACCTGTTGAGGAATCCAGCTCGACGTGGATGACACCCATCATTGCTTTTCTGCGAGATGGCACCTCACCTGCGGATTCTGTTGATGCAAAGAAAGTTCGCACTAAGGCACCACTGTACGCCCTTGAGGGTGAGGTCCTATATCGAAAAAATTATTTAGGGCCGCATTTAAGGTGCAATGGCCCAAAAGAGGTAGAGGAAGTTATACGCGAGGTGCATGAGGGTGCATGCGCTCTTCATTCGGGGTACAGGTCTATTGTGTCAAAAATTATGCGGCTAGGTTATTATTGGCCCACTATGTACGCAGATACCGCGCGCATAGTTAAACAATGCGAATCTTGCCAAATACATGCACCTATCAGCAGAGCACCTGCGCACCCAATGATCTCAGTCTCATCACCATGGCCATTCTGCAAATGGGCAATTGACATAGTCAGACCATTTCCGAAAGTCCGAGGTAATATTATCATTTATTTTATACCTTATGCTACTTACATCAGTATCTTACGCATACTCTGCACACGCAGGAAACATCAAATTCTTGATTGTTGAAATTGACTATTTCACGAAGTGGATTGAAGCACGACCGCTAGCAACAATTTCAGGAAAAAGGGTGCAAAATTTTGTATGGGAGGACATTGTTTATCGATTCGGCATACCAAACGAAATCGTTAGTGATAACGGTACCCAGTTTGCGGGGGATCCTTTTCGCAGTTGGTGCACAGAGCTTAATATTAAGCAAACTTTTACATCCGTTGCACATCCGCAGGCGAATGGCCAGTGCGAAGTCACTAACCGGGATATAGTGGCTGGAATCAAAGCTAGATTGGGTCATGGTCGCATTGGTTGGGTGGACGAACTACCAAAGGTTTTATGGGCATATAGAATAACACCCAAAGCAAGCACTGGTGAGACTCCGTTCAATTTGGTATATGGGTCAGAAGCTGTTGTACCCGCAGAGATTGGGGTACCAACGTTCCGCATACAGAATATCGACGAGCAGAATAACTCAGAAGCTTTGCGGGAAAATCTTAATTTGTTGGAAGAACGCAGACTTTCTGTGGCGATAAACGAAGCCAATAATAAGCAAAAAATTGCAGAGTACTACAATCAGCATGTGCGTTCGCGCTCTTATAAGTGCGGGGACTTAGTTTGGTGTCAGAATGATGCGAGTCATGTGGAAGATACTGGGAAGTTGGGCCCCCGTTGGGAAGGTCCATACAAGGTAGTGGGAGCAAGAAACACTGGGGCATACCATCTCGCAACATTAGATGGGAAACCTGTGAAACGCACTTGGCACGCTACATTGTTGAAAAAATGTTACATGTAGCTGGTTGGACCTAATCAATCCAAATATTTTAGCACATTATTTGTCCTATGTACTTTCTGTCCGTTTGGATGTGTCGCGGTTGTAAACATGATTAATGCCAATTAAAATATTTACTCGCGCATACTTTGGTTGTATATATCTTTCTTTTTTTGTATGCGGTTCCTGCCTATTTAAGGGGTGTCCTCCAGCCCCCGTGCGGCAGAAGCCTGTTTGGTTACAAGGCTAGACATTAACGGCAGGTAAAGGGAATTGGTTTTCCCCTAACGAAGCGCCACGCAGACTAGATGGCTGCCAAGTCGACTTAAAAATACAAGCATTGGTTTGCTTGTGCGTAATTACTCTCGCATTGGTTTGTTTGAGGAACTCTTAAGTATAAAATCATTGGTTTGTTTTTAGTTGCATTGCTTACCATGCAGCTAAAGTGCACCTCTAGCACATGACAAAGCAATAACGCAGTAGCTTTTGAGTCTAAACTGTTAAAGGTAAAATTGCTAAAGTATTGGTTTATTTTACGTAGTACCTGCGTATGCGCATGAGTTTTGGTTAACTATGCGCATGGGCATGCGGTTCATCCTTTGTTTTGATTCGCGATATATAAACAATTAATACATAATGCATGCATAACACAAAAATATATAATACAACTAAGTTATTACAAATAATTGTTTCAAATGCCTGCCCAACACGGGACTTAGGGCTCAAAAATTGTACTTACAATTGCCTACCTAAGCATAGGACTTACGGCGTGAACGGTTAAGTGCTCAACCTAAAAATATTCCTTAAGAAACCCATCAACTGACATATTAGGATCCGCAGTGAAAGCGTCTATTAAGGGGATTGGGATGGACTGGATGGCCTGCTCAGCTTCAAGGAGCGCCTCGGCTGTATCTTCCTTCAAGTATTTCTATACAATCTGGGGGTATGGTAGCGTAAGGTTACATCCTTTAATCACCTCGTGCATCACCTTATTGCGGTCATGCTCCTCCACCGCATCGACATAGGCATTGAACTTTACAGACACGGGGTCCGAGTCCATTACCTTTTGCGCAATGGTAGGGAGGGAGGTTCGAAGCTTCAACAAGTCCGCCTCGGCCAGCTCGCGGCCAGTTACCGCGCCATCCTTCTCTCGACGGACCCTGTCTAGGTCAGCCCGCAAACGCTCCGCTTCACCTTTTGCCTGATCAACGGCCCCCATCAGCTCTTGATTTTTCTTCATTTCCGTAATCAAGGACATTTTCATTTCATCCGCAGACGCCTAGGTAGCCTTGCGTGCCTCATATGTGTCTCTCCTATCGTTCCTTAACTGATCAACACCCGCTTGTAGCAAGCCTAGCTCAGTCTCTTTCCGTACAGCCAATTGGTATAAATTCATAGCACGGCGTACCCCATCCGTGAACATGCCAAAAAATACAAGGCCGTTTTGGATAAAGGCGTTGTGCGCTTGGTGGAAGGGAAGTGTGGCTAGTTGATCGCGGAATTCGGCCAAAAAAATTTGTTGCAGGAAAGCAGATTGTTCGGCGGCATTCTCTGCGAAGGATTGGGTAAGCTGGGCCAGGTTAGCAAGTCGGAAGCTACCGCGTGGTGGAATTGGTGTAGAGTCAGAATCAATATGTATAACTTTGTCTCTTAATGTGGCGGTGACTTTAAGGTCTGGATTGGCCTGCAGTGGCGTGTGGTGTGTGTCGTCTAGATGCTCTGCGCAGATGCATTGATTAGTTAATATCGTCATAACTTAACAGAAGCAGTGGTAATGTAATGCTCACCCGTGGTTGGAGGTGGAAGATTTGTGGATGGCTGCTCTACGGGAACGAAGTTGTCATTCCGCATATCCTCCCTTTGTTTCGGAGTCAGTTTTTTTCTTCTTGGATGCGGCAGCTGATGGGTCTGCGGTTGTTTTGCGTTTGTTTCCCGATGTTTGTGGTGCAAACACCTCATTCTCGCCTGATTTTTCTTGCTCAAGGGGCTCATTAATTTTCTATTTACGAAAGGAGATCGTCGCAATCTCCACTGCGGTTAACACCTTTTTCATCTTCATCTCTGCATATATAAACGAGGGTCAATCACAAACATATATGGCTGCGTAAAATAAATATATACATTGCTATTCCTACCCTTGCCATTCGGTGCGACTATGGCTGGTCACAGATCCTCCCATGGCCAATGGGCAGATATCTTCCCCAGACGCAGCATGACGTTTCCGTAGGCACGGTGTACAAGCTGTGCATTTGTGCACTCCACGAGCAGCTTGGATTCTTCATCATCCAGCTTTGGGGTTTTGTTTACATATTTTGTTACCCATGCGCACCAAACTAGGGTTTGCGGGAAGCTCGTGCCAACGACGGTTTGGTCAATATAGAAGAAGGTTTCTTTCAATTGGCCGGCATTTGATTTGGGGGTTTTTGTAATGTGAACCAAGATTTATGGTGCGTGGCGAGACGGTATAAATGGCAAAACACGTTGAGCATGGGTACCTTGTTTAGCGCAACACACCACATTTCAAACAGAACTATCTTTCCTATCGCGTATGGATGTAACTACCCTAATCCTACATGGTAATGGTCTAACACACCTAGGAAAAAGTCAGATGGTGGAACCCTAAAGTTCCCGTGCTTAAACGCGTGTTCGTAAATGGCCACCTTTTTCTCCAGTGGCTCATGGGCACGTTGGTGGGATTGGGGTGGTACCGGATTATACTGTGCTAACGGCGGATATTGCTTAATTAACGAATCTATATGTTTCTGCTCAATAACAGACACTACACTATCTACAAACGTTTTGTTAGCCTTCGTCATTTAATAAGGATGATCGGAGAATAACTAACCTTTTGAAGTTGGCCGAAGTATTTGTGATTTGATCGGAGTGAAATTTGCAGCGTATCAGAGAAGCTTGAGTCAAAAAAATAGAAATGTGGGTGAATTCGGCCTATTTATAGTAAAGATTGGGAGTCATGGGGTGAAACGATTTCATTGTGGCTGTACACGTGTAACGCAATCAACGATCGACATTTTTTTGCACGCGCGTAGATGTCAGTTTGATGTGCCCAATGTTGAGCGCGTGCCACACACGCGCCTGCCAACTGCCACTTTATGTCTTGTCAGCCGAATGGGCTTCGACGACAGTGACAGGCATTTAATAACCTCGAGACGCACGCAAAAAATTTAATGCTAGCCGTTTTCTTATTTTTCTTTTTCGCTTAATAGTTTGATATCATATGTCTTGAGTCATATAATATCAAACTGGGGGGACATAATGATACCACAACCCGCATGCGCATTCTATACGTATGCGGGCGCTCGCTAGCATTCGTATACTTGTACTTTGTATGCGGTATGCGGCATGCGGTGTTGTATCGAATGCCTTTGTTCCCGGTACGGCGATTACTTGGTCATCACTTTGATATCTTTCCCATAATTACATCCGTGATTTGGGGGAGTTTTTTATGGAAGAGATTACCATTATCTTAGATGATTCTAGAATTATGGTTTGCCTATATATACTAACCCTAATTATCATTCTAAGGTGATCACATTACCTAACCATTGTCTGTTACACATCTCACGTAACAAGCATCATCTTTCATCTTCTCAAGGTTTACAGGTTAGTTCCTTATTAACTAGAACCTACAACCTTATATGGGGCTTTCTGATCAATGACCGTTATCGAAGGTGGACTTAATCACTTCGCCACCCAACCGACATCATCATGTCAGCCAGGGTTATTCACGGTAGCCGGACCGGAGAGCCAAGTTCTAAGATCCTTAAACCCCCCTTAGCTTATTGAACAGGCATATTGACCCTATGGAAAATATATGCATGATCAAGACTATAAGTATTCTAAGGGATGAGAAGGTAGTTGTTAAAGAGGAAGATAGATTTTCGCACAAATACAAACGTTTAAGATTCAAAAATCCCAAAATCGTCGACATTGATATTAATGAAATAATTGAAAGTTTGATGAAAAAGGAAGGCGAACTATATCCTCCTCCAGATTCTTTTGATCACAAGAAATCACGTGCAGGGCCTTCAACAGAAAATGATTTGGAAAAGAATAATAGTTGTGAGTTTCTTTCAGTGTTTATCAAGCAAAATAATACATATATATACACTGATAAAGATTTCTGGGCAAGATTGGATGGAACAGTTCAAAGCGGGTATCTCAGTACTTTTGTAAGTAGCTAAATTTTTTTTGTGGCATAACTGTTTAAAATTTTTAAATACATATTAAATTTTTATTTTTTTTTGCAGCACATTAATGGTTGGGGGAATATGATCATGTGGTGGATTAAAAGGAAATCAGAATTGAACACTGTATTTTTTGGAACAAAGAAACAATGTACAATCATGCCAGAGGATTTTATAAGGTGAATGGTGAGATTCCAAAGTGATAAAACTAAAAATCCAAAACATGTCAGTGCTATCACTAGTTTTGCTGATGGTAAGCGACCTGAATATCCTAAATGGTCACAATGTGGAAAGGTAATGTTTTAATAAAAAGTAAATCATCAATTAATATCAAAACTACTATTTTTATGTGTTTTTACGTCTGTTTGTTGTAGGTCCTATTTCCTATGCTTTTAACAACGATCAAACATTGGATCTTGTTGGTGCTTGATCTGAGCGATTTTCATGTTGATCTTTATGATAGTTTTCCGGATTGTGGTAGTACTGAATCTCGTCGTGACCTAGTTAGAATGTTAATGGATAGTCTTCCTGATTTTCTTAAATCAATTAACTACACATCATCAAAGGAAATAATCATGCCATCTAACTACAATGAGATGCAAGTACCAAAACAAAAAGGAAATTTTGGCGATTGCGGTGTATGGGTGTGTATTCATATGGAGAGGGTAGCATGCAAACTTTCTTATGCATTTGATGAAGATTCGCAAGCAATAGCAAAAGATTACCGTTCTAGAATGGCAAAGACTTTTTATGCATCAAAATTCATTGTATGATGTACTTATTAGTATACTCTATTACTCTATTTTGGTTATGGTATATGTATCTATATGCTATTATATGAAATGATGTTTTTTGTTGTACCTACTGTCATACTTAATTCTATTTAAAATAACTATTATGTACAAGAGTTGCATGATTACAAAATGAATGCAGCATACAAGAAAATATCATGTTCTACATTCGTTTTCTACAATTTTATATGTAGAACATGCTGTTCTCAATGTTCTACACAAGCCATTCTTCAATTTGAAATAGATGAAAAATCTACATTTATATGTTCTACATAAAATGAGTGTTCTACATCAAATTTATATGTAGAACATGCTATTTTACATCAATTTTCAATAAAAATAACCCATTCAAGGACTAACTATGTCAGTCTGCCAAACTATATTAACTAACAAAGGATTGAAAATGCAAAAAACTTGAATATGCCTCCTAGGATCAGCAATGAAAAACTTTTGAACATGTAGCATATTTACACTGTAAGTCCCTGCATTACAAAAAAGCATAAAAATCCCCATAATTCCATTTAAACAAATACCAAATCCTTAACAGCTCAAACATAATTCCATCACAAAAACATATCAATCTCCATAAAAATATCAAAACCTATCATGTTTCTGCACTATCACACTTGAAATATCAAAAACCTATCCTGCTTCTGCACTATCATAATACCATAACACAAAATACAATGAAATGCCCCAAACCATACTTTGGTTGAGATAAAACCAGAGTAAGCATAATAAAATGGGCTACAAGCTTTACAATACAACATATACACTTAATCATCAAGGAGCACTTAAAATCTTAATAATCATTTAGAAGCACCATAAATTCTTTAACATTGAACAAAAGTCCAACCTGGTCAACATTTATAGATTTAATGATCCTTTGACCAAACTGCAATATGCATATCATCACATATCAAAAAACAAACTTAGTACACCATTCAAACAACCAACCTGGTCAACCATCACTCTAAACCCTATAAAATACCACATCTGTTTCAAGCTTAAAACCCTACACTATTTATAATGATAAGAAACCACCTTATAATCATCATCACCCCATAAAAATCATCAACCCTGCAACATATAATATTATTAGAAACACAAGTTTGACCTGAGAAAGTCAAACTCCTCAATCTGTAACCTTCTAAGTGCAGCAGCAGGAACCCTAAAACCACCAATCATCATACCACAAACCAAGATGACCCCACCCGGTGATGAACTAACACTGACCTCTGTTCCTAGACTCTGTAACCCTAAATAGTGAAGGGTATGCATGACAATAGTACTTATAAGTTGTTTCAAAAATAATACAAACTAAAAAGACACATAGAATTGACACAAACAAACATAGCATAACATTCCATAATTTTATATTCGAACAATTTTTTATATTCGAACAATTTTTTTATATTCGAACAATTTTTCAAATTCTAACAATTTTTTACATACGAACATTTTTTAAAATCCTACAACTTCTACAATAACTATCATGAAGGGATAAATTCTAACAATATTTTATATTCGAACAAATTTTTATATTCGAACAATTTTTTATATTCGAACAATTTTTCAAATTCTAACAATTTTTTACATACGAACGTTTTTTTAGATCCTACAACTTCTACAATAAACTATTCTTCCACATTAAAATTCGTTGTATGATGTACTTATTAATATACTCGATTACTTTATTTTGGTAATGGTATATGTATCTATATGCTATTATATGAAATGATGTTTTTTGTTGTACCTACAGTCATACAGAAAATATCATGTTCTACATTCGTTTTCTACAATTTTATATGTAGAACATGCTGTTCTCAATGTTCTACATAACCCATTCTTCAATTTAAAATAGATGCAAAATCTACATTTATATGTTCTACATAAAAATGAGTGTTTTACATCAATTTTATATGTAGAACATGCTATTTTACATCAATTTTGAATAAAAAAAGTTTATGGATTATATTTAGGGTTTTAAGGTTTAGATTTAAGGTGTTTTGTGTTTAGAGTTAGGGTTAAGAATGATTTTTGTAACACGAACGATTTTTGTGGTGTTCAACGGTATCCAACTATACAAGAACTAACTATGTCAGTCTGCCAAACTATATTAACTAACAAAGGATTGAAAATGCAAAAAACTTGAATATGCCTCCTAGAATCAGCAATGCAAAACTTTTGAACCTGTAGCATATTTACACTGTAAGCCCTGCATTACATAAAAATCCCAATTTGAACTGCAAACATGAAATACCATTTAAACAAATACCAAATCCTTCACACCTCAACCATAAATCCATCACAAAAACATATCAATCTCCATAAAAATATCAAAAACCTATCCTGCTTCTGCACTATCATAATACCATAACACAAAATACAATGAAATGCACCAAACCATACTTTGGTTGAGATAAAACCAGAGTAAGCATAATAAAATGGGCTACAAGCTTTAAAATACAACATACACACTTAATCATCAAGGAGCACTTAAAATCTTAATAATCATTTAGAAGCACCATAAATTCTTTAACATTGAACAAAAGTCCAACCTGGTCAACATTTATAGATTTAATGATCCTTTGACCAAACTGCAATATGCATATCATCACATATCAAAAAACAAACTTAGTACACCATTCAAACAACCAACCTAGTCAACCATCACTCTAAACCCTAAAAAATACCACATCTGTTTCAAGCTTAAAACCCTACACTACTTATAATGATAACAAACCACCCTATAATCATCATCACCCCATAAAAATCATCACCCCTGCAACATATAATATTATCAGAAACATAAGTTTGACCTGAGAAAGTCAAACTCCTCAATCTGTAACCTTCTAAGTGCAGCAGCAGGAACCCTAAAACCACCAATCATCATACCACAAACCAAGATGACCCCACCCAGTGATAAACTAACATTGACCTCTGATCCTAGACTCTGTAACCCTAAATACTGAAGGGTATGCATGGAAATAGTACTTAAAAGTTGTTTCAACAATAATACAAACTAAAAAAACACATAGAATTGACACAAACAAACATAGCATAACATTCAATAATTTTATATTCGAACAATTTTTTATATTCGAACCATTTTTTTATATTCGAACAAATTTTCAAATTCTAACAATTTTTTACATACGAACATTTTTTAAAATCCTACAACTTCTACAATAACTATCATGAAGGGATAAATTCTAACAATATTTTATATTCGAACAAATTTTTATATTCGAACAATTTTTTAAATTCGAACAATTTTTCAAATTCTAACAATTTTTTACATACGAACATTTTTTTAGATCCTACAACTTCTACAATAAACTGTTCTTCTACATTAAAATTTGTTGTATGATGTACTTATTACTATACTCTATTACTCTATTTTGGTTATGGTATATGTATCTATATGCTATTATATGAAATGATGTTTTTTGTTGTACCTACTGTCATACAGAAAATATCATGTTCTACATTCGTTATCTACAATTTTATATGTAGAACATGATGTTCTCAATGTTCTACACAACCCATTCTTCAATTTTAAATAGATGCAAAATCTACATTTATATGTTCTACATAAAAATGAGTGTTCTACATCAATTTTATATGTAGAACATGTTGTTTTACATCAATTTTTAATAAAGAAAAAAGTTTATGGATTATATTTAGGGTTTTAAGGTTTAGATTTAAGGTGTTTTGTGTTTAGAGTTAGGGTTAAGAATGATTTTTTTAACACGGACGATTTTTGTGGTGTTCAACGGTATCCAACTATACAAGGACTAACTATGTCAGTCTGCCAAACTATATTAACTAACAAAGGATTGAAAATGCAAAAAAACTTGAATATGCCTCCTAGGATCAGCAATGCAAAACTTTTGAACCTGTAGCATATTTACACTGTAAGTCCCTGCATTACAAAAAAAAGTATAAAAATCCCCATTTGCAACCGCAAACATGAAATACAATTTAAACAAATACCAAATCCTTAACACCTCAACTATAATTCCATCACAAAAACATATCAATCTCCATAAAAATATCAAAAACCTATCCTGCTGCTGCATTATGTATTCGAACAATTTTTTATATTCGAACACTTGTTTATATTCGAACAATTTTTTAAAATTCTACAACTGCTACAAAAATGTAGAATATACTTGTGGATCAAAATAAATGAAGAAACTAATAAATTTTTCGAGTTTAAGTTCTACAAATTTATAATCGTTCAACATTATACAAATAATAACACTAACCTATATCTATTTTGATAGATTTGACCGACTTATGACGGATTATTTTTGAATTTTCGATTATTGACCAGCGTAGACCAAACTTTTCATGGATTTGACCTAACTTTTGACCATTGACCTGTTTATTAAAGAGAGACAGGAATTATACAAAAAGGAACACTATCCTACGTCTATTTTGAAAAGATTTGACTAACTTATGACGGATTATTACTGAATTTTAAATTATTGACCGGCATTGATCGAACTTTTGATGGATTTAACCTTACTTTTGATCATTGACCTGTTTACTAAAGAGACAGGAAAGGGTCACAAATAGACATCGTTTACAAAACAGAATCAATACATAATACAAAAAAATAGAACCTTCAAAACAAAAAATAAGTATATTATTTCTTTTTTACAATTTCTGTTCTATACAAATTTATAATGAAAAAAAATTAGTTTTTTCTACATTTATCAATCGAAAAAAAATTAAAAAAAATACTGTATATTACATTTATTCATCTATGTGCATTCATCTCTTGCTCCATTCTCTCCCGGTCTTCAATTTTGTTTTCCAAAATCTTCTGCTTCCTAACTTTACAACCTCTACTGTTATGCCCAATTTCGTTACAGTAACTGCAAGTTCTGTGATTGACAGCTTATTGTTTGATAGCTTCTTCTCGAACATTTGTAATTCTTTTGCCACAACCTTTACTTCTCAAATTATTAGGGCAACAAACTGACACTTTATCAGGTTTTGGTATACCAACCAAACCCTCAATAAATTCGTCTTTACTCAATGTATGATCATTTCCCATTTCCTCTACATTTTTATCTTTCAACCCTCTAATTGTATCTTTAAGTGAACTCAATTTTTCAGGATCATCCTTATATAGCCCTATCGCATGATCAACCATTTGATAAATCTCCTTCATTTGAATACCAAACTCTTTGGAAGATCCAACTTGATTAGAATCAAAATATGTGTTTGGATCTTTTAAAGTAATAGCATCAATACACCATCTTTTCATAACATACTTGTTTGGGATTACTTTAACATTTTTCATCCTCAGCACATATAAAATATGTTGACAAAAGTAACCTATTCTTTCAAATAATCTACAATCACATGATACTTCTTTTGATTTTTCTGAATACTTTACCACACTAACTGCTGGAATGTATTCATCAAAAGCCCGAGGATTACCAGCTTTATCAAGATTATTTGCTAACCCATTATTTGTAACACTTCTATCCATTACAGTATACTCTGTAAAACCATTTTTATGATCAACTTGATAATTCATACAATATCTTGATGCAGCTTTGATTTGACCCTGTACTTCACCAAAAAAAATTCTAGTATATAATTGCACAACATGTTGTTCAATCTCATAATCAGTAACAACTTTAGGGATAGTGTATCGTGAATCGTGATCGTTTTTAGACTGAACTTGTCGTTGAATCTGCATAGAAGTTTCGAAAAAACTGATAAACTCAACTAAGGTTGAAATATTGCTCATCAATTGTTGAAACATGTGGTTTTCACTCTCAGAACGGGAAGAAGTACGCATTAACCCTGACATATCCCAATATCTAAAATAGGCTGGTATCCATTTTCTCCTAAGATTAAACATTTCATTTAACCAGTTGTTATCTTCTAATTTATAACGAGGCACAATTGAGAACCATCTTTTATCAAACTCATCAGGGTCTAACTTGTCAGTCTAGACAATTTGAAAAATAGAATCTTTAAAAACCACATTTGAAATAGCAGGACCAATCTGATGTATACAAAAAAAATTATCTAGACATTACTAAATTATACAAAAAAAAAAAGACTAAAAGTTCTCTTGCATTCAAAATTAATAAAGATGGTAAAAAAATTAATAATTATATATCAGATGCATTAACTTGCATCTGATAAAAATATTCTATGAATTCACACTCAAAAATATGCATTAACTAAAATTTGTAAATCATGAATTTAATGTGATATGTTTATATGCATTAATTAGAAAAATAAAATAATGTTACCTTGTTTGTAATTTTCTCAGTTACATGCCACATACAAAGTCTGTGTCTTGCTTTCTTGAAAACATCTTCAATAGCAACTATCATGGAGGGATCTTGACTGGTCAATACTATTTGCGGTTCTTCGGGGAATGCTTTCTTAAAAGCTTCACATAACCACTTATACGAATCCGCATCTTCTTTTGCTAATAACGCAGCACCAAAAGTAACACACTTCTTATGGTTATCAATACCAGTAAATCGTATGAACTTCATATCATACCTGCAACAAACAAACAACAAAAATATAACAATTACATTTATTTTAGTAATGTATATAATAAATAAAAAAATAAAAGAACAATATAATGATAAAAAAGTATAAAAACAGTACTTGTTCGTTCGAAAGGTTGAATCAAATGAAACTACATCTCCAAAAACTTTGTAATTTTCTTTTGAAGCTTGATCAGCCCAAAATGCTCCAGCTAACTCCCACTTATCATTATTGAACACCGTAAATTATTCAAATGAAAAGTTGTTTAAACTCTTTTTCTTATTTTCTAACAGTTGAACAAATATTTCACCATCTCCCTCTCCTATATACTTAATAACATCTCTTTTCCAATTCTTACAATCGACCTTCGAACATCCAACATCTTCATCACCACCTTTCACTTTTCCCAAAATTCGATAACCTCTACAAGGACCAATCCCAGCTTGATTCAACTTGAATAAAAATGATTTTTGAGAATTATTTAATCGTCTTTGAGATTTTAAATGTTTTATGTGATGAGGATGAACCAATATATGGTTATGAGCTTTCGCAAGCTTTTGAATGACAATTTTATTGTATTTATTCAACACAATACCAATAGAAGCAAGACATCATGTCCTCTGTGATGGCCTATTTCTTTTCTTCTTCTTTATGTTATTTTCTACTCGAATAGGCAGCGTCTGTTTAACTCTATAACCAGCATTATCATCAACAGACGTTAATCTATTAACTTCCCCAAAACAATCCACATTCATATCAAAAATATCATCAGTATCTGAAACATCCTCAGGTTTATGCAAAATCTCTTGATTAGATCCTTGCTTGCTACATAGAAAATACTTATATCTGACTAGACTATTACCCAAATCATCAAACCCTCTCTTTGATGAAGACTTCCTTACCTCAAAACCACCATTAACTGCATACTCCTTGTAGAAATTATATGCTAAACCTATTGAATCAAAAACCATTTCGATAGCTGGTAAAAGAGATTTGTCAACATTAGGTGTCCACGATTTTATACCAGAAGACGATATTTCCTCAGAACCAACACATAAACTTTTGGGTACATAAACACCTGTGAAAAAGTATAAAAATAAAAACATAAATAAACATCATAGATGTAGAACACAGATTTTATACCTCTAAAAAGTATAAAACACACATGTAGAACACAGATTTTATACCACAAAAATTGTAAAGCATAACAATGACTTAGAACAGATACATGTAAATCTATATGCCTAAATGACTTAGAAGATACACATGTACATCAGATATGTGGAACATAGATTTAATACCTCTAAAAAGTACAAAACAAACATGTAGAACACAGATTTTATACCAAAAATTGTAAAGAATAACAATGACTTAGAACAGATACATGTAAATCTATATGCCTAAAGGACTTAGAACAGACACATGTACATCAGAGATGTAGAACACATATATAGAAGACGAAAAAATAAATTTAGAACAAACACATGTACATCAGAGATGTAGAACATAGATACATTAAATGTAGAAAACACTAAATACATCATGTAGAACACTAATGTACAAAAAAAAAAACAGTAAATAAAGATGCATACATAACTAGGATGCATAGATGCATCATCTTGCATCTAGTTATGAAAAAAGATATTGCTTCTAACAGTAGAAATTTCTCAAATAAATAAAGAATGATTTTTAATTAAAACATGTAAACGTACATTCTCCGTCAGTATCATGATGTTCGAAGATCTCGATATGATCAAATTCATCACTGACGTCAAAAAAATGAGATTGTTCATCATCATCGCCGTCGTTAACAACAGAATCATCATTGACATGAAACTGATCATTACGATGAATCAAGTCATCAACTTGAACATTTTTATCACCGATCGACATTGTTTTCCTATCAATTTTTTTTAAAAAAATTGAGATCAGAGAACTTGAATCATGTAATCAAATGACCTAAAATACGATAAAGAATGTAAAAACGAAAATCAATTTGAACGATAGAACCCTAATATTGAATCGTAAAGAATGAATTCGTAGAATTGGGGAAAAAAATTGAACCCTAATTTTGTATTTAACGATTTAAACATCAAAGTATATATAGGTTAGACACGTGTAAAATGACGAAATTACCCTTTTCCAGTTAAATTAGGGGAAAAAACCAAAATTGTTCGAATCAATCAATTTTTGTTCGTCCGTGAGGTTTTTTTGTTCGGCCGCGTGAGTTCTCAGAGTTCTCAAATACAAAAAGTTCTCATTTGATCCCTCTATATATAACATTATGATTATGGTTGATGATGATGAAAAAGGAAACGGAGATGTTGAGATATGATGAATCATGATGATGATGAACGGGCCATGATAATGATAACGTTGGTGCTTGATTTCAATTAATTAAACTACTTGAAATATGTTACAAACCGAACGTATTTAGTTTTTACAAACTTGGGCCGAGTATCAACTAGTGGGCCGAGAACTCCTGTTGGGCCAGCATGTTTTAATGCAAGTTGGGCCGATGTGTTCAGTTGGGCCGATGTGTTTAGTGGGGTTGAAACTATTTCGATGATTGTTTGCTGTGTAAGTTTAAAACGCAAATGATATAGGTGATGAATGATCTTGGCATCACGATCATGATGAATCATGATGTTATGATGATGAAGTAATAGGATGATGATGACAATGATGATAACAAGATTATGATAATAATATGAATAAGTTTAGAGATAGGATGATAATAAAAATTTGAAAGACGAGTGAGGTGATTATGATCTTGAGGTTAATGATTTTGAGGTTGATATTGATTATGATTTCATGATGACGATGATGAGTAAACTCGTTGTTGTTAACGTTGTGATGATGAAGAAATTATGTGATGATGATAATAGGAATGGAAGATTTATGATGATGAATTATAAAGAAGAAGAATAGACAGATAAATGAGTTATATAATTTTCCATCCAGAATTTAAAACAAAAAAGAAATAGCAGAGGAATGGTTTGGGTGCGTCCTAGGGGAAACGAGAGGTCGTGGGTTCGACCCTTGGTTGTGACATTTTTTTTAGAAAAATAAGAAGAAAGGGAAACAGGAAAGAAAGGGGTTATATAAATATAAGTATCATATTAATCAGGAAAAACAGACACAGATGAATGGTTAAGGTTGTTTTCGGGTTAGCAGGAGGTCACGGGTTTAAACCAGGATTTGGGCATTTTTTTAAGAGCTATTCCTTTGAGGTAATTATTACTAATACTCTTATTATTATTATTATTATTTCATTATCATTATTATTGTTATTATTATTATTATTATTATTATTATTATTATTATTATTATTATTTATTATTGATTGTTATTAAGTAATTATTATTATTACCAATACTAGAAATAATATTATTAGTATAATTAATATTATTATTATTTTTTTATTAAAATTATTAATATTACTAACATTATTATTATTACTACTATTATTTTTATCATTCTTATTATCATTATTATTATTATTGTTAGATTTATCATGATTTTTAGTATTATTTTATCAATATTATTATTAGTATTATTAATATATCAAATAAAGATTTTCTATATAAAAATATATTTATGACATAAATTATGACTATATTAATATTTTAGTAATAAATATTAACTACCTAGTTAAAGTATATAAAAATAAATATATCTAATTAAGTTATTAATGAAACATTAAAATAACAACTATATTACTAATAATACATAAATTTGTTCGATTACCATAATATGTGTTAATATATATACATGATATAGGTTCGTGAATCTGAGGCCAACCCTGCATCGTTCAATATCGTCGTATGTATATTTTTTTTATAAAATATCGTATTGTGAGTTCATTTGCTCTCTTTTACTCTTTACATTTTTGGGACTGAGAATACATGCGCTGTTTTTATAACTGCTTTATTAAATGCTTTTGAAATATATTTTGAACTGAGAATACATGAAATGCTTTTATAAATGTTTGACGAGATAGACACAAGCAAAACATTCCTCGAATGAATTATTATACAGACAGAAGTTTTGTTGATTATTATTGAATTAGGTGGACATGATAATTACCACCAATTAATGAATATATTTTCCTCTGATTATTATTGCTTGGTAACCTAAGAATTAGAATTAAGTATGGCCCTAATTCACGCGAATCCTAAAGGTAGCTACCGAGTTTAACACCCCCACCCAGAATGTTCACTAGACGGAAGAGCTAGTGGGCGTGGTGTTTAGTACTTCGAAGTTTATATATTATACAGACGAGATGTTCTGTTTTGGGGATATTATTGATGCGCATTATATGTTAAGGTCGGTTACCAAGCCAAGAAATGAAAGGAAAGTGAATGCTATGTATCGAGAGAATGATTTTTATACACAGGTTAGGTGTATTATATTTTGTACACGAGATATGTGTACGGTTACTAAGATTTATAAATATGGTTGCGTACACGAGAAAGGTGTACTGTATTTAAAATACGCATGTACATTCGGGCCCATTTGTACCATGCACATTTAAATCTCGTGGTCTATCAAAATTATGAATTTTGTTGTTTATGATAAACCTATGAACTCACCAACCTTTTGGTTGACACTTTTAAAACATGTTTATTCTCAGGTCTGAAAGAAATCTTCCACTGTCATTTGCTCATTTTAAAGATATTACATGGAGTCATTCATGGCATATAGAGGTCAGTACCTCGCAATGGGACCAGCTGTTGAAGACTTCGTCCAGGTGGATTAGGACGGGTCACTACAATATGTGTGTGTGTGTATATATATATATATATATATATATATATATATATATATATATATATATATATATATATATATATATATATATATACATATATATAATAATTGCAAATATGATTTGAAATATTATATGTTGTTGATATTATAATTAATTATGTAAAATGAAATAAGAATATGATATTATGATAATTATTATTTAAAACATATCTATATATATATAAATAAAGTATATTTAAAATAAATATTAAATGATGGTAATATTCTTTTGATGTTCCGATTGATATTAAGCAAGTTAAATTCAAACTTATAATTTTAAAATAAACGACAATCCGGAAATGAGTTATATAAATTATGGGATTATTAAAAATGTATTTAGGAGCTAATCGTTAAATTTGAACACTTTTCATTTTTACCTGGGATCGAGCGCGGACAGTGATTTAATTTTTAACTTTAAACAATTAATGACCATTTATATAAATTAATGATTTGAATAAATATTGATATGTATTATTTGGGATTTTTCTGTGTATTTTTATTTGCCACTGTTTAACAATGAACTACGAAATAGCACTCCGCAAAAACTGTCTTAGAATTATTGAATGGCTGCTAAAATCATTCGTTTACTATTTGCTTTTAATATTATAATGTTTTCTGTTTTCTTTCACATCCAAATATCTAATCTAATTATTTAATTTCTGTTTTGCTTTTAACCAAGAGTCACCATTCTATTCGCCTCCCTTTTAAACAGACGGCTAACACCTACTTTTGATTAACTTTTCTTTTTCTTGCTTTATGCTCAACCAACCACAGCCTACTAGTCCATTTCTTCTATGACCTACCAGAGGCAATTCATTCTATTTGTTAAAAAGTAGAATTATATATATATATATATATATATATATATATATATATATATATATATATATATATATATATATATATATATATATATATATATATATATATATATATATATATATATAGCATCCATGATCAACCATCACTACAAAACCATTTCTTTCGATCCCAACCATTTGAAGCCGGCTGAATCCAGTTTATTTTCCTATTCCTTCATGAACCAAACCCTAACTAGCTCGATATATTACTATACTCGCTATTTTCTGTTTTATCTGAGGAAACACCACCACAAACACTAACCACCATTCTCTAATTTTTTTTCTATTTTTGGTTCAACTACAACCATCACCAACACTAACTGCTTGTCCTCCATTCCAAGAAGGTTGATGCCATTCGAACCACCGGAGCACCGTCACACTCAGACCACCATGAACCACCCATTTAACCATGTAGATTCACCAATAAACTGCTGCCATGTCCCTGTCACTATTAAACTGTTGCTATATCTTTATGCTTCTGTTTGTTCGAATCACAAACCAAAACACCACTTCCTATCACTTTTTCGCTGTTACTGTGTTTAATTTCTATTTTTGGATCGTTTAACATCAACCCATTTATAATTAATACTCAATTATAACTCAAGAACCTTCATCACCTTTTTACAACCTAAACTGTCACCATTAAAGCACGCCACCACCGTCGATCACTGTTTCAATCTGAAGAACCCAAAATTGTAGCTGCTAATCGTATTTTCTGTTTATGATTATGAACGAGGTCGTTTGTGAAGTGATGATACTGTACGATAATTTAAGATGAAGATGATGAGGGTATACGTATGATGAATTAATGATGATACAATGAAGATGTAACTATTTCGGTTGCAACTCAAACACCATTCAAAACCCATCATGGCTACTGCATCATTTTTTTTATATTTACAGCTACAATATTGATGATGATGATCGATAGATGATTAATGATTTTTAAGTACTGCAGTTATTCTTCTTTCTCGTTTACTGTTACAGCAAGATGATGACGAGATGGTTTCTGTGTTTGATTGAAGCCCAGGCTGAAATCAAAGAACCGTGAACCCTTATTATTATTCGATGTTATTTGGGCCATTAAACCGAATTCATAAAACCCACATTTTAATTGGGCTTCAGTTTTCTTTTTTTTTTGCTAGGCTGTGAGCCATTTTATGCTTCCCTGTTGGGCTGTGATCCAAACTATCTATTGGGTTGTGGTTGTTTATGTATTGGATCGAGGACTAGCTTGTCTGATTGGGCCTCGTGATCTTTTGGGTTTTAATGGACTAACTTGATTTGGGCCTGGTTATCTTTCTTGGACGGCCCAATGTGTTTTGAAGAAATTTTTGTGGAATGGTATCCTATGATATAAAATGGCGATTTATGAAAATGAATGATACGTTATACGATGATGAATGTTAATGTATGGTGATGATGACGTAAAGTTTATGATGTTATGATCATGAAAATGATGACGATAGATATGTTAATCGAATGACAAGGATGATTAGGATGGTATAATTTTCATCATGTATAATTTTCATCATCCCTATTATTACTTATTATTATGATTATTATTATTATTATTATTATTATTATTATTATTATTATTATTATTATTATTATTATTATTATTATAGTAAAAGTAGTATTATTATTATTAATATCATTAACATTATTATTATCACAAATATTATTATTATTAACATATAACATTTTATTATTTTTATTATTTAATATTATCATTATTATTATTAATATCATTATTATCATTATTTTTAATATCATTATTAATACTTTTATCATTAATATTATTATTATCATTATTTTATTTTTATTACAATTATTATTTTTATACACAAAAGATATTTAAAGAAAATATATTTACTACATATATTATAGGATTTTAAATATATTAACTAATATAATCTTATCTATATTAATATAACATTTAGTAAAGTGTATAATCATATAAGTATTATAACAAATATTAAGGATTAATATAATTATATATAAGGATATTCATGTATATATATTATAAAATATATATAAAGTTAGTTGATCAATATTACAATGTGTTAATATATATACTTGATATAGGTTCGTGAATCAGAGGCCAACCCTGCATTGTTCAGTATCGTCGTATGAATACTTTTACTACAAAATATTGTATCTTGAGTTTCATTTGCTCCTTTTTAAATGCTTTTGCAATATATATTTTTGGGCTGAGAATACATGCGCTGCTTTTATAAATGTTTTACGAAATAGACACAAGTAATCGAAACTACATTCTATGGTTGGATTATTATACTGGATATCACCCTTTTTAGCTTGGTAGCCTAAGAATTTGGGAACAGACCCCCAAATTGACGCGATTCCTGATGATAGATCTATGGACTTTGACACGTCCCATCCAGGTTATGGATGCTTTAGTACTTCAATTTTATATACAGATGAGTGTAACTGTATATTTGGGGATATTCTAGATGCATTTGTTAATGTCCGTTACCAGGTGTTCACCATATGAATGATTTTTGCAGATGAGTGTTCCTGCAGTTAACTATGAAAATGAAATCTTGTGGTCTATTAAAATTATGGAAACGATTGATTATGATAAACTAATGAACTCACCAACCTTTTGGTTGACACTTGAAAGCATGTTTATTATCAGGTATTAAAGAAACCTTCCGCTGTGCATTTGCTCATTTTAAAGATATTACTTGGAGTCATTCATGGCATATTTCAAAAGACGTTGCATTCGAGTCGTTGAAGTCATCAAGATTATTATTAAGTCATTTATAGTTTGGATATATTGGGAAATGATATGCATATTGTCAACTATCGTTATAATGAAAGTTGTCTTTTAAAAACGAACGCAATGTTTGTAAAATGTATCATATAGAGGTCAAATACCTCGTAATGTACCATATGTTATTGCATTCGTCCTTATGGATTAGGAAGAGTCACTACATGTGGTATCAGAGCAGTGGTCTTAGCGAACCAGGTCTTGCATTAGTGTGTCTAACTGATAGTTGTAGGATGCATTAGTGAGTCTGGACTTCGACCGTGTCTGCATATCAAAAGTTTTGCTTATCATTTTTGTCGGAAATTACCTACTTATCATTCTTATTCTAGACACATCTTACTTCATTGATTGCATGAATAGTGTATAGACAAAATTCATATCTTAGCGTATCTGTTACTGTAAACTGTGCCTAACATATTCCGTAAATTCCTCCGTAATCTACGAAATCTTTTGTTCTATGTATGTAGATATTCTATGCAATTAGAATACCATCCGATAGCCGGAAATCCTTTCATATCAAAAAATCCTTTATTTAATCGTACGAAATGGAACTCGTCACTAGTTCAAGTCCCTCGGATTCCGATATGAATTTTGTAACAACCCTGATTTTTCGTTACTTCCGTTAACCTCCCGTTAGTTTATTTAACGGCGATTATTTAACTTTTGTGCATTTACGTGTATTAAATGCGTACTTGATCTTCGGAGGGTTACAATAATTAATATGGGTTGATATTAATTTAAATAAATATTTCGGATAATGAAATACGATAAAAACGATACGATTTTGATAATAGCTTTTTGAGCAACGAAACGCTCGGGTTTATTTTAATAATTAATTTATTAATTATTAACTTTTTAAAAATATTTGATTTATTGGATGTTTAATAAATTAACGTTTGGTTGCGTTTTAGCGATCGATTTAGCGTTCCGGGCCTTCAGTACGTCTAAACGGCACTTGAAACGAGCCACGAACACACACTTTTGCAAAACACGAGCCCGGGGACATACCCCATGGGCCATTTGGCCGACCCACTCCCCTTTCCCCCTTAAACTATGATTTTTAATTAATTAAGGGACCTATTTGCAATTGGTGATAGTTAAACCCTAGTATATAACACTTGCTACCTAAACTAAACATAACACTCACAAAAATAAAAATAAAAAGCTGCATCGGTTCCCTCCTTCCCTCCCCATACAGTCGATCATCACCATCATCACCATACTTTCGATTTTAATTTTTTTATCAAGTCTCGAACACGAATCTTGTAATTCTCTTCATTCTCTACGCGTTGGTGTAAGAAATTTTATGATCCAAGGTATAATTAACTAAAACCTAATCTTAAAAATTCTGATTTCATAAAGTTTTATAGTTTATGTTGGTCAATTGCTCGATTCATCGCGTTTATATGTGTTGTTAGTCGTTAATTCGGACGTATTGATTGTTTAGCATGAAAACCGAAATTGATTCTTGTGTGTACAGGAAATTGACTTTGTTAAATGTTAATTATTATGTTATAATAAGATTCCTTGCAAAAAAACTATTGATTTTAGGCTTTGGATTCGCTTGATTTCGTTTCCGTATGATTAAGTTATGTCAATTTGAATTATCGTTGTGTTTTTGTTGCTTGATCAGAAATCTGGTATTGATAGACAACGAATTGGCATGTGAGACTTATACCACTGGAAATATAATTTAAAAACACTCAATTTAGACTAGGATATTATGTCGTTTGCTTATGTATAGCCCGAGATATGCTTGAATTAGTGTAAAAGTAGTTTTATACAGTACTTGCAAGAAAATAACCGTGTATGATAAAATGTGTTAACTTTTGTGATTAAAGATTTATATATTTGAAAATTAGACAAAAAGTACTTCACCTTTCATGTGGATATCATAGGCTAATTGTATCTAGATCTACGGATAATCGCGTGCGAATGTGACTAACTAAATGAGAATCAAATCTGTAACTTGCTCACGGTTTTGTACTCTGTGGATTGTGTTTATTGATTGAGAATGTATGTTTCTGGAAAATGAAACTTAACATGATATTTGACTTATTGTTAGTTTATGTCAATCTCTAAAACATTATGCATTGGGCACAATAGAGCCATACTTTTTGTGGATTCTGATTTGAGCTGAAAAACTGAATGTTCAACTTGCACGAATAAACTGTACAAATTGGCTAAACAAAAATTTCGATATTTTTGATATGTGTTACTTTGATTTGTTCTAGAACTATGGCCACTGGTCTTGTATCAATTGCATGTTCCTAACTCCGGTTATAGCCAAAATGAAATCAGTGCGCGGTCAGAAACTTACTTGGCAAACCCCAAATGTATCCCTTCTGATTCCTGACTTTTAATTGTCGTATGAGTCTCTGGACGGACTTTTTGGAATCAATTTTAAGTATATTTATGATCTGGAGTTTTTCATGATTACTTGAATTTTGTACTATGAGATAATGTGCTAAGTATGCTACGTGTTCATGAACTTTATGCATAACGATAAACTGAAATTGTGAAAATGATCATTCGTGACCTAAAACGTATTGTTTGACTTAGGTTTGACATGTTGACCAACATTTGACATGAAACTACAGATGTTGACTTTAGTTAACCACATTGACCAAGTTTGACTTTCGGTTTGACTTCGGTTGACTTTGTTTGACTTGCATGATATAGTTGACTTTTACTTTGAAACGCGTCGAGTCGAGCAATAAGACAATGTACACTATGAAACCACACTTATTTAAGATACATATATTGACCAACCTAAATACGTATACTTAGGTTGCATCGGTTATAAACCGTACAAGTTAATTGTCCACTTTTCAATCCGAGCTTTATCTAAAGGTGAGTCTACAGTCCCGCTTTTTACATGTTTTCAGGGATGAGAATACACGCTGTTATATTTACATTTTCAAATACTTTGTATTGACATGAGTACTACACATATGCATAATGAGCTTGTTCAAAAAGTCTCTAGCTTGAATACTTTTAATACCATCGGTGTAAGCACAATTTAGATGGACGGATCCGTTAGGTTGACAACCTCACCCGCTATAAAAACTGTGGTGCATTTACTTTGAACATTAAATACATTTGAACAAGTGTACAACATTTTACGAGGTAAGGCGGGTATAGTGGCTTCTATACTCGGGTCATTGCTAGTATTCAGGTGCTCGTTTATGCAGACGATAGAATCTCGTGGTCAAGGAAACTAAACTATTTTTCTGATAACCATTTTTCAGATACTATGATACGTTACTTGAAACTGTGGTTTACAAACATTTAAGACCAGACATGGTAATGTCTACAAGTATATGAAACGAAACTATTTTGGTGTCACACATTTGGAACTTGATATCATTGATAACAAACAGTTAACACTTGACATTGCTGTATGCAAACTTTTGATATAAAACTTTGGTGGTCTTCCACTATTAAACGTTTTTCGGAAATATATTACTTCTTAAACATACTGTATTGTTTAACTAAAACCTGTAGATTCACTCAACATTATTGTTGATTCGTTTTGCGTGATTTATTCTCAGGTATTAATTGCTTCTGCTGTAGAATATTGTTGTTACGTAGAAGTCAAGCCAAGCACTGGCACCAGAGTTAACGTTCCGTTAAAGGGATTTTTGACGGGGTGTTAAAGTTGGTATCAGAGTTGTGGCTATAGGGAACTAGGATACATTAGTGTGTCTAACTGTAGGGCGCATTAGTGAAGTCTAGTCTATAGCCGTGTGTCTTGGATGACTTTTATGCATCATACTTGCACTGTTTGTGACACCATGCTACATGTAGGGCTACACATCACATCACAAACATATACACCTTATACCAATACGATACGGACTTAGACTAAATATTGTATCATGAATCGCATACGTAAACACGACGTGAGACTTAAATGAATTAAGTTGACTACGCTATCTTGAACTTATGGAGTGATGTCGAATGGAAATGTGAGATAGCGTAATGTAATGACCGGGATTACATTACGGTAACTCATATAGAAGTTCCGACATCGCAAAATAAGGAATTGGGGCCGAGTCAAGTAGGTTACTTGGGTAAACAAAGTTTAGAAATAAACCGTGTAATCTTAAATGTGAGTAGAAACTTACACTGTGCAAATTAATTGTATTATAACTTGTAATCTTGACACAACTCATCACTGCTCGACACTGCCTGCCATCACCAATCACTACTTATCACTACAAGGACACTAATTGAACACACTCATCATCTCATACCACTACTCAGTACTGTTTAAAGCTACTAACTACTACTCAATGCCGCCTCTCACTGTTAATCACAACTGATCACTACTTCTCACCGTTTGTCATTACTAAATACTACTTACTACTACCCCTTGCTACTTGCTACTACTCAATACTACTCATTACTGCTTACCACTACTAAGTAATACTCAACACTACCAACACCTCCGCATTTTACTACTCGCTAATGTGCATCACAACTCATTTCTGATACGTTTTTAGAGGAGGAATTCCTGATGACCGCCCGCACAATACGCAGTAGATATTGTCCACTCGATTACCAACTTACCTATCATTCAGCCATCCGTCGTCCATGATTTTGTTTTCCAACACGAGCCTACTGACTGAAGACCATTATGCCTTATTGGGTGCATTAGAGTACATGTGCATATACTTATGATGTGAGCATGCTATCTAACAACTTATATGTCACTACTATCATCACTGCTTATCACAACCCATCGCTACTTATCGCTAATGCCACCACTCATTGCTACTAGTAATACTACCCGTTACCATATCCCTCATCATTTTGTTCCAACATACTATTCTTAAGCGACAATCATTTTCATTATACCCACAAACATTACCAATCAACTTTGAACACATCGACGCGAACTACACTTCATCTATTTTTCTGCGAGGCACCTACATCTGGAAGTTTGCACCAATCCTTTTCGATTAAATATCAGATTTTGTTGAGTTGCCATTACACCTTTTTCATTTTCGTTTTCCACGAAATTCATCACGTTCTCGCTCATCAACCATAATGTTTATATATGCTGTCAACACCGGTGCTGAGAGAAGCTTTAACGCTAGAGAATTTGGTCACAACGTTTATAACCCTGTACCTTTCTTAGACAACGTGTACTCTATAAAACTATTAAACTGGGAAATTTTAACTTAGTGGTTGAAAAAAACTGGTTATCTGACGATACAACCGAGGCAGCTACGACCAGAAGACTATTCGAATTTCTTTCACCGATGATAATAGTGTACTGAGAAGAGATCAGTACACTGTCATGTTACACTAATTACTCGAAGGTCCTGAAGTACATGAGATAAGAATGTCTCGCAATTCTAGCACATGTGAGTAAAGATGAGCCGACATTTAAGAGACCCGAATATTTCCCAACTATTAGGGATTGCCCTGAGGTAACACGTCCACCCCACCGTGAATTCGAATTTTGGATTGATTTGGTGCCAGCAGCTGTACCCATTACGCGTACAATATACGGACTTACACCTTTAAAACCATAAGAGCTTCCCGTGGTGAAGAACATCGGAGTGTAATGCCCTAATTTGTGACAGGTACTAGAAGGTAGGTCACATAACCATGAATTTCCGAGCTGGGGCTCCAGTCTTGTTTGTTAAGAAGAAGGATGGGTCGATGAGATTGTGTATCGACTACAGAGAATTGAACAAGTTGACAATCATGAATCAGTATCCGCTACCGAGGATTGATGACTTATTTGATCAGATACAAGAATCTAGTTGTTATTCAAAGATTGATTTGAGATCCAAGAATCACCAATTGAGAGTCAAAGAAGCTGATGTCCCGAAGACAGCGTTTAGAACACGTTATGGACATTATGAGTTTACAGTGATGCCGTTAGGTTTGACGAACGCACCAGCAGTGTTCATGGATCTCATGAACCATGTGTGTAAGCCATACCTTGATAAATTCATCATTGTGTTTATTGATGATATATTGGTGTACACCAAGAACAAGGAAGGGCACGAACAGCATCTACGTTCGATATTGACTATGATTAGAGAAGAGCAGTTGTATGTCAAGTTCTCTAAGTGTGACTTTTGGTTACCAAAAGTACAATTTCTTGTCCATGTTGTAGGGGCCAATGGAATACAAGGTCGATCAAGCAAAGATTGAGTCAGTTAAGAATTGGGAAACTCCAAAGACGCCAACGCAGATTAGGCAATTTTTGGGTCTAGCTGGTTACTACCGGAGATTCATTGAAGGATTCTCTAAGATCGCCCGACCATTAACCGCGTTGACTCATAAGGGCAAGAAGTTTGAGTGGTTAGAACCGCAAGAGACTGCATTTCAGTTGTTGAAGGAGAAGTTAACAACTGCACTAGTATTTTCTCTACCCGAGGGAAGTGAAGATTTTATTGTTTATTGTGATGCCTCACGTCAAAGAATGGGTTGCGTGCTTATGCAACGAAACAAGGTTATTGCTTATGGATCGCGTCAGTTAAAGATTCACGAGCAGAACTACACTACGCACGACCTTGAGTTAGGAGCTGTTGTCTTTGCACTTAAAATGTGGAGACACTACCTGTTTGGAACCAAGTTCACTATCTTCACTGACCATAAGAGTTTACAGCACATATTCGATCAGAAACAGCTCAACACGAGACAACGACGTTGGATGGAACTACTTAACGATTATAACTGCGAACTTCAATACCATCCAGGCAAGGCGAGTGTTGTGACGGATGCCTTAAGCAGAAAGGAGCGAGAGAAACCTCTTAGGGTTAAAGCGTTTAACATAGTTGTCCGTACAAATCTCACATCACAAATCCGTGAAGCACAACAAGAAGCCATGAAACAAGAAAATGTCGATGTTGAATTTCTCAGAGGAATGAATAAGAAATTTGACATCAAAGAGGACGGAACACGGTACTTTGCTAACCAAATTTGGGTACCAAAGTTTGGTGGATTGAGAGAACTAGTGTTGGAGGAAGCACACAAGTCGAGATACTCAATTCATCCAGGATCAGATAAAATGTACCAAGATTTGAAGGCGTTTTATTGGTGGCCAAATTTAAAAGCTGACATTGCTACCTATGTCAGGAAGTGTGATGCGCGTAGAGGTGTATACAAAATAGTTATATTTTTACAAGGAAATACTATTAAATACGATACAATTTTACACAAGTTATTTATTTATTTATAGAGTAGATATACCTAAACCTTGCTACAACACTTATAGGCAGTGCACCTAATCGTACAGTAGTGTAGTTTTTAGTAAGTCCGGTTCGTCCACAGGGAACTCTAGCCAAGTTTAACGCTATATTTTTAACTTATAATTGTAAAAATACAAAAATTTATATAAGTAGTATTATTATTATAAAAGGGGGTTTTTACCGTTTAATGACCGGTTTGTCGATTTTAAAACTGAAGTCGCAGTTAAAACCTAATGTAAAATATTAAATATATAAAAGACTTAATTTAAAGCGTAAAGTAAATAACGATAATGAAATTGCGACAAAATAAAAATGCGATAAATAAAATAACGGTAAATAAAATTGCGATAATTAAAAAGTACGATAATTAAAATGACAATAAATAAAAGTGCGATAATTAAAAGTGCAATTAAATATGAAATAAAGGAAATTAAATATGAAATAAAGGAATTATGCTTATTTAAACTTCCGTAATCATGATGTTCGACGTGTTGTTTTTAGTTTATTACCATGGGTTAATTGTCCTTTGTCCTGGATTATTCGATATTTCCATACGGATTTGTCCATAATAGTCCATCAGTCATAATCATAAAGTGCGGAAGTCTTCGTCAAATTATTCTTATTCCCGAAGTCAAATATTCCAACTAATTGGGGATTCGAATTGTAACAAGGTCTTAATACTTTGTTTAATGAATACACCAGTTTATCGACTGCGTGTAAACCAAGTTTTTAATACTTTGTTAATAATTACACCAATTACCCTTGAATGTAATCCACCCCTGTTTTAATTAGTCCATTAACTATTAATCCAATCCCGTGTCCGGTAAAATGAACAATTATTGGTATTTATAGATATCCCGCCCACCGTACCCGATTAAGCGTATGTGGTTATTTATAGATACGTCAAATTATAACCTTTATATTAAATTAACGAGGTATCATTAAGTTAATATAAAACCCATTAATAGCCCATAGTCTAATTTCCACAAGTGTCGTTCTTTTATCCAAACCTCAATTATGGTACAAAGCCCAATTACCCAATTTTAATATTTAGCCCAATATCACGATTACTTCGGCTTAAATAAGCATAATAATAACTTAGCTACGAGACATTAATTTAAAAAGGTTGAACATAACTTACATTGAGTATTTATCGCGTAGCTTTACACGGACAGAATTTCTACTTTTGAACTCGTAAAATAACCGTTACATAACCCAAACTAACTAATATAAAACTACCCTATACTATATATATATATATATATATATATATATATATATATATATATATATATATATATATATATATATATATATATATATATATTTATTTATTTATTTATTTATTATATATTATAGACAGAGAGATAGATTGATGGTGTTTCAAATACATCGAATTTGCTAGCTTTTATAGGAATGTGGCCAGCCTTTTTGGCTCATGCGATCGCATGAGATTATCTCATGCTGGCCATGCGATCGCATGGCCTGGTTTTCCAGCTCAGGATCCTTTGTCTCATAGCTTGTCGACATGATTTAATATATATTTATAATATATAAATAATTTATATAATTATTTATATATTATATTTTATTCTTGTGCATAGACTTGTAATTTTAGGTCCGTAGCGTCGTGCGTTGATAGTTGGCTCAGGTCCCGGTTCTGGATTTTCGAACGTCCTTTCGTACTATTTAATATCTTGTACTTTGCATTTTGCAATTTGTAATTTGCACAAAAAATTATTTTCCTTAACTCCCAAAATCCGCGCAAGTCTTTAACTCACTTTTAGTGGCACTTTTGAGTGCACTATGGCTTTAGTGGCACTTTTCAGGCTTTAGTGGCACTTTTTCTTCAATTCCTTAATCTTCGTGCTTTGTCTTCAAATTTATTTATTTAAACGATTACAACTTAAAAATAGAATAATTACAACTAAAAACTTTACATATTGGGATGATATTGCGACTAAATATATGTTCATTTGGAGCACTATCAAAGTGCTTGACTTACGCTAAAGTCAAGGCTGAACATCAGAAGCCATCAGGATTATTAACTCAACCAGAGATTCCCCAGTGGAAGTGGGAAGGTATTTCCATGGACTTCATTACGAAACTGCCGAGAACGGCGGGAGGTCATGATACTATTTGGGTTATCGTGGATCGTCTCACTAAGTCTGCATACTTCTTACCGATAAGGGAAACTGATAAAATGGAGAAGTTAGCTCAGATCTACATTAAGGAAGTCATCTCTAGGCATGGAGTGCCTATATATATTATTTCCAGGTTTTGGCAATCATTACAGAAAGCAGTGGGAACCCATCTAGATATGAGTACTGCATATCACCCCCAGACGGAGGGCCAGAGCGAACGAACTATTCAGACTTTTGAGGACATGTTGAGAGCGTGTGTCATCAATTTCAGAAACGGATGGGATAAGTATTTACCACTGGCTGAGTTCTCATACAATAACAGCTACCATGCGAGCATTAAAGCTGCACCTTTCGAAGCATTGTATGGAAGGAAGTGTAGATCTCCCGTTTGTTGGAGCGAATTGGGAGATAGTCAGTTGACAGGTCCTGAGATTATTCAGGAGACAACTGAGAAAGTCTTACATATTCAGGAACGATTGAGAACGGCTCGAACTCGTCAAAAGAGTTATGTCGATGTTAGACGGAAGGACATAGAGTTTCAAGTTGGTGACAAGGTTATGCTTAAAGTATCACCATGGAAGGGTGTTGTACGATTTGGGAAACGAGGTAAACTGAGTCCTAGATATGTTGGACCATTTGAGACAACTGAAAGAGTTGGACCGGTAGCTTACAGATTGGAATTGCCATAAGCACTCAGCGGTATTCATGACGTTTTCCATGTATCCAATCTAAAGAAGTGCCTAGCTGATGATAATTTGATTATTCCTTTAGAGGAACTACGTATCGACGACAAACTTCATTTCATTGAGGAACCTGTTGAAATCTTGGGCCGTGAGGTCAAACAGTTGAAGCAAAGAAGAATTCCTATCGTAAAAGTTCGGTAGAACGCGAGAAGAGGACCAGAGTTCACGTGGGAGCGTGAAGACCAGATGAGGCTGAAGTATCCGCAATTGTTTCCCGAGGAAACTACTTCAGCGGACGGTCATTAAAATTTCGGGACGAAATTTTCAATAACAGGTGGGTAATGTAACAACCCTGATTTTTTCGTTACTTCCGTTAACCTTCCGTTAGTTTATTTAACGGCGATTATTTAACTTTTGTGCGATAACGTGTATTAAATGCGTACTTGATCTTCGGAGGGTTACAATAATTAATATGGGTTGATATTAATTCAAATAAATATTTCGGATAATGAAATACGATAAAAACGATACGATTTTGATAATAGCTTTTTTAGCAACGAAACGCTCGGGTTTATTTTAAAAATTAATTTATTAATTATTAACTTTTTAAAAATATTTAATTTATTGGGTTTTTAATAAATTAACGTTTGGTTGCGTTTTAACGATTGGTTTAGCGTTCCGGGCCTTCGGTACGTCTAAACGGCACTTGAAACGAGCCACGAACACACACTTTTACAAAACACGAGCCCGGGGACATACCCCATGGGCCATTTGGCCGACCCACTCCCCTTTCCCCCTTAAACTATGATTTTTAATTAATTAAGGGACCTATTTGCAATTGGTGATAGTTAAACCCTAGTATATAACACTTGCTTAACCTAAACTAAACATAACACTCACAAAAATAAAAATAAAAAGCTACATCGGTTCCCTCCTTCCCTCCCCGTACCGTCGATCATCACCATCATCACCATACTTTCGATTTTAATTTTTTGATCAAGTCTCGAACACGAATCTTGTAATTCTCTTCATTCTCTACACGTTGGTGTAAGCAATTTTATGATCCAAGGTATAATTAACTAAACCCTAATCTTAAAAATTCTGATTTCATAAAGTTTTATAGTTTATGTTGGTCAATTGCTCGATTCATCGCGTTTATATGTGTTGTTAGTCGTTAATTCGGACGTATTGATTGTTTAGCATGAAAACCGAAATTGATTCTTGTGTGTACAGGAAATTGACTTTGTTAAATGTTAATTATTATGTTATAATCAGATTCCTTGCGAAAAACTATTGAGTTTAGGCTTTGGATTCGCTTGATTTCGTTTCCGTATGATTAAGTTATGTCAATTTGAATTATCGTTGTGTTTTTGTTGCTTGATCAGAAATATGGTATTGATAGACAACGAATTGACATGTGAGACTTATACCATTGGAAATATAATTTAAAAACACTCAATTTAGACTAGGATATTATGTCATTTGCTTATGTATAGCCCGAGATATGCTTGAATTAGTGTAAAAGTAGTTTTATACAGCACTTGCATGAAAATAACTATGTATGATAAAATGGGTTAACTTCTGTGATTAAAGCTTTGCATATTTAAAAAGTACACAAAAATTACTTCACCTTTCATGTGGATATCATAGGCTAATTGTATCTATATCTACGGATAATCGCGTGCGAATGTGACTAACTAAATGAGAATCGAATCTGTAACTTGCTCACGGTTTTGTACTCTGTGGATTGTATTTATTGATTGAGCATGTATGCTTTTGGAAAATGAAACTTAACATGATATGTGACTTATTGTTAGTTTATGTCAATATCTGAAACCTTATGCATTGGGCACAATAGAGCCATACTTTTTGTGGATTCTGATTTGAGCTGAAAAACTGAATGTTCAAATTGCACGAATAAACTGTACAAATTGGCTAAACAAAAGTTTCTAAATTTTTGATATGTGTTACTTTGATTTGTCCTAGAACTATGGACACTGGTATTGTATCAATTTCATGTTCCTAACTCCGTTTATAGCCAAAATGAAATCAGTGCGCGGTCAGAAACTTACTTGGCAAACCCCAAATGTATCCCTTCTGATTCCTGACTTTTAATTGTCGTATGAGTCCCTGGATGGAATTTTTGGAATTGATTTTAAGTATATTTATGATCTGGAGTTTGTCATGATTACTTGAATTTTGTACTATGAGATAATGTGCTAAGTATGCTATGTGTTCATGAACTTTGTGCATAACGATAAACTGAAATTGTGAAAATGATCATTCGTGACCTAAAACGTATTGTTTGACTTAGGTTTGACATTTTGACCAATATTTGACATGAACCTACTGATTTTTACTTTAGTTGACCACATTGACCAAGTTTGACTTTCGGTTTAACTTCGGTTGACTTTGTTTGACTTGCATACAACTAGTTGACTTTTACTTTGAAACGCGTCGAGTCGAGCAATAAGACAACGTACACTATGAAACCACACTTATTTAAGATACATATATTGACCAACCTAAATACGTATACTTAGGTTGCATTACTCGGCTATAAACCGTACAAGTTAATTGTCCACTTTTCAATCCGAGCTTTATCCAAAGGTGAGTCTACAGTCCCGCTTTTTACATGTTTTCAGGGATGAGAATACATGCTGTTATATTTATATTTTCAAATACTTTGTATTGACATGAGTACTACACATATGCATAATGAGTTTGTTCAAAAAGCCTCTAGCTTGAATACTTTTAATACCATCGGTGTAAGCACAATTTAGATGGACGGATCAGTTAGGTTGATAACCTCACCCGCTATAAAAATTGTGGTGCATTTACTTTGAACATTAAATACATTTTAACAAGTGTATAACATTTTACGAGGTAAGGCGGGTATAGTGGCTTCTATACTCGGGTCATTGCTAGTATTCAGGTGCTCGGTTTATGCAGACGATAGAATCTCGTGGTCAAGGAAACTAAACTATTTTTCTGATAACCGTTTTTTAGATACTATGATACGTTACTTGAAACTGTGGTTTACAAACATTTAAGACTAGACATGGTAATGTCTACAAGTATATGAAACGAAACTATTTTGGTGTCACACATTTGGAACTTGATATCATTGATTACGAACAGTTAACACTTGACATTGCTGTATGCAAACTTTTGATATAAAACTTTGGTGGTCTTCCACTATTAAACGTTTTTCGGAAATATATTACTTCTTAAACATACTGTATTGTTTAACTAAAACCTGTAGATTCACTCAACATTATTGTTGATTCATTTTGCGTGATTTATTCTCAGGTATTAATTGCTTCCGCTGTAGAATATTGTTGTTACGTAGAAGTCAAGCCAAGCATTGGGACCAGAGTTAACGTTCCGTTAAAGGGTTTTTTGACGGGGTGTTAAAGATTTCCACTCAAGCTCCGAAAGTAGTGTAACCGGAATGGATCAACCAACCAGTCATCGCCTATTCTGGATGAATTGGGGATGGGTTCGTAGTCTACTTAATCAACAGAGACAAGAAGAAGGTGATCCTTTCCATCCACCACATTGCCCTCTTGGCGAAGAACCTGAAGCACTTACCGGTGAACCAGTCCGAAACACCATTTTTCACCCTCATCTCCAGAATATCTCGCAACTATTACATAATCTCTACAATCCTAAACCTTATTCATCTCTTGTTCAAACCGCCAATCATCCCGGAGTAATAAAAGAAGTCAACGAGCTTCGCGCCCGAATAATAGCTTTGGAGAATATGATGCACAATTTGCAAGCATCAACGGCATCAACAGTACCACCAACGTCAACATCCGCATCCCACACCTCAACATCACAATCTGTACCTTGAGCATGATCTTCGTTCTATATATTCGTTCTACATCTTGTTCTACATCGGTTATCTTCGTTCTACGTATCGTTCTACATCATTTATATTCGTTCTGCATGATGATTATGTAATCTCTAATGTTTTAGAGATTATGTATTCTAGTTCTAACGGTAAATCAAATGAGTTTAATATTATATCTACTCATTAAATCCATGATTACATATGAAGAAAATATATATGTATATATATTTTCATAAGGATTGTAATTAAAAATTCTTTTGTACAAATTGTTAATGGTAAAAATATTTTAACGGGTAGGTAATACCCTAGAAATATTTAGATTTCACATTAATAAGTTACATTGTACATTCTTCCAATTTGATTCAACAGTCATTTACTATCCTACTTACATCCACAGATATACGCATCCGTTCACCGCAGAATAACCATTTTCTTTCAATTTCATATTTGGATTTTGACATATCAGAATCCAACAAGTGGCATAATGAAGAAAACATTGGACAAAATAAAATTTGTTAGAAACAAACAAATTAACTATGAGAAATTCTGTTAAGAATCCACGCTAACTATTCCTAGCTAACTGTAACCAGCTAACTGTTCCTAATTCCCTGTTACATTTTATTTATCGCAATTTAACTATCGCAATTTAATTATCGCAATTTATTTATCGCAATTTTAATTATCGTCATTTAATTACTGTTATTTATTTTACGCACTTTAAATATCGTCGGATAAATCGGGACACATATACAATGTTTTGACATATCATATCGACGTCATCTATATATATTATTTGGAATAACCGTAAGTCACTCTATATGGCGGTAATACTCGAGTTAGCATATAAAGGGTCGAGGTTGATTCTAAAATAATATATATACTTTGAGTTGTGATCGAGTCTGAGACATGTATACAATGAGTCACTTTACGTATTAATTAATTCGAATATTATATATTAAACTATATATGAATTATTGAACTACTAATTGTGGACTACTAACATTAGACAATTAAAATGAATTAAAATATTGATTATAACATATGAAACTAAACATTTCTTCAAGTTTGCCACTTGATTTCATCTTAAACCTCATTTGTATCTTGACGATTACAGTCTGTGTTCAAACCTTTCATGATTCTTGAAAACACCTCAATCGAGAGGATGAACCAATCGCACTTCATCTACGGAAGGAAAGATTTATGCATATAGTTATGCACCTGAAAAACTCTTGGAACCTAAGTAGAAGTTTAAAATGAATTTATAATTCCTTGACGTTGTTATTATTAAAAATAACTTTGCAATCTCTTTCCAAATTAGCCAATTCTATCACAGCTCCAGCAAGTCGACTTCGACTTTTCAGTCGGACTAGCCTTATTACAACCTTGATATATACGTTGTCTTTTAGCCTTCGTTATCGGGGAACCGTTTATATTCCACCACATTAGCAGTAAACTTACCAGTAACTTTATTGATCTTTGACTTTTCAAAAAATCATTATTTTTATCGAAACCCCATCATATACTCATCCGCATCTAGTAACGAGAATTGCCATACCAATTACTGAGAATTAGCAATCAGTACTTTGAAAACTCACAGCATGTCTACATCAACAGTGATATGTATAACATTTACCTCTTAGAATTATGATCTTCCATTCTGAAATTATGAAAAGCACCTAGTCTACAAATCAATACTTTGAATGATGAAAAATCTGAATGAAGTAACAGAAACTGTAGACAACCGTAAACGACCTTAACGGTCGAAAGTTTGATGATAAAGAATAGTATGTTGGCAAAGCTCAGAAAAAGAGAAAGTTTGGAACCGGAAAACGGATTGAGCAAACTATGAAGAAGGTCGTGGAGAAATCACAAGGACTAAACCTTCCTTCAAAGAATCCAAATGATTCAGTATCTGTTGAAGTCATTAACGAATACCTTGCTCCTGACTCTAAACCTTTGCGGACAAATCATCCTCATCATCCATCGATATTAGAAATTCTAAGATATCATCGTATCTTTCATTATAAATATCGTCGATATTTCTGAAGACATTTTCATAACTATTCTTATCTGAAATCATTTATCTCTTCACAATATCAGTGTTACATAAGAAAGGAAACTGTTTTAGTTTCTAAATTCTAAAAATTCGAACTTAAAATATGAATGTTATTGAAGTAGTGTTGGGAACTGAAGCATGAGTTAGTATAATATAATGACACTTGATCAACGTGATTATATTCTGTAAGTCATGTTGAGTTTCTAATGGAACGTGATGATTCACATATCATAACGTCACCATGTGCCATATTACACGGCTCTTACATTCTATCTAATATATAAACATATCAAGAACATAATTTCTTGATAGTTCTATCTTTTCTCTTGAATTCTGGTAATTTAACTAATCAAGATCTTGCTATTACAATTTCTTTCTTAGAACATTAGTCATGTTCATTCGAAACTCCACACCTACAAATTCTGGACCATTACTTGCGATATTTAATGGCAAGAAAAGAAAACAAAAGAATGAAGCTCCGAAGTAGAAATGTGAGTATAAATCGCAGCAAACAGGAGAGATCATTAACTATGGATGACAATGATTGAAGAAGCAGGGACTCTGAAATACAAGGGAAAATATAAACCCCAATAATAACCCAAAAACTACAAATCGTGTATATCGATGTGTATAGCAAAATAAAGACACGGGAGAATTAAAAATACTATAAAACCAAGAGTGTAGTAGAAGTGAATAGATTATTCCGGCGGCAGATGAAAAAGAAGAATGACAAATATGAAAGTTAGGAGTATATCAAGAATCAGAACTGGATGGAGCATATTGACGAATGTTTTAAAAATATGAATTAGGAAAGAAAGTATAGATGGGAGTGTGAAAATAAGGAAATGAAGAGGGTGTATTTATAGTGAAATATCATACAGATCAATCAGGACAGATCATCGCATTTAACCAAAGAAGATCCTAATTTCCTTAATTACCGAAGAACCGAATCTTATTACAAAGATTTCCTCTAAAAACCCTTAAATTTCGGAAAATCAACCGTGACTACGTCAAAAGATATGACGAAACTTTATTTTTCTCATTTCCCTCTTTTACGATAGCTTCACTCGTACTCTTCAAGTAATCGAATTATCTTATCTATATTACTCAACAGTAATAAAACTTTATTTATCAACTCATATTCGTCAGGAAAACATTCTTATTGTTAGCCATGACGATCTCGATCAAATTTTGCGGACGAAATTTCTTTAATGGGTAGGTACTGTGACGACTCGAAAATTTTCGACCAAATTTAAACTTAATCTTTATATGATTTCGACAAGATAAAAAAAGTCTGTTAGGTTAAGTCTCAAAAATTTTGAACTGTTTCATATATTCATTTGACTTTTGACCAGTCTCGATGATTCACGAAAAACTAATTGTAAATTGATATGTGTGTGTGTGTGTGTGTGTGTATATATATATAATAATTGCAAATATAATTTGAAATATTATATGTTGTTGATATTAAAATTAATTATGTAAAATGAAATAAGAATATGATATTGTGATAATTATTATTTAAAACATATCTATATATATAAATAAAGTATATTAAAAATAAATATTAAATGATGGTAATATTCGTTTGATGTTCCGATTGATATTAAGCAAGTTAAATTCAAACTTATAATTTTAAAATAAAAGACAATCAGGAAATGAGTTATATTAATTATGGGATTATTAAAAATGTATTTAGGAACTAATCGTTAAATTTGAACACTTTTCATTTTTACCTGGGATCGAGCGCGGACAGTGATTTAATTTTTAACTTTAAACAATTAATGACCATTTATATAAATTAATGATTTGAATAAATATTGATATGTATTATTTGGGATTTTTCTGTGTATTTTTTTTCGCCACTGTTTAACAATGAACTACGAAATAGCACTCCACGAAAACTGTCTTAGAATTATTGAATGGCTGCTAAAAGCATTCGTTTACTATTTGCTTTTAATATTATAATGTTTTCTGTTTTCTTTCACATCCAAATATCTAATCTAATAATTTAATTTCTGTTTTGCTTTTAACCAAGAGTCACCATTCTATTCGCCACTCTTTTAAACATATGGCTAACACCAACTTTTGATTAACTTTTCTTTTTCTTGCTTTATGCTCAACCAACCACAGCCTACTAGTCCATTTCTTCTATGACCTACCAGAGGCAATTCGTTCTATTTGTTACCAAGTAGAATTTTAAATATATATATACATATATATATAGCATCCATGATCAACCATCACTACAAAACCGGTTCTTTCGATCCCAGCCATTTGAAGCCGACTGAATCCAGTTTATTTTCCTATTCCTTCATGAATCAAACCCTTACTAACTCGATATATTACTATACTCGTTATTTTCTGTTTTATCCGAGGAAACACCACCACAAACACTAACCACCATTCTCTAATTTTTTTTTTTCAGTTTTTGGTTCAACTACAACCATCACCAACACTAACTGCTTGTCCTCCATTCCAAGAAGGTTGCTGCCATTCGAACCACCGGAGCACCGTCACCCTCAGACCACCATGAACCACCCATTTAACCATGTAGATTCACCAATAAACTGTTGCCATGTCCCTGTCACTATTAAACTGCTGCTATATCTTTATGCTTCTGTTTGTTCGAATCACAAACCAAAACACCACTTCCTATCACTTTTTCGCTGTTATTGTGTTTAATTTCTGTTTTTGGATCGTTTAACATCATCTCATTTATAATTGATACTCGATTATAACCCAAGAACCTTCATCATTATAACCCAAGAACCTTCATCACCTTTTTACAACCCAAACCATCACCATTAAAGCACGCCACCACCGTCGATCACTGTTTCAATCTGAAGAACCCAGAACTATAGCTACTACTTCGTATTTTCTGTTTATGATTATGAACGAGGTTATTTGTTAAGTGATGATACTGTACGATAATTTAAGATGAAGATGATGAGGGTATACGTATGATAAATTAATGATGATACAACGAAACTGTAAATATTTAGGTTGCAACTCAAAAACCATTCAAAACCCATCATGGCTGCTGCATCATTTTTTTTTATATTTATAGCTACAATATTGATGATGATGATCGATAGACGATTAATGTTGTTTAGGTACTGCAGTTATTCTTCTTTCTCATTTACTGTTACAGCAAGATGATGACGAGATGGTTGCTGTGTTTGATTGAAGTCCAGGCTAAAATCAAAGAACCGTGAACCCTTATTATTATTCGATGTTATTTGGGCCATTAAACTAAATTCATAAAACCCACATTTTAATTGGGCTTCGGTTTTCTTTTTGTTGCTAGGTCGTGTGCCATTTTATACTTCTCTGTTGGGGCATGATCTAAACTATCTATTGGGCTGTGGTTGTTTATGTAGTTGGACCGAGGACTAGCTTGTCTGATTGGGCCTCGTGAACTTTTGGGTTTTAATGGACTAACTCGATTTGGGCCTGGTTATCTTTCTTGGACGGCCCAATGTGTTTTGAAGTAATTTTTGTGGAATGGTAACCCATGATATAAAATGGCAATTTATGAAAATGAATGATACGTTACACGATGATGAATGTTAATGTATGGTGATGATGATGAAAAGTTTATGATGTTATGATCATGAAAATGATGACGATAGATATGTTAATCGAATGACAAGGATGATTAGGATGGTATAATTTTCATCATCCCTATTATTACTTATTATTATGATTATTATGATTATTATTATGATTATTATCATCATCATTTTTATTATTATTATTATTATTATTATTATTATTATTATTATTATTATTATTATTATTATTATTATTATTATTATTATTATTATTATTATTATTATTATTATTATTATTATCATTATAGTAAAAGTAGTATTATTATTATTAATATCATTAACATTATTATTATCACAAATATTATTATTATTAACATATAATATTTTATTATTTTTATTATTATTTAATATTAGCATTATTATTATTTATATCATTATTATCATTATTTTTAACATTATTATTAATACTTTTATTATTAATATTAATATTATCATTATTTTATTTTTATTACAATTATTATTTTTATACACAAAAGATATTTAAAGAAAATATATTTATTACATATATTATAGGATTTTAAATATATTAACTAATATAATTTTATCTATATTAATATAACATTTAGTAAAGTGTATATATCATATAAGTATTATAACAAATATTAAGGATTAATATTATTATATATAAAGATATTCATGTATATATATATTATAAAATATATATAAAGTTAGTTGATTAATATTACAGTGTGTTAATATATATACTTGAGGTTCGTGAATCCGAGGCCAACCCTGCATTGTTCAGTATCGTCGTATGAATATTTTTACTACAAAATATTGTATCGTGAGTTTCATTTGCTCCCTTTTTAAATGCTTTTGCAATATATATTTTTGGGCTGAGAATACATGCGCTGCTTTTATAAATGTTTTACGAAATAGACACAAGTAATCGAAACTACATTCTATGGTTGGATTATTATACAGGATATCACCCTTTTTAGCTTGGTAGCCTAAGAATTTGGGAACGGACCTCAAAATTCACGCGAATCCTGAAGATAGAGCTATGGACTTTGACACGTCCATCCAGGTTATGGATGCTTTAGTACTTCAATTTTATATACAGATGAGTGTACCTATATATTTGGGGATATTCTAGATGCATTTGTTAATGTCGGTTACCAGGTGTTCACCATATGAATGATTTTTGCAGATGAGTGTTCCTTCAGTTAACTATGAAAATGAAATCTTGTGGTCTATTAAAATTATGAAAACGACTGATTATGATAAACTAATGAACTCACCAACTTTTTGGTTGACACTTGAAAGCATGTTGATGTTAAAGCTAAGGGGTATATAAGACTATTAAATTTATCAAGAAAAACTATTAAATACGATACATTTTTACACAAGATATTTATTTATTTATAGAATGGATATACTTAAAACTTGCTACAACACTTATAGGCAGTGTACCTAATCGTACAGTAGTGTAGTTTTTAGTAAGTCCGGTTCGTTCCACAGGGAATCTTTTTAAACAAAGCTTAACGCTATATTAGTTTACTTTTATAAAAATACAAATATATTTATAAGTAATCTTATTATTATAAAGGGGGGTTTTTACCGTTTAATGACCGGTTTGTCGATTTTAAAACTTTAGTCGCAGTTAAAACCAAATGTAAAATAATAAATATAAATACAAGACTTAAATTAAAGCGTAAAGTAAATAACAATAATGAAATTGCGAATAATAAAAATGCGATAAAATAAACTTGCGATAATTAAAAAGTACGATAATTAAAAGTACAATTAAATACAATAACAATAAAAATGCGATAATTAGAAGTGCAATTAAATATAAAATAAAGGAAATTAAATATGAAATAAAAGAATTATGCTTATTTAAACTTCCGTAATCATGATGTTTGACGTGTTGATTTTAGTTTTATGCCCATGGGTTAATTGTCCTTTGTCCTGGATTATTTAATATGTCCGTCTGGTTTTTATCCATAACAGTCCATCAGTCATAAATATAAAGTGCGAGTATCCTCGTCAAATTATCCTTATACCCGAAGTTAAATATTCCAACTAATTGGGGACTTAAACTGTAACAAGATTTTAATACTTTGTTTAATAATTACACCAGGATGTCGACTGAGTGTAATCCAAGGTTTTAATATTTTGTTATCAATTATACCAAGTGTCCTTGTACATAATTTCACCCCTGTTTTAATTATTCTAGTGGCTATTAATCTATTCCCGTGTCCGGTTAAATGAACGATTATTCGTACATATAAATACCCCGCCCATCGTGTCCGATCGAGTGTATATGGTAATTTATAGGGACGCCCAATTGTAAATCTTTATATTAACATTAATAAACTATCATTTAGTTAAACAAATATAAAGCCCATTAATATCCCATAGTCTAATTTCCACAAGTGTCGTTCTTTTGTCCAAACCCCAATTATGGTACAAAGCCCAATTACCCAATTTTAGTAATTAGCCCAACATCATGATTACTTCGGATTAAATAAGCATAATAATAACTTAGCTACGAGACATTAAATTAAAAAGGTTGAACATGATTTACAATGATTAAAAATAGTGTAGCGTTACACAGACAGAATTTCGACTTACACCTTTACAATATTTGCTAACATACCCTTATTATTAGGATTTAAAATTAAAATTAAAATTAAAATATAAATTATAAATATATATTACGTATATATTGAGAGAAGAAGGAAAAAAAGATGATAAAAATGATCAGAATTCGGTTTGCTTTATAGGGAGTTTCAAAACTTGGGGCTCCGCGACTCGCGGCAACATTTGCCTTCAAACTCCGCGAGTCGCGGAGTTTGCTTTTATAGCTCACACGAGTTTGTCTCTTTGTTTACCGACGGTTTTAAATATTTATATAATATATAAATAATTATAAGAATTATTTAAATATTATATTATATTTATGTGCATAGTTGACTTGTAATTTTTAGTCCGTTGCGTCGAGCGTTGAGAGTTGACTCTGGTCCCGGTTCCGGATTTTCGAACGTCCTTGCGTACAATTTAATATCTTGTACTTTGCATTTTGAATCTTGTACTCTTGTAATTTCGAGACATTTCTTATCAATAATTGGAACCTCTTTGATTGTATTTTGTACTTTTGAGCTTTTTGGTCGTTTGCGTCTTCAATTCGTCGAATCTGTCTTTTGTCTTCACCTTTTATTATTTAAACGAATATCACTTTTAAATAGAACAATTGCAACTAAAAGCTTGTCTTTCTTGAGGAATAATGCTATGAAATATATGTTCGTTTTTAGCATTATCAAATATTCCCACACTTGAGCGTTGCTTGTCCTCAAGCAATATCGTCTTGAAATACTAGAATCACTTCTTTATTCTTCACACTTTGTACATCAGTGATTTCTATACGGTGGTATAAACAATGGTAGTAACGATATGGTTTACAGTCCCACATGACTATAAAAATTTAGATCCATTAAGGAAATTGGATCTTTATGAAAACATTTGATCTTTTGAAAGTTAAATCTAGTTTTACCCTAGATAAGTTTTCCGGAATAACCCTTTACCGGTGTTTACAAAATATTTTTGTGGGTTTGGTGGGTTTCAGATTTGAAAATTTTAGCTCAAAACTTGCAGTTTTGTGTCACCCACTTGCTAACCTTGTATTTGGAAAGCAACACGTCCAGTTTACTTGTCCCGTATATTACCTTTCGGTAAACTACCGTCCGGTTGTAAAGGAAAGCGTTGAACAAGCAACTGTTAAGGCAATGTCTAATGACATGCATTTGATTATGGTCTATAACGTGTCGGACGTAATTACTATCCTTGGTAGGAGCAATAGTAAAGCTCACCCTTATGATTTTTCAGTCTGGCACAAGGTCCTGTCTTTGACCACTATGCAACCACCGTTCTTACGGTTGACACCCGATTTGGTTCAGGTGACCTAATGAATTCCAGGTGAATTCCTAGGATTTTACGTTCAATGGTAATGAACGCATTGAAAATAGGGTTTTCAGAAAACAAATCGGTTTGTAATTTTGATCAAAATATTTTCTCGTTCAAGCTCGAGTTTAGATATCATTGAATTCCATGAGTTTGTAATTCTCAATCTTTAAGGTCCATCTCAAGGATTGAGTAATATCAGGCTTAAAAGCTGATTTTTTGATCTTTTTAAGGAGATTATCTTTTCTGGGGATCTGATTTATTAGTCTTATCCAGCTAATTTGCATGGTGCCCCCCCATTTTACGAGATAAATCCTTCTCATGGTTAGGATAAATCTGACCACTTGGCGACCCTGTTTAATGTTGAGGTCCGTGGATTTCCTGCTGATTTTAGTGATGACTTTTCTAGATTTTTCGTCAACCTACAGCTGGTCTGGACGACAACTTCATGACCTAAATCAAGAAGCGCGTGTCTTTTTCGGAAGACTTTACTTCCTTTTAATGATGGAATTGATTCATCGTGTAGATCCATCTTTTCTTTTCTTTCATCGGGTAAAACAGTTTAGTTTAGTCCAAAGCAAAAGTATTTTCAGTTATTTGTTAAAGATATATGTGACATATGTTTAAGATAACTTGGTAAATTTTCCCACACTTGGCTTTTATTTTCCTTTTTATCGTCCTCTATTCCATTTTAAATGAATTTTAACATTTTGGTTTGTTTCTCAATTTATGTCCTTTCTGAGGTAACAATAATTTCGGTGTTAAAACCTACTTTTATTGTTCATAAATATGTATAAACATGATTTTGAGTTCATTTAATTGAAAATTTTGTAAAATTTTACTAGAATTGGGTAGTCAGTATATAAGACTAGGGCTGTTCTTTATTATCAGAGAGCACTAGATTCTAATACAACTACTACTTTACTAGTATTTCTAATGGTAACCAAGTGTATAAAGTAAAAATTTTAAAATCTGAAAGAATTTAACCCCTTCCCACACTTAAGATCTTGCAATGCCCTCATTTGCAAGAAATCAGTAACAATTTAAATTATTGAGGGTGATTTGTGTGAAAATGATTAAATTTTACCAAAGTTTCCAAACATATTGACGTTTGTTTGCTGAATGATAAATGGTGCACATCATTTGTTCATTCCGTCTTGTTGTTATTTCACATATATTTTGCATCTTGTCGTCAAAATTAGTTGCTTTTGCTGAACTTAATGCCAGTCTTTGAAAATGCGTTGTTTTACCCTGTTGTGTACATAAGATAAACTGCAAACATATATACATATTTTTGAAGTTTGGTATATTACCCCACATTCAAAAATTATTAAAATCTAAGAATAAAAGTTAAAAAATTATAAAAACTATTACAATATTAACACAAGTATTAAACGTATCAACATTACAAATTACAAAATAAATAAAACTAAGTAGACTAGGGATGATATTGATACCAATAGGGGTTCCAAGCATAACCATAGGTGCTATAGAATGCTTCGGCAGGGTTATACGTAGGATACGGTGGTTGCATCTCTATAGACCAGGGAGGGAAGATGAGTTTTGGTGTAGGAATATAGTTTCTACCTATATGTTGGCAATGAGCTATGATTTGGTTTTGATGAGCTTGCCAATCTTCAAATGCTCTCTGTCTAGCATTTTCGTACTCCTGTGAAGCTATAAACCTTTGCATTTCTTGCATTTCATGTCCCCCTCCTACATTACCTTGCTGTTGGTTTCTCTCAACCTGTGGATGTCTACCATGGTATTGTACTGCGGCGTTATTTCGCCTCTTCAAAACTTTCGCACCATGGTATACATTTAAACCTATAGTATCGCGGAGTTCTGGTTCTTCTACTAATAATCCCCCCCGACTTATATCCACACCGAGATATTCAGCAATCAAAGTAATAAAAATACCACCTCCTATTATGCTATGCGGTCTCATCCCCCTAACCATAGCTGATAAATAATAACCCACACAATAAGGTATACTTACAGCGCTTTGTGGGTCTCGAATACACATATGGTAAAACAAATCCTGTTCATTTACCTTTTCCTTGTTCTTACCTCTTTGTGTAATCGAATTAGCTAAAAACCTATGAATCACTCTTAATTCAGCTCTATCTATATCCAAATAAGAGTAATTTCCCCCTTTGAATCGGTGATGGCTTGTCATTTGACTCCATACACCATGTGTATCAAAATTTTCATCTATCTTTCTACCATTTAGTATCAATCCTCTACAATCGGCAGATGCTAACTCCTCAAGCGTATATATATGTAAAGCCTGAGCCATGTCTAGTAAAGACATGTGGCGCATCGAACCTCCTAACAAAAATCTAATAAAAGATCGATCGGTTAAACTAGCTACCCGATCATTTAATTCTATACTACACAACAATTCTTCACACCATACTTTATATACAGGTCTACGCATGGTGAATAAACGTACCCAGTCATTAAAAGTAGAATTACCATACCTCTGTGCAAGTAATTCCCTAATTGGCCCGGCCAATTCTACAGCTTCTAAGGGTCCCCATTCTATGACCCTAGGTACCTCACCAACCTTAGAATGAAGAGTATGCAAACCCCTTTGGTATTTTGGATAATCTATCCAAAGTCTGTTAAATCTCAGGTTCGGGTGCAAATCTTCCAAGTGCATATCAGAAAAGGTCATGACTGGATGAGGTATATCTTACTTGTAGTAGTTATCCACCTCCTGTTGTTCCACATTCTCAGCAGGAGCATTGCGAGCTTGGGATGAAGATTCACCCCTTTCAGTCTGCAAAACACATCAAACACAATTTTTGTGCATCCAAATATGCATTAGTGTCAGCAAAATCATCAATCAAAATAATTACAATGACATGATCAATTTATATCAAACTTAAGCTCATTTTCACATTTTTATCAAATCTACACTTTTTCAAATAAGCATATACGAAAATGTTCGCCAAGTTCATAAGCATTCAACTCAAATAACATGTCAAAATAATCATTACTAACAATTAAACAAGTTTCAAATGGCATTATCTCTCAAAAATTAAGTTCATGAATTTTAGACTTGAAAAAGTCCACTTTAATTCTCAAAATCATGTTTAGGCTCAAAGTTTGGATCATTTAACTACCTAAACATGTTACACTACTTAATTTAGCAACAATTCATGACAAAAATCGGCCATAACCTGTTTATAAAGCCCCAAATTTGCTCAAGAACACAAACCCTAGTTTACTCAAAATTTGAAGTTTAAGGCTTCTAATCATGTTAAATAGCATCAATCTAGGTTATACAAGCATAATACATAAACAATTTAAGCATAATTACACTAAAAAGCATCAAAATCAAATTGGGGAAAAAATTGCTCAAGAACACTAATTTTTGGATTAAATGGTGTTTAGGTGTAGAAATTTACCGTTTTTCTTGAGTAATTCCTTGATAGCATCCTTCTCAACATGATTTTAGTAAAAGATTTGATGATTAACGGTTAAAAATTGTGATTTTGGGGGTGTTTTTGGGGATTTTTTCGGCAGTTATTTCGCTGTGTTTTGTGTTGTGGGTTGGACTGAGCTGTTCTTTGCGTTTTATTTTTTTTCTGTATTTCGGTCCTCCCGCGACTCGCGGTGATTTCCCCTTCAAACTCTGCGAGTCGCGGAGTTTGGTATTTTTTTTTTTTTTATAACATCTTATATTAATTAAAACAATTAAGTAATTAATTTTAAAAAAAATTTTCCCTTGTTATTTAAGACGAGGTCATTTCGGATCGATGTCCTAGTCCGTCCCTCGACAAAATTTTAAAATTTGTCTTTTTGTAGCGATTGTTTTAAAAGCTAAGATTTTTGGGTTTTTTTAATGTTTTTGGCATACTTTAATTCAATAAGATTAAAAATAATGATAATAAAAGTTCTCGTCCCTCCCTCGGGTAAAGCAATTTCGGTTCAAAGACCTAGTGTTCAACTTACGACGAATTTTAAAAATCATATTTTTAACTTAATGAGATAAAGTAAATTTTTGTTTTTAAATTCACACAATTTAAATATAAAATTCAAAATTAATATTAAAAATTCACACCAAACTTACAATTTAAAATGCATAAAATTAAAAATTCATATTTTAAAAATTAAAAATTCACATCAAACTTAATTTAAAAATTCATATTATAAATTCACACCAAACTTATATTAATTTTTCAAATATTTACAATTTTAAATATATTGTTATTACAAAATTTACAATATTAATTTAAGATTTATATATTAATTTTAAAAACATGGTAAAAATAAAATTAAAAATCTTTTTGGCTTTTTATCCCACTTTAATCAATCAAATATTATCAAAAATATGCGCCCCTCTTTTCGGTAAAGTAATTTCGGTTCCAAGACCTAATTTAACTCATGACGAATTTTGAAATATTTTGGATTGATTGATTAAAGATATTTATACCTTAAGAATAAACGTTAAATTTCGCAGTGATGTAATAAATTTTTGAATGATATCAATAATTTCGGTCGCCAAACCTAATTTTATTCAATACCAATTTAATACTTTATAGCGAACAAATTAGCGTTTATTATCAAAAGGTTAAAAATAAAAAAATAAAATAAAAACTGTACAAACATACCTGTGAAATAGGTTTCTTAGTTATATGATCTATCCCATTCATAAGATAGTCGGTTTAATTGGTTTTCCATAGCTACATAGGCGTAACCTCGAGCATTCAGTGTCTTTTCTTCTAAACATATGAACGGTCCGTCTCTGCATAAAGTAACAAATTCGGTGTTTGAATAGGTTTGATTATTTGAACATTTACCTCCATGTGACCATTTTCCGCATTTGTGACATCGTTCTAGGTGTCGTGCTCTTCTTTTCGCTGCGGATTTTGATTTTCCTTTACCAAATTGTAACTTATTATCTTCGCATCTGGATTCTTTTCTAACTCCGTCCATTCTTTCTCTGATTACTGATACTATTTCACTCGGAAGTATGTCATTATTACGTTTAGTGATCAAAGCGTGTAGCATTAGACCATGGTTTAGTTCACAGGCAGTCTTCATTTTGTAAAAACCTAAAAAAATAAAAATTCAGAATGGGGGGAAAAGACTAGTTCTTTAGGGTCTGCTAGGGAAAGACCATTTAGGTTCCATTTTCGAGAACTACATGAAAACAGACAATCTAACTCTAACAGAAATACATATTATCCTTTAAAGACTTGATTCTCCCCACACTTAGTTAGCTGTGGTGTCGAAATTGTGATTAACTTCGTTGTCGACTTCCATCGGACTATCTATATAATGTTTAACTCTGTGACCATTAACTTTAAATTCAATCCCATTTGAATTTATTAATTCTATCGTTCCGTATGGGAAAACTCTTTTGACTATGAATGGTCCAGACCATCTTGATTTCAATTTTCCAGGAAATAGCTTGAATCGTGAATTGAAAAGAAGAACTCTGTCTCCTTCTTTAAATTCTTTTGAACTTCTGATTCTTTTATCATGCCATTTCTTCGTTCTTTCTTTATAGATTAACGAATTTTCGTATGCTTCATGTCTTAATTCTTCTAATTCGTTTAGTTGACTTAATCGTAGACGTCCGGCTTCATGTAAATCAAGATTACATGTCTTCAAAGCCCAAAATGCTTTGTGTTCAATTTTTACTGGAAGATGACATGCTTTTCCATAAACAAGTCTAAAAGGTGTGGTTCCAATTGGAGTTTTGTAGGCTGTTCTAAAAGCCCAGAGTGCATCCTCCAATTTAATGGACCATTCCTTCGGATTTATTCCTACGGTTTTCTCTAGAATACGTTTTAAAGCTCGGTTGGTATTTTCAACTTGTCCACTTGTTTGTGGATGATATGCGGTGGAGATTTTATGAGTTACTCCATATCTTTTAAGAACTTTCTCAAGTTGATTATTACAGAAATGAGTACCCCGATCACTTATTAAAGCTTTCGGTGTTCCAAACCTTGCAAAAAGACGTTTTAAAAAGTTGACTACAACTCGTGCATCGTTAGTTGGGAGAGCTTGTGCTTCTGCCCATTTAGATACATAATCAATGGCTACGAGTATATATAGATTATTATGAGATTTTGGAAATGGACCCATAAAGTCAATACCCCAAATGTCAAATACTTCACATACTTGGATGACATTTTGTGGCATTTCATCACGTTGACTTATTTTTCCGGCCCTTTGACAAGCATCACAGGATTTGCAAAGAAGGTGTGCGTCTTTGTAAATTGTAGGCCAATAGAATCTAGCATCATAAACTTTTCTTGCTGTTAGTTGAGGCCCATAATGCCCTCCTGTTGGTCCTATGTGACAATGGTTTAATATTTTACTAGCTTCATCTCCAAATATACATCGGCGTATTATTCCATCGGGACAACTTTTAAACAGATGTGGATCTTCCCAAAAATAGTGTTTTATATCACTGAAGAATTTCTTTCGTCTTTGGTACGATAATCCTTTTTCAAGGAATCCACAAAATAAGTAGTTTGCATAGTCTGCAAACCATGGAATTTCATTATAATCTATCTTCAATAGATATTCATCAGAAAAGTTGTCTTGTATGGCCGATTCATTTAGAACTTCTAATTCGGGATTTTCAAGACGAGAAAGATGATCAGCGGCGAGATTTTATGCTCCTTTTTTATCTCGGATTTCAATATCAAACTCTTGTAAGAGTAAGATCTAACGGATTAATCTTGGTTTAGCATCTTGTTTTGAAAATAGGTATCTAAGAGCAGAATGGTCGGTATAGACCACCGTTTTTGCTAGAACGAGATATGATCGAAATTTGTCAAAAGCAAAGACAATAGCAAGGAGTTCTTTTTCAGTAGTTGTATAGTTCGTTTGTGCTCCTTGTAACGTCTTACTAGCATAATATATAGGTTGAAATCGTTTTTCAATCCTTTGTCCTAAAACGGCTCCCATTGCAAAATCACTTGCATCGCACATTAGTTCAAATGGTAGATTCCAATTTGGTGTTATCATGATCGGCGCATTAGTTAGTTTTTCTTTAAGAATATTAAAAGATTTGATACACTCATCTGAAAAGATGAATGGAGCATCCTTTTCTAGGAGTTTATTCATAGGAGTGGCAATTTTAGAAAAATCTTTTATGAAATGTCGGTAAAAACCGGCATGCCCTAGAAAACTCCTAACTCCTCTAACATTGGTGGGATGTGGAAGTTTAGCAATTACATCTACTTTAGCTCTATCCACTTCAATTCCTTCTTTTGAAATTTTATGTCCAAGAACGATGCCTTCTTTAACCATGAAATGGCATTTCTCCCAATTAAGAACTAGATTTGATTATTCGCATCTAATAAGCATTCGTTCCAGATTAGCTAGACATGATTCAAATGTATCACCGAAGACTGAAAAGTCATCCATGAAAACTTCCATGCATTCTTCTATCATGTCATGAAAAATCGCCATCATACACCTTTGAAAGGTTGCAGGGGCATTACAAAGTCCAAATGGCATGCTTTTGTAAGCAAAAGTACCATAAGGGCACGTGAATGTGGTTTTCTCTTGGTCCTCGGGTGCTATTGGAATTTGAAAATATCCGGAAAATCCATCTAGAAAACAATAATAACTATTTCCGGCTAATCTTTCCAACATTTGATCAATGAAAGGTAAGGGAAAGTGATCTTTTCTGGTGGCATCATTTAATTTTCTATAATCAATACATACACGCCATCCTGTTACAGTCCTAGTAGGAATAAGCTCATTTTTCTCATTTGTAATGACAGCCATGCCACCCTTCTTAGGTACGCATTGAACTGGGCTTACCCATGGACTATCAGAGATTGGATAAATTAGACCTGCGTCTAGCAGTTTAATAATCTCTTTCTTAACTACATCTTGCATATTAGGATTTAGTCTTCGTTGGCGTTGCACATACGTTTTATGACCTTCTTCCATAAGGATTTTATGTGTGCAATACGAAGGACTTATTCCTTTAATATCATGAATCTTCCATGCAATGGCTGGTTTATGAGCTTTCAACACAGAAATGAGTTGTGATTTCTCATTTTCAGTAAGAGAAGACGATATTATTACAGGTAATTCAGATTCACCATGTAAATAAGCGTATTCCAAATGGTTTGGAAGTGGCTTTAACTCTAATTTCAGAGGTTCTTCTATCGATAATTTGTATCGATATCTGTCTTCTTCTTTTAGCATTTGAATTTCTTCTGTTGTTGGTTCATATCCATTAGCTATAAGTGTAGCTAACATTTCAGCTTCATCAATTGGTACATTACCTTCTCCTAAAGAACATTCTCCTGTTCCTTGTAATTCTGGAAATTCTTCTAATAATTCTGCATGTGCATCTATAGTTTGAATATAATAACATGTATCATCTGCAGATTGTGGTTGTAGCATTGCTCTATCAACTGAAAAGGTAACACTCTCATCCTCTATACTTAGGGTCAGTTTCTTACCGAACACGTCTATCATTGCTTTAGCCGTGTTTAAGAATGGTCTTCCTAATATGAGAGGAACTTGAGAATCTTCTTCCATGTCCAGAACAACAAAATCTACTGGAAATACTAAAGTACCAACTTTAACTAGCATGTTCTCCATTATCCCTCTAGGATATTTTATTGATCTATCGGCTAGTTGTATGCTTATTCTGGTTGGTTTCAATTCTCCAAGGTCTAGTTTAGCGTATAGTGAATACGGCATTAGATTTATACTAGCACCTAAGTCTGCCAATGCTTCTATTGAACTAAGACTACCCAGAAAACATGGAATTGTGAAACTTCCTGGATCAGATAGTTTTTCTGGTATCTTATTCAACAGCACTGCTGAACAATTAGCATTCATGGTAACAGCTGAGAGTTCTTCCATTTTCTTTCTATTTGAGATTAGATCTTTCAAGAATTTAGCATATCTAGGCATTCCTGAAATCACATTAATGAAAGGAAGATTTATATTTATCTGTTTAAACATATCCAAGAATTTGGATTGCTCGGCTTCAAGTTTCTCATTCTTCATTTTACCCGGGTAAGGAAGTGGTGGTTGGTATGGTTTAACATAAGGTTTATCCTTAACTGTGTTATCTTCATTAACCTTCTCAACTACCGGTTCTTTTTCCTTATCTTGATCAGGTTGTGGTTCTTGTGGAGTAGGAATAGCTTCATCAGAAGTTACAGGTATTTCAGGTGGTTTAAGTGTTGTACCACTTCTCGTGGTAATGGCTTTAGTTGTTTCATTTCGGAGATTAGCATTTGTATCACTAGGTAGACTTCCCGATTTTCTTTCACCTATTAACCTTGCTAGGTTACTTACTTCTTGTTCCAGATTTTGAATAGAAGCTTGTTGATTTCTAAATGCTTGAGCATTTTGTTCATTAGTTTGTTTTTGAGATGTGAAAAACTGCGTTTGAGTTTCAACTAGCTTCGTCATCATATCTTCTAAATTCGGCTTTTTATCATTGGTTTGTTGTGGTGGTTTGTTATGAAAATTAGGTCTTTGCTGATTGTAATTATTATTGGATACTTGTTGATTGCTAGGACCTTGTTGGTTGTTGTATGGAATATTTCGGTTATAATTCTGGTTTTGATTGTAAATCGGTCTTGGCGGTTGATAATTATTCTGATAATTATTTCCAGGCCTTTGGTTTATGTATGAAATATTCTCTCTTTGTTCCATTGTTAATTCAATACTGAGACAATCTTTTGTCAAATGTGGTCCTCCACACTGCTCACAACTAATTCGTATTGAGTGAATATCTTTAGTCATCTTTTCCATTCGTCTCTCGACAGCATCTATCTTTGCGGAAATGGAATCTAAGTCATGGCTAGAATCGGCTCTAGCTGCTTTAGATGATCTAACGATGTCTTTTTCTTGGTGCCACTCATGTGAGTGGGAAGCAGTGTTATCAATAATTTTGTAAGCATCAGTTTCGGTTTTCTTCATAATAGAACCACCATCTGCTATATCTATGTCTTTTCTTGTAGTGATGTCGCATCCTTGGTAGAATATTTGTACTATTTGACAGGTGTCTAAACCATGTTGCGGACATCCTCTTAACAACTTTCCATATCTTGTCCATGCCTCATATAGAGTTTCATTCGGCTTCTGTGTGAACGTAACAATTTCTGCTTGAAGTCTTACGGCTTTAGATGCAGGAAAGAATTGTTTAAGAAATTTGTCAACTAAAACATCACATGTATCAATCGCCCCTTCAGGTAACGATTCCAACCAATCTTTGGCTTCTCCCTTTAAAGTCCAGGGAAATAACATGAGATATATCTGTTCATCCTCCACTTCTCGGATTTTAAATAGTGTGCAGATCCTATTAAAGGTACGTAGATGTTCATTTGGATCTTCCTTCGGCGCACCACTAAATTGGCATTGATTAGTCACCATGTGTAGAATTTGTCCTTTGATTTCATAATCTGGCGCATTAATGTCTGGATGAGTAATTGCGTGACCTTGGCCAGTGCGTTTAGCTCTCATTCGGTCTTCCATACTTAAAGGTTCCAGATTCTCCATAATTGAACTTGTTGAATCGGAACCACTAGAGGATTCTGATTTAATGGTTCGTTCCTCAACAATCTCTGTTTGAATGATTGGTGGTTCCGGAGGAAAGTTTAATGGTTCAGGATCTACGAATCGTTCCTGAATATTCTCCGGATTCTCAATTGTGAGGTCGGGTTCAAAAAATGGATTATCGGAAATTTGAACTGAAGTACTTGGTCGACTGGATGACGATTCTAAAGAAAAATCAATGGCAGTAATATTTGCTAAATGTCTTGATCTAGTTACAGGTGGTGAACGTACAAAAGGTGGTGAACGTCTTGCTCGGTGCATTCACTGAATATCCTATTAGTTTTTAAAAAGGAAAGAAAAATTATAATAAGTTATCCAATCAATAGACTTTTCTGATTTTGCCCACGTTTTGAATAGCCAAAAGATGCAGCAGAGGGGCAGGATTCGTTTGGTCTCAATATAATTGAGGACTGTTTGGCTCCAATAACCCGGTCCACGTACAAATCCAACTATTACTACGAACCAGAAAATTTTGATGTCTATCAATTTAACCACTTAAAATAAATTTTCGTAATTTTAAGAAATTTAGATAAGAAGTAGAATAAAAATCTATGTCCTAAAACTAGAATAGCGAGAAATAAGAAAGAAAAAGAGTTCGTCGGAAAAAGGTCGAAAAAGAAAAATGGTTGAAAAATAAAATGTGACGGAAAAAATAAAAGAAACTTATAAAACTTAAAAATACTTGACTAACCTAACCTTATTACTACAACTAACTTAAAATTATAATCGCAAATTGAGATTACTAATTGGAATGATAATTGATACATAGGTAAAATGTGTCTAAAAATATTAAAGCTTACAGGAAAAACTAAATCCCAAATGGAAATAACTTAAAAAGAAACTAAACCTTAAAAAGGCGTCGCAAAATTCTAAAGCACCTAAATCTTAGTCTAAAGAAAAAGCACTTAAGGAATTGTACGGCAAAGCCTAAAAATCTAGAAATAAAAATAACTATGGCAAAAACTAAGTTTAAAACTAAATATGAGCGAAAAATACAAATATTACGCTAAAACGATTAAAAAGGGATAAAATATAAAAATATACAAAAAGTTGTAAAAATTACAATTTTTATAAAAATATTATTTTTATATTATTTATTTATTAAAACTATTAATTTTACAATTTAATTAAACTAATTTAACTAATTATATAAATTAAATAAAAAGTAAAACTTAAAATAAAACTAATTATAATAATAATAATAATTAGGGTTAATAATTATAATAATTAATAATTACTCGTAATAAATGCAGAATTAGGGTTCTGTCGCGTGTCAGATCCCCTCCGCGAGTTGCGGTATTCGATGCAGCAAACCCCGCGAGTCGCGGGGTTCAGAAATTCAAATGACAGCTTGTTTAAAATTCGACGCGTTTTTATTTATTTATTTTTTTATATTTTCTGTTTTTAATTTAATTAATATATTTATATAAGTTAAATAAGACTTTTCTTAAAAACTAAGATAAAAATAAAATACTTTATAATTTTATAAATAACAATCTAAAAAAAATAGATTTATATATAATTATTTTTTTTCGGTTTTTTATATTTATAAAATAAATTAAATAAAACTTATATTTTTACAAACTAAAGAAACTTTATAAAACTTAACTATTTATCAAACTTCTAAAAATATTTATATTTTTGTTTTTTCTTTTTATATTTTCGAATATTTAAAACGTATTTTTATAAAAACGAATTTTAATAAAAGTAAACTAAAAATTTTTTTTTTTTTTTATTAGCGTTGCGCTTCTGGCTTTTAAGAGAGTCCCCGGCAGCGGCGCCAAAAATACTTGATGTTAAAGCTAAGGGGTATAAAATACTATTAAATTTATCAAGAAAAACTATTAAATACGATACATTTTTACACAAGATATTTATTTATTTATAGAATGGATATACTTAAACCTTGCTACAACACTTATAGGCAGTGTACCTAATCGTACAGTAGTGTAGTTTTTAGTAAGTCCGGTTCGTTCCACAGGGAATCTTTTTAAACAAAGCTTAACGCTATATTAGTTTACTTTTATAAAAATACAAATATATTTATAAGTAATATTATTATTATAAAGGGGGGTTTTTACCGTTTAATGACCGGTTTGTCGATTTTAAAACTTTAGTCGTAGTTAAAACCAAATGTAAAATAATAAATATAAATACAAGACTTAAATTAAAGCGTAAAGTAAATAACAATAATGAAATTGCGAATAATAAAAATGCGATAAAATAAACTTGCGATAATTAAAAAGTACGATAATTAAAAGTACAATTAAATACAATAACAATAAAAATGCGATAATTAGAAGTGCAATTAAATATAAAATAAAGGAAATTAAATATGAAATAAAAGAATTATGCTTATTTAAACTTCCGTAATCATGATGTTTGACGTGTTGATTTTAGTTTTATGCCCATGGGTTAATTGTCCTTTGTCCTGGATTATTTAATATGTCCGTCTGGTTTTTGTCCATAACAGTCCATCAGTCATAAATATAAAGTGCGAGTATCCTCGTCAAATTATCCTTATACCCGAAGTTAAATATTCCAACTAATTGGGGACTTAAACTGTAACAAGATTTTAATACTTTGTTTAATAATTACACCAGGATGTCGACTGAGTGTAATCCAAGGTTTTAATATTTTGTTATCAATTATACCAAGTGTCCTTGTACATAATTTCACCCCTGTTTTAATTATTCTAGTGGCTATTAATCCATTCCCGTGTCCGGTTAAATGAACGATTATTCGTACATATAAATACCCCGCCCATCGTGTCCGATCGAGTGTATATGGTAATTTATAGGGACGCCCAATTGTAAATCTTTATATTAACATTAACAAACTATCATTTAGTTAAATAAATATAAAGCCCATTAATAGCCCATAGTCTAATTTCCACAAGTGTCGTTCTTTCGTCCAAACCCCAATTATGGTACAAAGCCCAATTACCCAATTTTAGTAATTAGCCCAACATCATGATTACTTCGGATTAAATAAGCATAATAATAACTTAGCTACGAGACATTAAATTAAAAAGGTTGAACATAACTTACAATGATTAAAAATAGCGTAGCGTTACACGGACAGAATTTCGACTTACACCTTTACAATATTCGCTAACATACCCTTATTATTAGGATTTAAAATTAAAATTAAAATTAAAATTATAAATATATATTACGTATATATTGAGAGAAGAAGGAAAAAAAGATGATAAAAATGATCAGAATTCGGTTTGCTTTATAAGGAGTTTCAAAACTTGGGGCTCCGCGACTCGCGGCAACATTTGCCTTCAAACTCCGCGAGTCGCGGAGTTTGCTTTTACAGCTCACACGAGTTTGGCTCTTTGTTTACCGACGGTTTTAAATATTTATATAATATATAAATAATTATAAGAATTATTTAAATATTATATTATATTTATGTGCATAGTTGACTTGTAATTTTTAGTCCGTTGCGTCGAGCGTTGAGAGTTGACTCTGGTCCCGGTTTCGGATTTTCGAACGTCCTTGCGTACAATTTAATATCTTGTACTTTGCGTTTTGAATCTTGTACTCTTGTAATTTCGAGACGTTTCTTATCAATAATTGGAACCTCTTTGATTGTATTTTGTACTTTTGAGCTTTTTGGTCGTTTGCGTCTTCAATTCGTCGAATCTGTCTTTTGTCTTCACCTTTTATTATTTAAACGAATATCACTTTTAAATAGAACAATTGCAACTAAAAGCTTGTCTTTCTTGAGGAATAATGCTATGAAATATATGTTCGTTTTTAGCATTATCACATGTTTATTCTCAGGTATTAAAGAAACCTTCCGCTGTGCATTTGCTCATTTTAAAGATATTACTTGGAGTCATTCATGGCATATTTCAAAAGACGTTGCATTCGAGTCGTAGAAGTCATCAAGATTATTATTAAGTCATTTATAGTTTGGATATATTGGGAAATGATATGCATATTGTCAACTATCGTTATAATGAAAGTTGTCTTTTAAAAAACGAATGCAATGTTTGTAAAATGTATCATATAGAGGTCAAATACCTCGTAATGTACCATATGTTATTGCATTCGTCCTTATGGATTAGGACGGGTCGCTACAGGTGGCACTTATTGGTGGCTCTTCACAAGTCAGTGATGCCACATGGCGTTCGCAAGTCGGTGACTCATAGGCATTGGTGGGTAGTTCACAAGTTGGTGACACCCTTTGGTGATTCACAAGTCGGTGACACCTTATGATGAGTCACAAGTCGGTGACATCCTACGAGTGCGACTCGACGTTATAGGCCGTCTACAAGTTGATAGTGCCATAGCGGGGAACATTTTGTCATGTTTATGCGTTGTTATGATTTAGTATATTGTTGCGGTGATTTATATACTAACGATGTTACTAGTTGTATGTTTGGCGTTGCTAGCTCGTTTATGCATTTTGTTTGCATGGTATTAGTAAGTGGATGCGTGTAGGTAAACTACATATGTATATGTGTAAGTATTGCATTCACTAAGCGATTAGCTTACCCTCTCGTTGTTTACATTTTTAGGTTCAGAAGCGGATTTGCCAAGGGTATGCTCGGGATTAGATGATTTCCCTTTTGATACTTGCTTGGATTATATTTTGGATTCGGCCTAGTATTTGGGTAGTTATGCCCAAACATCATGCTCGTAGTTGTTTGGAACTTAAATTCACTTGGGTCGAAACTTGCATTTTGTACGAAATTCGTAAATAGGGTCGATGTGGGCTCGGTGTTGTAAAACTCGATTTTATTGTGGAAATCTCTTATTTTTAATTATTGTAATGTGTTGTGAAAACGGTTTCGTCTAAAAGTGTCGGGAAGCGAGTTTTCCGTTCGCTTAAGTTGGACTCTGGGGACAGCCCCTGGCAGTTCATTTGGACGTCGTCCCATTTGCTTGGACGCCGTCCAGCCCTTCACAACTTGACGCCGTCCAAATAACTGGACGCCGTCCAGATACACTGAATCAAATTTTTTTTAAGTCGTGTTTTCGGTTGGATAACGGGTTGGGTCGTTACAACCGTCTCGACCCCGTCTCACGTCTTTTGCAACCTTGATTAAAAGTGATAAATTATTCAATAATGATCTATACTCACATTCACGTGAATACCGATTGGGGCAGTGGCGAGTTTATTATTGGTCCGTGGAGTCACGGATCACTACTAGTTGAAAATTTTATATAGAAAATACCGTTTAGTTTAAAATGTATAGGACACCACTAAATTTAATTACAAGACCCCATATTTTTTCGAGTATATAGCTTTTCTTTTCAACCATATATAATACCACTAAATTTATACAAGTGAACTGCATATATATTTTGAATTTTTAGTTTTTTTAAAAGACAGATAACCATTGAAATAATATTTAAATATAATCCAGACTAGGAAAAAAATGGGACCCACTTGAATTTTTGATTGGGGCATGCTTAAACTAATTTGTAGTTCGAAAAAAGCTGGAAGATTCCATATATGCTCGACTAAATCATCGGTAAGTTGGTTGTGCACATTTCTATCCCTTATTTCTCTTCGGATAATGTCTTGATCTCGTCCTCTGTTCCTTACTCATTGTGCACGATTCTCCCTTTGTTCAATTATAAATCTTTCTTCCCATTTACATAGTGCAAAATTATTGTCTTCTAATATCATATTATGTAAAATGTGACAACATTCCATTACTTTGCGCATCTTGTTTACTTGCATTGCTCGTGCAGGTAGACTTAAAATATGAAACTTGCCTTGAAGAACCCCAAAAGCCCGTTCTATGTCCTTTCGGGCACTAGCATGAAATCTTGTGAACTTAATCTTTGGCTCATCTGTGGGACACGACATTCCTTTGATAAGTGTCGCCCAATCGGGATATATACCATCGGCAAGGTAATACCTTTTGGTGTATTGATTACCATTTACCTCAAATGGTGCGTCTGGAGCTGTTCCCATTTTTAATGCATCAAAAAGAGGAGACTGATTCAAAACATTTATGTCATTGTTGAAACCTGTCATCCTGAAAAAAGCATGCCATATTCACAAATCATATGAAGCCACAGCTTCAAGCATAATTGTGGGTTTCTTGTGATCACCCCTAGTATATTGACCTTTATGCGCAACAGGACAATTCTTCCACTCCCAATGCATGCAATCGATACTACCGAGCATACCCCTGAACCCATGCATCTCCTCGTGTGCATAAGCGTGCAACATCGATTGCTGTGGGAGATCTCATGTATCGACTTTTTATATAAATCGATAATACATTTACAAAAGTTGTCTAAACAAGTTATTGATGTTTGCTCACTCATATGTAAATATTCATCGAACATATCGGGGGCGGTTCCATACGCCATTTGACGTATAGCCGAAGTACATTTTTGTAAAATAGTAAACGATTGCCTACCGGCAGCATCTTGACGATCTATAAAAAAATCAAAATGCTCGGGAACAGGATTCGTAAAGTTATTAGCAAATGATGATATACCTTGCGTAATTCGGAGGAATAAATTTATTCTAATACAAAAACGACGTTTAAATTTCTTCGCCGGAAAAATTGGTGGCTCGGCAAAGTAATCGTTCCACAATCGTGTCGCAGCTGACTCACAATCTCTGTGAATGTAATTTCGAACTCTAGGAATACGAGGCACGGACTCGACTTCAAATTCTTCGTCCATTTCTTGAATAAGTTGGATAAATTCAAAGATCCTCCGAATCAGAATCGGAACCAAGTAAAAAGGATGCCATAATATTTAGATTATGAAAGAAAAAGTAAATAAAACGGGTGGGAGATGAGGTATTTATATATACATATTATATATTAAAAATAAATAAATAAATAAATAAATAAGCATGTTAACGGCATTATAGCCGTTGGAGTTGAAGTGGAAACGTGGCCCAATGAGCTTATTACAGGCGTTACTAACGAAATACATCTCCTCCGTCAAATTTGTAACTAACGCCTCGATTTAACGAAAACTGACGCCCCGTCAGTTTCCGTCAGTTTTTACACGTCAACTGACGGTGCCCATTTATCGCTTCGTAAGTAGTGGTCTAATTAGTCTGCCAAAAAATTAACGAGGAATCTCTCAATTTGACCATAACCATTAGTATTACACCATTACTTCATATAAACTTTTACTATTGCTTCATATATTCTACTAAAGCTTTTAACACTAACCACATACAATCCAACATACTCGAATACAAAACTAAAACAACACTACTACCCATAAAACAACTACTTTCCTCACTTATCACTTGTCAAGCATGGTTTTATTCATGTAGACAACATGCATGCATGATATGGACTTAATGAAATGGAGTAGCACCCGTAGTCCCAGTGTGGTGACCGGTGGTGGTGGTAGTAGTGTGTGTTCCGGTGGTTCCGGCCATGGCTTTTTGTGCTGCGTTGTGCTCCTTTGTTGCCTGCTTCTCATACTCAGCTTCATGTTTCCTCTCTTCCTTCTTCTCCCTAGCCATTTCCTTCTGCATTGGATCATGAGCAGTCATCTTTTCACCCTATAAACAGTTCACAAACAAATATAAATATATAATATCAACACATCACATAAGCATCAAACTATATATAATAAAACATATTATCGTTGACTAATTTTGACCGATTTGACCATAGCAGATTCTAACTTAAGCCGAATTTGACTGGTTGTCGATTTTAACCCTGCATGTGGTCTAGCAATTATACCTCATTTGGGTCTAGTTGGTATAGTTGACTAACTTTGACATTCTAACTGATTTATCATCATTTCAATGACCTCTTAATCTTAGTTTTCAGCATATTCACCACTCCTTACATACTAATCTAGGGAAAGGCAAGTCACCTTCCGATTTTTGAGGAATTTTAATCACTAATGTATTTAGTGGTGTAATATTACCGATTTTTTATTTTTATTTTTTATTATTATTATTATTTTTTTTTTTTTTTTTTTTTTTGTAACATATTATAAAGACAATATTTTTACCTCAATTGTCTATTTTAAATAATTTATGTTTATTTTTTATTTTGACATTTAAAAGATTGTTTTATCAAATGTTAATTAAAAAGATAAGTATCGTTACTTTTAAGTTAAAAGTCCGTCAAAAAATTATCAAAAAATTAAGAATACTCCATTTATTATGAAATCATATGCAAACGCCTAATCAGTGACACTTCCTAGATATAAGGAACATATGCAACCCTGATAATTAGCACATACATGTGTCGTTAATCTTCACAACCATATTAATTAGCATATAGCGAAAATTAAGTAAAGACCATATTAATTAGCATATAACGAAAATTAAGTAAATATCCAGCTCGTAAGAATAATCATTCACGAGGTCTTCTATCTGCTCAGCTAAGTTTCAATAATCAGTTTACTTAAAAACATAAAGTATGTTAATTTTTTAAGGGAGTTCTAATTTAAAAGTAAGAATACTCCTCTTTTATATTAAGATTTAATACAATAATCCTTCAAACGTCAACATAAACATAGATTATTTAAAATAAGAAATTAAGATAAAAAGGTTACCTTTATATGGAATATGTAAAGTTGGAAGGTTTTCCCTGTTCGGGTTACCCGGGAAGGGCGAGTAATCCGACCCCATACTCTAGTGTACGCAGCCCATCAGGAATACTCCCTGGCTGTTTCCAACCCTTCCCTGGCCACCCCAAGAATTGAACCTGAGACCTCTTGCAAGGATCTCAGGGCCCAACCACTTAGGCTACCTTGGGATGGTTTTATATGGAATATGTACTTATCTTAAAATTAAGAAAAACACTGGAACCTAATAAGTTCAACTTTAACTAAATTTGATTGACTTATTACCAATTTTGACCAGCTAACTAGCAATTTTGACCGACCTAAATCTAGTCGTGTCGAACTACTTTCAAATATGATCAGTCCAAAACTACTTAGGGACAAAACTGCGTGAGGTAAACAAATAATAATAAATAAAAGTAATAAGCAATGATACTTTTTCTTGAACAGTGGCTTTAGCCTTTTCCATTCCGGACTTTGCGGAGGCGGCCATGTTGGAGGCTGACTCCTTGGCGGACGCAGCTGCACTCTTTCCTGATTGCATTTTTGTTTGATTGATTTTCACGTTTGATATGTAAAATTTTATTCGAGCTTCAATGATGTTTTAGTCTGTTGATGAAATGAAATGAACAGCAGGTTATGATGTGCATTTAATAGATTTGATTAGGTTGCCTGGTTTGAGGACACGTTGGTAAATGAAGGTGCCACGTGGTGTTGCGTCACCGTGTTTTATTCCGACACGTGGTGAAATAGCAATAACTAATGCGGTGATTCACAAATTCCTAAGGTAAAGATCAGGATATATACATTGTTTTTGTGAAGGAATACGTGATTCGATACCGGTTAAGATCAGGGGATATGTACTAACGGAAGGTATGGTAACTATTTTCGATGTCTTGTTATTTTGAAGATGTTATTCGAAACATAAAAATAAGCTATTATAAAAATTAATAATGAGTTATTTTTGGCATGAGTTATTTATCAATTTGGATCAGATAATAACAAACTACTCTTTTAAGTTGGTAATTTATGAAATAACTAATTATAAATTAAAATTTTTGTTTCAATATATTGGGTGAGCAAAAAACCGCATTAACTGAATCACATCTACATTAATCGATAATATCGAATTGAATCAACCGAATCAAATGTATAACCGTGAGTATGGTTAACATTTTTGGATTAACTGCACTTTGTGTGTTAGTTAAGAAAATGAAAAGTAGCCACACCATTTTAATCGCAACCGGACCGTTTTGTACTTTACATATGATTTTTTCTTTAAAAAACGGGTCAATTTGTCAAAATTATAAAGCTCATAAACTTATGTTTAACATTAATATTAATTTTGAAAAAGATAACAACAATCAGTTGTAATCATCAAGAAATTATTTTCAATTTGCAAAAAAAAAAACTAAATACACGACGTTATCGAATTAGTCAATTACGCTAACCCTTCCTAGAGTATAAGCCTAAATATATACATCGCGACTCAGTTAGGAGAGAAAACTTATAATTTCACTATCGAGTTTCACATTATTGTAGCAGCTACTGGTTTCGAGATATCTTCCTTTTTTCGTATAAAAGATAAAGATATTACTGGTTTCAAGAATTTTAAACTGTATTCATACATTCATTTAACCTTGACCAAATTTCGACGATTCACGAACCACTATATAAATGAATAGGATTATATATATATGTATATATATTATAACTTGAGAATATTAACAAAGTATCAAACGTATAATACTTTATATGAACGTATTTGTTTCATTATGTTTATCGTTCGAATTAGAAGATAATATCAAATAATTGATTTATCAGATACATTGTATGATTACGAGTCTCTGTTGAGAGGTCCACTTTGATTTAGAAAACCTTTCCTTTTTAACGGTATTCGGAATAATTGGTAAAGTGATTTACATGTAGGAACAAATGTGTCAATTGACGAAGGTTAGACAAAAGTTAGTGGAGAACTGGACCCCATAATATTCGGCTGACCTATTTTCAAACGTATGAAAACAATTTCAAAAACTGAGTCATTGTAATCTGTTATTTATAAAGGTAAATTGATTGAATAGATTTAGCAGAATTTAAGTAAAGTTTTATATTATAAATTTATATATATAGTATTTCAAAAACATAAACGTGGTACGACATAGTAAATTCTATTATTTAAACAGATATATATATAATAATCTTTGAAACATTATTAGTTTTGAAAAGTTAAAAATTATATTATTAGATAAATATTTCAAACACATGTATTATGTATAAATTTTTATTCTAAATGAATATATATATATATATATATATATATATATATATATATATATATATATATATATATATATATTAACTTAGTCATAAAATGTTTTGATTTAAACTAATATGCTTTGATAAATAACGAGACATTGATTTATAGAAACAAATGACCACAACACTCAAATGATTAGGTTACACTTTGAGTGGGTTAGTTGTTCATTAATTTAAGTCTAATTATTAATAAAGGTACACGTCGCGTAACGTAAAGTACGAGTTTTCTAAGCGTACGAAAAGGAGTTCGAGAAACCGGAATCGGGACATAAGTCGAGCGTAAACGTACAAATCATTGGAACTAATTTTACAAGTTAACTATGCACGTAAATATAATATAATATATAATTAATTATATAAATTAAATTTATTATATATATAATATTATAAAAACCGTGGCCGCCCATGTTTTAAACGAATGTGAGCTGGGATTAATACCCATGCAATCGCATGGTTAATATAGGGGACACTCATGCGATCGCATGAGTGTCAGCATCCAGAAACATCTATAAAACTCGCTAGCTGGTTCATTCGATATCATCTGTCTCTCTATCCTACTTATTACATAATTATAATTATATTTATTATTAAGCTTATTAATATTATTAAGTATTAATATTAAGCAAAGTTGTTAGTATTAGTATTATTAGTATTATTATTATTTATATACATAAAATACTACGACGAGGTTCTGCTCGCAGGTTTTCAAAAATGGATTTTTCGAGAAGGATAGAACTAAGGAAATTATGAGTTATAGCTATGGAGGTTATGGGTATAGTTCGTGGGTATGCTCGTGAGGTCAACCTAGTGTTTATCATCTCCGTTGCGTCTACGTACTTTCCTGCAATATTGAATCTCAATATTGTTACGTGAGCACTCGTATCTTATCTTTTATATATTAATAGTGTATCCCTGACTAGTGCTCGAGTATATATGATCATGCATGCTTGTATACTTATTATTGTCATTAAATACTTTATGATAGATCATGAATTAAATACATATGCTAATGAGATAAGGTATATGATATGCATGTCGTTGAAAAGCTGGCAAAAAATTAATAACTTTTCATTTAGAAAGCGTATGATTTCTGTAAGACCCGAATATTTCCTTGTTCATATGTGTAATTGGGTTGATTGAATTGTGGGGTTTCTTGGTATATTTTTAAAAAGAGAAAAGAATTCTGCCCAGGCTATCTGCGCGTCGCGCAGAATTATGGCGCGCCGCGCCATTACGGGCTCACAGCTCATCTCTTGCTTTTAAATTAGATATTTTAAGGGCTTTTTGGTAAATTCACATGGGACTCGACTTTAAGGCTTGGGATCAGTTGTTGGAGTCTCATTTACTCCATTTCCATCTACCTTATCAGTTTTCATTAAATCCTAGAGAGAAAGGAAATTCTAGAGTGAGAGAGCTCCATTAAAGGAATAAGGAGGTTGAATCGGGTCTTAGTGCGAGTTCTAAATTCATTCATCTAGTCGCTATCTACGTGGTGATTGTGTTGGTAAGTTATAAAACCTAATTTCTTACTTTAATTGTATTAAGGGTTAGGGTTTGGGTAGTGTTGCACATAAAACCCATTTGTTAGTGAATTAGGGGTTTTGGGTGAATTTGGGTTATGTAGACTCAAAGATGACTAACTAGGGTTTTCAAAGTGTTAAATTGATGTTATGAACTCAAATTAGTTAGTAAATTACTAGCACACCTATGTATGTGTAAATGGGTGATGTGTGGGTTAGTGGATGACCCGAAATGGGTGTGTTGACCTTAAATTGGTCAAATGGGTCAAAATGGACCTAAGTTAGTTAATGTTTGTGATTAATGCATAAACCTTGTGTTGAAATGCGTTTTAAACCTAACTTGGCTAATTTTAGGGTTTTGGTGTGAGTTGACCCAATTTTAGGGTAAGTGTCCAAATGGGTCAAAATGACTTAGTAATGGTGAGTGTTGTGAGTTTGACCAACTTGAATGGTTGATTGATTATATGTACATTATAATAGGTGCGTTACTGTAACGACCCTACTTTTTCCGTTATCTTTTATCGTTAATTATTTAACGACCGTTAACTGTTATTCGTGCCACGTCATTTCTATGACCGATATTATTATTTTTGTAATAATATATTAATTATTATGTGTTATATGAATATTTGTATTCATATCTTAAATTGTACGTTTCTACGTGTCGCGGATTTCTATCCGGCGAATCTTTTCGGTTTTCAAACCAACAGTCAGAATTTTGGGATTTTTAAATCCAAATTATTTTAAATATGATATTTTAATGTCATATTATTATATATAGTGTTTATATATTTTATTCGTCGCGTAATTGTTATCTCTCCGAAAAATCAATCGAGTAGTAGCGTTTTCGCGTTTCGGGTTTCGTTCGGGCGTTCGGGCTAAAAGCTTTTAGTCCATACTTCAATATGGACCACAAGTGGGGCCCACCCTTCTGTTTTTGGCCGAAAATATCAAGGGGAGGGGGTGGTTTTGCCAAATTTTGTAATTAGTGATGCATTTGTTCAAAACACCACTTTTACTTCTAATTTCAACCTAAACCTTAATTTGTGAAATCCTCTCTTCCTCCTCCCTTTTCTTGGCCGTCACCTGCATCCTCAACATCACCATCATTCACCAAAAATTCAAGCTTGATTCATGGGGCTTTTAGTATAATCGGATTCATCTCTTCGTTCTCTACGCGACTACATCATTTGATTTTTGATTAGGGTATAAACCCTAACCCTATATTTTTAATTTTTCTTTATTTTTCTGTATTTTTATTACATATTAATAGTATGATAATTACTTGTTGTTGTAATGGTGTTTGTATGCGTAGAATTACTCGTAAACATATGTTTTCGGTTTGATATAATTGGGACAGCAGCTTTTTTGGGTGTTTTTGACTTTGTGGCTGATATAAAAGTTAAAATAAAGTATCTAGATGAGTTCCTCTCATCAAGACATTAATTTTAGACTCCGGATTCATGTCGTTTCGATTCCCGGAACCCTAGATATGATCAAAGTGGTATTTTGTTAAGATTGAAATGTGATTTTGGTATGAACCAGGTTTGGTCCGACTTTGTGACCATAATTGGTGACTCTAGGGTGTGTTAGTGTGTTAGGACTGATGGTGGGACGAACTTTCGTGTTCGGGTCATCTCAATCCGAGCCACGAATCACCCGTTGCGTCTAAAACACGATTTTGATTGAATTGAAGTTTCAAGTAGTGAATTGGCTGTACATCACGACTTGTGGGCTGTTCATGGTGTGTTCTTGAGTGTACCAAAGTGTCGGGTGGTTTGCTTAGGCGGAGATATATGTAAGGCTCGCCGAAAACCGACACCCGGGGCTCAGGATACGACCCGATGAACTTTTGATTTAAAACTTGTGATTAATTATTAAACTTATGATATAAACTAGTTGTGGAGCCCTCGCTTCACGTCGGGGGCTCCGTTTTGAATGCGAGTTAAAAAAAAGTCTTGATCTATGTTGTAAAAAAGAATTTTTTTCGACATAACATTGAAGGGTTGTTCCTTTTGTGAAAGTTGCTGCTTTTAGCGTTCGGGTTTTATTTAAAAAAAAAGTTAGTAAAGTGGGGGTTCGATTTGTATTTTAATAAAAGTTAGTGGGTTAAGTTTGTGAAATTTGAAAAAACTTTACGTATAAAGTGGGAGTTCGATTTGTATTTTAATAAAAGTTAGGGGGTTAAGTTTGTGAAAATTGAATATTAGTAAAAAAAAAAGTTAGTAAAGTGGAGGTTCGATTTGTATTTTAATAAAAGTCAGGGGTTAAGCTTGTGAAGTTTTGGGAAAAATATACGTATAAAGTGGGGGGTTCGATTTGTATGTTAATGAAAGTTAAGGGGTTAAGTTTGGGAAAAGTGTAAAAATGAATAGTACTATTCATTTACACTTTACCTTTTAGATATAGGTATATAATAATGGATTTCATTAACATTTAATAACTTATGATAAAAAAAAGTAATTATTATTATTTACAACTTATGATATATATTTATTATATCATTTAATTAATACTTATGATTTAATTAACATTTTAATTAAACATATGATTAATGATACTTCATTATTAATGGAAAATACTTATGATAAGTATTAAACTTATATTATGAGATTACTATTATAAGACTTATAATAAGGATTAATTAATTATTTAATTATTATAAGGCTTAGTTATTTTTTAATTATAATTTAATTATTAAATACTTATGATTTAATAATTATAATTAGAAACTTATGATATGATTAATAATTCATTATTAATTAATAATACTTATGATATGATTTAAAATTTATTATTAATTAATAATACTTACATTATGACTAATATTTAATTAATTAATTAAATACTTATGTTATATTAATTATATCATTTAAACTTATATTAACTTTAATAATTTATTTTAATTTAATTAAACTTATGTTATGACATAATTAGACATATCTAACTTTAATAAACGTTATAACTTATATTATTATTATAACTTACACTTTTAAAATTAACGTTGACTATGTTTGAGCAAGGTTGACTTTTGAGTTGACTTTCGGTTGACTTTGACTTTCAGTTGACTTTTATTGACTTTCTAATTAAGGAAACTTTCATAACTTATAAACTTTCCTAAAATAGCAACTTTCTAAATTTGGAAACTTTCCAAAAATAGAAACTTTCCAAAAATAGAAACTTTCCAAAAATAGAAAGTGTGTGTCCGTAAGCTGTTCCGATCAAACCGATGCATATTGAGTATTGTTCTATGACTACTTGCAACATGTACAATAGGTATCATACTAAGACTTGACCTAAGTTAGTTATTTATATCGACCTGCTTTATTTATAGGTCGGCGTTGTGATCATTCCTGATCACTTTACTTCAATTAATGTTCGCATATTTGTGTGGTTACTTTGTTGCTATTAAGGTGAGTTATAGTCCCATTTTTCTATTTTAAATCTTTTGGGATGAGAATACATGCATTTTATTTTTACATATTGGACACATGTGGAAGTTGGTTTAAATTATTCATTGTGAGTCGAACAAAAATATTCCCTAATCTGGTAATTGTAATCACTGGTTTCTACTGGTGAATGCGAATCCTACGGATAGATCTATCGGGTTTGACAACCCCATTTCGAGCTAGTCGCGCTAGCAATTTATAATCGGAATGTTTAGTACTTCGTATTTTGTTGTAGATACACTTGTTCGGTGTATATTATTTATTGTGTTTGGCAAGGGTAAATAAATGGTTAAGTGGTTACCAGGTGGCTCACGGAAAATGAAATAATGTTTTTATATGTTTTCTAACATATAATTTAGTGGTCCAAAAAGGAGTTTTTATGTTTTCAAACATAAATTTTTATGATTTAAATTAGATATTGTTTACAATATTAAACCTATAATTCACTCAACATTTTTGTTGACAGTTACTCGCATGTTTTATTCTCAGGTTCATGATTGATTGCTTCCGCTGTGCTTAGAGAGTCTGCATATTTATGATGGCAACTTTTGTTAAACATTAACTTGCATTCTATTTTGATACATTTAATAGTGGATGTTGTTGACTTTGTTTTGGTCAACTTTTGGTTAAGTAATAATGTATGGTTTTTCTAAACTTACACATTTTGGTAGGTTTCCTTTATAGAAAATTATTTTTAAATAAAGAATGTAAGGTTATTTATTAAATTCATATAGAGTTATGATCAAGCTGTGGGACCAAGTGACGGAGCCGTTAAGTGTTTTGACGGGGACATCACAGTTGGTATCAGAGCTTTGGTTGTAGGGAATTAGGCTGCATTGATGTCATTACCCGAGTCAATAGGGTGCATTAGTGAGTCTAGTCTACAGCCCGACCTATAGTATATTATTATATGTGATTAATTGTATTCTATGGTATGTATATTGTTATCATACATACATCTCTATTATGTTCTGAATCCGGGAGGAACTCCCATTCCGATTTAAACGTATTCTCTGACTCATGCGAACTTATCCTTATAAGAACACATCGGGTAGTGAAACCGAGGGGTGTCATTCTTGACTTCTGAAATTCGAGACATTTCTATGTCATCTATTATGGTTATGTATATATAATGTTTAAGTTATCTTACGCGAGATGTCATTCTTGACTTCTAAATGCTCGGCATTTCAATGTCAGCTATTATGTTTAGGTATATAACATTCTTGTTATATTACGTGCCTTTGTGCCGTTGTGCCTATGTGCTTTGGTTTTTGAACCGGAAGACGTCATTCTTGACTTTTAGAGATTTTTAGCACTTCGAAGACATTTCTATGTCATCGTTACTCCTATTTGTTACTTATGATGTTTTGTTTCTTGTGCTATCCTTAGCACGTTGTTTAAGAAAATGTTTTAGAGAAATTTTGTGGAAATCCGAGGTTGATCGCGTGTCCTGACCTTATGTAGTGCTATTGGAATGGAGATATGAATTAGTGAAATATAATGGCGTCAGGCCAACGTGATTATATTACGTTAATTCATAAAGAAGTCCCAATATTGTGACATGAGGAATAGAAAGCGAGTCAAAGAAAATTTTTACACTACTCATTCAGAATTTCCGATGTATTACATGGGTAGGGAAGATATTCATTATCTTATTTGTTGATATACGAGAAGCTCGTTTTAACCAGATTATCTATCTCATGCCCTACCCTCCATAACTCGCTTGTTAGCAACTGCTTCGCTCGGGAACAGTTTTGGCCAAGGACTTCTGTCCTGATAATAGTCAAAATAACATTTAACTCATTGGTTTTCATGACCTCGTAACATTTTTTGGTCAAATGTCGCATGACGATACAAGTCATTTACTCGATCTTTCACGATCTTACTACAACTTATAACCTCTGAAATACAGATACTCTGTTTATCATCGGGAGTTTTACACATTTTTTTAATTGGGCGGTTCTCACGGGATTTATGGGTGAATAGAAGTAATGAAATATTTTGTCATGTATACAATTTATAAAAATCATATATGTATATATGGATTTAAATGAATAAATTTACCCTTACCTATTTTGGCTAGTATATACTAAATTATACCTACAAAATTATTTTAAGACCACTCATTTATTGAGATGTTTTAACTAAGTCAATTTGTTTTATATAAAATGGTACACGTTGTACATACTTCTAAATTTACTAAGAACTTCGTTTCGTTTATGTTGTCACATCAAACGTTTAAAGCTTTTTCAAAACTCCTTTGATTGATTTTATCAAATTTTCGCATTACCCTACAGAGTGTTTGGATCACAGTTCTTCTCATCCTCCGTTTAAGGACGAAACTTACCCTTAAGTTCATTGATAGAAACTCTTACACCACTTTGGATTCCGATTTTACAAAATTTGTAGGAAAGTCTTTGCGCTCATAAAATTTCCCCCTATTAAGATTGGACATGGCCGAAACGCGGACCGATAAATCAATTTTCTGGGGTGCATTCGGTGGTCACCCTATTGTAGAAAAGGCGCTAGGTGGGTTTCTACCCCAACTGTTGTTATAGTAGGTATCATGGATATATATTTCACTAGACCGTTTGAGGAGTTTCTACTCTCAATATTCGCTGTCAACCACAACACCCTCGTAAACATCAATCCTAGGATTCAATATATTGAAGTGCACAAAATTATTTTTGGAGATTCATCTCACCTGGAGGTGGCCATTATTTATAACCCATGATTCGCGTTCTTTTCATCCGCACATAAATTTAAGAATACGGATGAATCCTAGATTTCCTCGCTCATTGTACAAGGAAGTACACTCTCGTTGAAATATCACACCTTTCATACGTCTTCCTTTCGGAAATGTAATGAAAATTTACTTTGAAGTCCATGATCCTCGTTATCTCCTTTGAGAGAATTTCTTTAAATATCTATGCCACCGATGTGACTACTCCATATATTTCTTCCTTCATTGTTGCAACTATATTTCATTTGTCCCAGTTCGTCCCCTTGGGGAGCTCCTATTTTGTTTGTCAAGAAGAAAGATGGTTCATTCCGATTGTGTATTGATTATCGCGAGTTAAACAAGCGTACTATTAAGAATCGTTACCCTTTTCCGAGAATTGATGATCTGTTCGATCAACTTCAAGGTTCGTCCATTTATTCTAAGATTGATCTTCGTTCTGGTTATCACCAATTACGCGCTAAAGAAACTGATATTTCGAAAACCGCTTTCCGTACCCCTTATGGTCACTGCGAATTCCTTGTTATGCCGTCCAGATTGACTAACGCACCTACTGTGTTCACGGACCTCATGAACCGTGTGTGCAGACCCTATCTAGACAAATTCGTTATCGTTTTCATTGACGACATCCTTATCTATTCCAAGAGTGATCAAGAACACGAAGAACATTTGAAGTCGGTCCTTGATTTATTGAGGACGGAAGAGCTGTATGCTAAGTTCTCTAAGTGCGCGTTCTGGTTGAAAGAAGTTCAATTCCTTGGACACGTTGTTGGTAAGAAGGGAATTCAAGTTGATCCTGCTAAGAATGAGGCGATTGAGAAGTGGGAAACTCCGAAGACTCCTACTCAGATTCGTCAGTTCCTAGGTTTGGCAGGCTATTATAGAAGGTCATTTAAGATTTTTCACTAGTAACGAAACCTCTGACTACTTTAATGCATAAGGGGAAGAAGCACGAGTGGAAGAGTGAACAAGAGTCTGCTTTTCAAACTCTGAAGAAGAAGTTAACTTCCGTGCCGATATTGTCACTACCTGAGGGTAATGACGATTTTGTTGTCTATTGTGATGCATCGCGCCAGGGCTTTGGTTGCGTTTTGATGAAACGAAAGAAAGTCATCACTTACACATTATATCAGTTAAATATCTATGAACAGAATTATACAACCCATGATTTAGAGTTGGGAGCTATTGTGTTTGCGCTTAAGATTTGTAGACATTATTTATATGGAGTCAAAAGTACAGTGTACACTGATCACAAGAGTCTTCAACATATTCTTGATCAAAAATAGCTAAATATGAAGCGGTGATGATGGGTTGAGACGTTGAATGATTATAATTTTGAACTTTTATATCATCCTGGAAAGGCCAATGTTGTGGCCGATGCTTTGAGTCGAAAAGAGAAAGTTGAACCTCGTAGGTTTAGAGCCTTGAATATGACAATTCGAACTAACCTCGCTAGGCAGATTCTTGAGGCACAACAAGAAGCCTTGCAGGAGGAGAATTTCGTAACGGGAAGGTCAGAGGCTTGAGTAAACAGTTGAGGTACAAACTGAAGGCACTCGGTATTTTGCAGGACGCCTTTGGGTTGCGAAATTTGCTGAATTGCAACAACTTGTGTATGTGGGCATGAGGCTCATAAGTCTAGGTACTCTATTCATCCTGGTTCAGGAAAGATGTATCACGATCTTAAGGAGCTGTACTGGTAGTCCAACTTGAAAGATGATGTGGCTACTTATGTGGCTAAGTGTTTGACCTGTGCTAAGGTCAAAGCTGAGCATCAGAAACCGTCCAGAACTTCTGGTGCAACCTGAAATTCCCAAGTAGAAGTGGGAAGGTATTAAGATGGACTTTATTACGAAGTTACTGAGAGTTGTGGGTGGTTATGATACCATTTGGGTGATTATTGACCTACTCACTAAGTCAACTCATTTCTTGCCAATTAAGAAAACAGATTCAATGAAGGAGATTACTCATTTGTATTTGAAGGAGATTGTTTCGAGACATGGTGTTCCCGTATCGACTATTTCGGACAGAGACAGTCGATTTACATCGAGGTTTTGGCAGTCCTTACAAGATTCTTTGGGAACTAAATTGGATATGAGCACCGCTTATCATCCACAGTCGGATGGTTAGAGTGAAAGGACCCTCCAAACGTTGGAAGACATGTTGAGGGCATGCGTAATTGATTTTGGTAATGGTTGGGATAGATACTTGTTGTTGGCTGAATTTTCTTATAACAACAGTTATCACGCAAGTATTAAAGTCGCACCGTTTGAAGCTCTGTATGGTAGAAAGTGTAGTTCTCCAGTATGTTGGAATGAGGTTGGGGATGCTCAACTCACATGTCTAGAAATTATTCACGAGACTACCGAGAAGATCGTACAGATTAAGGAAAGATTGAGAACTGCCAGAAGTCGGCAAAAGAGCTATGCCAATAAGAGAAGGAACGATATTGAATTTCAGGTCGGTGATCGTGTTATGTTGAAGGTACCACCTTGGAAGGGCGTGATACGTTTTGCTAAAAGGGAATAGTTAAATCCTCGTTTTGTTGGACCGTTTGAGATTATTGAGAGAGTTGGACCCGTCGCTTATCGTTTGAAATTGCCACAAGAACTCAGTGCTGTTCAAGACGCTTTTCACGTGTCGAATTTAAAGAAGTGTTTGGCCGAGGCCGATAAGACAATTCCTCTGGAGGAACTTCATGTTGATAAGAAACTTCATTTTATTGAGGAACCTGTCGAAATTATGGATCGAGAGGTTAAGACTCTTAAACAGAGTAGGATTCCTATTGTCTGGGTTAGATGGAATGCCAGACGCGGTCCCGAGTTCACTTGGGAGCGTGAAGATCAGATGAAGCAGAAGTACCCTCATATTTCCCAGATGCTGAGTCAACCCGTGCACCTGCTTAAATTTCGGGATGAAATTTCCGTAACGGGAAGGTACTGTAACGACCCTACTTTTTCCGTTATCTTTTATCATTAATTATTTAACGACCGTTAACTGTTATTCGTGCCACGTCATTTCTATGACCGATATTATTATTTTTGTAATAATATATTAATTATTATGTGTTATATGAATATTTGTATTCATATCTTAAATTGTACGTTTCTACGTGTTGCGGATTTCTATCCGGCGAATCTTTTCGGTTTTCAAACCAACGGTCAGAATTTTGGGATTTTTAAATCCAAATTATTTTAAATATGATATTTTGATGTCATATTATTATATATAGTGTTTATATATTTTATTCGTCGCGTAATTGTTATCTCTCCGAAAAATCAATCGCGTAGTAGCGTTTTCGCGTTTCGGGTTTCGTTCGGGCGTTCGGGCTAAAAGCTTTTAGTCCATACATCAATATGACCCACAAGTGGGGCCCACCCTTCTGTTTTTGGCCGAAAATATCAAGGGGAGGGGGGTGGTTTTGCCAAATTTTGTAATTAGTGATGCATTTGTTCAAAACACCACTTTTACTTCTAATTTCAACCTAAACCTTAATTTGTGAAATCCTCTCTTCCTCCTCCCTTTTCTTGGCCGTCACCTGCATCCTCAACATCACCGTCATTCACCAAAAATTCAAGCTTGATTCATGGGGCTTTTAGTATAATCGGATTCATCTCTTCGTTCTCTACGCGACTACATCATTTGATTTTTTATTAGGGTATAAACCCTAACCCTATATTTTTAATTTTTCTTTATTTTTCTGTATTTTTATTACATATTAATAGTATGATAATTACTTGTTGTTGTAATGGTGTTTGTATGCGTAGAATTACTCGTAAACATATGTTTTCGGTTTGATATAATTGGGACAGCAGCTTTTTCGGGTGTTTCTGACTTTGTGACTGATATAAAAGTTAAAATAAAGTATCTAGATGAGTTCCTCTCATCAAGACATTAATTTTAGACTCCGGATTCATGTCGTTTCGATTCCCGGAGCCCTAGATATGATCAAAGTGGTATTTTGTTAAGATTGAAATATGATTTTGGTATGAACCAGGTTTGGTCCGACTTTGTGACCATAATTGGTGACTATAGGGTGTGTTAGTGTGTTAGGACTGATGGTGGGACGAACTTTCGTGTTCGGGTCATCTCAATCCGAGCCACGAATCACCCGTTGCGTCTAAAACACGATTTTGGTTGAATTGAAGTTCCAAGTAGTGAATTGGCTGTACATCACGACTTGTGGGCTGTTCATGGTGTGTTCTTGAGTGTACCAAAGTGTCGGGTGGTTTGCTTAGGCGGAGATATATGTAAGGCTCGCCGAAAACCGACACCCGGGGCTCAGGATACGACCCGATGAACTTTTGATTTAAAACTTGTGATTAATTATTAAACTTATGATATAAATAATGGATTTCATTAACATTTAATTACTTATGATAAAAAAAAGTAATTATTATTATTTACAACTTATGATATATATTTATTATATCATTTAATTAATACTTATGATTTAATTAACATTTTAATTAAACATATGATTAATGATACTTCATTATTAATGGAAAATAATTATGATAAGTATTAAACTTATATTATGAGATTACTATTATAAGACTTATAATAAGGATTAATTTATTATTTAATTATTATAAGGCTTAGTTAGTTTTTAATTATAATTTAATTATTAAATACTTATGATTTAATAATTATAATTAGAAACTTATGATATGATTAATAATTCATTATTAATTAATAATACTTATGATATGATTTAAAATTTATTATTAATTAATAATACTTACATTATGACTAATATTTAATTAATTAATTAAATACTTATGTTATATTAATTATATCATTTAAGCTTATATTAACTTTAATAATTTATTTTAATTTAATTAAACTTATGTTATGATATAATTAGACATATCTAACTTTAATAAACGTTATAACTTATATTATTATTATAACTTACACTTTTAAAATTAACGTTGACTATGTTTGACCAAGGTTGACTTTTGAGTTGACTTTCGGTTGACTTTGACTTTCAGTTGACCTTTATTGACTTTCTAGTTAAGGAAACTTTCCTAACTTATAAACTTTCCTAAAATAACAACTTTCTAAATTTGGAAACTTTCCAAAAATAGAAACTTTCCAAAAATAGAAAGTGTGTGTCCGTAAGCTGTTCCGATCAAACCGATGCATATTGAGTATTGTTCTATGACTACTTGCAACATGTACAATAGGTATCATACTAAGACTTGACCTAAGTTAGTTATTTATATCGACCTGCTTTATTTATAGGTCGGCGTTGTGATCATTCCTGATCACTTTACTTCAATTGATGTTCGCATATTTGTGTGGTTACTTTGTTGCTATTAAGGTGAGTTATAGTCCCATTTTTCTATTTTAAATCTTTTGGGATGAGAATACATGCATTTTATTTTTACATATTGGACACATGTGGAAGTTAGTTTAAATTATTCATTGTGAGTCGAACAAAAATATTCCCTAATCTGGTAATTGTAATCACTGGTTTCTACTGGTGAACGCGAATCCTACGGATAGATCTATCGGGTTTGACAACCCCATTTCGAGCTAGTCGCGCTAGTAATTTATAATCGGAATGTTTAGTACTTCATATTTTGTTGTAGATACACTTGTTCGGTGTATATTATTTATTGTGTTTGGCAAGGGTAAATAAATGGTTAAGTGGTTACCAGGTGGCTCACAGAAAATGAAATAATGTTTTTATATGTTTTCTAACATATAATTTAGTGGTCCAAAAAGGAGTTTTTATGTTTTCAAACATAAATTTTTATGGTTTAAATTAGATATTGTTTACAATATTAAACCTATAATTCACTCAACATTTTTGTTGACAGTTACTCGCATGTTTTATTCTCAGGTTCATGATTGATTGCTTCCGCTGTGCTTAGAGAGTCTGCATATTTATGATGGCAACTTTTGTTAAACATTAACTTGCATTCTATTTTGATACATTTAATAGTGGATGTTGTTGACTTTGTTTTGGTCAACTTTTGGTTAAGTAATAATGTATGGTTTTTCTAAACTTACACATTTTGATAGGTTTCCTTTATAGAAAATCATTTTTAAATAAAGAATGCAAGGTTATTTATTAAATTCATATAGAGTTATGATCAAGCTGTGGGACCAAGTGACGGAGCCGTTAAGTGTTTTGACGGGGACATCACAGTTACCTTGAAGATTCAAGCTTGGTTTATTGATTCACCGAAGGCGTAAGGTGAGTGGAATAAGTATACATGTACGTATATGATGTGTTTACTTGTAGAAATGGATATGTGTTGTCCAAGTTAGTGATATATGCGTTGTACGCTAACGGTTTTAAGAACGGATATATGTTGTCCAATTTAGTGTTATATGTGTTGTACACTAATGATTTATGAATGGATATGTGTTGTCCGATTTAGGGTTATATGTGTTGTACACTAACGATTTTATAAACAGATATGTGTTGTCCAATGGTTAGTGATATATGTGTTGTGCACTAACGGTTGTTATGAACACCAATGGGAAATTTGAGTACCATTCCTTTTACGATTGGTTAACCATGGTTGTATGAATTGTGTATTAGCATATTTAATTATGAACTATATGCTTTTGTTATTGCTAGCTCAAATGTGAATTGCGATTATTGGTATATGCATAATGTTTTGCATGGTTGTCGAATTGCTAGCTTGTGTACGGTATTGTGTAAGTGTTTGCAAGTAGATATATTATATATGTATATGTATAATTATTGCATTCACTAAGCTTTGCTTACCCTCTCGTCGTTTACCTTTTTATAGGTTCGGTTGTGGACAAGGGTAAGGGCATTATTTTGGAGTAGAGTTCCCGCTTGTTGATAGGGGATGCCTTTTTGGAAGTGTTGGCTTTTGGAGTTTGACCGAGACTTGGGTAGTTTAACCCCAAACACCATGATCGTTGAGTCGTTTGGCATTTAAACTTTTTGGTGGTCGAAACTCTCGTTATGTATTAAACTCGTAAAACGGCCGATGTGGGCCCCGCTTTGTAAAACTTAATTTATGTTTGAAAAGTGTTAGTTGTACATATTTGAATATGTTGTTAAAAGCATTTTGTCTAATTATGTCGGGAAGTGGCCAATCTTTTTCACGTTTCAAGACTTTTTGGAAAGACCCGATCAGCGCGCCGCGCCAGTTGCTGAACAAACAAAATTTTTTTTTATTTTCTGTGGGTTCGAAGGTGGTTTGGTTTGGGTTGTTACAAGTGGTATCAGAGCATGGTCTAAGGGATTTAGGCGACTTGAGATAGGTGCCTAGACTTAGACTTTATTTTGTGTACGCTTTATGCGAGACTTGTAGGACTTTGGGTCTAATCGGAAATTGTTTGTGCTTTGGTTTATGTGAACTAACCTTGTGCTAATTGATTTGTGTTGTGTTTAGTAATCATCAAGTGAGATGGACGTTGTACTAGCGAGTTAATGCGACGTGTTCGCGTAACAATGATTAGCTACCATTGTTACGGGTTCAAATCGTGTCAAACAAGCGATGTACGATGATTGTTGAGCAAGATGGGGTAGTGTGGTGTATATGTATATACATATGTTTTAAGTCCTTTCGTTTCGTTGTTTAAATCTTTTTCGTTTTATAGAATGAAGATGAGAAATGGACACGACAGCAATGATGGAAGTACGAGTGAGGACGTTGAGTTCACGGCCAAAGTTGAGGCCATCTTTAAACGTCAAAAAGTGGAGTTTCTCGAAGATGTTAAAAAGATGTTCCTAGACACGATTGACGAGCAACTAGTCAATGTGGTAAAGGAGCAAGTTAAGGCCGTTCTTCAAGAGGATAATGTTGGGAGACGGGACTTCTTCTATAAGAATTTCAAGGACTCTCAACCTCCCACCTTCGATGGTGAATGGGACCCACTTAAGAGTGCTCGTTGGATCTCCGATATGGAGGGGGCTTTTCGTACGTGTGAATGCCCTCTTGATAAAAAGACGAGATATGGTTGTAGCATGTTAAGAGGTGATGCAAAATTGTGGTGGGAGGCGAAGATCCGACATTATAGCGAAGAACAATGCATGGAGTTCACATGGGATGAATTCAAGGTGGAGTTTTTCGATGAATACCGAACTTCGACCGATCTTACTAGGCTTAAGGACGAGCTACGTTCCTTGAGGCAAGGGTCTATGGATTTGAACACTCTCAAATCCGTGTTTTTGTCCAAGACCCAATTTTGCCCGGAGTATGTCGGGAATGATAAAATGTTGAAAGAAGATTTCTATCGAATCTTGAATGATAACTATCAAGAGAAAATTAGTGTGAACGTGGTGAAGAGCTTTGATGAATTGTTCAATAAGGCGAAGGGTTTTGAAGCGCTTGTGTTGAGAAAGCGTAGTTTTACTTTTGGTAAGAGGAAGTTCGAGAATTCGAGTCAATCGAGTTTTTCCAACAAAAAGAACAAGAAGGGCTCCGAAAGTGTTAATAATGTGAAGAAAGGTGGCTCCGGTGGTCATGTACCCACTTGCTATACTTGTGGGCAAAAAGGCCACATCTCTCGTGATTGCCCCAACTCACCTTCCACACCCAAATTTACTTGTTTCAATTGTGGTAAAGAAGGGCACAAGAGGCCCGAGTGTCCCGAGTTGCATAATGATAATGTTAAGCGGTTAGAAAAGGCGACGGGTACGGCTAGGGGTCGAAATTATTTGATGACCAATGATGAAGCCAAACAATCGAATGAAGTTATCTCAGGTACTTTCATGGTTAACTCTAATCCAGCACGAATCCTATTTGATAGTGGTGCCAATTTATCATTTGTTTCTCCAAGATTCATGCCTAAGTTAAATAAACCGCTAGTTAAGTTAAGTCGTCCGGTAGAAGTTGAAATAGCGGATGGCAAGACGGCGCTAGTGGTTGATGTGTGTGAAAATTGTAACGTTGTGTTTGGTGCCGAAAGTTTTAAAATCGATCTCATTCCGATGACTTTGGGTGATTTTGATATTGTCGTTGGTATGGATTGGCTCGATCGTTATAGAGCCGTTATCGCATGCCATGATAAGTTTATTCGGGTAAAGACCCCAAGTGGGGGAGAGTTAGTTATTCATGGCAATAAACGAAGAAGACTTGTGCCGATATGTTCTTTTGCACGGGCACGTCATTTTCTTGTTTGTGGTGGCATGGATTTTCTTGCCTATATTGTTGATACTCGTGATGAGCCACCACCTATTCGTGAAATTCCGGTGGTAAGTGAATTTGAAGACATTTTTCCGGATGAGTTACCGGGTGTTCCGGCAGAAAGACAAGTTGAATTTCGCATTGAGTTGGTTCCGGGAGCTACTCCCATTGCTAAAACTCCTTATCGTTTAGCGCCGATGGAAATGCAAGAATTGTTAAATCAAACCCAAGAGTTGCTTGAAAAGGGTTTTATCCGACCGAGTGCTTCTCCATGGGGCGCTCCGGTTTTATTTGTGAAGACGAAGGATGGTAGTATGCGGATGTGCATCGATTACCGGGAGTGGAATAAAGTGACGATCAAGAATCGTTATCCATTGCCTCGGATTGACGATTTATTTGACCAACTCCAAGGTGCGACGTATTTCTCAAAGATTGACCTGCGGTCCGGCTATCATCAAATGCGGGTCCGTGAGGAATATATTGAGAAGACGGCTTTTCGAACGCGTTATGGGCATTTTGAGTTTGTAGTTATGCCTTTCGGTCTTACGAATGCACCGGCGGCATTCATGGACCTTATGAACCGAGTGTGCCAACCTATGTTGGACAAGTCGGTGATTGTGTTCATTGACGACATACTAGTCTACTCGAAAAGTATGAACGAATATGAACATCTTTTGCGTGAGGTTTTGAAGACATTACGAAAGGAGAAGTTGTATGCTAAGTTCTCCAAATGTGAATTTTGGCTAAGGGAGGTTTAATTCCTTGGCCACATTGTGAACAAAGACGGTATTCAAGTAGATCCGGGGAAGATTGAGACGGTGAAGAGTTGGAGACAACCAACTACGCCTACGGAGGTCCGAAGTTTTCTCAGATTGGCCGGTTATTATCGTCGGTTTATCCAAGACTTTTCTAAGATCGCTTCTTCGCTGACAAAATTGACGAGGAAGAACGCGAGGTTTAATTGGGAGAACGAGCAAGAAATTGCTTTTCAATTGTTAAAAGAGAAGTTGTGTCAAGCTCCGGTGTTAGTGTTGCCGGAAGGAGTGGAAGACATGAAGGTTTATTGTGATGCTTCGTTAAATGGGCTCGGGTGTGTTCTAATGCAAAGAGGTAAAGTCATCGCTTATGCCTCTCGACAATTAAAGGAACACGAAACGAGATATCCGACTCATGATCTTGAGTTGGCGGCGGTGGTACATGCGTTGAAAATTTGGCGCCATTACTTGTATGGTGTCAAGAGTACGATATATTCGGATCATAAGAGTTTGAAACATCTCTTTAATCAACGAGATTTGAATTATCGTCAACGTAGGTGGATGGACGTGGTGAAAGATTATGATTGTGAAATACTTTATCATCCGGGCAAGGCGAATGTGGTCGCGGATGCGTTAAGTCGAAAGAGTCATCACCCGGCGTTACGATTGGGATTGTTACGTATGATTATTACTAACGATTTTCTCGAAAAACTTGGTGTGATTCAAATAGAGGCTTACGTTCACAACAAGCATGCGGAACGAATTGTGGGGCAATCAGAATTCATTACTATGGGTTCGCGTGGTTTGTTGTCTTTTCAAGGAAGAGTGTGGGTGCCTAAGATGGGTGATTATCGACAATGCACATAAGTCAAAGTATTCCATTCATCCGGGCGCAACGAAAATGTATCTTGATTTAAGGAAAGATTATTGGTGGCCGAGCATAAAACGAGATGTTGTAAAGTATGTTGAGCAATGCGTCACGTGTTTGCAAGTTAAGGCCGAGCACCAAAATCCGTATGGTAAGTTACAACCGTTAGAAATCCCGAAGTGGAAATGGGAGCACATTATCATGGATTTCATCACAAAGTTACCTAAAACGGCGAGAACCCAATTTGATTCGGTTTGGGTGATAGTGGATCGATTAACGAAAAGTGCTTTGTTTCTTCCCATTCGGGAAGCAATATCGTCGGAGACCTTGGCTAAGTTGTTTATCAAGGAAGTCATCTCTTGACACGGAGTTCCTATATCTATTATTTCGGATCGAGATACTCGTTTTACATCTCGGTTTTGGGAAAAGTTTCATGAAGATATGGGTACACAATTGAAATTGAGCACGGCGTACCATCCTCAAACGGACGGTCAAACTGAACGTATGAATCAAACTCTAGAGGATATGTTACGGGAGTGTATTATTGATTTCGGTGGTAGTTGGGATGAGCACTTACCTTTGGTGGAATTCTCGTACAATAATAGTTATCATACTAGTATCGGGATGCCACCTTATGAGATGCTTTATGGGCGAAGGTGTCGAACTCCAATTTGTTGGGGTGAAGTGAGTCAAAAGAAAATCGAAAGTACCGATTTGGTTTTGGAGACGAATAGCAAGATTGATATGATTCGAGAGCATTTGAAAAAGGCTCAAGATAGGCAAAAGTCATATGCCGAAAAACGTAGACGAACGATCGAATTTCAAGAAGGTGACATGGTGATGCTTAAGGTTTCGCCATGGAAAGGTATTATTCGATTTCGAAAACGGGGAGAGTTAGCTCCTCGGTTTATTGGGCCATTTAAAGTTTTAGCTCGTGTTGGTGAAGTCGCGTATCGTTTGGAATTACCCGAAGAGCTTGCGGGGATCCATAATACATTTCATGTTTCCCATCTCCGTAAGTGTCTTGCGGATGATTCATCATGGGTGCCTTTGGACAAAATCGAGCTAAACAATAAGTTAGAGTATATTGAGGAGCCGATTGCCATACTCGATGAGAAGGTCAAAAGGTTGAGAAATAAAGAAGTGAGGACTTTTAAAGTTCAATGGCGTCGGAGTAAAGGTTCCGAGTTTACTTGGGAGCCCGAAGAATTCGTGTTAGTTTATCTTCCTTCTTGTCATGCGGCTTGGATCGCGAGGACGCATTCCGATTCAAGTGGGGGAGAGTTGTAAGACCCGAATATTTCCTTGTTCATATGTGTAATTGGGTAGATTGAATTGTGGGGTTTCTTGGTATATTTTTAAAAAGAGAAAAGAATTCTGCCCAGGCTATCTGCGCGCCGCGCAAAATTATGGCGCGCCGCGCCATTATGGGCTGACAGCTCATCTCTTGCTTTAAAATTAGATATTTTAAGGGATTTTTGGTAAATTCACATGGGATCCGACTTTAAGGCTTGGGATCAGTTGTTGGAGTCTCATTTACTCCATTTCCATCTACCTTATCAGTTTCCATTAAATCCTAGAGAGAGAGGAAGTTCTAGAGTGAGAGAGCTCCATTAAAGGAAGAAGGAGGTTGAATCGGGTCTTAGTGCGAGTTCTAAAGTCGTTCGTCTAGTCGCTAGCTACGTGGTGATTGTGTTGGTAAGTTATAAAATCTAATTTCTTACTTTAATTGTATTAAGGGTTAGGGTTTGGGTAGTGTTGCACATAAAACCCATTTGTTAGTGAATTAGGGGTTTTGGGTGAATTTGGGTTATGTAGACTCAAAGATGACTAACTAGGGTTTTCAAAGTGTTAAATTGATGTTATGAACTCAAATTAGTTAGTAAATTGCTAGCACACCTATGTATGTGTAAATGGGTGATGTGTGGGTTAGTGGATGACCCAAAATGGGTGTGTTGACCTTAAATTGGTCAGATGGGTCAAAATGGACCTAAGTTAGTTAATGTTTGTGATTAATGCATAAACCTTGTGTTGAAATGCATTTCAAACCTAACTTAGCTAATTTTAGGGTTTTGGTGTGAGTTGGCCCGATTTTAGGGTAAGTGTCCAAATGGGTCAAAATGACTTAGTAATGGTAAGTGTTGTGAGTTTGACCAACTTGAATGGTTGATTGATTATATGTACATTATAATAGGTGCGTTACCTTGAAGATTCAAGCTTGGTTTATTGATTCACCGAAGGCGTAAGGTGAGTGGAATAAGTATACATGTACGTATATGATGTGTTTACTTGTAGAAATGGATATGTGTTGTCCAAGTTAGTGATATATGCGTTGTACGCTAACGGTTTTTAGAATGGATATATGTTGTTCAATTTAGTGTTATATGTGTTGTACACTAATGATTTATGAATGGATATGTGTTGTCCGATTTAGTGTTATATGTGTTGTATACTAACGATTTTATAAACGGATATGTGTTGTCCAAGGGTTAGTGATATATGTGTTGTGCACTAACGGTTGTTATGAACACCAATGGGAAATTTGAGTACCATTCCTTTTACGATTGGTTAACCATGGTTGTATGAATTGTGTATTAGCATATTTAATTATGAACTATATGCTTTTGTTATTGCTAGCTCAAATGTGAATTGCGGTTATTGGTATATGCATAATGTTTTGCATGGTTGTCGAATTGCTAGCTTGTGTACGGTATTGTGTAAGTGTTTGCAAGTAGATATATTATATATGTATATGTATAATTATTGCATTCACTAAGCTTTGCTTACCCTCTCGTCGTTTACCTTTTTATATGTTCGGTTGTGGACAAGGGTAAGGGCATTATTTTGGAGTAGAGTTCCCGCTTGTTGATAGGGGATGCCTTTTTGGAAGTGTTGGCTTTTGGAGTTTGACCGAGACTTGGGTAGTTTAACCCCAAACACCATGCTCATTGAGTCATTTGGCATTTAAACTTTTTGGTGGTCGAAACTCTCGTTATGTATTAAAATCGTAAAATGGCCGATGTGGGCCTCGCTTTGTAAAACTTAATTTATGTTTGAAAAGTGTTAGTTGTACATATTTGAATATGTTGTTAAAAGTGTTTTGTCTAATTATGTCGGGAAGTGGCCAATCTTTTTCACGTTTCAAGACTTTTTGGAAAGACCAGATCGGCGCGCCGCGCCAGTTGCTGAACAAACAAAAAATTTTTTATTTTCCGCGGGTTCGAAGGTGGTTTGGTTTGGGTTGTTACAAGTGGTATCAGAGCATGGTCTAAGGGATTTAGGCGACTTGAGATAGGTGCCTAGACTTAGACTTTATTTTGTGTACGCTTTATGCGGGACTTGTAGGACTTTGGGTCTAATCGGGAATTGTTAGTGCTTTAGTTTATGTGAACTAACCTTGTGCTAGTTGATTTGTGTTGTGCTTTGGTTTATGAGATGGACGTTGTACTAGCGAGTTAATGCGACGTGTTCGCGTAACAATGATTAGCTACCATTGTTACGGGTTCAAATCGTGTCAAACAAGCGATGTACGACGATTGTTGAGCAAGATGGGGTAGTGTGGTGTATATGTATATACATATGTTTTAAGTCCTTTCGTTTCGTTGTTTAAATCTTTTCCGTTTTATAGAATGAAGATGAGAAATGGACACGACACCAATGATGGAAGTACGAGTGAGGACGTTGAGTTCACGGCCAAAGTTGAGACCATCTTTAAACGTCAAAAAGCGGAGTTTCTCGAAGATGTTAAAAAGATGTTCCTAGACACGATTGACGAGCAACTAGTCAATGTGGTAAAGGAGCAAGTTAAGGCCGTTCTTCAAGAGGATAATGTGGGGAGACGGGACTTCTTCTATAAGAATTTCAAGGACTCTCAACCTCCCACCTTCGATTGTGAACGGGACTCACTTAAGAGAGCCCGTTGGATCTCCGATATGGAGGGGGCTTTTCGTACGTGTGAATTCCCTTTTGATAAAAAGACGAGATATGGTTGTAGCATGTTAAGAGGTGATGCTAAATTGTGGTGGGACGCGAAGATCCGATATTATGGCGAAGAACAATGCATGGAGTTCACATGGGATGAATTCAAGATGGAGTTTTTCGATGAATACCGAACTTCGGCCGATCTTACTAGGCTTAAGGACGAGCTACGTTCCTTGAGGCAAGGGTCTATGGATTTGAACACTCTCAAATCCGTGTTTTTGTCCAAGACCCAATTTTGCCCGGAGTATGTCGGGAATGATAAAATGTTAAAAGAAGATTTCTATCGAATCTTGAATGATAACTATCAAGAGAAAATTAGTGTGAACGTGGTGAAGAGCTTTGATGAATTGTTCAATATGGCGAAGGGTTTTGAAGCGCTTGTGTTGAGAGGTTCGATTTATTTGGATTCAGAGGTTCGATTTGCACTAGCTACTATCGGTGAGAATTTTTTGCATTGCACGATGCATTAGCTACCGTTTAGCTACCCTCGGTGAGAAATTTTTGCATTGCACGATGCATTAGCTACCGTAGGTGATTTTATGTAGCATTAGCTACCCTCGGTGAGAAATTTTTGCATTGCACGATGCATTAGCTACCGTTGTAAGATTGTTTATCGGTGAGAAATTTTTGCATTGCACGATGCATTAGCTACCGAAATGGTTCGATTTAGTAGTTACTATCGGTGAGAAATTTTTGCATTGTACGATGCATTAGCTACCGTTTTAGCTACCCTCGGTGAGAAATTTTTGCATTGCACGATGCATTAGCTACCGTTGTAAGATTGTTTATGGTGAGAAATTTTTGCATTGCACGATGCATTAGCTACCGTTGTTGTATTTTCCTCGGTGATAAATTTTTGCATTGCACGATGCATTAGCTACCGTTGGTGAAATAGTATTGTATTAACTACCACAGTGAGAAATTTTTGCATTGCACGACGCATTAGCTACCGTTGGTGAGTTTGTTTTGAAAGGTTCCGGTATTCTTCATATAAATGATTTTTACAGCAGTGAGCAGACCTGCACAGATTATTTTCGAAATATGAGTATCTTGTGGTCTATTATATTATTGGAAATGATTTATTATGATAAACTAATGAACTCACCAACCTTTTGGTTAACACTTTAAAGCATGTTTATTCTCAGGTATTAAGGAAATCTTTCGCTGTGCATTTGCTCATTTTAGAGATATTACTTGGAGTCATTCATCAAGATTGATAATAAGTAATTCATAGTTTGGATATGGTATGGGATAGTGTGCATGCCTGTCAACTTTCGTTATAATGAAAGTTTGTCTTTTAAAAACGAATGCAATGTTTGTAAAATGTATCATTTAGAGGTCAAATACCTCGCGATGTAATCAACTATTGTGAATCGTTTATAATGTATATGAACGGGTCCTTTCATTAACCAATTAACCAAACCGAACGATTAAAAGAATTAGTGAACCGGAGTGTAGGTTAGGGTTTAGTTTAGGTTTTAGTGTTAGTGTTTTGGGTTTAGTCCCTAATTAAACCCAAAACCCTAGCCTTAAACCCTAAACCCTAAATTCTAAACCGTTCGTGTTAAAAATTCAATCTAAACCCTAAATCTAAACCATAAATTCTAAACCCTACATCCCAAATTCAAAATCATAATTTATAAACCCTAATTTTAAACACTAATTTTTAAACCCTAAAAAAATGCTCGAAAAATGTATCACGATAAATGTTATCACGAATAACATTTATAGATAAATGTTATTTCTTCGAGTGTTTTCTGGTTAAAATAATAACATTTATTACAAAATGTCTTTTTTAAATTTTCATATTTTCACGTGATTTTAATGTCCGTAAAAAATTTCAAAAATAAAAGAAAAAAATTACTTTCTTTCCCTCAAAAAAGTATTTCCCTATTTATTATATATATATATATATATATATATATATATATATATATATATATATATATATATATATATATATATATATATATATATATATATTTGAGGAAGATCCAAAGCTAAGCATCCTTTTGGGGATAAGGAGATTAGTAAATTATTATTTTTATAACATTAAAATTAGAGTTTAGATATAAAATAAATTATGTGGTTACTATTCATTGTGTATATTATAAAAAAATAATAAAAAAATATTTTTTTACAGTACATTAACATACATCAGATGTATGTTAACAAATTATCATACATATCATATGTATGATAATTTGTTAACATACATCTAATGTATGTTAACGTGCTGTAAATTGTATTTTTTTCTATAATTTACAGAATGAATACTAACTTCAGAAATTAAAAATCTAAATTTTAAACTCTAATTTTAATTTTATAAAATATAAAAAATTTCTTATTCCCTTATCCTTTAAAATGAGCTTAACTAAAATGCTACAGAACTAATTAATGTGCACAAAAATAAACATGTGTACAATGATGCACATTGAAAAAGTTTTATATTTATCCACAAAATACACTTGTGCACAATGATGCACATTAAAAAAGTTCTGTATTGAACTTCTGGATATATATATATATATATATATATATATATATATATATATATATATATATATATATATATATATATATATATATAAATGGGTAAACGTCCAAAAAAATGACATAAATTATTAAATTTCACAATAAAGGTAATATATATTTTTAGAATGACCAAATACTAATATGAGTTTTAGATTTTATCTAAAAAGAAGTATGATTTGAAAATGTTTAACATTGAGATTATATTATTCACATAGTAGCGACGTCATTTTCACTTTGACGCAGGGCTGGCCCTAGGGTAGGGCCACAGGGGCGATCGCACCCGGGCATCATATTTTAAAGGGCATCAAATCTGAAGTTTTGAGTTTTTTTTTTTCAAGTGCAGTTGAGTTTTTTTTTTTTTTTTTTTTTTTGTGAGTTCATAGGAGAAATTTCATGGAGGAAGAAGGAAAAGTCAAAAGTTGGAAAGTGAAAAAATCGTTTGTTCCTTCATATTGTAAACTTTTTTTTCCTTTGTCAGATGTGTTTATTTTATTAAAATCCAATATATCTTACAACGATATAGTGTATTGTACAATCACGTATGAATTTTGAAATTTTAGTCTAGCAATAGAGGTGCCATAATAATGTGAATTCATAAAATAAGTTTACATATTTCTTAATATAATACTCCATAACACTATTTGATTTTTATATTTACCTTAATTTAATTATTTCTACAAGGAACAAAAGTCATTTTTTTGAAAGTCCTATTTTATTGTTGTGGCACAGACAAATTTTGGTATAGTATAAAAATTAATAGATGTTAATTTTTGAGAAAATGTTTAAGAATAAAAATAAAAAGTTGATTGTCTTTTTTGAAGGTAAACAATTATTTTGAAACAAAAGAAAAATAGAATTATAGACACATATTTCGGGATAGATCAAGTAATAGTTTAATAATTTAGATACATGTTACATTAACTTGATATTTTTCTTTTATAATCTACGCATTAATTAAATCACGTATGAAAAAGAAAAAGACACTATAAAAATTTTAACTAGACTCGAAGTCATCACTTTTATCGTAGTTTATCTCTTCAAATTGTCACACTAAATTTATTTTAAAAAACAAATTAACGTGAAAATGAGTTATATAAGTTTGTTAGCTTTCGAACACTTATTTATAAATAGAGTAGGGGACATTATTTGATCGATTCGCCCCGGGCAACAGAACAGTCAGGACCGGCCCTGCTTTGACGCCATCTAAACGCGACATCACCCTTAAACTCCTTATTTGGCACTTCTTCAAGCCAAAATATAACTCCAAAATCTTGCCAAAATACACTTTAAATAATAACGGTAACGAACATTTTGCTCTTTGAAAAACCAAGTTCTTGAATTCAAACAATAGAATAGAAATAAATAAACAATAAATAATTAAGTAGATCGATAGAACTCAACTTTCCGATCAAACATGAAATTGACCTTTACAACCCATTTTGGTTCAAAAGTACAAAATTATGGCGTCACAGATTTTCTTTTTATTATTATTATTATTATTATTATTATTATTATTATTATATTATTATATTATATTATATTATTATTATTATTATTATTATTATTATTATTATTATTATTATTATTATTATTATTATTATTATTATTATTATTATTATTATTATTAACCTACTTATTGGTCGGATGTTCATTCGGAAACAATCTCTCTATCTATATAACATTGAGAGATGAGACTTTCTCTACTCTTGGGGTGCTTCACCTTGAGTAGAGGAACGATTTCTCTTTATTTTAGGATAGAGGAAGAATTGTTTACGTCTTACCTTCCCATACGCCACTTATGTGAAATTTGGTTTTGTTGTTGTTAGTTTGTAACCCAACTTCTTTACAAAAATTTCGATTTGGTCCAAAAAGGTTGTGTCTAGTTTGAAACCCCTTACAAACCCCATGTTTCATTTGAATGTAGCTTTTAGCCCGTTTGATAAAAGATGTAGCTGGTTGGCTTTCTTTCGTATTCTCTTATTTTAATGTATCTTAATTAGTATTTTAATGCTAATTTTAACAGATCAACTTGTTTAAATCATAGTTCGTTACTTGCATAGTTGACTTTAGGGATGGTAATGGCCACCAGATCCAGTGGACATCCACCCGATCCACCCGCTCTGTGATGGATATGGATGAACCTAAATAGATATGAATATGGGTATGGATGAACCTAAATGAATATGGACGAAAAGTTTCATCCATGGATATATCCATGAAGACCCGAAATACATATACAAATAAATAAATATGAATATATGCTTACATAATTTTATTAAAAATGTACTAACCGTTAGATTTTCATTTTACATTTAACTTTATAATAAAATAAGTATGATATAGTACAATATAACACGTATATCTAACAAAATAAATTTACAATTTATATATTTTATTTTTCATAATCTTTGTTTAACAGTAGTTTCAACAAATTGTGTTATATTTTCGATAACGTTTACACTTTCTTGTAGATAGATTGTAGTTAAGTCATGTTATACTTATTTTCGCTATACTACGTTTTTATTTTCATCTCATATTAGGAATTATTATAACATTTTGTAATATCCATTGAATATCCATTAACCCGCTTAATTCAGTGGATATGGATATGGATGGATGAACTGTAATTAAATGGATATCAGTGGCGATTCTAGGATGTAAATTCAATGGGGTCCTATCCAATTTGAGTGGTACTTTCTAAAAAAAAAATTCATAAAAAATGGCCATTTACTTCCCATACAAATCACTAATTCTTAAAATATACGGGGTCCTATCTATAAATTTAGTGGTGTCCTATACAATTTTAATAGTGTTTCATACATAAAAAAATTTATTTAATGGAGTCCTTTGACCCCACTTGACTCCAAGTGGAGTCGCCATTGATGGATATGGATATGGATATGGATATGGATGAATAAAAACTAAATGGATATGGATATGGATATGGATATGGGATCACCCGATCCATATCCGATCCATTGCCATCCCTAGTTGACTTAAATAACACTTTTAATGGTACAATGTGCATTTGTTGTTGCTAAGTGTGTTTAACAATGGAAGTTACAGTAAACAAGAACTTATGGTGGTTCAGCCAGAAAAAGGTAGGTCAGAGATGATGATAATGAAAAAATTGGCTGGAAACATTGAACGGAAAAATTGGTCGGAGAAGTTTACTTAAAAATATGATGATGCGAAGTCATGTTAACACTTTCTTAAATCGTAATATTTTCGGGATCCAAACTAAAAAAAAAAAATACAATCTTTTTAGAATATTAGAAAAAGTCATATTATCTTTATCGACATTTAACAACTTATGTTACATTTTCCTGCCATTTAACCTACATTATACTCGTAATATCTATATAATTAAATAAATCCCTATCATGAAGATGTCATAAATAAGGATTATTCAAGCTTAAAAAAAATCAAATATGAAGAGAAAAATTGTAAGCTTCCCATGATAATGTCATTAAAATAATTAATTGTATTTACAACAACAACAATACTCAATCCAACGAAAGTGGGGTATGGGGGAGGTGAGTGTTGACAATCATTCCTCGTACCCTAGATTAGAAGGAAGTCACTACTCCACCCGTGGGTATAGAACCCGCGCCTAGATAAGGTCGTCCCTCCCTCTACTCTTGCGCAAAAGAGATTGCTTCCTAAAGGACATTATGTAATAAATATAAATATGTTAATTGTATAATATATGAAGCATTATGTACAACCTTATGATAAAACACCTTTATGACCATATGTATAATATTTGAAGCATTATGTATAATCTTATGATAAAACACCCACATGACAATATGTACAAACTTTAAAATAAATTGTATAATTTTTTACAAAACACCTCATGGACACATGTACAAACTTTGAAACATATTGTACAATCTTCATATAACAATTGTATTTTAATTTTTTTAAAAAATTCAAGAGGCATTTGTTATTACTAATCACTAATAATTATTATTACAAATATAAAAACTCAATTTAATACAAACTTTATTATTATAATTATAATTATAATTATAGTTATAACTATAATTATCTCCCTCCGTCCCAAATCTATTGTCCATTATTCCATTTTGGGATGTCCCAAATTAATTGTCCAGATTCTTTGTCAACCAATTAAAAGAGGGTATTCTGGAGAGAGAGGATATATTATTGGTGAAGAATGAAGTTAGTGAGATCTCCTAAAACTGCGTGTTTTTTGTCTGGGGACAATAGATTTGGGACGGGGGTAGTATATTATTAATTTATTATTATCTAAATATGGGTTCTTATTACGGGATTAATTATGTTAGATACGTATGCGAAATACATGTCTCAATAAAAAGTTGTAATGTAGACTTTTATGAAAAAATAGTAATTGTGATGAACATTGGAAAGAGGTGGTGGGATAAAATATACGTAGTTCATTTATTCTGACCAAGTTAAATACATCAATATGTTTGTAAAAACAACGATAAGTTTCTTAGTCGGAATTCGTGATTTCACGGGTCAATAAACTAGCATCTACGTTCACTTAATACCTAAAACATATCATTAAACTATTTCGTTTAAACAAACCCGTAATTGTACGGGTAATTTCACTAGTAAAATATCCATATGGTAAGAGTGATAACTGATAAGGGGCATATTTTGGGCTGAAGAAATGAGTAAACGCTGAAGTAGTGGGCCTTAGGGGGTATTCGGATTTGTAGCCCATAACCTAAGTGCTTCTATGAAGAAAAAGAAAGCTACACGTCGAGAAATCGAACTTGCACATAACATTTTGTCCTATTTTTTATTTAATAATTAAAATTAATATACACTTAAAAACTAATATTATTATTCGCCATCTGAAATTCACAATCTCATGTATAATCAATATCAATAGTTACATAAAAACATATGCAAGGTATGCACTTACCTAGGGACTCTTTGTTTTAACTGGCCCAATAAAATAGGTCCTCCACTATAATATATATATATAATATATATATATATATATATATATATATATATATATATATATATATATATATATATATATATATATATATATATATATATATATATATGCAGAATCAATGGAAAAATAACCAATCGGGGGAAGCGGAGGGAAGCAAAATTTTTTTGTATCATTGAATATTAGCTATGTACATATACATAGCCATTTTGTAAACTGAGGCTATTAGAATGATACCGCCGCAACGCGCGGTCGGTACCTTTCTAGTTTCAACTATATAAGATTAGCCCAACTTTTGATTGACGTTATTATTAATTTTTGAGATGAGATGCCATAGCATCTGCTTATAGTTCAGCGCAGATAGTAGGGAAATATGGAAATTGTTGACCATGTTAATTTTGAAGGTGATAACTATGAAGAAGAAGAATGTAGAATAAATTAATTTTGTTGCATCTAACAAAATTGTTCGACCCAAATAAAAAATGGTTCGCCCTTCCCATTTTTTGTTCTCCCTTATTAGTTCTCAGAGTTCCCATTCAAAAATAGTTCTCATTTGATCTCTTGAGTATATATATATATATATATATATATATATATATATATATATATATATACACACTCAAGGGATCAAATGAGAATTATTTTTGAATGGGAACTCTGAGAATTGTGTGTGTGTGTGTGCGCGCGCACGCGGGCAAAATTATCTTGTACAAAATGTCTACTTTTTATTTACTGAATAAGGATCGTTAAATTTTCGTATATAGAATTGATAGCCCTGATAATTACTTCATGAAATCGTTTCAAGGTTATGTAACAAATATCATTTCTTCATTTCATGATTATTAATGGTGCTCCATATGATTTGCACGCATGACAGATGGCAGACAATCTGTCAGGAAGGAAAATATATGTATAAAACGAAAGATCTTCAATATATACGGTCAACGTTATCCGTCATGAAAGTAGATAATAAAATAGTCAAGGCTGCTCAGCGTGCAGCGTAAGCCCTTCAGGCCGCTTTTAATGCATAACCCCTTTATATCTAAAGAATAAAGCGCGTGAGCAGCACGCATGCGACATCATCATCGCTGGACTAAGTCGATGAACTTCATTTACCAATTATAATTTGACACGTGTCTCCGTCTTTTACGGATGTCTGGTGCCTATAAATAGAACACCTGGGTCAACACTTGACAATAACAAGTAACTGAGAGATTTCTCTCTCTCACAATACTTTATCTCTAGAATCCAAAGAGTATAGCAGCAACACGCTAAACGGACCATCTTACAGTTTGGATTTGGATGACGACTTAAGCCACCCCCACAGTTTCTATACTGTGATCCAGTCTGCACGGATTTCATCCCGAGAGCGACAAGTGAAATTTTTGTCACAAGTCAACCCACAACGCACAGTGATGTACGGAACATTGTACGTATGCTTGTAACTGCTAGCCGGAATAAGTATAAACAATTAACATTTTGCTATACAAAAACCGAAATCCTCCATAAATCCATGGGAATCATCCAAGATACTAAAATAACAGGAATTATATTATAAAAGGTAGCTACTTTACGTATGAGTGAGCCTGTTTGTAATGGTTGGTTTTACGTTGGCTCCCACTCATTTGCACACCAAGCACCAGTGCACCACGTCTCCAAATGCCACCCCTTCAACCACACGCACAAAAATATTTCTTGAACCATAAATTAAATACTTATATATTTAGATTTTAAAATACCCTAACTTTGGGGTATTTTGATAAACCTTTTTTTTAAACATTTATTAATTATATTTTTATTACCTTTGTTTTTTTCTTTTCTTTTTATTCATTTAATTTTTTAACGTTTAATTGCTTGACCCTTGACCTTTTTTTTACTGTTCAATCGACCGAATGTTAACTGGCCCGTTGATCGTTTTTTTACGTTTAATTAATCGACCGTTAACCGACTAAAACCAGTGCAGACTTTGTATCCTTGTTATTTATTAAAATTTAACTTTATTAGTAGTATGGTTTACGCTACTTAGAAAAGGGATGCTAAAATATGATACGTAGTAATACCTTTTGTAATACAATTAGTGTCACGAAACAAGTTGCAAAACTCGTTATCCAGGAAGTAATTGGTATGTACTTTGGAATTAGTAATCGGCAATTCGAGGATTAATCGAGGATTAATCGGATTTACTTTTTATACATTTATATAATACATTTATAAATTATATTTGTAAATATAGAAAAATACCATAAATATAATTATCTAAAATCTTTTTTTTTTTTTTTTTGAACGGCAAGCTTGCATCATCGTATCATTTATTTCAGCGACACTCATCATTTGCACACACACACGCGTTCGGGAGGAAACCCGAATCGCATTACAGGAACCCGATCCTTTAACCATCCCGAGGGGCAGGCGGACCGGGTTTGAATCCTGAATGAATCCGGGAGAAAATCCCCCTGGGGTCAATCTGGATATCCATATTTCAGGCAGATTAATTAATAGGATGAGCAGAGCGAGACTCGAACCCATGACCTAACCCCCAGCCCCAACACACAAGGTGAGGGGATGCCGTTGAAGCAATGCTTCGTTGGCTTATCTAAAATCTTTGATTGTCAAAATACTTTAAAATAATTATAGTTTTAATTTATGTTAAAATGTTGACCAATTTTGACCTTAACCAACTTCGATCAACAAGTTTGATTTTGTCCCATTAACCGACGTCTACCGATTAATAAACGGATTGTGAAAAATCACAACGGGCTGTTTAAAAAAAAGTAATCGGAGATTAATTGTAAGTAACTGGGTTTATTTTTACAACAGTGTCACGAAGTATGTCTATTCGTTTTACCTTCATATTTTTGAAACCTTTCAGCGCATTTTTTTTATCATGTTGAACATTCAAATATACAATCACTGACAATTAATTATTTATTTTATAGTCCATATTTAAAATTACAATCACAAATTGAAAAAAAAATGATCATTTAGAAACGGGCGTACTTGTGTTGGTTAGGTGTTTGGGGCCGGCCGAGCCGGCTATCTGACACACGACACTCGTGTGTGCCGTGCTAACAGCATATAGGTACATAAAACCCCACTCAAAATGGATTTTATTTTGTAATTTTGTGGAGTGAAATTGCTTAATTATTAATTAAACGTACAAAGTGATATGTACGTATCGTTTATTATCCGCATCTCGTTGAGTTACAACTTTGATATATAAAGTTTGTATAACCCATAACTATAACTATAACCAGTGTTGTAAATCTCCTTATTTCTCTCCGAGATCTCCTCGAGATCTCGTTTTTGGAAAGCTGTCGAGACGAGATGTCCATCTCCCGAGATTTCTCGGTCAACGGGGTCAAACTTGGTCAAAGCCACGATTTCTCGAATTTTTTGCTCGTTTTTCGAAATTTCTCATAAAATCTCGTACTTTTTTTCAGATTTTCTCGCTCATTTCTTGATCTTCCTGTAAAATCTCGTAAAAATATATATAAATATACATACATTTATTTATTTGTATATATTTATATTATATAAACCAAAAAGTCAAATTTTTTTTTCTGTAAAAGTAAACATACTTTCTCTCTCAAAGGCACACTTCCCTAAAATTCAAACACCACTTTTGCCGCCCGGTTTCCATCTTCTCCGGCCACCGGCATCGTCCGGTGGCCCGGGGAACTCCCATATTCTCTTTCATTTTGCTTTTTACTTGCTCCCCGTCTTCCCCTCTCCCGGTTCCGACGAGTTTTGTGGCCTGACTCACCTTTCCGATCACCTCCATCTCCCTCAGGCGACGAATACTTTGAGTATTTTGAGGGTTGTGGTGGGTTTGATAAGTGTCTCCGTCCCTGTCTCTTTTTGGCCGGTTTCTTTCACTCCATCAGACATTCTTTGGTCCCGACATCCCTCCTCCGACAGCCAACCCGTGGTGGCCGCTCCCTGTGCTGCTACACATCCTCTTTGATGCTACACTTCACCTGGTTCTCTGGTTTGTATGCAAGAGTTTTCTGTGCTTTTATGGATGTAGTCGGGGTGACTCCTTTTCAAAGTTTCGGTATTTGTTTGCGGTGGTGTTGCTATCTTGGGTTCCATCCGTTTGTCGGGTGGTTTGGGACCTAGTGGTTGTTGGAATGTTGGTTCTGGAGGTGCTAGGAGTCTGGGGTTCTTGATTAGGTGTGCTTCGTGGGTTGTTTCGTGGTTGCTGTTTCGTGATTTCGTGGGTTACTTCAAGCGGTTTGTGATTTACGGCTGGTTCATGATTTCGGGTTGTGGTTGCTGTTTCGTGGTCGTTGTGTGCGTTAATCGTGGTGATAGTTTTCGTGGTTTCAATTGGGTACAGCAGACGGTGTTAGTTATTGCTCTGTTAATCATCTTGACATATTACATTATCACCACTCGATTTAATTGCGTGATTGGTTACTTCGTTTATGATTTCGTGGGTACCATGTGTAGTGACCCGAACTTTTCCATGTTTATATATATTAATTGAGATTGATATTTACATGATTAAATGTTTCCAACATGTTAAGCAATCAAACTTGTTAAGACTTGATTAATTGAAATATGTTTCATATAGACAATTGACCACCCAAGTTGACCGGTGATTCACGAACGTTAAAACTTGTAAAAACTATATGATGACATATATATGGATATATATATATAGTTAACATGATACTATGATAAGTAAACATATCATTAAGTATATTAACAATGAACTACATATGTAAAAACAAGACTACTAACTTAATGATTTTTAAACGAGACATATATGTAACGATTATCGTTGTAAAGACATTTAATGTATATACATCATATTAAGAGATATTCATACATGATAATATCATGATAATATAATAATTTAAAATCTCATTTGATATTATAAACATTGGGTTAACAACATTTAACAAGATCGTTAACCTAAAAGTTTCAAAACAACACTTACATGTAACGACTAACGATGACTTAACGACTCAGTTAAAATGTATATACATGTAGTGTTTTAATATGTATTTATACACTTTTGAAAGACTTCAATACACTTATCAAAATACTTCTACTTAACAAAAATGCTTACAATTACATCCTCGTTCAGTTTCATCAACAATTCTACTCGTATGCACCCGTATTCGTACTCGTACAATACACAGCTTTTAGATGTATGTACTATTGGTATATACACTCCAATGATCAGCTCTTAGCAGCCCATGTGAGTCACCTAACACATGTGGGAACCATCATTTGGCAACTAGCATGAAATATCTCATAAAATTACAAAAATATGAGTAATCATTCATGACTTATTTACATGAAAACAAAATTACATATCCTTTATATCTAATCCATACACCAACGACCAAAAACACCTACAAACACTTTCATTCTTCAATTTTCTTCATCTAATTGATCTCTCTCAAGTTCTATCTTCAAGTTCTAAGTGTTCTTCATATATTCTACAAGTTCTAGTTACATAAAATCAAGAATACTTTCAAGTTTGCTAGCTCACTTCCAATCTTGTAAGGTGATCATCCAACCTCAAGAAATCTTTGTTTCTTACAGTAGGTTATCATTCTAATACAAGGTAATAATCATATTCAAACTTTGGTTCAATTTCTATAACTATAACAATCTTATTTCAAGTGATGATCTTACTTGAACTTGTTTTCGTGTCATGATTCTGCTTCAAGAACTTCGAGCCATCCAAGGATCCGTTGAAGCTAGATCCATTTTTCTCTTTTCCAGTAGGTTTATCCAAGGAACTTAAGGTAGTAATGATGTTCATAACATCATTCGATTCATACATATAAAGCTATCTTATTCGAAGGTTTAAACTTGTAATCACTAGAACATAGTTTAGTTAATTCTAAACTTGTTCGCAAACAAAAGTTAATCCTTCTAACTTGACTTTTAAAATCAACTAAACACATGTTCTATATCTATATGATATGCTAACTTAATGATTTAAAACCTGGAAACACGAAAAACACCGTAAAACTGGATTTACGCCGTCGTAGTAACACCGCGGGCTGTTTTGGGTTAGTTAATTAAAAACTATGATAAACTTTGATTTAAAAGTTGTTATTCTGAGCAAATGATTTTTATTATGAACATGAAACTATATCCAAAAATTATGGTTAAACTCAAAGTGGAAGTATGTTTTCTAAAATGGTCATCTAGACGTCGTTCTTTCGACTGAAATGACTACCTTTACAAAAACGACTTGTAAATTATTTTTCCGACTATAAACCTATACTTTTCTATTTAGATTCATAAAATAGAGTTCAATATGAAACCATAGCAATTTGATTCACTCAAAACGGATTTAAAATGAAGAAGTTATGGGTAAAACAAGATTGGATAATTTTTCTCATTTTAGCTACGTGAAAATTGGTAACAAATCTATTCCAACCATAACTTAATCAACTTGTATTGTATATTATGTAATCTTGAGATACCATAGACACGTATACAATGTTTCGACCTATCATGTCGACACATCTATATATATTTCGGAACAACCATAGACACTCTATATGTGAATGTTGGAGTTAGCTATACAGGGTTGAGGTTGATTCCAAAATATATATAGTTTGAGTTGTGATCAATACTGAGATACGTATACACTGGGTCGTGGATTGATTCAAGATAATATTTATCGATTTATTTCTGTACATCTAACTGTGGACAACTAGTTGTAGGTTACTAACGAGGACAGCTGACTTAATAAACTTAAAACATCAAAATATACTAAAAGTGTTGTAAATATATTTTGAACATACTTTGATATATATGTATATATTGTTATAGGTTCGTGAATCAACCAGTGGCCAAGTCTTACTTCCCGACGAAGTAAAAATCTGTGAAAGTGAGTTATAGTCCCACTTTTAAAATCTAATATTTTTGGGATGAGAATACATGCAGGTTTTATAAATGATTTACAAAATAGACACAAGTACGTGAAACTACATTCTATGGTTGAATTATCAAAATCGAATATGCCCCTTTTTATTAAGTCTGGTAATCTAAGAATTAGGGAACAGACACCCTAATTGACGCGAATCCTAAAGATAGATCTATTGGGCTTAACAAACCCCATCCAAAGTACCGGATGCTTTAGTACTTCGAAATTTATATCATATCCGAAGGGTGTCCCGGAATGATGGGGATATTCTTATATATGCATCTTGTTAATGTCGGTTACCAGGTGTTCACCATATGAATGATTTTTACCTCTATGTATGGGATGTGTATTGAAATGTGAAATCTTGTGGTCTATTATTATGATTTGATATATATAGGTTAAACCTATAACTCACCAACATTTTTGTTGACGTTTTAAGCATGTTTATTCTCAGGTGATTATTAAGAGCTTCCGCTGTCGCATACTTAAATAAGGACGAGATTTGGAGTCCATGCTTGTATGATATTGTGTAAAAACTGCATTCAAGAAACTTTTTGTTGTAACATATTTGTATTGTAAACCATTATGTAATGGTCGTGTGTAAACAGGATATTTTAGATTATCATTATTTGATAATCTACGTAAAGCTTTTTAAACCTTTATTGATGAAATAAAGGTTATGGTTTGTTTTAAAATGAATGCAGTCTTTGAAAAACGTCTCATATAGAGGTCAAAACCTCGCAACGAAATCAATTAATATGGAACGTTTTTAATCAATAAGAACGGGACATTTCAGTTGGTATCAGAGCGTTGGTCTTAGAGAACCAGAATTTTGCATTAGTGTGTCTTATCGAGTTTGTTAGGATGCATTAGTGAGTCTGGACTTCGACCGTGTTTAGTTGAAAAATGATTGCTTAACAAATTTTGTTGGAAACTATATATTTTTAACATGTGAATATTATGTGATATATTAATCTCTTAACGTGTTTGATATTATGTGATAGATGTCTACCTCTAGAACAAGTCCCATTGACTCACCTAATAATAATGAAGAGTCAAATGTAAATTGGAATGATTCGTGGACTGATTCACAAGTTCCCGAAGAGGAACCGGAAGAAGAGTCGGAACCGGAAGAAGAATCGGAATCGGAAGAAGAATCGGAACCGGATGAAGAAATAGAACCGGTGGGGGAAATAATAAAACGGTTAAGTAAAAGAAAATCCTCAACCAACCGACCAAGGTTAATTATGACCAATGGTGTTTCTGCCAAGGAAGCAAAATATTGGGAGGATTACCAATTCTCCGATGAATCGGATTCCGACGAGAATTCCGATGATGTTATAGAAATTACCCCAACTGAATTTAAAAAGGCAAAAGAAAATAATAAGGGAAAGGGCATAAAAATAGAGAAATCTAATTCCAACCCCGATGAACTTTATATGTATCGTCAACCCCCGAAGTCCTTAAGTTGTAACAATGACCCGGGAACCTCTAAACCACCAGGTTTTTCTAAACCAATGTGGAAAATTACGGCTCGTATTAGGGGAACATCATATATCCCTAGAAACTTGGCAAAACGAACCAAAACCGAAGAAGAAGAAACAAGCGAGTCGGAATAAGATAGTTGTATTCGTGTGGTGTAATATATGTAATATAGTGTGCTTATGCTTTAGGATATATGTAAAAATTGCTTGTATTAATAAGTATTTTTTTTATGAATCTAACTCTTGTTCTATTTTACAGTATAAAAACACAAAATGGATAGACAACCCAATATTTTAAGAGACCTACCCGGAGACATGATTGATGAAATCTTGTCTAGAGTCGGTCAGAATTCTTCGGCACAACTATTTAAGGCGAGATCAGTTTGTAAGACATTCGAAGAACGTTCCAAGAATGCCTTGGTTTATAAAAGGCTTTCGTTCGGAAGATGGGGGATATCACATTGGGAAATCCATAAGTTACGATGTGTTTACTTTGACGCATATATTGCGGGGAACCCAAATGCTATTTTACGCAATGGGTTAAGAAATTATTTTGACTCAATATATCCGAATATTGGACTTCGTGATTTAGAAAAAGCGGCTAACATGCAACATAAAGAAGCATGTTATGCTTACGGATTAGTAGTGTTCGCTTCTCACCAAAGTGAGAACAAGAACATCGGGCTACAACTATTAAACAAAACGTTCCCACAAGTGACGGAGTCGGTAATTGGGGTAAGAAATGAGGTTTTTAGATTATTACGGGACTGTTGGACATTACGTAACCCTCGTCCCTTTGACGACGCTACAACACGCTGTCTTATCAACGGCCATAACGGTTATGTTCCACAAGACCAAGGATGGGAAGTAGTCCTAGTAAAACCAGAATGCATGACTTGTTTCTGGACGTATGAATTACGTGTCTTTATTGCCTTTGCTGAACGACTTGTGTACTAGCTAGAATTATCTTCACAACCATCTTGTATCAAATTTATTATGTGCTATATTTCATGCTATATGTAAAATAAGCGGTATTGTAAGTTTGTAAAATATTGTGTAAAAGTTTGAACGCGAAATATTATTATAATCAGTTTTTCATATAGAATTGTAGTAGTTGAATTGTATATTAGCTACTAAGTATGAACTTAACGGGTAGGTACTACCCGAATTTAAACTTATAAAACGCTAATATGAAGAAAAAGCTTTTATAAATGAGTTCATATTATGCTACGAAATACTATTAACTACTCTTAATATTCTGTATGATTAACTTGTTCCATTTAACTATTTTGAAGGAAATGGCACCGACTACTCGACACACCGTGAATATGAATGAAGAGGAATTCCGTACTTTTCTAGCTTCAAACATAGCCGCAGTACAGGCTGCGCTACATACCAACAATAACCTTGGATCTAGCAGTACAGGAAATCGTGTAGGATGCACCTACAAAGAATTTACTGCCTGCAAACCTTTGGAATTTGATGGAACCGAAGGACCGATCGGATTGAAACGGTGGACCGAGAAGGTCGAATCGGTGTTTGCCATAAGTAAGTGTACTGAAGAGGACAAAGTGAAGTACGCTACGCATACCTTCACAGGTTCTGCGTTAACATGGTGGAATACCTATCTAGAGCAAGTAGGACAAGACGATGCGTACGCACTACCGTGGTCAGCATTCAAGCACTTGATGAACGAGAAGTACCGTCCCAGAACCGAGGTCAATAAGCTCAAGACAGAACTTAGAGGGTTACGAACCCAAGGATTTGATATTACCACGTACGAAAGACGATTCACAGAATTGTGCCTATTGTGTCCGGGAGCATTCGAAGATGAGGAAGAGAAGATCGACGCGTTTGTGAAAGGATTACCGGAAAGAATCCAAGAAGATATAAGTTCACACGAGCCCGCCTCCATACAACAGGCATGTAGAATGGCTCACAAACTAGTGAACCAGATTGAAGAAAGAATTAAAGAACAGACTGCTGAAGAGGCCAATGTGAAGCAAGTCAAAAGAAAGTGGGAGGAAAACGGTGATAAGAATCACCAATACAACAACAACAGCAATTACAACAATAATCGCAACAATTATCCCAACAATTGCAACATCAATCGCAACTACAACAAACGGCCCAACAACAACAACAACAATAACAACAGCAACTACAACAATCATCCCAACAACAATAATAACCGCAATAACAACAACAATCAGAAGCAGCTATGCCAAAGGTGTGAAAAGTATCACTCGGGGTTCTGCACCAAATTTTGCAACAAGTGTAAAAGAAATGGTCATAGCGCGGCGAAGTGTGAGGTCTACGGACCAGGGGTTAATAGAACGAAAGGAACAAATGGTGTCGGAACGAGTAATGGCGGAGCAAGTAGTGTCGGAGCAAGTTATGCCAATGTAGTTTGTTATAAATGTGGAAAACCGGGCCACATTATTAGAAATTGCCCGAACCAGGAGAACACGAATGGACAAGGCCACGGAAGAGTTTTCAATATTAATGCGGCAGAGGCACAAGAAGACCCGGAGCTTGTTACGGGTACGTTTCTTATTGACAATAAATCTGCTTACGTTTTATTTGATTCGGGTGCGGATAGAAGTTATATGAGTAGAGATTTTTGTGCTAAATTAAGTTGTCCATTGACGCCTTTGGATAGTAAATTTTTACTCGAATTAGCAAATGGTAAATTAATTTCAGCAGATAATATATGTCGGAATCGAGAAATTAAACTGGTTAGCGAAACATTTAAGATTGACTTGATACCAGTAGAGTTAGGGAGTTTTGATGTGATAATCGGTATGGACTGGTTGAAAGAAGTGAAAGCGGAGATCGTTTGTTACAAAAATGCAATTCGCATTATACGAGAAAAAGGAAAACCCTTAATGGTGTACGGAGAAAAGGGCAACACGAAGCTACATCTTATTAGTAATTTGAAGGCACAAAAACTAATAAGAAAAGGTTGCTATGCTGTTCTAGCACACGTCGAGAAAGTACAAACTGAAGAAAAGAGCATCAATGATGTTCCCATTGCAAAAGAATTTCCCGATGTATTTCCGAAAGAATTACCGGGATTACCCCCACATCGATCCGTTGAATTTCAAATAGATCTTGTACCAGGAGCTGCACCAATAGCTCGTGCTCCTTACAGACTCGCACCCAGCGAGATGAAAGAACTGCAAAGCCAATTACAAGAACTTTTAGAGCATGGTTTCATTCGACCAAGCACATCACCGTGGGGAGCTCCTGTTTTGTTTGTCAAGAAGAAAGATGGTACATTCAGGTTGTGTATCGACTACCGAGAGTTGAACAAACTTACCATCAAGAACCGCTACCCACTACCGAGAATCGATGACTTATTTGATCAACTACAAGGCTCGTCTGTTTATTCAAAGATTGACTTACGTTCCGGGTATCATCAAATGCGGGTGAAAGAAGATGATATTCCAAAGACTGCTTTCAGAACACGTTACGGTCATTACGAGTTTATGGTCATGCCGTTTGGTTTAACTAATGCACCAGCTGTGTTCATGGACCTTATGAACCGAGTGTGTGGACCATACCTTGACAAGTTTGTCATTGTTTTCATTGATGACATACTTATTTACTCAAAGAATGACCAAGAACACGGTGAACATTTGAGAAAGGTGTTAGAAGTATTGAGGAAGGAAGAATTGTACGCTAAGTTTTCAAAGTGTGCATTTTGGTTGGAAGAAGTTCAATTCCTCGGTCACATAGTGAACAAAGAAGGTATTAAGGTGGATCCGGCAAAGATAGAAACTGTTGAAAAGTGAGAAACCCCGAAAACTCCGAAACACATACGCCAGTTTTTAGGACTAGTTGGTTACTACAGAAGGTTCATCCAAGACTTTTCCAGAATAGCAAAACCCTTGACTGCATTAACGCATAAAGGGAAGAAATTTGAATGGAATGATGAACAAGAGAAAGCGTTTCAGTTATTAAAGAAAAAGCTAACTACGGCACCTATATTGTCATTGCCTGAAGGGAATGATGATTTTGTGATTTATTGTGACGCATCAAAGCAAGGTCTCGGTTGTGTATTAATGCAACGAACGAAGGTGATTGCTTATGCGTCTAGACAATTGAAGATTCACGAACAAAATTATACGACGCATGATTTGGAATTAGGCGCGGTTGTGTTTGCATTAAAGACTTGGAGGCACTACTTATATGGGGTCAAAAGTATTATATATACCGACCACAAAAGTCTTCAACACATATTTAATCAGAAACAACTGAATATGAGGCAGCGTAGGTGGATTGAATTATTGAATGATTACGACTTTGAGATTCGTTACCACCCGGGGAAGGCAAATGTGGTAGCCGATGCCTTGAGCAGGAAGGACAGAGAACCCATTCGAGTAAAATCTATGAATATAATGATTCATAATAACCTTACTACTCAAATAAAGGAGGCGCAACAAGGAGTTTTAAAAGAGGGAAATTTAAAGGATGAAATACCCAAAGGATCGGAGAAGCATCTTAATATTCGGGAAGACGGAACCCGGTATAGGGCTGAAAGGATTTGGGTACCAAAATTTGGAGATATGAGAGAAATGGTACTTAGAGAAGCTCATAAAACCAGATACTCAATACATCCTGGAACGGGGAAGATGTACAAGGATCTCAAGAAACATTTTTGGTGGCCGGGTATGAAAGCCGATGTTGCTAAATACGTAGGAGAATGTTTGACGTGTTCTAAGGTCAAAGCTGAGCATCAGAAACCATCAGGTCTACTTCAACAACCCGAAATCCCGGAATGGAAATGGGAAAACATTACCATGGATTTCATCACTAAATTGCCAAGGACTGCAAGTGGTTTTGATACTATTTGGGTAATAGTTGATCGTCTCACCAAGTCAGCACACTTCCTGCCAATAAGAGAAGATGACAAGATGGAGAAGTTAGCACGACTGTATTTGAAGGAAGTCGTCTCCAGACATGGAATACCAATCTCTATTATCTTTGATAGGGATGGCAGATTTATTTCAAGATTCTGGCAGACATTACAGCAAGCATTAGGAACTCGTCTAGACATGAGTACTGCCTATCATCCACAAACTGATGGGCAGAGCGAAAGGATGATACAAACACTTGAAGACATGCTACGAGCATGTGTTATTGATTTCGGAAACAGTTGGGATCGACATCTACCGTTAGCAGAATTTTCCTACAACAACAGCTACCATTCAAGCATTGAGATAGCGCCGTTTGAAGCACTTTATGGTAGAAAGTGCAGGTCTCCGATTTGTTGGAGTGAAGTGGGGGATAGACAGATTACGGGTCCGGAGATTATACAAGAAACTACCGAGAAGATCATCCAAATTCAACAACGGTTGAAAACCGCCCAAAGTCGACAAAAGAGCTACGCTGACATTAAAAGAAAAGATATAGAATTTGAAATTGGAGAGATGGTCATGCTTAAAGTTGCACCTTGGAAAGGCGTTGTTCGATTTGGTAAACGAGGGAAATTAAATCCAAGGTATATTGGACCATTCAAGATTATTGATCGTGTCGGACCAGTAGCTTACCGACTTGAGTTACCTCAACAACTCGCGGCTGTACATAACACTTTCCACGTCTCGAATTTGAAGAAATGTTTTGCTAAAGAAGATCTCACTATTCCGTTAGATGAAATCCAAATCAACGAAAAACTTCAATTCATCGAAGAACCCGTCGAAATAATGGATCGTGAGGTTAAGAGACTTAAGCAAAACAAGATACCAATTGTTAAGGTTCGATGGAATGCTCGTAGAGGACCCGAGTTCACCTGGGAGCGTGAAGATCAGATGAAGAAGAAATACCCGCATTTATTTCCAGAAGATACGTCAACACCTCCAACTGCTTAAAATTTCGGGACGAAATTTATTTAACGGGTAGGTACTGTAGTGACCCGAACTTTTCCATGTTTATATATATTAATTGAGATTGATATTTACATGATTAAATGTTTCCAACATGTTAAGCAATCAAACTTGTTAAGACTTGATTAATTGAAATATGTTTCATATAGACAATTGACCACCCAAGTTGACCGGTGATTCACGAACGTTAAAACTTGTAAAAACTATATGATGACATATATATGGATATATATATATAGTTAACATGATACTATGATAAGTAAACATATCATTAAGTATATTAACAATGAACTACATATGTAAAAACAAGACTACTAACTTAATGATTTTTAAACGAGACATATATGTAACGATTATCGTTGTAAAGACATTTAATGTATATACATCATATTAAGAGATATTCATACATGATAATATCATGATAATATAATAATTTAAAATCTCATTTGATATTATAAACATTGGGTTAACAACATTTAACAAGATCGTTAACCTAAAAGTTTCAAAACAACACTTACATGTAACGACTAACGATGACTTAACGACTCAGTTAAAATGTATATACATGTAGTGTTTTAATATGTATTTATACACTTTTGAAAGACTTCAATACACTTATCAAAATACTTCTACTTAACAAAAATGCTTACAATTACATCCTCGTTCAGTTTCATCAACAATTCTACTCGTATGCACCCGTATTCGTACTCGTACAATACACAGCTTTTAGATGTATGTACTATTGGTATATACACTCCAATGATCAGCTCTTAGCAGCCCATGTGAGTCACCTAACACATGTGGGAACCATCATTTGGCAACTAGCATGAAATATCTCATAAAATTACAAAAATATGAGTAATCATTCATGACTTATTTACATGAAAACAAAATTACATATCCTTTATATCTAATCCATACACCAACGACCAAAAACACCTACAAACACTTTCATTCTTCAATTTTCTTCATCTAATTGATCTCTCTCAAGTTCTATCTTCAAGTTCTAAGTGTTCTTCATATATTCTACAAGTTCTAGTTACATAAAATCAAGAATACTTTCAAGTTTGCTAGCTCACTTCCAATCTTGTAAGGTGATCATCCAACCTCAAGAAATCTTTGTTTCTTACAGTAGGTTATCATTCTAATACAAGGTAATAATCATATTCAAACTTTGGTTCAATTTCTATAACTATAACAATCTTATTTCAAGTGATGATCTTACTTGAACTTGTTTTCGTGTCATGATTCTGCTTCAAGAACTTCGAGCCATCCAAGGATCCGTTGAAGCTAGATCCATTTTTCTCTTTTCCAGTAGGTTTATCCAAGGAACTTAAGGTAGTAATGATGTTCATAACATCATTCGATTCATACATATAAAGCTATCTTATTCGAAGGTTTAAACTTGTAATCACTAGAACATAGTTTAGTTAATTCTAAACTTGTTCGCAAACAAAAGTTAATCCTTCTAACTTGACTTTTAAAATCAACTAAACACATGTTCTATATCTATATGATATGCTAACTTAATGATTTAAAACCTGGAAACACGAAAAACACCGTAAAACTGGATTTACACCGTCGTAGTAACACCGCGGGCTGTTTTGGGTTAGTTAATTAAAAACTATGATAAACTTTGATTTAAAAGTTGTTATTCTGAGCAAATGATTTTTATTATGAACATGAAACTATATCCAAAAATTATGGTTAAACTCAAAGTGGAAGTATGTTTTCTAAAATGGTCATCTAGACGTCGTTCTTTCGACTGAAATGACTACCTTTACAAAAACGACTTGTAAATTATTTTTCCGACTATAAACCTATACTTTTATGTTTAGATTCATAAAATAGAGTTCAATATGAAACCATAGCAATTTGATTCACTCAAAACGGATTTAAAATGAAGAAGTTATGGGTAAAACAAGATTGGATAATTTTTCTCATTTTAGCTACGTGAAAATTGGTAACAAATCTATTCCAACCATAACTTAATCAACTTGTATTGTATATTATGTAATCTTGAGATACCATAGACACGTATACAATGTTTCGACCTATCATGTCGACACATCTATATATATTTCGGAACAACCATAGACACTCTATATGTGAATGTTGGAGTTAGCTATACAGGGTTGAGGTTGATTCCAAAATATATATAGTTTGAGTTGTGATCAATACTGAGATACGTATACACTGGGTCGTGGATTGATTCAAGATAATATTTATCGATTTATTTCTGTACATCTAACTGTGGACAACTAGTTGTAGGTTACTAACGAGGACAACTGACTTAATAAACTTAAAACATCAAAATATACTAAAAGTGTTGTAAATATATTTTGAACATACTTTGATATATATGTATATATTGTTATAGGTTCGTGAATCAACCAGTGGCCAAGTCTTACTTCCCGACGAAGTAAAAATCTGTGAAAGTGAGTTATAGTCCCACTTTTAAAATCTAATATTTTTGGGATGAGAATACATGCAGGTTTTATAAATGATTTACAAAATAGACACAAGTACGTGAAACTACATTCTATGGTTGAATTATCAAAATCGAATATGCCCCTTTTTATTAAGTCTGGTAATCTAAAAATTAGGGAACATACACCCTAATTGACGCGAATCCTAAAGATAGATCTATTGGGCTTAACAAACCCCATCCAAAGTACCGGATGCTTTAGTACTTCGAAATTTATATCATATCCGAAGGGTGTCCCGGAATGATGGGGATATTCTTATATATGCATCTTGTTAATGTCGGTTATCAGGTGTTCACCATATGAGTGATTTTTACCTCTATGTATGGGATGTGTATTGAAATATGAAATCTTGTGGTCTATTATTATGATTTGATATATATAGGTTAAACCTATAACTCACCAACATTTTTGTTGACGTTTTAAGCATGTTTATTCTCAGGTGATTATTAAGAGCTTCCGCTGTCGCATACTTAAATAAGGACGAGATTTGGAGTCCATGCTTGTATGATATTGTGTAAAAACTGCATTCAAGAAACTTTTTGTTGTAACATATTTGTATTGTAAACCATTATGTAATGGTCGTGTATAAACAGGATATTTTAGATTATCATTATTTGATAATCTACGTAAAGCTTTTTAAACCTTTATTGATGAAATAAAGGTTATGGTTTGTTTTAAAATGAATGCAGTCTTTGAAAAACGTCTCATATAGAGGTCAAAACCTCGCAACGAAATCAATTAATATGGAACGTTTTTAATCAATAAGAACGGGACATTTCACCATGGTGTGGTTTTCGGGTTGTAGTCGGTGTTCATGCTTTCATTCGGTTGTTGCCCTGAAGTGGTCATGTAATATGCTGTGATTTGCAAGGCGGTTTCCTAGGTTCTTGCTGTCCTACTCGTGTTAAGGTCTATTGTACTACTCGTGATTAGATTTAAGTGTTAGTCGATTCGAGTTTGAAGTGGTGTGTCGTGTGTTATGTAACCTACTTTGTATTTCCTAGCATCTTGCTAGTTTTTACTTATTAATAATAATAATAACTAGTTGTGTCGCCCTCGCGATGCGGCGGAATAACGTTCGCTAAATTCAATTATGAAAAGTAAAGAAAAAAATAGAAGCAAATGACATAAACTGAAATGGATAAAAAAAACTCAAATTATAAAAAAAATCGAACAATTACATTAATAGTAGCAACATTAACGATTTGTAATAAGTGAAAAGTTATGTGGTTGATTCTTAGTAAATGGAATGTTATGTGTTTGATTTCTAATAAACGTAAAGTTAAACCATAATAATAATAATAATAATAATAATAATAATAATAATAATAATAATAATAATAATAATAATAATAATAATAATGGTTGTGGTTGAATTACGGAAGATTAAAAGTTTGTTGTAAAATTATCGAAATCATAAAGTTCACTATTTAGTTTTACCTTTTAGTATATAGGTGTAATAATATAATTATGTGGTTGATTTATAATGAATGAGAGGTTTTATGGTTAAATTATAAAATGTGAAAAGTTTGTGGTAAGTTTATAAAAATTATAAAGTTAACAATTATAAAGGGTGTGGTTGAATTTTAAAAAATAAAAGTATGTTGTAAGTTTGCGAACCTTTTGAAGTTTACTATTCATTTCTAAAACATAATAATAATAATAATAATAATAATAATGGTTGTGGTTGAATTACGGAAGATTAAAAGTTTGTTGTAAAATTATCGAAATCATAAAGTTCACTATTTAGTTTTACCTTTTAGTATATAGGTGTAATAATATAATTATGTGGTTGATTTATAATGAATGAGAGGTTTTATGGTTAAATTATAAAATGTGAAAAGTTTGTGGTAAGTTTATAAAAATTATAAAGTTAACAATTATAAAGGGTGTGGTTGAATTTTAAAAAATAAAAGTATGTTGTAAGTTTGCGAACCTTTTGAAGTTTACTATTCATTTCCACTATGCCTTTTAGATATATAGAGTAATATTACTATTGCCTTTCAAAAAAAAAAAAAACCAAAAAGTCAACGTAAGTCAACGTCCGAGACATCCCCGAGATTTTTCCGAGATGCCGAGTTCTCCTAAAAAATGTCAAAACGAGATCTCCCCGAGATCCGAGACCTCCAACCTTGACTATAACTATAACTATAACTATATTGAATTAAATTAAATTCAAATAACATCATTAAACTTGTTACCGTTTTTGCTAAAAATGTAAATTAAAAACAAATTATTGAGGGAACTTGAGAAAAGTAAACTTTATTACATTAGAGCACTCTATATCATAACATTTAGAACTTTCATATTGTCATCGAAGCATCAATTTTTTTTAACAACAAACGCACAAACTTAATTACAAATAGCTCACTACTAGTACTCAAACTCAAAACTTACGAAATGACAACAGTAAAACTGATAGCTGACAAAAAAAAATATGCAATGTCTATCGCGATTAGCGACACAAACACACAAAAAGACAAAGGCTACACGCATCTTAATAGGAGCTATAAACGAAGGGTTCTAAAAAAAAGGTTTAAATGAGACGGTGCTAATCACACCCTCTTGAGAAGGGAGAAAACAGAGCCAAGTTGATGGTGCGCTTAAGTACCCTCTTTTTTTTTTTTTGAAAGGCAACATGTAAATATTATTAAAGATCGAATCGTACAAGCATATGAGCATATGCCATTATATGATACAACAAAGACCAAACGTAAAACATGACCTAAGAGAAAGCTATAATCTATCCAGGATCCACGATCTCATTTGGAGTTGTTAGCCATTTGCTCCAAACCATATCAAGTTGCTTGCTCCTGTTGGATATCCAACTAAAGGACTTAACTTGGAGCTCATTTAGTAGCACAGGCCCGTTACCCTTGTGGTTTCGAAATGTCAATTGGTTTCGGTTATTCCAGATGATGTAGCAACAAGACCACACGGTAGCTTGCCATAGGCTTGAGACTTGAACCGACGGAAGAACTTTTCCAAGTAACAACTCTTCTAGGTTTGTAGTGAAGTAAGGAAATTGGTCCTTCAATTTCCACCATTTACATACCCTTAGCCACAGATCCCTTGCAAACGAACACTCGAGCAGAACATGTTCTACTGTTTCAATTGCATTGTTGCAAACCGGACATCTCACCGAACCTAAGTCTATGCCTCTTTTATCGAGTTCGGAAAAAACCGGTAAGCGCCTTAACCTTGCTCTCCAAACGAATATTTCTATTTTCTTTGGTATTAATTTGTTGTGAAGCATTGCAACCTTCGGCCCTGGATTTAGCAGCAGATTAGAGTTGATTAGTGAGGTGAGCGCAGCGGTTTTGAACTCACCATTGACATGATGTTTCCATCTCCAGCTATCGACTTCTCTGACCCCGTATCTGAACGAATTGAGTTCGCATATTAGGGATTCGAGCTCATCTTTTGTTCGTCCCGTTGGCGTTCGTTTCCAATTCCACGAGGTAATCCAGTTAATCCCATCTTTTAAGATCCTTTCGCTGACTTTTGCACCTTGGTCGACTTCCAATTTAAATAACCTGCTATATTTCACGCTGAAAGGTTGATCGCCGAACCATGCTTCTGTCCAAAAGCAGATACCTGACCCCGAACCCACAGATCTAACAAACGAGTTACTGAATTCGACTCCTAACTTATCAATCTCCATTCCAGCCTTTCGGATACTGTTCCATGTTGAATTCCTGTTAATTACACTTTGAAGATTGTGAGTAGATAACCCCCCGTCCCGCCCATATATGCTCTTTATTATTTTGACCCAATAAGCAATTGGCTCGTTATGGAAACGCCACCACCATTTACCTAATAGCGATAGGTTTTTGGCTTTTAGAGTTCCCACATTGAGTCCCCCCTCATCAAAAGGTAGTAATATTGACTCCCATTTGATCCAAGAGATTTTTTTGTGATCACCCGACCCGCCCCAAAAGAAATTACGTCTAATACCTTCGAGCAAGTTGATAACCATTGAAGGAGCACGGAATAGGGAGAAGGCGTATAACGGAAGATTACTTAGGACCGACTTGATAAGGGTAAGACGACCACCGAACGATAACGCTTTTGCCTTCCACTCTACCAATCTTCCTTTGAACTTTTCGATTACTTGGTTCCATCCATGGGCACGATTCATTTTTTGGCCAATTGGTAAGCCAAGATAAGTAAAGGGTAGTGAACCCACTTGACAATTTATGTAACTTGCCATTTCCTCGATTTTTTCTTTTTGTATTCCCACCCCAAAGAGGCAACTTTTTGAATAGTTTACTTTAAGACCCGAGAAGATTTCAAAGCATTGGAGGACTTTAACAAGATTACCGGCATTTCTTTTCGACCATTTGCCAAAGAATAGCGTGTCGTCGGCATATTGGAGGTGTGTAAGTTGCACCTTGTCCTTGCCAATTGAGATACCTTCGAAAACATTAACACTTGAAGCATGATTGATAATCGCATTGAGGCCCTCCGCCGCGATGATGAAAAGATAGGGAGATAGTGGATCCCCTTGCCGTACACCTTTTTGTAGGCAAAATTCCTTCGTTGGCGATCCATTAACCAATATAGAGATCGTAGCCGATTTTAGGCAGGATATAATCCACGATCTCCATTTTGATCCGAACCCCATTTTTTCCATGATGGCTAGTAGGAAATCCCATCGGATGCTATCGAATGCTTTCTGAAAGTCGGCTTTGAAAAGCAAGCCATTGGATTTTTGGTTTTGTAACTCACCGATAGCTTCATTAGCAACAAGGATGCTATCTAGGATATATCGACCCTTGATGAAAGCGCTTTGCTCAACTCCAATTATATTGTGGATGATTTTTTGGATACGACAAGATAGTAACTTTGACACAATCTTATAATAGCCCCCGATAAGGCTAATAGGCCGATAATCGCCGAGGTTTAGGGGATCTCTTTTTTTCGGAACCAAAGTGAAGAATGACGCGTTGCACCCGTAGGAAATACTCCCCTTTTCCCAAAAATCATCTATCGCCTTTTTTAAATCATCTTTAATTAACCAATAATATTTTTTGAAAAAACCGAGGTTAAATCCGTCGGGTCCCGGGGCTTTCGACGGGTTACAATTATTTATGACCTCCCAAATCTCCGACTCTAGGAAAGGAGCTTCCAACATTACAGTATCATCCGGAGTAATTTTTTTAATTTGGATGGAGTCGAGGCTGCTGTAGTCAGGGACGAGGGATGGGTTTAGCTCGAATAGTTTTTTAAAATACTCGAACACTTCCTGTTTGATACGCTCAGGTTGATCAGACCACACCCCGTCAATAAATAATCCTCTCAGATTTGCTCGGCTTCTATTGCGGTTGATCGTGGCATGAAAATAAGCAGTGTTTTCATCGCCTTCGGCATCCCATTTCAATCTTGCCTTCTGTTTCAGCATCCCCGATTTTTCTTTCTCCTTTTTTGCCCAATTAGCTCTTGCCTCTACCCAACGAGATCTATCAGCGTCATCGAGATCAACCATATCAGCCTTTGATTCAAGTTCATTCGCAAGATTCTTCCAGTTTTCCAACTCGATGTCTAATGTGCCATAACGATATTTACTCCACGATCTCAAAGCTTCTTTAACATTTTTTAACTTGTCTCGGAAGATGCAGTCCGGTTTGTTCCCAAACACATGCTTATTCCATGCTTCAGTAACAACTTGATCAATATCTACACATTCGAGCCAGACATCGAAGATTCTGAACGGTTTGGGACCAAAGTCGGCCTTATTGTTATGCAATAATATTGGGCAATGGTCGCAGGTATTTCGATCAAGAGGTGATACGGACACGTCACCCCACCTATCCAAGAATTCCTCCGAGATTAGGAACCGGTCAAGCTTGCTAAATTTCACTCCATCATCACTTATTCTCGTAAATCTTTTCCCGGATAAAGGAACATCTATTAGATGATTTGAATCTATGAAATCATTGAACAATTTAGCACGCCTCTCGTGAAAGATACTGTTTTTTCTTTCGTCAGCCGAACGAACCTCATTAAAATCCCCCCCTATTACCCAATCAGCTGTACCGAAGTTCATGAAGTTGTCGAGACACTCCCAGAATTGTTTTTTCTCACAGTCTTTGTGCGGACCATACACGTTGACTACAATGGTTTCAGCATCGCTACCTTTCCATTTACCCTTGATGGCTAGGTAGTGCTTTTTTTCAACAGCTCCATTTACAACGAAAGACGAAGTATCCCAAATTACCAATAAACCACCGGATTTACCCACTTTGGGCTTTTGAACAAACTGAAAGTTCGGAGAGCCCCAGATCATTTCGACCCAATTATCGTTTACCCAATTACATTTACTTTCCTGGACCAATACAATATCAGGAGATTCCTTTGAGATCATTCTCTTGAACCACCCAACTTTGTTAACCCCATCGTCATCCTTACCGAACCCACGGATATTAAGTGAGAGAATCTTCATAGGAATAGAAAACTATCGAGCAAGAATAGGAATAAGAAGCTTATGTAGCCTTCTCATTCCACCTCATACCAAGCTTTGCACCAATCTCTTGCAGACCTATGCTTGATGATGAGGAAGTGGAAGTTGTCTTTTTTCTGTCGGTCACCAACGAGGAGGTTTTGTTAGTTCTACCTCCTTGAGTGTGTTTTTGTCTCGCCAGGTGTTTGAATCTTAACATCTTCGATGATGATTTCAGACTTCCAATGGTAAATTGTCCATGGTCCTTGCTTTGTCTACCAATCGACTTTTGTTTAGGATTAGGGTTAGTGTTCGGGATAGGTAGAGGGCTAGGGTTACAATCGATTGGAGCGTTTGCACACTGGTTGGTTGAGAAGGGTTTGGGTAGAGGTCTAGTAGGAAAGGTAGAGGGTGATTGATTCGTGGTAGTGTCACATAGGCAGGGTGATTTAGGTAGTTTAGAATTTTCATTATCAGGTTGCTGGAAGAGCTTGGTGATTCGGATAGGGCTATTAGGCGAATTTGGTAGAATGCTATTAGGGTCAGGTGAAGGAGGTGGGACAGCATTTGAATGTATGTTAGGTGATCCGGTGAGGTTGGGGGATAACTTCTGGTTTGAGCAGGCAACGAAGGTGTTTGGAATGGAAGGTGGGCTTAGTTTAATTGGGCTGGGATTTTTAGGTTGGGTTGAGAGATTAATGTGTTGAGTGGGCTGCGGGTTAGTTATGTTTATTGGGCTTGGGTTATGGGGCGTAATTGGGTGTTTGGGTTGCTGAGTGGGTGATGGATTATTGGATGTGTTGGGACAAATGTGTGAGGTGTTAGGGTTAGAATCGAGGGGACTGTTGTGGGAAATTGGAACATCAGTATCTGTTCCTAAAGGGGATTTGTGGGGTCCATTCTGGCATTTATTCGACTTACAAGGTGTTACTGCAGGGTTAATGCTACTAGAGCCGCATGCTTTTTCATTGGGTTTCGATTCATTATCGTTAATGCAATTAAAGTTGTCTCCTGTCTCGAGGCATTTTGATGCATGATCTTCCTCTACCTGATTATCGTTCTTCGCCGGAATATCAGTTTCCGGTACCGATTCAACGTCTGAGCTCAGGTCTATGTGTGCTTCATCTTCTTCATCAAAATATGACTCATCATCATCAGTTTCGATCTCAATAATATCACGAACCTCCTCTGACGCTCTAATGTATTTGATTTCTTTATCAAGTTTAACCTTTAGTGATTCTTGGATGGGATTAGGACTTCTGACTTGGGCTAGCACTTCACCAAATATTAGATTTTGATGCTTTTCGGTTATGCTACAGTTTTTAGTATCAATGATTTGCCCCCACCACGACGCTATCTTTCTAAATGTTCTTTCAGTCCACCATTTGACCGGAACCCCGTAGATTTTTATCCATGTTAAACGTCCGGCGTTGTCGTGGTTTTGATTCCATCTTCGAACATTTGGCACCCATCGTCTGATGTTGTGGTTCTCATTATTTAGGATGTTATCTACAGCCTCTTTTGTCTCAAATAGGAATAACACTTCAAGTCCTCCCAAGTACTTGATAACAAATTTGTTGAGACCTTCTTCTTCGCATAGATCATAGATTTGGTCTAGGATCTCAACATTATTGACTTCACCTATCAATGCTCTATCACTAGCGATTTGAAAGTCACATTCCGCATCTAGATTGATCGTTCTTTCGGTGTTTTCAGGGATTATAGGTTTAGGGGATGTAACGTTGGTAGGTTTAGGGTTGGTTTTCAGATTGGAGGATTGATTGTTATGAGCGGTTTTGGGTTTTGAATGTAGGTTATGGTTATGTTGGAAAAATTTGTAATGATTATTGTGGGGTCTTTGCGGTGGTGGAGGAGGTGGTGATGGATGATATTTTGGGCGGTTATGGTGGAGGTTAAAGCGAGGGTGGCCAGTTGTAGGTGGCTGATGATGGTGGTGTGTATGTGTATGTGGGGGATGGGGTTCAGGTTGGTAATGGGGGTTAGAGTGGTGGTTGTTAAATTGTCGGTAAGGGTGGTGGTGGTGATTCTCAGTGGTATGGTGGTGGTGAAGGTGTTCTTTGGTATAAGGTTGGTGTTGTCGTTGATGATTAGGGTTATGTTCAGGTGTGAGGCCCGGTTTTTTGGTAGAATTTGAAACGACATCGTTGAATTGCCTTCCATCGTATTTGGACTGATGGGGTGTGAATGTTTTATGGGTGTTGGGGTTGGTATGGGTATCTCTAACATTGTTGAGAGAATTATTCTTCTGGTTTCTTGCAACATAGCATCTTAGGGTTGTTTCACCAAACTTTATTCGTCTTAATCCCTCAGCAAACCTTTCAGGGTCAAGTATTTTTTCATACCTGACGAATCCAAATCGTTTCCCATTGGGAAGGTTTCTTCTTGCCATGTAAATGTCTGATACACTTCCGTGCCTTTTGAAGAATCGCCAAAGATCTTCCACATTCCATGTGGTAGGATAGTCGAAGAAAAGGAATGAGATGATTCGATTGTTGCTTACCCTTGGAATCGATCTGCAGTAGTTACCGTTGCCGCCGTCCATCGCCGCTGCCGTGCTCCTCGCCTTGCCATCAACCGCCGCTACTCTCTCTCTATGTTTCTCTCTCATCTCTCTCTTTTATTTGATAATATGATGCAATGCGAATTTTTGCTTGCTTAAGTACCCTCTTACAATTCAAGACAACTCACCACTCATGTTCTTCACAATCATAAGTAATATATTTACGTACATGCCTTGGTTAAAATCGATTTAAACCTATGCTAACATACAGAATATAAAGTTTTTACATATTTTATATGAAAAGTAGTACTCCATAGTAGTAGAAAATGGATATTTGGGGTACGTAGACACAAACTCCAATAGTGATACGGTACGAGTTCGGGTTCACGTGGTGCAGAACTGATCTTCGTGGCACCCCCACTCATAACTCGTACAAATATTGCTTTGTACACCTTAGCCAATGATAATTTACTCACTTTTCATCAAATTCTATATATACGGAGTACTTATTACTTAATTTTAGCATTATTAGAACAAATGGCCTATTTTAGTAAGAATACTCGATACGCTAATTATGACGTGAAAGAATTTTGAGGGTTTTAATGTGAGATAACTCTAAAGTACGGTAATGTCATTTTTTGAACAAAGTGTTGGTAGAAGTGTTATTTGAGAGTGTAATAAGAATATTTTGAGTGATGTTACAAAATATAATTGTAAGTAAAAAATGATAATTTAACAATAAAATAATGTACAAATGCTACAAAATGGCACATAATACCTCATCCGGCCTCCTATCACATAGGCACTTAACGGGTGTTATTAGACCGTAAGGGATGGCGTAAAGGAGTAGATTATATCGACTATGCATCCCACGATAAATACTGTTTTGTTTATATCATTATTTTTATATTTCAAAAGATCATTTGAACAAAATATAATTAAGAAAAGTTATCACACTTCTTAATTGTTCTTTTTTATTTACTCACACTCGGCTATATCATAATACTTTCAGATAAAATTGTCTCAAATATAGAGATACATTTAACATTTATGATTTATCTAACAAATTTCAACTTTGGTACATTTTTTTTAAGTATAATAAAATGCAAACTAAAATAAAAATATAACACGCGAGGATATAATCATTTACATTCAGCATCAGAATTCAAGTCCACGGATGTGCCATAATTTGAAATAAATAACTAATTAGATAAAAATTATAAGTTAGCAAAATATAAAAAAAAAATTGAAGTGTTACCAAAAAGAAAGTAGTACAAGGAAGTATGATTGAAGGTGGAAAGGACGGCCCAATTTAAAGGCAAAAAGGTTAAACGGCCTAAAAGCGACAATGCGAATTGTGTTAGTTGGTCATAAATGTTTAATGTTTAATTTAATTTAATGTTTAATGTTTAATGTTTAATGTATGTGATAAAAATTTCTACTAAATAATTACTTTTGACTTGTTTGTTTATATCCTTTCCATACTATTATTATCGTATATCATTTAGACACTATAACTACACTATAACTAGTTATCGAACCCTCGCTTCGCGCCGGGGGTTCGATTTTCAATGTATTTTATTTTGTTTAGTTTGTAAAATTATTTCGTGGCTAACGATCATGTCATTGAAGCGCAACTCGAGTCAAACTAAAAGGTATAACCCGTCAAAGATTTAAATGTTATTTTACATCTCCGCGTTTCGCCATGGAATTGTCGACTTTTAAAAATTTAACGTAAAATCAACGTTATGAAAAATACCTCAAATATTTATTGTTTCTAAAATTATTTCGAGTTTAACGATGTTGTCGGAAAAATTTAACTCGTTGCGAGCGAGAAGATATAAGTCGTTGAATATTTGGGTGGAGTTTAGTTAAGATTTTGTATAAAAATAGTTATTTGACACATTACCCCCTATTTGGGGGGTCGGTTTTTTTTATAAAAAAAAAAAGTTGGGGGGCTTTATTAGGAAAAAGTGAAAAAAAAAAAAAGTTAAAGGACGAAAATGCCCCTTGTTACCTTTGACCTTACATACAATCAGTGGCTAATTCAAGAATTTGACATATTAGAGGCAAAAAAACTAAGGCAAAAATTATAATGTAAAACATACAAAATACAGTAGCAAAAACTGCTCGAACAAAAAATAACTGCACCTAATCAGCCTGATTGAACCATTAAAAACGGCAGCTAACAAGCATAATCTATATTTCTCAAAAGCTACACAAAGAATACTCAATAACAACACAAAGAAGCCTATAATCTGCGAAAAAACCTAAATTTGCTTAAAAATAAACATAACTCAAAAAGTGACAAAAAAAAACTACACCACCAACATCTTAAACTTCTGTTTTACAAAAAACATCTTTTAGAAAGATTAATTGGCAAGGCTAAATTTTTTACGGCAATGCATTAAAATACTACTCCCAAATGCAATTGTGTAAATTTTTAAGCGGTAAATTTGTAACAAAGTCACGCCTCACACATAATATGTCTAAAGCGTTCTGTAAATTTGTTAAAAACTAAATAATCTGTCAACAACCATTCCGAGAAAGGGATTAGTTGTTTACTTTTATAGAAGCTTTCAATATCGTTTGCTTCTTTGGTTAGTTCAGTAAGAGTGGCACTTGCGTTCTCATGCCCAGAAAACTCGCGACTGGTTGGGAGAAAGAGCGAAAGCATGAAGCCTAAGCAGATATAGCAAGTGTGACGGGGAGGCGGCTCGGGCGTAGTGGGCGAATAGCGCCCCAGTTGATGGAATTCCTCTATGCAAATGGCACTCGAGGAACCATGAGGTTTGACACTAATGTCGCCTGCCCTCCAAATAGTATGGGAGCATTTCCGCTCGTATTGACTCACACTCCTAGATCTTCACGGCACCTCCCCGAGCCACCAGGGAGCGGTGATGATCCACCTGGCATTCCCACCCCTGATTTGGTTTCATTGATAGCAGAATATCCTTACTCTATAAGGGTGCTTGCGCTTAATAGAAAGAATAAAAAAGGGTCTATATTCAAATAGCGAAGATTCATGTAACAAACAGAAACCTAGGCTAGAAGTAAGATAAATATTTTGCCGTTAAGTTTATGTGTGCATTATTATATGCTTTTATTTTAATAATATGTTTATTATTAATTAAGTATGTGGTTAAGAATAGTTTGTGACAAGGGTCACATAACAGATTCGTTTATTTAATATGGACTCCGTTAAGGCCGCCTAACGAAGTACATAAGATATCAGATAACTGGTAAATACCTGTGTGTTATGGGGTATGTATGAATCTGCTTCTTGAGTCATTTCTAGAACTCTCCCAAACAAGAGCCCGTACCTAACTTTGTACTTATCTCAAACCTTAAGATCAAAGCATGTTAGATTTTTGGATATTGAGCTTGTTATTAGTTCCTTGTGTGTTTTTGATCATCACAAGGTATGTGTTTCCAAGATTTATGCTTTGAATATTTGTTTGAATCCTTATGTAAATGAGGTTTGCAAGTAACTAGATGGGGGTAAATAGTTACTTAGTGGTTTCTTAAAACGTTTTCGAAATATTTAACAATCAAAACATAAAATTTAAGTGTTGAAGCATTTGTGTTTGTTAATGCAAGTGTGTAAACAATGTTAGTGCACAAACACAAAGATTTATAGTGGTTCGGGAGGATGTTAACTAATCTTCCTTAATCCACTCCCCGATTCACTAATCGGGAGTTAGCTTCACTAAGCATTTCTCCAAACCCGGTGGAGATTAGTTTACACCAAATGATCTTCAATAAGCCACACCATCATCATCACTAGATCACACTTGTCTTTACCTTGGACAAGTATCAATTTCCCAATGAAAATATGAACAACTTCCTAACACATCTTTAAGGAAGAAGGATCACTAGATAAGATGATGTTCTTATCACAAGATCAATTCTACTAACTCAATCTCTCATAGTTCTTCAATAGGTCACATCAACCTTACTTAGATCAAACTTGTCTTCACCTTGAACAAGTATTAATTCCAAATGGAATTAATCATCTTTACGGAAGTTGAATCACTAAGTAAGATAGTGTTTTCTATCATAAGTCCTATTTAACTTCCTTGATCCCCCAAGGAAGTATCTCACAAAGTTAACTTAAAGATACAAATGATAAGCATAAAGTTTATAATGTAAATATGTAATTCTACATAGTATAAGTAGAATATCTCTTTCTCTCTTATAATCTCTTCATAAATATGTGCTTGAGGCTTGGGAGATTAGTTGATATGACGTTGAAAGTATATTGAAAAGAGATATCCTTCAATTGCTCCAAGACTTGGTATTTATAGGCAAAAATCTTTCCAGACCATGTGCGGCTCACCCCACGGTCGACCGTAGATCGACCTTGTAGCTTCTCCACAGCTTTTTAATATATCAGTTGGAGCTCTTTTGACTTTGATTATTTGGCTTCTTTACTCAATATAGAGCCTTCAAAAGATGCTTAATACACCTGAAAGTCCTTAACCTTCATCTTATACATTGGATGCATTCATTGAAGTGGACATGAGCTTGTAAAAGATGAAAGTCACATAGTCCTTGCATTGTGTCATTGATTTCCAAAATGGTATATGCAGATTTTTGTGCTTTAACAAACCATAAACCTCTAAAGATCATATCATAAGTCTTCCATGCATATGTCAACATTTGGTTGCAAGTATATACTTTCATTGGTTGCTTACAACACTCAAATAAGACCAATTTGTTTTATATGAAGACTTCTAGGGAATTACACTAATCATAAAGAGATAAACATACTTAAGCATGTAAGTAATGCTTAATGACTAATCAAGTGGAGAGCATCTCTTTAGTTGGGACTTAATGACCATCCTAAAGATGTCTAGATACATTTTAGTTTCAAAAGGAACTTTGTAACAGTTATGTGTTATTCTTAGTTATGAACTAAAACATCATTCGACCATCAATAGGTGTGATTAATTAGGATTAGTGTCGTAGTAATCAAAACTCTTTTGACTATGAAAAGGGCAGCTATATTAAGCATATTGGAAAAGGTTTTGATAATCATAGATGTCCGGAGGTGGTCAAACTTTATTTGATCAAACCATTTTGATCAGAGGATTTACGGTCGAACCACGGTCTACCGTGGTGTCGATCGTGTACAAGGTTTCATAGAAACCTTGGTACAGAGGCACACACGGCTGACCGCAGTCCACCGTGGGCCAAACCGTGGACCACCTGGGTTTTATAAAAAGACTCTTTTGACTTATTCGTTATGTGTATTGGTCGTTTGCTAGAAAAAAAGTAGAATTATGAACTTGCGTGTTGACTTAATTCCACGTGTAATCACTCTTAGCAAGTGGTCATAATCAAAACAAAGATTAGTAATGTATGAATATTATCATTGAGTTATCAACTAACAGGGTTTTTGGGTGCAAATGGTTTTTGGTATAAATTAGCTTGAATCTAGTGTTTTGATGTTGTTTGTTTTGGTTGTTGCTTGCTAAATGATCTATTTTGTATGTGCTTCGTGATCAAGCAATTTGCCAGAAACATCACAAATAGTGATTTTTGGGTTGAAACTCATCATAACAACTGCTGTTGCTGTTCTTCATCACTCGTGCGATTGAGCCTTTACTCGTACAGTTGGGGCGATCAACCATATGGTAAACCGTGCGAGTGAGTCGATACTTGAACTTTTGAATGGAATAGTTGACCCATACGGTTGAGTTATGACTCGTACGAGTCACTGGTCATTCGTGTAGTCAACCGTACAAAATTTTGGTTGTTGTGTTGGATGTTTGGTTAAGGATCAAACGTACGAATGAAGTGTCAACCACACGGTTGAGATTTCTCAAACGTGTGAGTGAGTGTCACTCGTGCGGTTGACAGATCAGTATGTTTAAGTGTTTATAAATCGATGTTATTGTCTTGTTGCTGGGATGATATCAAGACGTGATTACTGACTGGGTTATAAATTGATGTTATTGTCTTCAGTTGTCGGTAACCATTGAGTGGGTCTATCTCCAGATATAGTTTAAGTAGTAAGTCATGCTATTGTGGTTTATTCTTATTACCATGTGTAGTATATTGATTTCCATGCTAATAGATAATTGCATGCTCTGTAAATTTTGAGTTGTATATGTGCATTGTGTGTGACACCAGCTGGGTCTGTGGAGGTTATGGACTCATAACCGGGCCTGTGGAGGTAGAGTCCTTATGAGGTCAACCGGGCTTGTGGAGGTTGGTTCCCAACCTAGTGTTTGTGCATTAATTCAGTAGAACCGACTATCAGTAGACTGTAGCCTGATCAACTACAAGTCGTGTGCCCGTACAAGCTGCTGATCACGTACTGTCTTTGCTTGTATGCTTATGCTTGTTGGTTGTAGGCATGATTGTTGAATGATGTATGATTGATGCTTAAGCTTAATCTGTTAGATAGATTCCATTCACTTAGCGGTGCACTAACCACCACATTCCTCCCCTGCAGGTTTAGGTACTGCTGTTGGTACCGGGTAGTGATGTTGAAGATATGTTTGACCCTGTAAACTCTGATATGGCTCTTATTTTGTTAAACAGAAGTTTTAAGTAACACCATTTTGTAAACTATAACATGAACTTATGTAATTAATGTTGTTACTGTTGTGTTTATAATGTTTTAAAATCCGATGTAATTTTTTAAAAAAATGGCCGGTGTTTACAAGTTGGTATCAGAGCATAGGTTTGGTAGCAAGTACATGTGTATATCTTGTTGCCAAACCTTTAGTGGTGTCAAACATGTCTGTGGTTGAGGTTAAGTGAATGCAGGGATATAAGTGGGTTAGTTGTGTTGAGCTAACCAGTTATCTACTAAGCTTTTGTGTGAGCTATTTTGTAGTACATGTATGCCCGAAAAGGATGCGAATGCTACTGGCCCGTCAAAACCCAGAACATACAGAGCACCAGAGGAGGGTGTTGAGTCCAATGACGAGCAAAAGAAATACATACTTGAGTTAGAAAGTAATCTGAAAGAAACTCAACATAGAGTTTCGGAGTTTGAACTGGTAAACCCTACGGGAAATAATGATACACCACCTGGATATCCAAAATCATAATCTCAAACAGTACCCAATGTGAATCAAACTTAATTCCAATACCCAATGCAAAATCAGATACCACAACAGTATTACATGCCAAAACAAAATGCATTCCCTAACCAAAACTAATAGTGCTTAAATTATACATGTTTTTTATACTATTTTGAGTCACTATTTGTTGTTATTATGTTGGTATTGAGGTTAATTAAACGAACTTTTGGTACTTTATAATTGTGGTTGATTTCAGAAAAATACCAAGAAGATTGATGATTTGGACGGGAGGAACGGGGTTATAGAAAAAGGATGCTGATCTGCTGAAAATCAAGGTAGGCGACGCATTGACTATGTCATGTGCCGCCTGTAAATGAGAGAGTTAGAGATTTTTTCACATGCATGCGCCGCATGTACCTCAAGTGCCGCCTGGAAATTGGGACAGAAAGATCAGAAAGTTGAGAAGTCAGATGCCATGCGCCACCTGAATTGATAATGCGCTGCATGGTTCTTCAGGAAAAGTATGAAGAAGATGATCAAGGCGCCACGTAAATGAAATGATGCGCTGCATAAAGTTGGAAGCGCTATTCAAGAGCCGCATGCAGCTAGGGTTTTGATCGAATAATGTCGCGGATGCGCCGCATGGAGGGTTTCATGCGCCGCAGGGCCTTGGCGGTTTTGGAAAACTATAAATATGTGACTTAGGGTTTTGAAGCCATATACGTTTTTTTAGAGCAAGTTTCGTTCCAGATCTGATCCCAAGTAGTTTTTGAAGGTTTTCCAGCAAGTTTGGAGCATCATAACATCTCTAGATCATCCAGAAGAAGCATAATTCAGTCGGTTGAATTCATAAACACTTTTATTTTTAGTTTAATTCTTGTTTTATTACTTTTGAATACGACTTTGAATATCAGTAATTGATTTCATGCCTATTGTTGGCTAAGTTTATTATGTTTGCTTAGGCCAAATACTTATTATGTTGGGATAGTTTAATATTATGGTGATTGATTTGATTGCATGATAATTTATTGTTTCATAAAGATCCATTCTTGTTGTTAGTATTTAAAAGAGAAATCTAGTTTTTTTTCGGCGAAAATATTAATATATATATAAAAGATCATAAAGATCCGGTGGTATGCACAAAAGATAATAATTGAAAGGTCTCGCTCTGACCGTCTTACAAACTATTGACGATATCATTGGAAGAGAGCGAGCACATTGAAAATGAAATCTAGAATGATATAGTACAAAAGAACGAACCACCAAACCTAAATCTAACATATACATAAAACCTAACTCGTATCTAACACCGTAATCGTAGCTAATCAAACCGCACACCTAAATAGAACACCGGGCACTCCAGCAGCACCTAACCCGAGGCCTGCAAAACAAAATAACCTCTCATACCCGACACAAACCTGTCTAATAAGATCTAAACCTCGTTCGAGCGAAAAAAAGACCCCGAGAGAACACTCCGGCAAACATCAATTTTCCGACGTCAACTAAGTTGACACACATCGGCAACAACATCGAGTCCACCTGAATAGACACGACTACGGGAAAGGCATGAACTACATAGGCAAGCAGCAACCAACCAGCGCTAATCGCGGAATCAAACCGAAAGAGACCAGGCCATCTCCGCCAAATTTTCTAAGGACATATAACCCAGCAGATCCAATCAACCAACAACCAACGGGTAGAAACCCCTGACGACTACTGATGAACACCCGAGAGTTATCAGCAGTCCATGACTGTCGCCACCATACTACATACTACCAGTAACCACCAACGGCCGCCAACAGCCACCGGATAGAGGTAATCGGCAACAGCTACCAGTAGCCGCCGAACAGCCACCATAGCAAGAGCTGCAACCCCCACCCGTTAATTGTAGCCACCCGCAGTCACCAAGAACAATTTTCAGCCGCTAGCAACCCCTCAAGGCCACTAGCAGCCGTCAACCTCCCCCAATAGCTGCAGGTGACACTCAGGCGACCGGATCTACCGGAAAACGCACAAGGCGGCAACAATCGCCGAAAAACCACACAACCAAGCCACAAAACGAAACAGAGACCAAACCTTAAATATTGTAGAATTCAGTCATGAATTCGTCGCCTACAACTAGAAAGGGTGAGATGACGGCACCGAGAAGCAGAGTGGAAGACCGGCGAGAAATCAACTCCGATGAACAACCGATAAAGCCCCAAAAAATCCAGATCCCGAGAGCAAAGATCCGGAATTGCTGTCTGGAGGTTGAATGAAGACCGAAGAGCTCAAACGGAGATCAATAACGCCGGAAAAGTGACCGGAGGCCGCCATTATTACACATAAAGTAAAAAAGTCGACACCACCGGCGAGATGCCAGTGGCCGGACGTTCGAACAGCCCAGGAACTACAAAACAGAGATGGTAACCGGAACAATAAGAGTGAAAGGAGTTGAACGGGAAAGGAGGAGATTCAGTTGACCTGAAAGTTTGAAATTAGATATGCACAAGAATCTAGGAGAGGAAAGAGAGGAGCGTAAAGAGAAATCAAGTTATTATACTTGTTTGATTGAATTGACAACTCATAAAATTAGTGTAGTGATTTGTAACTAGTTGACAAATAGTTGTGCATGCTATCTGACAATTAGCTGAGATTCCTTGATTATAGAAACTAGCAAGTCTGAATTGTATGCAACGACCAGTTAGTGCGATTACATTTAGATTAATAAATTAGTTGATGATTGATTGATAATATATAGACGGTATGGTATCGCATTTAGTGGAAATTGAGTGACACTATCTAGCTAGAAACTATAGTTATGTCTGTAATATGTAAGATCCTGAATTTTGTGCATCAGAAAATGCTCCTGAAAGTGTCAGTAAATGTGTGCACCAGAAAGCGCCACTAAAAGTGATCCTAACACTTATGCACTTTCAGAATTTACATCAGAATCTGTCAACTTCAGTCCCTGAACTCTAAGAACTGGTAATATGTCGCGTTTAAGGGGTGTTTGTCGCGTTTTGGAACGTCGTGGAAGGCGATAGAATAGGTTGGAACGCGACGGCTTGGAAATCCCCCACCTGACAACTTTATCGCGTTTGGGTTGGTGTTGTCGCATCCTGGTTGTCGCGAAACGCGACAAAGTCGCTGAATTGACAATTTTAACCCGTTTTTGAGGGTATCTTTTGGGGTGTTTTGGTCTTTTCACTTGTGGATGGTTTGGTGGACTTAAAAGCTGATACAAGCTTATCCTAACCTCATTTAACACTCTTTCACCTACACACTTCAAGTTTAGAGAGAGAATGAGAGTTTAAGAGAGAGAGAGAGCTTGGTTTGAGGAAGAAGAAGTGTGAATCGGGTCTAGTCGTGTGTATTAAAGTTGTTCACCTCATTCCTAGCTACATTTTGGTAGTGGTGGTAAGTTCTAACTCCAATTTTCATTATTTGATTTTGATATTCAAATTAGGGTTTGAGCTTGAACTTGTTAGAACCCTTTTATGGTTGTGAAATGGGTTTGTTGTGGTTAGTAGATGGGTTTTGACCCATTATTGGTGGGTTAGGGTTTGATGATGATTTTGGTCATGGTTTTATGTGTAAATCACTAGATTATAAATGTGTTAGTGTATAGATGTTCATAAGAACATGTTAGTTGGTCAAAAATGGGTGTTGACTTTGATTTACTGTCAAACTAATATTCGAGTCAAGTTTTGGTGAATCAAGTATGTAAATACTTGATTTAGGTGTTAATTGGTGTTTTGGAAGTATAATCACTAGTCGTTAGTGATTTTGGGCGTTTTTGGGACTTATGTCAAAATGGGTTGATTTTGAATTGGGTCAAACTTGATGGTGACACTAGTTTTGGTCAAATGGACGTTAAACACTTTTGTTAAGTGTTAAATGGCATTTTTGAATGAAAGTAATCGTGGGAGGTGATTTTGGGTTAAAATGGTATTTTAACAATAAGTCAAGCGTGGTCAAATGCAATATGGGTCAATATTGCTTGTGTTGGAGTTTTGGTGTATATGGTGTTTGAAATGATCACTACCTAAGTATTAATCTAGTTTCGGGACCTAGGTTGGTCTAATTAGTGTAAAGTGCAAATTGGGTTAACTTGTACTTATTAGTGTGGGTTTAAATTACCACCCGAAGTGGTAATCGGTTTGAGCTCATTAGGAGATAAATGGGCGGATCAAACGAGCAAGGTGAGATCCCTCGACTAAGGGATGTGAGTGTTGAGTTCTCTTTTAGAGAATTGTTATTTATGTGTATTGTGCCTATATGTGTATTATAGGTAAAGGTTTGCTCGGTTGCGTTTGGAGGCGATTTACATACATGACTTGTGCGGACCTTTCAAGGTGTGTGGGATATTTATGAACGTATGTATATACTATATTTATTTGTATGCTATGGCATGACCCACGGAGCCGGGAGTGCCATAGTGTGTGCGAGTGTGCTATGATGTGATCCACGGAGCCGGTAGCATCATGGTGCATGTGTTGTAATGTGAACCACGGAGCCGGTAGCATCAAAGTGCGAACCACGGAGCTGGTAGCACTATAAAATGAGATGTGAACCACGGAGCCGGTAGCATCTAAGTGTGAACCACGGAGCCGGTAGCACTATAAAATGAGGTGTGAACCACGGAGCCGGTAACACCGAAGTGTGAACCACGGAGCCGGTAGCACTATAAAAGAGTATGACTCGAATGCGTAGTGACGTGAACCACGGAGCCGGTAGCGTCATAGCATTACGTATGGTGTGAACCACGGAGCCGGTAGCACCATGACGTGTGTATGGTTAACCATATAGTTTGTGTATGTATTGTAGTGTAGCACATTATATTTTGGAGTATATGCTATTGTTTATGCTAGTTGCTGTATTGGAGATTATTAGCTTTATACTTGGAGTTCGTATGCTAATATTATATTGCTAGCATGTTTGTAGTATGTGAGTAGGTAGCTGCAAGTAGGTATATTATATATGCATGTGTATACTTATTGCACTCACTAAGCGTTAAGCTTACCCCTCTCGTTGTTTACCTTTTTACAGGTATTGTGATTGTAAGGCTAGCTAGTCGTTAGACTAGATGTGTAGGAGCGCTTGGGCTCGATGGGGTGGCTTTCGGAGATTTGAACATGGATTGGGGATTTGGTAGTCCCCGGGATTATGCTCTTGGTATTGGGTTGGGTTATTGAGTATTAACCCGTGTTTTGTGTAATTGGGTCATTGTTACAAATGATTTTGTAATGTGTCACTTGTGTACCAAGGGTTATATTAAGTTGTTAAACGTAACGTTATGATATTATGTTTTCAGTTAAAACAGAGTTGAAAATGTTATGTATTATTATCTGGATATTGGGACCTAACATATAAAAAAAAAAATGTGCTTTGTTTTTGGTAAATGGAATTGAGGTCGTTACATAATATATCTTTGATTTATCCATCACGTGCATGATATGGAATTGCTTACATAAGTGAAATCCCAGCATAATAAAGTGAAGAGTTCCTAAGTAAATATATTTGTTTGATTATTGATGTTTGTGTATTATTACGTGTTTTGAATAATCATTTTGACATATCGGTCGTTAACCGGTAACACCCCTAAATTTACTGTTTCCTATTAATTGAGAACTTTGCATGTTATTAGTCATTCACTTTTGTAATTGAGTTATCCGTGGAACGAACTTAGGATTTATCATAGCTATACTATTACTCGGTCGGGTACGCTTGCCTGTATTTTTGTTTTAGTAATTCTCTAGGTATTTTTCTTGGTTATAAATTATATTGCCTGATCCAGCACATCAACGCTGCCGGGGATAACAGTGTGCTAAAGTTGTGTGATTTAATTTCCTACAGAAGTTCTTTTGTTTATTTTGTTTTTTGCTTTGTTTACTTTGTTTAAAGTGGGTGTTTTTAATTAGTTTATCTTTTGTGTTTTACAGGTTCATATTAGTGTATGCACCGTGAGAAGAGATTGTCTTTACTTGAGGGTCATCCAGAGCTAGAAAAAGAATTTCACAAGTCTTACTCAAAAGCTCTCACAATTGATACCTCTTGTAACACCGACCATTTTTTTTTATAACATAGCGGAAGTCTTAGTTAATAAAACACCACATTAATTATATTAGTACAAAAACTTAAGTTTAACTTTCACAAACGGTGTTACTTTATTACAAACACGGTTACAAATGTTCACATCAGAGTTGCTAGTCAAACATGTCTTCTACATCAAGTTCCGATCCCATCAACAGTACCGAAACCTGCAGGGGAAGGAATGTGGGGGATTAGCGCACTGCTAAGTGAATGGAATCTATCTACAGATTAAGCTTAAGAAATCCCTCATACAACAGTCAATTAACATTCTTACAACCATCAAGCATACAACAACGATAATATGAGGCTCGGCAGCTTGTACGGGCACACGACTCCTAGCCGATTGAACTAGAGTCTACCAATAGTCCTTCCTACCAAGTCTCTGCATAACTATCCAAACGCAACACATGCATTCTTCTATGCTATACTAACAGACTGTAGGACTTGGACTCAACCTCCCTTGGAATGGTTGACCTCACACGAACTTCAACCGCCCTAGGCATGGTTGAAAGCCCCCAACCGCCCTAGGCATGGCTGGTGTCAAACACAGTGCACATATACAATATATATAGATCACATAGCATGCAATTATCTATCTAGCATGGCAATCACTACACTACACAAGGTAATCAGAGTAATCCACAGTAGCATGATTTGCTACTTAAACTCTATCCGAAGATAGACCCACTCACCAATTACTAGCAACGGCTCAGATTCTAACTACCGAGCTTTCTCTTTATCCTTTCCACCTAAGAATAAACATAACTAAGTCAGTGATCATGTCTTGATATCATCCCAGCAACAAGACAATAGCATCAATATATAAACACTTGAACATTTAACCACCTGACCAGTCAACCGTACGAATGACACTCACCCGCACGTTTGAGGAACCTCAACCGTTCGGTTGACACCTCAGTCGTACGTTTAGTCCTTGGCCAAATATCTAATTAGACAACAGTAGATCCGTACGGTTGACTACACGAGTGACATCTCAACCGTACGATCCAACTTTCAAATATACTAGATCAAGTACACTCGTGCGATTCACCATGCGGTTGACCGCCCCAACCGTACGAGTGAAAGCTCACTCGTACGAGTGAAGGCTCACTTATGCAAGTGACAAAGAACATCAATAACAAAATGTAATAATATTTTCCAACCTATATTCATCATATATTCAATCATTCATAAGCCTATATCAAGAATTCAACCCATAATAACATATTAACGCATGCACACTAGACACACATGCTAATATCTCTATTTCTGACCCAAATACATTCGGATATAGCTTCTAAAAATTTTACCATTGAAAAGGATTTTTCATTACGATTTCAACGATACTTGATTCATCAAAAACGGAGTTACGGTTTGAAAGTTATGACCAAAACAAGTTTCCACAAATCTGACCCTGTGCTCACACGTGTGACTGAGGCCTCACTCGTGTGAGTGAGTCTTTACACGTGTGGTTGACCCTTAAAAGTGTGGTCACTCATACGAGTGACCTGTCAAAAGTGTGGGTGCTGAAGAACAGCTCCTGCACGCTGATTTTTGCGTTTTTGGCCCAAAAACTCGATTTTTGCAAGTTCTAACCTCAAAACCACTTGAAAAACATCATATAAACCTTATAACAACTATTTCTAACATCAATTAAGCATAACAATCACAAAACATGAAGATTCAAGGTTAAAAATCCTTAAAACCCACTTTACACCCAAACCCAATTTCTTTAAGAATTATCACACGAATTCAAGTAAACAAACCTGGATTAATGATCACATAGATGATATGAATCAATCCTTAAAACCTTACAATCCAATTTCTAGCTTGGATTAATTTAGGGTTTGAGAGAAATGAAGTTAGGTACGTACTTGTTTTGAGAAAGTTCAAGAAATGAGAAGAAAGAAACAATCTGCACACTTAAGTGGGTATTAAAACCCATATCCCACAACACATGGGTATTTATCAGTTATCTGATATCTTTCGTACCTCGTTAGGAGGCCCTAACAGAGTCCAAATTAAACAAATGAACCATTTCTGTGACCCTTGTCACAAACTTGTCTTAACCAACTAATCAAATAATAATAAATATATTATTAAAATAAAAGCATATTTAAACACAAATATAAACCTAAGGGCAATTAAGTAATCTTACTTCTAACCCCGGTTTCAGTCTGTTACAAATCTACCCCCCTTAAAGAGATTCCGTCCTCAAAATCTGGTCTTGGTCAAACAGATGAGGGTAACGGGTCTTCATCAACTCTTCTGTCTCCCATGTCAAGTTAGACCCTAAGCTGTGTTTCCATTCTACTAAAACCATCGGGATCTCTTTCTTTCTTAACTTAGTAACCTTTTTATCGACCACTCGAATTGGTTCCTCAACCAACTTGTTACTCAAATCAACTTCCAAATCTACTAGCGGTACGATCTGTGTCTCTTCATCGACTTTACACTTATGTAAATAACATACATTGAAGGTATTATGAATACCAGCTAACTCTGGCGGAAGATCCAGTACCACTGTTTGATCATTCAGAATCTCACTAATTGGAAATGATCCAATATTCCTTGGCGCAAGCTTACCACGTTTACCAAATCTGATAACTCCTTTCCACGGTGAAACCATAAGATACACACGATCACCCACATTAAAAGTTATCGGACGTCTACGTGGATCTGCATACATCTTTTGTCTATCTCTGGCAGCTTTCAACTTTTCTCGTGCAATTGCAACTTTTTCGGCTGTCATTTGAACAATTTCGGGACCAGCAAACTGTTTCTCTCCAGCTTCTAACCAACAAGTCGGAGTTCTGCAACGACGGCCATACAACATTTCGTAAGGCGGCATTCCTATGCTCGAATGATAAGAATTGTTATACGCGAATTCAACAAACGGCAAATGCGTATCCCACAAACCACCATATTCTAATACACATGCTCTCAACATATCCTCTAATGTCTGTATTGTTCGTTCACTCTGACCATCTGTCTGAGGATGATAAGCTGTACTCAGATTCACACGTGTACCCAGATTCTGTTGTAGACTGTTCCAGAAGTTCGATACAAATCTAGAATCCCTGTCTGACAAAATCGATAATGGCACACCACGATGACTAATTATCTCTTTCACATATAAATCAGCAAGTTCACACTGTCTCACGAGTAGCAAGAAAATGAGCACTCTTGGTCAAACGATCAACTATTACCCAAATCATATCGTGTTTTTTCTGAGTTCTAGGTAATTTTGTCACAAAATCCATCGTGATATGCTCCCATTTCCACTTTGGAATCTGTAACTGACGCAATGAACCATACGATTTCTGGTGTTCTGCCTTCACTTGCGCACAAACATGGCACTTTTCAACAAAACGAGCGATATCTGTTTTCATAGTCGGCCACCAATACACTAATTTCAAATCATGATACATCTTATTACTGCCTGGATGTACTGTCAATCTGGATTTGTAAGCTTCAGTCATGATCATATCCCTCAAGTCTCCAAGCATAGGCACCCAAATACGGTTATTTAAAGTCTTAAGTCCACGAGAATCATCAATTAGGTCAAATTTTCGTTTAGTCATAAGTTCAGATTTAATATGTTCATCCTCCAAAGCACAGGCTTGAACAGTTTGTAATTGGTCGATCAAATCTGAAGTTATACTCAAACGCAGAAATTTCACATTCTCACCAGACTTTTTACGACTTAGTGCATCTGCTACGACATTTGCTTTACCCGGATGGTACCTGATTTCACAATCGTAGTCTTTAATCAGCTCTTGCCACCGTCTCTGACGCATATTCAGTTCTTTCTGAGAGAAAATATATTGCAGACTCTTGTGATCTATACATATTACACAATGTGTCCGATACAGATAATGTATCCATAGCTTCAGGGCAAACACTACGGCAGCCATTTATAAATCATGTACAGGATAATTTCTTTCATGAACTTTCAACTGTCTGGAGGCGTACGCTATCACTTTATCTCTCTGCATCAATACACAACCCAACCCGACGAAAGACGCATCACAATAGACCAAGAAGTCATCTAAACCTTCTGGTAATGCTAACACTTGAGCCTGACACAATAACTGTTTCAAAGTCTAAAAAGCCTTTTCTTGATCATCACCCCATCGAAACGCTATGTCTTTACGAGTCAACTTAGTCAACGAACCCGCTATTTTCGAGAAATCTTTTATGAACCTTCGGTAATAACCAGCTAATCCCAGAAAACTCTTAATTTCTGTCGGATTCCTTAGCGATTTCCAATTCATAACCGCGTCAATCTTAGATGGATCAACTTTTATACCCTCGGCACAAATTACATGACCCAAAAACTGCACTTCTCTTAACCAGAATTCACACTTAGAAAATTTTGCAAATAACTGCTCATGTTTCAACACATTCAACACCTGTCTTAAATGTTTAACATGCTCGACCTCTGTCTTTGAATACACTAATATGTCGTCTATTGTGACGACCCGGAAATTTCCGACCAAATTTAAACTTTAATCTTTATATTATTCCGACACGATAAGCAAAGTTTGTTAAGTTAAATCTCAAGAATTTTAAACTGTGTTCATACATTCATTATAACCTCGACCAAATTCCGACGATTCATGAACCGTTATATATAAATAGATATGTATATGTATATATATATATATATAAATATATATATATATATATATATATATATATATATATATATATATATATATATATATATTATAACTTGAGAATATTAATAAAGTATTAAACGTATAATACTTTACACGAACGTATTTGTTTCAATATGATTTTTGACGGAATTAAAAAAAATATATTAAATGATTGAATTATCAGAAACATTGAATTATGATTACAAGTCTCTGTTGAGAGGTCCACTATGATTTGAGAAAATCTATTCCTCTTAACGATATTCAGAATAATTTGTAAAGCTATTTATAAATAAAAACAAAAAGTGTCATTTACGAAAGTTAGACAAAAGTTAGTGGAGAATTGGTTTCCATAATATTCTATTAATCTATTTTCAAACGTACAAAGACGTTTTTAGTTTAAAAAAGAACTTTATTATTAAAACGTATATAACTTTTATAAATATCTAGAATCACTTTTGACAACTCATTACTTAACCAGTATAATAAATATAACGATATTTATATTTTATTTCATTAAATATATATAACAATTTAAATTAATATTATATATATTTATACGCGTATTATACATACATAGTTTTTATACTTTTACTATACTTTAACTTTACCTTTACTTTACTTTTACTTTACTTTAACTTTAATAATTCACTTTAATAATTCATACTTTAATAATTTACTTTAATAATTCATACTTTAATAATTCACTTTAATAATTCATACTTTAATAATTCACTTTAATAATTCATACTTTAATAATTCACTTTAATAATTCAAAAATCTATTATAAATAGAATTCAATAGGTTTCATTATTTCATAGAAACTTGAAAATATATTTCTCTAAACTCTCTCAATCGATTTATATATATATATTTGCTCTGTATTATTTCAAGATATTATTAGTATATATAAAATATTACGACGGAGTGCTGTCCGAGTGATTTCAAAATAGTTTTTTTGAATGAGTCGAAGCTAAGAAAATTATGGGTTATAGCTATGGAGGTGATGGGTATGGTTCATGGGTATGCTCGTGAGGTCAATCTAGTGTTTATCATCTCCGTTGCGTCTACGTACTTTCCTGCAATATTGAATCTCAATATTGATACGTTCGTGAATCCGAGGCCAACCTTGCACTTGTTAAATGACGTTATATGTATTTTTACTACGAAATACAATATTGTGAGTTTCATTACTCCCTTTTTATATATATTTTTGGGCTGAGAATACATGCGCTGTTTTATAAATGTTTTACGAAATAGGCACAAGTACTAAAACTAATTCTATGTGGGTTTAAACCAGAAATATACCCTTAGCTTGGTAACATTAAACTACTTGTCTATGTACGGTAGGCGCGAATCCTAAAGATAGATCTATTGGGCCTGACAAACCCCATCCTGACTATGGGATGCTTTAGTACTTCGAGGTTATTTTAAACACACCTAATCCGGTGTACTTCAGAGGGTAAAACATGAACGTTAAGGCTTGTTACCGGGTGCCTACAACTTATAGAATAATTTTATACACTTGCGAGTGTACATATATTTATAAACGGAAATCTTGTGGTCTATTAATATATTGAAATGATTGTTATGATAAACCTATGAACTCACCAACCTTTTGGTTGACACTTTAAAGCATGTTTATTCTCAGGTATTAAAGAAATCTTCCGCTGTGCATTAGCTCATTTTAAGGATATTACTTGGAGTCATTCATGGCATATTTTGAAAGACGTTGCATTCGAGTTATTGAGTTCATCAAGATTATTATTAAGCCAATTATAGTTGGATGTATTATGAAATGGTGTGCATGCCGTCGACTTTCGTTGTAAAGAAAGTTTGTCTTTTAAAAACGAATGCAATGTTTGTAAAATGTATCATATAGAGGTCAAATACCTCGCGATGTAATCAACTATTGTGAATCGTTTATAATGTATATGAACGGGTCCTTTCAGTTGGTATCAGAGCGGTGGTCTTAGTGAACCAGGTCTGCATTAGTGTGTCTAACTGATAGTCGTTAGGATGCATTAGTGAGTCTGGACTTTGACCGTGTCTGCATGTCAAAAGTTTTGCTCATCATTTTTGTCAGAAATTACCTGCTTATCATTCTTAGTCTAGACACATCTTATTGCAATGATTGCATGAATAGTGTATAGACAAAATTCATATCTTAGCGTATCTATTACTGTAAACTTTGCCTGACATATTCCGTAAATTGCTCCGTAATCTACGAAACCTTTTGCTCTATATAATTAGAATACCACCCGATAGCTGAAAAATAATATCAAATCGAAAAATTCTTTATTCAATCGTACGAAATGGAATTTGTCATTAGTTCAAGTCCCTCGGATTCCGAAATGGAATCCCACTCAAGTTCCAAAAGCAGTGTGACCGGAATGGATCAACCAATTAGTCATCATCTATTCTGGATGAATTAGGGATGGGTTCGTAGCCTCCTTAATCATTGGAGACAAGAAGAAGGTGATCCCTTCCATCCACCACATTGTCCTCTTGGCGAAGAACCTGAAGCACTTACCGGCGAACCTATCCGAAACACCATTTTCTCTCTTATTTCTAGAGTATCTCGTCACGATTACATACTACACCAAATTCTAGATTTTATTTATCCGCTCGTCCGAACCGACAATCACCCCGGTGTAATAGAAGAAGTCAACGAGCTTCGCGCTCGGGTAGTGGCTTTGGAGAATATGGTGCAAAGGTTACAAACACCAGCAGCAGCACCAGCAGCATAAACAGTACCACCATCAGCAACACCAACAGTACCATCACCACCACCAACAACAACATTCACATCCCATACCGCAACATCACAATCTGTATCTCAAACATCAACGTCATACGCCCTGTAAATATCCAGGAATATCAACAACAACAAACGATGAAGTATTAATTCATAAACTTCATTGAAGAGATATCTCTGCGGCAATTATGTAATCTCCAAAATCTTAGAGATTATTTAATTCTGATCGTAAATCGGATGAGTGAACGGAGATGGTAGAGTAGAAACTTTGATCGAAAATGGTGTACGATTTACAAGCTAGAATTGTTTTACCAACAGCATCAACAGGACCGTAGCATCATCAACACAGTCAGTGCCGTCAGTATCGTCAGAATCAACAGCACCTTAACATCACAAACTCTGTCAGTTCAAGAATCATTGTGGACATCATTACGAATCAACAACAAATATATTGTATCAACGAGTTATGAAGTATTAACTCATTTCCAATCGAAAGATTTATATGTATATTTTATATGTATAAATTTTTAAACCATAATAAATCTTCCCGTACTAAGCTATTATGTGTGAATCTTAACTACTCAGTTAATTCATATTACAAATATGCAATGATGTACGTCCTTCGTCCGCAACTTAACCATCGTTAATTACAATCTCTGTCTCAATTCAATAAAAATCCAATTCATAATTAATCAAGTGTATTATTTGAATATATGTTTGATTTTACACTTTCATCATCGATGTACTCGAAACTTTTCAAATAACATCATTCGTACCTTGTGAAGTTCACAAGAATTTCACGAAAACCAACAAATAACAAAGTAATGATTCATAATTTCAATATTATTGAAGAAATACTTATGCAATTTATAAAGTTTTAGGGATTACTCAATTCTAGTTCCAACCATAAAACAAATGAGTTTAATTTAATATTAACTCATTAAATCTATATTACATCTAAAGAAAATATACACATATATTTTCATAAAGACTGTAATAAACTTCTTTTGTACAAAATATTAATTGTGAAAATTTTTTAACGGGTAGGTAATACCCGAGAGATATATAAATTCACAATTAATATATTACATTTTTTGAAACTGATTCAGCAATCATCAACTATACTCCCTACTTTCACAACAATATCCATTCTTTCATATAAATCAAAACAATCATACTCATTCAAATTCAATTACATATTCTGATTTTGAAATCGCATAATTCAATTCGAAATATAACCAGTATCATCACTCTTAGATTCCTATATCTTTCAAAGCTATACTTTGACTTCAAAACTGTGTTAGAACATCATATGTATTAACGATTACAATATGTGCTCAAACCCTTCGAAATTCCTGAAGACACTTCAATTAAGGAACAATCGAGATGATGATCCAACCACATGTTACCCACAGTTATACACCTGAAAAACTCTCAAAACCCAAGTCATAGTTCGACACGTATCCGTGTTAGACCCTTTGGCATTTACTAGCTAAAATAACTTTTCAATTCCGTCTCAAAATAGACAGTTTTGTCACATCTCCAGCAAGTCAACTTCGACTTCTCAATCAAAACAGTCTTATTATAACCTCAATAGATACGTTGCCCTTTCACCAACGTTACCGGGGAATCGTTTATATTCACCACATTAGCAATAAACTTACCAACAACTTCACTGATCTTTGACTTTCAAAAAAGAAATCATTATAATTATCGAAACCCTATCATATACGCATTCGTACCTTATAACAAGAATTGCCATACCAATTATTGAGAATCATCAATCAGTATTTTGAAACCACGCAGCATGTCTACATCAACAATTACATATACACACAACGTCTACCTCCAAGACTTACATTCTTTGAATGAGAAATTTCTGAAAAACACCCTAAACTGCGAACCAGTTCTCAAAATTTTGAAAAATGCTGATGAAGCAGCAAAAACTGTAAACGACCTTAACAGTAAAAAGTTGGATGATAAAGGATAGTATATTGGCAAAGCTCAGAAAAAGAGGAGCTTTGGAACTGGAAAATGGATTGAGCAAAGTATGAAGGAGGCTGTGGACAAATCACAAAGGCTGAACCTGCCTTCAAAGAATCCAAATGATTCAGTACTTGCTGAAGTCATTAACGAATACCTTGCTCCTGACTCTAAATCCCTGCGGATAATATCCTTCATCATCCTCTGATATTAGACATTCTAAGATATCATCGTATCTTTCATTATAAATATCATCCATACTTCCGAAGATATTTTTATAATTATTCTTATCTGAAATCATTTACCTCTTCGCGCTATCTGTATTATATCATAAAAGAAACTATTTTAGTTTCTAAATTCTGAAACATTCGAGTTTAAAATAGGAATATTCATGAAGAAGTGTTGGGAGCTGAAGCATGAGTTAGTATAATATAATGACACTTGATCAACGTGATTATATTACAGTAATTCATGCTGAGTTTCTAAATGAAACATGATGATTCACAGATCATAACGTCATCATGTGCTATGTTACACGACTCTTGTATTCTCTTTGATCTCTAAATATCAAGAAAATATTTCTTGATGATTTGGCCTTTTCTGAGGTATTCTGGTAATTTGACAAGTCAAGATCGTGTCATTACAATTTCCTTCCTAGAACATTAACAATGTTCATTCCGAAATTTATATCTGCGAATTCTGGACCATCACAAGCGGTGCTTAATCGCAAGAAGAAGAAACGAAAGGACAAAGCTCCGAACTAGAAATGGGAGTATAAATCATGGCAAATAGAAGAGAGCATTAACTGTGGATGACAATGATTATAGAAGAAGCAAGGACTTTGAAATATAAGGGAAGATATAAAACCCAACAACAACCCAGAAATCACAAACCGTATATATCAATGCATATAGCAATATAAAGACACGGGAGAACTAAAAACACTATAAAACCAAGAGTATAGTAGAAGTAAATAGATTCTTCCGGAGGCAGATGAAAAAGAAGAGCGACAGATATGAAAGTGAGGAGTATATCAAGAATCAGCACTGGATGAAGCATATTGACAAATACTTTAAAATATGAGTTGAGAAGGTGTGAGTTGTAAGAAAACAAATGAGGTGGATTTATAGTGAAATATCCGACAGAGAAATCAAAATAGATTATCGCATTAATTCGAAGAGGATCATAATTTCCTTAATCGCCGAATAATCAAATCCAATATAGATTACAAAGATTTTCTTTTCGGAGATCAATCGTGATGACGTTAAAAGATACAACGAATCACTATTATCTTATTTCATTCATTTACGATAACTTCACTCACACGCTTCGAGTAATCGAATTATTTTATCCATTCTTCTTGAACATGATAAAACTCTATAATCGTTATAATAACATTCTCATTGTTAGTCATGACGACCTCTATCAAATTTCGGGGACGAAATTTCTTTAACGGGTAGGTACTGTGACGACCCGGAAAGTTCCGACTAAATTTAAACTTTAATCTTTATATTATTCCGACACGATAAGCAAAGTTTGTTAAGTTAAATCTCAAGAATTTTAAACTGTGTTCATACATTCATTATAACCTCGACCAAATTCCGACGATTCATGAACCGTTATATATAAATAGATATGTATATGTATATATATATATATATATATATATATATATATATATATATATATATATATATATATATATATATATATATATATATATATATATATATATTATAACTTGAGAATATTAATAAAGTATTAAACGTATAATACTTTACACGAACGTATTTGTTTCAATATGATTTTTGACGAAATTAAAAAAAAATATATTAAATGATTGAATTATCAGAAACATTGAATTATGATTACAAGTCTCTGTTGAGAGGTCCACTATGATTTGAGAAAATCTATTCCTCTTAACGATATTCAGAATAATTTGTAAAGCTATTTATAAATAAAAACAAAAAGTGTCATTTACGAAAGTTAGACAAAAGTTAGTGGAGAATTGGTTTCCATAATATTCTATTAATCTATTTTCAAACGTACAAAGACGTTTTCAGTTTAAAAAAGAACTTTATTATTAAAACGTATATAACTTTTATAAATATCTAGAATCACTTTTGATAACTCATTACTTAACCAGTATAATAAATATAACGATATTTATATTTTATTTCATTAAATATATATAACAATTTAAATTAATATTATATATATTTATACGCGTATTATACATACATAGTTTTTATACTTTTACTATACTTTAACTTTACCTTTACTTTACTTTTACTTTACTTTAACTTTAATAATTCACTTTAATAATTCATACTTTAATAATTTACTTTAATAATTCATACTTTAATAATTCACTTTAATAATTCATACTTTAATAATTCACTTTAATAATTCATACTTTAATAATTCACTTTAATAATTCAAAAATCTATTATAAATAGAATTCAATAGGTTTCATTATTTCATAGAAACTTGAAAATATATTTCTCTAAACTCTCTCAATCGATTTATATATATATATTTGCTCTGTATTATTTCAAGATATTATTAGTATATATAAAATATTACGACGGAGTGCTGTCCGAGTGATTTCAAAATAGTTTTTTTGAATGAGTCGAAGCTAAGAAAATTATGGGTTATAGCTATGGAGGTGATGGGTATGGTTCATGGGTATGCTCGTGAGGTCAATCTAGTGTTTATCATCTCCGTTGCGTCTACGTACTTTCCTGCAATATTGAATCTCAATATTGATACGTTCGTGAATCCGAGGCCAACCTTGCACTTGTTAAATGACGTTATATGTATTTTTACTACGAAATACAATATTGTGAGTTTCATTACTCCCTTTTTATATATATTTTTGGGCTGAGAATACATGCGCTGTTTTATAAATGTTTTACGAAATAGGCACAAGTACTAAAACTAATTCTATGTGGGTTTAAACCAGAAATATACCCTTAGCTTGGTAACATTAAACTACTTGTCTATGTACGGTAGGCGCGAATCCTAAAGATAGATCTATTGGGCCTGACAAACCCCATCCTGACTATGGGATGCTTTAGTACTTCGAGGTTATTTTAAACACACCTAATCCGGTGTACTTCAGAGGGTAAAACATGAACGTTAAGGCTTGTTACCGGGTGCCTACAACTTATAGAATAATTTTATACACTTGCGAGTGTACATATATTTATAAACGGAAATCTTGTGGTCTATTAATATATTGAAATGATTGTTATGATAAACCTATGAACTCACCAACCTTTTGGTTGACACTTTAAAGCATGTTTATTCTCAGGTATTAAAGAAATCTTCCGCTGTGCATTAGCTCATTTTAAGGATATTACTTGGAGTCATTCATGGCATATTTTGAAAGACGTTGCATTCGAGTTATTGAGTTCATCAAGATTATTATTAAGCCAATTATAGTTGGATGTATTATGAAATGGTGTGCATGCCGTCGACTTTCGTTGTAAAGAAAGTTTGTCTTTTAAAAACGAATGCAATGTTTGTAAAATGTATCATATAGAGGTCAAATACCTCGCGATGTAATCAACTATTGTGAATCGTTTATAATGTATATGAACGGGTCCTTTCAGTTGGTATCAGAGCGGTGGTCTTAGTGAACCAGGTCTGCATTAGTGTGTCTAACTGATAGTCGTTAGGATGCATTAGTGAGTCTGGACTTTGACCGTGTCTGCATGTCAAAAGTTTTGCTCATCATTTTTGTCGGAAATTACCTGCTTATCATTCTTAGTCTAGACACATCTTATTGCAATGATTGCATGAATAGTGTATAGACAAAATTCATATCTTAGCGTATCTATTACTGTAAACTTTGCCTGACATATTCCGTAAATTCCTCCGTAATCTACGAAACCTTTTGCTCTATATAATTAGAATACCACCCGATAGCTGAAAAATAATTTCATATCGAAAAATTCTTTATTCAATCGTACGAAATGGAATTTGTCATTAGTTCAAGTCCCTCGGATTCCGAAATGGAATCCCACTCAAGTTCCAAAAGCAGTGTGACCGGAATGGATCAACCAATTAGTCATCATCTATTCTGGATGAATTAGGGATGGGTTCGTAGCCTCCTTAATCATTGGAGACAAGAAGAAGGTGATCCCTTCCATCCACCACATTGTCCTATTGGCGAAGAACCTGAAGCACTTACCGGCGAACCTATCCGAAACACCATTTTCTCTCTTATTTCTAGAGTATCTCGTCACGATTACATACTACACCAAATTCTAGATTTTATTTATCCGCTCGTCCGAACCGACAATCACCCCGGTGTAATAGAAGAAGTCAACGAGCTTCGCGCTCGGGTAGTGGCTTTGGAGAATATGGTGCAAAGGTTACAAACACCAGCAGCAGCACCAGCAGCATAAACAGTACCACCATCAGCAACACCAACAGTACCATCACCACCACCAACAACAACATCCACATCCCATACCGCAACATCACAATCTGTATCTCAAACATCAACGTCATACGCCCTGTAAATATCCAGGAATATCAACAACAACAAACGATGAAGTATTAATTCATAAACTTCATTGAAGAGATATCTCTGCGGCAGTTATGTAATCTCCAAAATCTTAGAGATTATTTAATTCTGATCGTAAATCGGATGAGTGAACGGAGATGGTAGAGTAGAAACTTTGATCGAAAATGGTGTACGATTTACAAGCTAGAATTGTTTTACCAACAGCATCAACAGGACCGTAGCATTATCAACACAGTCAGTGCCGTCAGTATCGTCAGAATCAACAGCACCTTAACATCACAAAATCTGTCAGTTCAAGAATCATTGTGGACATCATTACGAATCAACAACAAATATATTGTATCAACGAGTTATGAAGTATTAACTCATTTCCAATCGAAAGATTTATATGTATATTTTATATGTATAAATTTTTAAACCATAATAAATCTTCCCGTACTAAGCTATTATGTGTGAATCTTAACTACTCAGTTAATTCATATTACAAATATGTAAGGATGTACGTCCTTCGTCCGCAACTTAACCATCGTTAATTACAATCTCTGTCTCAATTCAATAAAAATCCAATTCATAATTAATCAAGTGTATTATTCGAATATATGTTTGATTTTACACTTTCATCATCGATGTACTCGAAACTTTTCAAATAACATCATTCGTACCTTGTGAAGTTCACAAGAATTTCACGAAAACCAACAAATAACAAAGTAATGATTCATAATTTCAATATTATTGAAGAAATACTTATGCAATTTATAAAGTTTTAGGGATTACTCAATTCTAGTTCCAACCATAAAACAAATGAGTTTAATTTAATATTAACTCATTAAATCTATATTACATCTAAAAAAAATATACACATATATTTTCATAAAGACTGTAATAAACTTCTTTTGTACAAAATATTAATTGTGAAAATTTTTTAACGGGTAGGTAATACCCGAGAGATATATAAATTCACAATTAATATATTACATTTTTTGAAACTGATTCAGCAATCATCAACTATACTCCCTACTTTCACAACAATATCCATTCTTTCATATAAATCAAAACAATCATACTCATTCAAATTCAATTACATATTCTGATTTTGAAATCGCATAATTCAATTCGAAATATAACCAGTATCATCACTCTTAGATTCCTATATCTTTCAAAGCTATACTTTGACTTCAAAACTGTGTTAGAACATCATATGTATTAACGATTACAATATGTGCTCAAACCCTTCGAAATTCCTGAAGACACTTCAATTAAGGAACAATCGAGATGATGATCCAACCACATGTTACCCACAGTTATACACCTGAAAAACTCTCAATCGGTTCAGGCAACACAGTAGCAGGTAAATTCAACTTAGCACAAAAGTCTAATGACATAAAAGACTTATTCGCACCACAATCAAACAATACATGAGCAGGTATTGAGTTGATTAAAAACATACTGGTGATCACATCGTCAGTTTCTGTAGCCTTCTCAAGTGACATCTGAAAAGCTCTGGCCTCTGCTGTGGGAGGGTTCTTCCTCTTCTGCCCACTCGAGGCAGTAGACCCTCCAATTGATGCCGAACGCGCACCTGAACCTGCCCCAAAACTCATACTCTTGGACGAACAACTTACAGCAAGATGGCCTGGTTGATGACAACTCCAACACACATTTCCTGGAAATGAGCACGCTTGGGACTCATGCCCGGTAACACCACACCTCAAACACTATCTTGTTGCTTCTGAACATTGACCACTGTGTGTAGACTTACAAGTGTGGCACCAATTCCTTCTACCTGATCCAGACCCAGAACCACTCTGTCGACTCTTACCTTTCTGTCTAAACCCAAACGATTTCTTTGACTTGCCACTGGATTGACCACCCATTTGACCACTCGGAGTCATCATAATCCCCGTCATCATTCCTTTTGCGGCTTTCAAATCATGTTTATATATATAAGGGCATTGCCAGATCTTAAGTGTGGGAAGGGGTTAAATTCTTTCGGATTTTTTAAAAAATTTTGACTTATACACTTGGTTACCATTAAAAATACTAGTAACGCAGTAGTTGTATTAGAATCTAGTGCTCTCTAATAATAAAGAACAGCCCTAGTCTTATTTACTGACTACCCAATTCTAGTAAAATTTTTCAAAATTTTCAAATAAATGAATTCAAAATCATGTTTATACATATCTATGAACGATAAAACTAGGTGTTAACACCAAAATTATTGTTACCTCGGAAAGGACATAAATTGAGAAACAACCCAAAATGTTAGAATTCATTTAAAATGGAATAGAGGAAAATAAAAAGGCAAAGAAAGGAAAAATAAATGCCAAGTGTGGGAAAAATTTACCAAGTTATTTAAAACATATATCACATATTTTTGTACAAATAATAAAAGATACTTTTGTTTTGGACAATATTAATCAGTTTTACCCAGTTTATTATAATATAAATGAAATTTAAAAGGAAGTAAAGTCTTCCGAGAAAAAGACACGCGCTTCTTGATTTAAGTCAGGAAGTTGTCGTCCAGACCAGTTGTAAAGTCTACGAAAAACCTTGAAAAGTTTTCTTGAAAATCAACTGGAAATCCACGGACCTCAGCATCAAACAGGGTCACCAAGTGGTTAGACTTATCCTAACCATGAGAGGATCTGTCTCGTACAATGGGGGGGGCACCGTGCAAATTAGCTTATAAGACTAATGAATCAGATCCCCCGAAAGGATAATCTCCTTAAAGATCAAAAATCAGCTTTTAAGCCTGATATTACTCAATCCTTGAGATTGACCTTAAAGATTGAGAATTATAAACTCATGGAATTCAATGATATCTAAACTCGAGCTTGAACGAGAAAATATTTTGATCAAAATTACAAACCGATTTGTTTTCTGAAAACCCATTTTTAATGCGTTCATTACCATTGAACATAAAATCCTAGGAATTCACCTGGAATTCATTAGGTCACCTGAACCAAATCAGGTGTCAACCTTAAGAACGGTGGTTGCATAGCATGGTTGAAGACAGGACCTTGTGCCAGACCGAAAAATTATAGGGTGATCTTTACTATTGCTCCTACAAAGGATAGTAATTGCATCTGACACGATATAAACCATAATCAAAAGCATGTCACGGGACATTGCCTCAACAGTTGCTTGTTCAACACTTTCCTTTACAACCGGACGGTAGTTTACCAAAAGGTAATATACGGAGCAAGTATACTGGATGTGTTGTGATAATGCTAAAAACGAACATATATTTCATAGCATTATTCCTCAAGAAAGACAAGCTTTTAGTTGCAATTGTCCTATTTACAAGTGATATTCGGTTAAATAATAAAAGGTGAAGACAAAAGATAGATTCGACGAATTGAAGACGCAAACGACCAAAAAGCTCAAAAGTACAAAATACAATCAAAGAGGTTCCAATTATTGATAAGAAACGTCTCAGAATTACAAGAGTACAAGATTCAAAACGCAAAGTACAAGATATTAAATTGTACGCAAGGACGTTCGAAAATCTGGAACCGGGACCAGAGTCAACTCTCAACGCCCGACGCAACGGACTAAAAATTACAAGTTAACTATGTATATAAATATAATATAATATATAATTAATTATATAAATTATATATATATATATATATATATATATATATATATATATATATATATATATATATATATATATATTTATATTTATATATTAAAACCGTCGGCAGACTAGGATCCAAGCTTGTGTGAGCTGGATTTACGAACTCCGCGACTCGCGGAGTTTGTAGTGCAAAAATGCCGCGACTCGCGGAGCCCCAAATTCTGAAACTGCCTATAAAAGCCAACGCATTTGATCCGTTTTAAATATCCATATATCAATCTCTCTATCTATATGTAAACGTATATATATATATATATATATATATATATATATATATATATATATATATATATATATTTATATTTTAATTTTAATTTTAATTTTAAATCCTAATAATAAGGGTATGTTAGCGAATGTTGTAAGGGTGTAAGTCGAAATTCTGTCCGTGTAACGCTACGCTATTTTTAATCATTGTACGTTATGTTCAACCTTTTTACATTAATGTCTCGTAGGTAAATTATTATTATGCTTATTTAAGACGAAGTAATCATGATGTTGGGCTAAAAATATTAAAATTGGGTAATTGGGCTTTGTACCATAATTGGGGTTTGGACAAAAGAACGACAATTGTGGAAATTAGACTAAGGGCTATTAATGGGCTTTATATTTGTTTAACTAAATGATAGTTTGTTAATTTTAATATAAAGATTTACAATTGGATGTACCTATAAATAACCATATACACTCGATCGGACACGATGGGCGGGATATTTATATGTACGAATAATCGTTCATTTAACCGGATACGGGAATGGATTAATAGTCACTAGAATTATTAAAACAGGGGTGAAATTATGTACAAGGATACTTGGCATAATTGATAACAAAGTATTAAAACCTTGAGTTACACGCAGTCGATAACCTGGTGTAATTATTAAACAAAGTATTAAAACCTTGTTACAGTTTAAGTCCCCAATTAGTTGGAATATTTAACTTCGGGTATAAGGATAATTTGACGAGGATACTCGCACTTTATATTTATGACTGATGGACTGTTATGGACAAAACCAGACGGACATATTGAATAATCCAGGACAAAGGACAATCAACCCATGGGCATAAAACTAAAATCAACACGTCAAACATCATGATTACGGAAGTTTAAATGAGCATAATTATTTTATTTCATATTTAATTTCCGTTATTTTATATTTAATTGCACTTCTAATTATCGCACGTTTATTTATTGTTATTGTATTTAATTGCATTTTTAATTATCGTACTTTTTAATTATCACAATTTTATTTTATCGCACTTTTATTTATCGCAATTTCATTATCGTTATTTACTTTACGCTTTAAATTAAGTTATATTTATTTTTAATATTTTACATTAGGTTTTAACTGCGACTAAGTTTTAAAATCGACAAACCGGTCATTAAACGGTAAAAACCCCCTTTTTATAATAATAATATTACTTATATATATATTTGTATTTTTATAAATTAAAACTAATATAGCGTTAAGCTTTGTTTAAAAGATTTTCCCTGTGGAACGAACCGGACTTACTAAAAACTACACTACTGTACGATTAGGTACACTGCCTATAAGTGTTGTAGCAAGGTTTAAGTATATCCATTCTATAAATAAATAAATATCTTGTGTAAAATTGTATCGTATTTAATAGTTTTTCGTTGTAAAAATAAAGCTATTTCATATACACCTCGCATGAACATCAAGTATTTTTGGCACCGCTGCCGGGGAACGAAGAAGCGAAACGCCACACACACACACACACAAAAAAAAAAAAAAAAAAATTATTAAGTTTTTTTTAGTTTTTGTAAAAATACATTTTTTTAAATATCAAAAATATAAAAAATTAAAACCGAAAAAAATATATATATAAATCTATTTTTAAGATTTTATAAAATTATAAAGTATTGCTATTTTTATTTTAGTTTTTAAAACATAAGTTTTTATTTAATTTATATAAATATTTTATTTAATTATTAAAACAGAAAATATAAAACAGAAAAATATAAAAAAAATAAATAAAAAACCGATACCTGTCGAAACTTGACCTGTCTCTTTTGAACCTGCAATCTCCGCGACTTGCGGAGGTTTTGAACTGGGTTCACCGCGACTCGCGGAGCCGCCCAGACATGTCACACAGAAGCCCTAATTCTGCATTAATTACGTGTAATTATTATTATTATTTAATTAAAAACCCTAATTAGGTTTTGTTAATTAATTAATTTTGTTTTGTTTTAATTATTTTATATATTTAGTTTAATTAGTTTACTTAAATTTTAAAATTAATAGTTTTATAAAATAAATAATATAAAAATAATATTTTTATAAAAATTGTACTTTTTGCAACTTTTAGTATATTTTTATATTTTGTACCTTTTTAATTGTTTTAGCGTAATATTTGTATTTTTATCGTTCGTAGCTAGTTTTAAGTTCTAGTATTTTGCCGTAGCTTATTTTTATTTCTAGATTTTTAGGCTTTGCCGTAAAATCCCTTAAGTGCTTATTCCTTAGATTAAGATTTAGGTACTTTAGAATTTTGCGACGTTGTTCGACGCGCTACTTTCTTATTTTTATTTTTCAACGCCTTTTACCTATGTATCAATTATCACTCCAATTAGTAATCTCAATTTGCAATTTTAATTTTAAGTTAGTGATAGTAATAAGGTTGGGTTAGTCGAGTGTTTTAAAGTTTTATAAGTCACTCTTTTTCTTTCTTATTTTTCGACGCCTTTTATTTTTCAACCCTTTTCTTTTTCGACCTTTTCCGACGCGCTCTTTTTCTTTCTTATTTCTCGCCATTCTAGTTTTTAGGACTTAGAATTTTTCTACTTCTTCTCTAAATTTCTTTAAATTACGAAAATTTATTTTAAGTAGTTAAATTGATAGACATCAAAATTTTCTGGTTCGTAGTAATAGTTGGATTTGTACGTGGACCGGGTTATTGGAGCCAAACAGTACTCAATTATATTGAGACCAAACGAATCCTGCCCCTCTACTGCATCTTTTGGCTATTCGAAACGTGGGCAAAATCAGAAAAGTCTATTAATTGGATAACTTATATAATTTTTCTTTCCTTTTAAAAACTAATAGGATATTCAGTGAATGCACCGAGCAAGACATTCACCACCTTTTGTACGTTCACCACCTGTAACCAGATCAAGACATCTAGCTAATATTGTCGCCGTTGATTTTTCTTTAGAATCGTCATCAAGTCGACCAAGTACTCCAATTCAAATTTCCGATAATCTATTTTTTGAACCCGATCTCACAATTGAGAATCCGAAGAATATTCAGGGATGATTCATAGATCCTGAACCATTAATTTTTCCTCCGGAACCACCAATCATTCAAACAGAGATTGTTGAGGAACGAACCATTAAATCAGAATGCTCTAGTGATTCAGATTCAACAAATTCAATTATGGAAAATCTGGAACCTTTAAGTATGGAAGATCGAATGAGAGCTAAACGCACTGACCAAGGTCACGCAATTACTCATCCAGACATTAATGCGCCAGATTATGAAATCAAAGGACAAATTCTACACATGGTGACTAATCAATGCCAATTTAGTGGTGCGCCGAAGGAAGATCCAAATGAACATCTTCGTACCTTTAATAGGATCTATACACTATTTAAAATCCGAGAAGTTGAGGATGAACAGATATATCTCATGTTATTTCCCTGGACTTTAAAGGGAGAAGCCAAAGATTGGTTAGAATCGTTACCTGAAGGGGCGATTGATACATGGGACGTTTTAGTTGAAAATTTTCTTAAACAATTCTTTCCGGCATCTAAAGTCGTAAAACTTCAAGGAGAAATTGTTACGTTCACACAGAAGCCAAATGAAACTCTATATGAGGCGTGGACAAGATTTGGAAATTTATTAAGAGGATGTCCGCAACATGGTTTAGACACCTGTCAAATAGTACAAATATTCTACCAAGGATGCGACATCACTACAAGGAAAGACATCGATATAGCAGCTGGTGGTTCTATTATGAAGAAAACAGAAACTGATGCTTACAAAATTATTGATAACACTGCTTCCTACTCACATGAGTGGCACCAAGAAAAAGATATCATTAGATCATCTAAAGCAGCTAGAGCCGATTCTAGCCATGACTTAGATTCCATTTCCGCAAAGATAGATGCTGTCGAGAGACGAATGGAAAAGATGACTAAAGATATTCACTCAATACGAATTAGTTGTGAGCAGTGTGGAGGACCACATTTGACAAAAGATTGTCTCAATATTGAACTAACAATGGAACAAAGAGAGAATATTTCATACATAAACCAAAGGCCTGGAAATAATTATCAGAATAATTATCAACCGCCAAGACCAATTTACAATCAAAACCAGAATTATAACCGAAATGTTCCATACAACAATCAACAAGGTCCTAGCAATCAACAAGTATCCAATAATACTTACAATCAGCAAAGACCTAATTTTCAAAACAAACCACCACAAACCGATGATAAAAAGCCGAATTTAGAAGATATGATGACGAAGCTAGTTGAAACTCAAACGCAGTTTTTCACATCTCAGAAACAAACCAATGAACAAAATGCTCAAGCATTTAGAAATCAACAAGCTTCTATTCAAAATCTGGAACAAGAAGTAAGTAACCTAGCAAGGTTAATAGGTGAAAGAAAACCGGGAAGTCTACCTAGTGATACAAATGCTAACCCCCGGAATGAAACAGCTAAAGCCATTACCACAAGAAGTGGTATTACACTTAAACCACCTGAAATACCTGTAATTTCTGATGAAGCTGTTCCTACTCCACAAGAATCACAACCTGAACAAGATAAGGAAAAAGAACCGGTAGTTGAAAAGGTTAATGAAGATAACACAGTTAAGGCTAAACCTTATGTTAAACCATAGCAACCACCACTTCCTTACCCGAGTAAAATGAAAAAAGAGAAACTTGAAGCCGAGCAATCCAAATTCTTGGATATGTTTAAACAAATAAATGTCAATCTTCCTTTCATTGATGTGATTTCAGAAATGCCTAGATATGCTAAATTTCTGAAAGATCTAATCTCGAATAGAAAGAAAATGGAAGAACTCTCGGCTGTTACTATGAATGCTAATTGTTCAGCAGTGCTGTTGAATAAGATACCAGAAAAATTATCTGATCCAGGAAGTTTCACAATTCCATGTTTTCTGGGTAGTCTTAGTTCAATAGAAGCATTGGCAGACTTAGGTGCTAGTATAAATTTAATGTCGTATTCACTATACGCTAAACTAGACCTTGAAGAATTGAAACCAACAAGAATAAGCATACAACTAGCCGATAGATCAATAAAATATCCTAGAGGGATAATGGAGAACATACTAGTTAAAGTTGGTACTTTAGTATTTCCAGTAGATTTTGTTGTTCTGGACATGGAAGAAGATTCACAAGTTCCTCTCATATTAGGAAGACCATTCTTAAACACGGCTAAAGCAATGATAGATGTGTTTGGTAAGAAATTGACCCTAAGTATAGAGGATGAGAGTGTTACCTTTTCAGTTGATAAAGCAATGCAACAACCGCAATCTGCAGATATACATGTTATTATATTCAAACTATAGATTCGCATGCAGAATTGTTAGAAGAATTTACAGAATTACAAGGAACGGGAGAATGTTCTTTAGGAGAAGGTAATGAACCAATTGATGAAACTGAAATGTTAGCTACACTAATGGCTAATGGATATGAACCAATAACAGAAGAAATTCAAATGCTAAAAGAAGAAGACAGATATCGATATAAATCATCGATAGAAGAACCACCGACATTAGAGTTAAAGCCACTTCCAAACCATTTGGAATACGCTTATTTACATGGTGAATCTGAATTACCTGTAATAATATCGTCTTCTCTTACTGAAAATGAGAAATCGCAACTCATTTCTGTGTTGAAAGCTCATAAACTAGCCATTGCATGGAAAATTCATGATATTAAAGGAATAAGTCCTTCGTATTGCACACATAAAATCCTTATGGAAGAAGGTCATAAAACGTATGTTCAATGCTAACGAAGACTATATCCGAATATGCAAGATGTAGTTAAGAAAGAAATTATTAAACTACTAGACGCAGGTCTAATTTATCCAATTTCTGATAGTCCATGGGTAAGCCCAGTTCAATGCGTGCCTAAGAAGGGTGGCATGACTGTCATTACAAATGAGAAAAATGAGCTTATTCCTACTAGTACTGTAACAGGATGGCGTGTGTGTATTGATTATAGAAAATTAAATGACGCCACCAGAAAAGATCAATTTCCCTTACCTTTCATAGATCAAATGTTGGAAAGATTAGCCGGAAATAGTTACTAATGTTTTCTAGATGGATTTTCCGGATATTTTCAAATTCCAATAGCACCCGAAGATCAAGAGAAAACCACATTCACGTGCCCTTATGGTACTTTTGCTTACAAACGCATGCCATTTGGACTTTGCAACGCCCCTGCAACCTTTCAAATGTGTATGATGGCGATTTTTCATGACATGATAGAAGAATGTATGGAAGTTTTCATGGATGACTTTTCAGTCTTCGGTGATACATTTGAAACATGTCTAGTTAATCTGGAACGAATGCTTATTAGATGCGAACAATCAAATCTAGTACTTAATTGGGAGAAATGCCATTTCATGGTTAAAGAAGGCATCGTTCTTGGTCATAAAATTTCAAAAGAAGGAATTGAAGTGGATAGAGCTAAAGTAGATGTAATTGCTAAACTTCCACATCCCACCAATGTTAGAGGAGTTAGGAGTTTTCTAGGGCATGCCGGTTTTTACCGACGTTTCATAAAAGATTTTTCTAAAATTGCCACTCCTATGAATAAACTCCTAGAAAAGGATGCTCCATTCATCTTTTCAGATGAGTGTATCAAATCTTTTAATATTCTTAAAGAGAGACTCACTAATGCGCCGATCATGATAACACCAAATTGGAATCTACCATTTGAACTAATGTGTGATGCAAGTGATTTTGCAATGGGAGCCGTTTTAGGACAAAGGATTGAAAAATGATTTCAACCTATATATTATGCTAGTAAGACGTTACAAGGAGCACAAACGAACTATACAACTACTGAAAAAGAACTCCTTGCTATTGTCTTTGCTTTTGAAAAATCTCGATCATATCTCGTTCTAGCAAAACGGTGGTTTATACCGACCATTCTGCTCTTAGATACCTATTTTCAAAACAAGATGCTAAACCAAGATTAATCCGTTGGATCTTACTCTTACAAGAGTTTGATATTGAAATCCGGGATAAAAGAGGAGCAGAAAATCTCGCCGCTGATCATCTTTCTCGTCTTGAAAATCCCGAATTAGAAGTTCTAAATGAATCGGCCATACAAGACAACTTTCCTGATGAATATCTTTTGAAGATAGATTATAATGAAATTCCATGGTTTGCAGACTATGAAAAATACTTAGTTTGTGGATTCCTTGAAAAAGGATTATCGTACCAAAGACGAAAGAAATTCTTCAGTGATATAAAACACTATTTTTGGGAAGATCCACATTTGTTTAAAAGTTGTCCAGATGGAATAATACGCCGATGTGTATTCGGAGATGAAGCCAGTAAAATATTAAACCATTGTCACACAGGACCAACAGGAGGGCATTATGGGCCTCAACTAACAGCAAGAAAAGTTTATGATACTGGATTCTATTGGCCTACAATTTTCAAAGATGCACACCTTCTTTGCAAATCCTGTGATGCTTGTCAAAGGGCAGGAAAAATAAGTCAACGTGATGAAATGCCACAAAATGTCATACAAGTATGTGAAGTATTTGACATTTGGGGTATTGACTTTATGGGTCCATTTCCAAAATCTCATAATAATCTATATATACTCGTAGCCATTGATTATGTATCTAAATGGGCGGAAGCACAAGTTCTCCTAACTAACGATGCACGAGTTGTAGTCAACTTTTTAAAACATCTTTTTGCAAGGTTTGGAACACCGAAAGCTTTAATAAGTGATCGGGGTACTCATTTCTGTAATAATCAACTTGAGAAAGTTCTTAAAAGATATGGAGTAACTCATAAAATCTCCACCGCATATCATCCACAAACAAGTGGACAAGTTGAAAATACCAACCGAGCTTTAAAACGTATTCTAGAGAAAACCGTAGGATCAAATCCGAAGGAATGGTCCATTAAATTGGAGGATGCACTCTGGGCTTTTAGAACAGCCTACAAAACTCCAATTAGAACCACACCTTTTAGACTTGTTTATGGAAAAGCATGTCATCTTCCAGTAGAAATTGAACACAAAGCATTTTGGGCTTTGAAGACATGTAATCTTGATTTACATGAAGCCGGACGTCTACGATTAAGTCAACTAAACGAATTAGAAGAATTAAGACATGAAGCATACGAAAATTCGTTAATCTATAAAGAAAGAACGAAGAAATGGCATGATAAAAGAATCAGAAGTTTAAAAGAATTTAAAGAAGGAGACATAGTTCTTCTTTTCAATTCACGATTCAAGCTATTTCCTGGAAAATTGAAATCAAGATGGTCTGGACCATTCATAGTCAAAAGAGTTTTCCCATACGGAACGATAGAATTAATAAATTCAAATGGGATTGAATTTAAAGTTAATGGTCACAGAGTTAAACACTACATAGATAGTCCGATGGAAATCGACAACGAAGTTAATCACAATTTCGATACCACAGCTAACTAAGTGTGGGGAGAATCAAGTCTTTAAAGGATAATATGTATTTCTGTTAGAGTTAGATTTTCTGTTTTCATGTAGTTCTCGAAAATGGAACCCGAATGGTCTTTCCCTAGCAGACCCTAAAGAACTAGTCTTCTCCCCCCATTCTGAATTTTTATTTTTTTAGGTTTTTACGAAATGAAGACTTCCTGTGAACTAAACCATGGTCTAATGCTACACGCTTTGATTACTAAATGTAATAATGACACACTTCCGAGTGAACTAGTATCTGTAATCATAGAAAAATTGGACGGAGTAAGAAAGGAATCCAGATGCGAAGATAATAAGTTACAATTTGATAAAGAAAAATCAAAATCCGCAGCGAAAAGAAGAGCACGGCACCTTGAAAGATGTCACAAATGCGGAAAATGGTCACACGAAGGTAAATGTTCAAATAATCAAACCTATTCAAACACCGAATTTGTTACTTTATGCAGAGACGGACCGTTCATATGTTTAGAAGAAAAAACATTAAATGCTCGAGGTTACGCCTATGTAGCCATGGAAAATCAATTAGTCCGACTATCTTATGAGTGGGCTAGAAATATCACTAAGAAATCTATTTCACATGTAAGTTTGTACAGTTTTTATTTTTATTTTTATTTTTAACCTTTTGATAATAAACGCTAATTTGTTCGCTATAAAGTATTAAATTGGTATTCGATGAAATTAGGTCTTGCGACCGAAATTATTGATATCATACAAAAATTTATTACATCACTGCGAAATTTAACGTTTATTCTTAAGGTATAAATATCTTTAATCAATCAACCCAAAATATTTCAAAAATTCGTCATGAGTTAAATTAGGTTATGTAACCGAAATTACTTTACCGAAAAGAGGGGCGTATATTTTTGATGATATTTGATTGATTAAAGTGGAATAAAAGACCAAAAAGATTTTTAATTTTATTTTTACCTTATTTTGAAATTAATATATAAATATTAAATTAATATTATAAATCTTTTTAAATAAATATCTTTAAGTTTTTAAATATTTTATAAATTAATATTCAATATAAGTTTATAAAATTAATGTATAAAAATATCAATGATATAATGCATTTTTAATTTTTAATATTAATTTTGAATTTTATGCATTTTAAATTTAAGTTTGTGTGAATTTAAAAACAAAAATTTACTTTATTTTATTAAGTTAAAAATATGATATTTTAAAATTCGTCGTAAGTTGAAGACTAGGCCGTTGAGCCGAAATTGCTTTACCCGAGGGCGGGACGAGAATTTTTATTATCATTATTTTTAATCTTATTGACTCAAAGTATGCCAAAAAAAAAAACCCAAAAATCTTAGCTTTTAAAATAATCGCTACAAAAAGACAAATTTTAAAATTTTGTCGAGGGACGGACTAGGACATCGATCCGAAACGACCTCGTTCTAAATAACAAGGGAAACAAATTTTTAAAATTAATTAATATTTGTTTTATAAGTTAAAGATTTAGAAAAAAAAATATATAAACACCGCGACTCGCGGAGTTTAAAGGGGAGGAATACCGCAACTCGCGGAGTCTGCAAATTCCATAAAAAAAATATAAATAGACGAACAGATCAGTTTACACACAACCAAACTCAAAAACTGCGAAAACACACCCAAAAACACACACAAAATCCGAATTTTTTCACCATTTTTCATCAAATCTTTCACAAAATCATGTTGAGAAGAATGCTATCAAGGAATTTCTCAAGGAAAACGGTAAATTTCTACATCAAAACACCCTTTAATCCGAATATATAGTGTTCTTGAACAATTTTGTACCCAATTCGATTTTGATGCTTTTTAGTGTAATTGTGCTTAAAATGTTTGTGTATTATGCTTGTATAACCTAGATTGATGCTATTTAACATGATTAGAAGCCTTAAACTTCAAATTTTGAGTAATCTAGGGTTTGTGTTCTTGAGCAATTTGGGGCTTTTTGATATAAACAGGTTATGGCTGATTTTTGTCATGAATTATTACTAAATTAAGTAGTGTAACATGTTTAGGTAGTTAAATGATCCAAACTTTGAGCCTAAACATAATTTTTGAGAATTAAAGTGACTTTTTCAAGTCTAAAATTCATGAACTTGATTTTTGAGAGATAATGCCATTTGAAACTTGTTTAATTGCTAATAATGATTACTTTGACATGTTATTTGAGTTGAATGCTTATGAACTTGGCGAACATTTTCGTATATGCTTATTTGAAAAAGTGTAGAATTGATAAAAATATGAAAATGAGCATAAGTTTGATATAAATTGAACATGTCATTGTAATTATTTTGATTGATGATTTTGCTAACACTATTGCATATTTGGATGCACAAAAATTGTGTTTGATGTGTTTTGCAGACTGAAAGGGGTGAATCTTCATCCCAAGCTTGCATTGCTCCTCCTGAGAATGCAGAACAACAGGATGTTGATAATTATTACAAACAAGATATACCTCATCCAGTTATGACATTTTTCAGATATGCACGTGGAAGATTTGCACCCGAACTTGAGATTAGACAGACGTTGGATAGATTATCTAAAATACCAAAGGGGCTTGCACACTCTTCATTCTAAAGCTGTTGAAGTACCTAAGGTAATAGAATGGGAACCGTTAGAAGCTGTAGGATTGGGCGAACGGATTAGAGAATTACTTACACAGAGGTATGGTAATTCTACTTTTAACGATTGGGTACGATTATTCAACATGCGTAGACCTGTATATAAAGTATGGTGTAAAGAATTATTGTGTAGTATAGAAATAAATGATCGGGTAGCTACTTTAACCGATCGAACTTTTATTAGATTTTTGTTAGGAGGTTCGATGTGCCACATGTCTCTACTAGACATGGCTCAGACCTTACGTATATATACGCCTGAGGAGCTAGCATCTGCCTATTGTCAAGGGTTGATATTAAATGGTAGGAAGATTGATGAAAATTTTGATGCACATGGTGTATGGAGTCAAATGACTAGCCATCACCGATTTAAAGGGGGAAATTACTCTTATCTGGATATAGATAGAGCTGAGTTAAGAGTAATTCACAGGTTTCTAGCGAACTCAATTACACAGCGAGGTAAAAATAAAGAAAAGGTAAATGAGCAAGATTTATTTTACCACATGTGTATTCGAGACCCACAAAGCGCTGTAAGTATACCTTATTGTGTGGGTTATTATTTGATGGCTATGGTTAGGGGGATGAGACCGCACAGTATAATAGGAGGTGGTATATTTATTACATTAATTGCTGAGTAGCTCGATGTGGATATAAGTCGGGGGGGGGGGGATTATTAATCGAAGAACCAGAACCCCACGATACAATTGGTTTAAATATATATCTTGGTGCTAAGGTTTTGAAGAGGCGAAATAACGCCGCAGTAGTATATAATGGAAGACATCCACATGTTGAAAGAGATCAACAGCCAGGTAATGTGGGAGGGGGAAATGAAATGACAGAAATGCAAAGGTTTATAGCTTCACAAGAATATGAAAATGCTAGACATCGAGCATTTGAAGATTGGCAAGTTCATCAAAACCACATCATAGCTCATTGCCAACATGTAGGTAGAAACTATATTCCTACTCCAAAGCCCATATTTCCTCCCTGGTCTATAGAAATCCAACCACCGTATCCTACTTATAACCCAGCTGAAGCATTCTATAACACATACGGTTATGCATGGAACCCCTACTGGTATCAGTATCAACCCTAGTTTATTTAGTTTTATTTATTTTATTTTTGTTATTACTATAATATTACTACATTTAACACTTATGTTGATATTGTAATAGTTTTTATAATTTTCTAACTTTTATTATTAGATTTTAATAATTTTTGAATGTGGGGTAATATACCAAACTTCAAAAATATGTATATATGTTTGCAGTTTATCTTATGTACACAACAGGGTAAAACAACGCATTTTCAAAGACTGGCATTAAGTTCAGTAAAAGCAACTAATTTTGACGACAAGATGCAAAATATATGTGAAATAACAACAAGACGGAATGAACAAATGATGTGCACCATTTATCCTTCAACACAAACAACAATATGTTTGGAAATTTTGGTAAAATTTAATCATTTTTCTACGCTAATCACCCTCAATAATTTAAATTGTTACTGATTTCTTGCAAATGAGGGCATTGCAAGATCTTAAGTGTGAGAAAGGGTTAAATTCTTTCGGATTTTAAAAAAAAAAATTATTTAAACACTTGGTTACCATTAAAAATACTAGTAACGCAGTAGTTGTATTAGAATCTAGTGCTCTCTGATAACAAAGAACAGCCCTAGTCTTATATACTGACTACCCAATTCTAGTAAAATTTTTCAAAATTTTCAACTAAATGAATTCAAAATCATGTTTATACATATTTATGAACGATGAAAACTAGGTGTTAATACCGAAATTGTGGTTACCTCGGAAAGGACATAAATTGAGAAACAACCCAAAATGTTAGAATTCATTTAAGAATGGAATAGAGGAAAATAAAAAGGCAAAGAAAATAAAATAAAAGCCAAGTGTGGGAAATTTTTACCAAGTTATTCAAAATATACATCACATATTTTTGTACAAATAATTGAAAATACTTTTGTTTTGGACGATAATTAAATGTTTTACCCAATGAAAGAAAAGAAGGGATGGATCTACACGATGAATCAATTCCATCATTAAAAGGAAGTAAAGTCTTCCGAAAAAGAAACGCGCTTCTTGATTTTGGTCAAGAAGTTGTCGTCCAGACCAGCTGTAGGTTGACGAAAAACCTAGAAAAGTCATCACTAAAATCAGCAGGAAATCCACGGACCTCAGCATCAAACAGGGTCGCCAAGTGGTCAGATTTATCCTAACCATGAGAAGGATTTATCTCGTACAATGGGGGGCACCGTGCAAATTAGCTTGATAAGACTAATGAATCAGATCCCCAGAAAGGATAATCTCCTTAAAAGATCAAAAATCAGCTTTTAAGACTGATATTACTCAATCCTTGAGATTGACCTTAAAGATTGAGAATTCAAACTCATGGAATTCAATGATATCTAAACTCGAGCTTGAACGAGAAAATATTTTGATCAAAATTACAAACCGATTTGTTTTCTGAAAACCCATTTTCAATGCGTTCATTACCTTTGAACGTAAAATCCTAGGAATTCACCTGGAATTCATTAGGTCACCTGAACCAATTCGGGTGTCAACCGTAAGAACGGTGGTTGCATAGCATAGTCAAAGACAGGACCTTGTGCCAGACCGGAAAATTATAAGGGTGAGCTTTACTATTGTTCCTACAAAGGATAGTAATTGCGCCCGACACGTTATAGACCATAATTAAAAGCATGTCAGGGGATATTGCCTTAACAGTTGCTTGTTCAACGCTTCCCTTTACAACCGGACGGTAGTTTATCGAAAGGTAATATACAGAACAAGTATACTGGATGTGTTGCTTTCCCAATACAAGGTTAGCAAGTGGGTGACATAAAACCGCAAGTTTTGAGCGAAAATTTTCAAATCTAAAACCCACCAAACCCACAAAAACAATTTGCAAACACCGGTGAAGGGTTATTCCGGAAAACTTATCTAGGGTAAAAACTAGATTTAATTTTCAAAAGATCAAATGTTTTCATAAAGATCCAATTTCCTTAATGGATCTAAATTTTTATAGTCATGTGGGACTGTAAACCACATCGTTTGTGAAGACCCGTCCTAATCCATCCGGACGAAGTCCATATCGATTATAAACGATTCACAACAGTTGATTACATCGCGAGATACTTGACCTCTATATGATACATTTTACAAACATTGCATTCGTTTTTGAAAAGACAAACTTTCATTACATCGAAAGTTGACAGGCATGCATACCATTTCATAATATATCCAACTATAATTGACTTGATAATAATCTTGATGAACTCGACGACTCGAATGCAACGTCTTTTGAAATATGCCATGAATGACTCCAAGTAATATCTATAAAATGAGCAAATACACAGCGGAAGATTTCTTTCGTACCTGAGAATAAACATGCTTTAAAGTGTCAACCAAAAGGTTGGTGAGTTCATTAGTTTAACTTAAACAATCGTTTCCATCATTTTAATAGACCACAAGATTTCAGATTTCCATTTCTCATAAACATACGTCCCATGCATAGAGACAAAAATATCATTCATATGGATTGAACACCTGGTAACCGACATTAACAATATGCATATATAAGAATATCCCCATCATTCCGGGATCCTCCTTCGGACATGATATAAATTTCGAAGTACTAAAACATCCGGTACTTTGGATGGGGCTTGTTGGGCCCGATAGATCTATCTTTAGGATTCGCGTCAATTAGGGTGTCTGTTCCCTAATTCTTAGATTACCAGACTTAATAAAAAGGGGCATATTTGACTTCGATAATCCAACCATAGAATGTAGTTTCACGTACTTGTGTCAATTTCGTAAAACAGTTATAAAAGTTGCGCATGTATTCTCAGCCCAAAAATATAAAGGGTAAAAAGGCAAATGAAACTCACGCATATAAATATTGTAAAATAGTTAATAAAGCATTTGCATGTATTCTCAGCCCAAAAATGTAATGAGTAAAAAGGGGAGCAAATGAAACTCACGCATATAAATATTGTAAAACAGTTAATAAAACATCTGCATGTATTCGCAGTTCAAAATGTATTTCTAAAGCATTTAATAAAGCAGTTGTAAAAGTAGCGCATGTATTCTCAGTCCCAAAAATGTAAGGAGTAAAAGGGAGCAAATGAAACTCACGATACTGTATTTTGTAGTAAAAATACATATGACGTCATTGAACAATGCAGGGTTGGCCTCGGATTCACGAACCTATATCAATTGTGTATATATTAATACGTATAATGTAAGTTACAAAATTTCATTTATTAATATGTATTATTTATATATTATAGTTTTGTAGAATTTATTCTAACCTTTATTTTAAAACGTATACTTATATTATATTTTAAGTTATATTTTATATATATATATATCGATTTTATGTATATATATCTATAATGATTTACGTTTATATAAATAGTGACATTAATATATTTATATACATATATTTGTGGTTAGTATTGTATTTATGAAATTTTATTAGTTTGTTATGTGAATTATTAATACAATCCTAGTATATACCATAAGTATATATATAGTGTACAAAAGATTTATTTGTTAAAATAATAATTTAGATAATAATGATTTACTAATAATAATAATAATTTTATTAATAATGATAATACTAATAGCAAAAAAAAATGAAAATGATAACTGTTAATGATACTAATAATAATAACTCTAAAATAATATTAATACTAATACCATACTTATGTTAATAATAAGGGTTCTAATATTTATAAAATGATAAATGATAATCATAATAATACTAGTAAATATTAATGATGATACTGATAAATATGATATTATTAATTGTAAATGTACTGATGATACTATTATTTATAAACCGGTACAAATTCTAATATTGATGATAATAATATATTTTTATTTCCTTCATAATAATAACAATGATAATCATAATCCTAATGATGATAAAATACTAAAATGATAAGTTTATTACTAATAATAATATTATTAATACCTATCATAATAATAATAGTAATGTCTATAATACTTTCAAATATGATAACAAGTATGATACTAATAATAACAATAACAATAACAATCAAAACAATCACAATAATAATAATAATACTAATAATAATTAATATATAATAACAATAATAAAATTAGAAAAGAAAACTACCTCACATGAAAAAAGTTTCAAAAAAAAAAAAGAAACTACCGTCCTCTGGACTCGATCTCGTGACCACATGCTCACACGCAAACACTCTCGACCATCCCACCAATTCTGATTCTCTGTACTAATATCGAATTTAAATTTTATATATAAACTGTTTTTCTTCTATTCCTCTTCTTCTCCACAAGTCTCATGGATTCAACAAAACATCAATAACCAAAAAAAAAAAAAAAAAAAAATCAGGGTTCCTTTTAAAGCTTCAAAACATTACAGAAAAAAAATAATTTGGGTTCTAAAATAAAAAAAAAAACACTAAAGGCCTACTGCAGCGTCGGTTCTTGGAACAAAACAAAAAAAATTGATTTCGTAATAGATAACATTATAGATAATGTTTATAACACGAAATAGTTTTCTAAACATGTATAAAAACTACTGGAATCGTCAATTTGATCAGAAACATATACACGAACGCGAATTTGTCTCAAGAACAATTGTTGACTTTTTTTAAACTAAACTTTGACTTCAAAATTCAAGATCGATATAAAGATTTGAGAGTTGAGATTTTGCAGATAGATTCAAAGAAAGATTTCTAACCTTTCTGCATTTTTAGATTTTGAAACTTTATTCGAAATTGAATTAAGAGAAAAAAAAATTGGAGCGTGCAGAGAAGGAGAAAAAAAAAATATCGCTGTGCTCTTTAATCCCATTGGATTTCCTTTTTATTTGATTTGCAATTATACATAATCATTTTGTAATAATAGAGATCGGTTGATAAAAAATGGAGAAAATGTCAACACAGGTTCACGAGTTTGGAGCAGGAAAGAAACAAAAAAAATAATAATAATAGAGATAAAGGATACAGAGGTCAAGCGTATAATATAGATCCCTACTATTTTTTTTAATTAATAATAATAATATATAATAACAATACTATTAATATCTAATAATATTAATAAAATTAATAATAATGATAAATATAATATTAATGATAATAATAATTGTAAAAATGATAATAATAATAATAATAATAATAATAATAATAATAATAATACCATACTAATTATGATAATATTAATATTTTATCGATAATAATAATATTATTAATAATAATCTAATTTATACATCCAATTTCATCTTTATATGATATAAAGTGATATTATGAATACAAATATTGATATTTGACGATACAAATAACATTACTACAACAACTATATTTGTATTTAAATTTAATTTATTAATATCATCTATTATTATGTAATATTTAATAATTATGTAATATGTATTGTAACATATACTGAATATTATATATTTATGCATTTTAATATAAATATATTATAATATTTATTTACATACTAATTATATTATACTTATGTATGTAATTATGAAAAATATAAATGTTTTATATATGTAAGTATTATATATATTTATTAAAATAGTACAGTATTTCATCATAGATATATTATAAATTTCTACATATACATAATATAATAATTATGTATAAAATCATATATATATAGTTATATTTATGTATATATGTATACTACCATATATATAAAATCATGTTTTAAATGTTGAGTAGATGATTAATTATGTATATTAAACAATTAACTACAAAGTATAACATTGTACATTTAATATTTTGATAACGTTGGTAAAATATGTTTGAATCATTTATATACAATATACTATATATATTCAAAATGAAAATCTTTAGCTATTAAATGTTATCTTTTATAATAACAAAATTACTTAATAGTTCATTAATACTAATATAATTAGTTTTATATATAATTATTTATATTTACATTCTTAGTTACAATTAAAGGTTCGTGAATCGTCGGAAATAGTTAAAGGTCAAATGTTATCATGAAATAGTTCAAACATAATGAGACTCGGTTTAATAGACTTTGCTTATCGAGTCGAATCATATAAGATTATGTTTAAATTTGGTCGGAAATTCCCGGGTCATCACAGTACCTACCCGTTAAAGAAATTTCGTCCCGAAATTTGAGTGAGGTCGTCATAGCTAACAATAAATATGTTTTCCTGACGAATATGAGTTGATAACTTGAGTTTTATCATCATTGAGTAATATGGATAAAAATAATTCAATTATTCGAAGAGTGCGAATGAAGCTATTCACAAAAGGATGAAATGAGAAACAAAGATTTGTTTTTAACTTTTGACGTAGTCAGGTTTGAATTTAGAAAATAAGGCGCGTCTTAACTTTTGACATTGCCTTGGTTGAATTCCGGAATTTAAGGGATTTAAAGAAAATCTTGAAGATCTATAAAATCTGATTCTTCCGGATTTATGAAAATTAAGATCTCTTTAATTAAATACGGTGATCTGCCCCGATTACTACGTCTGATATTTCCAGTATAAATTAAGCTCTTCCTTTCCATTATTCTCACCATTCTTATACTTTCTTTCTTAGTTCATACATCCAAAAGATTCTGAAAATGATTAATCCAGTTCTGATCCTTGTCCTCATCCTTACTATCGCAACAATCATTCTCCTTTTCCAACTTCCACCAGAGGAATCTGCTTTCTTCTACTTCGCCCTCGGGATTATAATGTTTTTAATTCTCCCGTGTCTTTATGTTGCGATAAACATTGATATACACGGTTTGTAATTTATGTGTTGTTATCGGACTTTATATTCTCCCTTATATTTCAAAGCTCTATGCTTTTGTTTTCTCTTCCCGACTTCAAGTCAAGCGAATATTGGTCCAGAATTTATAGATATAGAGTTTCGAATGATTATAATGTTCTAAGCATGAAGGAACGTGATAGCACGATTTGATTTTCAAATTTATCAACATCACGGAAGATAGAACCATCAAGAATACATTTTCTTGATTTGTTACGGAGTTAAGTAGGATGAAAGAGTTATGTAACATGGCACATGATGACGTTATGATCTGTGAATCATCACGTTTCATTTAGAAACTCAGCATGACTTACTGTAATATAATCACGTTGATCAAGTGTCATTATATTATACTAACTCATGCATCAGTTCCCATCATTACTACAATAACATTCATATTTTAAGCTTGAAAATTTATAGAATATAGAAACTAACAGTTTCTATATGATGTAATACTGATAGCACGAAAAGATTAATGATTTCAGATAAGAATAGTTATAAAAATATCTCCAGAAATATGGAGGATATTTATAATGAAAGGTACGATAATATCTCAGAATATCTAAGATCAGAGGATGATAGAAACTATTGTCTGCAAGGGTTTAGAGTAAGGAGCAAGTTATTCACTATAGACATTAGCAGACATTGAATTATTTGGATTCTTTGAAGTCAAACTTATTCTTTGTGATTTATCCACGGCTTTCTTCATAGTTTCGCATAATCTGCTTTTCGGTACTATATTTTCTATTGAATGTTTCCAATATATTGATACACAGGAAGTACGAAGAGGTATATAATTTCGGACGAGAATATTTATGAAAATATCCTCAGAAATATCAAAGATATTGATGATGATATTTTGGAATTTCTAAGTTCGACGGTTGATGGAGAAAGATTTTCCGCAAGATTTTAACATGACTTCAGAGCAAGATATTCTCTAAAGATTTCAACGGATCCAGAATTACCTGAATCCTTTGAATATAGGATTTGGTCCTTGTATTTGTCCTTGGTCTCCTTCATGGGTAACTCAATCTGTTTTTCAATACCCAATTTTCTATCGAGCGTTCCTAACACTCCTTTCTTTATCATCAAACTTTTGTCCGTTTAGACCATCTACCATTTTTCTGTTTCCTCTGCATTTAATGCTATGATATCTGAATCATCGGTTATTAATCCGAGGTGGTTTCAGGAGAATTGTGTTTTTAGATGATTAAACGCTGATGGTAATATGATGGAATATGAAAGGTTACCTGGTAACAATAAAAGAGCACGCGTATATATAAACGTTATAATAAGGTTGTTTCGTACGAAAAGTCGAAGTTGACTTGTTGGAGTTGTGACAAAATTGGCTAATTTTGAAAAGGGATCGCAAAGTTGTTTTTGTTAATAAATGCCAAAGGATCTGACGCGGCTACGTGTTGAACTTTTACTCAATTGCCGAGAGTTTCTCAGGTGCATAACTATATGCATAAATCTTTCCTTCCGTAGATGAAGTGCGGTTGATTCATCCTATCGATTGAGGTGTTTTCAAGAATCATGAAAGGTTTGAACGCAGAATGTAATCGTGAAGATACAAATGAGGTTTAAGACGAAATCAAGTGGCAAACTTGAAGAATTGTTTAGTTTCATATGTTATATTCAATATTTTAATTCATTTTAATTGTCCAATGTTATTAGTCCACAGTCGATAGTCCACAGTTGACAGTGCAATCATTCATATATAGTTTAATATATAATATTTGAATTAATTAATACGTATCGTGACCCGTGTACATGTCTCAGACTCGATCACAACTCAAAGTATATATATTATTATAGAATCAACCTCAACCCTGTATAGAGAACTCGATCATTACTGCATATAGAGTGTCTATGGTGATTCCAAATAATATATATAGATGTGTCGATATGATATGTCAAAACCTTGTATACGTGTCCCGATATTTAAAGTGCGTAAAATAAATAACAGAAATTAAATGACGATAAATAAAGTGCGTAAAGTAAATAACAGAAATTAAATGACAATAAATAAAATTGCGAGAATATAAATTGCGATAAAATAAATTGCGATAAATAAATTGCGATAAATAAAATGTAATACGGAATTAACAGTTAGCTAGGATTTTGTTAGCGTGGTTTCTTAATAAAATTTAATATTGTTAATTAGTCTGTTTCTAATCAATTTTTATTGTGTCCATTATTTCTTCATTATGCCACTTGTTGGATTCTGATAGGTCAAAATTCAAATATGAAATTGAATTTGAATGAAAATAGTTATTCTTTGGTGAACGGATAAGTATCCCAGTGGTTGTAAATAGGATAGTGAATAACTGTTGAATCAGATTCGAAGAATATACAGTGTAACTTATTAATGTGAAATTTAAATATTCCTCGGGTATTACCTACCCGTTAAAATATTTTTATTATTAACAGTTTGTACAAAAGAATTTTTAATTACAATCTTTATGAAAACATATATACATATATATTTTCTTCAGATGTAATCATGAATTTAATGAGTTAACATGATATTAAACTCATTTAGTTTTCAGTTGGAACTAGAATAAATAATCTCTAAAACATTAGAGATTACATAATCACCATGTCGAACGAAGATAACTGATGTAGAATGTCATGTAGAATGATGATTATACTCGAGGTATAGATTGAGATGTTGAGGCATGTGATATTGAAATTTGGGTTGTTGGTGGTACCGTTGGTGCCGGTGATTTGGATGAAGCTGGTACGTTTTGCACCATATTTTCCAAGACTACAACTTATGCGCGAAGTTCGTTAACTTCTTCTATTACACCGGGATGATTGTCGGTTCGGACGAGCGGATGAATGAGGTTTAGAATCTGAGATAGTATATGATCGTGATGAGATACTTTGGAAATGAGAGAGAAAATGGTGTCTCGAACAGGTTCGCCGGTAAACGTTTTAGGTCCATTGTCAAGAGGTGAATTTGGTTAGTGGAAATGATCGCCTTCTTCGCGTTTCCATTGATTAAGTCGACTACGAACCCATCTCCAATTCATTCAGAATAGATGATGGCTAATTGATCGATTCATTCCGGTTACTCTGCTTTCGGAGCTCGAGTGGAAATCCATATCGAAATAGCTTTCGGAATAACTATCGAAATAGCTATCGAAATCAGATGGACTCGAACTGGTTGAGGGATTCATCTCGTACGATCAGATGAAGGATTTTCGATAAGAAATAGATTATAGGATGTAGATTAGTACCCTGCAATACATAATTTACATATGCATATATAATACTAAAATCCCATAAGCTACGGAGGAATCTACGGAAGCTGTCAGGCAAAGGTAACAATAACAGATACGCTAAGATATGAATTTAACTATACACTGTCTATGCAATAAAGGCAGTAAGACGTGTCTTAGACTTTAAGGATGATAAGTAAATAATTTTTCGACACTAAATGATAAGCAAAACTTTTGACATGCAAACACGGTCGAAGTCCAGACTCATTAATGCATTCTAACGACTATCAGTTAGACTCACTAATGCAAGACCTGGTTCGCTAAGACCACCGCTCTGATACCAACTGTGAAGACCCGTCCTAATCCATCCGGACGAAGTCCATATCGATTATAAACGATTCACAACAGTTGATTACATCGCGAGATACTTGACCTCTATATGATACATTTTACAAACATTGCATTCGTTTTTGAAAAGACAAACTTTCATTACATCGAAAGTTGACAGGCATGCATACCATTTCATAATATATCCAACTATAATTGACTTGATAATAATCTTGATGAACTCGACGACTCGAATGCAACGTCTTTTGAAATATGCCATGAATGACTCCAAGTAATATCTATAAAATGAGCAAATACACAGCGGAAGATTTCTTTCGTACCTGAGAATAAACATGCTTTAAAGTGTCAACCAAAAGGTTGGTGAGTTCATTAGTTTAACTTAAACAATCGTTTCCATCATTTTAATAGACCACAAGATTTCAGATTTCCATTTCTCATAAACATACGTCCCATGCATAGAGACAAAAATATCATTCATATGGATTGAACACCTGGTAACCGACATTAACAATATGCATATATAAGAATATCCCCATCATTCCGGGATCCTCCTTCGGACATGATATAAATTTCGAAGTACTAAAACATCCGGTACTTTGGATGGGGCTTGTTGGGCCCGATAGATCTATCTTTAGGATTCGCGTCAATTAGGGTGTCTGTTCCCTAATTCTTAGATTACCAGACTTAATAAAAAGGGGCATATTCGACTTCGATAATCCAACCATAGAATGTAGTTTCACGTACTTGTGTCAATTTCGTAAAACAGTTATAAAAGTTGCGCATGTATTCTCAGCCCAAAAATATAAAGGGTAAAAAGGCAAATGAAACTCACGCATATAAATATTGTAAAATAGTTAATAAAGCATTTGCATGTATTCTCAGCCCAAAATGTAATGAGTAAAAAGGGGAGCAAATGAAACTCACGCATATAAATATTGTAAAACAGTTAATAAAACATCTGCATGTATTCGCAGTTCAAAATGTATTTCTAAAGCATTTAATTGCACTTCTAATTATCGCACTTTTATTTAATTGCACTTCTAATTATCGCACTTTTATTTAATTGCACTTTTAATTATCGTACTTTTTAATTATCGCAATTTTATTTTATCGTACTTTTATTTATCGCAATTTCATTATCGTTATTTACTTTACGCTTTAAATTAAGTTATATTTATTTTTAATATTTTACATTAGGTTTTAACTGCGACTAAGTTTTAAAATCGACAAACCGGTCATTAAACGGTAAAAACCCCCTTTTTATAATAATAATATTACTTATATATATTTGTATTTTTATAAATTAAAACTAATATAGCATTAAGCTTTGTTTAAAAGATTTTCCCTGTGGAACGAACCGGACTTACTAAAAACTACACTACTGTACGATTAGGTACACTGCCTATAAGTGTTGTAGCAAGGTTTAAGTATATCCATTCTATAAATAAATAAATATCTTGTGTAAAATTGTATCGTATTTAATAGTTTTTCGTTGTAAAAATAAAGCTATTTCATATACACCTCGCATGAACATCATGTTGCTTTCCTAATACAAGGTTAGCAAGTGGGTGACACAAAACCATAAGTTTTGAGCTAAAAATTTCAAATCTGAAACCCACGAAACCCACAAAAACAATTTTGCAAACACCGGTGAAGGATTATTTCGGAAAACTTATCTAGGGTAAAAGCTAGATTGAATTTTCAAAAAGGTCAAATATTTTCATAAAGATCCAATTTCCTAAAGGATCTAAATTTTCATAGTCATGTGGGACTGTAAACCACAACGTTACTATCATTGTTCATACCGTCGTATTAAAATCACTGATGTACAAAGTGTGAAGAATAAAGAAGTGATTCTAGTATTTTTATTTCAAGACTATATTGCTTGAGGACAAGCAACGCTCAAGTGTGGAAATATTTGATAATGCTAAAAATGAACATATATTTCATAGCATTATCCCTCAAGAAAGACAAGCTTTTAGTTGCAATTGTTCTATTTACAAGTGATATTCGTCTAAATAATAAAAGGTGAAGACAAAAGACAGATTCAACGAATTGAAGACGCAAACGACCAAAAAGCTAAAAAGTACAAAGTACAATCAAAGTGGTTCAAATTATTGATGAGAAACGTCTAAAAATTACAAGAGTACAAGCCGTGAAACATAAAGTACAAGATATTAAATTGTACGAAAAGGCGTTCGAAAATCCGGAACCGAGACATGAATCAACTTTCAGCGCGCGACGCAACGGACCAAAAATTACAAGCCAACTATGCACAAGAATATAATAATATATATAATTAATTATATATATTATATATTATTTTAATCAAAGCAGCCCACGTTGAATTCATTTGGTGAGCTGGATTCCAGACCTCCGCACTCGCGGAGCTTTTATGAAGAAAACATCCGCACTCACGGAGCTCTACAGTGAAATGTGGGCCTATAAAAGGTCGCGCATTCTGATCGATTTCATCATCCTTTTTCTATCTTTCTATCTACGATATATTTATATTTATATTTTATAATTATAATTATAATTTAAGTTTAATAATAATAAGGTAATAGTGGCGAATGTTGTAAGTGTATAAGTCGAAATTCTGTCCGTGTAACGCTACGCTATTAATACTCATTGTAAGTTATGTTCAACCTTTTTAAATTAATGTCTCATAGCTAAGTTATTATTATGCTTATTTAAATCAAAGTAATCGTGATGTTGGGCTAAGTATTAAAGACGGGGTAATTGCGCTTTGTACCATAATTGAGGTTTGGACAAAAGAACGACACTTGTGGAAATTAGAGTATGCGCTATTAATGGACTTTATATTTGTTTAATTGAATGATAGTTCGTTAATTTAATATAAAGATTTACAATTGGACGTAATTATAAATAACCACATACACTCGATCGAACACGATGGGCGGGATATTTATAAGTACTAATAATTGTTCATTTAATCGAACACGGGAATGGATTAATAGTTAATGGACTCATTAAAACAGGAGTGAATTATGTACAAGGACACTTGGCATAATTATTAACAAAGTATTAAAACCTTATTAAAGTTTAATTCCCCAATTAGTTGGAATATTTGACTTCAGATATAAGGATAATTTGACGAGGATACTCGCACTTTATATTTATGACTGATGGACTGTTATGGACAAAAACCAGATGGACATATCGAATAATCCAGGACAAAGGACAATTAACCCATGGTAATAAACTAAAATCAATACGTCAAACATCATGATTGCGGAAGTTTAAATAAGCATAATTTCTTTATTTCATATTTTATCGCATTTTTATTTACTGTCATTTTATTTATTGCACTTTTAATTATCGTACTTTTTAATTATCGCAATTTTATTTATCGCACTTTAATTATTGTCATTTACTTTAAGCTTTAAATTAAGTTATATTTATTTTTAATATTTTACATTAGGTTTTAACTGCGACTAAAGTTTTAAAATCAACAAACCGGTCATTAAACAGTAAAAACCCCCTTTTATAATATATATATATATATATATATATATATAGTTTTAAAAATATAGCGTTAAACTTGGCTAGTTCCCTGTGGATGAACCGGACTTACTAAAAACTACACTACTGTACGATTAAGTACACTGCCTATAAGTGTTGTAGCAAAGTTTAGGTATATCCACTCTATAAATAAATAAATAACTTGTGTAAAATTGTATCGTATTTAATAGTATTTCGTAATAAAAATATAATTATTTCGTGCCCCTCTGCTTTAACATCAAGTATTTTTGGCGCCGCTGCCGGGGACTTCATAAACGGCGAAAGAGAAATGCTATAAAAAAATTTTTTTATTAAGTTTTAATTTATTTTTGTAAAAATATAAGTTTTTAAATATTAAAAACAAAAATATAAAAACATAATATATATATATATATATATATATATATATATATATATATATATATATATATATATATATATATAGGTGTTTTAATTAAAAAAATGTTTAATTTTTTTAAGTTACAACAAACTAATAAGTATTTGAAAAAAATATAAGTTTTGTTTAAATTATATTTTCTATAAAATAAAAACAGAAAATAAAAACAAAGTAAAAAAGTAAAAAAAAAAAAAAAACAACTGAACCTGCACAAATTCGACCTGCACCTCAGCTGAATCTGTATCATCCGCACTCGCGGAGCTTTTTGCCAGCTGGGATCCGCACTCGCGGAGATCTCTGACAGGTCAAACATTGGACAGCATTAATTACGAAATTCGGGTTAAAATTAATTATTATTAATTAAAATTAGGGTTTTAATTTAATATAATTAGTGTAAGTTTAGTTTTAATTAATTTTAATTTTTAATTAGTTTTATTAATAATAAAACTAATATTTTTATAAAATAAAATTATAAAAATAATATTTTTATAAAAATTGTATTTTTATAACTTTAAGTTTTATCTTTATATTTTGTATCTTTTTATTCGTAATTGTATATTTTTCGCTCGTAATTAGTTTTAAGTTATAGTTTTTGCCGTAGTTATTTATATTTCTAGATTTTTAGGATTTTCCGGAAAATCACTTAAGTTTTTTTTCTTTAGACTAAGATTTAGTTGCTTTAGAATTTTACGACGTTGTTTATCGCTTTAGTTTTAATATATTTTAGTACCTTTTTAAGTTTTTGCCGTTTTGGATATAGAATTTCTCTAAGCTTTAATACCTTTAGATGCAAGTTTTAATATTTAGTTTTTAGATTTTTAAGTTTCGACGGGCTATTTTCGCTTATTTTCTTATTTTTCGACATTTTTCGACGCGCTCTTTTTCTTTCTTATTTCTCGACGCTCTAGTTTTTTTAGGACATAGAATTTTCTATTTCTTCTCTAAAATTTCTTTAAACTTTGAAAAAAAAAATTATTTTAAGTGGTTAAATTGATAGACATCCAAAATTTTCTGGTTCGTAGTAATAGTTGGATTTGTTAGTGGCGAGTTGTGAGCTTCCGATTTAAAGGGTCCTGGCTACCTGCTGCATCTATTGGCTATTCGAAACGTGGGCAAAATTAGAAAAGTCTATTAATTTGATAACTTATATAATTTTTATTTTTATAACTAATAGGATATTCAGTGAATGCACCGAGCAAAACGTTCACGACCTTTCATACGTTCACCACCTTTCATACGTTCACCACCTGTAACTCGATCAAGACATCTAGCCAATATTGTCGCCGTTGATTTTTCTTTAGAATATTCATCTAGTCGACCTAGTACTCCAATTCAAATTTCCGATAATCAATTTTTTGAACCCGACCTCACAATTGAGAATCCGGAGGATATTCAGGGACAATTCAGAGATCCTGAACCACTAATCATTCCTCCTGAACCACAAATCACTCATCCAGAAATTGTTGAGGAAGAAACCATTAAGTCAGAATCCTCTAGTGATTCAGATTCAACAAATTCAATCATGGAAAATCTGGAACCTCTAAGTATGGAAGACCGAATGAGAGCTAAACGCACTGGCCAAGGTCACGCAATTACTCAACCAGATATTAATGCGCCAGATTATGAAATCAAAGGACAAATCCTACACATGGTAACTAATCAATGCCAATTTAGTGGTTGATGTTCGTAGAGGTGGTTACAAAATAATTATATATTTGCTACAAAATACTATTAAATACGATACAATTTTACACAAGTTATTTATTTATTTATTTATAGAGTGGATATACCTAAACCTTGCCACAACACTTATAGGCAGTGTACCTAATCGTACAGTAGTATAGTTTTTAGTAAGTCCGGTTCGTTCCACAGGGATCTTAGCCAAGTTTAACGCTATATTTTTAAAAACTATATTTGTAAAAATATAAATATATATATAAGTAGTATTATTATTATAAAAAGGGGGTTTTTACCGTTTAATGACCGGTTTGTCGATTTTAAAACTTTAGTCGCAGTTAAAACCTAATGTAAAATATTAAAATAAATATAACTTAAATTAAAGCGTAAAGTAAATAACGATAATGAAATTGCGATAAATAAAAGTGCGATAAATAAAAGTGCGATAAATAAAATGACAATAAATTAAAGTGCGATAATTAAAATGTACAATAATTAAAATGACAATAAATTAAAGTGCGATAATTAAAAGTGCAATTAAATATGAAATAAAGGAATTATGCTTATTTAAACTTCCGTAATCATGATGTTTGACGTGTTGATTTTAGTTTATTACCATGGGTTAATTGTCCTTTGTTCTGGATTATTCAATATGTCTGTCTGGTTTTTGTCCATAATAGTCCATCAGTCATAAATATAAAGTGCGAGTATCCTCGTCAAATTATCCTTATATCCGAATTCAAATATTCCAACTAATTGGGGACTTAAACTATAATTACACCAAATGTCCTTGTATATAATTCACCCCTGTTTTAATATGTCCATTGACTATTAATCCATTCTCGTGTCCGGTTAAATGAACGATTATTAGTACTTATAAATATTCCGCCCATCGTGTCCGATCGAGTGTATATGGTTATTTATAGGTACCTCCAATTGTAAATCTTTATATTAAATTAACAAACTATCATTTAATTAAACAAATATAAAGTCCATTAATAGCCCATAGTCTAATTTCCACAAGTGTCGTTCTTTTGTCCAAACCCCAATTATGGTACAAAGCCCAATTACCCAATTTTATTATTTTAGCCCAACATCACGATTACTTCGGCTTAAATAATCATAATAATAACTTAGCTACGAGATATTAATTTAAAAAGGTTGAACATAACTTACAATGATTAAAAATAGCGTAGCGTTACACGGACAGAATTTCGACTTACACCCTTAAAACATTCGCTAACATACCCTTATTATTATTAAAATTAAAATTAATATATTGTTATAATTCAGTAGGCTTATAACTACCTTTAGTGGTTTGATTCTTGATGTTATAATTCAGTAGGCTTATAACTACCTTTAGTGGTTTGATTCTTGATGTTATAATTCAGTAGGCTTATAACTACCTTTAGTGATTTGATTCTTGATTTAGAATACTAATAATGAAGTGTAAGAACAAAGATGATAATGGAGAGAAAGAAAGAAACACTTTGTAAGTGTGAGAAATGGTGCAAGTTTAATGCTTGCATTCATGAGTATTTATAGCCTAAAATCTCAATATAAAAATACATACTTTGTGTACCAAAATTGACTATATGTATACACCAAAATTGACTATCCATATCTATATTATTATTATTATTATAACACTCCCCCTTGGATAGCAATTTTATTTTGTTGAAGATCAACTATAAATTACTGCCTCGTTAAAAACCTTGCTAAAGAAAACCCAGTGGGAAAAAACTTTAGCTAAGGGAAAAAGAGTGCAGCATGGAGTTGACTCCCCCTCAAGTAGACATCGCTTCAGCTGTTACATCTTTTGAACATGTCTCATGCCAATGTTATGAACGTGTGTTCTGAAAATAGCAGTTGGAAGTGCTTTCGTGAAAAGATCAGCAGAGTTTTTGCTAGATTGCACATATCTCATTTCAATCTGGTTGTCCTTAATGAGATTTTGAGTGTATGAGAAGAATCTAGGTGGTATGTGTTTTGTTCGGTCACTTTTGATATACCCTTCTTTCATCTGTGCTATGCAAGCTGCATTATCTTCATAGATAGTTGTTGGACTTTTATCGCGTTCTAGTCCACAAGAATCAGTAATGAGTTGTGTCATTGATCTCAACCAAAAACATTCTCGAGTAGCTTCATGTAATGCAATCACTTCGGCATGATTTGACGATGTAGCAACAAGTGTTTGTTTTTGAGAACGCCATGATATTGCAGTACCTCCATTTAGGAATACATATCCAGTTTGAGATTTAGCTTTATGTGGATCAGATAAATAACCTGCATCTGCATAACCAACCAAATCTTGTTTTGATTCGTTAGAATAAAATAATCCTAAATCAGTAGTTCCTCGAAGGTATCGAAATATGTGTTTGATCCCATTCCAGTGTCTTTTGGTAGGAGCAGAGCTGAACCTTGCCAACAAATTAACTGCAAAAGAAATGTCAGGTCTTGTACAATTTGTAAGATACATAAGAGCTCCAATTGCACTAAGATATGGTACTTCTGGTCCAAGAATGTCTTCTTGATCTTCACATGGACGAAATGGATCAGCTTCAACATTGAGTGATCTAACAACCATAGGAGTACTTAATGGTTTTGCCTTGTCCATATTGAAACGTTTCAAAATCTTTTCAGTATATGTTGTTTGATGTACAAGTAAACCATTAGGCATATGCTCAATTTGTAAACCAAGGCAATACTTGGTTTTTCCGAGATCTTTCATTTCAAATTCTTTCTTTAGAAGTTGAATGGCTTCATGGATCTCTTTATTTGTACCTATGATGTTAAGATCATCAACATAAACAGCTATGATCACATATCCGGATGTTGTTTTCTTAATGAAAACACAAGGGCAAGTAAGATTATTTGTATACCCTTTGCTTATCAAGTAATCACTTAATCGGTTATACCACATACGTCCCGATTGTTTTAACCCATATAAAGATCTTTGTAATTTAATCGAATACATTTCTTTGGGTTTTGCATTTGATGCTTCTGGTACCTTAAATCCTTCAGGTATCTTCATATATATATCACTATCAAGTGATCCATATAGATAAGCAGTCACAACATCCATGAGATGCATTTCTAAATTTTTAGAAACTGCCAGACTGATTAAGTACCTAAAAGTAATTGCATCCATAACAGGAGAATAAGTTTCTTCATAATCAATTCCCGGTCTTTGAGAAAAACCTTGAGCTACAAGTCTAGCTTTATACCTTGTAACTTCATTTTTCTCATTTCTTTTTCGGACAAAAATCCATCTGTATCCTACAGGTTTCACATCTTTAGGAGTGAGAATGATGGATCCGAAAACTTTTCTTTTATTGAGTGATTCTAATTCAGCTCGTATTGCTTCTTTCCATTGAGCCCAATCATGTCTATTTTGACATTCAACCATAGATGTTGGTTCTGGATCATCATCATTATTCATGATGTCATATGCAACATTAAATGAAAATTTCTCATCAAGATTTTTCATTTCATTTCGGTTCCATAATATTTTTGAATATGCATAATTGATTGCAATTTCTGTATTGACATCATCAATCTCCTCTGCAGTAGGAGTACTGATTTGTGGTTCTTCTTGAACACTTTCTTTTACTTCATTATCAGCTGATTTTCTTTTTCGAGGATTTTTATCCTTTGAACCGATTGGTCTTCCACGTTTCTGACGTGGCAAAGATTCATGAGTGACGTTATTGCCAGCTTTTGGAATTTCAATTCGAGCTGGAGTATTTACTGCTGGTATATATGATTTTGTCACCGTTTTTGTATCTGTAAATGCATCAGGCAATTGATTTGCAAGTTCTTGTATATGCATTATCTTTTGAACTTCTGTCTCGCATTCTTTTGTGCGAGGATCAAGATACTTTAATTGAGGTTCACACCATGAAACATCATTTTCTTTATTTTTCATTTCTCCCCCTAATCTAGGGAACAATGTTTCATTAAAATGACAATCAGCAAAACGTGCTGTAAAAACGTCACCTGTCATAGGTTCAATATACCTTAATATTGAAGATGTTTCATATCCAACATATATTCCCAACCTCCTTTGAGGACCCATTTTTGTACGTTGTGGTGTCGCAATTGGAACATACACTGCACAACCAAATGTTCTAAGATGGGAAATATTTGGCTCTTGACCAAAAGCAAGTTGTAGGGGGGAATATTTATGACTTGCACTTGGTCTGATGCGAATCAATGCAGCAGCATGTAAAATTGCATGACCCCATATAGATACAGGGAGTTTTGTTCTCATTATCAATGGTCTAGCGATTAACTGTAAACGTTTAATCAATGACTCGGCTAAACCATTTTGTGTATGCACATGAGCAACAGAATGTTCAACAACAATTCCTATAGACATGCAATAGTCATTAAATGCTTGAGATGTAAATTCACCAGCATTATCAAGTCTCACCCTTTTAATGGTGTAATCAGGAAAATGAGCTCTCAATTTAATAATTTGGGCAAGAAATTTTGCAAATGCCACATTACGGCTTGATAACAGACAAACATGAGACCATCTGCTAGATGCGTCTATTAGAACCATGAAATATCTAAATGGTCCACATGGTGGATGAATTGGTCCACATATATCACCTTGAATTCTTTCAAGAAACATTGGTGATTCTTTCTCAACCTTAAGTGGTGAGGGTCTAGTTATCAATTTTCCAAGAGAGCAAGATGTACATGGAACCATTGTATCATGATGGATTTTTCTATCCTTTAGTGGATGTCCATGAGTACATTCAATAATCCTTTTCATCATTGTTGATCCTGGATGGCCTAATCTGTTATGCTATAAACTGAATACACCAGGATCAATATATTTTTCGTTAACTACCATATGTATTTCTGGTACATTTATATGTGTATAATGTAATCCAGAACTAAGTCTTGGCAGTTTTTCAACCACATGACTCTTGTCAGTGATACTTAAATATTTCTCATTTTCTGTTGTCACTGACTGATAATCATACCCGTTAAGGTATATGTCGGAGAAACTCAATAAATTTCTGCTTGACTTGGGAGAAAATAAGGCATCATTTATTAAAAATTTTGTACCATTTGATAGTATGAAATTTGCCTTTCCTATCCCTTTTATCAAGTTAGCAGGTCCTGATATTGTATGTATAGTTCCTTCCGTTGGTTTTAGATCAATAAAATATTTCTCGGATTTAAGTATAGTGTGTGTAGTTCCACTGTCTGCTATACAGAGATCTCCACCACTTGATTGATGTTGTATTCCAGCAAAATTCATATTGAACTTCATATATAAGAAATAAATAGTGAGTACATTAATATTACACAATATTTTAAACGCAAATAGATAGTACTGAAACATTTAGCAAACATAATGACAAAGACAGACGATATTAAATCGTTTATTTTTCAAAAGACACACAACTTAAACATTCAAGAAATCTTCATATAAATCAGATGGTTTCTCAGTGACTGTTGGATCAATATTATCCACAAAATTTACTTCCTTTTCTTTACCTTTCAGCGAATCCTGATACATCTTAACAAGATGTTTAGATGTTCGGCAAGTATTAGCCCAGTGGCCCATTCTACCACATCTGTAGCAAGATTCTTCAGAATTTTTAGAAGAATTTTCTTCAACATCTTGTTTAATGGGCTTGTTTTGTGGTTGATATTTATATTTTCGTGGATTACTATTTCTTTGACCACCACGGCCACGACCACGACCACGTCCACGCCCATTACCATTACCATAAGGATGGTTTCTACCATAGTTATGGCTTTTGGCATGATGATGGTGATGGTTATTATAACCACGACCTTGCCCGCGTCCTTGTCCCTGTTTATAATTATTTGCAGTATTTGCTTCAGGGATTGCAAGTGTACCAGTAGGACGGGATTGCTGATTTTTCATTAATAGCTCATCATTTTGCTCTGCAACTAAGAGATATGAATTAAGTTCAGGATATGTTTTGAACTTTAGCATTCTCAAATTTCTTTGCACTGTGATGTTTGCAGCATTCATTGTGGAGAAAGTTTTCTCCATCATGTCTGCATCACTAATTTCATGTCCACAGAATTTAAGTTGTGAACATGTATTATACAGAGCTGAGCTGTATTCATTTACTTTCTTAAAGTCTTGGAACCTTAATGTTCTCCATTGTTCCATTGCAGCTGGAAGTAAAATTTCTCTTTGATTATTGAATCTGCTTTTGAGACCTTCCCATAAAACATGGGGATCTTCTACAGTCACATAATTATTTTGTAAGCATTCATCAATATGTTGATGAATAAAGCAACATGCCGTAGCTTGTTCTTTTTCAGAACAAGTGTTGTTTTCATTTATGGTTTCAAGAATGCCCATTGATTTAAGATGCATTTTTACTTTTATAACCCATGGCATGTAGTTGTTTCCAGTTGATTCTAAAGGAGTAAATTTAAGCTTTTCCAGATTCGACATTTTCTATTATCAAAAATTAAAACAAACATCATGATAAATTAGAGTCAATTTATATTCATAAGTATATAAACATTAAACATAAATTTAATATAACATAAATGATAAGTAGGTGACAGTGTCGACCATGTGTAAGCAATCATAAATAAATGTTATATAACAAAAATATAAATATTAGTAAACATAAATGAAAATTTGGCGACAGTGTCGACCATATATTTTTTCAGGTGGTATAACCGACCTATATCATTCTGGTGGTATAACCGACCATATATCATTTTGGTGGTATAACCGACCATATATCATTTTGGTGGCAGAGCCAACCATATTTAGTATTAAGATTATCGTGCTGATAACGTGTTATAATTCAGTAGGCTTATAACTACCTTTAGTGGTTTGATTCTTGATGTTATAATTCAGTAGGCTTATAACTACCTTTAGTGGTTTGATTCTTGATGTTATAATTCAGTAGGCTTATAACTACCTTTAGTGATTTGATTCTTGATTTAGAATACTAATAATGAAGTGTAAGAACAAAGATGATAATGGAGAGAAAGAAAGAAACACTTTGTAAGTGTGAGAAATGGTGCAAGTTTAATGCTTGCATTCATGAGTATTTATAGCCTAAAATCTCAATATAAAAATACATACTTTGTGTACCAAAATTGACTATATGTATACACCAAAATTGACTATCCATATCTATATTATTATTATTATTATAACATATATATATATATATATATATATATATATATATATATATAAATACGTTGAGAGATGAAGAAGGAAAAAGATGTGTTATTGTTCGATCACCAAACTGCTTTTTATAGGGATGTGGCCAGAAAAAGTGGCCCATGCGATCGTATGGGAATATAGCCTCCAGGACATGCGAGCGCATGGAGCAGGATTCCAGCTCACATTGCTTTGTCTCCTAGTTTGCCGACGGTTTATATATATAATATAATATATATAATTTTAAGAATTAATTATATATTATATTATATTCATGTGCATAGTTGACTTGTAATTTTTAGTCCGTTGCGTCGAGCGTTGAGAGTTGACTCTGGTCCCGGTTCCAAATTTTCGAACGTCCTTGCGTACAATTTAATATCTTGTATTTTGCGTTTTGCGTCTTGTACTCTTGTAATTTTGAAACGTTTCTCATCAATAATTTGAACCACTTTGATTGTACTTTGTACTTTTGAGCTTTTTGGTCATTTGCGTCTTCAATTCGTCGAATCTGTCTTTTGTCTTCTTGTTTTATTATTTAAACGAATATCACTTGTAAATAGAACAATTGCAACTAAAAGCTTGTATTTCTTGAGGGATAATGCTATGAAATATATGTTTGTTTTTAGCATTATCAGTGGTGCACCGAAGGAAGATCCAAACGAACATCTTCGTACCTTTAATAGGATCTGTACTCTATTCAAAATCCGAGAAGTGGAGGATGAACAGATCTATCTCATGTTATTTTCCTGAACTTTAAAGGGAGAAGCTAAAGATTGGTTAGAATCGTTACCTGAAGGGGCGATTGATACATGGGATGTTTTAGTTGAAAAATTTCTTAAACAATTCTTTCCGGCATCTAAAGCCGTGAGACTTCAAGGAGAAATTGTTACATTCATGCAAAAGCCAAATGAAACTTTATATGAGGCGTGGACAAGATTTGGAAATGTGACGACCCAGAAATTTTCGACCAAATTTAAACTTAATCTTTATATGATTTCGATACGATAAGCAAAGTATGTAATGTTGAGTCTAGAAATATTTTTTTAAAAACTATGTATATATATTCAGTTGACCTTCGACTGCTTCCGACGATTCACGAACAATTAATTGTAAATAGAGATGTGTGTATATAATTATATATAAATAATAATAAGAATTATAATTTGAAATATTATATTATGTGTTGTTGATATTAAAATTAGTTAGGTAAAATAAATAAATAAATAAAAAGGATATTATAACAATTATTATTTAAAATATATCTATGAATATAAATAAAGTATATTAAATATACATTTTTAGATTTCGAAGTTATTTAGAAGACAATAGTAACATCCAGTTATCATTCGAACGATGTTACACGAGTTAAAAAGGAACTTAGGTGTTTTTTTAAAATAAAAGGTGATCCGAAAAAGAGTTATATAAGTTGTAGGCTTACTTAAAATATAATTAGGAACTATTTACTGAGTTTTAAAATTTTTTATATTTTACTTGGGGTTGAGAGTGAATAATTAATTTAATTTTTATTTAATAGTTAGTGACCGAATTTCATACCATAATGACTAAAATAAATAAAGAGACTCAATATAAAAATAATGGATTTTTCTGAACACTTTTATCCGCCACTGATTAACAACGGAGAACGAAATTTAGTCCGTAAATGACGACGGCTAATATTATCACACGTTTAAATTCCAATTGATTATTATAATTATCACTTTATTTCGATTACTATTGATGATTGATGAATTACTGTGAATGATTGAATTACAAATTGATGGCATGATATAAGATATTATTATTATACTTCTTATTGTTACCTATCTATATCTATCTCTATACATGGACATACACGAATGACAACCATCCCAACTAAATGAAAGTGTTTCTATTTCCTTCCATATGTCTTACTAGTGCTATTATATTATAATTATATTATTATATGTTATATAATCTAATCCTATATATATAAATATATACATATACATTTGATTGATCAATAAAACTCACTATCTTTCTTCTTCGTATGAACCCGCTAATTAACACCTTGATCACCATGAGCCACCATCGTGAACCACCTTAAACCACCTTCGCGTTTCAAATCTTTTTCTTTTCCGTTTTTAATCAAACCGCCACCACTATCAAAACGTTTTGAGTTGTTGTTTGAGTTCCTAATTCTTTTGCAAACACCTTGTAACTCGAGTGCTGATTAGTTATTATTTTACAAACCCAAACCACCCTCAAACATACCTACAATACAATGTTTACTATTATTCGTTGTAGTTACAAATGAGTGACCGGATTATATATATATATATATATATATATATATATATTGTGTTTTGTTGTTGTCGATGGCTACTACTATATCTGTTCCTGTCCGAACCCTTTTCAATCACCATAACCATCATCTAAATCCACCACTTATCGAAACTGCTGCTGTTTGCTATTACTCCTGTTCCGGTTGCTATATTAAATTTTTTTTCTTTTAATGGTGTTCAACTAAACCAACAACAACCCATGGGAAAACCCATTTGTATATTCTCCTACTGCAATGTTTATTTGCGTGTGACCCAACCCAAGAACCTTCCTTGTTTTTCTACAAGTGCAGTCGTTTGATCAAACCCACCTGCAAAGTTTTCTGTTTCTGTTTTGGTTCAAGAACAAATCAACCACCATCGTCACTATCATATTCGTTGGCACTTATGCTCGTCGAAACCACCTAACATTCGATCACCATATTCAACCATCGACCACCATCACCTTTGAACATCCATTGCCACCATAAACATCCACCACCTTCATTAAACCGCCACCATAAACCACCCAACAATCACCACCTCCTGCTACTACTGCTGCGATTGTTTTCTATTTCAATCGACCAAAACACCACCACCTGGCCACTGTTTCGTTGCTGCTTTTGCTTCTGTTTCAACCGTCACAAACCACCACCCAACCGACACTGTTGATGTTGTTTTGCAGCCAAGAACCACCCACGAAACCTGCTGCTGCTAAACCTGCTATGATTCTGTTTACTGTTCAAACTGAAAATGATGATGACAAGTGAAGAAGATGATGAACAGTGATATAGTAACGATGATGATGATTCTATGTTGATGATGAGGATAATGATGATGATGAATGGAACGATGATGATGATTAATGGTGATATTAAAAGATAATGATGATAATGATGGAAGATGATATCATGATGATGCTGATGATTCTATGAATGACGATGGTCAGTGTGAAGCTGATGATGATTCTGTGATGATAATGATGGTGATGTACGATGAATAAAGATGAAGAATGATGATTATGAATGGATGATGAAACGGTTATGGTGATGAACGAGGTTAAAGATGATTATGATACATGATGATAGATGATGATAATCGATGATGAGAAGATGATAATAACGATGATGGAGATGATTGGGTCTGTGAGTTTAATAATGAAGAAGAAGAAGTAGCAGCAGGAGATTTAGAATAAAATGATTTAGGGTGTTAAATAGAACATAAATGAATTATCAGCGTAATGGTTGGGTGTTTGTGTGCTAACCGAGAGGTCACAAGTACGAAACCAGGCCACGACATATTGTTTTTTTAATTAGCAATAAAAGCTGTTGGGCTCCTAATTTGCTTTGTTGGGCCAAGTTTTGAGTTGGGTTGATTAGCAGGCCAGAAACAGAAATCGGGTTAAAGAATATGGTTGTGGGGTTATAAACAGAAAATGAGCTGGAGTGAGTAGTTTGACGTGTGTTATGTGGGCGAGAGGTCGTGATTTCTATTCCGGGCGACAGCATTTTTTTAGATAATTCATTTTAAAGGTAGTTCTACTTTTATTATTTATTAATATTATTATTATTATTATTATTATTATTATTATTATTATTATTATTATTATTATTATTATTATTATTATCATGATCATTATTATCTTATATATATATATATATATATATATATATATATATATATATATATATATATATATATATATATATATATATATATATATATATATATATATATATATATATATATATATATATATATATATATGAAATGTATTATAAAAATAAATATTTTATAAAGAAGTATATATATATATATATAAAATATTATAAATATATTATAAAGATATTAATCTTAATACGTTATATACATATACCTGTTTGCTATTATTATATGTGTTAATATATATATAAATGATATAGGTTCGTGAATCCGAGGCCAACCCTACTTTTGTTCAATGTTGCCATATGTATTTTTACTACAAAATACAGTATGGTGAGTTTCATTTGCCTTTTTACCCTTTATATTTTTGGGCTGAGAATACATGCGCAATTTTTATAAATGTTTTACAAAATAGACACAAGTAATTGAAACTACATTATATGGGTGAATGATCGAAGCCGAATATGCCCCTTTTGCTTGGTAACCTAAGAATTAGTAAACCGATCTACTAATTGACGCGAATCCTAAAGATAGATCTATTGGGCCAAACGAACCCCATCCAAAGTACCGGATGCTTTAGTATTTCGATGTTGTTTTATCATGTCCGAAGGATTTCTCGGAATGATAGGGGATATTCTTATATGCATATTGTTAATGTCGGTTACCAGGTGTTCAATCCATATGAATGATATTTTTGTCTCTATGCATGGGACGTATATTTATGAGAAATGAAAACTGAAAATCTTGTGGTCTATTAAAATAATGGAAATGATTATTTATGTTAAACTAATGAACTCACCAACCTTTTGGTTGACACTTTAAAGCATGTTTATTCTCAGGTATTAAAGAAATCTTCCGCTGTGCCTTTGCTCATTTTAGAGATATTACTTGGAGTCATTCATGACATATTTCAAAAGACGTTGCATTCGAGTCGTTGAGTTCATCAAGATTATTATTAAGTCAATTATAGTTGGATATATTATGAAATGGTATGCATGCCGTCAACTTTCGATGTAATGAAAGATTGTCTTTTCAAAAACGAATGCAATGTTTGTAAAATGTATCATATAGAGGTCAAGTACCTCGCGATGTAACCAAATGTAATGTATTCGTCCAGATGGATTAGGACGGGTCATTAGAGGAAAGTTGTTAAGAGGATGTCCGCAACATGGTCTAGACACTTATCAAATAGTACAAATATTCTACCAAGGATAAGACATCACTACACGCAAGGACATCGATATAGCAGCTAGTGGTTCCATTATGAAGAAAACCGCAACTAAAGCTTACAAAATTATTGATAACACTGCTTCCCACTCACATGAGTGGCATCAAGAAAAAGACTTTGTTAGATCATCTAAAGCGGCTAGAGCCGATTCTAGCCATGACTTTGATACCATTTTCGCAAAGATAGATGCTGTCGAGAGACGAATGGAAAAGATGACGAAAGATATTCACTCTATACGAATTAGTTGTGAACAGTGTGGAGGACCACATTTGACAGAAGATTGTCTCAGTATTGAACAAACAATGGAACAAAGAGAGAATGTTTCATATATAAACCAAAGGCCTGGAAATAATTATCAGAATAATTATCAACCGCCAAGACCAATCTACAATCAAAATCAGAATTATAACTGAAATGTTCCATAAAACAATCAACAGGGTCCTAGCAATCAACAAGTATCTAATAATACTTACAATCAGCAAAGACCTATTTTTCCAAATAAACCACCACAAACCGATGATAAAAAGCCAAATTTAGAAGATATGATGTTAAAGATAGTTGAATCTCAAACGCAGCTTTTCACATCTCAGAAACAAACTAATGAACAAAATGCTCAAGCATTTAGAAATCAACAAGCTTCTATTCAAAATCTGGAACAAGAAGTAAGCAACCTAGCAAGGTTAATAGGTGAAAGAAAACCGGGAAGTCTACCTAGCGATACAAATGCTAACCCCCGGAATGAAATAGCTAAAGCCATTACCACGAGAAGTGGTATTACACTTAAACCACCTGAAATACCTGTAATTTCTGATGACTCTATTCCTACTCCACAAGAACCACAATGTGAGCAAGAGAAGGAAACAGAACCGGTAGTTAAAAAGGTTAATGAAGAAAACACAGTTAAATCTAAACCTTATGTTAAACCGTACCAACCACCACTTCCTTACCCGAGTAAAATGAGAAAAGAAAGACTTGAAGCCGAGCAATCCAAATTCTTGGATATGTTTAAATAGATAAATGTCAATCTTCCTTTTATTGATGTGATTTCAGGAATGCCTAGATATGCTAAATTTCTGAAAGATCTAATCACAAATAGAAAGAAAATGGAAGAACTCTCGGCTGTTACTATGAATGCTAATTGCTCTGCAGTACTGTTGAATAAGATACCAGAAAAATTATCTGATCCAGGAAGTTTCACAATTCCATGTTTTCTGGGTAGTCTTAGTTCAATAGAAGCATTGGAAGATTTAGGTGCTAGTATAAATCTAATGCCGTATTCACTATACGCTAAACTAGACCTTGGAGAATTGAAACCAACACGAATAAGCATACAACTAGCCGATCGATCAGTAAAATATCCTAGAAGGATAATGGAGAACATGCTAGTTAAAGTTGGTACTTTAGTATTTACAGTAGATTTTGTTATTCTGGATATGGAAGAAGATTCTCGAGTTCCTCTCATATTAGGAAGACCATTCTTAAACACGGCTAAAGCAATAATAGACGTGTTCGGTAAGAAACTGACCCTAAGTATAGAGGACGAGAGTGTTACCTTTTCTGTTGATAGAGCCATGCAACAACCGTAATCTGCAGATGATACATGTTATTATATTCAAACTATAGATTCACATGCAGAATTGTTAGAAGAATTTCCAGAATTACAAGGAACAGGAGAATGTTCTTTAGGAGAAGGAACTGAACCAATTGATGAAGCTGAAATGTTAGCTACACTTATGGCTAATGAATATGAACCAACAACAGAAGAACTTCAAATGCTAAAAGAGGAAGACAGATATCGATACAAATCATCGATAGAAGAACCATTGACATTAGAGTTAAAGCTACTTCCAAACCATTTGGAATATGCTTATTTACATGGTAAATCTGAATTACCTGTAATAATATCGTCTTCTCTTACTGAAAATGAAAGATTCATGACATTAAAGGCATAAGTCCTTCGTATTGCACACATAAAATCCTTATGGAAGAAGGTCATAAAACGCATGTGCAATGCCAACGAAGACTAAATCCTAATATGCAAGATGTTGTTAAGAAAGAAATTATTAAACTACTAGATGCAGGTTTAATTTATCCAATATCTGATAGTCCATGGGTAAGGCCAGTTCAATGTGTACCTAAGAAAGGTGGCATGACTGTCATCACAAATGAGAAAAATGAGCTAATTCCTACTAGGACTGTAACAGGATGGCGTGTTTGTATTGATTATAGAAAATTAAATGACGCCACCAGAAAAGATCACTTTCCCTTACCTTTCATTGATCAAATGTTGGAAAGGTTAGCCGGAAATAGTTACTATTGTTCTCTTGATGGTTTTTTCGGATACTATCAAATTCCAATCACACCCGAGGACCAAGCACGTGCCCTTATGGTACTTTTGCTTATAAACGCATGCCATTTAGACTTTGCAACGCCCCTGCAACCTTTCAAAGGTGCATGATGGCGATTTTTCACGACATGATAGAAGAATGCATGGAAGTTTTCATGGATGACTTTTCTGTCTTCGGTGATACTTTTGAAACATGTTTAGTCAATCTTGAACGAATGCTTATTAGATGCGAATAATCAAATCTAGTACTTAATTGGGAGAAATGCCATTTCATGGTTAAAGAAGGCATCGTTCTTGGTCATAAGATTTCAAAAGAAGGAATTGAAGTGGATAGGGCTAAAGTAGATGTAATTGCTAAACTTCCACATCTCACCAATGTTAGAGGAGTTAGGAGTTTTCTAGGGCATGCCGGTTTTTACCGACGTTTAGAAAAAGATGCTCCATTCATCTTTTCAAATGAATGCATCAAATCTTTTAATATTCTTAAAGAAAAACTCACTAATGCACCGATTATGATAACTCCAAATTGGAATCTACCGTTTGAACTCATGTGCGATGCAAGTGATTTTGCAATCGGATCCGTTTTAGGTCAAATGATTGAAAAACGATTTCAACCTATTTATTATGCTAGTAAGACGTTACAAGGAGCACAAACGAATTACACAACTACTGAAAAAGAACTCCTTGCTATTGTCTTTGCTTTTGACAAATTTCGTTCATATCTCGTTCTTGCTAAAATGGTGGTCTATACCGACCATTCTACTCTTAGATACCTATTTTTGAAACAAGATGCCAAACCACGATTAATTCATTGGATCTTACTCTTACAAGAGTTCGATATTAAAATTCGAGATAAAAAGGGAGCAGAAAATCTTGCAGCTGATCATCTTTCTCGTCTTGAAAAATCCCGAATTAGAAGTTCTAAATGAATCGACCATACAAGATAACTTTCCTGATGAATATCTATTGAAGATAGATTATAATGAAATTCCATGATTTGCAGACTATGCAAACTACTTAGTATGTGGATTCCTTGAAAAAGGATTGTCGTACCAAAAACGAAAGAAATTCTTTAGTGATATAAAACACTATTTATGGGAAGATCCACATTTGTTTAAAAGTTGTCCCGATGGAATAATACGCCGATGTGTATTCGGGGATGAAGCCAGTCAAATCTTAAACCATTGTCACACAGGACCAATAGGAGGGCATTATGGGCCTCAACTCACAGCAAGAAAAGTTTACGATGCTGGGTTCTATTGGCCTACAATTTTCAAAGACGCACACCTTCTTTGCAAATCTTGTGATGCATGTCAAAAGGCTGGAAAAATAAGTCAACGTGATGAAATGCCACAAAATGTCATTCAAGTATGTGAAGTATTTGACGTTTGGGGTATTGACTTTATGGGACCATTTCTAAAATCTCATAATAATCTCTACATTCTCATTGCCATTGATTATGTATCTAAATGGGCGGAAGCACAAGCTCTCCCAACTAACGATGCACGAGTTGTAGTCAACTTTTTAAAACGTCTTTTTGCTAGGTTCGGAACACCGAAAGCTTTAATAAGTGATCGGGGTACTCATTTTTGTAACAATCAACTTGAGAAAGTTCTCAAAAGATATGGAGTAACTCATAAAATCTCAACCGCTTATCATCCACAAACAAGTGGACAAGTTGAAAATACCAACCGAGCATTAAAAAGTATTCTAGAGAAAACCGTAGGATCAAATCCGAAGGAATGGTCCATAAAATTGGAGGATGCACTCTGGGCTTTTAGAACAGCCTACAAAGCTCCAATTGTAACCACACCTTTTAGACTCGTTTAAGGAAAAACATGTCATCTTCCAGTAGAAATTGAAAATAAAGCATTTTGGGCTTTGAAGACATGTAATCTTGATTTACATGAAGCCGGACGTCTACGGTTAAGTCAATTAAACGAATTAGAAGAATTAAGACATGAAGCATATGAAAATTCATTAATCTATAAGGAAAGAATGAAGAAATGGCATGATAAAAGAATCAGAAGTTCAAAAGAATTTAAAGAAGGAGACAGAGTCCTTCTTTTCGATTCCCGATTCAAGTTATTTCCTAGAAAATTGAAATCAAGATGGTCTGGACCATTCATAGTCAAAAGAGTTTTCCCATATGGAACAGTAGAATTAATAAATTCAAATGGGATTAAATTTAAGGTTAAAGGTCACAGAGTTAAACATTACATAGATAATCCAATGGAAGTTGAAGATGAAGTTAATCACAATTTCGAAACCACAGCTAACTAAGTGTGGGAAAATTCGAATCTTTTTAGGGTAATATGTATTTCTGTTAGAGTCAGATATTCTGTTTTCGTGTAGTTTTCGAGAATGGAATCCGAATGGTCTTTCCCTAGCAGACCCTAAAGAACTAGTCTTCTCCCCCCATTCTGAATTTTTATTTTTTTAGGTTTTACGAGATGAAGAATTCCTTTGATTTGAACCATGGTCTAATGCTACACGCTATGATTACTAAACGTAATAATGACACACTCCCGAGTGAAGTGGTATCATTTATAAGAGAAAAAATGGACAAAGTGAGGAAAGAACTCAGAAAAGATCATCATAAGATACATTTTGGAAAAGGAAAATCAAAATTCGCAACAAAAAGAAGAGCACGACACCTTGAAAGATGTTATAAATGCGGAAAATGGTCACACGAAGGTAAATGTTCAAACAATCAAATATATTCAAATACCGAATTTGTTACTCTATGCAGAGAAGGACCGTTCATATGTTTAGAAGAAAATATATTGAAGAATCGAGGTTACGCTTATGTAGCTATGGAGAACCAAGTCACACGACTCTCCTATGAGTCGGCTAAAGCAGGTCTCTGAAAATTCTTTCTCATAGGTAAGTATGTACAGTTTTTATTTTTATTTTTATTGCTTTTAACCTTTTGATAATAAGCGCTGAATCGTTCGCTATAAAGTATTAAATTGGTATTCAATAAAATTAGGTATGCGTAACCGAAATTATTGATATCATACAAAAATTTATTACATCACTGCGTAATTTACCGTTTATTCTTAAGGTATAAATATCTTTAATTAATCAACCCAAAATATTTCAAAAATTCGTCAGGAGTAAAACTAGGTTATGGAACCGAAATTACTTTACCGAAAAGAGGGGCGTATATTTTTGTTAATATTTGATTGATTAAAGTGGGATAAAAGACCAAAAAGATTTTTTATTTTTTTTATTTTTTATATTAAACTACTATTAAATTAATATATAAATATTAAATTATTAATGTAAATTTTTTTTTTAAAAAAACAATATATTTAAGTTTGTAAATATTTTAAACTACTATTTTTAATATAAGTTTGTAAAATTAAAAATATTAATTATATTTAAATGAATTTTTAATTTTATGCATTTTAAATTTAAGTTTGGTGTGAATTTAAAAAAAAAAAATTTTACTTTATTTCACTAAGTTAAAAATATGATTTTTAAAATTCATCGTGAGTTGAAGACTAGGTCGTTGAACGGAAATTGCTTTACCCGAGGGCGGGACGAGAAATTTTATTATCATTATTTTTAATCTTATTGAATTAAAGTATGCCAAAAACATTAAAAAATTCAAAAATCTTTGCTTTTAAAACGACGCTTAAAAAGTGACAAATTTTAAAATTTTGTCGAGAGACGGACTAGGACAACGATCCAAAACGCCCTCATTCTTAAAAGAAACAAATTTTTAAAAATTATTAATTTATGTTTTATTAGTAAAAGATTTAAAAAAAAATCATCACTCGCGGTAGTTTATAGGGTCCCACATCCGCACTCGCGGAGGTATCAAAATCCAGATGGGTTAACTGGTCGAACAGACCAGTCCCCAACACACACACACTCATTTTTCTGCGAAAAACACACACAAAACACTCTAAAAATCGCGATTTTTCACCGTTAAACATCAAATTTTTTGCTAAAATCATGTTGAGAAGGATCCTACTAAGAAGTTTCTCAATGAGATCGGTAATTTCTACATCTAAACACTCTTTAATTCGGATTTTTAGTGTTCTTGAATAAATTTACACCTAATTTGATTTTGATGATTTCTAGTTTAATTATACTCAAATTGTTTGTGTATTATGCTTGTATAACCTAGATTGATGCTATTTAACATGATTAGAAGCCTTAAACTTCAAATTTTGAGTAATCTAGGGTTTGTGTTCTTGAGCAAAATTGGGGCTTTTTGATACAAACGGGTTATGGCCGAATTTTGTTGTTAGTTTATACTAAATTGAGTAGTGTAACATGTTTAGGTTGCTAAATGATCAAAACTTTGATCCTAAACATGATTTTTAAGAATTAAAGTGGACTTTTTGAATAAAAAAATGCATGAACTCGATTTAATTGATATGAATGCCATTTGAAACTTGTTTAATTGCTAGTAATGATTATTTTGACATGTTATTTGAGATAAAAGCTAAAGAACATTGTATACATTTTCATATATGTTTATTTGTAAAAGTGTAGAATTGTTAATATTGTGAAAATGCATATAAAGTTTAAAATGAATTAAACATGTCATTATAATTGTTTTGGTTTATAATTTTGCTAACACTAATGCATATTTGGATGCACAAAAATTGTGTTTAATGTGTTTTGCAGACTGAAAGGGGTGAATCTTCATCAGCATCTCAGGCTCACAATGCTCCTCCTGAGAATGCAGAAGAACAGGAGATTAACGACCAATATAGACAAAATCTACCGCATCAATTCATTTCATATTCAAATATAGAATTGGCAGATTTACATCCTAATTTAAGGTTTGACCGACATTGGATAGATTATCTAAAATACCAGAGGAACTTGCACACCCTTCAGTCTAATGTTGTTGAAGTACCCAGAGTAATAGATTGGGAACCGTTAGAAACAGTGGGATTTGCCGGTCCAATCAGAGAATTACTTACACAAAGGTATGGTAATTCAACTTTTAATGATTGGGAACGTTTGTTTAATATACGTAGGCGTGTATATAGAGAATGGTGTGTGGAATTATTATGTAGTGTTGAAATAAATGATCGGGTAGCTACCTTAACCGATCGTAGTTTTATTAGATTTTTATTAGGAGGTATGATGCACCATATGTCTCTATTAGACATGGCTCAGGCTTTGTGTATATATACGCCTGAGGAACTAGCATCTACTGATTGTCAAAGGTTGATAGTTAATGGTAGGAGGGTTGATGAAAATTTTGATATGAATGGAATATGGAGTAGAATGACTAGACATAACCGATTTCGTGGGGGGGAATAACTCTTATACTGATATTGATAGAGCTGAGCTAAGAGTAATCCATAGGTTCTTAGCAAACTCGATTACACAACGAGGTAAGAACAAAGAGAAAGTAAATGAGAATGATTTATTTTATCTCATGTGTATTCGAGACCCACAGAGCGCTGTTAGTATACCTTAGTGTGTGGGTTATTATTTATCGGCTATGGTTAGGAGTATACGGCCTAATGGTTTAATAGGAGGTGGTATCTTTGTTACTTTAATTGCTGAGTATCTCGGTGTCAATAGAAATCAAGGGGGATTAATAATTGCAGCACCAGAACCCCGTGATCCAATTGGTTTGAAAGTATATCATGGTGCTAAGGTTTTAAAGAAACGACATAACGCTGCAGCACCATATGACGGCCATCATCCACAGGTCAAAAGAGATCAGCAGCAAGGTATTGCAGGAGGGGGGAATCAGATGACAGAAATGCAACTTTTTATGGCTCAAAATGAGTATGAAATGGCTAGACATCGAGCATTTCAAAAGTGGCAGTATCATCAAAACCAAATCATAAGTCATTGTGCACACATAAATGCAAACTACATTGCTACTCCAATGCCCGTATTTCCTCCCTGGACTATACAGACCCGACCACCGTACCCTAAATATGACCCAGCTCAAGCATTCTACAGCACATACGGCTATGAATGGGATCCCTACTGGCACCATCCTCATCGACCCTAATTTTCTTTTATGCCGATTTTTATTTATTTGGTAACTTGTAATTTTATACTTTTAATATTTCTTTTGATACTATAATAGTTTTTATAATTTTCTAACTTTTATTATTAGATTTTTAATAATTTTTGAATGTGGGGTAATATACCCAACTTCAAAAATATGTATATATATGTTTGTAGTTTATCTCATGTGCAAAACAGGGTAAAACAGCGCATTTTCAAAGACTGACATTAAGTACAGTAAAAGCAACTAATTTTGACGACAAGATGCAAAATATATGTGAAATAACAACTGCAGGAATGAAAAAATGATGTGCACCATTTATCATTCAAAACAAACGCCAATATGATTGGAAACTTTGGTAAATTTTAATCATTTTTCTACGCTAATCACCCTCAATAATTTAAATTGTACTGATTTCTTGCAAATGAGGGCATTGTCAGATCTTAAGTGTGGGAAGGGGTTAAATTCTTTCGGATTTTTAAAAAAAAATTGACTTATACACTTGGTTACCAATAAAAATACTAGTAACGCAGTAGTTGTATTAGAATCTAGTGCTCTCTGATAATAAAGAACAGCCCTAGTCTTATATACTGACTACCCAATTCTAGTAAAATTTTTCAAAATTTTCAAATAAATGAATTCAAAATCATATTTATACATATTTTTGTACGGGCACATGACTCCTAGCCGATCGAACTAGAGTCTACCAATAGTCCTTCCTACCAAGTCTCTGCATAACTATCCAAACGCAACACATGCATTCTTCTATGATATACTAACAGACTGTAGGACTTGGACTCAACCTCCCTTGGAATGGTTGACCTCACACGAACTTCAACTGCCCTAGGAATGGTTGAAAGCCCCCAACTGCCCTAGGCATGGCTGGTGTCAAACATAGTGCACATATACAATATATATAGATCACATAGCATGCAATTATCTATCTAGCATGGCAGTCACTACACTACACAAGGTAATCAGAGTAATCCACAGTAGCATGATTTGCTACTTAAACTCTATTCGAAGATAGACCCACTCACCAATTACCAGCAACGGTGCAGATTCTAACTAATGAGCTTTCTCTTTATCCTTTCCACCTGAGAATAAACATAACTAAGTCAGTGATCATGTCTTGATATCATCCCAGCAACAAGACAATAGCATCAATATATAAACACTTGAACACTTAACCACCTGACTAGTCAACCGTACGAGTGATACTCACCCGCACGTTTGAGGAACCTCAACCGTGTGGTTGACACCTCACTCGTACATTTAGTCCTTGGCCAAATATCTAATTAGACAACAGTAGATCCGTACGGTTGACTACACGAGTGACATGTGACTCGTACGAATCACATCTCAACCGTACGATCCAACTTTCAAATATACTAGTTCAAGTAGTCACTCACTCGTGCGGTTCACCATGCGGTTGACCGCCCCAACCGTACGAGTAAAAGCTCACTCATACGAGTGAAGGATCACTTATGCGAGTGACAAGGAACATCAATAACAACATGTAATAATATTTTCCAACCTATATTCATAATATATTCAATCATTCATAAGCCTATATCAAGAATTCAACCCATAATAACATATTAATGCATGCACACTAGACACACACGCTAATATCTCTATTTCTGACCCAAATACATTCTAATATAGCTTCTAAAAAGTTTACCATTGGAATGGATTTTTCATTACGATTCCAACGATACTCGATTCATCAAAAACAGAGTTACGGTTTGAAAGTTATAACCAAAACAAGTTTCCACAAATCTGACCCTGTGCTCACACGTGTGACTGAGGCCTCACTCGTGCGAGTGAGTCCTCACACGTGTGGTTGACCCTCAAAAGTGTGGTCACTCGTACGAGTGACCTGTCAAAAATGTGGGTGCTGAAGAACAGCTCCTGCACGCTGATTTTCGCGTTTTTGGCCCAAAAACTCGATTTTTGCAAGTTCTAACCTCAAAACCACTTGAAAAACATCATATAAACCTTATAACAACTATTTATAACATCAATTAAGCATAACAAACACAAAACATGAAGATTCAAGGTTAAAAATGCTTAAAACCCACTTTACACCCAAACCCAATTTTTTAAGAATTAACACACGAATTCAAGTAAACAAACCTGAATTAATGATCACAAAGATGATATAAATCAATCCTTAAAGCCTTACAATCTAATTTCTAGCTTGGATTAATTTAGGGTTTGAGAGAAATGAAGTTAGGTACGTACTTGTTTTGAGAAAGTTCAAGAAATGAGAAGAAAGAAACAATCTGCACACTTAAGTGGGTATTAAAACCCATACCCCACAACACACAGGTATTTATCTGTTATTTGATATCTTTCATACCTCGTTAGGAGGCCCTAACGGAGTCCAAATTAAACAAACGAACCATTTCTGTGACCCTTGTCACAAACTGGTCTTAACCAACTAATCAAATAATAATAAATATATTATTAAAATAAAAGCATATTTAAACACAAATATAAACCTAAGGGCAATTAAGTAATCTTACTTCTAACCCCGGTTTTAGTCTGTTACACCTCTTCATCTTCAAGAATTGTTAATATCTCAGATAACAAGGAAGAAGAAGATCCGAATACACCAAGGATGCCAAATAATACACTAGTTAATTCACCGATTTATACACCAGTTCAAACACCAGTTAATTCCCCAGTTGGATCACTAGAAAGACCAATGGCGGACAATTTTCAGATTGTTTCAATTTTCTATAAGGGCTGTTTGTTGATGACACGGAAGGTTATAGATATTGTTGTGGGTGGTTCAGTGATGAAAAAGACTCCGGATGGGGCTTAGGCGATCATTGATGATTTGAGCACACACTCTCATGAGTGGCATTTGGAAAGTGAGTTACCAAGATCAAGAAGGGTAGCAAGTGCGGAATCGAATAATGAAATTGCAGCATTGAATGTTAAAATTGATGGGTTTACTCGTAAGATGGATAAGGTTACTAAAGACATTCATGCTATTAAAGTTGGTTATGATAAGTGTGGAGTTCCACATTTGAGTAAAGATTGTGATTTGACTATTGAACAGTTGGAGTCAGTAGCTTATATGAATCAAGGTTATGGTGGTGGACGATTTTTCAGTCATGGGTTTAATAATGGTTGGAGTCAACAAGGTAGTTGAAGCGGTTTTGTGCAACAGAACTGGGTTATTTTTCTAAACCTGAAGAGAAGGTAGAAGTTTCAAGTGATTGGACTAGAGCGGTTGAAGCGCAAAACAAGATTAATGAGAAAAATGCTCAAATGCTTAGAAATCGGCAAGCTTCAATTTAGAACCTAGAAAATGAAATTAAAAATGTGATCCAATTGCTTACCCCAAAAAACGATCCGTCTACTACACGTAACATCCCAATCAATGAAAATGTGAAAGCTGCTTCTATGGTTTTGAAAAAAGACAGAGTTGTCTCTGAGTGGAGTGAATATGATGAGGAAATGGCGAGAACTACTAAACCTTACATACCGCTAGCTTTGAGGAAGTTCGACAATAAGGTAACTCGTGTCAATACTATTAAACATGTTAAATTTTCTGATGATTGTGCAGGTACTAAAGAATGTGAAAAACTGAAGGTTGAGGTTAATTTGGATGAAGGTCAGGTTAGTATAGTGCAGATGTTTGAGAAAAGAGGTGAAGAAAAGTCGGATGTAGTCTACTCAATCCCGCCTAAAAAGAAAGATCCAGGTGAGTTTTTAGTGGCACCAATCCCCTCGACCTGATCTAGACCCAGAACTACTCTGCTCACTTTTACCCTTCTGTCTGAACCCGCTGGACTTCTTAGATTTAGAACCAGACTACCTTGATGCCTGCCCACTCTGGTGCATCACATGACCAAACATTCTGTTTCTCGTAGCCTGAATATCACTCTCCACCATTTTAGCAATCACAAAATCCTGAGATAACGATGTAGCTATTCTCACAAATATTTTGTATTTGGTAAAATCACATTCACAAAATCTTGAATCCGAGATGGTTCATCTACCGCCCACTGTTGCACAAACATTAGCTTATCAGTGTATTTCTCCACTACCTCATCAATTGTCATTTGAGGCGTCATATTCATTTCAAGAAATTCTGTTTTGATATGATTCATATCAAACAATTTGCAGTACTGTTCACACACTTTGCTATGGAATTATTCCCACATGATCAAGCTTACTTGTTCTCTCGGTATGCTAGAGATCAAGAAATCCCACCAAACCATTGCCTTACCCTTCAATAACCTACTAGCATAAGTGATTCGTAACACGGGCTCACAATGACAGGCTTCAAATACCCGCTCAATTTCCCGCAACGAGCTAAGGGTTTTCGTCCGATCAGTACTTCCTGAAAATTCGGGGGGTTTGCAATCGCGGAAATTCTTGTATGTGCATTACTTTTAAGGTTGGATAAACTGTTGTGGAAACATTTGCATCTGGTATGGGTTCGTCATTACTGGGTTTTGGTAAGAGAAAACGTTTCGTGGTGGCATATAGTACTGTTGAGGTATTTGGTTCTGCATCGGGTACTAAAATTGAGTCTGGTTCAGATTAGGTACAGTTTCAGATTGTGCAGTCGAAAATCCCGGAGGTGTATCCTTATTCCCATTATACCTTGCCAACTCAAGCTCGGCAACTTAATCCCGGCCTCATTCACCTTGACTTCTAATTCGTAAATGTAACTTTGTTGTTCATTATCATATTCATAACCATCCTCTGGTGCTCTGAAGGTTCTGGGGTTGGACGGGCAATTGCGTTTCTATCAGCTATCCTTGTGCTACAAAACAGCACACAAAAGCTTAGTGGATATCAGTTACTTCAAGCACAACTAACACACATGGAATCCTACATTCACTTAACCCATTCCACTGACATGTTTGACTTGTCACAAGGTTTGGGAACAAGATACACACATGTTCTTGCGGCCAAACCTATGCTATGATACCAATTTAAAACGCCAGCCATTTTTTATCACAGTGGAAGACATTAATTTATTAAATACAACAAGTCACATTATTACATAAATCCACGTCATAGCGTTTAACATTTACAAACGGTGTTACTTGTTACAAAATACATGTCGCAAAAGTGCACATCAGAGTTTATGAGTGAAACATGTCTTTAACACATGCACCCGTCCTAACTAGCAGTACCTAAACCTGCATGAGTGGATAGTAGGGGATTAGCTTAACGATAAGTGAATGGAATCTATCTAACAGAACAAGCTTAAGCACCAAACATGCAATCAACATTACTAACATGCTATCTACCAACTAGCATACAAGTAAAGACAATACGAGGATAATCGTCTTGTATGGGCACACGACACCTAGCTGATCGTGCTAGTGTCTACCGATAGTCCTTTTCTGCTGAATCAATACACAGACAACAGAAATGTACCCAACCTCCTCAGGTCTGGTTGACCTCATACGGACTCTAACCACCTCAGGCCTGGTTACGAGTCCCCAGCCTCCTCCGGCTCGGCTGGTGCCAAATACAGTGTGCACATAATATCACATAATCGTAGTAAACATGCAATCATCTAACTAGCATGGCAACCATTATCTAAACATGGCAATATTACTAAATTAAAGCATGGTAAAAGAGTTAATCACAGTAGCATGATATGCTACTTAAACTCTATCCGGAGATAGACCCACTCGTCGATTACCAGCTACAGCTTAGTTATTTATCTCTAAGCTTCTTCCTTGTTTTTATCACCTGAGAATAATATAAAGCACATTAGTATAGTGTTCTAATCAAAATTAGAAATACGGGCAGCATAACGGCTAAAAACATGCTCTTTTCATAAAATTTCCTCAAATTGGCCATCTCGTTAGTTTGTCATAGACAGTCGGTCCACTGTCTAGACAAATGGCCGAGTGACTAGAAAAACACTACCGACTATCTTTCGAAAGAAAAACGATCGACTGACTAGAAAAAAGGTTGACTGACCCGAGACAGTCGGTCGACTAACTCGAGACAGTCGGTTGACTATGTTTTTGAGCTACAGCAAACCTGCGGGTTTTGCCCCGAAATCGTAAAATCTCAATCTTGGACTCGATATTGACCATAAAACCCAACAAATTTGTTTATAAATCATCATAATGCGAAAACCCACAAGATTTTAGCACAAACAACATCAAATTCCAACAATTTTGGCATCCAACTCACTTTTGTAAAAACATAACTAAAAACCCATTTAATTCATAAATTTGGACATGAAATCACACAAATCTTACCTTGTTAGAATCACAACAACACAACGAATGATCTAAGTACACAAATCAGACTTCAAATCGAGATTTAGATAATTAGGGTTTGAGATTGAAGAACGAGTTAGGTGTGGAGAAAGGTGAAGATAAATCTAGAAAATGATACAAATGAGGTAGATATTATGACTTATTTGGGGTTAAAACTCATACCTCACTTCACACGGGTATTTATCAGTTATCTGATATCTTTCGTACTTCGTTAGGCGGCCCTAACAAAGTCCAAATTAAATAAACAAATATGTTATGTGATCATTTAACCAAACTATCAGATAACATTAAACACTTCACTAAAATAAAGACATATAATTAATCAAATATAACCCTAAGGGTAAAATAGTCATCTTACGTCTAGCCCAGATTTTTGTTTGTTACATTAGGAAAATTATCTTGAAATTGAATGGCTCTAGCTATTTCAAGTAGATTTATGTGTTTCCTTTCTATCCTATCATTTTATTGTGGAATATAAGGACATGAAGTTTGGTGAATAGAGCCTATAGATTGAAGGAATGACGTTAATGGATTATTTGTTAAATCTGACCCATTTTCAGATCTAAGACATTTGATTTTGGCATTAAATTGAGTTTGAATATGAGCAAAGAAGGTTTTAATTGTAGCTGTGACAGGAGTTTTATTTGGTAGAAGAAAATTCTATGTCGTTCTTGAGAATCATCAATCAAAGTAAGAAAGCAAGTACATTTATTGATTACTGTATGTCTATATGGTCCTCATACATTAACATGAACGTATTAAATTTTGACTTTGCATTAGAAGTACTGATGGGAAAAGGAATAATGTGCTGTTTAGCTAATAGACAAATTGTACAAAAAGTAAAGTATTACATTTATTTAGTTCTAATTGATCATATACATAGTACTGTATATGTAGATTTTATTTGCTAAAGGCTAAAAACAGAAGTCACGCGAAGTATATTCGAAAGGTTTGGAATATTCGCTGAAAATAAAGATAGCGTATCAGTTTCCGCGCTAATAAAAGACTGTGGGTTACTTCGCTAAGTTTTCGCGGATAATTAAGCAATCCGCAGACCACGGATATTTTGAATGCTATAAATAGGGCGCATGGCCTCTCATTTATAGGTTGTTGATTCTCTGCCATTTGCCTGAACCTTTGTAGCTTTCTCTTGTGATCTTGCCCAAGGAATTTTACATTGTTTTCAAGGTGAATCATGCCAATTAACAATCAAGACCGGATCGGGGTGGTTGATCACTTGATAGTTAAAGTGAAAGACGATCATCAGGGCCCAAAACAATCATCAAACATCCCATCCTCCATCTTAATCTCATTGCACTCAATCCTTAATTAAGTAACTCATTAATTAGGGATTGATCAATTGGCGCCATCCGTGGGACACGTTCAAAATTAAGCTCGGAATTTTTTGTTTTTTGCTAAATAACAATCAAAATTGCTTGTTTAATTTTAAATCGTGTATTGTTATGATGATTTACAGGAAGTCGCTGAAGCGTATTAGTCGATTTGCTAGTTGGATATGGAAGCTAATGCGAAGCAAGCAGGCAGTTCTGTGAATGCTGATGTGTTGATTAGCGATTCGCAAAATACCTTGCCGAGTGGTATGCAGGCAAGACATTATTTTGTTGAGAGTATGATAAGTGCAGTGACTAAGTCTGGTGGGCCAGAGATTGGTGTTGTCAACAGAAGTGTTTGTGGTATTGATGGAGTGTCGATGGAGTGTTGATTTTTTGATGTATGAGGTAAAGGCTATCACAGAGTATTCCATGGAAAATCTCCTTGTGGTTGCCCTGAATTATGCATTCAAAATGATTGAATATCAAAGAAAGATTAGTAGATGTAGTGAATTTACTTATGGAAAGTAGATTATATGTGAAATATGGAATGTAGAAGACATTTAGAAGAGTAAGAACGGGAGCGAGTTTAACTGAACCAATGACCGAAACTTTTATTGTGTATCTGTAGGAAGTGTTACTTGTATTGGAAGTTAATGATATTTGACATGCATATTTTGTAGGGAGATTGATATATGATAAGTGGCATCACTATCTATAACCTAGGCATTTTTAAGATGTGAAAATAATGAAGCTATTGTAGAATTTATACCTGAATTCTATTATTGGTCATTTTCATTCCCCTGTATCATCAGTAATATCTGTTTGAGTTGGTTTTGCAGCTGATTTATCCTTGCAACCATGATATATTGACCTTGTTGACTTTCAGGTGGCATCTGTTATTCTGTTGTTTTATTGGTGATTACACTTTCAATAGCCTTTCCTTTGTTAGTGATCTGTTTTGGTTGATACTTTCCATATAATGGATGACATGAGGGGTAACCAACATTTTTGTAGTACTTATCAGAAGTAGGAGCTTCTCTAAAGCAAGTATTGCATTTAACTCCAATATTGAAGTTTGATCTTCTGTCAGTTCTAGTTGAATGAACTCTAGACATGTATCTTGTTTAGCTCAGTTGAATGAATGATTTCTCAATTTACAATTGCTCTCAGTTTCACTTTACCGTGTAATACAAATATAACTCTATCCCGTCTCTTATTTACCTAACATTTACTTTTTCAATTATGGATTGTCTTATTCCTATAGAAACAAAAACCGTGTCCATTTTATTCTTTTCCATTTTTCTCATTCTTAGCAAAATTATAAAAATTTATTAGTAAAAAGAGTTCACCTATTTTATTTGCTACTCATTCCATTTCATAAAAAGAGTTCACATTACTATTTATATCTATCCCAAATTAAATGTTCATTACTCAAAATAACACTAAAAAGTAACTAAAGCTTGAATTCTATGCCTTTTACAAATGGAAGTCGTCAAAACATTTACTTATAATTTCTTCCATCACTTACTTTGTCAAGAAAACTAATTAATTCGAATAACATATTAAATGAAGAATAAAATAAACTTTTTAACAACATATTTTAAATTCAATATTTTTTTATTAGTGGACACTCTTTGTTGGAAGAAAGGAGTATGATAAAGGCCTAATTTTCATCATTGCACCAAGCCTTTATAAACTATGGCCCGACCATGATGGTGAGTAAATTGATACAGTATTAGATTGAAATTATATGCATGGTATCTTGATTGGATATAAAATATAAATTTTCATGGTAAAACTAATATTTTTATCCATATCTTAAGGATTTCCTAAATGAATGTAATAATTAACCATATTTGCGCAATTTAAATCAAATAACTAAAATTTCAAATAGTTTCAAATGGTTTGGAGGTTATAATTGTAAGTTTGACACAACTCATCACTAAGAATGGCAATGGATCCTATGCAAAGTTTCATCCATATTCATATTCATATTTATACAGTTTTAATTCATCCATTCATATCCATATCAGATAGATTATTCAGGTTAATCGATTTTTTCCAACTTAATACAATTAAAAGCCATAACTTGTTCGAAATTTAACAAATTACTTAAAAGTAAGTCGTAATGTATATAACATACATGCACCAAGTCACTTAACTAACTAGTCCATCGACATCTTCATATGGAGAGTTAAAATGCACAGAATTCCAACACGATCGGAACTTGACAAACGAGGGATAGATCTTGACACAATATTATGTCCATTATGTGGTAGCGATGTCGAACAAGTGGAACACGTTCTAGTTAATTGTCCAGCTGCATCAAACATTTGGAACATGCTCTTAAAACGGTGGAATATTCAATCAACAAACATCACCAGTTTATCGGAAGCCTTCTTCGAAAACCAAGCTTTTGCTAACACTTCAACGGGTAAAATCATACGGCAAGTAATCAAGTGGATATGCGGATATACCATATGAAGACACATAAATCTTAAAGTTTTTCAAGAAAAGGAATGGTCGCCTTCTACGATCGTATTGGAAATTAAACTTCAAAGTTTTAATTGGATCTCTAAAAGGTTTAAAAAGGCTTCACTTTTCAATGGCATCAATGGCGCATAAACCCTGCCTTCTTCATCTTGTCAGCAACTAAAAGATCAGGGATTTCTTCAAATTAAAGATCGAGAGATCAGATGTGAATGAGAAATTAAAACTGCCCAGGTTAACCTAGACGAAAGACTACACATAGAATTCTAAATAGTTTTACACTCTATAGTTTTGTACATGCATCGGTTTCTATTTTCTGGGCTAAGCCATATGCATCCCATGTAAATACTGTATAATAATATAAGTCTTACTTGCTTCTCAAAAAAAAAAAAAAAATTAAATAAAATAAAAATCCGTCGTAACTTTTGTGTTTGTGTGTGAGTGTATGTGTGTGTGTGTGTGCATATATATATATATATATATATATATATATATATATATATATATATATATATATATATATATATATATATATATATATATATATATATATATATATATATATAAGGTTGGAGAATTCGGATCTCGGGGAGATCTCATTTGGACTTTTTAGGGGGATCTCGGCATCTCGGAATAATCTCGGGGAGATCTCGGACGTTGACTTTATAATTTTTTAAATAAAAATATACATAAAAACATAAATATATGTATATTTATATACGTTTTTACGAGATTTTACAAAAATATCCGAGAAATGTACGAGAAAATCTTAGAAATTATGAATTTTACAAGAAAATCTTATAAATTAGCAAGAAAATCCGAGAAATCGTGATTTTGACTAAGTTTGACCCCGCTGACCGAGAAATCTCGGTAGATGAACATCTCGTCTCTGTTGCCTTCTAAAAACGAGATCTCGGGGAGATCTCGGGAGATTTACAACAATGCATGTATGTATATATATATATATATATATATATATATATATATATATATATATATATATATATATATATATATATATATATATATATAGAGAGAGAGAGAGAGAGAGAGAGAGAGAGAGAGAATCTGATGACAATAAATAAACACCATACATAGTAGAATATAATTATCTCTAGAATGGGTTAATCGAAACATCAGTTAAATATATAGAGGAAACTATTCGGCCATTGAGAATACAAAATATTAATATTTTCATACAATATAAAGAGTGAAAGGAATATATATGAATTTAATGAAATATTATATATAACTGAGAGTAATTATGATAATATATTTATATTTATACATTATATGTTCATATATTTGATTTTCTCGCACATTTCTCGGATATTTTTGTAAAATCTCGTAAAAACGTATATAAATATACATATATTTATTTTTTATGTATATTTTTATTTAAAAAATTATAAAGTCAACGTAAGTCAACGTCTGAGATCTCCCCGAGATTATTCCGAGATGCCGAGATCCCCCTAAAAAGTCCAAATGAGATCTCTCCGAGATCCGAATTCTCCAACCTTGTATATATATATATATATATATATATATATATATATATATATATATATATATATATATATATATATATACATACATACATACATACATACACACACACACACACAGGTTACCTCGCAAACGTCCAGTTGACCAAGTCAAATGGCTGTTCATCTCAAATAAGGCGAAGGTTCGATTCTTGAATCGGCCACCATTTGTGCTTGGCGCTGGAACAGGGGTTGGTTCCGACCACACTTGCCTGGGACTGCAGACGACCCGGTAGGCAGTTGGCATCCAAAGGGTGCACGGGGTTAAAGGTTCCCCGCAGATCTAACCTTTTTCATCTCAAATATTTAAGTATTTTGGTTGAAATCGAATTTATCTTACAATTGTTATCCCCATCTAATCTAATAGATATCCATATACATATCCAATATTTATTCATTTATTCATTTAGATCGTCCACATCCACATTAAAAAGAATATATAAAAAGTAAAAGGAATATATATGAACTTAATGAAATATTATGTATAGCTTTAACCATAATGTTCGGATTGGTGCGATTTGAGTTTCCTCCTAAGTCCTAACGTGTGCGTGAGTGACATATATTCGCTAAGACGGTTAAGTTTTCTTTGAGTGATCATGCCGATACTGTCGTACTGAAAAAAAATCAATGATTTAAATTTTTTGGAATTAATATGTTACTAAACAATATATATCTATCAACTATCAATGATTCAAAAAAAGGAAATTAACCTTTATATACTAAAACTCATGCCTAATTATGTAGTTTTAGTTCATTTAGATTGTAGTTTTGAGTTTACGTTCACACTACAATCAGTCCCTCAAATTATATACTAAAACTCATGCTTAATTATGTAGTTTTAGTTCATTTAGATTGTAGTTTTGAGTTTACATTCACACTACAATCAGTTCCTCAAATTCGCCTCAATTTACACAACCCCTCAAGTTTACACTTTCTCAGCAGTAGAAAATGTAAACATATAATTTTTTTAAAATAAAAAAAAAACTAATTCCCCCAAATTTATAAGGGGCCATATCTTCTCGCTCGGTGCGAGTTAAATTTTTTCGAGACCACCGTTCAACTCGAAAAAGTCTCACGAACCCAACGTGACTAACTATAGGCGAAACGGACACTTTTTAAAAAACGCTTAACACAACGACAGCCCTTATCTTTCTGTTCGCCGCAAGTTAAATTTTTCCGACAGCACCGTTACACTCGAAAATTTTTTAAGAACAAAACGAATCTAACTACGTTCGAAACGGACACTTTTAAAAAACGCTTAAGACAACGACATCTAAAACGGCGCTTAAGACATGCGCCGTTTTCCCCTCTGTAAATACACAACGCTACGTTAAGCCGAAAGTCTCCGCCGCATCGCTTGGGCCGGATCTGGACTAGTTTAATACTATGTGACTATTAGTTATATTCATTCAATTTGTGTAATTTAACAAGTAGGACGATACAATGTACCATTATTTTCATGCAAGTGGGCAACTATGATATATAGCGTATTAATTCATTTGTGAGTATGCTTATAATATCCAGATTCAATGTTTGTTTCGAAAGTGATGTTAAAGCGAAGGGGTACTAAATACTATAATATTTTACTAGGAAATACTATTAAATACGATACAATTTTACACAAGTTATTTATTTATTTATAGAGTGGATATACCTAAACCTTGCTACAACACTTATAGGCAGTGTACCTAATCGTACAGTAGTGTAGTTTTTAGTAAGTCCGGTTCGTCCACAGGGAACTAGCCAAGTTTAACGTTATATTTTTAAAATTAAATTTGTATATAAATATATATATATAAATATAAGAAGTATTATTATTATTATTATAAAATGGGGTTTTTACCGTTTAATGACCGGTTTCTCGATTTTATGTCTTAAGTCGCAGTTAAAACCTAATGTAAAAAAATATATATATAACTTAATTTAAAGTATAAAGTAAATGACAATAATTAAAGTGCGATAAATTAAAGTGCGATAAAATGACAGTAAATAAAAGTTGCGATAATTAAAAAAATGCGATAATTAAAATTGCAATTAAATAAAATGACAGTAAATAAAAGTGCGATGAAATATGAAATAAAGGAATTATGCTTATTTAAACTTTCGTAATCATGATGTTCGACGTGTTGATTTTAGTTTATTACCATGGGTTAATTATCCTTTGTCCTGGATTATTCGATATGTCCATACGGTTTTGTCCATAATAGTCCATCAGTCATAAATATAAAGTGCGGAAGTCTTCGTCAAATTATCCTTATACCCGAAGTCAAATATTCCAACTAATTGGGGATTCGAATTGTAACAAAGTCTTAATACTTTGTTTAATGAATACACCAGGTTATCGACTGCGTGTAATCCAAGGTTTTACTACTTTGTTAACAATTACACCAATTACCCTTGTATGTAATTTACCCCTATTTCAACGAGTCCATTGACTATTAATCTATTCCCATGTCCGGTAAAATGAACAATTATTGGTATCTATAGATATCCTGCCCACCGTACCCGATTAAGCGTATGTGGTTATTTATAGATACGTCAAATTATAACCTTTATATTAAATTAACGAGGTATCGTTAAGTTAATATAAAACTCATTAATAGCCCATAGTCTAATTTCCACAAGTGTCGTTCTTTTATCCAAACCTCAATTATGGTCCAAAGCCCAATTATCCAATTTTAATATTTAGCCCAACATCACGATTACTTCGGCATTAAATAAGCATAATAATAACTTAGTTACGAGACATTAATTTAAAAAGGTTGAACATAACTTACAATGATTAATAATAGCGTAGCGTTACACGGACATAATTTCGACTTACACACTTACAACATTCGCTAACATACCCTTATTATTATTAAAATTAAAATTAAAATTAAAATTAAAATATATATATATATATATATATATATATATATATATATATTACGTTGAGAGATAGAGAGTGAATTAGAAAAAGATGTGTTTTTTCGTGCAGAATTCGATGGCTTTTATAGGCCCACATTTTACTGTGCAGCTCCGCGAGTGCGGAGCGTCCTTTTCCAGCTAACTTCTTGGCTTCTTTTGACTGCCGACGGTTTTAATATATAAATATAATATATATAATTTATATAATTAATTATATATTATATTATATTTATATACATAATTAATTTGTAACTTTCGGTCCGTTGCATCGTGCGTTATTAGTTGGTTCATGTCTCGGTTCCGGATTTTAAAACGTCCTTTTGTACGATTTAATAATTTGAACTTTGCGTTTTGCGGCTCGTACTCTTGTATTTTTGAGACGTTTCTCATCAATAATTTGAACCTCTTTGATTGTACTTTGTACTTTTTAGCTTTTTGGTCGTTTGCGTCTTCAATTCGTCGAATCTGCCTTTTGTCTTCACCTTTTATTATTTAAACGAATATCACTTGTAAATAGAACAAGTGCATCTAAAAGCTTGTCTTTCTTGAGAGATAATGCTATGAAATATATGTTCGTTTTTAGCATTATCAAATATTCTCACACTTGAGCGTTGCTTGTCCTCAAGCAATATAGTCTTGAAATAAAAATACTAGAATCACTTCTTTATTCTTCACACTTTGTACATCAGTGATTTCTATAAGGCGGTATGAACAATGGTAATAACGATGTGGTTTACAGTCCCACATGACTATAAAAATTTAGATCCGTTAGGAAATTGGATCTTTATGAAAACATTTGATCTTTTAAAAATTCAATCTAGCTTTTACCCTAGATAAGTTTTTCGGAATAACCCTTCACCGGTGTTTGCGAAATGTTTTTGTGGGTTTCATATTTGAAAATTTTAGCTCAAAACTTATGGTTTTGTGTCACCCACTTGCTAACCTTGTATTAGGAAAGCAACACGTCCAGTATACTTGCTCCGTATATTACCTTTCGGTAAACTACCGTCCAGTTGTAAAGGAAAGCGTTGAACAAGCAACTGTTAAGGCAATGTCCCGTGACATGCTTTTGATTATGGTACACAACGTGTCGGATGCAATTACTATCCTTTGTAGGAGAAATAGCAAAGATCACCCTATAATTTTTCGGTCTGGCACAAGGTCCTGTCTTTGACCATGCTATGCAACCACCGTTCTTACGGTTGACACCCGATTTGGTTCAGGTGACCTAATGAATTCCAGGTGAATTCCTAGGATTTTACGTTCAATGGTAATGAACGCATTGAAAATAGGGTTTTCAGAAAACAAATCGGTTTGTAATTTGATCAAAATATTTTCTTGTTCAAGCTCGAGTTTAGATATCATCGAATTCCATGAGTTTGAATTCTCAATCTTTAAGGTCAATCTAGAGGATTGAGTAATATCAGTCTTAAAAGCTGATTTTTGATCTTTAAGGAGATTATCCTTTCTGGGGATCTGATTCATTAGTCTTATAAGCTAATTTGCACGGTGCCTCCCCATTGTACGAGACAGATCCTCTCATGGTTAGGATAAGTCTGACCACTTGGCGACCCTGTTTGATGCTGAGGTCCGTGGATTTCCAGCTGATTTTCGAGAAAACTTTTCAAGATTTTTCGTAGACTCTACAACTGGTCTGGACGACAACTTCTTGACCTAAATCAAGAAGCGCGTGTCTTTTTCTCTCGGAAGACTTTACTTCCTTTTAAATTACAATAAACTGAGTAAAACTGATTAATATCGTCCAAAACAAAAGTATTTTCAATTAAAAAATATGTGATATATGTTCTAAATAACTTGGTAAATTTTTCCCACACTTGGCTTTTATTTTTCTTTCTTTGCCTTTTTATTGTCCTCTATTCCATTTTAAATGAATTCTAACATTTTGGGTTGTTTCTCAATTTATGTCCTTTTCGAGGTAACAATAATTTCGGTGTTAACACCTAGTTTTATCGTTCATAAATATGTATAAACATGATTTTGGATTCATTTATTTGAAAATTTTGAAAAATTTTACTAGAATTGGGTAGTCAGTATATAAGACTAGGGTTGTTCTTTATTATCAGAGAGCACTAGATTCTAATACAACTACTGCGTTACTAGTATTTTTAATGGTAACCAAGTGTTTAAGTCAAAAAAATTTTAAAAATCCGAAAGAATTTAACCCCTTCCCACACTTAAGATCTTGCAATGCCCTCATTTGCAAGAAATCAGTAAAAATTTAAATTATTGAGGGTGATTAGCGTAGAAAAATGATTAAATTTTACCAAAGTTTCCAAACATATTGGCGTTTGTTTGTGAATGATAAATGGTGCACATCATTTGTTCATTCCGTCTTGTTGTTACATCACATTTGTTTTTCGTTTTGTCGTCAAAATTAGTAGCTTTTGCTGAACTTAATGTTAGTCTTTGAAAGTGCACTGTTTTAACCTGTTTTGTACATAAGATAAACTACAAACATACATAATATTTTTATTATTATTATTTTTTATAAAATTTTTATTTATTAAAACAATTTAAATGAATAATTTTTTAAAATTTTGTTTCCTTTTACTTTAGGTAGTTTCGGTATGTTTACCTAGTCCGTCCCTCGACAAAATTTAAAATTTGTCGTTTTTAAAGCGATTGTTTTAAAAGCAAAGATTTTTGGGTTTTTTAATGTTTTTGGCATACTTTAATTCAATAAGATTAAAAATAATGATGATAAAAATTCTCGTCCCGCCCTCGGGTAAAGCAATTTCGGTTCAACGACCTAGTCTTCAACTCACGACGAATTTTAAATATCAAATTTTTAACTTAATGAAATAAAATAAATTTTTATTTTTAAATTCACACCAAACTTAAATTTAAAATGCATAAAATTAAAAATTCAAATTATTAAAATTAAAAATTCACACTAAATTTATATTATATTTTCGTTTTTATACATACAAACTTATATTAAAAATATTAATTTTTTCAAATATTTACAAACTTAAATATATTGATTTTAAAAACTTTACAATATTAATTTAATATTTATATATTAATTTTAAAAACATGGTAAAAAAATAAAATTAAAAATCTTTTTGGTCTTTTATCCCACTTTAATCAATCAAATATTATCAAAAATATACGCCCCTCTTTTCGGTAAAATAATTTCGGTTCCATAACCTAGTTTTACTCCTGACGAATTTCTGAAATATTTTGGGTTGATTGATTAAAGATATTTATACCTTAAGAATAAACGGTAAATTTCGCAGTGATGTAATAAATTTTTGTATGATATCAATAATTTCGGTTACGCATACCTAATTTTATTGAATACCAATTTAATACTTTATAGCGAACGATTCAGCGCTTATTATCAAAAGGTTAAAAGCAATAAAAATAAAAATAAAAACTGTACATACTTACCTGTGAGAAAGAATTCTCAGAGACCTGCTTTAGCCGACTCATAAGAGAGTCGTGTGATTTGGTTCTCCATAGCTACATAAGCGTAACCTCGATTCTTCAATATCTTTTCTTCTAAACATATGAATGGTCCTTCTCTGCATAGAGTAACAAATTCGGTATTTTAATATGTTTGATTATTTGAACATTTACCTTCGTGTGACCATTTTCCGCATTTATAACATCTTTCAAGGTGTCGTGCTCTTCTTTTTGTTGCGGATTTTGATTTTCCTTTACCAAAATGTATCTTATGATGATCTTTCCTGAGTTCTTTTCTTACTCCGTTCATTTTTTCTCTTATGAATGATACCAGTTCACTCGGAAGGGTGTCATTATTACGTTTAGTAATCATAGCGTGTAGCATTAGACCATGGTTCAAATCAAAGGAATTCTTCATCTCATAAAACCTAAAAAAATAAAAATTCAGAATGGGGGGAGAAGACTAGTTCTTTAGGGTCTGCTAGGGAAAGACCATTCGGATTCCATTCTCGAAAACTACACAAAAACAGAATATCTGACTCTAACAGAAATACATATTACCCTAAAAAGATTCGAACTCCCCATACTTAGTTAGATGTGGTGTTGAAATTGTGATTAACGTTATTTTCAATTGGATCATCAACAACTTGTATATTTCTGATTTTTACTTCAAGCCAATTATTGATTTCCTCTGTAACTTTCACAAATTCAACTAACATTGCCTTTTATTTTGGCGATAAATTGGATACTAATCAGTTACATAACTTAAAGTTTCCCTTAATCCTAGCATCGTGAATCCGTTTATAAAGTTTCTTCGTTGAACTGTTAAAAACGGGTTCATCTAATTTCGTATCATCAACGGGGTTCTTTGTGATCGGATCATCATTAAGTGTTTCTTCATCTTCCCCATACTTATGTGTTTTTATTGGTTTAACAGTTTTGGTTGGTGGAGATCTAAACTTTCGGTTCATAAAGGTGATCGATTTATCACCATCCCTAAGTGTCATTCTACCTTCTCTTACATCAATGAACGCCTCGGTGGTTGCTAAAAATGGGCGACCTAAAATTAGAGGAATATCAAGGTTTTCCTCCATATTAATAACTATGAAGTTTGCAACAAAGGTCAAACTTTCCACGTTAACAAGTAAATTATTTGCTATTCCAACCGGGTGTTTAATGGTTAGGTCAAATGATTGAACACCTATTTTGGTTGGTTTTAATTTACCCATACCTAATCTTTTGTATAAGGAAAGAGGCATAATATTTGCACTTGCTCCTAAATCTGAGAGTCCATTATATATAGCACCATCATTAAGCAAGCAAGAAATGATAAATTCACCCGGGTCTCCTACTTTAGTAAGTCGAGTTGGCTTGTTAACCTTTTTTGGGTGTTCTTTTCTTGGTTCTTTCACTTCTATTTGAACTTCTTTTTCTTCATTTCTTGGAATGGGAGGTTTGTATAGAAATTCTTCTTCATCACTCCAATTTGAATCCTCCCCATTTTTCAATTTTGATTTTTCATATGTTGTTGATAACATATTTATGTTTTCATTTTGAAGGTTTTCTTGGGTGGTGAAATTATGATTGACTTCATTGTCAACTTCCATCGGACCATGTATGTAATGTTTAACTCTGTGACCATTAACTTTAAATTCAATCTCATTTGAATTTATTAACTCTATTGTTCCGTATGGGAAAACTCTTTTGACTATAAATGGTCCAGACCATCTTGATTTCAATTTTCCAGGAAATAGCTTGAATCGTGAATTGAAAAGAAGAACTTTATCTCCTTTCTTAAATTCTTTTGAACTTCTGATTCTTTTATCATGTCATTTCTTCGTTCTTTCCTTATAGATTAAGGAATTTTCATATGTCTCAAGTCTTAATTCTTCTAATTCGTTTAGTTGACTTAATCGTAGACGTCCGGCTTCATGTAAATCAAGATTACATGTCTTCAAAGCCCAAAATGCTTTGTGTTCAATTTCTACTGGAAGATGACATGCTTTTCCATAAACGAGTCTAAAAGGTGTGGTACCAATTGGAGTTTTGTAGGCTGTTCTAAAAGCCCAAAGTGCATCCTCCAATTTCATGGACCATTCCTTCGGATTTGATCCTACGGTTTTCTCTAGAATACGTTTTAAGGATCGGTTGGTATTTTCAACTTGTCCACTTATTTGTAGATGATAAGCAGTTGAGATTTTATGAGTTACTCCATATCTTTTGAGAACTTTCTCAAGTTGATTATTACAGAAATGAGTACCCCGATCACTTATTAAAGCTTCCGGTGTTCCGAACCTTGCAAAAAGACGTTTTAAAAAGTTGACTACAACTCGTGCATCGTTAGTTGGGAGAGCTTGTGCTTCCGCCCATTTAGATACATAATCAATGGCAACGAGAATGTAGAGATTATTATGAGATTTTGGAAATGGACCCATAAAGTCAATACCCCAAACGTCAAATACTTCACATACTTGAATGACATTTTGTGGCATTTCATCACGTTGACTTATTTTTCCGGCCCTTTGACATGCATCACAGGATTTGCAAAGAAGGTTTGCGTCTTTGAAAATTGTAGGCCAATAGAATCCAGTATCGTAAACTTTTCTTGCTGTGAGTTGAGGCCCATAATGCCCTCCTGTTGGTCCTGTGTGACAATGGTTTAAGATTTGACTAGCTTCATATCCGAATACATATCGGCGTATTATTCCATCGGGACAACTTTTAAACAAATGTGGATCTTCCCAGAAATAGTGTTTTATATCACTAAAGAATTTCTTTCGTTTTTGATACGACAACCCTTTTTCAAGAAATCTACATACTAAGTAGTTTGCATAGTCTGCAAACCATGGAATTTCATTATAATCTATCTTCAATAGATATTCATCAGGGAAGTTATCTTGTATGGCCGATTCATTTAGAACTTCTAATTCAGGATTTTCAAGACGAGAAAGATGATCAGCGGCGAGATTTTCTGCTCCCTTTTTGTCTCGGATTTCAATATCGAACTCTTGTAAGAGTAATATCCAACGGATTAATCGTGGTTTAGCATCTTGTTTTGAAAATAAGTATCTAAGAGCAGAATGGTCGGTATAGACCATCGTTTTAGCTAGAACGAGATATGAACGAAATTTGTCAAAAGCAAAGACAATAGCAAGGAGTTCTTTTTCAGTAGTTGTGTAATTTGTTTGTGCTCCTTGTAACGTCTTACTAGCATAATATATAGGTTGAAATCGTTTTTCAATCCTTTGACCTAAAACGGCTCCCATTGCAAAATCACTTGCATCGCACATAAGTTCAAATGGTAGATTCCATTTTGGAGTTATCATAATCGGCGAATTAGTGAGTTTCTCTTTAAGAATATTAAAAGATTTGATACATTCATCCGAAAAGATGAATGGAGCATCCTTTTCTAGGAGTTTATTCATAGGAGTGGCAATTTTAGAAAAATCTTTTATGAAACGTCGGTAAAAACCGGCATGCCCTAGAAAACTCCTAACTCCTCTAACATTGGTGGGATGTGGAAGTTTAACAATTACTTCTACTTTAGCTCTATTCACTTCAATTTCTTCCTTTGAAATTTTATGACTAAGAACGATGCCTTCTTTAACCATGAAATGGCATTTCTCCCAATTAAGAACTAGATTTGATTGTTCACATTTAATAAGCATTCGTTCAAGATTGACTAGACATGATTCAAATGTATCACCGAAGACTGAAAAGTCATCCATGAAAACTTCCATGCATTCTTCTATCATGTCGTGAAAAATCGCCATCATGCACCTTTGAAAGGTTGCAGGGGCGTTGCAAAGTCCAAATGGCATGAGTTTGTAAGCAAAAGTACCATAAGGGCACGTGAATGTGGTTTTCTCTTGATCTTCGGGTGCTATTGGAATCTGAAAGTATCCGAAAAAACCGTCAAGAAAACAATAGTAACTATTTCCGGCTAATCTTTCCAACATTTGATCAATGAAAGGTAAGGGAAGTGACTTTTCTGGTGGCGTCATTTAATTTTCTATAATCAATACAAACACGCCATCCTGTTATAGTCCTAGTAGGAATAAGCTCATTTTTCTTATTTGTGATGACAGTCATGCCACCCTTCTTAGGTACGCATTGAACTGGGCTTACCCATGGACTATCAGAGATTGGATAAATTAAACCTGCATCAAGCAGTTTAATAATTTCTTTCTTAACAACATCTTGCATATTAGGATTTAGTCTTCGTTGGCGTTGCACATACGTTTTATGACCTTCTTCCATAAGGATTTTATGTGTGCAATACGAATGACTTATTCCTTTAATATCATGAATCTTCCATGCAATAGCTGGTTTATGAGCTTTTAGCACAGAAATGAGTTGAGATTTTTCATTTTCCGTAAGAGAAGACGATATTATTACAGGTAATTCAGATTCACCATGTAAATAAGCATATTCCAAATGGTTTAGAAGTGTCTTTAACTCTAATGTCGGTGGTTCTTCTATCGATGATTTATATCGATATCTGTCTTCCTCTTTTAACATTTGAATTTCTTCTGTTGTTGGTTCATATCCATTATGAAACAACCCAACCCGTATTAAAACCGGCCCATAAAAATTTTTCCTTTTAATACGCGTTAAATAATACTTTAGGTCCCGTTACACATATTCCAAAACGTATTTGTCATCAAAGTAAGTTCATCGAACTTACAACATACATTAATGATTTAAACTCCTTAATACAATGGTTCATTAATTAAATCGTAAACCGGTTATAATCATTATGACCCGACTAGTTACGTTTACACAAAACCGAGCATGGTGATTTGGGACTACGCTACCCAAATCCTAATCGAGTCCAAAAGCAAGATCTTCTAAAGCAACCTAGTCGAGATCTCTAATTCCCAAGCTTACCCGAGCCGCCAAGCATGCGAACCTATAAAATATCAACAACGAGAGGGTAAGCTAACGCTTAGTGAGTGAGAATATACTACATACATATATATGCATAAAATGGACACGCCACAAAATAGCAAATACCGCATACCGGAGCATCCAAACATCAAGGCAAGCTAGTCTAAGCATACCGTAAGATCACTAAGCAATGAGCTAAAGATACATCAACAAAATATAAGTTTGCCAACAACGATGTGAACAATGCCAATAAGCTACACCCGGAGGGTTAGCTACAACACGACAATACAACATTATATGTATACAATATATATGTATATATATATATATATATATATATATATATATATATATATATATCTCTCGAATGACATAATTTGCTTCCGCTTACAACACAATAACCATGGTTAACCAATCGTACAAGGGAACGATACTCGTAAGAGACCGTCGGAGTTCGTAACATCCATTAGCGTTACTTAAACACCGCGTAATCACTAATCCCCCGGGTGATGTCTTAAACACCGCGACTAATTCACCCCCATGACAATGTGGCGTCTTAAACACCGCGACGAATCCACACGTCAATCAAAATAATGAGTGGTGTCTTGAACACCGCGACATTTCCACTCCCATGACGATGTGGTGTCTTAAACACCGCGACAATACCACACGTCCATTATACAATGAGTAGTGTCTTAAACACCGCGACAATACTACTCGTCAATCCAACAATGAGTAGTGTCTTAAACACCGCGACAATACTACTCACTACTTTGAATGTGGTGTCTTAAACACCGCGACGATTCCACATTCGTACACACAAACAAATACGTTATATACGCACACGCATAATTATTCCACTCACAATGTTGACCCTTCGCCATTGGGGTTATATAATCCACATCACACGCCCATGTGATAACGTACACACCAAGTGTGCACCTCGTCAAAAGGTGGTCAACCAAAACGCACAACCGTGCCACTTGGACCAATACAATAGTCCATGAAATCCACCTATATGTGAAGTGAGCTCTATAGCCGAGAATCACTTCACCCGACCCGCACCCATCCTACACATACATATGCACATAGGATATTAACACTCACCTTGAAGTCTTGAGAAAAGCTTCCAAGTAATCCGCAACACGCCAATGGAAAGTACCTATTCCATTATCATAAAGACCACAACACAATTAGATTGGGTTTACAAACCAACCCAATTCGACACTTAGTGCAAATTCGACCCAAATGCACTTCCAAGTACAACCCGCACCCAAACTTAACCAATAATCACTAACACAAGTGATAATGGCCCTAATACGCCAATTAGACCCGAACACAAGTGTTAAACACGTGTCTCACCCATTTTGACACCAAATCCCAGTTTTGACCCATTAAGTCAAAATCCCACCATTTACTAGTTTAACACCAAAACACAATTTAAAATGGTTTAGTACTTCAACTTAATCCATTTAAGTTTATAAACCTCACTAAATCCACAATCGGGTCAAAATCACCACCAACCCTAATTTTGGCTCTAGTCAAAATTAGTCAACTTTCAAGAACCCTAATTATCACCAAAACCTCAATAATCACTAACACTAGTGATTAATCACCATTTAACAAGTCTTTCAAACTCAACTTGCACACCAAACCCAAAACCTGCCAATAATCACAATAAACCCGAGTATTGGTGTTAATCTCCAATTAACAATTAAATGGGTTTCATCAAGAATCATACAATCAAAAGCCCTAAAATTGAATGATGAACACGAAAACGAATTTCGGAGTTAGAGCTTACCACTAGTATCACCACGTAGCCAAGAACGAGGAGAACACACTTTCCAACTACGCCAAAGATCGAATCACAACTCTTGAGCTCCAAATCTCCACTTTAATCTTTGAGGGTTTTATGTTTGAGAGGATAAATGGAAAGAAAATGGAAAAAGGAAATGAAATAAAAGTGATAAGTGGCTGAGATTTATCCTCACAAACTGATCCAAATGTGAAAAGACGAATTTGCCCTTGAACACACCCCTTTAAAAGCTGAATATCGAGTCTGAACCCAGACAGGTCGCGGCGCGACCTGCCCCTCCGTGGCGCGACAAATAACGGCAGCTGGTACCTCGATTTTCCTGCTTTCTGTCCAGTTTTCTGTTTGCATGGTCGCGGCGCAACCCAATTCCCCGCGGCGCGACGTTTAACCAGTTCTGCTCCAAATTTTCGTCTAAACAATCCTCGTCTCATAATCTCACTCGTACGTACCATTACCGACTTGTTTACGCAAGATAAACCCCTCTAGGAACCCTAGAATGAACCTAAACCAACAACCCTTGCATGCATGCGCATCCATCACCTTTTACACATATATACACTTATACATACATGCAATGTACACTAAGTACTCCGCGTATTTCTTGTTCTACTATAAATATAAACTCACACGTAACCCGATTCCAATACATATATCTATACTTAATCTCCATGCCCATGTATATACATATATATATGTATATATATCCATTTTTCGCGTATAAAATATTCGGGTGTTACAACTCTCCCCCACTTAGAATCGATCACGTCCTCGTGATCCTTGTCACTTAATCAAACGAACCACACTCCACGGTCCTCAACTTAAGTCCCAAACCGACTTTCCTAGGCAACTCTTTCCAATGAATCACCTTTTAACAACCAAAATCGTCACCCGCGATTATCAAGTTACCATCCGAGCATTAAAGCCATGCTCAATCCCGCACACCGGGAAACTCAACCAACCTCGAACCGAGATATCAACCCTCTAACGTACCATTACCAAGTACAATGCTAAAAGCAACCAAGTCTCAAACCTAAGGTCGACAATCCGAAACGATGAAGACCGAACCAAACGAATCCTTACGGACAACACCAATCACTAAACATCCTTTGTAGTGCGCAATACGACCAGTACGCAACTACCGTAACATCAAAATCACTCGGCTAAAACCGATAGCGTCTAAACGATTATGGCAACGCTAAACCCGAAGGTGTACAAAATCGACTTTCGTCACACCCGTAACAACATGTGAGCGAAACACGGCTATCGCATCATTAATTCCACAACATGGTCCTCACGACCCCACCATCGGCGTATAAAACGACCGATAGTTCCCACAACATGGTCCTTACGACCCCACCATTGGTGTATCAAACAACCAATAGATCACGCAACTTGGTCCATACGACCCCACCATCGGTGTATTAAACACCCGACAGATCACACAATACCGGATGAAGTCAGCGGACCTCGAAGGTCATGCTTCACCACTACAACAATACCTCATGATGAAGTCAGCGGACCCTAAAGATCATGCTCCATCACTCAACCATACCATAATGAAGTCAGCGGACCCGAAGATCATGCTTCATTAATCGTCAATACCACGATGAAGTCAGCGGACCCCGAAGGTCATGCTTCATCATACCCATACCAGTCGAGCAAGAACCACCTATATCAAACATAGGTACCGAACAAGAATTCTCCAAAAGAGAACCCGACACACACCTTCCTTAACCGAAGGATTTCACCTTACTCACCAAACACGTCCATTATCTCTCAACGAGATTTACCACATTACCACCTCGGTGGTATTTCCAATCCAAACCATAAGTACAATTTATCCGAAATCGCACTCTACCACAAATCGACCCAAAACTAGGTCTCGGTAAAATTTCCGGATCTACCAAAAGCATCATTCGAAATATCGCACTAACACTTTCCTCGTGCGGGAGTGCGACTCCCCCACTTGGAACCACGTTCCTATCTCACAACTCGTACAACCGTACAATGCTACCAAAGGTAGACTTTACCAACGATTGGGTACACACGACCCATCACCACATCTCGCTCCAACCTCGAGCTCACGAAGGATTTTAACCAATCCTTACACACTTTGAACGAAAGTGTACCGCAATACAATCGGAGTCGACACCACGCTAGTAGGTATAAAAGAGGCACCTAATGTCGCGTCATAAAGACTCCTTTACCAACATGCATCGAGATTTTAAACACTCGATCTCGAAGGTTCCAATCACCCGACGAACCCCACGGTTCATCACTTCATCACAAAAGCGAACACGCGCTTAACAATCGAACACCAAAACTCATTCCCAAGGTTTGGTAGAATGTTTCTCAATACTAAGGAATGCTTGATTACACCAAGTCTTACGCCCCTTATCCAAAAACCAAACATCCCCATAGGGTACTTCCGTAAGGAACGTCACCTTTAACCATAACATGCACATCACAATGCAATTAACAAATCCAAACTTATACGTCACATAAATAAATATTCAAAAGACATATTTATTAAATTGAACGTACCTCAACGTCTCCTTGCGGCATTCGCCGCCGCCAACTCGGGACAATCCGGCTTGCGATGTCCCTCCTTATGACAATAGTAGCACATTCCGTCATCACTTCTCGGCATCGTGCATTCCCACAACTTGTGGCCCCTAACACCACAATTGAAACACCTAGGCGCACGAGAATCCGTCGCGCCTTTTACCACATTACTCGTACTCGCACTCGGACCCTTAGTCCTCTTACTCGGAGCACCATAAGAAACAACCCTCCTTTCACTAGAAGGTTCACCCACCTTTGATCGCGTATAAGACTCGAAACCTCTAGCCACGGCGAACAATTCAGCAAACTATTTCGCGTAGCCCCGGCTAATCTTACTCTTCAAGTCATCATTCAAGGTCCGATAGAAATCCCCCATTAACAAACGATCATTCCCCAAATACTCCGGACAAAAATGCGCCTTCGCCATAAAGGTCGCCTTGAGAGTACTCAAATCCATAGATCCTTGTCGCAAATTTCGCAACTCATTGCGCAATTCCCACAAATCGGCCGAAGTCCGGAACTCCTCGAAGAATTCCTTCTTAAAATCGTCCTACGATAATGCCATAAATGGCTCACCACCGACAAGATCAATCTTACCATCAAACCAATCCTTCGCCCTACCCCGCAATAAACTAGTAGCGAGTCTTGTCTTTCTCGGGAGGGCATTCAATAGTACGAAAACACCCTTCAACATTCGAGATCCAAGTTGTGCTTACTAAAGGATCCGGTTTCCCGTCATACATCGGAGGTTTAGTCCTCATGAAGCTCTTAAGACAATGCTCCATTTCTCCACCATTTCGAAATTCGGAATACTTCCTATCCATTTCTTCTCGAAACGCACTCATTTGCTCCGCAACGGCGGCCGCAACTCTAGCATTAAACTCAGCGTCGTTCGTCTCGATCCCATTTCCCGTCGCCATTCTAAGGAATGCAAAGCGGTTAGACCACGAACGTGTAAATCACACGCACAACACCGCCCCATCTTGCTAAACATTTGTCGTACATCACTTGCTAGACACGATTTGCACCCGTAATAAGGTTTGCAAGTCCTTATTACGCATACACGTTGTATCGCTCGTTAGTACAACAACTGTCTCGCTCGATGATATATGCAAACACAAACAAAATTCTACGCGATATAAACACACGCGAGAATTATTATCACATCACAATAGCATATTAATAATATTCGCATTACTAATATAAACGTTAGTCAACCTATAAACAAGGCACTAGCTAGAACCCATTCCGACCCGTACTCCTACAAATCCCGCAGCAAATACGCACACACAAAAGTCTAAGTCTAGGCACCTATCTCAAGTCGCCTAAATCCCTTAGACCATGCTCTGATACCACTTGAAACAACCCAACCCGTATTAAAACCGGCCCATAAAAATTTTTCCTTTTAATACGCGTTAAATAATACTTTAGGTCCCGTTACACATATTCCAAAACGTATTTGTTATCAAAGTAAGTTCATCGAACTTACAACATACATTAATGATTTAAACTCCTTAATACAATGGTTCATTAATTAAATCATAAACCGGTTATAATCATTATGACCCGACTAGTTACGTTTACACAAAACCGAGCATGGTGATTTGGGACTACGCTACCCAAATCCTAATCGAGTCCAAAAGCAAGATCTTCTAAAGCAACCTAGTCGAGATCTCTAATTCCCAAGCTTACCCGAGCCGCCAAGCATGCGAACCTATAAAATATCAACAACGAGAGGGTAAGCTAACGCTTAGTGAGTGAGAATATACTACATACATATATATGCATAAAATGGACACGCCACAAAATAGCAAATACCGCATACCGGAGCATCCAAACATCAAGGCAAGCTAGTCTAAGCATACCGTAAGATCACTAAGCAATGAGTTAAAGATACATCAACAAAATATAAGTTTGCCAACAACGATGTGAACAATGCCAATAAGCTACACCCGGAGGGTTAGCTACAACACGACAATACAACATTATATGTATACAATATATATGTATATATATATCTCTCTCGAATGACATAATTTGCTTACGCTTACAACACAATAACCATGGTTAACCAATCGTACAAGGGAACGATACTCGTAAGAGACCGTCGGAGTTCGTAACATCTGATAGTGCTCCAAATGAACATATATTTAGTAGCAATATCGTTCCAATATGTAAAGTTTTTAAATGTAATTTCCTTATTTTTAGTTGTAATAGTTAAATAAATAAGTGCGAAGACGAAAGACGCAAATCGCTCGAAAATGAAGATTTAAAGACAAAAACGAAGATTTGAAAGACCAAAACGTCCAAAAAGCTCAAATGTACAAGATACAATTCAAAAGGTTCAATTTATTGATGAGAAACGTCTAAAAATGACAAGAGTACAAGTTACAAAACGCAAAGTACAAGATATTAAATTATACGAAAGGACGTTCGAAAATCCGGAACCGGTACCCGAGCCAACTATCAACTCTCGACGCAACGGAGCTGAAAGTACAAGTCAACTATGCACAAGAATATAATATAATATTTAAATAATTCATAATAAGAATAATAATAAATAATAAAAAGTTGTTAATTGAGCATAGTTAAGGGGTCATAAGTGAAAATTTCAAATCAACATTTGCCTATAAAATGGAATTCACGTAGTAATGAAAAAGAACACCTTCACTTCATTTTTCTTTCTTTCCCTCTGTAAGAATATATATATTTATATTTATAATATTAAGTTTAATTTAAGTTTAATAATAATTGGGTTATTGTAAGAAATATTTTACGGGTTTTAAAGTCGAAACTCTGCCCGTGTAACGCTACGCGATTAATCATCACTGTAAGCTATGTTCTTCCTTTTTAAATTAATGTATCGTAACTAAGTTATTATTATGCTTATTTGAGCCGAAGTAATTGTGATGTTGGGCTAAAATATTAAGAAGGGGTTATTGAACTTTGGACCATAATTAAGGTTTGGGCAAAAGACCGACACTTGTGGAAATTGAACTATTGACTATTAATAGATGGGGGGTATTGTCTAATTGAGTGACAACTCATTGGAGTCTGTCGAACCTATCTTCAAATTAATTAACCTAATAATTAATAATGATTATGGTTGTCCTATTTAGTGATGTTCATATGGAATCTGTTATAATCATTTAATTAATCAATTGGGTTGGGTAATTGATTATTCATTCTGATCAAGTGGATGAATTAATATTCATAAACTAATTAAAACAGGGGTGGATTACATACAGTGATAACTGGTGTAATTGTTGACAGAAGTGATAACTGCGTCACAGTTTAAATCCTTAATCAGTTGGAATATTTGACTTCGGGTATAAGGGTAATTTGACGAGGATACTCGCACTTTATATTTATGACCGATGGACTATTATGGACAAAAACCAGATAGACGTATCAAATAAACCAGGACAAAGGACAATTAACCCATGGTAATAAATTAAAATCAACACGTCAAACATCATGATTACGGAAGTTTAAATAAGCATAATTCTTTTATTATATTTCTCATCGTATCTTTATTTACTGTCATTTTATTACTCGCAATTTTATTTACTGTCATTTTATTTATTGTCATTATTTTACGCACTTTAATTATCGTCATTTATCTTTACGCTTAAAATATGGAATCGACAAACCGGTCATTAAACGGTAAAACCCCCCTTTTATAATAATATTACTACTTATATAATTATATATATTTTGTATAAATATAGTTAAAAATATAGTAAGTATCACCAGCTCCCTGTGGAACGAACCGGACTTACTAAAAACTACACTACTCTACGATTAGGTACACTGCCTATAGTGTTGTAGCAAGGTTTAGGTATATCCCATCCGTAAATTAATAAAACTTGTATCATATTTTGTAGTATTTTGTATTAAAAATAATACTATTTCGTACCCTCACGCTACATCATCAAGTTTTTGGCGCCGCTGCCGGGGAGCGCTAAAACGCTATATTTTTAATTATAATAATAATTTAATAAATATAATAATATAATAATATTAAAATAAAATATAATAATATAATAATATTGAAATAGAATATAATAATATAATAATATTGAAATAGAATATAATAATATAATAATATTTTAGAATATATTTTGAATCGTAAAAGTTTTAAAAAGTCGTATTTATTAAATACTTCAGGAGTATATTATGTAACTTGTAATTAATAATTTCTATCATGTCGCTTTCATGTGAATAGTAAATTAATTAATTTCTTTTCATTTACTATTCATGAATAGTAAATGAATTAAAAAAAAAGTTTTGAAAAAAAAATAATAATTATAAAAAAAGTATTAATTTGTAAAAAAAAAATTTGTTTTTTTTTAAAAAAAAAAAAATTGTAAAAAAAACGTTTTTTTTTTAAGAAAAAAAAAATTCGTTTAAAAAAAAAAAAAAAAAAAAATTTAAAAAAAAAAAAAATTGTAAAAAAAAAACGTTTTTTTTAAGAAAAAAAAATTCATTTTTAAAAAAAAAAAAAAAAAATTTAAAAAAAAAATTTTTAAAAAAAAATTTTTTTTTTTTTAAAATATAATAAATTATAATTTTTTTTTTAAGTTTTATTACCTTTATATTTTTAGACTATAGTTACAATTTTTAGTATTAAGTTTAGTTTTGCCATAGTTATTTTTATTTCTAGAATTTTTAGGCTTTGCCGTAAAATCCCTTAAGTGCTTATTCCTTAGACTAAGATTTAGGTGCTTTAGAATTTTGCGACGCCGTTTTTCGCGCTACTTTCTTATTTTTATTTTTCGACGCCTATTTTTCGACCTTTTATTTTTCGACATTTTTCGACGCGCAATCTATTTCTTTCTTATTTCTCGCCATTCTAGTTTTTAGGACTTAGAATTTTTTCTACTTCTTCTCTAAATTTCTTAAAATTACGAAAATTTATTTTAAGTGGTTAAATTGATAGACATCAAAATTTTCTGGTTCGTAGTAATAGTTGGATTTGTACGTGGACCGGGTTATTGGAGCCAAACAGTACTCAATTATATTGAGACCAAACGAATCCTGCCCCTCTGCTGCATCTTTTGGCTATTCGAAACGTGGGCAAAATCAGAAAAGTCTATTGATTGGATAACTTATTATAATTTTTCTTTCTTTTTAAAAACTAATAGGATATTCAGTGAATGCACCGAGCAAGACGTTCACCACCTTTTGTACGTTCACCACCTGTAACTAGATCAAGACATTTAGCAAATATAACCGCCGTTGATTTTTCTTTAGAATCGTCATCTAGTCGACCAAGTACTCCAATTCAAATTTTCGATAATCCATCTTTTGAACCCGATTTCACAACTAAGACCCCGGAAGATATTCAAGGACAATTCCAAGATCCTGAACCCCAAACCGTTAAATCAGAATCGACTAGTGATTCAGATACAACAAATCCAATCATGGAAAATCTAGAACCTCTAAGTATGGAAGATCGAATGAGGGCTAAACGCACGGGCCAAGGTCACGCCATTATTAAGCCAGAAGTTAATGCGCCAGATTATGAAATCAAAGGACAAATTCTACACATGGTAACTAACCAATGCCAATTCAGTGGTGCACCGAATGAAGATCCTAACGAACACCTTCGTACGTTTAAAAGAATTTGTACACTATTCAAAATCCGAGAAGTGGAAGATGAGCAGATCTATCTCATGTTGTTTCCCTGGACTTTAAAGGGAGAAGCCAAAGATTGGTTAGAATCGTTACCTGAAGGGGCGATTGATACATGGGATGTTTTAGTAGAAAAATTTCTTAAACAATTCTTTCCGGCATCCAAAGCCGTGAGACTTCAAGGAGAAATTGTTACATTCGCGCAAAAGCCAAATGAAACATTATATGAGGCGTGGACAAGATTCGGAAGGATGTTGAGAGGATGTCCTCAACACGGTCTAGATACTTTTCAAATAGTGCAAATCTTCTATAAAGGCGTAGACATCGCTACAAGAAAAGACATCGACATAACAGCTGGTGGTTCCATCATGAAGAAAACCGCAACTGAAGCTTACAAAATTATTGATAATACAGCCTCCCACTCTCATGAGTGGCACCAAGAAAAAGATATCTTTCGATCATCTAAAGCGGCTAGAGCTGATTCTAGCCATGACTTTGATTCCGTTTCCGCAAAAATAGATGCTTTCGAAAGACGAATGGAAAAGATGAATAAAGATATTCACGCAATACGAATCAGTTGTGAGCTATGCGGTGGACCACACTTATTGAAAGATTGTCACATTGAACCAACATTGGAACAACGAGAGAATGTTTCCTATATGAACCAAAGGCCTGGAAATAATTATCAAAATAATTATCAACCGCCAAAGCTAAACTTCAATCGAAATCAAAATATTCTTTACAATCCAAAAGGACCCGAAAATAACTGGTATAACCAACAAGGTCCGAATAACCAACCAACTCAAAACAACACTTTCAATCAACAAAGACCTGGCTTATATAAACCACAACAACAAACCGAAGAGAAAAAGTCAAATATGGAAGACGTGGTATTCAAGCTAGTTGAATCTCAAACACAATTTATTGAAACTCAAACCCAAACGAACGAGAGGTTTGATCAGTCATTAAGAACTCAACAAGCTTCCATTTTGAATCTAGAAAAACACGTAGGTACTCTTGCTAGCTTAATGAGTGAGAGGGAACAAAGAAAGCTACCGAGTAATACTGAAGCAAATCCTCGGAATGAGAATGTTAACATGGTTTCAACAAATTCTGAAAAACCAGCTCCGAAAGATGGGAAGGTTTTAGATGAGAATAAAAATGAAGAAGTTACACCACCACCACCAGAGTATGTAAAGCCAGTGGTAGCACCATATAAACCACCCATCCCGTTTCCAAGAAAAGGAGTTGAGTATGAGCAAGTGATAGGTAATAAAGATTGTGATACCTCTGGAAAGAAGAAGAAGAAAAAGAATAAGAAAGTGCAAGAAACAAAAGCCGTAAATATAAACCCGGTGAATACAGTTCCACCAAAACCTCCACCTAGGGTAGGTGATCCGGGTGAATTTATTGTTCCTTGTCTACTTAGTGATTGTGTCATGTATGATGCACTAGCAGATTTAGGTTCAAGTGTGAGTGTTATGCCTCTTTCATTATATAAGAGATTAGGTGTAGGTGAGTTAACTCCAACGGATATGAGTATTCGACTCCTTGATCAATGATAATGCTAAAAACGAACATATATTTCATAGCATTATTCCTCAAGAAAGACAAGCTTTTAGTTGCAATTGTTCTATTTACAAGTGATATTCGTTTAAATAATAAAAGGTGAAGACAAAAGACAGATTCGACAAATTGAAGACAAAAAGGTCCAAAGAGCTAAAAAGTACAAGATACAACTAAAAAGGTTCAAAATATTGATGAGGAACGTCTCAAAATGACAAGAGTACAAGTTGCGGAACACAAAGTACGCGATTTAAAATAATACGCGAGGACGTCCGAAAATCCGGAACCGGGACCTGAGCCAAGAAGAAACGCCCGACGCAACGGACCAAAAATATCTAGTCTACTATGCACAAGAATATAATATAATATATATATAATTATATATAATTATATATTATATATATTATTATTATTATATTACGTCGACAAAGAAGAAAACAAAAGCAGTTGGCTGAATCCAGGGTGGCCATGCGACTCGCATGGCCAGAGGCACAAAACCATGCGAGTCGCATGGTGTGAGATTGCTGGTCAGGTCCTATATAAAGCCAGTTTTGTGCCGAGTTATGATCATCCTTTTTCTCTTCCTCTTCAACGTAAATATATTTATATTTATAATTTATATTTTAATTTTAATTATAATTCTAATAATAAGGGTATGTTAGTGAATGTTGTAAGGGTGTAAGTCGAAATTCTGTCCGTATAACGCTACGCTATTTTTAATCATTGTAAGTTATGTTCAACCTTTTTATATTAATGTCTCGTAGCTAAGTTATTATTATGCTTATTTAAAACGAGGTAATCATGATGTTGGGCTAATTACTAAAATTGGGTAATTGGGCTTTGTACCATAATTGGGGTTTGGACAAAAGAACGACACTTGTGGAAACTAGACTATGGGCTATTAATGGGCTTTATATTTGTTTAACTAAATGAAAGTTTGTTAATGTTAATATAAAGATTTACAATTGGGCGTCCCTATAAATTACCATATACACTCGATCGGACACGATGGGCTGGGTATTTATATGTACGAATAATCGTTCATTTAACCGGACACGGGAATGGATTAATAGCCACTAGAATAATTAAAACAGGGGTGAAATTACATTCAAGGGTAATTGGTGTAATTGTTAACAAAGTAGTAAAACCTTGGTTTACACGCAGTCGATAACCTGGTGTATTCATTAAACAAAGTATTAAAACCTTGTTACAATTCGAATCCCCAATTAGTTGGAATATTTATCTTCGGGTATAATAATAATTTGACAAGGACACTTGCAATTTATATTTATGACTGATGGACTGTTATGGACAAAAACCAGACGGACATATTGAATAATCCAGGACAAAGGACAATTAACCCATGGGCATAAAACTAAAATCAACACGTCAAACATCATGATTACGGAAGTTTAAATAAGCATAATTCTTTTATTTCATATTTAATTTCCTTTATTTTATATTTAATTGCACTTCTAATTATCGCACTTTTATTTATTGTTATTTTATTTAATCGCACTTTTAATTATCGTACTTTTTAATTATCGCAATTTACTTTACGCTTTAATTTAAAGTCTTGTATTTATTTTATATTTTACATTAGGTTTTAACTGCGACTAAAGTTTTAAAATCGACAAACCGGTCATTAAACGGTAAAAACCCCCCTTTATAATAATAATATTATCTTATATATATTTGTATTTTTATAAAAGTAAACTAATATAGCGTTGAGCTTTGTTTAAAGATTTCCCTGTGGAACGAACCGGACTTACTAAAAACTACACTACTGTACGATTAGGTACACTGCCTATAAGTGTTGTAGCAAGGTTTAAGTATATCCATTCTATAAATAAATAAATATCTTGTGTAAAATTGTATCGTATTTAATAGTATTTCCTGCTAAAAATTAATAGTATTTTATACCCCTCTGCTTTGACATCAAGTATTTTTGGCGCCGCTGCCGGGGACATTCGCCGAAGCGAAACGTCATATTTTTAATTTTTAAGTTATAATTAGTTTTTGTAAAATTTATATTTTTGTTTAAAAATTAAAAAAAAAAAAAAAAAAAAGCTTTTAAAATCGAAAAAAAAAAAAGTATTTTAAATATATTTTTTTTTAAAAGTTTTTCTTTTATTTTTACAAAATTATAAAGTATTTTAAGTTTATTTTTAGTTTTAAAAATTAAGTTTTATTTTAATTATATATATATATTTATATTTTAAATATAAAACAGAAAAAAAGAAAATAAATATTAAATATACGTGACCTGTCAAATTGAACCTGTCAATTGAACCGGTCCAGTTCAGTCATGCGACTCGCATGACCCCCCGGCTTAAATCATGCGACTCGCATGAGGGGTCTGACAGGGCCACATCCAACCCTAATTTCGCATTTATTACGGAGTATATTATATTATTATTATAACTAAACCCTAATTCTATTATTATTATTATAATTAAGTTTAATTTATTTAGTTATTTTTACTTTTATTTAGTTTTATTATTTATTTACTTAATACTTTTATTATAAAATATGAAAATAATATTTTTATAAAATCTAATATTTTTATAACTTTTTATAACTTTTAATATTTTGTCCCTTTTTAATCGTTGTAGCGTAATATTTGTATTTTTAGCTCATATTTAATTTTAAACTTAGTTTTCGCTATATTCATTTTTACTCCTAGATTTTTAGGCTTTGCCGTAGAATTCCTTAAGTGCTTTTTCTTTAGACTAAGATTTAGGTGCTTTAGAATTTTGCGACGCCTTTTTAAGTTTTAGTTTCTTTTTAAGTTATTTCCATTTGGGATTTAGTTTTTCCTGTAAGCTTTAATATTTTTAGACCTTTTACTATGTATCAATTATCATTCCAATTAGTAATATCAATTTGCGATTATAATTTTAAGTTAGTTGTAGTAATAAGGTTAAATTAGTTAAGTATTTTTAAGTTTTTATAAGTTTCTTTTATTTTTCCGTCACCTTTTATTTTTTAACCATTTTTCTTTTTCGACCTTTTGCGACGAACTCTTTTTCTCTCTTATTTCTCGCTATTCTAGTTTTTAGGACTTAGAATTTTTTCTACTTCTTATCTAAATTTCTTAAAATTACGAAAATTTATTTTAAGTGGTTAAATTGATAGACATCAAAATTTTCTGGTTCGTAGTAATAGTTGGATTTGTACGTGGACCGGGTTATTGGAGCCAAACAGTCCTCAATTATATTGAGACCAAACGAATCCTGCCCCTCTGCTGCATCTTTTGGCTATTCGAAACGTGGGCAAAATCAGAAAAGTCTATTGATTGGATAACTTATTATAATTTTTCTTTCCTTTTAAAAACTAATAGGATATTCAGTGAATGCACCGAGCAAGACGTTCATCACCTTTTGTACGTTCACCACCTGTAACTCGATCAAGACATCGTTTAACAAATATAACCGCCGTTGATTTTTCTTTAGAATCGTCATCCAGTCGACCAAGTACTTCAGTTCAAATTTCCGATAATCCAGTTTTTGAAACAAACCTCACAATTGAGAATCCAGAAAATATTCAGGAACGGTTCGTAGATCCTGAACCATTAAACTTTCCTCCGGAACCACCAATCATTCAAACAGAGATTGTTGAGGAACGAACCATTAAATCAGAACCATCTAGTGATACCGATTCAACAAATTCAATTATGGAGAATCTGGAACCTTTAAGTATGGAAGACCGAATGAGAGCTAAACGCACTGGCCAAGGTCACGCAATTACTCATCCAGACATTAATGCGCCAGATTATGAAATCAAAGGACAAATTCTACACATGGTGACTAATCAATGCCAATTTAGTGGTGCGCCGAAGGAAGATCCAAATGAACATCTACGTACCTTTAATAGGATCTGCACACTATTTAAAATCCGAGAAGTGGAGGATGAACAGATATATCTCATGTTATTTCCCTGGACTTTAAAGGGAGAAGCCAAAGATTGGTTGGAATCGTTACCTGAAGGGGCGATTGATACATGGGATGTTTTAGTTGACAAATTTCTTAAACAATTTTTTCCTGCATCTAAAGCCGTAAGACTTCAAGCAGAAATTGTTACGTTCACACAAAAGCCAAATGAAACTCTATATGAGGCGTGGACAAGATATGGAAAGTTATTAAGAGGATGTCCGCAACATGGTTTAGACACCTGTCAAATAGTACAAATATTCTACCGAGGATGCGACATCACTACAAGAAAAGACATAGATATAGCAGCTGGTGGTTCTATTATGAAGAAAACCGAAACTGATGCTTACAAAATTATTGATAACACTGCTTCCCACTCACATGAGTGGCACCAAGAAAAAGACATCATTAGATCATCTAAAGCAGCTAGAGCCGATTCTAGCCATGACTTAGATTCCATTTCCGCAAAGATAGATGCTTTCGAGAGACGAATGGAAAAGATGACTAAGGATATTCACTCTATACGAATTAGTTGTGAGCAGTGTGGAGGACCACATTTGACAAAAGATTGTCTCAGTATTGAATTAACAATGGAACAAAGAGAGAATATTTCATACATAAACCAAAGGCCTGGAAATAATTATCAGAATAATTATCAACCGCCAAGACCGATTTACAATCAAAACCAGAATTATAACCGAAATATTCCATACAACAACCAACAAGGTCCTAGCAATCCACAATTATCCAATAATACTTTGAATCAGCAAAGACCGAATTTTCAAAACAAACCACCACAACAAACCGATGATAAAAAGCCGAATTTAGAAGATATGATGACGAAGCTAGTTGAAACTCAAACGCAGTTTTTCACATCTCAAAAACAAACCAATGAACAAAATGCTCAAGCATTTAGAAATCAACAAGCTTCTATTCAAAATCTGGAACAAGAAGTAAGTAACCTAGCAAGGTTAATAGGTGAAAGAAAACCGGGAAGTCTACCAAGCGATACAAATGCTAACCCCCGGAATGAAACAGCTAAAGCTATTACCACAAGAAGTGGTACAACACTTAAACCACCTGAAATACCTGTAACTTCTGATGAAACTATTCCTACTACACAAGAACCACAACCTGATCAGGATAAGGAAAAAGAACCGGTAGTTGAAAAGGTTAATAAAGATAACACAGTTAAGGATAAACCTTATGTTAAACCATATCAACCACCACTTCCTTATCCGAGTAAAATGAAGAAAGAAAAACTTGAAGCCGAGCAATCCAAATTCTTGGATATGTTTAAACAGATAAATGTAAATCTTCCTTTCATTGATGTGATTTCAGGAATGCCAAGGTATGCTAAATTCTTGAAAGATCTAATCACGAATAGAAGGAAAATGGAAGAACTCTCGGCTGTTACTATGAATGCTAATTGTTCAGCAGTGCTGTTGAATAAGATACCAGAAAAACTATCTGATCCAGGAAGTTTCACAATTCCATGTTTTCTGGGTAGTCTTAGTTCAATAGAAGCATTGGCAGACTTAGGTGCTAGTATAAATCTAATGCCGTATTCACTATACGCTAAACTAGACCTTGGAGAATTGAAACCAACCAGAATAAGCATACAACTAGCCGATAGATCAATAAAATATCCTAGAGGGATAATGGAGAACATGCTAGTTAAAGTTGGTACTTTAGTATTCCCAGTAGATTTTGTTGTTTTGGACATGGAAGAAGATTCTCAAGTTCCTCTCATATTAGGAAGACCATTCTTAAACACGGCTAAAGCAATGATAGACGTGTTCGGTAAGAAACTGACCCTAAGTATAGAGGATGAGAGTGTTACCTTTTCAGTGGATAGAGCAATGCAACAACCACAATCTGCAGATGATACATGTTATTATATTCAAACTATAGATGCACATGCAGAATTATTAGAAGAATTTCCAGAATTACAAGGAACAGGAGAATGTTCTTTAGGAGAAGGTAATGAACCAATTGATGAAGCTGAAATGTTAGCTACACTTATAGCTAATGGATATGAACCAACAACAGAAGAAATTCAAATGCTAAAAGAAGAAGACAGATATCGATATAAATCATCGATAGAAGAACCTCCGAAATTAGAGTTAAAGCCACTTCCAAACCATTTGGAATACGCTTATTTACATGGTGAATCTGAATTACCTGTAATAATATCGTCTTCTCTTACTGAAAATGAGAAATCACAACTCATTTCTGTGTTGAAAGCTCATAAACCAGCCATTGCATGGAAGATTCATGATATTAAAGGAATAAGTCCTTCGTATTGCACACATAAAATCCTTATGGAAGAAGGTCATAAAACGTATGTGCAACGCCAACGAAGACTAAATCCTAATATGCAAGATGTAGTTAAGAAAGAGATTATTAAACTGCTAGATGCAGGTTTGATATATCCAATTTCTGATAGCCCATGGGTAAGCCCAGTTCAATGCGTGCCTAAGAAGGGTGGCATGACTGTCATCACAAATGAGAAAAATGAGCTTATTCCTACTAGGACTGTAACAGGATGGCGTGTATGTATTGATTATAGAAAATTAAATGACGCCACCAGAAAAGATCACTTTCCCTTACCTTTCATAGATCAAATGTTGGAAAGATTAGCCGGAAATAGTTACTATTGTTTTCTAGATGGATTTTCCGGATATTTTCAAATTCCAATAGCACCCGAAGATCAAGAGAAAACCACATTCACGTGCCCTTATGGTACTTTTGCTTACAAACGCATGCCATTTGGACTTTGTAACGCCCCTGCAACCTTTCAAAGGTGTATGATGGCGATTTTTCATGACATGATAGAAGAATGCATGGAAGTATTCATGGATGACTTTTCAGTCTTCGGTGATACATTTAAATCATGTCTAGTTAATCTGGAACGAATGCTAATTAGATGCGAAAAATCAAATCTAGTACTTAATTGGGAGAAATGCCATTTCATGGTTAAAGAAGGCATCGTTCTTGGACATAAAATTTCAAAAGAAGGAATTGAAGTGGATAGAGCTAAAGTAGATGTAATTGCTAAACTTCCACATCCCACCAATGTTAGAGGAGTTAGGAGTTTTCTAGGGCATGCCGGTTTTTACCGACGTTTCATAAAAGATTTTTCTAAAATTGCCACTCCTATGAATAAACTCCTAGAAAAGGATGCGCCATTCATCTTTTCAGATGAGTGTATCAAATCTTTTAATATTCTAAAAGAAAAACTCACTAATGCACCGATCATGATAACACCAAATTGGAATCTACCATTTGAACTAATGTGCGATGCAAGTGATTTTGCAATGGGAGCCGTTTTAGGACAAAGGATTGAAAAACGATTTCAACCTATATATTATGCTAGTAAGACATTACAAGGAGCACAAACGAACTATACAACTACTGAAAAAGAACTCCTTGCTATTGTCTTTGCTTTTGACAAATTCCGATCATATCTCGTTCTAGCAAAAACGGTGGTCTATACCGACCATTCTGCTCTTAGATACCTATTTTCAAAACAAGATGCTAAACCAAGATTAATCCGTTGGATCTTACTCTTACAAGAGTTTGATATTGAAATCCGAGATAAAAAAGGAGCAGAAAATCTCGCCGCTGATCATCTTTCTCGTCTTGAAAATCCCGAATTAGAAGTTCTGAATGAATCAGCCATACAAGACAACTTTCCTGATGAATATCTATTGAAGATAGATTATAAAGAAATCCCATGGTTTGCAGACTATGCAAACTACTTAGTTTGTGGATTCCTTGAAAAAGGATTATCGTACCAAAGACGAAAGAAATTCTTCAGTGATATAAAACACTATTTCTGGGAAGATCCACATCTGTTTAAAAGTTGTCCCGATGGAATAATACGCCGATGTGTATTTGGAGATGAAGCTAGTAAAATTTTAAACCATTGTCACACAGGACCAACAGGAGGGCATTATGGGCCTCAACTAACAGCAAGAAAAGTTTATGAAGCTGGATTCTATTGGCCTACAATTTACAAAGACTCACACCTTCTTTGCAAATCCTGTGATGCATGTCAAAGGGCCGGAAAAATAAGTCAACGTGACGAAATGCCACAAAATGTCATCCAAGTATGTGAAGTATTTGACATTTGGGGTATTGACTTTATGGGTCCATTTCCAAAATCTCATAATAATCTATATATACTCGTAGCCATTGATTATGTATCTAAATGGGCGGAAGCACAAGCTCTCCCAACTAACGATGCACGAGTTGTAGTCAACTTTTTAAAACGTCTTTTTGCAAGGTTTGGAACACCGAAAGCTTTAATAAGTGATCGGGGTACTCATTTCTGTAATAATCAACTTGAGAAAGTTCTTAAAAGATATGGAGTAACTCATAAAATCTCCACCGCATATCATCCACAAACAAGTGGACAAGTTGAAAATACCAACCGAGCTTTAAAACGTATTCTAGAGAAAACCGTAGGATCAAATCCAAAGGAATGGTCCATTAAATTGGAGGATGCACTCTGGGCTTTTAGAACAGCCTACAAAACTCCAATTGGAACCACACCTTTTAGACTTGTGTATGGAAAAGCATGTCATCTTCCAGTAGAAATTGAACACAAAGCATTTTGGGCTTTGAAGACATGTAATCTTGATTTACATGAAGCCGGACGTCTACGATTAAGTCAACTAAACGAATTAGAAGAATTAAGACATGAAGCATACGATAATTCGTTAATCTATAAAGAAAGAACGAAGAAATGGCATGATAAAAGAATCAGAAGTTCAAAAGAATTTAAAGAAGGAGACAGAGTTCTTCTTTTCAATTCACGATTCAAGCTATTTCCTGGAAAATTGAAATCAAGATGGTCTGGACCATTCATAGTCAAAAGAGTTTTCCCATACGGAACGATAGAATTGATAAATTCAAATGGGATTGAATTTAAAGTTAATGGTCACAGAGTTAAACATTACATACAGGGTCCGATGGAAGTCGACAACGAAGTTAATCACAATTTCGACACCACAGCTAACTAAGTGTGGGGAGAATCAAGTCTTTAAAGGATAATATGTATTTCTGTTAGAGTTAGATTGTCTGTTTTCGTGTAGTTCTCGAAAATGGAACACGTATGGTCTTTCCCTAGCAGACCCTAAAGAACTAGTCTTCTCCCCCCATTCTGAATTTTTATTTTTTTTAGGTTTTTACAAAATGAAGACTGCCTGTGAACTAAACCATGGTCTAATGCTACACGCTTTGATCACTAAACGAAATAATGACATACTACCGAGTGAATTAGTATCAGTAATCAGAGGTAGAATGGACGGAGTTAGAAAAGGATCCAGATGCGAAGATAATAAGTTACAATTTGGTAAAGGAAAATCAAAATCCGCAGCGAAAAGAAGAGCACGACACCTAGAAAAATGTCACAAATGCGGAAAATGGTCACATGGAGGTAAATGTTCAAATAATCAAACCTATTCAAATACCGAATTTGTTACTTTATGCAGAGACGGACCGTTCATATGTTTAGAAGAAAAGACAATGAATGCTCGAGGTTACGCCTATGCAGCCATGGAAGACCAATTAAACCGACTATCTTATGAATATAATAGATCATATAACTAAGAAATCTATTTCACAGGTATGTCTGTACAGTTTTTATTTATTTTTATTTTTAACCTTTTGATAATAAACGCTAATTTGTTCGCTAAAAAGTATTAAATTGGTATTAAATAAAATTAGGTTTGGCGACCGAAATTATTGATATCGTTCAAAAATTTATTACATCACTGCGAAATTTAACGTTTATTCTTAAGGTATAAATATCTTTAATCAATCAACCCAAAATATTTCAAAAATTCGTCATGAGTTAAATTAGGTCTTGGAACCGAAATTACTTTACCGAAAAGAGGGGCGCATATTTTTGATAATATTTGATTGATTAAAGTGGGATAAAAATACAAAAAGATTTTTAAATTTATTTTTACCATGTTTTTAAAATTAATATTTAAATCTTAAATTAATATTGTAAACTTTGTAAAAACAATATTTTTAAAATTGTAAATATTTGAAAAAATTAATATAAGTTTGGTGTGAATTTATAATATGAATTTTTAAATTAAGTTTGGTTTGAATTTTTAATTTTTAAAATATGAAATTTTAATTTTATGCATTTCAAATTTTAAGTTTGGTGTGAATTTTTAATATTAATTTTTAATTTTATATTTAAGTTGTGTGAATTTAAAAACAAAAATTTACTTTATCTCATTAAGTTAAGAATATGATTTTTAAAATTCTTCGTAAGTTGAAGACTAGGTCTTTGAACCGAAATTGCTTTACCCGAGGGAGGGACGAGAACTTTTATTATCATTATTTTTAATCTTTTTGATTTAAAGTATGCAAAAAAAAAAAAAAAAAAAAAAAAAAAAAAAAAAAAAAACCTGGAATTGACCCCCATGCGAGTCGCATGGGGGAAAGGCTTAAGCCATGCGACTCGCATGGCTGTTAAAAACTGGACAGGATCAAAAGCTCAGCGAGCTGCTCTTTCTTTCACAAACACACACATATACACGAAAACTCTCCCAAATCCTCTCAAAAATCCGCCATTTTTTACCAAATTTCTTGCAAAACTTCACAATAATCATGCCTAGATTCAGTAGTCTCAACCCCTTCAGGAGAAAGGTAAAGATTTCACCCCTAATCTCTTTAAATTCGAATTTTTGTGTTCTTGAGCTAGAAAATTTATATTTTGATTTTGTTAAATTTAGGTGTAATTAGAGCTAAATTGTTGTTATATTATGCATGTATATCCTAGATAGAAGCTATTTAACATGATTTGAAGCTAAAAACTTCAAATTTTTAAGAATCTAGGGTTTGTGTTCTTGAGCAATTTGGGGCTTTTTGATATAAACAGGTTATGGCCGATTTTTGTCATGAATTGTTGCTAAATTAAGTAGTGTAACATGTTTAGGTAGTTAATTGATCCAAACTTTGAGCCTAAACATGTTTTTGAGAATTAAAGTAGACTTTTTAAGTCTAAAAATTCATGAACTTGGATAATTTGATATAAAGGCCATTTGAAACTTGTCTCATTGCTAGAAGTGATTATTTTGGCATGTTATTTGAGATAAATGCTTATGAACTTGATGTACATTTTTCGTATATGCTTATTTGACAAAGTGTAGACTTGACAAAAATATGAAAATGAGCACTAGTTTGATTTGAATGCCATGTAACAAGTGTTTAATTGTTATAATAATTATTGTTGACATGTTTAAGAGTTTAAATGTGATAAAACATTGTACACATTTTCGTATGTAAAAGTGTAGAATTGTTATTGTTAAGAAAATGTGTATAAAATGTGTTATGAATTGAACATGTCATCATAATTGTTTCAAGTTATTATTTTGCTAACACTAATGCATATTTGGATGCACAAATTTTGTGTTTAATGTGTTTTGCAGAAAGCCGATACTGGAGGTTCAGGAGCATCATCATCCAGGCAACCAGAGCCCGAACCGGAAATGTTTCATGAACAAGAACAGCATATGCAACAAGAAGAAGAAGAACAGGAGGAGCAACATATTCCATATCACGATCAAGATCAATTATTCGTGAATCAGTTTCGTCAATTCGCTCCACATCAAAGGATTCTGAGCTTAGACATTAATGAAGATCAGTTACACCCAAATCTAAGATTTGATCGATGTTGGATAGAGTATCCAGATTATCAAAAGAACATGCACATTCTCTACTTTAAGGTTGTTGAAATGCCAAGGGCAATTGACTGGGTACCTTTGGAAACAGTTGACCTCGCCGAGCCGATTCGGGAATTATTGGTGCAAAGGTATGGTAATTCTCAGTTTAACGATTGGATGCGCCTATTTTCCATTCGTAGAACCATATATAGGGAATGGTGTATAGAATTACTTAGTACTATTAAGTTAAACAGTAATGTTAGGAGGATAGATGATAGAAGCTTTATTAGATTTCTGTTAGGTGGACGCATGTACAGAATGTCCATGATAGATTTAGCCAGGGCCTTACAGATTTACACCCCTGCTGAACTTTTGAGCCCCGACTGTAATAGTTGCCCAAGGAGAAAGGGTAGATAGGGAATTTGATGTTAACGCTGTCTGGAGGCGTATGTCCCACTTTAATGAATTTCACGCCAGTGGAAATCATACATACTTAGATATAGACAGAGCTGAACTCCGGGTGATTCATAGATTCTTAGCAAACACAATTACACAAAGGGGTAGGAATAAGGAGAAATTGACCGTAAACGATTTGTTCTACCTCAAGTGTATTAGAGACCCGAGGAGTTTCGTTAACATTCCCTATTGTGTTGGTTATTATCTCGCTAATGTAGTTTCGGGGATGAAATCGAGGAGTATTATAGGTGGTGGTATTTTCATTACTCTCATTGGAGAGTATTTAGGTGTAGATAAGCACCAAGGGGGTCCAATGAACGAAATAGAGGACGGAGGTGAAACTATAAGTTCAAACCTTTATCACGGTGCAAGGGTATTATTGATGAGACGTGGTCGGGTACATCGATACGAGGGACCTCAGCGACAGGTAGAGAGAGGTTCGGATGACGAGATGGAGGAGGCGAACAACATTATAGGAGTTGTTCGGGAGACTGCTCTTGATTTAGGCGTTCGTATGGAGGATGAATACATGACGAACTATGATAGGCATATGCAGTATGAGGCATGGCAACGCCGGAATGACTACGAGCATTCCCGGCAACGAGAGCATGGCCGATGGGATTATCATCAGCGCCAAATTATAAGCCAGTTGCAGCCTGGCGAGATGTATTATCCGACCCGACCCGTATACTATCCCGCACATCAGCCAGAGATGAGACCACCCTATGATTCATATGATTATGACGCAGCATACCAGTACACCTATAATCAGCCATGGAACCCGGACGCGAACATGAATTGGGATCCATATCCTAATTTTCCTCCTAACCCACCTCCTGATCAGTAGAGATAAGTGGTAATTTCTATTTTTATTTTAAACACTTAACATTTTATTATGTTTATGTAATGTTTGATATTTTATTATTATTGTGTACTAATATTTTTCTTATAGTTTGAAAGTGGGATGCCAAAGTTCCATTTCAAATTGCATGTATGATTATATTTGTATTGTATGTATTCTCTTTTATGCACAAAACAGGGTAAAACAACGCGTTTTCAAAGACTGGCATTAAGTTCAGCAAAAGCAAGTAATTTTGACGACAATGATGCAAAATATATGTGAAATAACAACAAGACGGAATGAACAAATGACGTGCACCATTTATCATTCAGCAAACAAACGCCAATATATTTGGAAACTTTGGTAAAAATTTAATCATTTTCACACAAATCACCCTCAATAATTTAAATTGTTACTGATTTCTTGCAAATGAGGGCATTGCAAGATCTTAAGTGTGGGAAGGGATTAAATTCTTTCGGATTTTAAAATTTTTATATTAAACACTTGGTTACCATTAAAAATACTAGTAAAGCAGTAGTTGTATTAGAATCTAGTGCTCTCTGATAAAAAAAGAACAGCCCTAGTCTTATATACTGACTACCCAATTCTAGTAAAATTTTTCAAAATTTGCAATTAAATGAATTCAAATCATGTTTATACATATTTATGAACGATAAAACTAGGTTTTAACACCGAAATTATTGTTACCTCGGAAAGGACATAAATTGAGAAACAAATTAAAATGTTAAAATTCATTTAAAATGGAATAGAGGACGATAAAAAGAAAAATAAAAAGCCAAGTGTGGGAAAATTTACCAAGTTATTTTAAACATATGTCACATATATCTGTAACAAATAACTGAAAATACTTTTGCTTTGGACTAAACTAAACTGTTTTACCCGATGAAAGAAAAGAAGAGATGGATCTACACGATGAATCAATTCCATCATTAAAAGGAAGTAAAGTCTTCCGAAAAAGACACGCGCTTCTTGATTTAGGTCATGAAGTTGTCGTTCAGACCAGCTGTAGGTTGACGAAAAATCTAGAAAAGTCATCACTAAAATCAGCAGGAAATCCACGGACCTCAGCATTAAACAGGGTCGCCAAGTGGTCAGATTTATCCTAACCATGAGAAGGATTTATCTCGTACAATGGGGAGGCACCATGCAAATTAGCTGGATAAGACTAATGAATCAGATCCCCAGAAAGGATAATCTCCTTAAAGATTAAAAATCAGCTTTTAAGACTGATATTACTCAATCCTAGAGATTGACCTTAAAGATTGAGAATTCAAACTCATGGAATTCAATGATATCTAAACTCGAGCTTGAACGAGAAAATATTTTGATCAAAAATACAAACCGATTTGTTTTCTAAAAACCCTATTTTCAATACGTTCATTACCATTGAACGTAAAATCCTAGGAATTCACCTGGAATTCATTAGGTCACCTGAACTAAATCGGGTGTCAACCGTAAGAACGGTGGTTGCATAACATGGTCAAAGACAGGACTTTGTGCCAAACCGACAAATTATAAGGGTGAGCTTTACTATTGCTCCTACCAAGGATAGTAATTGCGTCCGACACGTTATAGACCATAATCAAAAGCATGTCACGGGACATTGCCTTAACAGTTGCTTGTTCAACGCTTTCCTTTACAACCGGACGGTAGTTTGCCGAAAGGTAATATACGGGACAAGTAAACTGGACGTGTTGCTTTCCTAATACAAGGTTAGCAAGTGGGTGACACAAAACCGCAAGTTTTGAGCTAAAATTTTCAAATCTGAAACCCACCAAACCCACAAAAATATTTTGCAAACACCGGTAAAGGGTTATTCCGGAAAACTTATCTAGGGTAAAAACTAGATTTAATTTTCAAAAGATCAAATGTTTTCATAAAAATCCAATTTCCTTAATGGATCTAAATTTTTATAGTCATGTGGGACTGTAAACCATATCGTTACTACCATTGTTTATACCGCCGTATAGAAATCACTGATGTACAAAGTGTGAAGAATAAAGAAGTGATTCTAGTATTTCAAGACAATATTGCTTGAGGACAAGCAACGCTCAAGTGTGGGAATATTTGATAATGCTAAAAACGAACATATATTTCATAGCATTATTCCTCAAGAAAGACAAGCTTTTAGTTGCAATTGTTCTATTTACAAGTGATATTCGTTTAAATAATAAAAGGTGAAGACAAAAGACAGATTCGACAAATTGAAGACAAAAAGGTCCAAAGAGCTAAAAAGTACAAGATACAACTAAAAAGGTTCAAAATATTGATGAGGAACGTCTCAAAATGACAAGAGTACAAGTTGCGGAACACAAAGTACGCGATTTAAAATAATACGCGAGGACGTCCGAAAATCCGGAACCGGGACCTGAGCCAAGAAGAAACGCCCGACGCAACGGACCAAAAATATCTAGTCTACTATGCACAAGAATATAATATAATATATATATAATTATATATAATTATATATTATATATATTATTATTATTATATTACGTCGACAAAGAAGAAAACAAAAGCAGTTGGCTGAATCCAGGGTGGCCATGCGACTCGCATGGCCAGAGGCACAAAACCATGCGAGTCGCATGGTGTGAGATTGCTGGTCAGGTCCTATATAAAGCCAGTTTTGTGCCGAGTTATGATCATCCTTTTTCTCTTCCTCTTCAACGTAAATATATTTATATTTATAATTTATATTTTAATTTTAATTATAATTCTAATAATAAGGGTATGTTAGTGAATGTTGTAAGGGTGTAAGTCAAAATTCTGTCCGTATAACGCTACGCTATTTTTAATCATTGTAAGTTATGTTCAACCTTTTTATATTAATGTCTCGTAGCTAAGTTATTATTATGCTTATTTAAAACGAGGTAATCATGATGTTGGGCTAATTACTAAAATTGGGTAATTGGGCTTTGTACCATAATTGGGGTTTGGACAAAAGAACGACACTTGTGGAAACTAGACTATGGGCTATTAATGGGCTTTATATTTGTTTAACTAAATGAAAGTTTGTTAATGTTAATATAAAGATTTACAATTGGGCGTCCCTATAAATTACCATATACACTCGATCGGACACGATGGGCTGGGTATTTATATGTACGAATAATCGTTCATTTAACCGGACACGGGAATGGATTAATAGCCACTAGAATAATTAAAACAGGGGTGAAATTACATTCAAGGGTAATTGGTGTAATTGTTAACAAAGTAGTAAAACCTTGGTTTACACGCAGTCGATAACCTGGTGTATTCATTAAACAAAGTATTAAAACCTTGTTACAATTCGAATCCCCAATTAGTTGGAATATTTATCTTCGGGTATAATAATAATTTGACAAGGACACTTGCAATTTATATTTATGACTGATGGACTGTTATGGACAAAAACCAGACGGACATATTGAATAATCCAGGACAAAGGACAATTAACCCATGGGCATAAAACTAAAATCAACACGTCAAACATCATGATTACGGAAGTTTAAATAAGCATAATTCTTTTATTTCATATTTAATTTCCTTTATTTTATATTTAATTGCACTTCTAATTATCGTACTTTTATTTATTGTTATTTTATTTAATCGCACTTTTAATTATCGTACTTTTTAATTATCGCAATTTACTTTACGCTTTAATTTAAAGTCTTGTATTTATTTTATATTTTACATTAGGTTTTAACTGCGACTAAAGTTTTAAAATCGACAAACCGGTCATTAAACGGTAAAAACCCCCCTTTATAATAATAATATTATCTTATATATATTTGTATTTTTATAAAAGTAAACTAATATAGCGTTGAGCTTTGTTTAAAGATTTCCCTGTGGAACGAACCGGACTTACTAAAAACTACACTACTGTACGATTAGGTACACTGCCTATAAGTGTTGTAGCAAGGTTTAAGTATATCCATTCTATAAATAAATAAATATCTTGTGTAAAATTGTATCGTATTTAATAGTATTTCCTGCTAAAAATTAATAGTATTTTATACCCCTCTGCTTTGACATCAATCAAACCATTAAGCACCCAGTTGGAATTGCTGACAACCTACCCGTTCAAGTAGGTAATTTAACCTTTCTAGTCGAATTCATTGTCATTGACATAGAAGAGGACTCAAACGTTCCTCTAATTTTAGGTCGACCATTCTTAGCGTCCACCGGGGCTTTATTTGATGTAAGAAAGGGTAGAATGACACTTAGTAATGATGAGAAATCGATCACCTTTATGATTCGACAGTCTAAATATCCACAAACCAAAACCGTTGAACCGACAAAAACGATTGGTAAGAACCATGTTGTTTTACCAACTCCAACGGTAATGCTTAACAATAATAGAACGCCTAAGTGTGGGGAAAATGAAGTAACACCTAATGATGACTTGATAATAAAGAACCCCATAGTTGATACGAAATTAAATAACCCCGTTATTAACAGTTCAATGAAGAAACTTTTTAAACGGGTTATTGATGCTAAAAGTAAGGGAAACTTTAAGTTATATAACCGGTTAGTATCCAATCTGTCGCCTAAAGAAAAGGCGAAGCTAGTTGAATTTGTGAATATTACGGAAAAAGCTGGTCACTGGCTTAAAGCAAAAGTCACAGATATGCAAGTTGATTATGGTCCAAGAGAAATTGACAATGAAGTTAATCACAATTTCGACACCACATCTACCTAAGTGTGAGGAGATTCAAATATTCTAAAAAGAAAATGCTGTTTGGAGTTAGTTGTTCTGTTCTCGTGTAGTTCCGAGAATGGAATTCGATTGGTCTTTTCCGCTAGCAGACACTAAAGAACTAGTTTTCTCCCCCCATTCTGATTTTTTTTTATTTTGTAGGTTTTATATGAAATTAATATGCTTTTTAAATTTAAGTTTTGTGTGAATTTAAAAACAAAATTTACTTTATTTCATTAAGTAAAAAAATGATTTCTAAAATTCGTCGTGAGTTGAAGATTAGGTAGTTGAACCGAAATTACTTTAACCGAGGGCGGGACGAGAAATTTTGTTATCATTATTTTTAATTTAATTGATTTAAAGTATGCCGGAAAAAAAAAATATTAGATTTTATAAATTTTTGAACGTGGGGTAATATACCCAACTTCAAAATTATGTATGTTTGTATTTTATGTTATATACAAAACAGGGTAAAATAACGCACTTTCAAAGACTGTCATTAAGTTCAGAAAAAGGTACTAATTTTGACGACAAGAAACAAAATATCAAATGTGAAATAACAACAATATGTTTGCAAACTCGGTATTTTTAATCATTTTTCTACACTAATCACCCTCATGAATTTAAATTTTTACTGATTTCTTGCAAATGAGAGCATTGCAAGATCTCAAGTGTGGGGAAGGGTTATAAATTCTTTCGGGTTTACACTTGTTTTAATTGCCAAATTTTGTGAAAATTTGAAAAAAATTTCAACTAAATGAATTCAAAATCATGTTTATACATATTTATGAACGATAAAACTAGGTGTTAATGCCGAAATTATTGTTACCTCGAGGACATAAATTAAGAAACAACCCAAAACGTTTGAATTCATTTAAAATGGGATAGAAGAGAATAAAAAGGCAAAGAAAAGAATAAATAAAAGCTAAGTGTGGGGAGAATGTACCAAGTTATTCAATTAAAAACTATCTATCACATTTTTGTATAAGAATTATTGCAGGTACTTTTGCTTTGGACGATACTAATCAGTTTTACCCGGTTTACTCTAATATATTTTAAAGAAAGATGGATCTACACGATGAATCAATTCCATCATTAAAAGGAAGTAAAGTCTTCCGAAAAAGACACGCGCTTCTTGATTTAGGTCATGAAGTTGTCGTCCAGACCAGCTGTAGGTTGACGAAAAATCTAGAAAAGTCATCTCTAAAATCAGCAGGAAATCCACGGACCTCAGCATCAAACAGGTTCGCCATGTGGTCAGATTTATCCTAACCATGAGAAGGATTTATCTCGCATAATGGGGGGCACCGTGCAAATTAGCTTGATAAGACTAATGAATCAAATCCCCAGAAAGAATAATCTCCTTAAAGATCAAAAATCAGCTTTTAAGACTGATATTACTCAATCCTAGAGATTGACCTTAAAGATTGAGAATTACAAACTCATGGAATTCAATGATATCTAAACTCGAGCTTGAACGAGAAAATATTTTGATCAAAAATAAAACCGATTTGTTTTCTGAAAACCTATTTTCAATGCGTTCATTACCATTGAACGTAAAATCCTGAGAATTCATTGGAATTCATTAGGTCACCTGAACCAAATCGGGTGTCAACCGTAAGAACGGTGGTTGCATAGCATGGTCGGAGACAGGACCTTGTGTCAAACCGACAAATTATAAGGGTAAGCTTTACTATTGCTCCTACAAAGGATAGTAAAAGCATCCGACACATTTTTGGACCATAATTAAAAGCATGTCACGGGACATTGCCTTAACAGTTTCTTGTTCATCGCTTTTCTTTACAACCGGACGGTAGTTTGCCGAAAGGTAATATACGGGACAAGTAAACTGGACGTGTTGCTTTCCTAATACAAGGTTAGCAAGTGGGTAACACAAAACCACAAGTGTTGAGCTAAAATTTTCAAATCTGAAACCCACATAACCCACAAAAATATTTTGCAAACACCGGTGAAGGGTTATTCCGGAAAACTTATCTAGGGTAAAAGCTAGATTAAATTTTCAAAAAGATCAAATGTTTTCATAAAGATCCAATTTCCTTAAGGATCTACATTTTCATAGTCATGTGGGACTGTAAACCACCTTTCAAATGTGCACTTTGCTTTGGAAACCGAAAGTAAATCGGCAATTTGATTGCAAGTGTCGTTGACCTAAACTCGAGGCAACTGTGGATGACACACCCACCTTTAACCATCATTACTGTCATTGTTTATACCGCTATATCAAAATCACTGATGTACAAAATGTGATGAATAAAAAAGTGATTCATGTATGTTTTTATTTCAAGTTCTGTATTGCTTGAGGACAAGCAACGCTCAAGTGTGGGGATATTTGATAGTGCTCCAAATGAACATATATTTAGTAGCAATATCGTTCCAATATGTAAAGTTTTTAAATGTAATTTCCTTATTTTTAGTTGTAATAGTTAAATAAATAAGTGCGAAGACGAAAGACGCAAATCGCTCGAAAATGAAGATTTAAAGACAAAAACGAAGATTTGAAAGACCAAAACGTCCAAAAAGCTCAAATGTACAAGATACAATTCAAAAGGTTCAATTTATTGATGAGAAACGTCTAAAAATGACAAGAGTACAAGTTACAAAACGCAAAGTACAAGATATTAAATTATACGAAAGGACGTTCGAAAATCCGGAACCGGTACCCGAGCCAACTATCAACTCTCGACGCAACGGAGCTGAAAGTACAAGTCAACTATGCACAAGAATATAATATAATATTTAAATAATTCATAATAAGAATAATAATAAATAATAAAAAGTTGTTAATTGAGCATAGTTAAGGGGTCATAAGTGAAAATTTCAAATCAACATTTGCCTATAAAATGGAATTCACGTAGTAATGAAAAAGAACACCTTCACTTCATTTTTCTTTCTTTCCCTCTGTAAGAATATATATATTTATATTTATAATATTAAGTTTAATTTAAGTTTAATAATAATTGGGTTATTGTAAGAAATATTTTACGGGTTTTAAAGTCGAAACTCTGCCCGTGTAACGCTACGCGATTAATCATCACTGTAAGCTATGTTCTTCCTTTTTAAATTAATGTATCGTAACTAAGTTATTATTATGCTTATTTGAGCCGAAGTAATCGTGATGTTGGGCTAAAATATTAAGAAGGGGTTATTGAACTTTGGACCATAATTAAGGTTTGGGCAAAAGACCGACACTTGTGGAAATTGAACTATTGACTATTAATAGATGGGGGGTATTGTCTAATTGAGTGACAACTCATTGGAGTCTGTCGAACCTATCTTCAAATTAATTAACCTAATAATTAATAATGATTATGGTTATCCTATTTAGTGATGTTCATATGGAATCTGTTATAATCATTTAATTAATCAATTGGGTTGGGTAATTGATTATTCATTCTGATCAAGTGGATGAATTAATATTCATAAACTAATTAAAACAGGGGTGGATTACATACAGTGATAACTGGTGTAATTGTTGACAGAAGTGATAACTGCGTCACAGTTTAAATCCTTAATCAGTTGGAATATTTGACTTCGGGTATAAGGGTAATTTGACGAGGATACTCGCGCTTTATATTTATGACCGATGGACTATTATGGACAAAAACCAGATAGACGTATCAAATAAACCAGGACAAAGGACAATTAACCCATGGTAATAAATTAAAATCAACACGTCAAACATCATGATTACGGAAGTTTAAATAAGCATAATTCTTTTATTATATTTCTCATCGTATCTTTATTTACTGTCATTTTATTACTCGCAATTTTATTTACTGTCATTTTATTTATTGTCATTATTTTACGCACTTTAATTATCGTCATTTATCTTTACGCTTAAAATATGGAATCGACAAACCGGTCATTAAACGGTAAAACCCCCCTTTTATAATAATATTACTACTTATATAATTATATATATTTTGTATAAATATAGTTAAAAATATAGTAAGTATCACCAGCTCCCTGTGGAACGAACCGGACTTACTAAAAACTACACTACTCTACGATTAGGTACACTGCCTATAGTGTTGTAGCAAGGTTTAGGTATATCCCATCCGTAAATTAATAAAACTTGTATCATATTTTGTAGTATTTTGTATTAAAAATAATACTATTTCGTACCCTCACGCTACATCATCAACATCCATTAGCATTACTTAAACACCGCGTAATCACTAATCCCCCGGGTGATGTCTTAAACACCGCGACTAATTCACCCCCATGACAATGTAGCGTCTTAAACACCGCGACGAATCCACACGTCAATCAAAATAATGAGTGGTGTCTTGAACACCGCGACATTTCCACTCCCATGACGATGTGGTGTCTTAAACACCGCGACAATACCACACGTCCATTATACAATGAGTAGTGTCTTAAACACCGCGACAATACTACTCGTCAATCCAACAATGAGTAGTGTCTTAAACACCGCGACAATACTACTCACTACTTTGAATGTGGTGTCTTAAACACCGCGACGATTCCACATTCGTACACACAAACAAATACGTTATATACGCACACGCATAATTATTCCACTCACAATGTTGACCCTTCGCCATTGGGGTTATATAATCCACATCACACGCCCATGTGATAACGTACACACCAAGTGTGCACCTCGTCAAAAGGTGGTCAACCAAAATGCACAACCGTGCCACTTGGACCAATACAATAGTCCATGAAATCCACCTATATGTGAAGTGAGCTCTATAGCCGAGAATCACTTCACCCGACCCGCACCCATCCTACACATACATATGCACATAGGATATTAACACTCACCTTGAAGTCTTGAGAAAACCAAGTAATCCGCAACACGCCAATGGAAAGTACCTATTCCATTATCATAAAGACCACAACACAATTAGATTGGGTTTACAAACCAACCCAATTCGACACTTAGTGCAAATTCGACCCAAATGCACTTCCAAGTACAACCCGCACCCAAACTTAACCAATAATCACTAACACAAGTGATAATGGCCCTAATACGCCAATTAGACCCGAACACAAGTGTTAAACACGTGTCTCACCCATTTTGACACCAAATCCCAGTTTTGACCCATTAAGTCAAAATCCCACCATTTACTAGTTTAACACCAAAACACAATTTAAAATGGTTTAGTAGTTCAACTTAATCCATTTAAGTTTATAAACCTCACTAAATCCACAATCGGGTCAAAATCACCACCAACCCTAATTTTGGCTCTAGTCAAAATTAGTCAACTTTCAAGAACCCTAATTATCACCAAAACCTCAATAATCACTAACACTAGTGATTAATCACCATTTAACAAGTCTTTCAAACTCAACTTGCACACCAAACCCAAAACCCGCCAATAATCACAATAAACTCGAGTATTTTTGTTAATCTCCAATTAACAATTAAATGGGTTTCATCAAGAATCATACAATCAAAAGCCCTAAAATTGAATGATGAACACGAAAACGAATTTCGGAGTTAGAGCTTACCACTAGTATCACCACGTAGCCAAGAACGAGGAGAACACACTTTCCAACTACGCCAAAGATCGAATCACAACTCTTGAGCTCCAAATCTCCACTTTAATCTTTGAGGGTTTTATGTTTGAGAGGATAAATGGAAAGAAAATGGAAAAAGGAAATGAAATAAAAGTGATAAGTGGCTGAGATTTATCCTCACAAACTGATCCAAACGTGAAAAGATGAATTTGCCCTTGAACACACCCCTTTAAAAGCTGAATATCGAGTCTGAACCCAGACAGGTCGCGGCGCGACCTGCCCCTCCGCGGCGCGACAAATAACGGCAGCTGGTACCTCGATTTTCCTGCTTTCTGTCCAGTTTTCTGTTTGCATGGTCGCGGCGCAACCCAATTCCCCGCGGCGCGACGTTTAACCAGTTCTGCTCCAAATTTTCGTCTAAACAATCCTCGTCTCATAATATCACTCTTACGTACCATTACCGACTTGTTTACGCAAGATAAACCCCTCTAGGAACCCTAGAATGAACCTAAACCAACAACCCTTGCATGCATGCGCATCCATCACCTTTTACACATATATACACTTATACATACATGCAATGTACACTAAATACTCCGCGTATTTCTTGTTCTACTATAAATATAAACTCACACGTAACCCGATTCCAATACATATATCTATAATTAATCTCCATGCCCATGTATATACATATATATATGTATATATATCCATTTTTCGCGTATAAAATATTCGGGTGTTACACATTAGCCATAAGTGTAGCTAACATTTCAGTTTCATCAATTGGTTCAGTTCCTTCTCCTAAAGAACATTCTCCTGTTCCTTGTAATTCTGGAAATTCTTCTAACAATTCTGCATGTGAATCTATAGTTTGAATATAATAACATGTATCATCTGCAGATTGCGGTTGTTGAATGGCTCTATCAACAGAAAAGGTAACACTCTCGTCCTCTATACTTAGGGTCAGTTTCTTATCGAACACGTCTATTATTGCTTTAGCCGTGTTTAAGAATGGTCTTCCTAATATGAGAGGAACTCGAGAATCTTCTTCCATGTCTAGAATAACAAAATCTACTGGAAATACTAAAGTACCAACTTTAACTAGCATGTTCTCCATTATCCCTCTAGGATATTTTACTGATCGATCGGCTAGTTGTATGCTTATTCTTATTCGTGTTGGTTTCAATTCTCCGAGGTCTAGTTTAGCGTATAGTGAATACGGCATTAAATTTATAATAGCACCTAAATCTGCCAATGCTTCTATTGAACTAAGACTACCCAGAAAACATGGAATCGTGAAACTTCCTGGATCTGATAATTTTTCTGGTATCTTATTCAACAGTACTGCAGAACAATTTGCATTCATAGTAACAGCCGAAAGTTCTTCCATTTTCTTTCTATTTGTGATTAGATCTTTCAAGGATTTGGCATAGCTTGGCATTTCTGAAATCACATCAATGAAAGGAAGATTGGCATTTATTTGTTTAAACATATCCAAAAATTTAGATTGCTCGGCTTCAAGTCTTTCTTTTCTCATTTTACTCGGGTAAGGAAATGGTGGTTGGTATGGTTTAACATAAGGTTTTGCCTTAACTGTGTTATCTTCATTAACCTTTTCAACTACCGGTTCTTTTTTCTTTTCTTGCTCAGATTGTGGTTCTTGTGTAGTAGAAGTAGAGTCATCAGAAATTACAGGTATTTCAGGTGGTTTAAGTGTAATACCACTTCTTGTGGTAATGGCTTTAGCTGTTTCATTCCGGGGGTTAGCATTTATATCGCTAGGTAGACTTCCCGGTTTTCTTTCACCTATCAACCTTGCTAGGTTGCTTACTTCTTGTTCCAAATTTTGAATAGAAGCTTGTTGATTTCTAAATGATTGAGCATTTTGTTCATTCGTTTGTTTCTGAGATGTGAAAATTTGAGTTTGAGATTCAACTAGCTTTGACATCATATCTTCTAAATTTGGCTTTTTATCATCGGTTTGTGGTGGTTTGTTTTGAAAAATAGGTCTTTGCTGATTATAAGTATTGTTAGATACTTGTTGATTGCTAGGACCTTGTTGGTTGTTGTATGGAACATTTCGATTATAATTCTGATTTTGATTGTAGATTAGTCTTGGCGGTTGATAGTTATTCTGATAATTATTTCCAGGCCTTTGGTTCATGTATGAAACATTTTCTCTTTGTTCCATTGTTTGTTCAATACTGAGACAATCTTTTGTTAAATGTGGTCCTCCACACTGCTCGCAACTAATTCTTATTGAGTGAATATCCTTAGTCATCTTTTCCATTCGTCTCTCGACAGCATCTATCTTTGCGGAAATGGAATCTAAGTCATGGCTAGAATCGGCTCTAGCCGCTTTAGACGATCTAACGATATCTTTTTCTTGATGCCACTCATGTGAGTGAGAAGCAGTGTTATCAATAATTTTGTAAGCTTCAGTTGCGGTTTTCTTCATAATGGAACCACCAGCTGCTATATCGATGTCTTTTCTTGTAGTGATGTCGCATCCTTGGAAGAATATTTGTACTATTTGATATGTGTCTAAACCATGTAGCGGACATCCTCTCAATAACTTTCCAAATCTTGTCCACGCCTCATACAGAGTTTCGTTTAGCTTTTGTGTGAACGTAACAATTTCTCCTTGAAGTCTCACGGCTTTAGATGTCGGAAAGAATTGTTTAAGAAAATTTTCAACTAAGACGTCCCATGTATCAATCGCCCCTTCAGGTAACGATTCTAACCAATCTTTGGCTTCTCCCTTTAAATTCTAGGGAAATAACATGAGATATATCTGTTCATCCTCCACTTCTCGGATTTTAAATAGAGTACATATCCTATTAAAGGTACAAAGATGTTCATTTGGATCTTCCTTCGGCGCACCACTAAATTGGCATTGATTAGTTACCATGTGTAGGATTTGTCCTTTAATTTCATAATCTGGCGCATTAATGTTTGGTTGAGTAATTGCGTGACCTTGGCCAGTGCGTTTAGCTCTCATTCGGTCTTCCATACTTAGAGGTTCCAGATTTTCCATGATTGGAATGGTTGAATCTGAATCACTAGAGGATTCTGATTTAATGGTTTGTTCCTCGACAATCTCTGTTTGAATGATTGGTGGTTCCGGAGGAAAGATTAATGGTTCAGGATCTCTGAATTGTCCCTGAATATCCTCCGAATTCTCAATTGTGAGGTCGGGTTCAAAAAATGGATTATCGGAAATTTGAATTGGAGTACTTGGTCGACTTGATGATGATTCTAAAGAAAAATCAACGGCGACAATATTAGCTAGATGTCTTGATCGAGTTACAGGTGGTGAACGTATAAAACGTGATGAACGTTTTGCTTGGTGCATTCACTGAATATCCTATTAGTTATAAAAGATAAAAATTATATAAGTTATTAAATTAATAGACTTTTCTGATTTTGCCCACGTTTCGAATAGCCAATAGATGCAGCAGGTAGCCAGGACCCTTTAAATCGGAAGCCCACAACTCGCCACTAACAAATCCAACTATTACTACGAACCAGAAAATTTTGGATGTCTATCAATTTAACCGCTTAAAATAATTTTTCGTTTTGATTTTTAAAGAAATTTTAGAGAAGTAATAGAGAAAATTCTAAGTCCTAAAAATAAGGCGTCGAAAAATAAAAATAGAGTAGCGCGTCGAAACTTAAAAAAACTAAAATTTATAAACAGCGTCGCAAAATTCTAAAGCACCTAAATCTTAGTCTAAAGAAAAAGCACTTAAGGGATTTTACGGCAACGCCTAAGAATCTAAAAATAAAAATAAACTACGGCAAATACTAGTCTTAAAACTAATTACGAGCGAAAAATATAAATATTACGAATAAACGATTAAGAAGGTACGAAATAAAAATATAACTTATAGTTGTAAAAAAAATACAATTTTTATAAAAATATTATTTTTTTATTTTATAAAAGTATTAATTTTATATATTAATAAAACTAATTTAAACTAAAATACACAAAATATAAATTAAAACTAAACTAGGTTAAATATTAATACTAATAATTAATTCAAACCCTAATTAGGGTTTAATAATAATTATTAATAATACTCCGTAATTAATTGCAGTACAGGTTGAACCTGTCAGGGTTGCAGTTTCAAATGATGAGCAGGCTCAAAAATCGCAGGTTCAGTTTTTTTTTTTAATTTTTTGTTTTTATTTTATAGAAAATGTTTTATAATATAACTAAAACTTATATTTTGAATAAAAATTACTTATTAGTATTTTATAACTAAAAATACTTTTTTTTAAGACTTAAAGATATATATATATATTTTTTATATTTTTATATTTATGATATTTAAAAACTTATGTAAATATATTTTTACAACAATAACTTAAAAACTAAATTTTTTTTTTTAATAGCGTCTCGCTTCGACGTTAAGTGTTGTTCCCCGGCAGCAGCGCCAAAAACTTGATGTTAAAGCGAAGGGTACTAAATACTATAATATTTTACTAGGAAATACTATTAAATACGATACAATTTTACACAAGTTATTTATTTATTTATAGAGTGGATATACCTAAACCTTGCTACAACACTTATAGGCAATGTACCTAATCGTACAGTAGTATAGTTTTTAGTAAGTCCGGTTCGTCCACAGGGAACTAGCCAAGTTTAACGCTATATTTTTAAAACTAAATTTGTATATAAATATATATATAAATATATGAAGTGTTATTATTATTATAAAAGGGGTTTTTACCGTTTAATGACCGGTTTGTCGATTTTATGTCTTAAGTCGCAGTTAAAACCTAATGTAAAAAAAATAAATATAACTTAATTTAAAGCATAAAGTAAATGACAATAATTAAAGTGCGATAAATTAAAGTGCGATAAAATGACAGTAAATAAAAGTTGCGATAATTAAAAAAATGCGATAATTAAAAGTGCAATTAAATAAAATAACAGTAAATAAAAGTGCGATGAAATATGAAATAAAGGAATTATGCTTATTTAAACTTCCGTAATCATGATGCTCGACGTGTTGATTTTAGTTTATTACCATGGGTTAATTGTCCTTTGTCCTGGATTATTCGATATGTCCATACGGTTTTGTCCATAATAGTCCATCAGTCAAAAATATAAAGTGCGGAAGTCTTTGTCAAATTATCCTTATACCTGAAGTCAAATATTCCAACTAATTGGGGATTCGAATTATAACAAGGTCTTAATACTTTGTTTAATGAATACACCAGGTTATCGACTGCGTGTAATCCAAGGTTTTACTACTTTGTTAACAATTACATCAATTACCCTTGTATGTAATTCACCCCTGTTACAACGAGTCCATTGACTATTAATCCATTCCTGTGTCAGGTAAAATGAACAATTATTGGTATTTATAAATATCCTGCCCACCGTACCCGATTAAGCGTATGTGGTTATTTATAAATACGTCAAATTATAAACTTTATATTAAATTAACGAGGTATCGTTAAGTTAATATAAAACCCATTAATAGCCCATAGTCTAATTTCCACAAGTGTCGTTCTTTTATCCAAACCCCAATTATGGTCCAAAGCCCAATTATCCAATTTTAATATTTAGCCCAACATCACGATTACTTCGGCATTAAATAAGCATAATAATAACTTAGCTACAAGACATTAATTTAAAAAGGTTGAACATAACTTACAATGATTAATAATAGCGTAGCGTTACACGGACATTATTTCGACTTACACACTTACAACATTCGCTAACATACCCTTATTATTATTAAAATTAAAATTATAATATATATATATATATATATATATATATATATATATATATATATATATATATATATATATATATATATTACGTTGAGAGATAGAGAGTGAATTAGAAAAAGATGTGTTTTTTTTTTTGTGCAGAATTCGATGGCTTTTATAGGCCCACATTTTACTGTGCAGCTCCGCGAGTGCGGAGCTTTTGCACTTTAGAACTCCGTGAGTGCGGACCGTCCTTTTCCAGCTAACATTCTTGGCTTCTTTTGACTGCCGACGGTTTTAATATATAAATATAATATATATATATATATATAATTTATATAATTAATTATATATTATATTATATTTATATACATAATTAATTTGTAACTTTCGGTCCGTTGCGTCGTGCGTTATTAGTTGGTTCATGTCTCGGTTCCGGATTTTAAAACGTCCTTTTGTACGATTTAATAATTTGAACTTTGCGTTTTGCGGCTCGTACTCTTGTATTTTTGTGACGTTTCTCATCAATAATTTGAACCTCTTTGATTGTACTTTGTACTTTTTAGCTTTTTGGTCGATTGTGTCTTCAATTCATCGAATCTGTCTTTTGTCTTTACCTTTTATTATTTAAACGAATATCACTTGTAAATAGAACAATTGCAACTAAAAGCTTGTCTTTCTTGAGAGATAATGCTATGAAATATATGTTCGTTTTTAGCATTATCAGAAAGCCGAGTAATTTTATGGATTACAAATAAAATACAACTAGTAAAAAGCTAAAAAGGACAATGAAACCACGATAAGAACACACCATTGAAATATAAACTACTTAACCAACAAATACCGCAAAAATGCTAAACATGAAAATCCAAGACATAAGAACTCAAATGACTAATGTACCATTAACACTCAGGGTCGGTTCCGAGAATTTAAGCGCCTAGAATGAGGTTAAAAAGGGCCCTTAGACCCTAACGAATAATATAAACTATAAAAGACCCTTTCGGCCTTGCTAGAGCTTAGAACGCTAGTGGACTTTGAGTTCTATTTTTCCGGGGTCTTTGATTATTGCTTTTGGACCTATTGTACTTTGTCTTTACTGCTTCAGTTGTGTTTTTCTAGTTCAACTGCTTCTCAAATCTCCTATTATGTCTGCATATATAGAGAAATCGGGCCCCTGAAAATCATGGGCCCTGAGCGGTCGATCACTTTGCTCCCCCTCTGGACCTCCCAGGTTAACACTTACGGTATATTATATTGTACTACTTGATAAGATATGGAAATATTTTTATTTAGGAAATTTAAACGATTGTTTAATAAAGGGCAAATGACCCAAAAAGGTAACTAAAATTACCCATTGACAATCAAGGTAACCCCCAATTTTCACAAGCCCGATAAGAATTAGGATTTTTAGCTTATGCCCGAAAAGGTAACATCGTCAAATTCATTAACGATCGTTAGTAAAAAATATATGATTGGTCCTTGAAATTTCTTAAAAGATTGCACCACTAGTCCATTACATCATCATCATCATAAACAAAATTGCACCAGATCTGGAGCTATGTGTAACGACCCGACAAAATCGTCATTGACGGCGCCGTTAACTTAGGTCCCGTTACGTGGTCGTAGTCCCTATTTGAGACACGTTTGACCAAAATTATGTCGCATTCATTTGAAATGTACACAATTACAAAGTTTAGTTTACAAAACCGTTCGACATCAATTTTAAGTTTGCAAAAGTATAAATTATAAATGAGATAACTTGCGACATAATTAGTTTAAAATCATGGTTGCTATAAATAGTGTAAGTATGTAAACGATATTTTGAATCCAAAGTGCTATCACTAGTGTATGTATGTATGTATGCTTGACCCCAAGCAAGAAATCAGAGTGTATGCATGTATGCTTGACTCCAAGCAAGTATAAGTGTACGCGGAAGCATGTATCAAATAGCCAAGTATGAACCTGAAAAACATATAGAAAACTGTCAACGAAAAACGTTGGTGAAATCATAGGTATTTTAGTAAACGTTGTATTTGAACCACAAGATTTATTATAAGATGATTATCAAAATCATTTGCATTCCAAAGTTGTTGTTTGTATCCCGGGCACCCAATTATCAAACTTAACTGTTTTGCACCCTTTGCGTAGTGTTAGAACATACACTAGACCCGAAAATATATTTCATCCGCTAACGGTAGCGAACCGTCCGAATGAGGCTCGTCAAGCCCATGTGATCACATAATATAAGTTCACGTTTACACCCTGCAAGTGTAACTAATGATAATTGAATTGAGGCTTTTTGTTCAAACCCGTACGTGGAATGTTCGTTTTCGTACTCGTGTTCAAAGTGTAAAAGTATGATACGTATATGTTTCTCATCCCATAGTTTAAAGCATAAAAGTTGTTTGAAAGATGGGACTATGATCTCACCTCGAGTGCACGAGTATAAAAGTACTTCACAAAGTAAACGTGTGAATGAAAGTTGCTTAGCCTTGACCTAAACAAGTAAGTTGTATCAATTAACCAGTTACGATACAAGGTCGGGTGAAATGTGTTCAATTAGTCCTATGGCTCGTTACGACTCGATTAAAATAGCATGTGAATCAATTTGTCAAGTTTCATGCAAGATACAAGTATAGAAACAAGCTAGGAAGGTTGCATAATCATTTGGTTAAGTTTGACAAAAAGTCAAACTTTGGTCGGTCAAAGTCAACGAAAAAGTCAACACGTTCGGGTCGGGTCCCGAACTATTTTTCTGAGGTTTTTATTCATATATAAGCATGTTAGAACAAGTCTCATGTGAATCGGAGGTCCATAGCGTGCCAAATATTTTTCTTATTTTGACCAAGGAGGTCAGAACCAAACCATGCCTATTGTCGCGCCGCGACAAAGCTGGCCGCGCCGCGGCGAATAACGGGTGCTGGTACCTGGTCAATCTCAATTGTTCAAGTCTTTTCCAAAACTCAATTTAGCACAAAATACAAACCGTAAACACTTAGAATGCGTATCTTATATCGTTGGAAAGCTCTTTTGACAAGGAACACAACTAAGTACATATTATCAATCAAAACATGCATTTAAAATAATCAAATTCTCGTCAAATGTTCAATGAACGTTCATAATCAAAGTTTCAAGTTTGTAAAACGCATTTCATGATTCGGGCAACCAATTTACATGTATGATATGCCGTTTTGAAGGTAATGAAACATACAATACAATTAAATACTTACTAACAACATTAACAAGCATTCAATGCATCAAAATCCCGTTTTAAAGTTCATCAAACCCTAACCAAAATCATGAATTCAACCATTTTGTAAATGAAGCTTTTCTAAATCAACTTACACATCAAAATGAAGCTAATGATGCTAGTAACACTTTTAATACATGAACTTTAACATTTAAACAACATTAACTCATCCAAAATCAAAGATTAAGCACACCCATTTCAAGTTCATGCTAGTTACTCCAAAAACAACAAATCGAGCAAACCAAACATATATTCATGTTAGACTTGAGCCATAGACACTAACTAACACCATTTTAAGTATATAAAACAAATTTAGAGAAATCTATAGTTTTTAGAAACCTTACCCCAAGTAGTGAAATTGGTACCAAATCGAAGAGGATGAAGAGAGGATTCCAAATATGTAATTTATTTTGATGTTTGCTTGCTAAATCCGATTTAGATGATGAATTAGTGAGTTGGTTGAAGTTGATGTTCTTGGTGACTAGAGAGAAAAAGGAAGTAGGAGATAGATGGAAATGAATGGTGGAAAGAGTGGGTTGACTAGTTGACCTAGTCAACTAGTTTGCCCACTTGGCAACTTCGGTCCCTCAATTTTGAAAGTGGGTGTGTGAATTAACCAAACGAATATTTTAAAAATGCTCGAGTAACCGAGTGATGTTATAATTAAATAGCGGAAATATTATGAACGTTAGTCAACGGAAACTACGAATTTAAATAACGAAAGATATTATTTAAAAAAAAAGACAGTGTTAAAAATTAAATTTAACGGAAAAACGCGGGATGTTACACTATGAACCAAATCAATCACAAGTTTTCGGGTACCTGTTGAATCAAATGGCTTCAAATATGATATATGAAGAAATAGACTTCAAAACAGCTTCAAATACCAGAGTCATTAATGAATTGGCCATGAACAGCGTCGATGTTCATATTCATGAACTCAAAATATAATATGACAATTACGATGTTGTTAGACCTGGAATCCTTTATAAAAATTGTTGCAATATCATCACTGAATACTCGTGAATCATCATCATAATCTGTATCACAACACAGATGTGGAATTTGATTCATGAAGATCCGTTTGACTTTTTATCTGAATGTTTGACCTCAAAATTCGTCCTCGTTTTTGCGAATTGATCTCTGAGATTTGGTGTACATATTCACGACATGAATTAGATCATTTCTGCATTGCTACATTTATAAAGAATCATTACCGAATGATCCGGAGGCCAATCGGTCCTCGATGAACACGAACTAAGAACTCGAATCAAATCTCCTTCAATTCGTTTTTGTTGAGCTGTTGTGATGATTCTCGAAGAGTCAATTTTAGTTACGATTCATGTATCTGAATGATGTAAGTGGTTGCAAATTCATTTCAGTTAAGATTCGTGTATCGATTTCATTTCAGTTAAGATTCATTTTTGTATTTTACAGGGACCAATTTTGTATAAGGACCAATTTGAGTTTAGGACATATGGTGTAATTTTTTCTCAAACTTCAGGGACCAATTTTATATTTTTGACTAACAACCGTTAATGCATTTGACGATGATTACTTTAATTTTAAATTTTTTTAACGAATATTACCTTAATTTTAATTTTTTTAACATATAATTCTTTTATTGAGCAAAAATTAAATTGCAGTCTTTTTTAGGCTTGTGCAAATTGGGGGTTACCTTGATTGTCAAATTGAGTAATTTTAAATCAAAAGCCCGTTTAGTGAAGCCCAACATAAAATGCTCTCAAGATATTTCAAGCTATAAATACCCTATTAATGTTAGGGTTAAGAGTATCAATCAGTTTTCTCATTCAATTTCACTTTCATCAAATTAGGGTTTTCTCTCCAGATTCATAATTAGATTTTTTCCTCTCTGAGTGATTTTAGATAATCAATTCACATCTTGTGATTGATATCTGTGTTATTGTTCCTGCATAAACATTAGATATGTTTGTGTGGTTGATTGTGTTAGTTTCACGAATCTGGAATTGTAAATTGTTGTAATCTATTGATGTGATAAAGTTCGTGATATGATTTGGTGATTGTTTCTACAAATTTAACATGGTATCAGAGCGGGTACGCTCTTGTTTGTTGATCGATCGAAGTTGTTTAAAGGCTTCTGTGTTTCTAGTGTTCATAAGTGTTGTTTGGGGCTTCTTGAAGATTAAAAACATTTGTATAGGTTCGATTAAAGATATGTGGGTTGTGGGTGGTGATAGTGCTCGAAACCCTAATTTCTTCAAAATTAGGGTTAGGGTTTCTACCTAACAATTAAAGTCTTCCGCTGAATATTCATCTATTCTTCAGAGTCTTTTGATCTTCAAAGGGGAGTCTCGCGTTTATTCATATTATCTGGCTTTCTTATCTGTTTAATTGATTGTTTTTTTGTGAATTATATGGTTATTTGACATACAATTATCTGATTGATTAATCACTGTGCCCAACTCTTGATTCAAGTCCCTTGAGACTTGTGAAAACCTGATCAAGCAAAGGATAAATTAATTAGTCATTTGATTGTATTTGTTGTTTCTTCTTGATCTGCTCATATTTGTTTGTTTGTTTTTGTGTGAAATATGGGTGATAGTACTTCTACTACACAAATTAGCAAATTAGACTTTAGTGATCCACTCTATCTTCATGCAAATGATACAACTGGAACACCTATTATAGCTATAAAGCTAAAAGGAACTGAAAATTATAATATCTAGAGTAGGTCAATGTTATTGGCCTTATCCACAAAGAATAAAATTGGATTTATAAATGGTACTGTTGTAAGAAGTCAAAAAGATGAAATTATTGCATCCCAATGGGATAGGTGCAACTCAGTTGTCATATCCTGGATCCTTGGGTCTGTTACAGAAGATTTGTATTCTGGACAGATCTTCTCTACTAATGCATCTGATGTGTGAAAAGAATTAAAAGAAACTTATGACAAGATTGATACTTTAATAATATACAACTTACATCATCAAATTAATACACTTAAACAAGGTGATAGTGCACTTTCTGAATATTATCATAAGCTTAATACACTATGGAAACAATATGATGCTATGGTGTCCTCACCTGTGTGTACATGTAATGCAACTGCTTGCACATGTGCAGCAGCCACATCTCACAAAGATCATGTAAAGATGATGAAGTTAATGCAATTCTTAATGGGTTTAAATGATGAGTATACAACTGTCAGAAGTAATATCTTGTTAAGAGACACTGTATTAGATGTTAAAGAAGCTTATGCTATCATTTCAAGAGAAGAGTCCCATAAGGGAATTTCTGCAGATAAAATTGTTAAAACTCAAGCTAATGCTTTTGTAACTCAGGCAAATAATACATTTAATAAGGCTAGGAATAATTCTGGGAATTTTTCAAGTAATAACAATAATAGAAATCAAAACCAGACCTTAAAATGTAAAAAGTGCAATAAGCTTGGTCATACAATTGAAAGATGTTTTGAAATAATTAGTTATCCACCATCTTCTAAGAGAAGAGTAAATGGAAATCAGAATAACATGAATTTTAGAAATATATCTTACTCTAATAACAGTACTACTCATAAAGATGAGTCTTCTAGTTCTGCTTCTAGTTCTGCACCTGCAGTGTTAACAAATGACCAGTTGATGAAGCTTCTTAGTTTGATAAATGAGAATGCAACACCTGTGGATGCAAATGCAAATATGGCAGGTAATTTTGTAAACTGTAATATCCCTTTTAACTCAAACTTTAAAAGATTTTTTAACAGTCACATTAATGATAAAGCTAAAAATCAAAGTCAAGGTTGGATAATTGATTCTGGTGCTAATCATCATATGACTGTTAGTGAAAAAGGTATGAGTGATATTGTTGATATATCTAAGTTAAAATTAACTGTGGGACATCCAAATGGAACACAAGCTAAAGTTGTAAAGATTGGGAACTTAAAAATTTCAAACAATGTAATCCTATATGATGTTTTAGTTGTCCCAGAATACTGTGTTAGTCTTCTATTAGTTCATAAATTGTCTAAGGATAGTAAATTAACAATAAGTTTTGATGAAAACAAATGTTTTATTCAGGACTTGAAGGCAATGACAACTGTAGGGACTGGTAGTCAAAGTGGTGGATTATACTTGTTTGATGATCATGATTTAAATGTGGTAGGTTTATCTTGCAATGTGTGTGTTCATTTTGTGTCTTCACAGTTGTGGCAAGCAAGACTTGGACATCCTTCAGTACAAGTCTTGAAAGTTTTAAAACAAAAATTGAATCTTAAAGACATTCAAGAAAACTGTCCCTGTGACATCTGCCATAAGGCAAAACAAGTCAGGGAACCCTTTCCTCTTAGTGATCATAAATCACAAGAGTTAGGTGATTTAATTCACTTGGATCTTTGGGGTCCATTTAAAATACAAAGTAGAGATGGTTACAAATATTTCTTAACTATTGTTGATGATTTTTCTAGAGGTGTTTGTATTTATTTGTTAAAATCTAAAGATGAAACTTTTGATAACATTGTAAGTTTTGTAAATCTAATTCAAAATCAATTTAACAAAAAAGTTAAAGTTTTAAGAAGTGACAATGGCACTGAGTTTGTTAATGGGAAAATGATTAATTTTGTTAAAACTAAAGGTATAATTCATCAAACATCATGTGCATACACTCCACAACAAAATGGAGTGGTTGAAAGAAAACATAGGCATTTACTTAATGTAGCAAGAGCACTTATGTTTCAAGGGGGATTGCCTCTAAATATGTGGAGTGAGTGTGTTCTAACTGCATGTTATTTAATCAACAAAACTCCATCAAGTGTGCTCTCTGGAAAGACCCCTTATGAATTAATTTTTTAAAAAAGACCCTAATCTCTCTCACCTAAGGTGTTTTGGCTGTTTGTGTTATAATGCTGTTTAAATCCAGAAAACAAGTTTTCTAGTAGATATGTTAAGTGTGTTCTTATTGGTTTTGGAAGTGTTCAAAAGGGTTATAAATTGTTGAGTTTGGAAAATAGAAGTGTGATTTTTCCAAGAGATGTAAAGTTTTATGAAAATATTTTTCCTTTAAAACCAAGTATTATTTCTGATGACTTAAATCATTTGAATTTCTTTGATCAAATATTTTTTAACAGCCAAAACACCAAAAGTCCCAATGATGAGGAGAGAGCAACAAGTGATGGTGATGGCAATGGTAACAGGTATTCTAGTAGTGATAATAATCATGGTCATAAGAGTTACAGTGGTCCCAACATTGAAGTTGGTGATAATAGTAACACTTCAAGTCATGATAGTAGTCCTATTAGTGATTCAAGAACCTCTGCAACTCCTGTGAATGATCATTTATCTCCCGAGAGCAATGTTTTTCAAAATCCTTTTAATAGTCCTAACACTAGTCAACAGTCTTTGAGAAAGTCAACCAGAGAGCATGTCTTTTCAAAGAAATTTGATGATTTTGTTGTTGAAGGGAAAGTTAAATATGGGATTAAAAGAGTTGTTAATTATTCTTTGTTAAGTCAAGAAAATTTTTGTTTCATCTCAAATTTAAACAAGTCTGTTGAACCTAAATCATTTTTTGAAGCCTAAAAAAGTAGTCATTGGGTTGAGGCTATGAATTTAGAGATGGAAGCTCTTAATAGAAACAAAACATGGGTAATAACTGACTTACCTCCTAATAGAATACCAATTGATAATAAATGGGTCTACAGAATAAAATATAAATCTAATAGAGAGATTGAGAGGTACAAGGCAAGACTTGTAGCAAAAGGTTATAGTCAAAAGGAAGGAATAGACTATGATGAAACCTTTTCTCATGTTGTTAAACATGTTACTTGAAACGACTCGTCCATATTACTATAAACGTGGTACGTTATTCATTGGTCTCATAGCGAGGTATTTGACCTCTATATGATACGTTTTAGAAATTATTGCATTCGTTTCATAAAAAGCACACCATTATTATACATAATGCATGTTTTAAACAAGTGGGCGATTATTTAAGAAATAATCCCCATAATACATCGGTTTCCAAATACTACACACGTGCCATAAAGGTTGAATATAATACATGACAAAGGTTTTATTGAATGCAACATTTCATTTAAACAAAAGCATGAGACTCCATGCACAGCTTGCTCAGATAATGCAACAGCGGAAGACTTTCTTAAGGACCTCAGAATAAACATGCTTAAACAGTCAACACAAAGGTTGGTGAGATATATAGGTTTGGCATCGATATAAATATAGACCACAATATTTCATAGTTATAAATATATGTACACTCGCAAGTGTATAAAAGTATTTTATAAGTTGTTGAGCGCTTCGGTAACCATACTTAACCATTAATGTGGCATATTCCCTTTATTATGAAATCTCCCTATACTGTACCAAGTGTAGTAAAAACGAAGTACTATGCAACCTTTTACGATACTAGAGCGACTAGCCCGGTTGGGGTTGTCAAACCTGATAGATCTATCAATAGGATTCGCGCTTACATGTTCTTACAACATGTAAATATTAGTTACCAAGCTATTAGGGAAGATATGCAAGGTGGTACAACTCAACGTAGAATATATTTTAAGTACTTGTGTCTATGACGTAAAATATAAAATGCATGTATTCTCATCCTAAAATATTTTTAGAGTTTAAAATGGGACTATATACTCACAGTAGTAAAAGTATATTAATAATAAGTTTTCAACTTATTAAAAATATGACCGTCGTCCTTGGATTCACGAACATATAACAATAATAACGATTCAGATAATAATACGACATATGAATAAAATAAAGCAAGTTCATAGAATACTTATATAATAATTTTTAACATTTTATGTTAGTAGTCCATTGTTACTAGTCCTTTGTTAGTAGTCCAAAATAGTCCGAAAAGTTCAACAGTCCAATAATCGGTATATATATATATATATATATACACATATATTAGTAGTCCATTGTTACTAGTCCTTTGTTAGTAGTCCAAAATAGTCCGAAAAGTCCAACAGTCCAATAATCGGTATATATATATATATATATATATATATATATATATATATAATCTTAGAATTACCCCACGACGTATTGTATACGTATTGTCTTTGCATCAACTCAGAGACATATTGTATACGTATTGTCTTAGAATTAACTAAGACGTATTGTGTGCATATTGTCTTAGGATTTATCAAAACATATTGTATACTTATTGTGTTAGGACGTACCAAGAATATTATTATACATATATACAATCACAGAATTAACCAAGATTATAATATTTTGTTATACTACTGATAACATGTCCAAATATATATAGGATATAGAAAAAGTTAACAAGGATATGGTTAATATAGTTTTTATAATATAAATTTCGTCCATACAACGTTAATTTTAGCAGATTTTGTTTTGCTCGCCAAATATTCATTACAACTTCGTTTAAAGTGAATCAAATTGCTATGGATTCATTAAGAAGTAAATTTTACAAAACCAATTTGAAAAGTTCATCCCAAGTAGTAATTTTTAGAGCTTTACCCTCTTTTTGTGTCGGTAGACAGATTTGGAAAAATTCCGGCATCCACCCAATATATGATTTTTGATAAAATACTTCCACTTTGTCTAAAATCATGAAACAAATACTGGAAGTCTTATTTACATATATTAACATATTTACAAAGTCTTAGCCTCGAAATCAAAGTCTAAGATAGGTTTTTAATTCCCAACCCAAAACAGCCCGCTTTTTACCGAATGGAGATTAAATGATATATGTTAAGTTTCAAGGTGTTCTTCATATGTACAAGTTATAAGTTCTTATATTAGCTTAATATAACATCATAATACATATAAATAAGTGTTATTAGAGTTAATTTAGAAAGATTAGATTAGTTTTTCAAACAAACTTGGTTTTCACCAAAACAAGTTCTAGTTTTTACAAGTTTTATAAGTATAATAAGATAGCAACTATACAAGGAATTGAACAAGGATTTTGAGAAGTATTTTACCTTGATTATGAAGAGGAAAGTTGCTGAGATTAAAGTATGATATGAGAGTATTCAAGTGTGTGTTTTATTTTAAAAAAATATGGAGTAAAAATGAGTTAAAATGGTCCTTATTTATAAGCTTATAATTTTGGCTTTTAGTGAAAATATCTAAGATAAGTTAAATTGTATTAAGTCATGCATGACATATTAAATTGATTAGGTCATGGATGACATATTACACAAATAATTGCATATTTCTATTGGTATATACCAATAGTAAATACTTCTAGAAGCTGTGTATAATACGGGTAAAAATACCGTATGAATGCGAGTAGAATTCTTTGAGGAAATTGAACGGAAATACGCGTATAGCTATCCTTTATATGTATTGGTATATTATAAAGTGTATTCAATACTTATAAGGATGTATTTACACTCGTAATACATTATATGTAAATACATTTTAACATAAGTTAATTACGTCTTTTAAATAGTAATATACATTGTTTGAAAACTCTTTAAATTGGTAGTATGAAAATATATATATAATACTTTGTTAATATACTTAATTAGATATTTAATTATCATATTTTCAAGTTAAATATATATAAATCCATATATATACACAATAATTAAACAATTAAATAATTAAATCAAGTTATGACGTTCGTGAATCGTTGGAATAAAAGGGTGACCAAAAGCTTGTGTAAAACTCTTTTCGGAGGTTCAAGATTTATTAAAATTCATTGCTTATCAAGTCGGAATTATATAAAGATTAAGTTTAAATTTGGTCGAAAATTTCCGGGTCGTCACATTACTGTCAGATGTGTTGTCACTTTAGCTGTTCAGTTTAGTTGGCCTTTATTTCAACTTGACATAAATAATGCTTTTTTGTATGGAGATTTGCACGAAGAAGTATATATGAAGTTGCCAGAAGGCTATTTTTCTAGTAATGACACTAGAGTTTGTAAATTAACTAAGTCATTGTATGGCTTAAAGCAAGCTCCAAGATAGTGAAATTTAAAATTGAATTCTGCCTTGATTGAGCATGGCTTTAAACAAAGTGTTTGTGATTATTCTTTGTATGTTAAAAGTGATGGAGATATTCTTATTATTCTTCTTGTATATGTTGATGATATTGTCATTACTGGAAACAACTTGACTGAAATAGAAAAGTTTAAAACTTTTCTCAAAACAAAGTTTATGATTAAAGATCTTGGAAAATTGAAATACTTTCTTGGTATTGAAATTTTACAAAGTAAAAAAGGAATTTGTATGAATCAAAGAAAGTATTGTTTGGAATTATTAAATGATTATGGTATGCTTGGTTGTAAACCTATAGGTACACCTATTGAACAAAATATGAATGTTGCATGTGAACCAAGTATTAAAGATGGATTACTTAAGAATATTACTGAGTATCAGAAATTGGTAGGAAGATTGATTTATTTAACTCTTACTAGACCAGATATTTCATTTGCTGTTCAAGTATTAAGTCAATATATGCATGCACCTTTACTCTCTCATTTTAATCTTGCTTTTAGAGTTTTAAGGTATCTCAAGAAGGCTCCAGGCCAAGGAATTCAATTTGTTAAAAGTGATTCATTTAAAATGCATGCTTATTGTGATTCTGATTATGCAAAGTGTAAACTTGATAGAAAATCTGTTTCTGGTTACTTAGTATATTTCTGTAACTCTTTAATATCTTGGAAAAGTAAAAAACAAGCAACAGTTTCAAGGTCCTCAGCAGAAGCTGAGTATAGGGCAATGGCTTCTGTTGCTTGTGAAATTATTTGGGTATAAGATTTGCTAAAAGATCTTAACATTGATGTTGAATTACCTGTAATTTTGTTCTGTGATAATAGTTCTGCATTACAGCTTGCAGCTAACCATGTTTTCCATGAAAGGACAAAATATTTTGAAGTAGATGTTCATTTCATAAGGTAAAAAATAGCTGCAGGTGTTATTGAAACAAAAAAGATTAATTCTGCAGATCAACTTGCAAACATTCTCACCAAGGGGTTAAGTGTTAGTCAACATGAACAACTGATTGGTCAGTTGGGATTGTTAGACTTGTTTCAAAATAAGTTTGAGGGGGAATATTGAAGTTATTAAAAACAAACTTATTTTGAAACACAAATTTATTTAAAAGTATTCTTACTTGTGGTGTTTTCTAGAATGTATTTGCAGGTGTTATATTGCTCTTAATGGAAGTTAGCATTGAAGCATCATGACTTGTTTTGGATTGCTCATTATGGAATTGCAGTGTAGATTGCTGATTACTCAAGAATGGAGTTTTTTAATTTATTTATGATCTGCATGAGTATATAATTTATTCTTCTAAAGTCCAAGTTGAGGCATAGTCCAAGTCCATTTCTTATTGGGCTCATTTGCAAGGAAAAGAAGGCCGGTCAATTAAAAGCCCGTTTAGTGAAGCCCAACATAAAATGCTCTCAAGATATTTCAAGCTATAAATACCCTATTACTGTTAGGGTTAAAAGTATCGATCAGTTTTCTCATTCAATTTCACTTTCATCAAATTAGGGTTTTCTCTCGAGATTCATAATTAGATTTTTTCCTCTCTGAGTGATTTTAGATAATCAATTCACATCTTGTGATTGATATCTGTGTTATTGTTCCTGTATAAACATTAGATGTGTTTGTGTGGTTGATTGTGTTAGTTTCACGAATCTGGAATTGTAAATTGTTGTAATCTGTTGATGTGATAAAGTTCTTGATATGATTTGGTGATTGTTTCTGCAAATTTAACACTTTGGTTATCTTTTCGGGTCATTTGCCCTTTAATAAATGAGTGGTGATATTTTTACATTATATTATGACGGTTTTTTTGAAATGATTTTTTTATAAGACATTATATTATGATAGTTCTACCATCATTTTACACATCTTCGTAACATTGTTGTATGGATAAAACAATTGTGAGAGATTTGAAAGAGATAATACAATTGATATTTTGTGAAATGATATACAATAATAGTGGATCTATTAGAGAGCTTCCAACCACGACAATACTTTCTCACCAAGACTAGCCGCCATATTAGCGTCACGTCAGCACTTCTTCACTAGAACTAAATCAGGACTAAATAATCTCTACCATGATATACTTCTTCATAAAAACTAGGTCATACTATATTATAAATTAATTAAATGTACAATTATATAATCAAAAAGTTCAATTAAATATTCCATATCACCTCCTTTACCTCGTCCTCCAGCATGCGTGAAAAAGAAACAGATTAGGGCGAAAGTGACAGGGCGGAGCAGTGCGGCCAACATGACTGTTTGCTGTCATTGGCGCCTTGCAAGGCGGCGTAGAGGGCAGCGTGGAGGCCGTAGGTGATGAAACAACCATTGGGAGTTTACATTTGAATGTAAAAGTATCATTTCTTTTAATGAAATTTTAAAGGGATAACTCAATAAGGTATTAATTATCTTCTGCCTTTAAGACACATTATTAAATTAACTAAAAGTTTACATTTACAACATAATATCAATTTAATAATTTCTCATATATGTATACATATCTATTACTACCTAAAAAGTGACACCCTGTGTCATAAATTAGCCCTAATAAATTCTATCTTATTTAATCATTTACAAAAAAAAAAACATTTTTCCTTATTTCTTACTTAATTTTATAATAAGGTAATAATTATAAAAATAAAAGAATTAGAAAATTCATTAATAATAATATTTAAGTTTTAATCCTTTCATTTTCCATGTATTAAATTGATTAATTTCAATCTTTTTATTATTCTTATAATAAATAAATAAGTTTTAACCTTTTCATTTTCCTTATATTAAATAAGTTATTATAATATTGCCTATAAATACTCATTATTCATTTTCACAATACAAATTTTTCATTTCACCACATACATTGCAAATACTAATTAATAATTGATAGAGTTTTATATATGTTAGTTCTTAATCATCATCATCATCATCATCATCATCAATTTAGTAAGATTATTTCCTCATGTAATGTTGTATATTCATCTATCACACGAACGTTAGACTTATGCTACAGTATGACTTTATTAACAGTTATTGGTGTATATGAGTATTTTTCTATTATCATGTGAAATTTATCCGTTTTGATAGTTGTTTAGACTTCATATATATATATATATATATATATATATATATATATATATATATATATATATATATATATATATATATATATATATATATATATATATATATATATATATATATATATATATATATATATATATATTTTTACGTCGATTATAGATCTTCGTCAATAATGTATTTGTTGTGTTTTTAATTATTTATTATTATTATTATTATTATTATTATTATTATTATTATTATTATTATTATTATTATTATTATTATTATTATTATTGTTTAGGTTTCTTTTATTGTTAATATGTAGTGATGTCAACATCTTACTCAGACAAGTTTCAGATATTACAACATTAAGGGACAAAGCATTGTGGAGTATTTCCTATTACGAATATGTACATATATTAGAGAACACAAATTGTTTCATTTTTGTATTGGATTGTAAGTATGATTTATTTAATTTAGCTTTTCTCTTGATGTTCAATATTTCCTTTTAATGTTGTATTATTAAATATTTTCTTTAGCAATTATTTGCATCATATAGTTCTTTGATAATGGATAAAGAAATTATGCCTTCTTTTTGTATCATATTTGTTATGGATATAGGTTACAAATATTAAAGAATGCACATTTTTTTACTATTCTATTGAATTGTATGTACGTTTTGTTTGATTTAACATTTTTCTTGATTCTTAATATTTTTTTATGTTTTATTATTAAACGTAATCTTTTAGCAATCATTTACATCATAGAGTTCTTTGATAGATAATATGATAAAAAAAATTATGCCTTCTATACATGGATAATAATTACTTCATATGATGATGAATAACAATATAACATTATTATTATGATAAATTATAGTAAAATGATTATTAATGTAATTAACGATGGAAAAAAAATTGATTCTTGAATAACAAAGATAATTTAACATGTATTGAATAAGTCAACCATATTATACGTTATGTTTGATCGAGTAGCTATTACGGAGTAGTCTAATTAGCATATAATTGTTACTTTTACTACATCAAGTTTAATATTAACCAGCTTATTATTAAATATTAAGTGAATACTTACTACGTATCAAATATTTGAGTTTTCATGTAACTATAATTACTTAATTATTACTCATAATAGATGTGTTTAAGAAAATAAAAATATAAAGATGGTAAAAATAGTTGATTAATTAATCAGGATAAGACAATTTAAAACTAAAAAATTAATAATAAAATGTTGCGTATAAAGTCTTTCAGTTTGATTATTGATATTAAGTTATTATCATACATTTGATCCTAAATATTTTTAATCATAACTAAAATTGATGCATGTTATGCATAATAACAATAGTTTTAAACTTTTCATTTTCCCTAAACATTCATAATAACTTTATGTTATGTCATAAATAATAACAATAGTTTTAACCTTTTCACTTACCTTATATATAGTACCTAATCAAATTGATAGTCATTGTTGTCTTCAAATACTATTTTTCATTTTTCACCGCACTACACTTTTCAAATGAAATAATGACAGTTTTCAAATGAACGACACAAATTGATTTACGTATGTTTATATTCAAATATTCCAGATTCATATTGTTAACCGTCGACATTAATCGCTTCACGTACCAACATTACAAGTGCGATGCAACAACGTTTACCATATCCGTGCAACGCACGGGCAATGCACCTAGTATATGTGTATATATATATATATATACATATATATGTATATATATACGTATGTATGTATGTATGTATGTATGTATGTATGTATGTATGTATGTATGTATGTACATGTATAATGGTGTATTCTATGGAATATTTAAAGATAAAAGGGGAATGGGTTAATCAACCGCCAAAAGTCATCATTTGGGGTCACATCACTTCAGAGAAACAGACGGCTATAACGGGTATAGGTTCCTGAAGAAAAAGACACTCATTTTCTTTTATAAGTTTAGTGACTTTATTTTTACAAAATAAAGACATCAAACTGGGGGACTTAATGATGTATCCCATGAGCTACACGCATAAAAATATCATTTTCATACACAAGAAACACTCGAAACGCACAAAATAACAGCGGCATCATTTTTTATTATATAGCCATTCAGCGTGCTCCGATCATAGCAGGTAGCCCAACGTTATGCGTAGCCTCAAAGGCAGCTCCTATGCTTAAGCCCTTAAATAAGCGCATGAGCAACACACATGCCAAGTCAGCGTCAGGCTCAAGTCTATTCATGCATGCTTCACACAAATCAATCAATCATCATTTGACACGTATATACGAACATCACGGAGAATTTGTGCCTATAATAAACCCCTGGGTCACCAAATTAGATCATTCAGTAACTTGTGGAAGAGAGCACACTTTCTCTTTCACATAGTACTTTTTCTCCCTATAACTCAACCACTTAGCAAGAGGACCAACTCATAGTTTGGTCCCGGAAGATTGATAAGGCTACCCCATGGAATCTTTGTCCGTGATCCGGGTCTGCAGGGATTTATCTCGACGGCAAATATCAATCGAAAACATGCCCCACCCCGCCGAACAGTTCTAGTACTGTACTGATATATATTAGTCGCTAGCCGGAAAATATTACCAACAAACAATGTATATGCATATACTAATTTTAACTTTAAATACTCCTATCATTTATAACAAATTTTACTTTATTTAATGTTTTATTGTGCTTTTAAAGCATTAGTCAGCTATTATTAGATATATATTAGGAGTATACATATGTATAAAAATGCATATTGGCTTAAAATATCATATTTGTATTTTCGAAAAATGTAGCTTGAAAATCATAGAGACATTTTGAATACTTGTCATTTTGGTTTTAGAATTGTACATTTTGTAAAAAAATTTACCATATTGGTCAATGCACCGACCTTATTAATTTATATATTAGGTTTAATATTATATTATTAAAAAGAAAAAGAATGTGACAGTGAAGGTTAAATATGTCAACTTGAAGATATGATAATGAGGTAACAAACAGTGTGGAATGCAATGGTAATGTACCTTCAAAAATATCCTATTTCACTTTCACACAAGGAGAAAATCTTCAATGATGCCATACATGCATTTTATCAAGGACCTTTTCTCTTTCTATTATATTTAGTAATTTATTTATTTCATTTATTCATTTCATTTATTTTAATTTATAATTAAATTATTATTTATATTTATTATTTTTATACGGATGAATTTTTAATATTATATTTATAGTTGGTAATCTAACTACCATCATGAAGATTGGCGACGGAGAATGCACGAAGTTTTGGAATGATCCTTAGCTTTGTGAAGATCGAAAAAAATTCATATTCAAAAGGTTGTTCATGCTTGAAGAAGAAAAAGATATAGCGGTTTAAGATCGAATCGTGAGGGACGGTAGAAGCCACGTTCGGGGAATGGAGATGGTCAAGGCCACCATTCGGGCGTGTCTCTGATGACCTAGAAGAACCATCTAACATGTTGTCTTAGTATAATTTTTCTATCAGGACTAGAGCTTAATAGTTTTGGCATCTCAGTGTCGATGGAGTCTTCACAACTAAACTCCTTTCTTGCTTAATTGATGGAGAAGATATCAGCAACTATCACTAACTGAGAAGAAACACTAAGGAAAATTTTTGTGTCATAAACCGAGGAGTTCATATGGAGGGATAGAAATAGAGGACCGCTCCCACGATATTCTACTGTCGGTAAGAACTGACCTTGACAAAAGTGGTAAAGATTTACATTCGGTTCGTTGCCCGATGTGTGAGCACACTTTGAAAGTTTGGGATCGTGTTTTCAAGTGGTAGAATTCACTACTAGAAAAACGACTTTTCCGGGCGACGAATCCGGACGATTAGTCGTCCTCATAGGTCAATCCAGACGACTAGTCGTCCGCAATGAATCGTCCGGAAAGCTTCGTGCCTAAAGGTTTTCTGGACGGCTTGACCCGACTTTTCCGGACGACATGGAGGCCCACATTGACTTTTTCAAATGTGTTTCTGGACGGCCTTTCCGGACGACTATTTGCAACGACTTGTCGTCCGGAAAGGTATAATAATAAAATATTAAATATCTTTTTTGATTAAAGCAAATGTCCGAAAAAATATTTAGGCACGACTCTTTCCGGACGACTAGTCGTCCGGAAAGATTTAATAATAAAATATTCAATTTTTAATTAAATCAATTTTTTAATTAAATTAAACGCTTTCTGGACGACTTTTCCGGACGACTAGTCGTCCGGAAAGGCCACTGTTGTTTTTGGAAATTAATTTTTAGCTGTATATTTTTCAGCCGTATAACCGGCACATTTCAATATTAAAACCTGCTTTACAATAATATTAAACATTCAACAACCAACAATAATATTAAAAATATCCAACAATTACAATAATTATTCAAACCTAGGCTACGTCCATCAAACAAACATTCACAAAATAGTTTAAACATAAACGCCTTCGTGGAACAAACTACAATGTATCAAACAAACGACAATCCAACAAACTACAACCCAGAAAATACATCGTCCTCATCCTCCTCAACGTTTTGGCTTCGAGTATTGAAATTGGAACTACCGGGATTATTATCATTGGAACTACCAGGAGTATTGGCATTGATCCTCACTCCACGTTGCAAATGGGGAGGAATTCGCAATTTATTGTAAGCGAGGATTTCTTCCATTTCACTCGCTGTGTAGGAAGGTTAAACTAGTGGTTGTGGCGTCCGACCCGTAGATGATGAAGACGCGAAATTAGTGACCGACAATGGTAACTTTCTTCCCACTCCGCGTGTGTGGCCAGGCCGTGGACCCAAAACTTGCAACAATATAGATTCCTCATCTCGTCCCGGTTCTGCATCTCTCAAATCCTTTATTTTTTCTACAAAGTTAAAAAAATATAAATATTAGTATACACATATACATACATGTACACACACACATACACATCTATATATATCTATATATATCTTATTAAAAAAAACAGCCCTTATTTGTATATGTATGCATGTATATTTATGTGTGTGTATATTAGCACTTATTTGACCATCTTTGACCTCATTTGAATTCAATTGACGGAAATTGAATCCATTTAAAAAAAATATAAATATTAGTATCATATCATCATTATATAAATACATGCACACACACACACACACACACACACATATATATATATATATATATATCTTAAAAAAACAGCCTGCTATTAAAAAAACAGCCTGCTGTTTTTAAAAAAAACTGATATATCTATATATATATACACATATGTATATGTATGTATATATATATATATATATATATATATGTGTGTGTGTGTGTGTGTGTGTGTGTGTGTGTGTTAACCCTTATTTGACCATGTTTGACCTCATTTGAATTCAATTGACCGAAATTGAATCCATTTAAAAAAATATAAATATTAGTATCATATCATTACACATATGTATAAGTATGTATGTGTATATATATATATATATATATATATATGTGTGTGTGTGTGTGTGTGTGTGTGTGTGTGTATTAACTCTTATTTAACCAAGTTTGACCTAATTTGAATTCAATTGATTGAAATTGAATTCATTTAATAAAATATAAATATTAGTATCATATCATATACACATATGTATATGTATGTATATATATATGTGTGTGTATGTATATATTAACCCTTATTTGACCAAGTTTGACCTCGTTTGAATTCAATTGACCGAAATTGAATCCATTTATATACATACATGTACACACACATATATATACATATATATATATATATATATATATATATATATATATATATATATATATATATATATATATATATATATATACACCTTAAAAAAACATGCTTTAAAAAAACAGCCTGCTTAAAAAAAACCTACTGTTTTTTGTAAAAAAAAAATTGATATACATATATATATATATATATATATATATATATATATATATATATATATATATATATATATATATATACATATGTATATGCATGTGTGTGTGTGTGTGTATATATATATATATATATATATATATGTGTGTGTGTGTGTGTGTGTGTGTGTGTGTATTAACCCTTATTTGACCATGTTTGACCTCATTTGAATTCAATTGACCAAAATTGAATCCATTTAAAAAAAAATATAAATATTAGTATCATATCATTATAAAAATACATGTACACACACACACACACACACACACACACACGCATATCTTAAAAAAAAGGCCTGCTTTTTTAAAAACAACAGCCTGCAGCAAAAAAAAACCCTGCTTTTTTGGCTGTATTTTTAAAAAAAACTGATATATATATATATATATATATATATATATATATATATATATATATACACACACACACACACACACATATGTATATGTATGTATATATACGTGTGTATATATTAGACCTTGTTTGACCTCATTTGAATTGAATTGATCGAAATTGAATCCATTTGACTAAAATTATAAAATAATTCATTACTTACGTAGTTTTCCTTATGTGATGACCCGGAAATTTCTGACCAAATTTAAACTTAATCTTTAACATTTCCGACAAGATAAGCAAAGTCTGTAAAACTGAATCTCAAAATCCTTGAACTATTTAACTACCCTTCATTTTTTCACGATGATTCACGAACATTTATATGTAAATAGATACATATACTATAACTTGAAAACGTAACAAAGTGTTGAGTATATGATACTGTGCATTAAACATATTGGTTTGATTATCTGATTGATATATTTAGCTACAGAGTTAAAAGATTATACCAAACGATCGAATTAAAAGATATTTATTGAGTCCCTTAAGGATTAAGATATTATTACGGGTCTCTGTTGTGAAGTCCACGTTGATTTAAGAAATCGTTCATTTTTAACGGTATTCGGAAAATGGTAAAGTATTAGATAATGAAAGATAGATAAAAGTTAATGGAGAACTAAACTGCATAATACTCAATTGATTTTGTTTCAAACATGCGAAAACGTTTTTCGATATAATAATTAAGTGTGTTTGTTTAAATAACGTAATTTGGACACATACAATAATAAGGAATATTAACTGCTAGAATTAGTTATATGAATAACTTGCGTTATATATTTTAAAACGTGTTTATGAATTTTGAATATATATTAACTTGGTCATAAAACGAATTGATATTATATATGTATTAACAAATAGCGAGACGACGATTTATAGAAGTAAATGACCAAAACACTCAAGTGTATAAGTTACAATTCTAGTGGTATAGTTTATGGATAATTTAAGACTATATTTTGTCAAAGGTACAAATCACGAAATGTAAATTACAAGTTTTCTCAGTGTACGAAAGGACGTTCGAAAAATCGAAACCGGGACATAAGTCGAGTGACGACGTACGACTTATCGGAACGAAAATTACAAGTCAACTATGCACGTGAATTTAATATAATATATAATTAATTATATAAATTAAATATATTATAAATATAATTAATTAATATGTCGACGAACAAACAAACAAAGGAACCAGGCTGGACACAGCTGGCCATGCGATCGCATGCCCTAGTGCCCTTCAAACCATGCGATCGCATGGAGGGGAAAATCAGGCCACATCTATAAAACGCAATCGAATTCATTCTGTTATGCACCCCTTCTTCTTCTATTATTTCCTCCGTAATATTATACATATTATTATTATTATTATTATTATTATTTTTATTATTATTATTTTTATTATTATTATTAAGATTAATATTATTATTATTAATTATTATTATTAGTAGTATTATTATACATAAAATACTACGGCGAAGTCATGATCGTGTCACTTTCAAAATGGGTTTTCAAGCGGGATAGAGCTAAGGAAATTATGGGTTATAGCTATGGAGGTTATGGGTAATGTACGTGGGTATTATTGGCAAATCAAACCTAGTATTTATCATCTCTGTTGCATCTACGTACTTTCCTGCAATATTGAATCACAATATTGATACGTGAGCATTCATATCTTATCTTTTATATATTAAAAATGTATCCATGTCTAGTGCTCGAGTATATATATTTATACATGCTTGTATGCTAAATTTCATCGTTAAACAGTTTATAATGAATCACGAATTAAATACATATATTACTGGTAAAAGATATATGATATACATGTTTTTGGAAAGCTGGCAAAAAATCAATAACTTTTCATTTAGATATCGAATAGTTTCGATGAACGGATTAAAAGATATGATCAACTGAATTATGATTGACGTTAATTGAAATTGCTTTTGAATCTGCAATTAAGATTTAAACAACTTGTTTACGAGATTGATAAATTGGATTTTTGAATATTACCAACCGAGTAAATGAATCCTTATATAAGGTACGTCTCGTTTTGTTGAACAATTGTCAAAATTGACTGTTTTATCATGTTTTAAAGCCTTATAAAAACTATAGACTAATTTTACAAGAATTGGGAAACTATGTAAAATGTTAAAATGTTTCGATTGCCATGATCATTCAAATATAGCATTAAGTCAGAATGACTTTTTGAAATGACTTTTGATAAACTTTTGTATGTTGATCTCGAGCATTAGGATTGTGATACACTATGACCTGACCTAGCTTGATAGATATTTATTGACCAACATATGTTCTCTAGGTTTAGATCTACGATTAATTGGTAATCCGAGTTTCGGTCACATTTTGGTGAACAACTTTATATGCTGCTAAGGTGAGTTTCATTTGCTCCCTTTTTAATTGCTTTTGCAATCTATATTTTTGGGCTGAGAATACATGCACTTTATTTTAAACGCAATGGATAAAAGTACATACTAAATTCTACACTGAGTTTGAACCGAAAATCCCTTAGCTTTGGTAACTAGTAACTGCCGGTTATAAGAATTGGTGGACGCGAGTAGTTATATATGGATCCATAGGGCTTGACATCCCCGTCCGTTCCAGGTATAGAGACCCTAGTCTGAACTATAAAGCGGACGTATGCTATTTAAGTTTAGTATACGTTGGTTTGCGTATATTGTACATGTTGGTTGCATGTATGTTAAAACAGGGGTACTTATTATAACGTTAAAGCTTAGTTACCAGGGTGCTCAATCTTGTAGAATATTTTGATAAACGTTTCTGGATGAAACAACTGAAATCTTGTGATCCACCTTTATATACAGATTATGCGCAACATTAAAACTATGAACTCACCAACCTTTGTGTTGACACTTGTTAGCATGTTTATTCTCAGGTTCCCTAGAAGTCTTCCGCCGTTTGCTTATATGTTATACAAGATATGTGCATGGAGTCATACATGCTTTATTCGAGAAAACGTTGCATTCACAAATCATTACCATCTATCTTATTTTGACTGCATTGTCAATGGAAGTACTATTGTAAACTATTATTTACGGTGATTGTCTATATGTAGAAACCATCAGATGTCGAAAACCTTTGATTTAAATATTCATTTATGGTGTGCCTTTTCAAAAGAATGCAATGTTTACAAAACGTATCATATAGAGGTCAAATACCTCGCAATGAAATCGATGAATGACGTGTTCATCCATATGGATTTGGAGCGATCGTCACAGTTGGTATCAGAGCGTTGGTCCTAGCGAACCAGGTCTTGCATTAGTATGTCTAACTGGTAGTTATTAGGATGCATTAGTGAGTCTGGACTTCGATTGTGTCTGCATGTCAAGAGTTTTGCTTATCATTTCTTGTCGAAAATTACCTGCTTATCATCCTTAGTCTAGACACATTTTACTGCATTGATTGCATGAATAGTGTATAGACAAAATTTATATCTTAACGTATTTGTTACTATAAACTTTGCCTGACAGCTTCCGAAAGTTCCTCCGTAATTTGCCAGATCCCTTGTACTATATATAGGTATTCTATGTAAATAGAATATCATTAGATATCCGAAAATCATTTCATATCAAAAATCCTTTATCTAATCGTGTAAAATGAATCCCGTATCTAGTTCAAATTCCTTAAACTCCAACAGCTATTCTGATATGGATATTCATCTGAATTCCGAAGACAGTGTAACCGGAATGGATCAACCAATCAGCCATCACCTATTCTGGATGAATTGGGGATGGGTTCGTAGCCTACTTAGTCATTAGAGACAAGAAGAAGGTGATCCCTTCCATCCACCACATTCACCTCTTGGCGAAGAACCTGAAGCACTTACCGACGAACCTGTTCGAGACACCATTTTCTCTCTCATTTCCAGAGTATCTCGTCACGATAATATACTATCTCAAATTCTGGATCTTATTCATCCGCTCGTCCGAACCGCTAATCATCTCGGTGTAGTAGAGGAAGTCAACGAGCTTCACGCTCGGGTAGTGGCTTTGGAGAATATGGTGCAAAGGTTACAAGCACCAGCAGCATCACCGGCATCAACAGTATCACCGACAACAACACCAACAATACCATTACCACCACCAATAACATCCGCATCGCAAACCTCAACTTCACAATCTGTTCCACGAGCATAAACATCCTTCACCGAGGAATAAGAATAAATAATGAAGTATCGATTATATTAGCGAAATACTCCGCAAAGATTATGTAATCTTTAATGTTTTAGAGATTAATCATTTCTAAGTCAAGCCAAAAATCAAATGAGCTTAATATGATATTAACTCATTAAATCTGTGTTACATCTGAAGAAAATATACATACATATATTTTCATAAAGACGGTAATAAAAATTCTTTTGTACAAAGTATTAATTGTGAAATCTTTAACAGGTAGGTAATACCCGGGAAATATATAAGTTCGTAATTAATATGTTACACTGTACATTCTTCAACTTTGATTCAAAAATTATTAACAATGCTCACAACGATATACAATCGTTTTCATACAAATTCAATTACATATTCTGATATTGACGGATCAGAATCCAAGTCATAACTCTGAACTGGTGACATCATTCTTAGATCTCTACATCTTTCAAAGCTATACTTTGACTTTAAATCTGTGCAAGATCCATTAGCATTGTTTTTACCAAAAATAACCTTGCAATTCTTTTTCAAAATATCCAGTTTTACCCCACTTCCAACCAGTCAATTTCGACTTTTCAGATTAACCTTATTGTAACCTTGGCATATACGTTTTTGTTACCGGGAAACCTTTTATGTTCCACCACATTAGCAGTAAATTTACCAACAACTTCATTGATCATTGATCTTCCAAAAAATCCTTATACTCATTGAAACCCTATCATGTACTCATCCACGTCTTGTAACGATAATTGCCATACCAACTACCGAGAATTAGCAATCAGTATTTTGAATCTCGCAGCATTTTCTATGACAACAGTTATATATAGATAACATCTATCTTCTAGACTTACATACTTCGAATGTGAAGTTTCTGAAAAACATCCCAAACTATGAACTAGTTCTCTGAAATTGGAACAATGCTGATGAAGCAGCAAAAACTGTAAACGACCTTAACAGTCAAAAGTTTGATGATAAAGAATAGTATGATGGTAAAGCTGAGAAAAATAGAAGGTTTGGAACTGAAAAACGGATTGAGTAGACCATGAAGGAGGCTGTGGACAAATCACAAAAACTAAATCTACCTTCAAAGAATCCAAATGATTCAGTGTCAGCTGAATTCATTAGCGAATACCTTGCTCCTTACTCTAAAACCTTTGCGGACAATATTCTTTATCATCATCTTATCTTAAATATTCTAAGATATCATCGTACCTCCCATTATAAATATCCTCCATATTTCTGAAGATATTTTTCGAAACCATTCTTATCTGAAATCATTACCTCTTCGCGCTATCTGTATTACATCATAAAAGAAACTATTTTAGTTTCTAAATTCTGAAACGTTCAAGTTTAAAATATGAATGTTTTAAAGTAGTGTTGGGAACTGAAGCATGAATTAGTATAATATAATGACACTTGATCAACGTGATTATATTACAGTAAGTCATGCTGAGTTTCTAATAGAACGTGATAAAGGTTCACAGATATTACTCTCATCATGAACCATGTTACATAACTCTTTCATTCTATATAATCTCTAAATATATCAAGAAAATATATTTCTTGATGATTCGGTCTTTTTCGAATATTCTGGTAATTTGACAAATCAAGATCGTACCATTACAATTTTCTTCTTAGAACATTAACTATGTTCATTTCAAAATCCATACCCACGAATTCTGGACCATTATTCGCTTGACTTGGAGGCGGGAAGAGAGAACGAAAGCATGAAGCTCCGAAATATAACGAAGAATATAAAGCCTGATAAAAACACATAAATTACAAACCATGTATATCAATAAGTATTGCAACATAAAGACACGGGAGAACTAAAAACACTATAAAGCCAAGAGTATAGTAAAAGTGAATAGATTCCTCCGGCGGCAGATGAAAAAGAAGAATGATAGATATGAAAGTTAGGAGTATATCAAGAATCAGAACTGGATGAAGCATTTTCACAATCTATTAAGAAGTATTAAATAAGGAAGAAGATTATAGGAGTGGTGAAAATAAATGAAACGGAAGAGGTCAATTTATAGCAAAATAGCAGACATAACAATCGAGGCAGATTACGCATTTAATCAAAGGAAATCTTAATTTTCTTAAATTTCGAAGAATCAAATCTTATTTAGATTATGAAGATTTTCTATTCCTTAAATTTCGGAAATCAATCATTACTACGTCAAGAGATAAGACGCATCTCTATTCTCCATTTCACACTATTACGATAACTTCCCTCATACGCTTCGAGTAATTGGATTGTTTTATCCATATTATTCAGCGGTGATAAAAATTCTATTTATCAACTCATATTCGTCATGAAAATATTTTTATTGTTATCCATGACGACCTCACTTAAATTTCGGGACGCAATTTCTTTAATGGGGAGGTACTGTGATGACCCGGAAATTTCTGACCAAATTTAAACTTAATCTTTAACGTTTCCGACACGATAAGCAAAGTCTGTAAAACTGAATCTCAAAATCCTTGAACTATTTAATTACCCTTCGTTTGTTCACGATGATTCATGAACAATTATATGTAAATAGATACATATACTATAATTTGAAAACGTAACAAAGTGTTGAGTATATGATACTGTGCATTAAACTTATTGGTTTGATTATCTGATTGATATATTTAGCTACAGAGTTAAAATATTATACCAAACGATTGAATTAAAAGATATTTATTGAGTCCCTTAAGGATTATGATATTATTACGGGTCTCTGTTGTGAGGTCCACGTTGATTTGAGAAATCGTTCATTTTTAACGGTATTCGAAAAATGGTAAAGTATTTAATGAAAGCTAGATAAAAGTTAATGGAGAACTAAACTGCATAATACTCAATTGATTTTGTTTCAAACATGCGAAAACATTTTTCGATATAATAATTAAGTGTGTTTGTTTAAATAACGTAATTTGGACAGATACAATAATAAGGAATATTAACTGCTAGAATTAGTTATATGAATAACTTGCGTTATATATTTTAAAACGTGTTTATGATTTTTGAATATATATTAACTTGGTCATAAAACGAATTGATATCATATATGTGTTAACAAATAGCGAGACGACGATTTATAGAAGTAAATGACCAAAACACTCAAGTGTATAAGTTACAATTCTAGTGGTATAGTTTATGGATAATTTAAGACTATATTCTAGTGGTATAGTTTATGGATAATTTAAGACTATATTTTGTCAAAGGTACGAATCACAAAATGTAAATTACAAGTTTTCTCAGTGTATGAAAGGACGTTCGAAAAACCGGAACCGGAACATAAGTCGATTGACGACGTATGACTTATCGGAATGAAAATTACAAGTCAACTATGCACGTGAATTTAATATAATATATAATTAATTATATAAATTAAATATATTATAAATATAATTAATTAATATGTCGACGAACAAACAAACAAAGGAACCAGGCTGGACACAGTCTTGAACCACTGACATTTGAATAACACGACACTATATGCACCACCATAATGCAGCTTAACAATATCTTCCAACCGGCCATAATACATAGTTTTATTTTCTGCGGGTGTTGCAATTCCACTATTTTGTGTTGTGCGACGATCATCACGACTGCAAACCACAAACCTGACACAGTTCTTCGGTACGAAGATACTTAGCGGACAATTCTGGAACACAATCATCTTCAAAATACAAAACGTCAGTGTGTTCAAACGGTACATTTTCTTTCAAGAATTTTAACAAATCCTCTAAACCAAGGTCGCGAACGTCAATTTCTTCGAACGAAGCTTTCGAACCACGCGTATAATCGTACTCTTTATTTTCATTACGGAATTTACTACCGTAATACACGTCAAATGAGACGATAATCGGTGAAGTCGTTATCATTTTTATATTGAGAAGTTTTTAAAAATTTAGTTGATGAGTTTGATGATTGTGTGTAGGTGTATAAATACGCAAAAACAATCAGAACTAAAAATCGCCCGGAAAGCTTCCTGGACGATAAATCGTCCGGAAAGGTGTTCCCGCCATTTTTTTGGAGCCAATTTTTTGGAGCCAAATTTTTTGGAGCCAAAAATTCTGTCGGGCACCTTTCCGAACAACAAAGGAGTCGTCCGGAAAAGTATGGTCAAAAAGCGAGACTGAAAAGCTGTTTTTTGTCATTTAGCGGACTTTTGTGGACGACAAATGTCGTCCGGAAAGGTGTCGTCTGGAAAAGCTCTTTTTCTAGTAGTGATTTAGGACCTATTACTAACGGTTGTATCAATAATGCATTAAGTGGTAACTCGTCCCTCCCCAAATTATCTTCTAAGAAAAAACTATAACCAAAATGTTTATAAAAATGAAGGTTTGTGTGTCCCAGTTACACTAAACGAGATTTAACTTGAATCATTTGAATGAATTTCAAGAAGATACAAGAAGTACAAGACGATCGAAATACGTGGCTCACAAAACCGATAACTTACTTCGATATTTGAAGAACTCCAAGCCATCTATCTAGTGTGGAGTTTTGATCGTGGTCAGGTCATTTTGCTTAAAGGCTGTATTAACTACTTGTAAGGTCACAAGCCCATGGGAGAAAGAAAAAAAAAAAGTAGCATCACTCATTTCTTTGGAGTATTGTTGCTCTTGTGTTCATCTTATTATATTACTAGTTTTATGAGCTCGTCCGTTGGACGGAAGTTGTAAATAAACGTTTTTGCAACTGTTGAATATATAACAATCACGGAATTACATATTAGGGTATAGTTCCTTGCAAATAAAGACACTGGGTTTTATGAGCCCGTCCGTTAGACAAGAAGTGTTTACTGTGAATCTGACTGTTACGACCAACATTTAAAGATTGTGAGGTTCGACTCGACTCGATTCAAGCATCTCATTTGCTATCACTACTTTTGATCTATAAGTATAGATTGGTTGTTCATTACGGTTGTAAAAAATAAAATTAAAGTAAAATATGATAACCTATCGGTAAGTTTTTATATTGTATATTAAAAAAGATATTTTTTTAAAAAAAATTAAGTTTATTTAAAAAAAAATATGGTAAGTTTATTCTATAGAAAAATATGGTAACTTTATTCTAGAGAAAATATGATGTAGAGAAAAATATGGTAAGTTTATTCTAGAGAAAAATATGGTAAGTTTATTCTAGAAAAAAATATGGTGGTTACATGTGGCATTATTAAAGGAGGTAATTACATGTGGTGTAATTTAATCTGGTAGTGACACGTAGAATTATTGGCACACGCTTTATATAATGTATAGATAGATAGATAGATAGATTATATCAATAAATATAAAGATGTTCTTTTAAATTTTTTTAGCTCAACCGTTAAATGATTATTTATGATGATAATCTCTGTTGATTTGGATTACGTTGTCATATATGATCCTTCTACTTTTCAACCATTTATTTAAATTTTAACCATTGATTTGAATATATGTACCATTGATTTATTGATACAAAAAAATTAATTTAATTTTCTTTTATTCTATTTTTTTGAAAAGCAAATTTATTATTATTATCATTGAAATAAGTATTAATAATTAATATTAATTAAATATTAGTTGACGAAATTATGCAGACATTCGTTGTGGTATGCATAGTCCTTTAAATTTGCGTTCAGTCCCTGAACTTTTTTTCTTATTATCTTAATCCGCGTGGTATGCAATTCTTGCGCGCACAGTCCTATATGCTGACGAGCTTTTGATAAACCATTAGGTCACGTCATGTGCCAATGTGCCATGCAAATGAGGGTAAAATTGTCATTTTCAGTCTCATTTAACTTATCCATCATCCTCATCAATTTATAAGCCCTAAATTCTTACTCCAAAAAAAGGGTGATGATTCGTACACCACCTATTTTTAGCCACACACCACTAAATATGCTTTACAAAGTTGTACTGTACAACTCTGTAAAGCACGTTTGGTAGTGTACGGCTAAAAGTAGGTGGTGTACGAATCACTCCCCGAAAAAAAATCATAAACATTACCAAAACTCATTTAAATCAAAATTAAAAATTCATTTCTTATTGCAAACCTTAAATCAAAACCATAACAAAATTTCATTTCACAATCACAAACCCATAAATCAAAGCACAATTCAAATCAAAAACCTAAATATTAAAAGAATAAAACTGCATAAACCCATTTTTAGTTGTTACTTAATACGATTCTAAGATTAAATATATAAAATCCGCATTTATGTGATCAATTTGACAAAAATATTGCAAGAGTTAATTAATTTGATTGAATAAATTATCTAGATTCAAACTTCATACAAATACATATATTACATATACATATTCAATCTTCTAGATTCAAACTTAGTTTCTATTGACGGTAGTGAATTGCCCACAAATTTAGTGATGTCAACGACATAAACTATAAGAAACGCGGATTGTTGGGTTGCAAATCTGGAACCGGATTGATACTATAATCGTGTGAACACTTTCTCAATAAAGTATTTCGACTCAATTTGATACGAGTTGCACGAAATCAATATTGGGATAAGACTAGTATGATCAACTTTCTTGTCCAAAAGAGAATTGATCATTGCAATTATAGAAAATAAATCTGAAAGTTTTAGAGTATTGAAAGTGATTAAGAAAGGAAAAATTTTCTGGAACCTTTCACCAATACAAGATGCCTTGTATTTATAATGTGTCAAAATGTGTAATTAAAAGTATTTATATATAATATGTCAAAAGGTGTAATTAAAAGTTACAACCATTCAAAATTAGTTATGATCAATAGACACAACTCTAGGTTATGCACTTGTTTAAAATGGTGCATTGGGACCCTATTAAAGCCTTTAAATAAAACACGTCCAGAAATAATAATCAACTCTTTGTGAAACGTCATAAAACATTTGACAAGAGTTGCACTAATTCTGCATACCTGCAGCAAATATGTGGTGCATATAAAAAAAGTGTGGCACATTTAACAAAAAGGTGTTGCACATTTTCATGCCTAAAACTCACTGTCAACAAAATGGTCCATTTATGTCTAAAAGTGCGACCATTTGCACAAAATGTGCGACACAGTTTTACCCGAACAACCAATTTCAATTTTCACTCTTACAAATCAGTTCCAACTCAAGCTATCTCTTTAACCCTTTAATGGACGTGTACTCCACACTCTCCGAATCTGTTCTAGAGTGTTAGAGATAGCGTCCACTCTCAACCTAACAAACTCAATACACCAAAACATGATATGTTGGATCACACTAAAATCACCAACACGAACAATATGAAGTTGTTGTTTCTTTACTTGTCAATTAACTAACTTTATACCATTCGATTACAACGTAACCAGAATCTACCATTACCGTAACGGAATCAGGATTGTATAAATGAGTCAGAATTTGGTGACGAGTGAGACGTTCTTCTGAAAATAAACAAATCAAATAATAACCACAATCATTCATCATTAATCATTGCGGCCGGAGCACCGCTGCAGGTCTACAACAACCTGGTGTTTTCATTATGATTATGATGTGTATTTTGTTTTTGAATTTTTTATTGTAATTTGTGTGTGGTTTTGATTTTTGCTTAGAGAAAAGAGATGTATACATGAATTTCCGAAATAACTAACAAGACAATGGAAGAAGTCAAGAAGACAAAGAAGAAAGGAGAAAAGAGAAAAAAGAAAAGAAATAATTGACATGACTATCCTCATGTGCAAGGCATGTGATGTCACTTAACAAAGTTTTTTTTTTTTTAACGGGCAGCAATCTAGGGACCGTACATGCAATAATTGCAAACCATGAGAATTGACCACGCAAGAAAAAAAGCTTAGAGACTGAGTATGAAATCTGTAATAACCTTCGATAGTAATGTCAACATCGTCGCGAATTGGGTTTTCTCCTAACGTGTGTGTAAGTGACATATAATCGTGAATGTAGTTAAGTTCCCTCAAGGTGATGCCGATATCGCCGTTTGGAAAAAACACTTAACTTTAACATCTTTTCTTAAAACTAAACAATATAATATAATTTTTCGCTTCAGTCTAACAAGATCGACCTCGACATTCCTATTACGTCAATTTTACCCATTTCACTTATTAAGAGGCTTAATATCATATATCATATATTTTAAACAAACCTAAAGCTCACAAAAAATGTAATGTTAACCCCCTGTGGGGTTTATTTGTTTGCCGGTCACTCTCTAGCTATACAGCTTTCATTATAAATTTTCCCTATTGTCATCTATTAAATTAAATAAATTTTTAATTAATTTTTTTCCTTTTTATAAAAAAATAAAATAAAACCCTATAAAAACCCCTTGATATATTCTTCATTTTTTCTACCTCTATACAACAACTTACACCATCGGCACCTTCCTTCCACTCTCTAAAAAAAACACATACACACACACAATGTGTACAATGGAAAACATGATAATCAACAGAAAACAAACATGTTCCACAACCACAAAACCACTCACCATGCACAAAGACTCTCACATGATCTCCAAAACCAAGCCCAAAATTCGCATAATTCACATATTTGCACCCGAGATAATCAAAACCGATGTTGCGAGTTTCCGGGAATTGGTTCAAAGGCTCACAGGAAAACCTACTGAAAAGAAGAAACTAAAAACAAGAAAAGAATCCCATAAAAGATCGAGTTTTTCGCAGGCGGATTTGGAGGTAAGGGAGCAGATCAAAGGGGAAGAAGAAATATGGGTTGGAGCGAATTCGGGTGGCGGGTTTTTAGGCGGGTTTGGTGATCTTGATGGGTTTATGCAAGAGTTTAGCAACCATAGCAACCATGGGTTTGCACCTTGCATACCAAATCTTGATGCACCCAATTTGGTTAATTCTCATTTGGAGTTTACTAATTTTGGGGAAAGATCACTAAATTTACCAACCTTCAGCTAATTAACTTCTTCCCAATTCTCTGTTTGCTAATGTAGTCATGATTGATGACTAATTTATTTGATTAAGCATTTGTTTATGGGGTCTAATTATATTTGGTTGAATGACTTGAATCGTGTAGTAAACAAGTCCTTTGAATTATTAGTTTTTGGATTTAAGACTTGTTTCTAACAAGATTGTGTATAAAGTTAATTGCTTTTTGTGGATTTATGGATGGATACATATGTTAACCGAGTGAAACTTGATAATATTTTAATTAATTTATTTGTGGATATTTATTTGTTGTTATTATTGTAGAAGTTGTAGTGTCATCATCAAGCTCCAACTGGAGGTCTTACAAGTAATTGAATTTATTTATTTTGGATAAGAATTAAAATTTGCCAAATCTGTTTTTATGATTACTGTACATTTTTCGTACCCAATAACCTTGTTCGAGCCAGTCACATCGCTACTGAGTCTTTCGATTACCATATGTCAGTGTTTGTGGGGTGGCAAATGGTTTGTTGATGCGGTTTAGATGATGATTATGATACCATTGAGCTGGATGAGAGTATAGCAATTATGGAAATTAACAAACATATACATATGTTGTTTGATTTATAAAAGCTATATATATGCTTTAAAGGTTATTACTTTTATGTATGCTATGCTATGATAAGGTTTTAGTGATTCACAAGGGTGTAAGCAATTTCACACAATCAACAAGGCGAGTTTTTAAAAGTCAAATGTGATCTAAACATGGTACGTACAATTGAGTAGACATGTAAGATGCATGTTAAAATGGCCCGTTGTAATTGGGCTCATTAGATATTTATTTGTTTCCCTTTTAACTTATAATTTTACTTTATTTTATTTTTTCTATTTCTACGTCGATAATGAAGCTAATAAAATGATAAATCTTCTCTTAACATTGTAAAATCGACTGGATGGATGAGTTGCATCATTGATCTTTGTAATATTTAAAGTGTTACTTTTTTTTTCTCTTTCAAAATCATGCCATTAAAAATATATAAGCAAGTATTGTAGAGACATGGTAAGGATGTTGATTTGCAAATGGGAAACTAATGCTGTTACTTTTTTTTGGTAAGAATCATTCTTATTTTGATATTGATATTAAATATTAAATTGTATTAATATAAACTACTCTATACATGTAGTCAAACAAGCTTTCATGATATACGGAGTAACAAATTTCAAACCTACTATGGTTGTACATGTCAAAAGTAAACAATGGTCAATGTATTTAGAGATGCATCAAGTACGTCTTACATAATTCACAAATGCTAGAATATGTTATGTATATAATGATTAAACCAATAAAATATTTAGGATAGACTTTACATCAAAAGTATATTTTTAAACAAATTTGAAATAAAACTTCAAAGCACTATATCTAAAGTTCTAAACTAAGGAGAGTCGTATTTCATTTTCAGGTTATTCAAAAAGGATGAATTATATTAATTACCTAATTGTGCACGAATTAACCAAGTAAACATGAGAATGTTTCCAACCCTATTTTTGATCATATCCTTACGTTCAGTAGGTGTACATAGTGAAGACAGGTAAGGGCATCCGTCCCAGTTGGATTTAAAAAAAAAACATTACACTAAATCTTTTTTACTAAATAAAAAGTCTTTATTAGTGTTTACCGGTACTATCAATAAAAATTTCTTAAACTTTTATACCCACCTCATCTGTATTTGGGTTCAAGTTCCCCCACTACTTATGTTTGAATCAAACACCTTTTGTAAAGATTATAGGACGACACGTCAAATAGTTACCTTAAGGTTCAAAACAGTATGCGTCATAAAGTTATTTAGAATATTGATTATATTTAGGAATTAGGATAGTTTATTCCGACCATTAAAAAGGATGGATCGAGTTGACCTTTGTTTAAGACGATTGACCCTCAATTGCTCAACTATTGTTGTTGAACAATGTTTATATTGAATGGCAGTCAAATTGATCAACTAGATATCCTGTTTAGACTATTTGCATCGGGGGTAAGTGCGGAAATAACAGACTTGAGCCCAATTCAACCCCAAAAGTTAACTCAAGAGGATGAGGAACCCAAGCTATTATAAGCACCACAATATTTAGGTGCCTAGCCGATGTGTGATGAGAATTATATTACTCAACACGCCCCCCTCACACGAGGCGCAGATTAGTGCGGGCGCGGTCCCAACATCAATAACCGTAGCTCTGATACCATGTGAAATAATAGACTTGAGCCCAATTCAACCGCAAAAGTTAACTCAAGGGGATAGGGATGGCGCCCGCGGGTAACGGCCACGGGTTCTATATACCCGCGACCCGCCCGTCGGGTTGTTTTTTTTTGCTCGTTGAGACCCGTTACCCGCCCGCGGGTAAAAAAACTTCGCCCACGCCCGTGACCCGCGAATACCCATGACCCGCGGGTAAACCCATGGGTAATAGTAACATACAACTTCGTTAAATTTCTTTTCGAAAAGTTAGATAATTTTATTATTTATGAACTATATGTACAAGATACATGTGTAAAATGACGTGAAAATCAAGTTTTTTACTTATATTTAATATTATTTTTTTAATCATTATTGCATTACAAGTAAAATTATTTTTAAATTTGATAATTGTATTTATAAACTCGCGGGTAAATTAAAAAAAGTCTCATGAATTAGCGGATCGGGTTTTACCCGCGACGGGTAGTATGTACCCGCGACCCGCCCGCGATCCGTTGGTGGGTATAATTTTTTACCCGTACCCGTGCCCGCGGGTAGGATCTAATGATATTACCCGCCCATCACGGGTCGGGTACCCGCAGGTCACGGGTTTTTTCTCGCCCATTGCCATCCCTACAAGGGGATGAGGAACCCAAGCTATTATAAGCACTACAATATTTTTACCCAAGGCCGATGTGGGATGAGTTACTCAACACGCCCCCCTCACACGAGGCGCAGATTATTGCGGGCGCGGTCCAAACATCAATGACCGGGTGTGGTCCCAACATCAACAACCGTTAGCTCTGATACCATGTGAAATAATAGACTCGAGCCCAATTCAACCCCAAAAGTTAACTCAAGGGGATGAGGAACCCAAGCTATTATAAGCACCACAATATTTAGGCGTCTAGCCGATGTAGGATGAGAATGATATTACTCAACACGCCCCCCTCACACGAGGCGCATATTACTGCGGGCGCGTTCCCAACATCAATAACCGTGCGTGGTCCCAACATCAACAACCGTTAGCTCTGATACCATGCGGAAATAACAGACTTGAGCTCAATTCAACCTCAAAAGTTAACTCAAGAGGATGAGGAACCCAAGCTATTATAAGCATCACAATATTTAGGTGCCTAGCCGATGTGTGATGAGAATTATATTACTCAACAGTAAATGACCCCGTCACTTGCCTATGTGGACATTAAGTGACTCCACATCCACCCGTATCCAAATGTCACTTTACCCGTTTCAATGTGACACCAAAAGTGACCCATGTCACCTGTTTCTTATTATTTTTTAATTATTTTAAAATAATATTTTTATCCCTTTTTAATATTTAACTCAATCATATTTTAACACATCATCACAATACTCCTAACTAACACCAAAAATTAACATCATCATTACTCCACTCAAAAAAAAAAAAAAAAAAACACGTTCTACTCATCAAAAAAGTGCAAAAAGGCAAGTGACACCACAAGTGACACTGCACACCGTTACGAATAGTCTTATAGTTGGACAATGGAAGTGTATGTCAATTATTCATTTATTCACATATTCCTTCTTTCTAGAAATAAGTTAAGTGTTAAGTTATCAAATTGATCAACTAGATATCATGTTTAAAGTTGAACTTTGGAAGTGTTCAACCGCAGTGGCGGAAGATAGTGTATTATAAAGGGGGTATTCGTTCCATCTGGATTCAACGGGAAAAAAAATTACACTAAAAAAAGGAAAATTTACTAAACATACGGCTTCTTTTAGTATTTAGCCCTTCTGACAATGAAAAATTTATTAAATTTTTACACTCACTTTATCTGTGTCCGAGTTCAAGTTCTGCCACTGTTCAACCGCAAATTACTAGGTAATTACTAATGTTCATCAAATTTTTCAATTTGTCCACATGTATTACTCTCGATCATTTAACTTTTTAAAAAAGTCAAATACTTTATATATAAAGGCAAAATGATCTTTATCAAAATCATCTTAAAATAATAAATACAATAAAATTTAAGAAAACGATAAACGTAGCTTTTAGGCTACATTTAAGTATATCATAAATAGTATAATTTCCTTTTTATAACTCAGACGACCTGCCATAATTAATATTATTGTCAAAATTATATAAAAAAAGTTGATATTAAAAAAAGAATAATTATACTTTGTAATTAAATAAAGAGAGTTAAAAATTTAATTATAGTAAGCTTAAAGGTAATCCTAGGTAAAATTTATAGTTAACACTTATCTTATGTAGTTTTTAAAGAATTAATTTGTAATTAGTTAACGCTATTTCTTTTTCTATGTCAACGTCGGTTATTATTCATTTTTCATGTGTTGACTTTAACATCGAATGCCTAACCTGTGGTCAACCACTGGAATTTTAATTTGTTATTATTGTTTTGGTGACGAGTTTACTTTTGTGATTACAAGCTGAGGATATATTAATAATTTCAATATTCAACGAAAACAAAGTTAAATAAATTTTAATTAAGTAGTACGGATGCCTTTTAAGTTACAATCGATCAATAATACATTATTATTATTTCGATTTTGACATTCATGTTTCCCTGCAACCTTTCAATCCACTCAAGCGTTCTTTTGGGTAATATACGTTGTTCATGATATAAGTATCAAACACCTATTTGATTTTTCAGTAACACTAACAGTCCTAAAATCTGAAAATTTCTGATTTAGCTAATGATGATTAAGGATTTAGGGTTATATTATTAGGGCGTGGCTTACACTTAAGGTTGCCCATGAGCCATCCCAAAATTTCTACTTATATACTGATAAAAGTGAAATGAACAGAAACTTCACCGCTATTAATATTAACTAGAAAAAAGGTCTGCCACTTAGTTGGCCATAACACCGGAAAAAAAAAAAAGGAAAACAAATATTAAAAAAAAATATATTACTGTTCGCCGGCTCCGGGTACTGTTCATCGGATCGGTGGTTTGGCTCGGTTTACTGTTCATCGGCTCAGTGGCTCGGCTTACTATTCATTGGAGAGCCTGATATATTTATTATTAATATTAATATTATTTTAACTATATCATCTAAAAATCTATTTTCGTGGATGGTTCATATAATTAAGGATTATATGAAGCCTAATTCTTGTAGCTTTAAAGTATGCTTATAGCTCCAGTGCTTCCTTGTAACTTATTCTTTTATTATTATTAATAAAAGCTTCGCCAAGTAACCATTTACTAAAAAAGAAGAAGCCTAATTCTTAATATAAACAACAAAAACCTGAGCATAAGCCCAAGCCCAAGCCCATAAGCATTTGAATCCCTTTTTTAGTAATGGACTCTAAGCCGTTTTAAGATGAACAAAAACACAAAACTTTATTATACTTCTATCGACCTAGCAAAATTATGGTGATGGGATAACATATACTATGTACGTAAGGTTATGTATATAGAGTAAATTAGCGTATTGTAGTTATAAACCATTGAGATTGTGTTTAAAGATTGAGCAGAACTTGAGCATAGAACTTTTGTCGACGATAACAATCATCTTCAACCAGGGCCCGTCCCGAGAATTTGAGTGTCCGGGACGGTGCGAAGCAAAAGGGCCCCAAGACCCGTACAAGGATAATATTTTTTTTTGGGCCCAAGGATAATACAAGCAAAAAGGCCCAAAATTACATGAACTAGTATAAGGAATTTTTTTTTTTGGGCCCCTTAAAAAATTGGGCCCTGGACATATGTCCACCTTGTACCCCCCATTGGGCCGTCCCTGTCTTCAACGCTGCAAACAAAACTTTTTGACTGTATTCTCTTTTTTTTTTTCCTGAGATTTGGAACCTAGTCAAGCTAGGCGGCTCAGCCTCATGCTGATTATTGTTACAAAGGAATTGATTTTAATAAATAAATAGAAATAGTGAATATGAAAAATAGAAAAGATAATATGGGCATGATCCGTAGAAGATTGCAAAAGAGTAAGAGTAAGAGATATGATTGAGATAAAAAAGGAAAGAAAAGTCGGAGATCTCAATAATATGGAAAGAAAAATAAGAATTGTATGTAGATTACTAGCTGTTTCTTGGCTGTTAGATTTTTTTTTTTTTTGGTTAATAGAAAATAAAAAAGGAAAAGAGAGAAAAGAAGATGAGAATAAGAGTGTTAAAAAAATTATGAAAGCATGTAACCACTGGATTCATGAGATATGTGGCACGTGTAACAAATAAATTAAGTGCCATTTTAGTATTTGAGAAAAAGAAGATGCGAGACTAACCTATACTCACCTGGCGAGTATAGGTTGAATATATACGTATATGCACATGAAGGTACTCGCATAAAAAGAAAAATCATCACATAGGAAGAATAAAAAGAAGTAAGAAGAATAAACTTGCGGAAGTTTCTGCCACATGTTTTTTTTTTTTTAAGATAGGAAGGTGATTTGTGATTTGTGATTTATGCATGTGACGACAATTTTTTATTTCCAGAACATAGATAACCCTAGAGAACTAGGTTTTGAAGGAGGTGAAGAAGGAAAGATGAAGTTTTGACGAGGCGTGTGGTCCAGAGCTAGCGACTTGAGGTGGCCGACTAGGTCTCGGGATCAAATCCGCTCGGATACCATGTTAAATGATTAAACCTCGTGAATATTATTGATAACATTAACCACTATTTATAGATTACATAATCCCTAAAGCTAAGTAAACCCTAATGGGCCCTAAGCCCACGTATGAACTCGGGCTTATTTGTAACGACCCAAACCTCGATATACCAAAAATACAACCCAAAAAAAAAAAATTGTGAGACAGCACATCTGGACGGCGTCTAGTTATCTGGACGGCGTCCAGTACTGAAGACCAGGACGACGTCCAACCAATTAGGACGGCGTCCAAATGAACGGTAACATTCTGACCTCATGGTCCAACTTACCGAGCGGAAAACCCGCATCCCGATACTTTTGAACGAAACCTTTTTCACAACATGTTAACATAATTAAAACTAAGAAGTTTCCACAATAAAATCAAGTTTTACAACATCAGGCCCACGTTGGCCGTTTTACGAATTTCGTTCAAAAATACAAGTTTCGACCATAAGAGTTTAATTTCCAAACGACACCTAGAGCATGGTGTTTGGGGTTAAACTACCCACATCTTGGCCAAACTTCAAAAGCTAAACATCCCAAAAGCGTCCCCTTATCGGAACGAAGCGGGAGGCCACTAATCCAACCGAACACCCTTACCCTTGTCCATGCCGGAACCTAAAAAGAGTAAACAACGAGAGGGTAAGCAAAACGCTTAGTGAATGCAATAATTATACACATACATATATAACCTACTTACTTGCAATCACTTACAACAATTACCGCATACACACTAGCAATAAAGTTAGCATACCATCACAAAGTATAAGGCTAAATCTCCAATACCCAAGCTAGCACAACAATAACATATAATTCGAACAATATAATATGCTACACTTACAATACAAACCATGGTTAACCAATCGTACAAGGGAATTGCGCTCGCGAAAGGCAATCGGAGTTCATAACGTCCATTAGTGTACTTAGCACCTCGTATCACTAACCCCCGGACGGCATCTTAACACCTCGATACTTCACCCCCGTTATATTACGGAGTGGCGTCTTAACACCTCGACACTTCACCCCTAGGTGACATCTTAACACCTCGATGCTTCACCCCGAATGGCATCTTAACACCTCGATGCTTCACTTGTCACATGAAACGTGGTGTCTTAGCACCTCGACACTTCACATCTTACACTACAACAAATAAATACATTATATACCTACGCATATAATTATTGCACTCACCTTAACGCCTTTGGTGAGTTAATCAAGCTCGCAACCTTCAACGCGAAGTACCTATTGGATCATGCATATAATCAATTATACAATCGAGTTGGTCAACCAACTTACTCACCATCCTAGTGACATTTTGACCCATAGTGCAATTTCCACCCATTTGCACTCTTGACTCTAATATTAAGTCAACTTCGTCAAAACCCTAACACTAGCCATTTAGGGTCTTAATACACTTTAACGCATGGTTATCGCATTTTCATACTCGTTGAACAACCTAGGTCACCCAAAACTCATTTGACCCACTTTGTGGTTAACACACCCATTTGGGTCACCCACATACCCAAATAACACCCTCTTGCATAATATCTAGGTGTGCTAGCAATTATCTAGCCAATTTAAGACTCATAAGCTCAATTTATCATTTCAAAACCTTAGGTTGGTCATCTTTGAGTCCTCATGATCCAAACTTACCCAAAAACCCCAAATCACTAAACAAAGGGTTTTTTGTTCAACACTTACCCAAACCCTAACCCTTAAACTAATTTAAAGTAAGGAAGTCAAGATTAGGACTTACCACAACAATCATGACGTAGCTAGGAACTAGACGAACAACTTTAAAACCCGCACTTTGGCCCGAAACAACCTTCTTCCTCCTTGATTTGAGCTCTCTCACTCTAGAACTCTTCTCTCACTCTAGAATTTAAGTGGAAAGATGAAGGTAGGTGATAGTGGAGTTATGACGCCCCACTAACTGATCTTGTGGCCTTAAATTCATCCCATGTGTGAAATTACCAAGATGCCCCTTTTTAATATCTAAAAATATGACAGCTGACCCGCCAGTTTGTCATACCCCGTCCTAATCCATCTGGACGAAGTCACCAACATCTGGTCCCATTACGATGATCGACTTCAAGTAATGTCTCTAAAATGAGCAAATGCACAGCGGAAGATTTCTTTCATACCTGAGAATAAACATGCTTTAAAGTGTCAACCAAAAGGTTGGTGAGTTCATAAGTTTATCGTAAACAATAAAATTTATCATTTTGATAGACCACAAGATTTAAATGCTGCATGGTACAAATGGGCCCGAATCCTATACCCACATGTAATGTACATGCGATATCTTTTAAATACAGTACACCTTTCTTGTGTACGAAACCATTTTTTTCATAAATCTTAGTAACCGTACACATATCTCGTGCACAAAAACAACATACACATAACCTGTGTATAAAATCATTCTCTCGATACATAACATTCACTTTTCATTGCTTTCATAGCTTGGCTTGGTAACCGACCTTAACATATAATGCGCATAATAATATCCCCAAAACAGAACATCTCGTCTGTATAATAATCATATAATCTTCGAAGTACTAAACACCACGCCCACTAGCCCTTCCGTCTAGTGAACATTCTGGGTGGGGGTGTTAAGCCCGGTAGCTACCTTTAGGATTCGCGTCAATTAGGCGTGCACTAATTCTCAAAATTAGTGATGTTCCCTAATTCTTAGGTTACCAAGCAATAATAATCAGGGAAAAAATATTCATATCAATTTTGGCAATTATCACGTCCACATAATTCAATGGTGGCAATTATCACGTCTACATAATTCATTCGAGGAATATTTTCCTTGTGTCTATCTCGTCAAACATTTATAAAAGCATTTCATGTATTCGCAGTTCAAAATGTATTTCAAAAGCATTTAATAAAGCAGTTGTAAAAGTAGCGCATGTATTCTCAGTCCCAAAAATGTAAAGAGTAAAAGGGAATCAAATGAACTCACATATACTGTATTTTGTAGTAAAAATACGTATGATGTCAATGAACAAGCGTAGGGTTGGCCTTGGATTCACGAACCTATATCATTTATATGTATATTAATACATATAATCATAATCGAATAAATTTTATATATTATATCTTAAATTATATAACTTATATATTTTAACTTGTATATATATTTAATATAGTTAATGTTTATATAGTTTTATATATACATATGATTAATATTATATCAAAAATTAACAATTTGTTATATGTAAATATTTATATAAATATCCTTAGTATATATATAATTAGATGTATTGAGGTAGTTGCAAATAATATACTCTTATATAGAAAATATTTATTTGTGATAATAATATTGTTAATATGAAAGTAATAATGATATTGGTAATAATAATACTGATACTAATGATAATAATAATAATAATAATATTAATGATAATAATAATAATAGTGATAATAATAATAATAATAATAATAATAATAATAATAATAATAATAATAATAATAATAATAATAATAATAATAATAATAATAATAATAATATTAATAATGAGTAATAATAAAAATGAGTAATAAGTAAACTACCTCAAAGAAGTATCCCCTAAAAAATGACCAAATCCGGGTTCGAACCCGCGACATCCCGCTAACCCGATAACATCCTTAACCATTCTCCTGTTTCTATATTTCTGTTTTAACTTCACTAACTAATAGATATAACTCCTATATCTAGCTGTCTTTCTTCTTCTCTTAAAAAAGAAATGCTTGAGTCCAGGTTAGAAACCATGACCTCTTGTTTATCTAGCAACACCCTTAACCACTACACCATCTGCCTCTTTCTGTTAACTTATGGATTTCATTTCATTTTATTCTTTATTTCATTTATTCATCTTCTCCTTCTTTAAGCAAATCGATCATAAACTTAACCATTATAATCACAGCCTTCTAACTGCATCCCCTCATCATTAATATGATTACAGAATCATCATTAATCGTCTTCGTTCTCATGCACCATCATTAACGTAAATCATATTCAAACCCCATTATTAAGTATAGTCTAAATGAATGTGGGTTTCGGCCCAATTCAGTTTCACAAATCCAATTATATCCCTAACTAGCCTATTAGGAGCCAAGAAAAATTTTAATCAAACCCATAACATATGATGATGTATATAACTGGATGGGATATTAGGGGGTTCCTTTTTTTTAGGGTATAACCCCATAAAGTTTCATTCTTCCTCTTTGACAGAAATATCGAACATCAACACCATAGTACACGTAACATATCATTATCATCAATACCCACTATCATCATCATTATCATTGATAATCGCATGTGAATATGTGAGTTTGATACTCTTGACCCACAACAGACAAGTAGCTTATTTAAATGAACATGTAGGAACCAAGAAAAAGATCGATGGCTGTAGTAATCATGGCCCAACTGACCAACCTTTACGACCCAATCAAGTGCCAACTCTTATGGCCTAATTCAATATCAATCTCAGCAAAGAAAATAATATAATACTTCGTTAGATATGAAAGTATGATCTTGTGTATCTCATCTTTTTTTTGTTTATTTTTCTTTACAGCTCAATACCCACTACACTTAAAGAAAGATAACATGTTTGTAACCACTATCTATGAGTGGGACGTGGGTTATATAAAAAGAATATAAGGGGTTCGGTTTATATGTTATACTCGAATAGAAACAAAGGTAAATATAATAGTTTCATTAAGAAAATTATCAAGTGGCCGGTGGGGTTAATCAAGTAGGTAGATGTCGGCCAACAAGAGAATTAAGAGGAAACGTGTACTCATCCTTAGTATTTAACAATTCATTACCTCAACCTTATCATCATCATTTCACTTAAACGCCTTCATTCACAAAATCGTAGCGGTTGTGTTACGCACCAACAGAAGTGGATAACAGCAGTTTTGAGCAGTAGTAGTAATGGTTTCAAGATGGTGAAGTTTAATAAGTTTTGATTTAAATATTTGTGAGGGTGGTGAGGGTAATCGGTGGTGGTGTTTATTGTTTACAAGAGTGGTTGCGGGTGGTGAAGTGGTGGTTCAAATGGTTTGTCAAAATGTCAAATGGATTTGATTACCAATTCAAAATGGTGATGGGAGTGTCTATTGTATTGGGTCATAGTGATTTGTCGAATAGGAGAAGAGTAGTAGAATTATAATACGAAGGTAGTGATGTTGGGTTTCGATAGGTGTTCTCTTGAGGTGAGGATCGATGGTGTTGATCGCAAGTGGTGTGTGATAGTGTCGTTGAAAAATTCAGAATGGTGGCAAGTGAAGCTTGTGAAGGTGAGTTTGGTTTAGGTTGTGATGATCTTATATTTTATAATCAAGAACGAAGAAAGGAAAATGTGATGATAGTCTGGTCTTGTAGTTTCCAATTTAAATGCAGTTGTGATGTAGTTGTATATAGAGATGATAATCGAATTATGTAAGTTAGTACACATGATACCATCAGTTTTGTTTTGTATTGCTAATGGAAAACGAATTTCACTTTTAATCAGACAAGAGGTACACAAGTAGTAATCAGAAGAAGAAAAAAATATAAAAGCAGGTGTCTAAATTTAACAACTTCATACGTTTCTCCAATAAAATAAAACAAATAATGAAAAGGTTCGCTATCTGCATTTGATTCTGTGACATAAGTATCTTGATTGAAAAATCTAATTGGACAGACAAATTGAGCAGATCAGATATTGCTTTCTAACAGATTTTTGTATTTAATTGTTTTTGTAATTATATATATATGTGCATTTATACGTCTGTTTTATGTATACGTATATATATCCGTACTTGGTGTATGTATAAGTGTATGTATCTGGTTTATAATTTGTATTAATAAATATTTACATGTATTAATAATAATATTAGTACTAATAATAAATATATAAATAATAATAATATAATAATGATAAAAATATCAATAATCTTATATAAAAAAATAGTAATACTAATAATATTAATAATAATTATGTCTAATAATAATAATAGTTGTACTAATAATAATGATTATAAAAATCATATATCTATGTATATATTTATTTTAATTATAATTTAATTCACATATTTAATTTTATTGTTTCATTTATATTTTATAAATTTCAAATTAATTACATGTACTTATATATATATATATATATATATATATATATATATATATATATATACACACACACACACACACATATACATACATATTTATTTACAATCAATTGTTCCTGAATCGTTGGGATTGGTCGAAGTCAAATGAATGTACCAAAATAGTTCCAAAAATTTTGAGACTCGGTTTAATAGACTTTGCTCATCGTGTCGAAATCATAATAAGATTAGGTTTAAATTTGATCGAAAATTTTCGGGTCGTCACACAGTTCATCTGGACGGCGTCCAGAATACTGTACGGCGTCCAGCCCTTCAAAACAGTACGGCGTCCCACATTTTGGACGGCGTCCCAACCATCTGAGAAAACAGGATCTTACATTATTATTGTGTTACACATCGTCTAACAATGTCATAAGTAAAGTGCAACTTCCAGAAACTAAAATCAACTAAAATGATGTTGCGAAGACGCCATATGTTCAAAAGAGAGGCAAAAATGACGACTTTGATCACCATATGATGCGTATTAGACATTGTATTAGAGAGATGATAGGCCCAACCCAATTGTATAGTCGGGCTCGGTCCATTAGGGTTAATTATATATATATTCAAATAGAAAACACAACAAGACAAAAAAAATGGAACTATTCATTTGAAACTTTTTCGCAATTTTGTCACCACCACCCCCCCCCCCCCCCCCCCCCCCCCCCCCCCGGTCTTTACATTATGTTAAATTTCACCCCCTTTTGGTTACCTTTTTAATTTTGCCAAACCCTCTAATTTTAAGGGATATATATTAAACACTGTGAAATAATAACACAAAGACATAAGTGGCTGGGTGGCTTGGTGGCCTTTATTGTTTTCAGATGGGTGCAGGTTCAATTCTTGCAGGGGGCGTTTTTTTCTTCTTCTTCCAGGCTAGCGATTTTGGGCCCGGCGAAGCGGGCCGACCCGAATACTTGTTATGTTAGTTTAGGGTTTCATTGTATTCTATAAATAGTGGATTAATAATACATATCACCTACGGGAAATTCTATTATTCTTACATGGTATCAGGCCTTACGGTCCTATATTTTTATTTCTTTCTTTGCCGCCGCCACCGAAAACCGATCTGCCGCCGCCACCAAAAATTGATTTGCCGCCGTCACCGAGTACCGGTCTGCCGCCGTTTTTCTTACCCTCTTTTTTTCTTCGTGCTCCCCGTCCGCGAATCTTCAATTTCTTATCTTATTCTTATCTCATTATAAGAAAAAAGTTCATATATCTTCTTCTGTTTTCAAAAAATCACGTCCCATATTTGTGATTTGTGGATTAAATCCTTTTTATTTATCTTGATCCTATTTATTCGATTTATTCACAAAGAAAAGTAATCTCCTTCACTTTAAAAGTAGATACACACACGTATCTCCTCTTATCTTCTGTGTTTACACATAACCTTTTGTTTATTGCTACATATTTTTGCTCCTATTCTGTTTTTATTCGTCTTCTACATATCTTCAAATTTTCTTGAATCTCTTTTCTTATTCTATTCTTCTATTTTTCTTATAAAAAGAAAAAGGTATCACCTTTTTTTAACCTCTTTTAAGATATCATTGAGTTTATGCTTCCGTTACACACCGAACATCTACTCTATTTTTTTTTTTTTTAATTTCAATTTCAATAATTAATTGATCGTTCAATTCATGGTACGTCCGTATATTTCTTTTTCCTTGTTTTGATCGGGTATGATTTGTACCGAGTGATACATTCTTTCCATATTTCTATTTCTTTCCAAATAAAAAATAAATAAAAAATCAAATCTTTTCCAAATCTACTCCGTCTTCTATTTATTGCTATTTCCTCTAAAAAAAAAAAAAAAAAAAAAAAAAAATCTTATTTCCATATACTATATTTCTTTCTCCAATTCTCCATGTCTTCCACAAATAAAACTCTATATTCTTTCTTGTTTCTTTCTCTGCTAAACGAAAAAAAAAAAAAGCAAACATGATTCTCAAGCCAAGAAGTGAAGAATGCAAACTACATCATGAAGACTTAGTTTGTATTTTTTGTTTTACAATGTTCCTAACGTTTATATCACTAGATTATGTATTTATGTTTCAGTTTGAGAGTCTGTAATTTACTACCGCTCTCATTGCTGTGGAGTATTAGACATTGTATTAGAGAGATGATTGACCCAACTCAAGTGGGAGTCTAAGCCTATACCCGTGGGGTTACGGGACACCATTACTTTAAAAATTTTTAGTATAGAATACTCTTTAAATTGTATATGACACCACTAAATTTACACGCAGGACCCCATATATTTTTTAAATTTATTGTTTGTCTTTTAAATTTTTAGAACACCACTAAATTTAACTATTCGGACACCATATATTTTCAAGTTTTAAGTTTTCTGAAAGTAAATTACCACTAAAATAGCATTCAAATATGACTAGTGGTGAAAAAAATTTCGGGACCCCGTGACATTTTAATCCTGAAATCGCCACTGGTCCAACCCAATTGTATAGTCGGGCTCGGTCAATTAGGGTTAATTATGTTAGTTTAGGGTTTCATTGTATTCTATAAATAGTGGATTAATAATACATATCACCTACGGAAAATTCTATTATTCTTACAGTGCGAATGCAAGTGAGGAGAAGCATAAACCAATCCCATAAATCTTCGAATTGAAAGACGTCCAATGCAGGTCCGAAACATTAAGCCTAAGAAAAATCTTCCACCAAATTTGCTTGCTAATAGAGCATCCAACGAAATTATGATTCGCGTTTTCAATATAAAGATCACACAACTCACAAAGAGGATTAAACAACCTCAATGTTACGTGCATTAAGACTAGCTTTTGAGGGAAGGCGATTTAAACGAAATCTCCAAATGAAGACATTAATCTAAATAGAAATATGATTACACCATATCGATGCCCTAAATTGATTAGGATGATTCGACAGATTAATAAGGTGTCTCACATGGGCAATAGAAAACTGCTAGGAAGCTACACCAGACCAAATCCATTTGCCATTGTATGTAGAAATGACAATCGAAGAAAAAAGAACAAGAAGATTATCGAGTTGCGCTTATACAATACCCCCTTGTTTGTATACTTTCCGGCGAGCCTTATCGAAGCTATATAGTTATGTAGCTCTAATTATGAAGGTATACAACAAGGGTGAATGAAAATGATTATTCTCTCCGTTGGCGATTCCCCCAAGGTAGCAAGGCGTGGCTTGCTTTACGCCACCGAGAAGAAATGTATAGTAAGTGTGTGTGACACTTGTGAGTTGAATGTAAAGAGTTTACACTCTTGTTGGCGATTCCCCGAAGGTAGCAAATACGTTGAATGCTTTACCTCACGAAGGTATAATGATACATGATTGCATGTATCAAATGTGAGTAAGTGAGAATGTAGAGTGTGAGTTATGGATAGCATGAGAGCATTCCTTTTCTCCAGAGTTGAACCCTCACTATATATAGTGAAGGGAAGTAAGGTGTGGCTTAGACTAGCCGATTCCCAATGCTCTGTCATCAGTTCCCGAGGTACTGTAGCATCAGTTCCCAAGGCAGTCAAAGATGCTCCGTCTTCAGTTTCCAAGGTACTGTAGCATCAGTTCCCAATGTTTTGTATAGAGAGCCTTGACTTTCTAAAAATGTCCATTGTACTTTTGGAAAGCAATAATGTTCCTTTCCTTTAACTCAAGTTTGACCGCGGTTATCGAGGAACCATATTTCTTCGCTGCTGGACTCAGTTTCGTATGTAGACTTAGCTTCGTATGTACATTTAGCTTTATAATTCTCATGTTCGGCGGAGGTTAATGTATCGGAGGTGGGGTACACTATCAAGCCCCCCTGTTTAATTTTACGAAGTGAAGGCCCAAGTGAGCTTCGTGAAGTTAAACTTCACAAATAAGTTGAGTGTTGATTTGATACTTTTGACATCATCTCCTTGATGTCATTGCGTTGAATTACGAAGACATTGCATCATTATTATTTGAATTCCTTTCAAATGGCATTCTTAATCTTCGCAAGGGTAATTTTGTACCCCTTGTTTCAGAGATTACGAAGAGATTTCTTATTTTTCGATGTACTTCCCTGTTATGGTTGTCAGAGGTTTTTCTTCGATCCACTTAGTGAAGTAGCTGTCGACTATGAGCAAGAATCTTATATTTCTTTGGGTGTCGGGTAGTGGCCCTACTATGTTGATTCCCCACTTCATGAATGGCTATGCAGATGTCACAGAAACTAACTCTTGCTTGGGTTGTTTTTGGACGTTTGAATGAATTTGGTAGGATCTCGCATTCTAGGTATTCCCTTTTTATGTCATTCATGCTTTTTCGTCTTCTTGGACCAAATTGTTCGCTTCTTTCTTGAATATTGACTTTCACTCGAGTTCTTCTACTAGTACCTTTTTACCAAGTGTCGGAACGTGAGTGAAACGAGTTTACTCAGTTCATCGGCCTTCTTATTTTGACTTTGTCGTGCAGGTTCGATGGCGAAGCTGTTGAAATTTCTATTAATTCTCGGGTTTCTGAGAGGTGCTATTGTATGGATGGTTGTATCGCCTCGAATGTGCACATTACTCGGTTTACTACAAGTTGTAAATCAACAAAAGCACGAAGGTAACAGATTTTCATCTCCCCTTCTATGAATCTTGGTTTGCTTGGATCCCTTTCTGAGTGATGTGGTAGCCAATAACTTACCTTCCTTGACTCTGAGGGAACACTTTTTTTTATTGAGCTTCATGTTAATAGATTAAAGTGTATCAAAGGTTTCTTGTATGTCTCCCAACAAATCTGCTTCTTCTTGACTTTTGATGACCATATTGTCAACGTAGTCTTTAAGGTTTCTACCCAATTGTTTATGAAACTTTTTATCCATTAACCTCTGGTGCGTTGTTCCTGCATTTTTTTAGTCCGAATGACATTTTTTGATAACAATAAATCCCTTTGCTTGTGGAGATCGACGTTTTTTCTTCATCCTCTTTGACCATTTGGATTTGGTGATAACCTTTGTATGTTGGGATTTCCTTCAAGTAGGAATCCTTAGTTCTTACAAGGGTACTTTTGTATCCCTTGTTATGAAGAGATTTCTTCGTAATCTTTTATGTTAGGGTTCCCTTTAGATGGGAATCCTTAATTTTTTGCAAGGCTTTTTATATTTCTTGCTTACTGAGATATTCCTTTGTTATTATTGAGATTCCCTTCAAAAAGGATTTTTCTATTTTTTGGTGAGGATTTTCAGATCGCTTTCTTCGGAGATTACGAAGAGATTCATTCATAGTATTTTATATTGGTATTCCTTTAAATACGAATACTTTGAATAGTAAATAACTTGGTTCTCTTTTATCATAGAAAACCATTACGTTTTTACAAGTAGTCGAGGCATTCCCTTAGGAATCTTTTGTAGATTTGTAAATAGCTTAGGCATGCCTCTTGGGCCACCATCGCAATTTTGCAGTAGCTTGGTAGACAGATTTGGAAGCATCTCCATGATGTCATTATGCTGAATTATCGTTACATCCCTTTGAGCAATTCCTTGTTGTGTTTTTAAGTGAAGGGTGTATCCGTCTTTTTCCAGAGCGATTATCAAGGGTTAACTTTCGAGCTTGCTTCGTGTAACATCCCGCCTTTTTCCGTTTACTTTTTCGTTATACTACTTTAAAGTCCGTTATATGATTATAACAACTTTCGTTAAAATGCGTTTTTTTAAATTATCTCGTTTAGGTAATTCACGCACCTGTTTCCAAAGTTGAGGGACTAAGTTTGACAAAGGAGCAAAGAGGTGACTAAGTCAAAGAGTCAACACTCTTCCTCCTCCATTCATTATTTTCTTTTCTTTTTCCATTTTTCTCTAATACTTTCATAAATTGTCTCAAACACCATTTCAAAGATTCATCATCTAATCAAAATCTAGCAAGCTTCAATCCAAACTAATTATATATTTGGAATCCTTGCAACTTCATCTTCGATTCCATACCGATTACATCTCATTTGGGTAACTTTCTAAAATCACTAGATTTTGTGTTCTTGATGTTTTTAACTTATAAAGTTGTAAATTAGTGTCTATGGCTCAAGTCTAACATGAATATATGATTTATATGTTCGATTTTGTTATTGGAAGTAACTAGCATGAACACGAACTTTGGTGTGTTTGATTTGGTGATTTGGTTGCTTGAATGTTGTTAAATGTTATAAATGCATGTATTAAAGGTGTTCCTAACATCACTAGCTTCAATTTGATGTGTAAGTTGCATTAGAAAACTTTATAAACTCAATTAGTGGTTTTGATGATGTTGGTTAGGGTTTGATAGATTTAAATGTGAACATTTAATGTATTGAATACCATGAATTGTTTTTGTTAAGTAGTTAGTTATATTGTATGCTTGATTACCTACAAAACGGCGTGTTAGATGTATGCATTAAATGCCCGAATCAAGAATGTGCATTGATGAACTTGAACATTAAATGATGAGCATTAATTGGGCATTTAAGTTGGAAATTCGGTTATTACAAATGATGTTTTTGGTTGATGAAATGTGTTTAGTTGTGTTCTTTGTTAAATTACCTTTCCAACGATATAAGATACATGTTTTGAATGTTTACGGTTCATAAATTGTGTTTATTTGAAGTTTGGTTCGAGTTGAACACTTGAAAACAGCCCAAAATTTCTGTCAGGCATACGGAGCGGCGCGCCGATTCCTGAGCGGAGCACCGAATGCCTACAAAATTGTGCCGAGACTTTGCCTTGAAATGGAGCGGCGCGCCACTTATCTGAGCGGAGCGCCATATGCCTGTTGTCCAAAAAGTCTCATTTACGTTTAATTCTAACTATGCTACGCACCTCCGATTAACATGAAACTTGGCTAACATGCTTATATATGATTTCTCATCATGGAAAAATTGTCGGATACCCGACCCGACCCCGTTGACTTTGACTTTGACCAAGTTTGACTTTTAGTCAAACTTAACCAAACACTTATGCAATCATTCTAACGTGCTTTTATACTTGTATCTTGCATGAAACTTGACAATGTGATTCACATGCTATATAATCGAGTCTTAACGAGCCATAGGACTAATTGAACATCTTTGACCCATCGTGTTTACCGTTATTGATACAAACCTATTTGTTTAGGTCAAGACTAACATTGTTTCTTTGCACACGTTTACTTGTTGAAGTATTTTTACTCGTGCACTCAAGGTGAGATCATAGTCTCATCTTTCAACAACTTTTACTTTAAACTATGGGATGAGAAACATATACGTATCATACTTTTATGCTTGAACACAAGTACGAAAACAAACATTCCACGTGCGAGTTTGAACGAAAAGCCTCAATTCAATTATCATTAGTTACACTTGCAGGGTGTAAACGAGAACTTATATTATGTGATCACATGGGCTTGACGAGCCTCATTCGGACGGTTCGCTACCGTTAGCGGATGAAATATACTTTCGAGTTTAGTGTATGTTCTAACACTACGTAACAGGGTACAAAACAGTTAAGTTTGATAATTGGGTGCTCGCGAACAAACTTTTGGAATAACAAACGATTTGGATAATCAACGATATTAAATCTTGTGGTTCAAAAACAATGTTTATTGCAACACCTATGATTTCACCAACGTTTTCGTTGACAGTTTTCTATATGTTTTCTCAGGTCCTTGAACGCTAGGTGTTACATGCTTCCGCACATACTTTTTGATACTTGCTTGGATGTCGAGTATACTTGCATACGTGGAGCGTCTTTTGACTACTTTTAAACTGTGTCGCACATGTTTCATTTGTACTTTTAACGTTGTAATGTACTAGTCATGGAAACTACTTTTGTAAACTTGAAACATCCATACAATTGAAATGAATGCGACATATTTTCGGTCAAAAGTTGTCTTAAAGGCTTACGACCACGTGACGGGACCTAAGTAGACGGCACCGTCAAACGTCGATTTGTCAGGTCGCTACAGATGGTATCAGAGCGTAGGTTGTAGGGATTTAGAGTTCATTGGTGTCAACCCCGAGTCATAGGGTACATTAGTGAGTCTAGACTACAACCGGCATATAGACTTGAAGTAGGAATTACTTGACTACTTCTGCATTATACTCGAACTCTCTTATCATATCTAACTCTCATTCGATCTTGATCTCACGTTATTTAATTTGATTGATACGCCACCTTGACTATATGAAATAATGTCGAATGCACATATGAATTAGGGTAATATAATTGCCGGGATTATATTACGGTGACTCATATGAACATTCCGACATTATGACATAAAGAATTTAAGGCGAGTCAAGGAAAATTTTCTCTCTATCCTTATTCTATATTACGGTTAGTATTATTAAGAATATTAATCAACGATATTCTTGTATTTTGAAGGAACAATGGCTCCTCGCCGTGGACCACGCCGTGAAACACCCGAACAAGCTCTACAACGAATGGTAGCCACCGCCATAGAGGCGGCCATGGCCGGTCACTCCACCAACAACAATAACAACAACAATCAAGGGGCCGGTAACTCAAGCGAAGGGTGCTCCTACAAAGCTTTCATGGGGTGCAAACCTCACACTTTTGATGGAACCGGGGGACCGATTGTGCTCTCCCGATGGTTCGAGCAAACGGAAGCCGTCTTTAGCATAATCGGTTATCGGGACCAAGATAAGGTCAAATACTCATCTCACACTTTCGCCGGTGTCGCTCTCACATGGTGGAACACTTATGTACAATCGGTGGGTACCGATGAAGCTCACGCCCTCTCTTGGGCCGACCTAAAAGGAAAAATGATCACCGAATATTTTCCTCGTGAAGAAACCCGAAAGCTAGAGCAAGAGCTAAGAACTTTAAAGGCGGTAGAAAACGATCTCAAGGACTATAATCAATGATTCGAAAAAGCTATCCTTGATGTGTCCAAACCTCATGAATCCCGAATCTCAAAGGGTTGAACTCTATATGGATGGTATTCCAAAGAGCATCAAACAAGGAGTGATGTCATCCAAACCCACTAACCTACAACAAGCCTTAAACATGGCCCGTCAATTGATCGAAACGGTGGATGAAATCGTTGTACCGGCACCTAAGGCCGAGGATAAGTCGGGTGGTAACAAAAGAAAGTGGGAACCCTCTCAATCAAGCAACTACAACAACAACCCCGCCAAAAAGCCTTTCACCTCCGACGGCAAGAAAAGCTATGTCGGAAATAAACCTTTTTGCAACAAATGCCACAAACATCACTATGGTGAATGTGGCAATCTATTTTGCCACCGGTGCCAAAGGAGTGGTCATGTGGCCAACGATTGTAGAAGTGCCACCCCCGTTGCTCAAAAGGTGCCTAATGCACCAAAATCGGGTGCTTGTTTTGAATGTGGCCAAACGGGTCATTTTAGAAATGCATGTCTAAAGAAGAAAGCCAACCCTAACACACGTTGTCGAGCTTTCAACATTAACACCCAAGAGGCCTGGGATGACAATGAACTAGTCACGGGTACGTTTCTTCTCAACAACTCTTATGTTACTTGCTTATTCGATTCGGGTGCCGATAAATGCTTTGTATCCAAGACTCTGGCTCGTACTCTTTGCACCTCACCACTCCCCCTAGATACTACTTATGCCATTGAAGTGGCCAACGGGAACCTATTAAGTGCTGACATATATTACCGGGGGTGTACGTTAAATATTTTGGGTAATGAATTTGAAATTGACTTGATACCCATGGAACTAGGAAGTTTTGATGTAATAATCGGTGAATTGGATGGTCAAAATGAAATCTCACATCCTTTGCGATCTTCATGCAATCCGAATTCCTATCGAGAATGGTGAACCTTTGATCGTTTATGGCGATAAGAGTTGCACCGGACTCAACCTCGTTTCGTGCCTTAAAGTTAGAAAACCACTCCGTAAGGGTTGTTTTGCTATCCTTGCTCACGTTAAGAAAGTCGAGTCCGATGAGAAGTGTAGTGACCCGAACTTTTCCATGTTTATATATATTAATTGAGATTGATATTTACATGATTAAATGTTTCCAACATGTAAAGCAATCAAACTTGTTAAGACTTGATTAATTGAAATATGTTTCATATAGACAATTGACCACCCAAGTTGACCGGTGATTCACGAACGTTAAAACTTGTAAAAACTATATGATGACATATATATGGATATATATATAGTTAATATGATACTATGATAAGTAAACATATCATTAAGTATATTAACAATGAACTACATATGTAAAAACAAGACTACTAACTTAATGATTTTTAAACGAGACATATATGTAACGATTATCGTTGTAAAGACATTTAATGTATATATATCATATTAAGAGATATTCATACATGATAATATCATGATAATATAATAATTTAAAATCTCATTTGATATTATAAACATTGGGTTAACAACATTTAACAAGATCGTTAACCTAAAGGTTTCAAAACAACACTTACATGTAACGACTAACGATGACTTAACGACTCAGTTAAAATGTATATACATGTAGTGTTTTAATATGTATTTATACACTTTTGAAAGACTTCAATACACTTATCAAAATACTTCTACTTAACAAAAATGCTTACAATTACATCCTCGTTCAGTTTCATCAACAATTCTACTCGTATGCACCCGTATTCGTACTCGTACAATACACAGCTTTTAGATTTATGTACTATTGGTATATACACTCCAATGATCAGCTCTTAGCAGCCCATGTGAGTCACCTAACACATGTGGTAACCATCATTTGGCAACTAGCATGAAATATCTCATAAAATTACAAAAATATGAGTAATCATTCATGACTTATTTACATGAAAACAAAATTACATATCCTTTATATCTAATGCATACACCAACGACCAAAAACACCTACAAACACTTTTATTCTTCAATTTTCTTCATCTAATTGATCTCTCTCAAGTTCTATCTTCAAGTTCTAAGTGTTCTTCATATATTCTACAAGTTCTAGTTACATAAAATCAAGAATACTTTCAAGTTTGCTAGCTCACTTCCAATCTTGTAAGGTGATCATCCAACCTCAAGAAATCTTGGTTTCTTACAGTAGGTTATCATTCTAATACAAGGTAATAATCATATTCAAACTTTGGTTCAATTTCTATAACTATAACAATCTTATTTCAAGTGATGATCTTACTTGAACTTGTTTTCGTGTCATGATTCTGCTTCAAGAACTTCGAGCCATCCAAGGATCCGTTGAAGCTAGATCCATTTTTCACTTTTCCAGTAGGTTTATCCAAGGAACTTAAGGTAGTAATGATGTTCATAACATCATTCAATTCATACATATAAAGCTATCTTATTCGAAGGTTTAAACTTGTAATCACTAGAACATAGTTTAGTTAATTCTAAACTTGTTCGCAAAAAAAAGTTAATCCTTCTAAATTGACTTTTAAAATCAACTAAAAACATGTTCTATATCTATATGATATGCTAACTTAATGATTTAAAACCTGGAGACACGAAAAACACCGTAAAACCGGATTTACGCCGTCGTAGTAACACCGCGGGCTGTTTTGGGTTAGTTAATTAAAAACTATGATAAACTTTGATTTAAAAGTTGTTATTATGAGAAAATGATTTTTATTATGAACATGAAACTATATCCAAAAATTATGGTTAAACTCAAAGTGGAAGTATGTTTTCTAAAATGGTCATCTAGACGTCGTTCTTTCGACTGAAATGACTACCTTTACAAAAACGACTTGTAACTTATTTTTCCGACTATAAACCTATACTTTTTCTGTTTAGATTCATAAAATAGAGTTCAATATGAAACCATAGCAATTTGATTCACTCAAAACGGATTTAAAATGAAGAAGTTATGGGTAAAACAAGATTGGATAATTTTTCTCATTTTAGCTACGTGAAAATTGGTAACAAATCTATTCCAACCATAACTTAATCAACTTGTATTGTATATTATGTAATCTTGAGATACCATAGACACGTATACAATGTTTCGACCTATCATGTCGACACATCTATATATATTTCGGAACAACCATAGACACTCTATATGTGAATGTTGGAGTTAGCTATACAGGGTTGAGGTTGATTCCAAAATATATATAGTTTGAGTTATGATCAATACTGAGATACGTATACACTGGGTCGTGGATTGATTCAAGATAATATTTATCGATTTATTTCTGTACATCTAACTGTGGACAACTAGTTGTAGGTTACTAACGAGGACAGCTGACTTAATAAACTTAAAACATCAAAATATATTAAAAGTGTTGTAAATATATTTTGAACATACTTTAATATATATGTATATATTGTTATAGGTTCGTGAATCAACCAGTGGCCAAGTCTTACTTCCCGACGAAGTAAATATCTGTGAAAGTGAGTTATAGTCCCACTTTTAAAATCTAATATTTTTGGGATGAGAATACATGCAGGTTTTATAAATGATTTCCAAAATAGACACAAGTACGTGAAACTACATTCTATGGTTGAATTATCGAAATCGAATATGCCCCTTTTTATTAAGTCTGGTAATCTAAAAATTAGGGAACAGACACCCTAATTGACGCGAGATCTATTGGGCTTAACAAACCCCATCCAAAGTACCGGATGCTTTAGTACTTCGAAATTTATATCATATCCGAAGGGTGTCCCGGAATGATGGGGATATTCTTATATATGCATCTTGTTAATGTCGGTTACCAGGTGTTCACCATATGCATGATTTTTATCTCTATGTATGGGATGTGTATTGAAATATGAAATCTTGTGGTCTATTATTATGATTTGATATATATAGGTTAAACCTATAACTCACCAACATTTTTGTTGACGTTTTAAGCATGTTTATTCTCAGGTGATTATTAAAAGCTTCCGCTATCGCATACTTAAATAAGGACGAGATTTGGAGTCCATGCTTGTATGATATTGTGTAAAAACTGCATTCAAGAAACTTATTTTGTTGTAACATATTTGTATTGTAAACCATTATGTAATGGTTGTGTGTAAACAGGATATTTTAGATTATCATTATTTGATAATCTACGTAAAGCTTTTTAAACCTTTATTGATGAAATAAAGGTTATGGTTTGTTTTAAAATGAATGCAGTCTTTGAAAAACGTCTCATATAGAGGTCAAAACCTCGCAACGAAATCAATTAATATGGAACGTTTTTAATCAATAAGAACGGGACATTTCAGTTGGTATCCGAGCGTTGGTCTTAGAGAACCAGAATTTTGCATTAGTGTGTCTTATCGAGTTTGTTAGGATGCATTAGTGAGTCTGGACTTCGACCGTGTTTACTTGAAAAATGATTGCTTAACAAATTTTGTTGGAAACTATATATTTTTAACATGTGAATATTATGTGATATATTAATCTCTTAACGCGTTTGATATTATGTGATAGATGTCTACCTCTAGAACAAGTCCCATTGACTCACCTAATAATAATGAAGAGTCAAATGTAAATTGGAATGATTCGTGGACTGATTCACAAGTTCCCGAAGAGGAACCGGAAGAAGAGTCGGAACCAGAAGAAGAATCGGAACCGGAAGAAGAATCGGAACCGGATGAAGAAATAGAACCGGTGGGGGAAATAATAAAACGGTTAAGTAAAAGAAAATCCTCAACCAACCGACCAAGGTTAATTATGGTCAATGGTGTTTCCGCCAAGGAAGCAAAATATTGGGAGGATTACCAATTCTCCGATGAATCGGATTCCGACGAGAATTCCGATGATGTTATAGAAATTACCCCAACTGAATTTAAAAAGGCAAAATAAAATAATAAGGGAAAGGGCATAAAAATAGAGAAATCTAATTCCAACCCCGATGAACTTTATATGTATCGTCAACCCCCGAAGTCCTTAAGTTGTAACAATGACCCGGGAACCTCTAAAACACCAGGTTTTTCTAAACCAATGTGGATAACGACGGCTCGTATTAGGGAAACATCATATATCCCTAGAAACTTGGCAAAACGAACCAAAACCGAAGAAGAAGAAACAAGCGAGTCGGAATAAGATAGCTGTATTCGTGTGGTGTAATATATGTAATATAGTGTGCTTATGCTTTATGATATATGTAAAAATTGCTTGTATTAATAAGTATTTTTTTTATGAATCTAACTCTTGTCTATTTTACAGTATAAAAACACAAAATGGATAGACAACCCAATATTTTAAGAGACCTACCCGGAGACATGATTGATGAAATCTTGTCTAGAGTCGGTCAGAATTCTTCGGCACAACTATTTAAGGCGAGATCAGTTTGTAAGACATTCGAAGAACGTTCCAAGAATGCCTTGGTTTATAAAAGGCTTTCGTTCGAAAGATGGGGGATATCACATTGGGAAATCCATAAGTTACGATGTGTTTACTTTGACGCATATATTGCGGGGAACCCAAATGCTATTTTACGCAATGGGTTAAGAAATTATTTTGACTCAATATATCCGAATATTGGACTTCGTGATTTAGAAAAAGCGGCTAACATGCAACATAAAGAAGCATGTTATGCTTACGGATTAGTAATGTTCGCTTCTCACCAAAGTGAGAACAAGAACATCGGCCTACAACTATTAAACAAAACGTTCCCACAAGTGACGGAGTCGGTAATTGGGGTAAGAAATGAGGTTTTTAGATTGTTACGGGACTGTTGGACATTACGTAACCCTCGTCCCTTTGACGACGTTACAACACGCTGTCTTATCAACGGCCATAACGGTTATGTTCCACAAGACCAAGGATGGGAAGTAGTCCTAGTAAAACCAGAATGCATGACTTGTTTCTGGACGTATGAATTACGTGTCTTTATTGCCTTTGCTGAATGACTTGTGTACTAGCTAGAATTATCTTCACAACTATCTTGTATCAAAGTTATTGTGTGCTATATTTCATGCTTTATGTAAAATAAGCGGTATTGTAAGTTTGTAAAATATTGTATAAAAGTTTGAACGCGAAATATTATTATAATCAGTTTTTCATATAGAATTGTAGTAGTTGAATTGTATATTAGCTACTAAGTATGAACTTAACGGGTAGGTACTACCCGAATTTAAACTTATAAAACACTAATATGAAGAAAAAGCTTTTATAAATGAGTTCATATTATGCTACGAAATACTATTAACTACTCTTAATATTCTGTATGATTAACTTGTTCCATTTGACTATTTTGAAGGAAATGGCACCGACTACTCGACACACCGTGAATATGAATGAAGAGGAATTCTGTACTTTTCTAGCTTCAAACATAGCCGCAGTACAGGCTGCGCTACATACCAACAATAACCTTGAATCTAGCAGTACAGGAAATCGTGTAGGATGCACCTACAAAGAATTCACTGCCTGCAAACCTTTGGAATTTGATGGAACCGAAGGACCGATCGGATTGAAACGGTGGACCGAGAAGGTCGAATCGGTGTTTGCCATAAGTAAGTGTACTGAAGAGGACAAAGTGAAGTACGCTATGCATACCTTCACAGGTTCTGCGTTAACATGGTGGAATACCTATCTAGAGCAAGTGGGACAAGACGATGCGTACGCACTACCGTGGTCAGCATTCAAGCACTTGATGAACGAGAAGTACCGTCCCAGAACTGAGGTCAATAAGCTCAAGACAGAACTTAGAGGGTTACGAACCCAAGGATTTGATATTACCACGTATGAAAGACGATTCACAGAATTGTGCCTATTGTGTTCGGGAGCGTTCGAAGATGAGGAAGAGAAGATCGACGCGTTTGTGAAAGGATTACCGGAAAGAATCCAAGAAGATATAAGTTCACACGAGCCCGCCTCCATACAACAGGCATGTAGAATGGCTCACAAACTAGTGAACCAGATTAAAGAAAGAATTAAAGAACAGACTGCTGAAGAGGCCAATGTGAAGCAAGTCAAAAGAAAGTGGGAGGAAAACGGTGATAATAATCACCAATATAACAACAACAGCAATTATAACAATAATCGCAACAATTATCCCAACAATCGCAACATCAATCGCAACTACAACAAATGGCCCAACAACAACAACAACAACAACAACAACAGCAACTACAACAATCATCCCAACAACAATAATAACCGCAACAACAACAACAATCAGAAGCAGCTATGCCAAAGGTGTGAAAAGTATCACTCGGGGTTCTGCACCAAATTTTGCAATAAGTGTAAAAGAAATGGTCATAGCGCGGCGAAGTGTGAGGTCTACGGACCAGGGGTTAATAGAACGAAAGGAACAAATGGTGTCGGAACGAGTAATGGTGGAGCAAGTAGTGTCGGAGCAAGTTATGCCAATGTAGTTTGTTATAAATGTGGAAAACCGGGCCACATTATTAGAAATTGCCCGAACCAGGAGAACACGAATGGACAAGGCCGCAGAAGAGTTTTCAATATTAATGCGGCAGAGGCACAGGAAGACCCGGAGCTTGTTACGGGTACGTTTCTTATTGACAATAAATCTGCTTACGTTTTATTTGATTCGGGTGCGGATAGAAGCTATATGAGTAGAGATTTTTGTGCTAAATTAAGTTGTCCATTGACGCCTTTGGATAGTAAATTTTTACTCGAATTAGCAAATGGTAAATTAATTTCAGCAGATAATATATGTCGGAATCGAGAAATTAAACTGGTTAGCGAAACATTTAAGATTGACTTGATACCAGTAGAGTTAGGGAGTTTTGATGTGATAATCGGTATGGACTGGTTGAAAGAAGTGAAAGCAGAGATCGTTTGTTACAAAAATGCAATTCGTATTATACGAGAAAAAGAAAAACCCTTAATGGTGTACGGAGAAAAGGGCAACACGAAGCTACATCTTATTAGTAATTTGAAGGCACAAAAACTAATAAGAAAAGGTTGCTATGCTATTCTAGCACACATCGAGAAAGTAAAAACTGAAGAAAAGAGCATCAATGATGTTCCCGTCGCAAAAGAATTTCCCGATGTATTTCCGAAAGAATTACCGGGATTACCCCCACATCGATCCGTTGAATTTCAAATAGATCTTGTACTAGGAGCTGCACCAATAGCTCATGCTCCTTACAGACTCGCACCCAGCAAGATGAAAGAACTAATTACAAGAACTTTTAGAGTGTGGTTTCATTCGACCAAGCACATCACCGTGGGGAGCTCCTATTTTGTTTGTCAAGAAGAAAGATGGTACATTCAGGTTGTGTATCGACTACCGAGAGTTGAACAAACTTACCATCAAGAACCGCTACCCACTACCGAGAATCGACGACTTATTTGATCAACTACAAGGCTCGTCTGTTTATTCAAAGATTGACTTACGTTCCGGGTATCATCAAATGCGGGTGAAAGAAGATGATATTCCAAAGACTGCTTTCAGAACACGTTACGGTCATTACGAGTTTATGGTCATGCCGTTTGGTTTAACTAATGCACCAGCTGTGTTCATGGACCTTATGAACCGAGTGTGTGGACCATACCTTGACAAGTTTGTCATTGTTTTCATTGATGACATACTTATTTACTCAAAGAATGACCAAGAACACGGTGAACATTTGAGAAAGGTGTTAGAAGTATTGAGGAAGGAAGAATTGTACGCTAAGTTTTCAAAGTGTGCATTTTGGTTGGAAGAAGTTCAATTCCTCGGTCACATAGTGAACAAAGAAGGTATTAAGGTGGATCCGGCAAAGATAGAAACTGTTGAAAAGTGGGAAACCCCGAAAACTCCGAAACACATAAGCCAGTTTTTAGGACTAGCCGGTTACTACAGAAGGTTCATCCAAGACTTTTCCAGAATAGCAAAACCCTTGACTGCATTAACGCATAAAGGGAAGAAATTTGAATGGAATGATGAACAAGAGAAAGCGTTTCAGTTATTGAAGAAAAAGCTAACTACGGCACCTATATTGTCATTGCCTGAAGGGAATGATGATTTTGTAATTTATTGTGACGCATCAAAGCAAGGTCTTGGTTGTGTATTAATGCAACGAACGAAGGTGATTGCTTATGCGTCTAGACAATTGAAGATTCACGAACAAAATTATACGACGCATGATTTGGAATTAGGCGCGGTTGTTTTTGCATTAAAGACTTGGAGGCACTACTTATATGGGGTCAAAAGTATTATATATACCGACCACAAAAGTCTTCAACACATATTTAATCAGAAACAACTGAATATGAGGCAGCGTAGGTGGATTGAATTGTTGAATGATTATGACTTTGAGATTCGTTACCACCCGGGGAAGGCAAATGTGGTAGCCGATGCCTTGAGCAGGAAGGACAGAGAACCCATTCGAGTAAAATCTATGAATATAATGATTCATAATAACCTTACTACTCAAATAAAGGAGGCGCAACAAGGAGTTTTAAAAGAGGGAAATTTAAAGGATGAAATACCCAAAGGATCGGAGAAGCATCTTAATATTCGGGAAGACGGAACCCGGTATAGGGCTGAAAGGATTTGGGTACCAAAATTTGGAGATATGAGAGAAATGGTACTTAGAGAAGCTCATAAAACCAGATACTCAATACATCCTGGAACGGGGAAGATGTACAAGGATCTCAAGAAACATTTTTGGTGGCCGGGTATGAAAGCCGATGTTTCTAAATACGTAGGAGAATGTTTGACGTGTTCTAAGGTCAAAGCTGAGCATCAGAAACCATCAGGTCTACTTCAACAACCCGAAATCCTGGAATGGAAATGGGAAAACATTACCATGGATTTCATCATTAAATTGCCAAGGACTGCAAGTGATTTTGATACTATTTGGGTAATAGTTGATCATCTCACCAAATCAGCACACTTCCTGCCAATAAGAGAAGATGACAAGATGGAGAAGTTAACACGACTGTATTTGAAGGAAGTCGTCTCCAGACATGGAATACCAATCTCTATTATCTCTGATAGGGATGGCAGATTTATTTCAAGATTCTGACAGACATTACAGCAAGCATTTGGAACTTGTCTAGACATGAGTACTGCCTATCATCCACAAACTGATGGGCAGAGCAAAAGGACGATACAAACGCTTGAAGACATGCTACGAGCATGTGTTATTGATTTCGGAAACAGTTGGGATCGACATCTACCGTTAGCAGAATTTTCCTACAACAACAGCTACCATTCAAGCATTGAGATGGCGCCGTTTGAAGCACTTTATGGTAGAAAGTGCAGGTCTCCGATTTGTTGGAGTGAAGTGGGGGATAGACAGATTACGGGTCCGGAGATTATACAAGAAACTACCGAGAAGATCATCCAAATTCAACAACGATTGAAAACCGCCCAAAGTCGACAAAAGAGCTACGCTGACATTAAAAGAAAAGATATAGAATTTGAAATTGGAGAGATGGTCATGCTTAAAGTTGCACCTTGGAAAGGCGTTGTTCGATTTGGTAAACGAGGGAAATTAAATCCAAGGTATATTGGACCATTCAAGATTATTGATCGTGTCGGACCAGTAGCTTACCGACTTGAGTTACCTCAACAACTCGCGGCTGTACATAACACTTTCCACGTCTCGAATTTGAAGAAATGTTTTGCTAAAGAACATCTCACTATTCCGTTAGATGAAATCCAAATCAACCAAAAACTTTAATTCATCGAAGAACTCGTCGAAATAATGGATCGTGAGGTTAAAAGACTTAAGCAAAACAAGATACCAATTGTTAAGGTTTGATGGAATGCTCGTAGAGGACTCGAGTTCACCTGGGAGCGTGAAGATCAGATGAAGAAGAAATACCCGCATCTATTTCCAGAAGATTCGTCAACACCTTCAACAGCTTAAAATTTCGGGACGAAATTTATTTAACGGGTAGGTACTGTAGTGACCCGAACTTTTCCATGTTTATATATATTAATTGAGATTGATATTTACATGATTAAATGTTTCCAACATGTAAAGCAATCAAACTTGTTAAGACTTGATTAATTGAAATATGTTTCATATAGACAATTGACCACCCAAGTTGACCGGTGATTCACGAACGTTAAAACTTGTAAAAACTATATGATGACATATATATGGATATATATATAGTTAATATGATACTATGATAAGTAAACATATCATTAAGTATATTAACAATGAACTACATATGTAAAAACAAGACTACTAACTTAATGATTTTTAAACGAGACATATATGTAACGATTATCGTTGTAAAGACATTTAATGTATATATATCATATTAAGAGATATTCATACATGATAATATCATGATAATATAATAATTTAAAATCTCATTTGATATTATAAACATTGGGTTAACAACATTTAACAAGATCGTTAACCTAAAGGTTTCAAAACAACACTTACATGTAACGACTAACGATGACTTAACGACTCAGTTAAAATGTATATACATGTAGTGTTTTAATATGTATTTATACACTTTTGAAAGACTTCAATACACTTATCAAAATACTTCTACTTAACAAAAATGCTTACAATTACATCCTCGTTCAGTTTCATCAACAATTCTACTCGTATGCACCCGTATTCGTACTCGTACAATACACAGCTTTTAGATGTATGTACTATTGGTATATACACTCCAATGATCAGCTCTTAGCAGCCCATGTGAGTCACCTAACACATGTAGGAACCATCATTTGGCAACTAGCATGAAATATCTCATAAAATTACAAAAATATGAGTAATCATTCATGACTTATTTACATGAAAACAAAATTACATATCCTTTATATCTAATCCATACACCAACGACCAAAAACACCTACAAACACTTTCATTCTTCAATTTTCTTCATCTAATTGATCTCTCTCAAGTTCTATCTTCAAGTTCTAAGTGTTCTTCATATATTCTACAAGTTCTAGTTACATAAAATCAAGAATACTTTCAAGTTTGCTAGCTCACTTCCAATCTTGTAAGGTGATCATCCAACCTCAAGAAATCTTGGTTTCTTACAGTAGGTTATCATTCTAATACAAGGTAATAATCATATTCAAACTTTGGTTCAATTTCTATAACTATAACAATCTTATTTCAAGTGATGATCTTACTTGAACTTGTTTTCGTGTCATGATTCTGCTTCAAGAACTTCGAGCCATCCAAGGATCCGTTGAAGCTAGATCCATTTTTCACTTTTCCAGTAGGTTTATCCAAGGAACTTAAGGTAGTAATGATGTTCATAACATCATTCAATTCATACATATAAAGCTATCTTATTCGAAGGTTTAAACTTGTAATCACTAGAACATAGTTTAGTTAATTCTAAACTTGTTCGCAAACAAAAGTTAATCCTTCTAACTTGACTTTTAAAATCAACTAAACACATGTTCTATATCTATATTATATGCTAACTTAATGATTTAAAACCTGGAGACACGAAAAACACCGTAAAACCGGATTTACGCCGTCGTAGTAACACCGCGGGCTGTTTTGGGTTAGTTAATTAAAAACTATGATAAACTTTGATTTAAAAGTTGTTATTATGAGAAAATGATTTTTATTATGAACATGAAAGTATATCCAAAAATTATGGTTAAACTCAAAGTGGAAGTATGTTTTCTAAAATGGTCATCTAGACGTCGTTCTTTCGACTGAAATGACTACCTTTACAAAAACGACTTGTAACTTATTTTTTCGACTATAAACCTATACTTTTTCTGTTTAGATTCATAAAATAGAGTTCAATATGAAACCATAGCAATTTGATTCACTCAAAACGGATTTAAAATGAAGAAGTTATGGGTAAAACAAGATTGGATAATTTTTCTCATTTTAGCTACGTGAAAATTGGTAACAAATCTATTCCAACCATAACTTAATCAACTTGTATTGTATATTATGTAATCTTGAGATACCATAGACACGTATACAATGTTTCGACCTATCATGTCGACACATCTATATATATTTCGGAACAACCATAGACACTCTATATGTGAATGTTGGAGTTAGCTATACAGGGTTGAGGTTGATTCCAAAATATATATAGTTTGAGTTGTGATCAATACTGAGATACGTATACACTGGGTCGTGGATTGATTCAAGATAATATTTATCGATTTATTTCTGTACATCTAACTGTGGACAACTAGTTGTAGGTTACTAACGAGGACAGCTGACTTAATAAACTTAAAACATCAAAATATATTAAAAGTGTTGTAAATATATTTTGAACATACTTTAATATATATGTATATATTGTTATAGGTTCGTGAATCAACCAGTGGCCAAGTCTTACTTCCAGACGAAGTAAAAATCTGTGAAAGTGAGTTATAGTCCCACTTTTAAAATCTAATATTTTTGGGATGAGAATACATGCAGGTTTTATAAATGATTTCCAAAATAGACACAAGTACGTGAAACTATATTCTATGGTTGAATTATCGAAATCGAATATGCCCCTTTTTATTAAGTCTGGTAATCTAAAAATTAGGGAACAGACACCCTAATTGACGCGAATCCTAAAGATAGATCTATTGGGCTTAACAAACCCCATCCAAAGTACCGGATGCTTTAGTACTTCGAAATTTATATCATATCCGAAGGGTGTCCCAGAATGATGGGGATATTCTTATATATGCATCTTGTTAATGTCGGTTACCAGGTGTTCACTATATGAATGATTTTTATCTCTATGTATGGGATGTGTATTGAAATATGAAATCTTGTGGTCTATTATTATGATTTGATATATATAGGTTAAACCTATAACTCACCAACATTTTTGTTGACGTTATAAGCATGTTTATTCTCAGATGATTATTAAAAGCTTCCCCTGTCGCATACTTAAATAAGGACGAGATTTGGAGTCCATGCTTGTATGATATTGTGTAAAAACTGCATTCAAGAAACTTATTTTGTTGTAACATATTTGTATTGTAAACCATTATGTAATGGTTGTGTGTAAACAGGATATTTTAGATTATCATTATTTGATAATCTACGTAAAGCTTTTTAAACCTTTATTGATGAAATAAAGGTTATGGTTTGTTTTAAAATGAATGCAGTCTTTGAAAAACGTCTCATATAGAGGTCAAAACCTCGCAACGAAATCAATTAATATGGAACGTTTTTAATCAATAAGAACGGGACATTTCAAGAAGCACGTCGATGATGTGCCAATTGTTAGTGACTTTTCCGATGTATTTCCCGATGAATTGCCGGGTCTTCCACCTCATTGATCGGTTGAATTCCAAATTGATCTAATTCCGGGAGCCGCACCCGTAGCATGTGCACCATATCGACTCGCTCCATCCGAAATGCAAGAATTGCAAAGTCAAATCCAAGAACTACTTGACCGTGGTTTTATTCAACCTAGCCATTCACCATGGGGCGCTCCGATTTTGTTCGTTAAGAAGAAAGATGGATCCCTATGAATGTGCATTGATTATCGTGAACTAAACAAATTGACGGTTAAGAACCGATATCCTCTTCCTCGCATCGATGACCTCTTTGATCAACTACAAGGGTCTTGTGTATATTCAAAAATCGATCTCCGTTCGGGTTATCATCAACTAAGGGTTAAGGAGGAAGATGTCTCCAAAACCGCTTTCCGGACTCGTTATGGTAGTTATGAATTCCTTGTCATGCCATTTGGTCTCACTAATGCACTGGCGGTGTTCATGGATCTTATGAACCGCGTGTGCAAACTGTACCTCGTCAAATTCGCTATCGTGTTCATCGATGATATTTTGGTCTATTCTAAAAATGAAGAAGAACACGAGGAACATCTCCAACTTGTGCTTAAACTTTTAAGACAAGAACGACTCTACGCCAAATTCTCCAAGTGCGAATTTTGGTTAAAGGAAGTTCAATTTCTTGGTCATGTTGTAAGTGATCAAGGTATTAAGGTCGATCCATTAAAAATCGAAGCCATTAGTAAATGGGAGACTCCTACTACTCCTACTCATATTCATCAATTCTTGGGTCTCGCCGGATAGTATTGTAGATTCATCAAAGATTTCTCTTTGGTTGCTCGTCCTCTAACCGCGTTAACTCATAAGGGAAGAAAATTCATTTGGGCAACCGAACAAGAATCTGCATTTCAAATCTTGAAGACAAAGCTAACCACCGCTCCTATCTTGTCACTTCCTGAAGGCAATGATGATTTTGTTGTGTATTACGATGCCTCGAAGCATGGTTTTGGGTGTGTATTAATGCAACGAGAGAAAGTCATTGCTTACGCCTCGCGACAACTAAAAGTCCACAAACGAAATTATATGACACGTGATCTCGAACTCGGAGCCGTTGTCTTTCCACTTAAAATGTGGAGACACTATCTTTATGGAACCAAGAGTACCATCTTCACCGATCACAAAAGTCTCCAACACATCTTCGATCAAAAACAACTAAACATGAGACAACGAAGGTGGATTGAAACCTTAAATGATTACGATTGCGAGCTTCGTTACCACCCCGGGAAGGCAAATGTAGTAGCTGATGCCTTAAGTCGAAAAGAAAGAGTGGTGCCTCTTCGTGTCCGAGCTTTAAACATCACTATCCACACCAACCTCAATAGCCAAATTCGGGTAGCTCAAGATGAGGCTCTCAAGGATGAAAACCTTTCTCACGAACACTTGAACGTTCTCGTTTCACGAATCGAAACTAAGGAGACCGGACTTCGCTACTTCGCCGGAAGAATTTGGGTGCCTAGTTATGGGGACCTACGAAGCCTTATTTTAGATGAAGCCCATAAGTCATGATACTCGATTCACCCCGGTGCCAATAAGATGTATCATGATCTTAAAGAGCAATATTGGTGGCCGAACATTAAAAGATACGTTGCTACTTATGTTGCCAAGTGTTTGACATGTTCCAAAGTCAAAGCTGAACACCAAATACCGTCCGGATTACTTCAACAACCCGAAATCCCACAATGGAAGTGGGAAAGAATAAAAATGGATTTTATCACCAAGCTACCAAAGACGGTGGGCGGTTATGATACTATTTGGGTTATTGTTGACCGACACAAAATCTGCACACTTTCTCGCTATGAAAGAAACCGACAAAATGGAGAAACTTGCATAACTTTACATTAAGGAGATCGTAGCCCGACACGGTGTACCGTTATCGATTATCTCCGACCGAGATGGTCGTTTTGTTTCGAGATTTTGGCGTACTTTACAAGAAGCATTGGGAACGCGTCTAGACATGAGCACCGCATATCATCCTCAGACCGATGGGCAAAGCGAACGCACGTTACAAACCTTGGAAGATATGTTACGAGCTTGCGTTGTCGATTTTGGAAAAGCTTGGGACAAGCATTTGCCATTAGCCGAGTATTCATACAACAATAGTTATCACGCGAGTATTAAAGCCGCACCTTTTGAGGCATTGTATGGCCGAAAATGTCGTTCTCCTCTTTGTTGGGCCGAGGTTGGCGACGCACAAATCACCGGACCCGAACTCATTCATGAAACAACCGAGAAAATCGTTCAAATCCGAGATAGGCTTAGGACGGCCCGTAGTCGTCAAAAGTGCTATACCGATAAAAGACGCAACGACCTCGAATTTCAAGTCAGTGACCGCGTGTAACATCCCGTTTTTCCCGTACATATCGAAAGGTACATACTTAATCATTTGTACGTATGTAACTCGTTTTTTATGCGTAATTGTGTAGATATATACACATATATATATATATATGTATATATATATATATATATGTATATATATATATATATATGTATATATATATATATATGTATATATATATATATATATATATATATATATATATATGTACTTGTTAATGTGTGCGTAAATAAGTCTTAAAGGAGCTTCGGTTAGTGTTAAGTCTTGTGAGACTTAGATATGAGAGCTAGACGTGTATTGGAGGCTTGAATGAATTAATGTTGTGTAAAATGATTTTTTTGTGTTTAAGATGGTCGAGCTGACCAGATCGTGCCTTAGGCTGCACCGCAACAAATGGGTCCGCGCTGCGGCAAAGCAAGCAAACCAGGATCAGAAGTTGAGTTAAGAGTGGTGGTTTTTCCTTTGTAACGTCGCGCCGCGACATTTAGCGCCGCGCCGTGGCAATTCTGCAGTTCTGATTCCGGTTTTAGCTTAAATTAAATGACTTTGAGGGACAAAATGGTAATTTGACATGTAAATCTGGTGGGAGCATTAACTCTCCACCACACATCCATTTATTTCATTTTCATTTCCATTTTCTTTCCTATTTCTCTCCCAAAACACAAAACCCACCTAGCTTGATCTTGAGATCTGAAGTTGGAGATTTGTGAATCAAACCTAGGAGCGAGATTTAAAGTTGTTCTCCTTGTCTCTAGCTACGCGTTGATAGTCTCGGTAAGTTCTAACTCTAAGTTTGAGTTTTTATTGGTTAATGACTAGGGTTTTGGGTACTAGTGATTTGTAAGACCCATTTAGTGGTAAAATGGGCGAGTTTGGGTTATGTGTTGTAATGAAACCCTAATAGCCACAATATAGGGTTTTGGCCTTGTGATTTGAGGTTGTAAGTGTCAATTGGTGTTGTTAGCCACTAATGCACTTTAAGAATTATGAAAGAGGTGTTAATGGTTAAGTTTGACATAAAATGGGTCAAAATGTACTAGTTTACCTAATTAGAGGAAATGGGTATGGATTACCCTAAGTTTTGTGTTAATTGAAGTTAATAGACCTTACTTCACTAGTCTTAGTGATTAAAGTCGAGTCTTGGCCATTTATGGGCGGTTGTGTGTAGTTGAGTCATTTAATGCAACTTGGGTCATTAAATGCTCAAGTGGGTGTATTGTGGTTAATTCCACTAGTTGTGAAATTGAATGTGCACTTAATGATTTAGGTACATTGCGTTGAAGCTCGGAAGTGCTAAATCATCATCCTTGTGATAAGGTGAGTGGAATAATTATACGTTCATGTATATGGCGTGTTTATTTGTGAATGTTATGGTATGAACCATGTGCCGGTAGTGCCATAACATGTATGGGACGGATATAGGATGTGAACCACGTGCCGGTAGCATCAAGTGTGAACCACGTGCCGGTAGCACTATAAAATGAGGCGTGAACCACGTGCTGGTAGCGTCAAAGTGTGAACCATGTGCCGGTAGCACTATAAAAGAGTGAGACTCAAATGCATATGGTGTGAACTACGTGCCGGTAGCACCATAGCGTTATGGTTAACCATATTATGTTGTGATTAGTTTAGCATTATATATATATATATATATATATATATATGGTGTTGAGTATATGCTAATGAGATGTTGTGTCAATGTACGACTTGTTGGTATTTCGGGTATGATTGACTTGCTATGTGAGTTACATGTTCGTACGAGGTATTTGGAATTTGTGATTGCAAATAGATGGGTTATATATATATATATATGTATGTATAACTATTGCATTCACTAAGCATTGCTTACCCTCTCGTTGTTTACCATTTTTTATAGGTTCCGGCTTGGACAAGGGTAAGGGCATACGGTTGGATTAGTTATCTTCCGTTTGTGTTGACAGGGGATGCTTTTGGGATAGTTTTTGAAGTGGCCGTACGTTTTGGGTAGTTTAGCCCCAAACCATGCTCGAGTGTTGTTTGGATTATAAACTATCATTTGTTGTTGGTCAAACTTGTATCACATTCGTTAATGGCCTTTGTGCCTTTTTGTAAACATTAAACTCGTAGTATGTTTTGACGAATCGTGTGGAATGGGTTACATATTTAATTGGCGCGTAAATGTGTATTATATTTATAAAAAAAAAAATTATCGTACGGAGTACGGGTTGGGTTGTTTCAAGTGGTATCAGAGCATGGTCTAAGGGATTTAGGCGACTTGAGATAGGTGCCTAGACTTGGACTTTATTGTGTGAGCGCTTTATGCGGGACTTGTAGGATTTTGGGTCTAATCGGGAATTGTTAGTGCCTTGGTTTATATGAACTAACCTTGTGCAAATTGTTTTGTATTGTGTTTAGCAATCATCAAGCAAGACGGACATTGTACTAGCGAGTTAATGCGACTTGCTCGCGTAACAACGATTAGCTACCGTTGTTACGAGTGCAAATCGTGTCAAACGAGTAATGTACGATGATTGTTGAGCAAGATGGGGTAGTGTGGTGCGCATGTATATACTCACGTGTTATGCTTTTCGTTCATGGTTTAACCCTTTCCGTTTTATAGAATGAAGACGAGAAACGGACCCGATCATGATAACGGAAGTACAAGCGAGGACGTCGAGTTTTCGGCTAGGGTTGAGGCCATATTTAAAAAGTTAAAAGCGGATTTTCTTACGGACGTTCGAAAGGTCTTCCAAGATTTGGTCGATGGGCAAGTGACCGATTTGATAAATGAATGAATGAAGGCCACTATCGAAGAGGCCCTTGATGCTAGAAACATTTATCCTCGCGGTGAAGGACGTGAAGGAAGGCGGGACTTCCACTATAAAAACTTCAAGGATACTCAACCCCCGATGTTTAATGGGGTGAGGGATCCATTGAAAAGCACTTGTTGGATTTCCGATATCGAGGGAGCTTTCCGTACCGCGGAATGTCCTCCCGAAAAGAAGACGAGATATGGGTCTAGCATGCTACGTGAGGAAGGCAAGTTGTGGTGGGACGATAAAATCAATTTATACGGTGAAGAGCAATACATGAGCTTGACATGGGAGGAGTTTAAGAAAGAATTCTTCCAAGAATACCGAACTTCTTTCGACCTTGATAGAATCCGGGACGAGTTGCATCATTTGCAACAAGGTTCAATGGACTTGGTTACTCTCAAGTCTACCTTTTTGGCAAAGACTCGTTTTTGCCCGGAATATGTTGGTGACGATCACAAGCTAATGAAAGATTTTACCGTACCTTGAACGATGAGTTAAAGGGTAAGATTAGTCGGGGGATGTCTAAGACTTTTGAAGAGCTATTCGAGTTGGCTCGGGGTTTTGAACCGGAGGTTCCGAGGAAGAGTGATTTCACTTTTTCAAAGAGAAAGTTTGAAGGTTCGAGTCATTCGAACTTTTCAAATAAAAAGAATAAGAAAGGCTCCGAAAGCGTAAATAGTGTGAAGAAGGGTGCTTCCGAGGGTTTCGGGCCTACGTGTTTTAATTGTAAACAAAGGGGACACATGGCCCGTGATTGTACCAATGGCCCGAACAAATTCACTTGCTATAATTGTGGTAAGGAAGGACACCGAAAGTTAGAGTGTCCCGATTTGAACAACGATAATGTTAAAAGGCTAGAGAAGGCGGCGGGTACGGCTCGAGGGCGAAACTATTTGATGACGAATGATGAAGCCAAGCAATCCCACGATGTTGTCTCAGGTACTTTTATGGTTAACTCTAATCCGGCAAGGATTTTATTTGATAGCGGTGCAAATTTGTCGTTTGTATCTCCAAAATTTGTGCCTAAACTTGATAGACCGTTAGCTAAGTTAAGTCGTCCAGTAGAAGTCGAAATAGCGGACGGCAAGACGGTGCTAGTGGTTGATGTGTGTAAGAATTATGACGTTGTTTTTTGTGCCGAAAACTTTAAAATTGATCTCATCCCTATGACTTTGGGCGATTTTGATATCGTTGTTGGTATGGATTGGCTCGATCAAAATAGAGCCGATATTGCGTGTCATGAAAAGTTTATACGTGTGAAGACCCCAAGTGGGGGAGAGTTAATTATTCATGGTGATAAACGAAGAAGACTTGTGCCGATATGCACTTTTGCACGGGCACGTCGTTTTCTTGTTAGTGGTGGCATGGCTTTTCTTGCCCATGTTGTTGATACTCGTGACAAGCCACCACCCATTTGTGAAATTCCGTTGGTTAGTGAATTCGAAGACGTTTTTTTGGATGAGTTACCGGGTGTTCCGACGGAAAGACAAGTTGAATTTCGCATTGAGTTGGTTCCGGGAGCTACTCCCATTGCTAAAACTCCTTATCGTTTAGAACCGACGAAAATGCAAGAGTTGTTAAATCAAACCCAAGTGTTGCTTGAGAAGGGTTTTATTCGACCGAGTGCTTCGCCATGGGGCGCTCCGGTTTTATTCGTGAAAAAGAAGGATGGTAGTATGCAGATGTGCATCGACTACAGGGAGTTGAATAAAGTGACAATCAAGAATCGTTATCCATTGCCTAGGATCGACGATTTGTTTGATTAACTCCAAGGTGCGACGTATTTCTCTAAGATCGACCTACGGTCCGGCTATCACCAAATGCGGGTCCGTGAGGAAGACATAGAGAAAACGGCTTTTCGAACGCGTTATGGGCATTTTGAGTTTGTAGTTATACCTTTTGGTCTTACGAATGCACCAGCGGCATTCATAGATCTTATGAACCGAGTGTGCCAACCCATGTTGGACAAGTCGGTGATTGTGTTCATTGACGACATACTAGTCTACTCGAAAAGTATGAACGAGCATGAACGTCATTTACGTGATGTATTGAAGACATTACGAAAGGAGAAGTTGTATGCTAAGTTCTCGAAATGTGAATTTTGGCTAAGGGAGGTTCAATTCCTTGGCCACATTGTGAACAAGGACGGTATTCAAGTGGATCCGGGGAAGATAGAGACGGTGAAGAGTTGGAGACAACCGACTACGCCTACGGAGGTCTGAAGTTTTCTCGGATTGGCCGGTTATTATCGTCGGTTTATCCAAGACTTTTCTAAGATCGCTTCTTCATTGACGAAATTGACAAGGAAGAACGTGAGGTTTGTTTGGGAGAACGAGCAAGAAATTGCTTTTAATTTGTTAAAGGAAAAGTTATGTCAAGCTCCGGTGTTAGTTTTGCCGGAAGGGGTGGAAGACATGACGGTTTATTGTGATGCCTCGTTAAATGGACTCGGGTGTGTTCTAATACAAAGAGGTAAAGTCATCGCTTATGCCTCTCGACAATTAAAGGAACACGAGACGAGATATCCGACTCATGATCTTGAGTTGGCGGCGATTGTGCATGCGTTGAAAATTTGGCGCCATTACTTGTATGGTGTCAAGTGTACGATCTATTCGGATCATAAGAGTTTGAAACATCTCTTTAATCAACGAGATTTGAATTATCGTCAACGTAGGTGGATGGATGTGGTAAAAGACTATGATTGTGAGATACTTTATCATCCGGGCAAGGCGAATGTGGTCGCAGATGCGTTAAGCCGAAAGAGTCATCACCCAGTGTTACGATGTGGATTGTTACGTATGATCATTACTAACGATATTCTTGAAAAACTTGGTGTGATTCAAATAGAGGCTTACGTTCACAACAAGCATGCGGAGCGAATTGTGGGGCAATCGGAGTTCATTACTATGGGCTCGCGGGGTTTGTTGTCTTTTCAAGGAAGAGTGTGGGTGCCTAAGATGGGAGATTATCGACAAGTGCTACTTGATGAAGCACATAAGTCAAAGTATTCCATACATCTGGGCGCAACGAAAATGTATCTTGATTTAAGGAAAGATTATTGGTGGCCAGCCATGAAACGTGTCGTTGTTAAGTATGTTGAGCAATGTGTCACGTGTTTGCAAGTTAAAGCCGAACATCAAAAGCCGTATGGTAAGTTACAACCGTTAGAAATCCCGAAATGGAAATGGGAGCACATTACCATGGATTTCATCACAAAATTACCTAAAACGGCGAGAACCCAGTTTGATTCGATTTGGGTTATAGTTGATCGATTGACGAAAAGTGCTTTGTTTCTTCCCATTAAGGAAGCGATATCGTCGGAGACCTTGGCTAGGTTGTTTATCAAGGAAGTCATCTCTCGACACGGTGTTCGTATATCTATTATTTCGGATCGAGACACTCGTTTTACATCTCGGTTTTGGGAAAAGTTTCATGAAGATATGGGTGCGCAATTGAAATTGAGCACGGTGTATCATCCTCAAATGGACGGTCAAGCCGAACGTACGAATCAAACTTTGGAGGATATGTTACGGGCGTGTATTATCGATTTTGGTGGTGGTTGGGACGAGCACTTACCTTTGGTGGAATTCTCGTACAATAATAGTTATCATACTAGTATCGGGATGCCACCTTATGAGATGCTTTATGGGCGTAGATGTCGAACCCCGATTTGTTGGGGTGAAATGGGACAAAAGGAAATCGGGAGTACCGATTTGGTTTTAGAGACGAATAGCAAGATTGATGTGATTCGAGAGCATTTGAAGAAGGCTCAAGATAGGCAAAAGTCGTATGCTGACAAACGTAGACGAACGATCGAATTTCAAGAAGGTGACATGGTGATGCTTAAGGTTTCGCCATGGAAGGGTATTATTCGATTTCGAAAACGAGGAAAGTTAGCTCCTCGGTTTATTGGACCATTTAAGGTTTTAGCTCGTGTTGGTGAAGTCGCGTATCGTTTAGAATTACCCAAAGAGCTTACGGGGATCCATAATACATTTCATGTTTCCCATCTCCGTAAGTGTCTTGCGAATGATTCGTCTTGGGTGCCATTAGACGAGATTGAGCTAAACAATAAGTTAGAGTATATCAAGGAACCGATTGCCATACTTGATGAGAAGGTCAAAAGGTTGAGACATAAAGAGGTTAGGACGTTTAAAGTTCAATGGCATCGTAGTAAGGGTTCCGAGTTTACTTGGGAGCCCGAAGAGTTTGTGTTGGCCTATCTCCCTTCTTGTCATGCGGCTTGGATCGCGAGGACGCGCTCCGATTCAAGTGGGGGAGAGTTGTAACATCCCGTTTTTCCCGTACATATCGAAAGGTACATACTTAATCATTTGTACGTATGTAACTCGTTGTTTATGCGTAATTGTGTAGATATATATATATATATATATATATATATATATATATATATATATATATATATATACACTTGTTAATGTGTGCGTAAATAAGTCTTAAAGGAGCTTCGGTTAGTGTTAAGTCTTGTGAGACTTAGATATGAGAGCTAGACGTGTATTGGAGGCTTGAACGAATTAATGTTGTGTAAAACGATTTTTTTTGTGTTTAAGATGGTCGAGCTGACCAGATCGTGCCTTAGGCCGCGCCGCGACAAATGGGTCCGCGCCGCGGCAAAGCAAGCAAACCAGGATCAGAAGTTGAGTTAAGAGTGGTGGTTTTTCCTTTGTAACGTCGCGCCGCGACATTTAGCGCCGCGCCGCGGCAATTCTGCAGTTCTGATTCCGGTTTTAGCTTAAATTAAATGACTTTGAGGGACAAAATGGTAATTTGACATGTAAATCTGGTGGGAGCATTAACTCTCCACCACACATCCATTTATTTCATTTTCATTTCCATTTTCTTTCCTATTTCTCTCCCAAAACACAAAACCCACCTAGCTTGATCTTGAGATTTGAAGTTGGAGATTTGTGAATCAAACCTAGGAGCGAGATTTAAAGTTGTTCTCCTTGTCTCTAGCTACGCGTTGATAGTCTCGGTAAGTTCTAACTCTAAGTTTGAGTTTTTATTGGTTAATGACTAGGGTTTTGGGTACTAGTGATTTGTAAGACCCATTTAGTGGTAAAATGGGCGAGTTTGGGTTATGTGTTGTAATGAAACCCTAATAGCCACAATATAGGGTTTTGGCCTTGTGATTTGAGGTTGTAAGTGTCAATTGGTGTTGTTAGCCACTAATGCACTTTAAGAATTATGAAAGAGGTGTTAATGGTTAAGTTTGACATAAAATGGGTCAAAATGTACTAGTTGACCTAATTAGATGAAATGGGTATGGATTACCCTAAGTTTTGTGTTAATTGAAGTTAATAGACCTTACTTCACTAGTCTTAGTAATTAAAGTCGAGTCTTGGCCATTTATGGGCGGTTGTGTGTAGTTGAGTCATTTAATGCAACTTGGGTCATTAAATGCTCAAGTGGGTGTATTGTGGTTAATTCCACTAGTTGTGAAATTGAATGTGCACTTAATGATTTAGGTACATTGCGTTGAAGCTCGGAAGTGCTAAATCATCATCCTTGTGATAAGGTGAGTGGAATAATTATACGTTTATGTATATGGCATGTTTATTTGTGAATGTTATGGTATGAACCATGTGCCGGTAGTGCCATAACATGTATGGGACGGATATAGGATGTGAACCACGTGCCGGTAGCATCAAGTGTGAACCACGTGCCGGTAGCACTATAAAATGAGGCATGAACCACGTGCCGGTAGCGTCAAAGTGTGAACCATGTGCCGGTAGCACTATAAAAGAGTGAGACTCAAATGTGTATGGTGTGAACTACGTGCCGGTAGCACCATAGCATTATGGTTAACCATATTGTGTTGTGATTAGTTTAGCATTATATATATATATATATATATATATATATATATATATATATATATATGGTGTTGAGTATATGCTAATGAGATGTTGTGTCAATGTACGACTTGTTGGTATTTCGGGTATGATTGACTTGCTATGTGAGTTACATGTTCGTACGAGGTATTTGGAATTTGTGATTGCAAATAGATGGGTTATATATATGTATGTATAACTATTGCATTCACTAAGCATTTCTTACCCTCTCGTTGTTTACCATTTTTTATAGGTTCCGGCTTGGACAAGGGTAAGGGCATACGGTTGGATTAGTTGTCTTCCGTTTGTGTTGACAGGGGATGCTTTTGGGATAGTTTTTGAAGTGGCCGTACGTTTTGGGTAGTTTAGCCCCAAACCATGCTCGAGTGTCGTTTGGATTATAAACTATCATTTGTTGTTGGTCAAACTTGTATCACATTCGTTAATGGCCTTTGTGCCTTTTTGTAAACATTAAACTCGTAGTATGTTTTGACGAATCGTGTGGAATGAGTTACATATTTAATTGGCGCGTAAATGTGTATTATATTTATAAAAAAAAAAAATTATCGTACGGAGTACGGGTTGGGTTGTTTCACCGCGTAATGTTAAAAGTCGCACCTTGGAAAGGTGTAATCCGTTTCGGGAAATGGGGGAAGCTAAATCCGCGGTATATTGGTCCTTTCGAAATCTTGGAGCGTGTTGGAACCGTTGCTTATCGTTTAGATCTTTCGCCTCAATTGAGCTCCGTTCACCCTTCCATGTATCTAACTTGAAAAAGTGTCTTGCCGAACCCGATGTCGTCATCCCTCTCGAGGAGCTTACTATTGATGACAAACTTCATTTTGTGGAGGAACCGGTTGAAATTGTGGACACCTCCGTCAAGACGTTGAAACAAAGCCGAATCCCGATTGTCAAGGTTCGTTGGAATGCCAAAAGAGGACCCGAGTTTACTTGGGAGAGGCAAGATCAAATGCAAAAGAAATACCCTCACTTATTCCCGGTTCCAGAAACGCAAGATTCCGAGGAAGAAACAACGACTACTATGTTTACCTAAATTTCGGGACGAAATTTCTTTTAAGGAGTAGGTAATGTAACATCCCGCCTTTTTCCGTTTACTTTTCCGTTATACTACTTTAAAGTCCGTTATATGATTATAACAACTTTCGTTAAAACGCGTTTTTTTAAATTATCTCGTTTAGGTAATTCACGCACCTATTTCCAAAGTTGAGGGACTAAGTTTGACAAAGGAGCAAAGAGGTGACTAAGTCAAAGAGTCAACACTCTTCCTCCTCCATTCATTATTTTCTTTTCTTTTTCCATTTTTCTCTAATACTTTCACAAATTCTCTCAAACACCATTTCAAAGATTCATCATCTAATCAAAATCTAGCAAGCTTCAATCCAAACTAATTACATATTTGGAATCCTTGCAACTTCCTCTTCGATTCTATACCGATTACATTTCATTTGGGTAAATTTCTAAAATCACTAGATTTTGCGTTCTTGATGTTTTTAACTTATAAAGTTGTAAGTTAGTGTCTATGGCTCAAGTCTAACATGAATATATGATTTATATGTTCAATTTTATTATTTGAAGTAACTAGCATGAACACAAACTTTGGTGTGTTTGATTTGGTGATTTGGTTGCTTGAATGTTGTTAAATGTTTTAAATGCATGTATTAAAGGTGTTCCTAACATCACTAGCTTCAATTTGATGTGTAGGTTGCATTAGAAAACTTTATAAACTCGATTAGTAGTTTTGATGATGTTGGTTAGGGTTTGATAGATTTAAATGTGAACATTTAATGTATTGAATACCATGAATTGTTGTTGGTAAGTAGTTAGTTGTATTGTATGCTTGATTACCTACAAAATGGCGTGTTAGATGTATGCATTAAATGCCCGAATCAAGAATGTGCATTGATGAACTTGAACATTAAATGATGAGCATTAATTGGGCATTTAAGTTGGAAATTCGGTTATTGAAAATGATGTTTTTGGTTGATGAAATGTGTTTAGTTGTGTTCTTTGTTAAATTACCTTTTCAACGATATAAGATATGTGTTTTGAATGTTTACGGTTCATAAATTGTGTTTATTTGAAGTTTGGTTCGAGTTGAACACTTGAAAACAGCCCAAAATTTCTGTCAGGCATACAGAGCGGTGCGCCGATTCCTGAGCGGAGCACTGAATGCCTACAAAATTGTGCCGAGACTTTGCCTTGAAATGGAGCGGCGCGCCACTTATCTGAGCGGAGCGCCATATGCCTGTTGTCCAAAAAGTCTCATTTACGTTTAATTCTAACTATGCTACGCACCTCCGATTAACATGAAACTTGGCCAATATGCTTATATATGATTTATCATCATGGAAAAATTTTCGGATACCCGACCCAGTTGACTTTGACTTTGACCAAGTTTGACTTTTAGTCAAACTTAACCAAACACTTATGCAATCATTCTAACGTGCTTTTATACTTGTATCTTGCATGAAACTTGACAATGTGATTCACATGCTATATAATCGAGTCTTAACGAGCCATAGGACTAATTGAACATCTTTGACCAATCGTGTTTACCGTTATTGATACAAACCTATTTGTTTAGGTCAAGACTAACATTGTTTCTTTGCACACATTTACTTGTTGAAGTATTTTTACTCGTGCACTCAAGGTGAGATCATAGTCCCATCTTTCAACAACTTTTACTTTAAACTATGGGATGAGAAACATATACGTATCATACTTTTATGCTTGAACACAAGTACGAAAACAAACATTCCACGTGCGAGTTTGAACGAAAAGCCTCAATTCAATTATCATTAGTTACACTTGTAGGGTGTAAACGAGAACTTATATTATGTGATCACATGGGCTTGACGAGCCTCATTCGGACGGTTCGCTACCGTTAGCGGATGAAATATACTTTCGAGTTTAGTGTATGTTCTAACACTACGTAACATGGTACAAAACAATTAAGTTTGATAATTGGGTGCTCGCGAACAAACTTTTGGAATAACAAACGATTTGGATAATCAACGATATTAAATCTTGTGGTTCAAAAACAATGTTGATTGCAACACCTATGATTTCACCAACGTTTTCGTTGACAGTTTTCTATATGTTTTCTCAGGTCCTTGAACGTTAGGTGTTACATGCTTCCGCACATACTTTTTGATACTTGCTTGGATGTCGAGTATACTTGCATACGTGGAGCGTCTTTTGACTACTTTTAAACTGTGTCGCACATGTTTCATTTGTACTTTTAACGTTGTAATGTACTAGTCATGGAAACTACTTTTGTAAACTTGAAACATCCATACAATTGAAATGAATGCGACATATTTTCGGTCAAACGTTGTCTTAAAGGCTTACGACCACGTGACGGGACCTAAGTAGACGGTGCCGTCAAACGTCAATTTGTCGGGTCGCTACACTTCAACAGTTACTTCATAAGGTAATAAAGTAATTTTGTTGTTACTTTGATGCCCTTCTTTTAGATGTTTTACTGCGATCAATCGTTCATCTTTCATGATGATCAACCTATAGCATTGCTTGATGCTGGTGTTGGAGCTAGGGTTGCTTAGCTTTACCAAGCTGAGGGTGTTATGAAGAGAGAAATCTTTCCTGACATTTCTTTTGTGAAGAAGCAGAAGTTATATTATCTTCGTGATGGAGCTAGTGATGATAACATGAGCGATTGAGTTGGTGAAGATGCTCTTTTTGGTCTGTTTACTTTTCTTTGTTACTTGTTTTCTTCTACTTCATTTCTTTTTCTAATTTTGATTTTATTTTGCAGACTTGCCTATTTTTACCGAAGTTCCTTTTCTTGCTAATCTGGCATTATTGGTGGTTTTGTTCCTGAGAGTTGGCGGAACTCTTGTGCTGACGATATGAAGAAGTTTCATGATGCCTATTCGATTCTTAATTTTTAAGTTGTTTCAATGAATCATATGGATTCTTCTCTCTTGAAGAACCCTGCTGCTGAACTTAGAGCTTTAAGGAAATCTTACGCTGTGATGAGTCACTATGTGAAGAAGTTGGAGGAAGAAGTGTTGATGGCTCCAAGTTATGTGGAAGAACTTGTAACGACCCGGATTTTTCCAATCGTTTTATACTTATGAGATTAATATTTACATAAATTAAACCTTACCAACATGATAAGCAATCCAAATTGTTGAGACTTGTGTTTTTGAAAAGAGTTTTACACAACGTTTGACCGTCCAATTTGACCGATGATATCACGAACTATATAACATACGATAATTATACGTTTGTGTATATATATGTATTTATATATATTTAACATGATCTAAGGATGGTTTAACATCTCATTGTGTAATAATGACAATGAGTTATAAGTATATTTTGAAACTACTAACTTAAGTTTTCAAAACGATAACTATACGTAACATTCTTTGATATATATACTTATAACCTATAATGCTTATACATGTATCGTATATATAATGTATTTAATCACTTTTTAAGGACTTAAATACATAAAACAATATAAGTATATTCACAAAAGATAGCTATATTTGAATTCTCATTCCGTTTCCTCAAGATTTCTATACGTATATCTAGGGTATATGTACCCGTATCATACCCAGCTTCTATATGTATTTACTATTGGTATATACACATCAAATCAACATCCTAATCAACATTATTACTACCCTATATATGAGGTAACTAGGATTTGTCAAGTAGCATGAATTATTAGTAAGAAAACAAAATTAGGAATCCTTTTCTTTCTTTATAAACTAAAAACGTTTTTATGAATGAACACCATTTCTTCACTCCATTTTCTCATACCTACACCCTCATTTCTCTCTCAAAATACTCCTAACTTCATACTTGATCATCTCCAAGCATTTTCCCCATCATTTAGCTTCAATTACAAGCCTTAAACACCATAAGAAAACTCTTTCAAGAACATATCAAAATAACCACCCATTTGAAGAAGTATACTTCCAACCTTTTGATCTAACTCCACCACTCTTTGATTCCAAGATTTTTTCTTATCTCTTACAGTAACTTTGTCCAAGTAACTTGAGGTAGTAACCTTGTTCATAATCTTGTTCGATTCATAATTATATAGCTATCTTATTTTATGTTGTAAAATTTTAACAACAAGAACATAGTTTGAATGATTTCAAACTTGTTTGCAAACTAAATAGATCCTTCTAACTTAACTTTTAAAACACTTCAAGACCTGTAATATATCATAATGATATCCTAACTTAACAAGATATAACTTGGTTTTACAAAGAACACCTTAAAAACTGAATCTACGTCGTCGGAGTGCAACCGGGGGCTGTTTTGGGTTGGATAATTAAAAACCATCTTGAACTTTGAATTGGAAGTTTATATTCTGGAAAAATGATATTTCTTATGAATATGTTAATATATAAAAATCTCATGGTGTAACTCAAAGTGTAAGTATTTTTGTAAAAATGATCATCTAGATGTTGTTTTTACAACGAAAATGATCACTTTCATAAGTTTTATCAAAGTTTGACCTATAACCTGTGATTTCGAATACAAACTAAGGTATTTTCAGTTCATATTCTTAAAATTTGACTCGATCCAAGGAAGTGGCAAGTTGAACCAACAAAAACGGAGTTGTAATAAAGAAACTACGACTAAAACAAGATTGGGTATCCGAAGCTAGTTTAGCTACGAAAATATTTGGAGATAAAGTAAATTAATCATATCTTTTCTAATTAATATGATATTTTATATATAATTACTTATGATTTGATTTTACATATTTCAGGACCACCCGTAAACAACACGAGAAGATTAATCATAAGACCTCATGATTGTACGCAACACGTCATTTGACAACACAGTACTTTATGTACGCAACACGTCATTTGACAACATGGTACCATGGGTCGAGATTAATTCTGATCAATACGAATACGATGGGGTCTTTATTTATTTATTTTATTGAGCAACTAATTGTGGACCACTAATATCGGACTGCTAACTACGGACTAAGAAAATATTAAAAGTATTATAAGTATATATGTAACGATTAATTGAAAAGAAAATATGTTGATATATTATATATATGGTTAGGTTCGTGATATCTATCGGAGACCAAGTCGAGTTAAATACCTTCAAGGCAAAAGTGAGTATATAGTCCCACTTTTAAACTCTAAATATTTCGGGATGAGAATACATGCATTTTATGATTTACGTTATGGACACAAGTGATTAAAAATATATATTCTACGTTGAGTTGTACTACTGGCATACTTCCCTGTAGCTTGGTAACTACTAATTACATGTGGTATTGTAAACGCGAATCCTGTTGATAGATCTATCGGGCCTGACAACCCCAACCGGACTGGACGACCAGTATTCAACGGTTGCACAGTACTTCGTTTTGGTGACTACACTTGGTACAGTGTAGTGAGATTTCATAATAAAGGGAATATGCGACGTTGATTAAATGTTAAGTATGGTTATCAAGTGCTCAACCACTTAGAATATTTTTATTAAAACGTTTATGTATATGAAATCTTGTGGTCTATATTTATAATGCTGCTAGCATTAAACCTATATCTCACCAACTTTATGTTGACGTTTAAAGCATGTTTATTCTCAGGTTCCTAGAAGTCTTCCGCTGTTTGAATATATGTTAGAGAAACCATGTGCATGGAGTCATACATGTTTTATTCGAGGAAGCATTGCATTCACAAAATCATCACCGTGTATTTATTTTGACTGCATTGTCAACGGAAGTATTCTTGTAAACTGTTATTTACGGTGATTGTCTATATGCAGAAATCATCAGATGTCGAAAATATTGAATTTTAAATATTCATTTATGGTATATCTTTTCAAAAGAATGCAATGTTTATAAAACGTATCATATAGAGGTCAAATGCCTCGCGATGTAATCATATGTTATTGTATTCGTCCCTATGGATTGGTTCGGGTCGTTTCTTGTGGTATCAGAGCGGTGGTCTTAGCGAACCAGGTCTGCATTAATGTGTCTAATTGATAAGTCGTTAGGTTGCATTAGTGAGTCTGGACTTCGACCGTGTCTGCATGTCAAAATTTTGCTTATCATTTTGTGTCGAAAATCATCTACTTATCATCCGTAGGAAATTACCTGTTTATCATCTTAAGTCTAAACATGTCTTACTGCATTCATTGCATGAATGGTGTATAGACAAAATTCATATCTTAGCGTATTTGCTAATTCATATCTATGCGTATCTGTTACTGTAAACTTTGTCTGACATATTCCGTAAATCCCTCCGTAATCTACGAGATCTTTTGTTCTATATATATGGATATTCTATATAATTAGAATACCACCCGATAGCCGGAAAATCATTTCATATTTAAAAATTCTTTATTCAATCATACGAAATGGAACTCGTCACTAGTTCAAGTCCCTCGGATTCCGATATGGAATACCACTCAAGCTCCGAAAGCAGTGTGACCGGAATGGATCAACCAATCAGTCATCATCTATTTTGGATGGATTGGGGATGGGTTCGTAGCCTCCTCAATCATTGGAGACAAGAAGAAGGTGATCCCTTCCATCCACCAAATTGCCCTCTTGACGATGAACCTGAAGCACTTTCCAGCGAACCTGTTCAAGAAACCATTTTCTCTCTCATTTCCAGAGTATCTCTTCACGATTATATACTACATTAAATTCTAGATTTTATTTATCCGCTCGTCCGAACCGACAATCACCCCGGTGTAATAGAAGAAGTCAACGAGCTTCGCACTCGGGTAGTGGCTTTGGAGAATACTGTACGAAGGTTACAAACACCATCAGCAGCATCAGCAGCATAACCAGTACCGTCAATAACATCAACATCACAAGCCTCAATACCCTAAGCACCAGCAGCATCACCAGCATCAACGTTATCACCATCATCAACATCAACAGGATCATTACCACCACCAACAATCACATCCTCATAACACGCCTCAATATCACCATCCGTACCTCGGATATCAACGTCACACGCACCATAGATACCAAGAAGTATCAACAATAACAAAAGATGAAGTATTGATTCATAACTTCATCGGAGAAATATTCTATGGTGATTATGTAATCTCTAAAGACATAGAGATTACCTATTTCTGCCTTAACCATAAATCAGATGAGTGGACAGAAATGATAAAAGGAAGAGTAGAAACCCCGACAAGAATGATGCGTAAGGTACAAGCTAGACTTGTTTTACCAACAGCATCAGCAGTACCCTTAGCCTCACCAACACAGTCAGTGCTGTCAACATCGTTAGAATCATCAGCAACTTTAACATCACAAGCTCCACCAGTTCAAGAATCACCGTGGACATCATCAATAACGCGTATATTGCATCAACGAGTTATGAAGTATTAACTCATTCTTCTGAAGAATTTATATAAATATTATATATATATGAATTCGGAAACCAAAATAAATCTTTTCGTACTAAGCTATTAAGTATGAATTGAAAAAGGGTAGATACTACTCCTTTAAATTCATACTACAAATATGCAATGATGTACGTCCTTCATCAGCAACTTAATCATCGTTAACTACAATCCCTGTTTCAATTCAATGAATTTTGTTTTATAATAAACCAAGTGTATTATTCAATAATATGTTTGATTTTACACTTTCATCTTTAATGTACTCGAAGCTTACTGGGAAACAACATTCATATCTTGCGAAGTTAGCAAGAGTTCAATGAGTATCAGCATGATTCACTAAGGAAATATATATAAGAATAAATAATGAAGTATTGATCCATAACTTCATTAATATTCTGTGAAGAATATGTGGTTCCTAATCGTTTTAGAGATTACTTATTCTAGCTCAAACCGAAAATCAAATGAGTCTAATATTATATTGACTTATTAAATTCATGATTACATCTGAAGAAGATATATATGTACATATATTTTCATAAAGATTGTAATAAAATTCTTTGGTACAAAACATTACTTGTGAAAATTTTTTAACGGGTAGGTAATACCCGAGAGATATATAAATTCACAATTAATATGATTATATTCTTCAACTCTGATTCAACAATCATCAAATATACTCACTACCTTCACAATAATATACATTCTTTCATAGAAATCAAAACAACCATTTTCATCCAAATTTAATTACGACAAAACGAAATCCAAGTCAAGACTTAACAGAAGACATCACTCTTAGGACTCTTACATCTTTCAAAACTATACTTTAACTTCAAAACTATGCTAGAACATCATTCGATTCTTGGAACCCAGAAAAATATTTGTATCATTCAAAGTCCTAAAACATCATATGTATATTAACAATTACAATCTATGATCAAACCCTTCGAAATTCCTGAAGACACTTCAAATAATGGACAATCGAGATGATGATCCAACCACACATTACCCGCAGTCTTGCACCTGAAAAGCTCTCGAAACCAAGGACATAATTTAACACGTATCCGCGTTAAATCTTTTAGCATTTATTAACAAAAATAACTTTGCGATTCCGTTTCAAAATAGCAAATTTTGTCACAGTTTCAGCAAGTCAACCTCGACTTTCCATTCGAAGTAGCCTTATTATAACCTGTAATACATACGATTACCCTTTTGTTACCAGGAAACCTTTTATATTCCACGACATTATCAGCAGATGTACCAGCAACTCGTTACCCCTTTGGCGGAATCAACAATTGGTATTTTGAAATCTCGCAACATTTCTATTTTGGCAGTTATATATATATACAACGTCTATCCCCAAGAATTACATATTTCAAATGTGAAGTTTCTAAAAAATGCTCCAGTCTACGAATTAGTGCTATTAAGTTTTGGAAAAGACTGATAAAGTGGTAAAGACAGTAGACAACAATTACGATCAGAAGTTTGACAATAAAGAATAATAAATTGGAAAAGCTCAAACCAAAAATTTGGTACTGGAAAACGGATTGAGCAAAGTATAAAGGAGGTCGTTGACAAATCACAATGACGAAATCTACCTTCAAAGGATTTAAATGATTCAGTGTCTGCTGAAACCGTTAGTAAGAACCTTACTCCTTATTCTAAACCTTCACAGACAGATTTTCCTTGTCATTCCCTGATCTTAGATATTCTAAGATATCATCGTTTTTTTCATTATAAATATCTCCGATATTCTTGAAGATATATTCCCAACTATCCTCATCAAAAATCATTTATCTCTTCACAATATTTGCGTTACAACATAAAAGAAACTGTGTTAGTTTCTAAATTCTGAAAATTTCGAGTTTAAAATATGAATGTTTTGAAGTAGTGTTGGAAACTGAAGCATGAATTAGTATAATATAATGACACTTGATCAACGTGATTATATTATAGTAATTCATGCTGAGTTTCTAAATGGAACATAATGATTCACAGATCATAACGTCATCATGTGCCATGTTACACAACTCTTACATTCTACCCAATCTCCAAACATATTAAGAACATATCTCCTTGATAATTCTATCTTTTCGGACATTCTGTTAACTTACCAAATCAAGATCGTGCAATTACTATTTCCTTCTTAGAACATTAACTATGTTTATTTCAAAATCCATACCTACGAATTCCGGACCATTATTCGCTTGACTCGAAGTCGGGAAGAGGAAACAGAAGTATGGAACTGTTGAATATAAAAGAAAATATAAAGCTCGACAACAACAAATAAATTACAAACCGTGTATATCAATACGTATTGCAACGTAAAGGCACTGGAGAATTAACAATACTATAACCCCAAGGTAATAGTAGAAATAAATAAAATCCTCCGGAGGTAGATGAAAAAGAAGAATGACAGAGATGAAAGTTAAGAGTATATCCAGGATCAGTATTGGATGAAGCATACTGATAAATGTTTTAAAGTATGAATTAAGGGAGGAAGAATAGAAGGTATGAGTTGTAAGGAAATGAAGGGAGGTGGATTTATAGTAAAAGATCTGACAGAGCAATCAAAATAGATGATCGCATTTAAAGCAGATTCTAATTTCCTTGATTATCGAAGAATCAAATCTCATTATGAAGATTTTACTCCAAATCTCTTGAACTTGGAAATCAATCCTATCTACGTCAAAAGATATGACGAATCTATACCTACTCATTTCACCCTTTGGTGATAGCCTCACTCGTACTCTTCACAAAAATCAAATTGCTTTATCAATATTACTTGATGATAATAAAACTCTAATTTCCAACTCGTATACGTCATGAAAACATACTTATTGTCAGCCATGACCATCCCATTCAAATTTCGGGACGAAATTTATTTAACGGGTAGGTACTGTAACGACCCGGATTTTTCCAATCGTTTTATACTTATGAGATTAATATTTACATAAATTAAACCTTACCAACATGATAAGCAATCCAAATTGTTGAGACTTGTGTTTTTGAAAAGAGTTTTACACAATGTTTGACCGTCCAATTTGACCGATGATATCACGAACTATATAACATACGACAATTATACGTTTGTGTATATATATGTATTTATATATATTTAACATGATCTAAGGATGGTTTAACATCTCATTTTGTAATAATGACAATGAGTTATAAGTATATTTTGAAACTACTAACTTAAGTTTTCAAAACGATAACTATACGTAACATTCTTTGATATATATACTTATAACCTATAATGCTTATACATGTATCGTATATATAATGTATTTAATCACTTTTTAAGGACTTAAATACATAAAACAATATAAGTATATTCACAAAAGATAGCTATATTTGAATTCTCATTCCGTTTCCTCAAGATTTTTATACGTATATCTAGGGTATATGTACCCGTATCATACCCAGCTTCTATATGTATTTACTATTGGTATATACACATCAAATCAACATCCTAATCAACATTATTACTGCCCTAGATATGAGGTAACTAGGATTTTTCAAGTAGCATGAATTATTAGTAAGAAAACAAAATTAGGAATCCTTTTCTTTCTTTATAAACTAAAAACGTTTTTATGAATGAACACCATTTCTTCACTCCATTTTCTCATACCTACACCCTCATTTCTCTCTCAAAATACTCCTAACTTCATACTTGATCATCTCCAAGCATTTTCCCCATCATTTAGCTTCAATTACAAGCCTTAAACACCATAAGAAAACTCTTTCAAGAACATATCAAAATAACCACCCATTTGAAGAAGTATACTTCCAACCTTTTGATCTAACTCCACCACTCTTTGATTCCAAGATTTTTTCTTATCTCTTACAGTAACTTTGTCCAAGTAACTTGAGGTAGTAACCTTGTTCATAATCTTGTTCGATTCATAATTATATAGCTATCTTATTTTATGTTGTAAAATTTTAACAACAAGAACATAGTTTGAATGATTTCAAACTTGTTTGAAAACTAAATAGATCCTTCTAACTTAACTTTTAAAACACTTCAAGACCTGTAATATATCATAATGATATGCTAACTTAACAAGATATAACTTGGTTTTACAAAGAACACCTTAAAAACTGAATCTACGTCGTCGGAGTGCAACCGGGGGCTGTTTTGGGTTGAATAATTAAAAACCATCTTGAACTTTGAATTGGAAGTTTATATTCTGGAAAAATGATATTTATTATGAATATGTTAATATATAAAAATCTCTTTGTGTAACTCAAAGTGTAAGTATTTTTGTAAAAATGATCATCTAGATGTTGTTTTTACAACGAAAATGATCACTTTCATAAGTTTTATCAAAGTTTGACCTATAACCTGTGATTTCGAATACAAACTAAGGTATTTTCAGTTCATATTCTTAAAATTTGACTCGATCCAAGGAAGTGGCAAGTTGAACCAACAAAAACGGAGTTGTAATGAAGAAACTACGACTAAAACAAGATTGGGTATCCGAAGCTAGTTTAGCTACGAAAATATTTGGAGATAAAGTAAATTAATCATATCTTTTCTAATTAATATGATATTTTATATACAATTACTTATGATTTGATTTTACATATTTCAGGACCACCCGTAAACAACACGAGAAGATTAATCATAAGACCTCATGATTGTACGCAACACGTCATTTGACAACACGGTACTTTATGTACGCAACACGTCATTTGACAACATGGTACCATGGGTCGAGATTAATTCTGATCAATACGAATACGATGGGGTCTTTATTTATTTATTTTATTGAGCAACTAATTGTGAACCACTAATATCGGACTGCTAACTACGGACTAAGAAAATATTAAAAGTATTATAAGTATATATGTAACGATTAATTGAAAAGAAAATATGTTGATATATTATATATATGGTTAGGTTCGTGATATCTATCGGAGACCAAGTCGAGTTAAATACCTTCAAGGCAAAAGTGAGTATATAGTCCCACTTTTAAACTCTAAATATTTCGGGATGAGAATACATGCATTTTATGATTTACGTTATGGACACAAGTGATTAAAAATATATATTCTACGTTGAGTTGTACTACTGGCATACTTCCCTGTAGCTTGGTAACTACTAATTACATGTGGTATTGTAAACGCGAATCCTGTTGATAGATCTATCAGGCCTGACAACCCCAACCGGACTGGACGACCAGTATTCAACGGTTGCACAGTACTTCGTTTTGGTGACTACACTTGGTACAGTGTAGTGAGATTTCATAATAAAGGGAATATGCGACGTTGATTAAATGTTAAGTATGGTTATCAAGTGCTCAACCACTTAGAATATTTTTATTAAAACGTTTATGTATATGAAATCTTGTGGTCTATATTTATAACGCTGCTAGCATTAAACCTATATCTCACCAACTTTATGTTGACGTTTAAAGCATGTTTATTCTCAGGTTCCTAAAAGTCTTCCACTGTTTGAATATATGTTAGAGAAACCATGTGCATGGAGTCATACATGTTTTATTCGAGGAAGCATTGAATTCACAAAATCATCACCGTGTATTTATTTTGACTGCATTGTCAACGGAAGTATTCTTGTAAACTGTTATTTACGGTGATTGTCTATATGTAGAAATTATCAGATGTCGAAAACATTGAATTTTAAATATTCATTTATGGTATATCTTTTCAAAAGAATGCAATGTTTATAAAACGTATCATATAGAGGTCAAATGCCTCGCGATGTAATCATATGTTATTGTATTCGTCCCTATGGATTGGGTCGGGTCGTTTCAGAACTGAACGCTGCTTGTGGAGAGATAGTGAGTTTGCAAAAACATGTGAAGCTTTGTGATGATCAGAAGTTGACTCTTGCTGTTGAGGTGAAGAGATTTGAGGAGCGATGTTCACAGTTGAAATCTGATTATTTCCCGATTATTTCCCAGGTTATTCCGTATGTTTGTTGTCAGCTGTTGAAGAGTGCAATATTAAACAATCTCTTTGGCGATGTGGTGTTGGCTGCCAAGATTCAAGTTATGAGTGAGGTGATAGGTGATTTGGCAGCGAAGGGAGTGGTGCATCTTAGTAACTTTCATGACTATACCGACCAGGGGCAGGCGATGGTGGGTGTTGCTTGTGATGAACTTGAGCAAGCTGAGTTCGGTTATGTGAAGGATGTTGCAACTAGTGTTGATGTCAAACCTAGTGATCTTTTGGGCATGATGGCTAAAGTTGTGCCTGAGGAACTTGCTAGTGATGATTGCTCAAGTGATAATCCTTGGTGTTGTTGAGGAGCTTGTGAAGGATGGTGTTCCACCCTCTTGATTATGACATTTAATTGTCTTTTGAAACAATTATTGTCGTTTATGGTAGGCTTATATGCCTGGGCTTGATGTGCCCTATTTGAACAACGGTTTTGTATGCCTTAGGCATTTTTAACTCTTGTTCTCTTTAATTTTAGCATGCTTTTGTGTATTTTTACCATGAATTTAATCCTGCTTAGTTGGGTAAAAAACTCTATGCCCGCAGGATGGTAGTACAGTGATCACTTTTAAGGGAACAGTGTTTCCTTACTTTGAGCATTGCGAAGGAAATTTTTTCCTTAGGCATTTTTATCAGATATTTAACTATAAATTAACTTCTTCCATTTCATTACTTTTACCACTCCCATACTCAATTTCCAAATTCAAATGATTTTGAAAATGCTTAATCCAGTTCTGATCCTTGTCCTTATCCTAATTATCATTTCTGTCATCCTTCTTTTAAATTTTCCACCAGAAAATCTGTTGACTTCTACTATTACCTTGGGGTGATACTATCCTTAAGTATACCGTGTTTTTATATTGCTATTCGTATTAATGTATACGGTTTGTGATTTCTGTGTTGTTGTCGAATTTTATATCTTCCCTTATGTTGCAGAGCTCTTTGCCTTTTTATTCTCTTCTTGACCTCTAGTAAAGCGAGTAATGGTCCAGAATTCGTAGGTATGAAGCTTCAAATGAACATGACTAATGCTCTAGGAGTTATATTGTAATACCACGATCTTGATTTGTTAAATTACCAGAATTTAAGAGAAAAGATAGAACTATCAGGAAGATATGTTCTCTATATGTCTGAAGATTAGATAGAATGTAAGAGTCGTGTGACATGGCACATGATGACGTTATAGTCTGTGAATCATCACGTCCCATTAGAAACTCAGCATAACTTACTGTAATATAATCACGTTGATCAAGTGTCATTATATTATACTAACTCATGCTTCAGTTCCCAACACTACTTCGAAATCATTCTTACTTTAACTCTAAGGTTTCAGAATTTAGAAACTAAAACAGTTTCTTTTATGATACAGATAGCGCGAAGAGATAAATGATTTCTGATAACAATAGTTATGAAGATATCTTCAGAAATATCGAGGATATTTATAATGGAAGATACCATGATATCTTATAATTCTAGAATCAAAGTGTAATGAAGAAATTCTTTCACAATGATTTAGAATGATTAAAGAGCAAGGTAATCGCTGAAGATTTCATCAGAACAGAATCATCAGGATTCTTTATGTACAAATTTAGTCCTTGTGATTTGTTCAGAGAGATTTAAGCTAGAGGGCAACGAAGTTGCTGGTACGTCAGCTGGTAATATGTTGGAATATAAAAGGTTCCCCGGTAACAATAAAAGAGCACACATATATATCAAGGTTATAATAAGGTTGTTTTGAACGAAAAGTCGAAGCTGATTTGCTGGAGCTATGACAAAATTGACTAATTTGAAAAGGAATTGCAAAGTTATTTTTGCTAATAACAATGCCAAAGGAGCTAGTACACATAGGTGTTAAACATTTACTCAGGTTCTGAGTGTTTCAGGTACATAACTATATGCATCAATCTTTTCTTCCGTAGATAAAGTGCGGTTGGTTCATCCTCTCAATTGAGGTGTTTTTAAGAATCATGAAAGGTTTGAACGGAGATTGTAATTGTCAAGATATAAATGAGGTTTGAGATGAAATCAAGTGGCAAACTTGAAGAATTATTTATTTCATATGTTATAATCAATATTTTAGTTCATTTTAATTATCCAATGTTGATAGTCCACAGTTAATTGTCCACAGTTGTAGTTCAATAATTCACATATAGTTTAATATATAATATTCGAATTAATTAATACGTATCGTGACCCATTGTATACATGTCTCAGACTCGATCACAACTCAAAGTATATATATTATTGTAGAATCAACCTCAACCCTGTATAGCTAACTCGATCATTACCGCATATAGAGTGTCTATGGTTATTCTAAATAATATATACAGATGCGTCGATATGATATGTCAAAACCTTGTATACGTGTCCCGATATTTAAAGTGCGTAAAATAAATAACAGAAATTAAATAACGATAAATAAAATTGCGAGAATATAAATTGCAATAATTAAACTGCGATAATAAAATGTAATCAGTTAGCTAGGAACAGTTAGCTAGGAACAGTTAGCGTAGATTCTTAACAAAATTTCTCATAGTTAATTTGTTTGTTTCTAACAAATTTTATTTTGTCCAATGTTTTCTTCATTATGCCACTTGTTGGATTCTAATAAGTCAAAATCCAAATATTAAATTGAATGAAAATGATTATTCTGCGGTGAACGGATTCGTATATCTGTGGATATAAGTAGGATAGTAAATGACTGTTGAATCAGATTCTAAGAATGTACAGTGTAACTTATTAATGTGAAAACTAAATATTCCTCGGGTATTACCTACCCGTTAAAATATTTTCACCATTAACAGTTTGTACGAAAGAATTTTTTTTAATTAAAATCTTTATGAAAAATACATATACATATATATTTCTTCAGATGTAATCATGGATTTAATGAGTTAATGTGATATTAAACTCATTTGATTTTCGGTTTGAGCTAGAATAAGTAATCTCTAAAACTTTTAGAAACCACATATTCTTCGCAGAATATTTCTTCAATGAGGTTATGAATCAATACTTCATCGTTCATTGTTGTTGGTACTCCTTGGTATCTATGGTGCGTATGACATTGATGCTCGAGGTACAGATTATGATGTTGAGGTGTGGGATGCGGATGTTGTGGATGGCGGTACTAGTCATGCTGCTGGTGCTGCTGATGGTGGTAATGTTGTTGCCGGTGTTGTCACTGGTGCTTGTAACCCTTGCACCATATTCTCCAAAGCCACTTCCCGAGCGCGAAGCTCGTTGACTTCTTCCATTACATCGGGATGATTGTCGGTCAAAACGAGTGAATGAATATGATCTAGAATTTGAGATAGTATATAATCATGACGAGATACTCTAGAAATGAGAGAGAACATGGTGTCTCGAACAGGTTCGCCGGTAAATGCTTCAGGTTCATCGTCAAGAGGGCAATGGGGTGGATGGAAGGGATCACCTTCTTCTTGTCTCCAGTGACTAAGTAGGCTACGAACCCATCAGATGAATTGGGGATGGCTGATTGGTTGATTCATTCTGGTGACGCTGCTTTCGGAGTTTAGGTGAACATCCATGTCGGAATAGCTGCCGGGTTCCGAAGAACTTGAACTAGTGACGAGTTCCATTTCATAAGATTGAGTAAAGGATTTTTCGATATGAATGATTTTCGGCTATCGGATGGTATTCTAATTACATAGAATATCTATATATAGAGAGCAAAAGATTTCGTAGATTACGGAGGGACTTACGGAATATGTCAGGCAAAGTTTACAGTAACAGATACGCTAAGATATGAATTAGCAGATACGCTAAGATACGAATCCTATCTATACACTATTCATGCAATCAATACAGTAAGATGTGTCTAGACTTTAAGGATGATAGGCAGGTAATTTTCGACACGAAATGATAAGCAAAACTTTTGACATGCAGACACGGTCGAAGTCCAGACTTACTAATGCATCCTAACAACTATTCGTTAGACACACTAATGCAAGACCTGGTTCGCTAAGACCACCGCTCTGATACCAACTCTAATGACCCGTCCTAATCCATCCAGACGAATATATTACATTTGGTTACATCACGAGGTACTTGACCTCTATATGATACATTTTACAAACATTGCATTCGTTTTTAAAAGACAAACTTTCATCACATCGAAATTTGACAGCATGTATACCGTTTCATAATATATCCAACTATAATTGACTTAATAATAATCTTGATGAACTCAACGACTCGAATGCAACGTCTTTTGAAATATGTCATGAATGACTCCAAGTAATATCTCTAAAATGAGCAAATGCACAGCGGAAGATTTCTTTCTTACCTGAGAATAAACATACTTTCAAGTGTCAACCAAAAGGTTGGTGAGTTCATTAGTTCATTATAAAATTATTTTTAAGATTCTATAAAATTAATAAGTATTTTTTTCTAGATTTTGAAAATATAAGTTTATTTTTTATAAATTTTCTATATATTATTTTATAAAACTTAAAAAACAAATAAACATAAAAATTCGTACTGGGTCGGATTAAGTTCGAAGCCCAAAACAATTATTAATTAAAATCGTGACTGAGCCGAACTGTTTTAGCCCAATACCGAACCCATTACTATTAATCTCCGCAGTAGCGGAGCTACTCAGGAAAAGAACACCGCAGTCACGGAGCCGCTGACAGGTTAATCTAGTACACATTAATTACATAATTAGGGTTTTAATTTTTATTTATTATTATTTAAAACCTAATTAGGGTTTATATTTAATATTTAGTTTTAGTTTTTAATTAAGTTTGTATTTTAAGTTTTAGTTATTATTATTTACATGTATATATTAATCCTTTTATAAAAAAAGTAATATAAAAATAATATTTTTATAAAATTTGTATTTTTATTATTTTAGTTATAATTTGTATTTTTATCATTCATTATATAGTTTTAAGCTTAGTTTTTGCCGTAGTTACTTTTATATTTCTAGATTTTTAGGTTTTGCCGTAAAATCCCTTAAGTGCTTTTTCTTTAGATTAAGATTTAGGCGCTTTAGAATTTTGCGACGCAGTTTTTAGATTTTAGTGCCTAATTAAGTTATTGCCGTTTTGGATTTATAAATCCTTTTAAGCTTTAATACTTTTAGACGCAATTTTTAGTTTTTATTTTTTAGATTTTTAAGTTTCGACGCTTTTCTTTCTTATTTTTATTTTTCGACCTCTTATTTTTCGACGCGCTTTTTCTTTCTCATTTCTACGCTCTAGTTTTTAGGACATAGAATTTTCAAAGTTTTCTTTAAATTTCGACGAAAAATTATTTTAAGCGATTAAATTGATAGACATCCAAAATTTTCTACTTCGTAGTAATAGTTGGATTTGTTAGTGGCTGAGTTGTGGATTTTCCGACTTAAAGGATCCTGGCTCCCTGCTGCATATATTGGCTATTCAAAACGTGGGCAAAAGCAGAAAAGTCTATTAATTTGATAACTTATATAATTTTTATCTTTATAACTAATAGGATATTCAGTGAATGCACCGAGCAAAACGTTCACCACCTGTAACTCGATCAAGACATCTAGGTAATATTGTTGCCGTTGATTTTTCTTTAGAATCGTCATCTAGTCGACCAAGTACTCCAATTCAAATTTTCGATAATCCATTTTTTGAACCCGACCTCACAATTGAGATCCTGAACCACTAATCATTCCTCCTGAACCACAAATCATTCAACCAGAGATTGTCGAGGAAGAAACCATTAAATCAGAATCCTCTAGTGATTCAAATTCAACAAACTTAATTATGGAAGTAATGGAACCTCTAAGTATGGAAGACCGAATGAGAGCCACACGCACTGGCCAAGGACACGCCATTATTAAGCTAGACATTAATGCGTCAGATTATGAAATCAAAGGACAAATCCTACACATGGTAACTAATCATTGCCAAGATAGTGGTACGCCAAAAGAAGATCCGAACGAACATCTTCGAACCTTTAATAGGATCTGTACTCTATTCAAATCAGAGAAGTTGAGAATGAACAGATCTATCTCATGTTGTTTCCCTGGACTTTAAAGGGAGAAGCCAAAGATTGGTTAGAATCGTTACCTGAAGGAGCGATTGACACATGGGATGTTTTAGGTGAGAAATTTCTTAAAAGATTCTTTCCGGCATCTAAAGCCATGAGACTTCATGGAGAAATTGTTACGTTCCCGCAAAATCCCAATGAAACATTATATGAGGCGTGGACAAGATTCGGAAAGTTGTTGAGAGGATGTCCTCAACATGGTTTAGATACTTATCAAATAGTACAAATATTCTACCAAGGTGTCGACGTTGGTACACGAAAAGACATTGACATAGCAGCTGGTGGTTCCATTATGAAGAAAATCGCAACTGAAGCTTACAAGATAATTGATAACACAGCCTCCCACTCGCATGAGTGGCACCAAGAAAAAGATATTTTTCGTTCATCTAAAGTGGCTAGAGCCGATTATAGCCATGACTTTGATTCCATTTCCGCAAAAATAGATGCTTTCGAGAGACGAATGGAAAAAATGAATAAAGATATTCACGCAATACGAATCAGTTGTGAGCAATGACGTGAACCACACTTAACGAAAGATTGTCACATTGAGCAAACGATGGAACAATGAGAGAATGTTTCCTACATGAACCAAAGGACGGGAAATAATTATCAAAATAATTATCAACCGCCAAGGCCAAAATTCAATCGAAATCAAAACATACTTTACAATCCAAATGGACCCAACAACAACTCGTACAACCAACAAGGTCCAAATAACCAACCAACTCAAAACAACACTTTCAATCAACAAAGACCTGGCTTGTATAAACCACCACAACATACTGAAGAGAAAAAGTCAAATCTGGAAGAAATGGTACAAAAGCTAATGGAATCTCAAACACAATTTATTACATCTCAAACCCAAACGAATGAGAGGTTTGATCAGTCATTAAGAACTCAACAAGCTTCCATTTTGAATCTAGAAAAACACGTAGGTACTCTTGCTAGCATGATGAGTGAGAGGGAACAAGGAAAGCTACCGAGTGATACTGAAGTAAATCCTCGGAATGAGAATGTTAATATGGTATCAACGAATTCTGAAAAACCAGCATCAGAAGATGGGAAGGTTTTAGATGTGAGTAACAATGAAGAAGTTACAACACCACCACCACCCGAGTATGTAAAGCCAGTGGTGGCACCATACAGACCACCCATCCCGTTTCCAAGAAAAGGAGTTGAGTATGAGCAAGTGATAGGTAATAAAGTTTGTGATACCTTTGGAAAAAGAAGAAGAATAAGAAGGTACAAGAAACAAAAACCGTAAAAATAAACCCGGTGAAGACAGTTCCACCAAAACTTTCACCAAGGTTGGGTGATCCGGGTGAATTTATTATTCCTTGTCTACCTAGTGATTGTGTCATGTATGATGCACTAGCAGATTTAGGTGCGAGTGTGAGTGTTATGCGTCTTTCATTATATAAGAGATTAGGAGTAGGTGAGTTAAGTCCAACAGAGATGAGTGTTAGACTCTTTGATCAAACAATTAAGCACCCAGTTGGAATTGCTGACAACCTACCCGTTCAAGTAGTTAATTTAACATTTCTAGTCGAATTTATTGTCATTGACATATAAGAGGACTCAAACATTCCTCTAATTTTAGGTCGACCATTTTTAGCATCCACCGAGGCGCTTATTAATGTAAGAGAGGGTAGAATGACACTTAGTTATGGTGACAAATTGATCACCTTTATGAGTCGAAAGTCTAAATCTCCACCAACCAAAACCGTTGAACCAATAAAAATGATCGATGAGAAGCATATTGTTTTACCAACTCCAACGGTAGTGCTTAACAATAATAAAATGCCTAAGTGTGGGGAAGATGAAGTAACACCTAATGATGACTTGATAACAAAGAACCCCGTTGTTGATACAAAATTAAATGACCCCGTTATTAACAGTTCAATGAAGAAACTTTATAAACGGGTTTATGATGCTAGAATTAAGGGGAACTTTAAGTTATGTAACCGGTTAGTATCCAATTTGTCGCCTAAAGAAAAGGCGAAACTAGTTAAATTTGTGGATAATATAGAAGAAGCCGGCCACTGGTTTAAAGCAAAAGTCACAGATATGCAAGTTGATTATGGTGCAAGAGAAATTGACAATGAAGTTAACCACAATTTTGACACCACAGTTACCTAAGTGTGGGGAGATTCAAATGTTTTAAGAAAAAAATTGATGTCTAGAGTTAGTTGTTCTATTCTCGTGTAGTTTTCGAGAATGGAATCCGATTGGTCTTTTCCACTAGCAGACACTAAAGAACTAGTTTTCTGCCCCCATTCTGAATTTTTGTTTTGTAGGTTTTGTATGAAATTCATATGCTTTTTAAATTTAAGTTTTGTGTGAATTTAAAAAAAAAATTACTTTATTTCATTAAGTTTAAAAAAATGATTTCTAAAATTCGTCGTAAGTTAAAGAGTAGGTCATGGAACCGAAATTTGGCGGGGCGAAAAATGTTGTTATCATTATTTTTAATATTATTGATCTAAAGTATACAAAAAAAAATTAAAAACCCAAAAATCTTTGCTTTTAAAACAATCGCTTTAAAACGACAAATTTTAATTATTCATTTAAATTGTTTTAATAAATAAAGGTTTTATAAAAAAAATATATATTATATATATATTGGTATTTTATCTTATGTACAAAACAGGGTAAAACAGCGCACTTTCAAAGACTGGCATTAAATTCAGCAAAAGCTACTAATTTTAACGACAAGACGTAAAATATCAAATGTGATATAAAACAATATGTTTGCAAACTCGGTATTTTTAATCATTTTTCTACACTAATCACCCTCATGAATTTAAATTTTTACTGATTTCTTGCAAATGAGGGCATTGCAAGATTTCAAGTGTGGGGAAGGGTTATAAATTCTCTCGGGTTTACACTTAGTTTAATTGCCAAATTTTGTAAAAATTTGAAAAATTTTCAATTAAATGAATTCAAAATCATGTTTATACATATTTATGAACGATAAAACTAGGTGATAATATCAAAATTATTGTTACCTCGGAAAGGACATAAATGGAGAAACAACCCAAAATGCTTGAATTCATTTAAAATGAAATAAAGGAGAATAAAAAGGCAAAGAAAAATAAAAGCTAAGTCTGGGAAGAATTTATATATATCACATATTTGTACAAGATTATTGCAGGTACTTTTGCTTTGGACGATACTAACCAAGCTTTACCCGATTTACTATAATATATTTGAAAGAAAGATGGATCTACACGATGAATCAATTCCATCATTAAAAGGAAGTAAAGTCTTCCAAAAAAGAGACGTGCTTCTTGATTTAGGTCATGAAGTTGTCGTCCAAACCAGCTGTAGGTTGGTGAAAAATCTAGAAAAGTCATCTATAAAATCAGCAGGAAATCCACGGACCTCAGCATCAAACAGGGTCGCCAAGTGGTCAGACTTATCCTAACCATGAGAAGATCTGTCTAGTAAAATGGGGAGGGCGCCGTACAAATTAGCTTGATAAGACTAATGAATCAGACCCCCAGAAAGGATAATCTTCTTAAAAGATTAAAAATCAGCTTTTAAGCCTGATATTACTCAATCCTTGAGATTGACCTTAAAGATTGAGAATTACAAACTCATGAAATTCGATGATATCTAAACTCGAGCTTGAACGAGAAAATATTTTGATCAAAATTAAAACCGATTTATTTTCTGAAAATCTATTTTCATTGCATTCATTACCATTGAACGTAAAATTCTAAGAATTCGCCGAAATTCATTAGGTCACCTGAACCAAATCAGGTGTCAACCGTAAGAACGGTGGTTGCATAGCATGGTCGAAGATAGGACCTTGTGCCAGACCAAAAAATTATAGGGTGATCTTTACTATTGCTCCTACAAAGGATAGTAATTGCATCCGACATGTTATGGACCATGAACATCTGCATGTCATTAGACATTGCCTTAATAGTTGCTTCTTCAACGCTTTCCTTTACAACCGGACGGTAGTTTACCAAAAGGTAATATACGGAGCAAGTATACTGGACGCGTGCTTTCCTAATACAAGGTTAGCAAGTGGGTGACATAAAACCGTAAGTTTTAAGCTAAAATTTTAAAATCTGAAACCCACGCAACCCACAAAAACATTTTTGCAAACACCGGTGAAGGGCTATTACAGAAAACTTATCTAGGGTAAAAGCTAGAATGAATTTTCAAAAGATCAAATATTTTCATAAAGATCCAATTTTATTAAAGGATCTAAATTTTCATAGTCATGTGGGATTGTAAACCATATTGTTGCTATCATTGTTTATACCGCTGTATCAAAATCACTGATGTATAAAGTGTGAGAATAAAAAAGTGATTCGAGTGAAGTGTGATTTATTTTCAAGTTCTGTATTGCTTGAGGATAAGCAACGCTCAAGTGTGGGTATATTTGATAGTGCTCCAAATGAACATATATTTAGGCACAATATCCTTCCAATATGTAAATCTTTTAGTTGCAATTGTTCTATTTTTATGTAAAATTCGTTTAAATAAATAAGTGCGCAGACAAAAGAAGAAAACGACGATTTAAAGACGCAAATGACCAAAAAGCTCAAATGTACAAGATACAATCCAAGTGGTTCAATTTATTGATGAATAATGTCTAAAAATGACAAAAGTACAAGCCGCGAAATGCAAAGTACAAGATATCTAAGCATACGAAAAAGCGTTCGAAAATTCAGAACCGAGACATGAACCGAGCATCAACGCGCGAGTCAACGGAGCTAAAATTACAAGTCAACTATGCACAATAATATAATATAATATATATATAATTATATAAATTATATATATATATATATATATATATATATATATATATATATATATATATATATATATATATATATATATATATATATATATTAATTATGTCGACAAGCAAATGGCCAAAAATTGGTGAGCTGGAATTCGAAGCTCCGCACTCGCGGAGCTGTGAGGAACAAAAGCTCCGCACTCGCGGAGCAGCCAAATTCAAAATCTGCTTATAAAAGGCACAAGCTTCTGCCGAATCCATAACCCATTTTTCTACTTCAATCTCTCAATTTATATTTATATTTATATTTTATAATTATAATTTTAATTTAAGTTAATTTTAATAATAAAGTTATGGTTTAGTTGGGTTATTGTAAGAAATGTTTTACGAGTTTTAAAGTCGAAACTCTGTCCGTGTAACGCTACGCGATTAAATACCACTGTAAGCTATGTTCTTCCTTTTTAAATTAATGTCTCGTAACTAAGTTATTATTTTGCTTATTTGAGCTGAAGTAATCGTGATGTTTGACTAAATATTTAATACAGGGTTATTGGATTTTGTACCATAATTCGGGTTTGGACAAAAGACCGACACTTGTGGACATTGGACTATGAACTATTAATAGATGGTGGGTATTGTCTAATCGAATGACAACTCATTAGAATCTGTCGAACCTATCTTCAAATTAGTTAATCTAATAATTATTAAATGATTATGCATGTCCTATTTAGTGACGTTTATACGACATCTTTTACGATCATTTAATTAATTATTCGGGTTGGGTAATTGATTATTCAAACTGATCAAGTGGGTAAATTAATGTTCATATCTTATTAAAACAGCGGTGGATTACATACAAGGGTAATTGGTGTAATTGTTAACAAAGTATTAAAACCTTGGATTACACGCAGTCGATAACCTGGTGTAATTATTAATAAAGTATTAAAACCTTGTTACAGTTCGAATCCCTAATTAGTTGGAATATTTGACTTCGGGAATAAGGTTAATTTGACGAGCATTTTATAATTATGACCGATGGACTATTATGGACAAAAACCAGATAGGTATTAAATAAACAAGGATAAAGGACAATTAACCCGGGTAACAATTAATTAAAATTAAAATGTCAAACATCATGATTACGGAAGTTTAAATAAGCATAATACTTTTATTGTATTTCTCATCGTACTTTTAATTATTGTCATTTTATTATTCGCAATTTTATTTATCGTCATTTATTTATCGTTATTTATTTTACGCAATTTAATTATTGTCATTTATCTTTACGCTTAAAATATAAAATCGACAAACCGGTCATTAAACGGTAAAACCCCCTTTTATAATAATAATATTACTATATATAAATATATATATTTTATATAAATATAGTTGTTAAAAATATAGTACGTAATCACTAGCTCCCTGTGGAACGAACCGGACTTACTAAAAACTATACTACTCTACGATTAGGTATACTACTTATAGTGTTGTAGCAAGGTTTAGGTATATTCCATCTGTAAATTAATAAAACTTGTGTAATATTTCGTCGTATTTCCTAGTAAACAATAATAGTATTTCGTATACCATCGCTCGCACATCATCAGGCATTTCACAAACTGCATAGAGATAAAAATCATTCATATGGTGAACACCTGGTAACCGACCTTAACAAGATGCATATAGAATATCCCCATCATTCCGGGACTCCCTTCGGACATGATAAATTCGAAGTACTAAAGCATCCGGTACTTTGGATGAGGCTTGTTGGGCCCGATAGATCTATCTTTAGGATTCGCGTCAATTAGGGTGTCTGTTCCTTAATTCTTAGATTACCATACTAAAAAGGGGCATATTCGGTTAAATAATCCAGCCATTGAATCTAGTTTTAAGTACTTGTGTCTATTTCGTAAAACAGTTATAAAAGCAGCGCATGTATTCTCAGTCCCAAAAATATATATTGCAAAAGCATTTAAAAGGGAAGCAAATGAAACTCACAATACGATATTTTGTAGTAAAAATATGCATACGATGGAACTAAACAAGTGTAGGGTTGGCCTCGGATTCACGAACCTATATCAAGTATATATTAACATATTGTAATATTAATCAACTAAGTTTATATATATTTTATAATATATATAGATTAATATCCTTATATATTATTATATTAATCCTTATTATTTGTTATAATACTTATATGATATGTATACTTTAGTAAATGTGAAGTTTATAATATTATATTAGTTAATATATTAAAAATCTAATATTAGTATACTTATGATATATATATATATATATATATATATATATATATATATATATATATATATATATATATATATATATATATATATATTTTGTTTGTAATAATAATAATAATAATAATAATAATAATAATAATATTGTTATTAATAATAATGATGAAAATACTAAGAATTATACCATCATCGTCTCATGGTCATCATATCATCATTGATAGCATGCCATCACTAATATCATCATCATTATTGCATCATAACCATTATCATACTTAGACTATTTTTCTCGACACCATAGTCTTTACCCAATCAACATCATCATTGGATTAAGGTAACATCTATAATCATTATCATTATCCTAAGTTTCAGTTGTACGTATACATTATTACCACACACCATCATCATACTTGCTAACAACATCTAATCACCTTCGTGACTCATCATCTTATCATCGTGTATTATACTGTCATCGTGTATTATACTGTCATCGAGCCTCACCATCATTTTCAACGCTTATAATCATCATCACTATTTAATCTTCACTCATTCATCGTCATTTCATTACCAATTATTATCACTCTTGGTTTTATCATAAAAATCACGATCCTAATAATCTAATAAAAATTGAGTTCGGCCCAAACCTTGTTTCCAGGCCCACTACTTAAATATTCAATTCCTTTGTTTAATGGTAATGGCCCAAATGTGATCATGCTTATAGATTGATCGATAGATTAGATTGTGGTGGGGTTTGTCTGGAATATAAAACACCACGAATCACATACTTTAATCATTCTTAACATAATCATATGATTCACCTAATTACAAAAAAAATATATATAGAACGTCTCTTTTATTTCCAAGTGGCCCGATTCAAATTTGGGAATATTAATATAAGGAAGCTATTGTAGGTTGATTTAGAATACAAGGTAAATGTCCCCCTTACCTTTTTGTATCATCACATCATCATTGACTTTTACTATAAAATTCGCTGGCTAAAATGATGATATGTCGAGCATATTACAAAAGCAACTCTACCATTTTAACAAGTGGGTTTATTTGTTAAATTGTTGTCTGCCACGAGGAGAAAGAATCACGTAAATGCAGGTTTGAAAGATCACATTTATTGTAGACTGCAGATTACATTTTATAGCGGTTGTTTTAGTGTTGGTTTTTATGTTGGGATAAAGTTATAAATAGGAATCGTAGAAACTGCATATACCATAGAAGCAACAGCATCCAGAGACAAGTAAGAGTGGGGTTTTATGGTGGTTTGATGGTGGTTGACGATGCTACAGCAACAACAGTAAGAAGTCTGTAAATCGACATGTTTTGAGAGAGATTTGCAGAGAAGAAAAAGAAGAGAGCGAGAGAGAGAGAGATTGAGTATGAGAGAGAAATGGTGATACGGGTGTTGTTGAAGAAGAAGAAGAAAGAAAATTGGTGAGGGATGGTTGTGTTCATGAGATTGAAGGTGGGGGATAGAAACAGAAGAGCTGGAGATCGGACCGCGTTTAATGGTAATAGATTGATGATGATGAATTATGGGGTTGCTGTTCTTCATTGACTAGAAAAAATAAATAAATCTAGTTTAATAGAAAGTGTAGCCTCACCATACAAAGAAATGGGCAAGAATAATAGTTGTTTGCAGGAACTTCGAGCAGCTACAGTGGAAGTAATAGCAGCAATTATTCGATGATTTGTGTAAACTATACCCGAAACAGAAGTAAGTTGAGCAATGATGTTTTGAGTGAGGGTGAAGATGGTTTATGGTATTTCTTGTGTTTCACTAAGAAGAAAGGATGAGAGGGAGATGATGTAGGTGGTATAGTCTTATGTCGTAGATGATGGTTTATGGTTTCGAGCTTGATAAATCAATAAAGGTGGTGGTGATAGTTTGATCTCCGGGGTAGTTGCAGGTGGGTGATTGTAGGTTGATCAACTAGGTGATGGATTTGGTTGGTGTTGCACAGAATTGAAGAGTGGGTTTGTGTGATGTTTAAAATATATGATATAGATAAAGATAATTTAAATGAAGTGGGACACTAACAATACAGTGAGCACAGTAATCATTCAATCAATATCAATATCTATACTTAAATCACGGGTTATTTGGTGGTGTGATAATGGTCGACACTTTAATTCTCAGACAAACGAGTACAAACGGTTACAGGAAAGAGAAATAAAAAAAAAAACAAAAAGATGAATTTGATGGGTAACAGATCTTGTATCGGCGTGCAGATATTTAATACGTTTAATAAATATTAATTTAATAGATATAATAATAATAATAATACCATTTAATAATAATTTTTTTAATGATACAACTTTATTAGTAATAATATATTTAAAGATATTAATAACAAAAGTGATAATGATAATATGATAATATTAATAATAATAATAATGATATCTTTTATAATCAGTTTAATAATAATTAATACTAATGATAACTATAATAATAATAATAATAATTTTTAATGATAATGGTAATAATTATATTTAGTAATAATACTAGTAATAATAAATATATAAAAAAATTACATGTGTCGAATTATTATTTATATATATTTAAATATATACGTATCTATTTACAAGTAGTTGTTCGTGAATCGTCGGGAATGGTCGAAGGTCAATTGAATATATGAAACAGATCAAAATTTTTGAGACTTAACATTACCGACTTTGCTTATCGTGTCGAAATCATATATAAATTAAGTTTAAATTTGGTCGAAAATTTCTGGGTCGTCACACTTAGGTTATTGTGATTAACATCTAATTTGACTATTTCTAGCTTCCTTTGTACATAGCAGAAATGTATTTGAAGAATGCCATTAAGTCTCAATGGATCAATGAGATGACTATTGCAGTGTGGGCGATGTCTTCTGTTGTTAGGGAGGTTCTCCCATTTAATTTAGTTAGTAGCGAACCGCAGGTGGATCTGGGAGAGGCAAGTTCATTGAAGGTTGACTTGAAAAGTAGGGCTAATGTCGGGTTGGAGATTGATCTTATTGATGTAGATGTCCATGGTGATGAATCTTTGGCTTCTATTGCTTTTGATAGTACCAGAGCAAGGTTGGCGCAACGCCATCAAGCGAAGGGAGGTCGAAAGATGAAAGCTTTGCCTGAGGCTTCGTCAGTAAAGAAGCCAAAGGTTGTTACTAGGTTAAGAGATGAAGATATATATGAGGAGTTTGGTGATGGTACTGGTTCTGGTGAAGAGCAGGCGACAATGCTCCTTTTGATATTATCTTCTTTTCTTCTCCGTATGCTTTTACATACTTATTACTTTACTTTTTATCTTGTATTTTTCTTTGCAGGATTGCCCTTCTTTGTTGACATCCCTTCTCCTACCAATTATTATGGGATCATCAATGGTCTTGTTCGTGGTACTCTAGAAGCTTCCCTTGTTGGTAATGTTAAGAATTTTAACGACGCTCATTCCATCCTGAGATATCAGTCTAAATGATCGTCCTGGGTGTCTGTGATGAGCTTGAAGCATAAATGATCATCATGGGTATACTTATCAAGGGCAGGCTTTGGTGGACGCTGTTTCTGATGAGCTTGAACAAGCTGATTTCCATTAAGAGCTGACTTTATTCCAGAGAGCCATGTGGATGATGATGTTAATGATGATGCTCCGAAAGCCTGAATTTCGCCCATGATTTCTAAGTCTTTTGGAATTATGTTGGGCGTGGTCGCCTTTTTGAACAATTTGTATTTGTGGGCTTTATTGCCATGTTTGAGCAAAGTTTGTAACTTTAATTCTGGCTATTTAGCATGTAGACACTTTGTGCCTTTGAGTATGGCTTATATGCCTTTAATTAAAATGCGTTCGTTAAGCCCTCTTAGTAACGTAGTACCTAACACATGACAATTGTTAAGCCAGTTTGTCAGGAGGTGCGTTTGTACCATACAACTTATAGGTTGTAGACACCATAAATTCATTTTGTATCTGCATAGTGCAAACGAGGTTGGGTCAAGGTCTTATCTTGAACTTCCATGAACCTGAGGAACATCCAAGAAACGGGACGAAGCATGATCATGAGATTATAGTCATGTACAAGATGAAGCTCAGATTGGTAGCACATCTTTTGACGAAGATATCATGGTGATATGAATAGTGATGCTTGCTGATACTGCTGTCATTATCTCGATGATGCTAAAATATATTGGAGAGATTCTTCATCAACTTGTAAATATTTGAAGCTAGATTTTGATGGTTAGGGAAGGAATTTTGAACCAAAATTTCACTTTGGACTCACTATTTAATCATGAAGTATTCTTATTGTCTTTTGCGTGTGCAGTTGGTTATAAAGTTGCACCACGAAGCTCTTATTGCTAAACCTATTAGACTACGAAGCAGGGATGTCTGAATAAGTTTAAGTTATTCCTTTGACATAAGCACGGAGTTTGGTACGTAGCATAGAAGTCGTCGGTGTTTCATTACAGAATGAGTTTAACCTGTAATCTTAACTTATATCCATGGTATCTTGAAAGTTGTCATAGTTTTGGGTCTTGCTACATTTATCTTCATGTATAATCAAAATTCTATAGGAGTAAGCGGTCCTTCATCAGAGCGTTTTGTTGACTTTAAGCAGAAATGTTTAAATTTGGTAACCAGTTGACGAGACAGAATGTGCAATAGCGTGTTATGGATGAAGTTGTCTAGTAGCATGTCCATATTTCCTCTAAACTTGTGTCTTCAAAACAGATGTCGATTCTTGGAATATTATGATGGAAGCGTTGAAGTTTAAATCATCTCAAGTATAATCTTGATAAAATAAACCATTCCGGAACGCGTGGCAATAAACCTTGGTCATCGAGGTACCATTTCAGATATCTATCTGGCATTGAAGTATTCATACAATCAGCGTGTAGTAAGCTTAACACTAAATTCGTTATAGAGATATGCCCAAATTAAATCTTCTACGGAGAACAGAAGCCTATGACGTCAAGCTATCTTTTATGCATATCGGAACTCAGATAGTAATTGTATCATGTGATAATTTTGCAGGTAAGTACTGAAAAATGATTTTTGTGAACGTATAACTCGGATGACGGTTAATGCGATCTTGGTTTTCTTACAACAAACTGCTCATAGAATTTATGAGGTCGGAATTTACTTTAACGGATGTTCCGAGACCTGAGATTTGTAGCCGAAGGCTGAAGACCACTATGCTCTGAAATTCCTATTGGAGCCTGATGCTCAAATAGTCGTGAAGCCCTTTTATAAGGAGGTAATATGGTCTTCCCTCATTGTTTATGGATCGAACTTGCACACTGTTGAACGAGGTGGGTGCATAGAAGCCGATTGAGTGCAGTGGTCACGTGTCAAGTGAGTGTATGGCACACATAATTACTCAAACTTGTTGTGTGTAATCTTGACTAAACAAAAGTGGTACGTAAGGCTTTTATGAGCAGCGTGTAAACTACGACTATGGCTGTGTGCGGATGGTGATACCTTATCAAGTTCATAATCCGACCCATAAAATATTGATGGTTAATGTTAAATGTGCATGTGTTGTACTCTGCACCTTGTAGTATGTAATGAAATATAATTGTTAATCTTGTGGTCATATAACTCCTTATAATTCACTGGGTGTACTTATAATGGTAATGACTCATTATCGTTTGAGACATATTGATGCTCTTCTTGGAGGGGTTATTTGTGTGCGGCCGTTCGCGATGAAGGAAACACTGTTCTTCCTACTAGTCATACCATAGTACCGTGTTGACTCCTCTTTCAAGATAACTAAAGTATTTACTCGATACATATAATGCCAAGTGATTACGCGGGATATACATGCAATGCTCGATTTAAACTTCACAAATTAAGTTTTGCAAAATAACATTTCATAATAAGTTCCGCGTCGCGAATTTAAGATTTGCGGGTATAAGCTTTGCGGATTGGGGTAATTTATTGTGGGCCTATGAAGATTTTCAGGCGCCAAAAGAGTTTCCATGAAGATTTCTAGAGGCGTTACAGTCTCTCCCGAGGTAATACAGCCTATACGAAGGTAATACAACCTATACAAAGGTAGTATGGCCTGTACGAAGGTAATACGGACTATACGAAGGTAATGCGGTCTATACGAAGGTAGTACAGCCTATACGAAGGTAGTACGGCCTATACGAAGGTAATATGGCCTGTACGAAGGTAATACGGCCAGTCCGGAGGTAATAGGCCTGTTCGGAGGTAATATAACCTACACGAAGGTAATACGGCCTGTACGAAGGTAATACGGCCAGTTCGAAGGTAATACGACCTGTCTGGAGGTAATAGGCCTGTTCGGAGGTAATACGACCTATACGAAGGTAATGCGGCCTATACGAAGGTAATGCTGCCTATACGAAGGTAATGCGGCCTATACGAAGGTAATGCGGCCAGTCCGGAGGTAATAGGCCTGTTCGGAGGTAATACGACCTGTATGAAGGTAATACGGCCTGTACGAAGGTAATACGGCCTGTACGAAGGTAATACGGCCAGTCTGGAGGTAATAGGCCTGTTCGGAGGTAATACGACCTATACGAAGGTAATGCGACCTATACGAAGGTAATGCGGCCTATACGAAGGTAATGCGGCCTATACGAAGATAATACGGCCTTTGCGAAGTTAATACGGCCTGTCGGGAAGTAATACGGCCTTCACAAAGGTAATACAGCATGTCCCGAGGAAAAACCTTATGTTTCATTTCGTAGAGGACACACAATAAACGTATATCATAATCATAATTGTATTGTATTCATAAAATATGACCGAAGCATATTTAGCAAGGAAACGCCGACATGTAATTTTTTGGGGATTTAATCGTTGCCTATTTATATTATTTTCAAGTTCACATAATTAACGGAAGATCAAAACTAAACAGAGAACCTACAAAAATGAGTCAGATTGAACTCATCATTCGATTGAAGGTGATAACCGAGAAGACTTTATGGCAAGAGATCATGAGTTTGTTTTCTCGATCCCACGGATGGCGCCAATTGTTTGTACAATTTTCGGCGAGCCTTATCGAAGTGATATAGTTATGTAACTCTAATTATGAAGGTATACAACAAGGGTGAATGAAAATAATTATTCTCTCCGTTGGCGATTCCCCGAAGGTAGCAAGGCGTGGCTTGCTTTACACCACCGAGAAGAAATATATAGTAAGTGTGTGTGACACTTGTGAGTTGAATGTAAAGAGTTTACACTCTTGTTGGCGATTCCCCGAAGGTAGCAAATACGTTGATTGCTTTACGCCACGAAGGTATAATGATACATGATTGCATGTATCAAATGTGAGTAAGTGAGAATGTAGAGTGTGAGTTATGGATAGCATGAGAGCATTCCTTTTCTCCAGAGTTGAACCCTCACTATATATAGTGAAGGGAAGTAAGGTGTGGCTTAGACTAGCCGATTCCCAATGCTCTGTCATCAATTCCCGAGGTACTGTAGCATCAGTTCCCAAGGCAGTCAAAGATGCTCCGTCTTCAGTTTCCAAGGTACTGTAGCATCAGTTCCCAATGCTTTGTATAGAGAGCCTTGACTTTCTAAAAATGTCCATTGTACTTTTGGAAAGCAATAATGTTCCTTTCCTTTGACTCAAGTTTGACCGCGGTTATCGAGGCACCATATTGCTTCGTTACTGGACTCAGCTTCGTATGTAGACTTAGCTTCGTATGTACATTTATCTTCGTAATTCTCATGTTCGGCGGAGGTTAATGTATCGGAGGTGGGGTACACTATCAAGCCCCCCAGTTTAATTTTACGAAGTGAAGGCCCAAGTGAGCTTCGTGAAGTTAAACTTCACAAATAAGTTGAGTGTTGATTTGATACTTTTGACAACATCTCCTTAATGTCATTGCGTTGAATTACGAAGACATTGATACAAATAGAAACCGAACTAATCAATGGGGTTTCATTTAACCACATCAAACCAAAAAGTAGACACGCCATTTCCAAACGCACATGTCATGATTGAAGGAAGAATAGCTTGAGACAAGTGAATGGAACCAATACACTTAGCTTATACTCGATTATCTTAGCTTGTAAATAGGACATCTTATAATCACTCCGTCAACAATAAAATATACTCATTTTCCATAGTTTAATACTCTATGATATTAGAGAATGTTGATCTTGAACATGTAACCTAATTAAAATTGAAATTTAAAATTAAAATAATAAAGATCGGTATTAACTAATCTAGATATATCCCTCTAATACATAGGAATGCACTCACAAAATTTATTTTCTTGATCAACAAATAACTTTTTGCTCCGTTGTTATACACGAAATTACAATTCTAGTCCCTCAAGTTTTTAATTGGATTTTCGAGTCCTTTTAATTGCATGATTTGGCAATCCGCGTCCCTTCATCTACCTACCGCTTAAATTGGCCGTTAAACCTTGACATGTGCCATGCATGTTAGGGTAAAATCGTCTTTTGACTCTTTTCTTTAACTTTTTTGCTCCGTTGGTCCTTCATTTATACACAAAATTGCAATCCGAGTCCCTCAAATTTTTAATTTTGACTTTTTATCTATTTCTTTCATAAACTTCATCTCCTTCCTTTACAATTAATTATTCATGAATCCATATATCATTCACATAATTATATTTAACATCCAAATATCCCTCACTTCAGATGATCAAATCTAAGCAATTGTATCAATTTAAATTTTAAATAATTGCTAAAACAAAAACGCATTTGTTGAAACAGAATAAAAGTAATCATAACAAAGAAATTGGATCAGAAACCCATTTGTTTACTTCGATGATCAGATCCAAAGAATTGGATCGGAAACCCATTTGTTCATCATCATCTCCTCATCATCTCTAGTTTCATCATCATCATCATCATGGGTATTCATCATAAACAAAACCCAGAAGATAACCAAATGTTCATCATCATCATCTCTAAACAAAACTCGGAACAAAGCTTCGATCTGAAAGAATAAAATGGAATCAAAAACAAAAGGAAAGTTTACCTCGACTTGAAACCTCTGTTGAACTCCGGCGAGTGGTTGTAGCCGTTAAACCACCGTTGGCGTTGATGCGTCACTAGCACCACCACCATCAATTGATGATTGATATTCCTTTTATTAAACCTCCTTATCTTTAATTCATACTCGTATAGTCATCTTTATCATTTAAACCTCCTCTGTAAACCCAATCAAAAAACAAACTCAAACAATAATTATTAACCTTGAACGATGTAATCAAATTATAAATAAAATCATGAAAGATTGAGATCAACGCAAAATACCATATCCGTGAAATACCATTCTTTTTGCTTCAAGTTTCAAGTTTTACGAACCCCAATTTGGTCCAGTAATGGCTCGTTCAAATTTTGATTTCATCTTGTGTTAAATTTATATTTATAAAGTAGATAAATAAAATTAAAAACTACAGAGCATATTAAATTAAAGAAAAGTAAATATAATTATATTATAAGAATTTTTAAAGTAAATATAATTATAATTATAGTATAAATTAATAAATTAAAAATAAATAAATTACAATATTTTTTTGCTCCAGTAGTCCTCGTTTTTAATGACTTGAGGGATCACCGTAGCTAAACATTTTAAAAATGAGAGATCAACGGAGCAAAAAAAGGCTGAAATGAAATAATAAGACGAAATTGTCATCACGTGTTAATCACGTCGACACTTAACAGCCAATTTTGACAGTAGGTAGACCGAGGGACGCTGAAACGACCCGTCCATATTACTATAAAAACAGTACGTTATTCATTGGTCCCATAGCGAGGTATTTGACCTCTATATGATACGTTTTAGAAAAAAATTGCATTCGTTTCATAAAAAGCACACCATTATTATACATAATGCATGTTTTAAACAATTGGGCGATTATTTAAGGAATAATCCCCATAATACATCGGTTTTCAAATACTACACACTTGACATAACAGTCAAATATAATACATGACAAAGGTTTTATTGAATGCAACATTTCATTTAAACAAAAGCATGAGAATAAACATGCTTAAACAGTCAACACAAAGGTTGGTGAGATATATAGGTTTAGCGGCGATATAAATATAGACCACAAGATTTCATAGTTATAAATATATGTACACTCGCAAGTGTATAAAAGTATTCTATAAGTTGTTGAGCGCTTCGATAACCATACTTAACAATTAATGTGGCATATTCCCTTTATTATGAAATCTCCCTACATTGTACCAAGTGTAGTAAAAACGAAGTACTATGCAACCGTTTACGATACTAGAGCGACTAGCCCGGTTGGGGTTGTCAAACTCGATAGATCTATCAATAGGATTCGCGCTTACATATTTTTACAACATGTAAATATTAGTTACCAAGCTATTAGGGAAGATATGCAAAGTGGTACAACTCAACGTAGAATATATTTGAAGTACTTGTGTCCATGGCGTAAAACATAAAATGCATGTATTCTCATCCCAAAATATTTTTAGAGTTTAAAAATGGGACTATATACTCACTGTCGTAAAAGTATAGTTTCAACAAGTTTTCAACTTATTAAAATATAGCCGACGTCCTTGGATTCACGAACCTATAACAATAATAATGATTCAGATAATAATACTTGTGAATAAAATAAAACAAGTTCATAGAATACTTATATATTAATTTTTAACATTTTTATGTTAGTAGTCCTTTGTTAGTAGTCCAAAATAGTCCGAAATGTCCAACAGTCTAATAATCGGTATATATATAATCTTAGAATCACCCCACGACGTATTGTATACGTATTGTCTTTGCATCAACCCAGAGACGTATTGTATACGTATTGTCTTAGAATTTATCAAAACGTATTGTATACTTTATTGTCTTAGGATTTATCAAAACGTATTGTATACTTATTGTCATGGAATGTACCAAGATTATTATATATATATATATATATATACAATCTTTGAATTAACTAAGATTATAATATTTTATTATACTAATTCTAACATGTCTAAATATATATATAGGATATAGGAAAAGTTAGCAAGGATACGGTTAATATAGTTTTTACAATATAAATTTCGTCCATACAACGTTAATTTTAGCAGATTTTGTTTTGCTCGCCAAATATTCATTACAACCCCGTTTAAAGTGAATCAAATTGCTATGGATTCCTTAAGAAGTTAATGTTTCATAAACAACTCGAAAAGTTCAGCCCGTGTATTAATATTCAGAGTTTTACCCTCTTTTTGTGCCGGTGGACAGAATTGGAAGAATCCCGGCACCCACCCAATATATGATTTTTGATAAAATACTTCCACTTTGTCTAAAATCATGAAAAAAATACTGGAAGTCTTATTTACATATATTAACATATTTCCAAAGTCTTAGCCTCGAACTCAAAGTCTAAGATATGTTTTAATTCCCAACCCAAAACAGCCCGCTTTTTACCTAATGGAGATTAAACGATATATGTTAAGTTTCAAGGTGTTCTTTATATGTACAAGTTATAAGTTCTTATATTAACTTAATATAACATCATAATACATATAAATAAGTGTTATTAGAGTTAAGTTAGAAAGATTAGATTAGTTTTTTTCAAATAAGTTTAGAATCAACTAAACTATGTTCTAGTTTATAAATTCTTATATAGATAGCTATAAACATATGAATTGAACAAAAATTTAGGCAAGGTTAATACCTTGATTTTGAAGCTTGAACTTTCTAGAAATAGACAAAGAACAAAGAAAGGGATACTAGAATGTGACGTCCCGTACAAAACCATCGTGTACGATTCGTCAACAACAGGATCTTTACACGGTCAAGTACTACATGCTATTTGAAAACCAGTTTTGCATTCATAAAAGACATAGCGTCTACAAAAGATAACGTGGCACAAAGGTCGTTACAAAGCCATTATTTGAAAATAACATAAACTACGAATGCAAAAGAAAAGTTCCATGATTGAGACATCTCTAAGTAATGCCGTAGAATTCTAGCACAACAGGTCCTTAACAGCAAGTTTAAACACCAAGACAGCAAGTCTAAACAGTGGAAGCAACAAACCTCTAAGCACCTGAGAAAACATGCTTAAAAATATCAACAATAATGTTGGTGAGCTATAGTTTAAGTTGTAACAGTAATGTAAGGTAGGCTACGAGATTTTAGTGTTCCAATATAGTATGAAAAGTATATGTTTAACCGTGGGCACTTGGTAACTAACTTAACATTTATAACCCCCTAAAAGTACACTTGGCGAGTGCGTATGTTTACGAAGTATTAAACACCCGTTAAATGCTAGCGCGACTAGCCCGAGTGGGGATGTCAAACCCTATGGATCCATATCTAAGATTCGCATTCACCGGTTCAAAAACCAATGACTAAACGTTACCGAGCTAAGGGGAAAGTTTATGCCGTTGTATAACCCACACATATATAAATTTTAAGTACTCAATGAAAGTATGCAAGTAGTAAGTCGGTCCGAAAGGTCGTCAACCTAAGTCAAAGGTTATTAGGTCAGTGTGTTATCCTCATAAGTTCTAATAGTGCATAAAATAAGTTTAAGTGTCATCATCATCATCATCATTGTTCATCATCATAAAAGCTAAGTAAGTTTGACAAGAATAGAGATCGAAACAATAGGCTGACTTCGGTCAGCTGCTACGACCTGTACGTAAATCGAAAAGATACGTAATCAGTGGCTATGGCTCCGTATATGAGTCCCCTAACCGCTGACCAATTTTAAGAACCTAACTCGTCTTCATTTGACCGTGGCGATGGTTTAAGTGCGAGTAGGTCAGAAATTTCAGCACAACGTTAATAGGGTGTAGAGACTTTCGGAAGGCCATAAATCCTAAACCGTAACTCGGATTAAGACGAGGTCTAAACGGAAAATCATCTACTCAAACCGAAATAACTGAAAATCAACTTTCAAGTAGCCTAGGTGGTCTGATAAGATCCCTAAAACAGTAAGCAAGGTGCTCCGGTGGGGTTCTTAGTGGTTGATGCTCGTCACGGTTCTCATCCTTGATGCTTGTAGCTTCAAGTGTACAACTCGTTGATGGGTTAGCATCACCTTGACCAAGATTCTACCATCAACACACAATATGTTAAGACCAAGTAAGAACACAACTCATTTAAGAGTCTTAGATGGATGATGAACCAAGGTTACATCATATCCTTAGTCTTAACACAATTACAAGTTACATTTACAACTAAAGCTACAAACTTTACCTCAATCAAACAAGTATGAACATAATCTAAGTCAAATGAAGTGATGGAACCCTAAGCTAGAGAGCTTGGATCCTTTTCACACAAGTTATAAGGCCACAAAGCTAGAAAGCTTGAACCTTTAGTGTTCTTGAAGAACTTGAAGCATAAAGCTTCGATCTTTAAGTTATATGAAGACCATAAACACAAGTTTTGATCTTTATAACAAAATAATGTGATCATAAGTTAGAAAACTTAGATCCAACAAAAGATATGAAGATTCAAGCTAGAAAGCTTGCATCTTGGTTGTTCTTGAAGATCTTGAAGCATAAAGCTTGGATCTTTAAGTTACATGAAGATTACAAACACAAGTTTGAATCTTTATAACAAAATAGCAAGATTAAAGTTAAAAAAAATATGGATCTACAAAGTGGGTGAAGATTCAAAGCTAGAAAGCTTGAATCTTCCATGTTCTTGAAGGATTCAAATCTAAGTTTGAATCTACAAGATGTAATCAAGATCAAAGCTAAAAAGCTAGACCCATGATGATGATGATGATGAATTTGTGAGAGAGAGAGGAAGAAGAAGAAGAAGAAAAATCAATACTTACACTTTTTAGAGAGAGAAGGACTAGAGAGAGAATTAGAGAGTGAGTGTGTATGAATTATAAATGAAAGCAAGTGTAAAATGGATGGAATAAGGCTTGTATTTATAGGTGGATGGGGTGAGGGAGGGGGTATGTGGCCGTGGGTATGGGTGGGGGGACAAGAGAGACTAACTTTTTCTTTTTGGTTAATGGTTGTCTAAAGTTGGTGCTTATGTTGGGATCCCATGCAACATTAAGGATAATACTTGACATAAATGCTAGTATGTTCCCTCTAATAAATGGGCATTTGTCTTACATATTAATGGGTCACTAGCTAATAATAATTGGGCTAATTAAATAGTCCACTAACTAGTGTAGGGTGGGCTAAGGCCCAAATAGGTAGAAAGTTCAACAAGACTAACTAGTAAGCATAAGTAAATTACTACGCGTAATTAAGCATCCATAAACCCAAGTAATTATTATTATAAAATAATAATTAAGATTTCGTAGTCATAATATTCTGATTACGACAAAAGTTAAACGTGTACGCAGTACGCAGTTTGTTCATAAAGTCAAGTGACACTAACGGTCATAAAGGCTTTCGGTGATCAAGTTAAGTATCCTACGTACTTAAAGGCGCGTTTTGACACATAAATGAAAGTGGGCCATGTGTATAAAGATTCCAGAGTATAAAGTAGCACAGTACGCACAAATACGCAGTTTCGCTAAAACACAAGGCACCAAAGCAAGTCGAAAAAGTCGGGTCATTACATTACCCACCTGTTAATGGAAATTTCATCCCGAAATTTAACTGAGGCAGGTGTTGAAGTCGGGAAAAAGGTGAGGATACTTCTGCATCATTTGATCCTCTCATTCCCAGGTAAACTCGGGTCCACGTTTGGCATTCCATCGGACTCGAACAATTGGAATCTTATTGTGCTTCAAAGTCTTAACCTCATGGTCCATGATTTCGACAGGTTCTTCCATAAAGTGGAGTTTGTCATCAATCGTAAGCTCATTGAGAGGGATGACAAGTTCTAGTTCGGCAAGATATTTCTTCAGATTCGACACGTGAAAATTAGGGTGAACTGCGCTCAACTGAGTCGGAAGATCCAAACGGTAAGCAACGGGTCCAACACGCTCCAAGATTTCAAAAGGACCAATATATCGCGGGTTTAACTTTACGCGCTTTCCAAAACGGACCACGCCTTTCCAAGGTGCAACCTTCAACATTACACGGTCACCCACGTTGAATTCGAAGTCTTTACGTTTAAGGTCGGCATAACTCTTTTGGCGATCGTGGGATGCCTTAAGTCTCGCTCGAATTTGGACAATCTTCTCAGTTGTTTCATGGACTACCTCGGGTCCGGTGATTTGCTTTTCGCCTACTTCGGCCCAACAAATAGGAGAACGGCATTTGCGGCCATACAACGCTTCAAAAGGTGCGGCATTAATACTCGAATGATAACTGTTGTTGTAAGAGAATTCAGCTAGCGGCAAATGTCTCTCCCAAGCCTTTTCGAAATCAATAACACAAGCACGCAATATGTCCTCCAAAGTCTGAATCGTTTGTTCGCTCTGACCATCGGTCTGTGGGTGATACGCGGTGCTCATGTCGAGACGAGTTCCTAAGGCTTCTTGCAAAGAACGCCAAAACCTTGAAGCAAAACGGGTATTGCGATCTGAGATAATCGATAAGGGTACACCATGACAAGATACAACCTCTTTGATGTATAGTTGAGCAAGTCTCTCCATCGTATCCATTTCCTTCATGGCTAAGAAGTGTGCTGATTTGGTAAGTCGGTCAATGATAACCCAGATGGTATCATAACCCCCTACCGTCATCGGTAGCTTTGTGATGAAGTCTATCGTTATCCTTTCCCACTTCCATTGCGCGATTTTTGGTTGTTGAAGTAATCCAGATGGCCTTTGATGTTCGGCCTTAACTTTCGAGCAAGTCAAACACTTACCAACGTAAGTTGCAACATCCTTCTTAAGGTTAGGCCACCAATACTGTTCCTTGAGATCGTGGTACATTTTACCGGCTCCTGGATGAATCGAATATCTCGACTTGTGGGCTTCATCTAGTATAAGGCTCCGTATACCTCTGTAACTAGGTACCCAAATCCTTCCGGCAAAGCATCGGAGTCCAGTCTCCTTAACCTCGAATCGTGAAACGAGAATGTTCAAGTGTTCTTGAGAAATATTCTCCTCTTTGAGAGCCTCTTCTTGGGCTACTCGGATCTGGCTATTGAGATTTGAATGAATGATGATATTCAAGGCGCTGACATGAAGAGGTACCGTCCTCTCCTTTCAGCTCAGGGCATCGGCTACAACATTTGCTTTCCAGGATAGTAACGAAGTTCACAATCATCGTCGTTCAGCATCTCGATCCATCGTCGCTGCCTCATGTTCAGTTGTTTCTGATCGAATATGTGCTGGAGGCTTTTGTGGTCGGTGAAGATGGTACTTTTAGTTCCATAAAGATAGTGTCTCCACAATTTGAGTGCAAAGACAACGGCTCCAAGCTCGAGATTGTGCGTTGTGTAGTTTCGCTCGTTAATGTTTAATTGACGAGAAGCATAGGCAATAACCTTCGATCTTTGCATCAATACGCAACCAAAACCATTTTTCGAGGCATCACAATATACGACGAAATCATCACTGCCTTCAGGAAGAGATAAGATAGGTGTGGTGGTTAACTTCTGCTTCAGGGTTTGAAATGCTGATTCGTGTTCTTTTTCTCAAACGAACTTCTTCCCTTTGTGAGTCAGCGCGGTCAAAGGACGCGAAATCAGAGAGAAACCTTCAATAAATCTTCGGTAGTAACCAGCAAGACCTAGAAATTGGCGGATGTGAGTCGGAGTAGTGGGGGTTTCCCACTTGCTGATAGCTTTGATCTTCGCGGGATCAACTTTGATACCTTGATTACTCACAATATGACCCAGAAATTGGACTTCCTTCAACCAAAATTCACACTTGAAGAATTTGGCATAAAGTTGCTCTTGTCTCAAGAGTTCCAACACTAGTCAAAGATGTTGTTCATGTTCTTCTTCACTTCCGGATTAGATGAGGATATCATCTATGAAAACGATGACAAACTTGTCCAGATATGGCTTGCATACTCGATTCATGAGATCTATAAACATGGCAGGTGCGTTGGTTAAACCGAATGGCATCACTAGAAACTCATAGTGACCATAACGGGTTCTGAACGCAGTCTTCATCACATCACTCTCCTTCACCCTCAATTGGTGATAACCTGATCGCAAATCGATCTTGGAATAAACGTTGGATCCTTGCAGCTGATTGAAAAGATCGTCAATTCTGGGAAGGGGATACCAATTCTTAATCGTCAACTTGTTCAGCTCACGATAATTGATACACATGCGGAAAGATCCGTCCTTCTTCTTCACGAATAAAACAGGTGCGCCCCAAGGCGATGAACTTGGTTGGATAAATCCACGGTCTAGCAATTCCTGTAGTTGTATATGCAACTCTTGCAGTTCGGAAGGTGCTAGTTGATAAGGTGCGCGAGCTACGGGTGCAGCTCCCGGCACTAGATCGATCTGGAACTCCACTGCTCTCGGTGGCGGTAATCCTGGCATTTCTTCAGGAAATACATCGGGAAATTCGTTCACAATTCGTACATCATTCACACTCTTCACCTCGGCTTCTAACATTTTCACATGTGCTAAAACAGCAAGACGTCCTTTCTTCATGATCTTTTGTGCTTTCATGCAACTAATGAGGTTCAGCTTCGAACTACATCTCTCTCTGTAAATAATCAGTGGCTCACCATCTCCGTGGGGTATACGAAGAGCTTTATCTCCACAGATAACGTCGGCTCTTACTTTGGTCAACCAGTCCATACTGACAATCACATCAAAGCTTCCCAATTTGATGGGTATCAAGTCAATCTCGAAATCCACACTAGCTATGTTGATAATAGCTCCTCGGCCAATTTGGTCAACTTTCTCAAGTTTTCTATTGGCTACCTCAACAAGCATACTCTCCTTTAAAGGAACTAACGACCAATCTATCTTAGAGCAAAAGTGTCTACAAACATAGCTCCTATCGGTACCAGTATCAAATAGGACAGAAGCTAATAGATTATTGATAGTGAATGTACCTGTAACCAAGTCGGGGTTCTCACGGGCATCCCTTACGTTCACATTGAAAACTCTTTCACGTGGTGGTTCACCGTCCTTTCGCTTGTTGGGACATTCATTCCTAAAGTGGCCCTGTTGTCCGCACTCATAGCACTGCCTTGGTCCAGTAGGGTTTGTCTTCACCGTTGGGGTGAGAATCTTGCAGTCCTTACCAATATGCCCGGTCCTTTTGCACTTTTCACAGACCACATTATAGTACCCAGTATGGTGCTTGTAGCACCACTTGCACTGCGGTAGACTACCCTTGTAGTTGGGGTTCGAGCTAGGGTTCGAGTTGGGGTTCCTCCAGTCGTTGTTTCCCTTGAAACCCTCATGCCTCTTAGCTGGGTTTTGATCAAAGACCTTTCCCTTGTTTCCATCCCACTTACGCTTCTCATGACTAGTCCCCGATTCTAATTTCGCTTTCTCAGGTTCCTTGCGGGTGATCTGGTTCATCAGGGTGTGCGCCTTGCGCATAGCTTCCAGGACGTTGGGTGGCTTCGAAGAGGTGACATTTCCCTGAATAGACTTGTGAAGTCCCCACAAGTATCGTTCCATTCTCTTAAACTCCGGGGTAACCATCGAGGGACACATCAATGCTAATTCCAGATACCTACGGTTGTAACCATCAAGATCGTTTCCCACAACCTTCAACTCCCAGAACTCAGCCTCCATTTTCTTTATCTCTATTCTAGGGCAGTACTCTTCGATCATGGCTCCTTTAAATTCTTCCCAAGGAGTAGTATAAGCCTCGTCAATACCTTTGGCCTGAGCAAGTGTGTTCCACTAGGTTAGGACTTCGTCCGAAAGTGTACAGGAGGCATACTTGGTTTTGTTCATCTCTGAGCAGTTGCTTACACAGAATACAGCTTCTAGTTTCTCAAACCATCTAGTCAATCTAACTGGCCCCTCAGTACCACTAAAGTTGTGGGGCTTGCAGCTTTGAAACTCCTTATATGTACACCCGTTATGGATGGGCGGGTTAACTGGTGGAGCTTGGGGGTTGATTTCCGCAATAGCTGCGGCGACTCTTTTCGCAATCATTTCCTCAATTTGTGCTGCTGTGGGCACTGCTCTTCCGTTTACCATTGCTCTTCTAAACAGAAATTTTGGCTTAAGTCAAAATCCAGCATTTAATAAATAATAATATAGTATATGGCAACCAACATGGAATCAACGCAACACATGTTAACTAAGCAATGCAACTAGATACAGATACCACAAAATCACCATACAGTAACGTAATTAGAACACCGTACAAAAAGTAAACAACACTAAGTTCCATTCATTAATAATAAGTCGCATACACCCGCATAGGTTCGCACAATACATGAGTAGAATATGAAACTACAAACGAGATTACATAATGAAATCTACTACAATGCCCTATGGTGACGGTGGGTAAAGGATATCCATTACGTGGGACATCTGGTCCTCGAGCTCAGTTACCCGAGCACGGAGGATCTCCACTTCCCTTGTCAGTTCCTCGACAGAGGGAGATGGTGGGGCAGTCAGTGCAGTCAGTACAGGTGGTGTAGGTGGTCCAGCGCCAGAAGTAGATGGTGCGTAACGGTAAGCCTTACGTACGAATGGATCAGCAGGATATGGCACAACCCGCTTGCAGGCGGTAACCCTAGTCCTCAGTCCATGTGCATTAACGGACAACCTACCTCCGTTAACCCCTGGAATAATGGTACCATCGAAACGATACCGCTTCTTCGGCGGGGTAGAGGGTGGCTGCACGGGCGTCTCCTCAGGGTCCTCATCAGAATCCTCATCACTGGAGTCACCAGAGGATGAGTCGTCGGATGATGAGTCATCGAAAACAGCTGGAGGTAGCTCTGCTCGGCCGATAGTCATAATCCGATATCTGAAAGGCGGAATCGGCATGACACGTCCATCAGGAAGGCGTCTGCACCAATGGTTATGCTCATTACGGAATGGAACGTCTCCGTATTCCCCAGGAATCACAACACCACCGGAATGGTGTTGTGGCTCCGAGGGTCCTGGGATGAGTGGAGCTGGAATCTCCGGTGGATCCTCGTGTCCGTCTGAGGTGATCACTGGGTCGGGTGCATGGCCACTGGCTCCAGAGGTCGAAGCGCCAGAGTCACTGGAGTGTGTCGACGATGGGATCTGTGAATCGGCAACAATGGCAGGCGAGGTGGAGGGTGAGTCTGAGTCGCTCTCCAAAATGATAACGAGCGGGACATCCGACATCTGAACAGGGAAAAATATCTTTTTCCATGTTAGTAAGTCATAAAGCAAGCACGTATTAGGCAAAATAACTACGACAATCTAGATCACCTATAGCAGTAAATAGCATGGCAATAAATTATACAAAAGTATCATGCAATTGAAAGCAGATAATAGCATGCAGTAATGAAAATCAAGTAGCAATATACGTCATATAATAGTAGAAGTAAGCAGCAGCATGCAGTAAGTTCCTCAAAAACAAGTAAACAAGTTGTAGTTAGTCCTATTAGTGAATCCTACTCGGTCCGGTCTAGACTCACTAATGCAACCTAATTCCCTACAACCAATGCTTTGATACCAAATGTGACGCCCCGTACAAAACCATCATGTACGATTCGTCAACAACAGGATCTTTACACGGTCAAGTACTACATGCTATTTGAAAACCAGTTTTGCATTCATAAAAGATATAGCGTCTACAAAAGATAACGTGACACAAAGGTCGTTACAAAGCCATTATTTGAAAATAACATAAACTACGAATGCAAAAGAAAAGTTCCATGATTGAGATATCTCTAAGTAATGCAGCAGAATTCTAGCATAGCAGGTCCTTAACAGCAAGTTTAAACACCAAGACAACAAGTCTAAACAGCGGAAGCAACAAACCTCTAAGCACCTGAGAAAACATGCTTAAAAACATCAACAATAATGTTGGTGAGCTATAGTTTAAGTTGTAACAGTAATGTAAGGTAGACCATGAGATTTCAGTGTTCCAATACAGTATGAAAAGTATATGTTTAACCGTGGGCACTTGGTAACTAACTTAACGTTTATAACCCCCTAAAAGTACACTTGGCGAGTGCATATGTTTACGAAGTATTAAACACCCGATAAATGCTAGCGTGACTAGCCCGAGTGGGGATGTCAAACCCTATGGATCCATATCTAAGATTCGCGTTCACCGGTTCAAAAACCAATGACTAAACGTTACCGAGCTAAGGGGAAAGTTTATGCCGTTGTATAACCCACACATATATAAAGTTTAAGTACTCATGCCTAGTATGTAAAATGTAAAAAGCGCATGTATTCTTAGTCCCAAAATAGTTAAAGTAAAAAGGGATGCTATAACTCACAGTGATAAGAGCGGTAAAGTCGATAATGAAAGTATGCAAGTAGTAAGTCGGTCCTAAAGGTCGTCAACCTAAGTCAAAGGTTATTAGGTCAGTGTGTTATCCTCATAAGTTCTAATAGTGCATAAAATAAGTTTAAGTGTCATCATCATAATCGTTGTTCAACATCATAAAAGCTAAGTAAGTTTGACAAGAATAGAGATCGAAACAATAGGCTGACTTCGGTCAGCTGCTACGACCTCTACGTAAACTGAAAAGACGCGTAATCAGTGGCTATGGCTCTGTATATGAGTCCCCTAACCGCTGATCAATTTTCAGAATCTAACTCGTCTTCGTTTGACCGTGGTGATGGTTTAAGTGCGAATAGGTCAGAAATTTCAGCACAACGTTAATAGGGTGTAGTGACTTTCGGAAGGCATAAATCCTAAACCGTAACTCGGATTAAGACGAGGTCTAAATGGAAAATCATCTACTCGAACCAAACTAACTGCAAATCAACTTTCCAGTAAACCCGGTTGTAATGACCCTGGATTTTCCAACGTTTATTTATTAATAATTATTATTAATACTTGTGTTTTATTGAATGTATTGTGTATATACATTTACTTGTTACCGCGATTGACTTTTATCTTCCCCGAAACGTCTTTGTGACACACGTACATTACACGAATAATATTTTTGGATATTATTTACATTCATGATTGATTTTTATTAATCATTTTAATTAACTAAGGTTATTAGTTAATTACTTGGGCTTTATTGGATTATTTGCTACATACTTGGTCTTTTATTAATGGACTCATGATTAATGGACTTAAGAGCCCACCCTACACACTTAATGGACTAATTAGCCCAACTTATCATGCAAGTATTACTTTAGAACTAAACTAGACTAATTAAGTTGTGTGGAATCTAGTTACAAGTTACTTACACATCTTTCCCATGCAAACACCCCAAATAACCATCTTTTTAAGCCAATTACATGCAAGACCTAGTGGACTTCTCCTTCCCCCCTTTCCTTTGAGAATCGTCGGCCAAGAAGTGGTCAAAGGGAGCTCACATTTCTTTTTTTTTTGAAATACTTATTCACTAATTCATTCACTTCTCACTCACACACATACTTGCAACTTCTTTTTCTCTCCATTTTCTCTCAATATTGTAAGTAACATGAACAAACTTTCTCTTCCTTTTTCCTTTACAAAACTGAAACTTAAGCCATCTTCATCATCATCTTTTGCTTGTTTGTTACTTATTCTTTGTTATTGATTACTTACTTGTTGTTTATCTTTGTTAAAGATTAAGTTCTATAACTTGTATCTTCATCTAATCTTGATTACTTTCAACTTTTGTTGAAAAGAATCAAGAACATACAAGCACAAAAACTTTCTAGTTTATGTTCTACACTTATTGTTTTTAAAAGAAAGTTCATGAGTTGTAAAATCATTACTTGAATTCATGTTAGTAAACTTAAAGTTTACTTCCTTAAAGATCAAGACTTTGGCTTGAATCTTTAAAGTATGAACAACTATGAACTAGCTACTTGTTTATTTAGTTTATTACTTCATTTCTTGCACTTATTCAATTCGTGATTTTGGTTACATGATCAAGTATTACAAGTTAATCTTGATCTCATACTTCTTGAAACTAAAAGTAACTTTATAAGTTCAAGAACATGGAGGTTTAACTTTCTAGTTATAACTTCAAATACTTATGAAAGATCTAAGTTTCTATAGCTTATGGTCTACTTATTTTGTTATAAACAAAAGCTTGTAAGCTTACATATACTTTACAAGATGAAAATCAAAGTTTTATTGCTTATGGTTTCATTAAAGTAAAGATTCAAGTATTATTACTTAGAATTTAACTTAATAACTTTAGATCTAGACTTTTGGGTCTTGGATCTTCAAGATCTAACTAAGAACTAGGTTCTACAACTTAAGATCTTGATTAGTTAGTTTACTTTCAAGTTTGTAGTTCAATATTACTTTTATAGTTCATGTATGTGTCGGATCTAAGATTTTGATGTAACTTTGGTTCATCAAGCTACTTGCAACACTTAAATGAGTTGTGCTACATGTCTTAGACTTACACAAGTGTTATTATGGTCAAACCTTGGTTAAGATGATGCAAACACATCAACGAGTTGGTCACTTGAAGCTATATGCATCAAGGATGAGAACCGTGATAAGCATCGAGCACCAAGAACCCACCGGAACCCACTGTTTACTGTTTTCTGTAACTGATCAGACCTACTGGGCTGCTGTAAAGTTGATTTTCAGTTTTCTCAGTTCGTGTAGATGACTTTTCATTTAAGACTCGTCTTTATCCGAGTTATGTTTTAGGATTTATGGCCCTCCGATCGTCACTATGTCCTTTTAACGTTGTGCTGAAAATTCTGACCTACTCGCACTTAGACCGTCGCCACGGTCAAACGAAGACGAGTTTGCTTCTGGAATTTTTACCACAACTAAAGGACTCATATACAGAGCCATGGCCACTGGTCTCACCTTATTTCAGTAGGTATAGAGGCCGTGGTGACTGATCAAAATAAGCCTTTGTTTTAAACTCTTTTCTAGAATGAAACTTACTTCACACCTTTTGTTTGATGATGAATGATGATGACCTTTAAGACTTAATTTACATACATTTAAACCTATTGGGACAATTTACTGACTTAGTAATATTTGACTTAGGTTGAGGACTTTCCGGACCTACATACTTGCTTACTTCCCGACTCAACTTTACTACTACTTTACCACTGTGAGTTATAGCATCCCTTTTTACTTTAACTATTTTGGGAAATGAGAATACATGCGCATTTTATGTTTTACATACTAGGCACGAGTACTTAAACTTTATATATGTGTGGGTTATACAATGGCATAAACTTTCCCCTTAGCTCGGTAACGTTTAGTCATTGGTCGTTGAACTGGTGAACGCGAATCTATGGATCCATAGGGTTTGACATCCCCACTCGGGCTAGTAGCGCTAGCATTTAACGGGTGTTTAATACTTCATAAACATACGCACTCGCCAAGTATACTTTCAGGGGGTTATAAACGTTAAGTTAGTTACCAAGTGCCCACGGTTAAACATATACTTTATCATACTATTTTGAAACGCTCTTTGTAGCACTGAAATCTCATGGCCTACCTTACATACTGTTATACTTAAACTATAGCTCACCAACCTTTGTGTTGACGTTTTTAAGTATGTTTTTCTTAGGTGCTTAAGGTTAGCCGCTTCCGCTGTTGTACTAGTCTTGCTGTAGACACCCGCTGCTTTAGAGATGTCACCGCATGAACGTTTATCTTGCATTCATAAACATTATTACTTTTGAAACTATGATTTGTAACGACCATTGGGGTCACGTACAATTATTAATTGCTTCTATTCATAGAATCATATTTTTGATGTAAAACATTCGACGTTAGTTATGACGTCACCTTTTATCATGAATGCAAACGTATTTTGAAATAGCATATAGCGTTTGACCTTGTAATGATCCTGTTGTTGATGGTCCGTACATGATGATTTAGTACGGGGGGTCACATTTGGTATCAGAGCATTGGTTGTAGGGAATTAGGTTGCATTAGTGAGTCTAAGACAGACCCGAGTAGGATTCACTAATAGGACTAATCTACAACTTGCTAGTTTACTTGTTTCTGCGGAACTTGCTGCATGCTGCTGCTTACTTTTACTACTATATGCCGTATGCTATTACATGATTTCACTACTGCATGCTATTATATCCTTTTGATTGCATGATACTTGTCGTTATTGCCATGCTACTTACTGTTACACGTGATCTAGACTGTTGTAGTTACTTTGCCTAATACGTACTTGTTTTATGACTTACTGACATGGAAAAAGTTCTTTTTCCTTGTTCAGATGTCGGATATTCCACATGCTATCATTTTGGGCAGCGACACAGACTCATCAGCCACTTCACCTGCCACTGTTGCCGATCCTCAGATCCCGTTGGCGACACCCTCTAGTGACTCAGGCGCTTCGTCCTCCGGAGCTAGTAGTCATGCACCTGGCCCGATGGTTACTTCTGACGGAGATGAGGACCTCCCGGAGATTCCAGCTCCACTTGCCCCAGGACCTCAGGAGCCACAGCCCCGCCCCGGTGGTGTTGTGATTCCCGCAGAATTTGGGGAAGGTCCATTCCGTAATCAGTATCGCCATTGGTGCCGACGCGCTCCTGATGGACGTCTCGTGCTGATCGGGCCCGCCCGATACCGACAGATGATGGTCGCCCGAGGAGAGACAGTACAACCACCTGTGCAGCCACCTCTACATGATTCAGATGACCCGTCATCCGACGACACATCCTCAGATGACTCTAGTGACGATGATTCTGATGAGGACCCTGATGATGCACCTGTACAGCCACCCTCCACCCCCGCCGAAGAAGCGGTACCGTTTCGATGGTACCGTCATTCCAGGGATTAATGGAGGTCGAGCATTCACTGACGCATATGGTCGACGTCATAGGGTTGCCTCCCGAAAGCGGCTTGTACCGTATCCTGCTGATCCCGTCATCCGTAAGCCTTACCGCTTCGCAGCCTCCACTTCTGGAGCCGGACCGTCTACACCACCAGCTCCACCAGCACCACCCGTACTGATTGTACCGCCTACCCGACCATCTCCCACTGTCGAGGAACTGATAAGGGAGGTGGAGATCCTCCGTGCTCGGGTAGCTGAGCTCGAGGACCAGATGTCTCATGTATTGGGCATCCTACACCCACCTTCACCATACGACTTTTGTAGTAGATTTCATTATGTAATCTAGTTGTAGTTTCATGTTTCACTTATGTATTGTACGAACCTATGCGAATGTATGCAACTTATTATTATTAATGAATAGAACTTTGCGTTATTTAATTCTTGCACGGTGTTCTATTTACGTTACTGTATGATGATTCTGTGGTATTTATACCTGGTTGCATTACTTTATAAACATGTGATGTGTTGATTCCATGTTGGTTACCATATACTGTATTATTACTATTTGAATACTGAATTTTGACTTGAGTCAAAATTTTTGTTTAGAACATCATGGCCAACGGAAGATCAACACCGACCACAGCCCAAATCGAGGAAATGATTGCCGAAAGGGTAGCCGCAGCCATTGCGGAAATGCAACCCCAAGCTCCACCACCACCGGTTATTCATCCCATTCGTAATGGGTGCACGTACAAAGAGTTCCAGAGCTGCAAACCCCATAACTTTAGTGGAACGGAGGGACTAGTTGGTCTCACTAGGTGGTTTGAAAAACTAGAATCTGTATTCCGAGTTAGCAACTGCTCAGAGGCAAACAAGACAAAATATGCCTCTTGTACACTGGCGGATGGCGCCCTCACTTGGTGGAACACAATGGCTCAAGCCAATGGTATTGATGAGGCGTATGCCACGCCATGGGAAGAATTGAAAGCGGCCATGATTGAAGAGTATTGTCCGATAACTGAGATACAGAAGATGGAGATTGAGTTTATGCAGTTGAAGGTTGTGGGAAATGACCTCGATGGTTACAATCGTAGGTATTTGGAACTAGCCCTGATGTGTCCTACCATGGTTACCCCGGAGTTCAAGCGTATGGAAAGATATTTGTGGGGGCTTCCTAAGTCCATTAAGGGAAATGTTACCTCGTCTAAGCCACCCAACGTCCCGGAAGCAATGCACATGGCGCATACTCTTATGAATCAAATTATCATCGATGAACCAGAGAAGGCTAAGTCCGAAGCGGGTAGTAGTGACAAGCGTAAGTGGGATAACAATAAGGGTAGAGCCTATGATCAAAACCTGGCGAAGCGACATGAGGGTTTCAAAGGAAACAACAACAGTGGAAATCCCAATCCGAACACCAACTCAAACCCTAACTACAAAGGTACCCTACCACAGTGCAAGAGGTGCTACAAGCACCATACCGGGTATTGTAACGTTATTTGTGAAAAATGCAAAAAGACCGGACATATTGGCAGGGACTGCAAGATCACCACCATGACTGGGAAGCCGAACCCCAATGGACCGGGAAAGTGTTATGAATGCGGACAAACGGGCCACTTCAGAAATGAGTATCCCAACAAGCGAAAGGACGGTGGACCACCCCGTGGTAGAGCTTTCAACGTTAATGCAAGGGATGCACGCGAGAACCCCGACTTGGTGACAGGTATATTCACTATCAACAATCTATTAGCTTCTGTCCTATTTGATACTGGTGCCGATAGAAGTTATGTATGTAGACACTTTTGCGATAAGATTAATTGGTCGTTAGTCCCTTTAAAGGAGAGTATGCTTGTAGAGGTAGCCAATGGAAAACTTGAGAAAGTTGACCATATTAGTCGAGGAGCTATTATCAACATAGCTGGTGTGAATTTCGAGATTGACCTGATACCCATTAAGTTGTTAAGCTTTGATGTTATTGTCGGTATGGACTGGTTGACTAAGATAAGGGCTGACATTATCTATGGAGATAAAGCTATTCGTATACCACACGGATATGGTGAGCCACTGGTCATTTACGGAGAGAGATGTACCTCGAAGCTGAACCTCATTAGTTGCATGAAAGCGCAAAAGATCATGAAGAAGGGACGTCTTGCCGTGCTAGCACATGTGAAAACATTAGAAACCGAGGTGAAGAGTGTGAATGATGTTCGAATTATGAACGAATTTTCCGATGTCTTTCCTGAAGAATTTCCTGGATTACCTCCACCGAGAGTAGTAGAGTTTCAGATTGATTTAGTGCCAGGAGCTGCACTTGTAGCTCGCGCACCTTATCGGCTCGCACCTTCCGAGATGCAAGAATTACAGAGCCAATTACAAGAACTACTTGATCGTGGATTTATCCAACCAAGTTTCTTGCCTTGGGGCACACCTGTTTTGTTTGTGAAGAAGAAGGACCGATCCTTCCGCATGTGTATCGACTAACGTGAACTCAACAAATTAATGATCAAGAATCGGTATCCCCTTCCCCGTATTGACGATCTTTTTGACCAACTACAAGGATCGAGCGTTTATTCCAAGATCGATTTACGATCCAATTATCACCAGTTGAGGGTGAAAGAAAGCGATGTGATGAAGACTGCATTCAGAACTCGTTATGGTCATTATGAGTTTCTCGTGATGCCATTCGGTTTAACCAACGCACCTGCCGTGATTATGGATCTCATGAATTGTGTCTGCAAGTCATACCTGGATAAGTTTGTTATCGTCTTCATAGATGATATCCTCATCTACTCTAAGAGCGAAGAAGAGCATGAGCAACACCTTCGTTTAGTGCTTGAACTTTTGAGACAAGAGCAACTTTATGCGAAATTCTCCAAGTGTGAATTTTGGTTGAAGGAAGTCCAATTTCTGGGTCATGTTGTGAGCGACCAGGGTAAGATTGAAGCTATCAGCAAGTGGGAGACCCCCACTACTCCAACTCACATCTGCCAATTTCTAGGTCTCGCCGGTTACTACTGAAGATTTATTGAAGGTTTCTCTCTAATTGCGAGTCCTTTGACCGCGCTGACTCACAAAGGGAAGAAGTTCATTTGGGAACCCGCACACGAATCAGCATTTCAAACCTTGAAGAAGAAGTTGACCACCTCACCTATCTTATCTCTTCCTGAAGGCAGTGACGATTTCGTCGTTTATTGCGATGCTTCGAAAAGTGGTTTTGGTTGTGTACTGATGCAACGCACAAAGGTTATCGCTTATGCTTCCTGTCAATTGAAGATTCACGAGCGGAACTACACTACTCACGATCTCGAACTGGGAGCCGTTGTCTTTGCGCTCAAATTGTGGAGACACTATTTGTATGGAACTAAGAGCACTATCTTCACCGACCACAAAAGTCTCCAACAAATATTCGATCAGAAATAACTGAACATGCGACAGCGACGATGGATCGAGTCATTGAACGACTACGATTGTGAACTTCGTTATCACCCTGGCAAGGCCAATGTTATGGCTGATGCTTTAAGCCGAATGGAGAGGACTGTACCTCTTCGTGTTAGGGCTACGAACATCACCATCCATTCGAATCTCAATAGTCAGATCTGAGTAGCCCAAGATGAGGCTCTCAAGGAGGAGAATATATCTCACAAACACTTGAACATACTTGTCTCTCGATTCGAGGTTAGGGAGACTGGACTCCGTTGTTATGCCGGAAGAATTTGGGTACCTTGTTATGGAGATCTACGGAACCTTATACTTGATGAAGCCCACAAGTCGAGATATTCGATTCACCCTGGAGCGGGCTAAATGTACCATGATCTTAAGGAACAGTATTGGAGGCCCAATCTTAAAAAGACGTTGCAACTTATGTTGGTAAGTGCCTGACTTGTTCAAAAGTTAAGGCCGAGCATCAGAGGCCCTCTGGGTTACTTCAGCAACCAGAAATCCCGTAATGGAAGTGGGAAAGGATAACGATGGATTTCATCACCAAGCTACCAAAGACGGTGGGCGGATACAATACCATCTGGGTTATCGCTGATCGTCTTACCAAATCTGCACACTTCCTAGCCATGAAGGAGATGGATACGATGGAGAGACTCGCTCAACTATACATCAAAGAGGTTGTATCTCGTCATGGTGTACCTTTATCGATCATCTCAGATCACGATCCCCGTTTTGCTTCTAGATTTTGGCGTTCTTTGCAAGAAGCCATGGGAACTCGTCTCGACATGAGTACTGCATATCACCCACAGACCGACGGGCAAAGTGAACGAACGATTCAGACCTTGGAAGACATGTTACGTGCATGTGTCATTGATTTCGGAAAGGCCTGGGAAAGGCATTTGTCACTCGCCGAATTTTCTTATAACAACAGTTATCACTCGAGTATTAATGCCGTACCTTTTGAAGTGTTGTATGACCGCAAGTGCCGATCTCCTATTTGTTGGGCCGAGGTAGGCGAAAAGCAAATCACCGGACCCGAGGTAGTCCATGAAACAACAGAGAAGATTGCCCAGATTCAAGCTAGACTTAAGACGGCCCGTGATCGTCAAAAGAGTTATGCTGACCGTAAACGTAAAGACTTTGAATTCAACGTCGGTGACCGTGTAATGTTGAAGGTTGCACCTTGGAAAGGTGTGATTCATTTTGGAAAACGTGGAAAGTTAAACCCACGATACATTGGTCCTTTTGAAATCTTGGAGCGTGTTGGACCCGTTACTTACCGTTTGGATCTTCCAACACAATTGAGCTCAGTTCATCCTACCTTCCATGTGTCAAACTTGAAGAAGTCTCTTGCTACACCCGAACTCATCATACCATTGGAGGAACTTACAATTGATAATAAACTCCATTTAGTGGAAGAGCCTGTCAAAATTATAGACCGTGAGGTTAAGACTTTGAAACGCAACAAGATTCCGATCGTTCGAGTACGATGGAATGCCAAACGAGGACCTGAGTTTACCTGGGAGCGAGAGGATCAAATGATACAAAAGTATCCTCACCTTTTCCAACTCCTCCATCTACCTCAGCTTAAAATTTCAGGACGAAATTTTCTTTAACAGGTGGGTAATGTAACGACCCTGGATTTTCCAACGTTTATTTATTAATATTAATAATTATTATTAATACTTGTGTTTTATTGAATGTATTGTTTATATACATTTACTTGTTACCGAGAATGACTTTTATCTGCCCCGAAACGTCTTTATGACACACGTACATTACACGAATAATATTTTCGGATATTATTTACATTCATGATTGATTTTTATTAATTATTTTAATTAACTAAGGTTATTAGTTAATTACTTGGGCTTTATTGGATTATTTGCTACATACTTGGTCTTTTATTAATGGAATCATGATTAATGGACTTAAGAGCCCCCCTACACACTTAATGGACTAATTAGCCCAACTTATCATGCAAGTATTACTTTAGAACTAAACTAGACTAATTAAGTTATGTGGAATCTAGTTACAAGTTACGTACACATCTTTCCCATGCAAACACCCCTAATAACCATCTTTTTAAGCCAATTACATGCAAGACCTAGTGGACTTCTCCTTCCCCCCTTTCCTTTAAGAACCATCAGCCAAGAAGTGGTCAAAGGGAGCTCACATTTCTTTTTTTTTTTGAAATACTTATTCACTACTTCATTCACTTCTCACTCACACACATACTTGCAACTTCTTTTTCTCTCCATTTTCTCTCAATATTGTAAGTAACATGAACAAACTTTCTCTTCCTTTTTCCTTTACAAAACCGAAACTTAAGCCATCTTCATCATCATCTTTTGCTTGTTTGTTACTTATTCTTTGTTATTGATTACTTACTTGTTGTTTATCTTTATTAAAGATCAAGTTCTATAACTTGTATCTTCATCTAATCTTGATTACTTTCAAATTTTGTTGAAAAGAACCAAGAACATACAAGCACAAAAACTTTCTAGTTTATGTTCTACACTTATTGTTTTTAAAAGAAAGTTCATGAGTTGTAAAATCATTACTTGAATTTATGTTAGTAAACTTAAAGTTTACTTCCTTAAAGATCAAGACTTTGGCTTAAATCTTTAAAGTATGAACAACCATGAACTAATTACTTGTTTATTTAGTTTATTACTTCATTTCTTGCACTTATTCAATTCATGATTTTGGTTACATGGTCAAGTATTACAAGTTAATCTTGATCTCATAATTCTTGGAACTAAAAGTAACTTTATAAGTTCAAGAACATGGAGGTTTAACTTTCTAGTTATAACTTCAAATACTTATGAAAGATCTAAGTTTCTATAGCTTATGGTCTACTTATTTTGTTATAAACAAAAGCTTGTAAGCTTACATATACTTTACAAGATGAAAATCTAAGTTTTATAGCTTATGGTTTCATTAAAGTAAAGATTCAAGTATTATTACTTAGAATTTAACTTAATAACTTCAGATCTAGACTTTTGGGTCTTGGATCTTCAAGATCAAACTAAGAACTAGGTTCTACAACTTAAGATCTTGATTAGTTAGTTTACTTTCAAGTTTGTAGTTCAATATTACTTTTATAGTTCATGTATGTGTCGGATCTAAGATTTTGATGTAACTTTGGTTCATCAAGCTACTTGCAACACTTAAATGAGTTGGGCTACATGTCTTAGACTTACACAAGTGTTATGATGGTTAAAACTTGGTTAAGATGATGCAAACACATCAACTAGTTGTACACTTGAAGCTATATGCATCAAGGATGAGAACCGTGATAAGCATCGAGCACCAAGAATCCATCGGAACCCATTGTTTACTGTTTTCTTTAACTGATCAGACCTACTGGGATGCTGTAAAGTTTATTTTCAGTTTTCTCAGTTCGTGTAGATGACTTTTCATTTAAGACTCGTCTTAATCCGAGTTATGGTTTAGGATTTATGGCCCTCCGATCGTCACTATGTCCTTTTAACGTTGTGCTGAAAATTCTGACCTACTCGCACTTAGACCGTCGCCACGGTCAAACGAAGACGAGTTTGCTTCTGGAATTTTTACCACAACTAAAGGACTCATATACGGATCCATGGCCACTGGTCTCACCTTATTTCAGTAGATATAGAGGCCGTGGTGACTGATCGAAGTCAGCCTTTGTTTTAAACTCTTTTCTAGAATGAAACTTACTTTACACCTTTTGTTTGATGATGAATGATGATGACCTTTAAGACCTAATTTACATACATTTAAACCTATTGGGACAATTTACTAACTTAGTAATATTTGACTTAGGTTGAGGACTTTCCGGACCTACATACTTGCTTACTTCCCGACTCAACTTTACTACTACTTTACCACTGTGAGTTATAGCATCCCTTTTTACTTTAACTATTTTGGGAACTGAGAATACATGCGCATTTTACGTTTTACATACTAGGCACGAGTACTTAAACTTTATATATGTGTGGGTTATACAACGGCATAAACTTTCCCCTTAGCTCGGTAACGTTTAGTCATTGGTCTTTGAACCGGTGAACGCGAATCTTAGATATGGATCCATAGGGTTTGACATCCCCACTCGGGCTAGTAGCGCTAGCATTTAACGGGTGTTTAATACTTCGTAAACATACGCACTCGCCAAGTGTACTTTCAGGGGGTTATAAACGTTAAGTTAGTTACCAAGTGCCCACGGTTAAACATATACTTTATCATACTATTTTGAAACGCTCTTTGTAGCACTGAAATCTCGTGGCCTACCTTACATACTGTTATACTTAAACTATAGCTCACCAACCTTTGTGTTGACGTTTTTAAGCATGTTTTTCTCAGGTGCTTAAGGTTAGCCGCTTCCGCTATTGTACTAGTCTTGCTGTAGACACCCGCTGCTTTAGAGATGTCACCGCATGAACGTTCATCTTGCATTCATAAACATTATTACTTATGAAACTATGATTTGTAGCGACCATTGGGGTCACGTACAGTTGTTAATTGCTTCTATTTATAGAAGCATACTTTTGATGTAAAACATTCGACGTTAGTTATGACGTCACCTTTTATCATGAATGCAAACGTATTTTGAAATAGCATATAGCGTTTGACCTTGTAATGATCTTGTTGTTGATGGTCCGCACATGATGATTTAGTACAGGGCATCACACCGGTGGTCTAATCAGATCCCGAAGACAGTAAGCAAGGTGCTCCGGTGGGGTTCTTAGTGCTTGATGCTCATCACGGTTCTCATCCTTGATGCTTGTAGCTTCAAGTGTACAACTTGTTGATGGGTTAGCATCACCTTGACCAAGATTCTACCATCAACACAAAAAATGTTAAGACCAAGTAAGAACATAACTAATTCAAGAGTCCTAGATGGATGATGAACCAAGGTTACATCATATCCTTAGTCTTAACACAATTACAAGTTACATTTACAACTAAAGCTACAAACTTTACCTCAATCAAACAAGTATGAATATAATCTAAGTCAAATGAAGTGATGGAACCCTAAGCTATAGAGCTTGGATCCTTTTCACACAAGTTATAAGGTCACAAAGCTAGAAAGCTTGAACCTTTAGTGTTCTTGAAGAACTTGAAGCATAAAGCTTAGATCTTTAAGTTATATGAAGACCATAAACACAAGTTTTGATCTTTATAACAAAATAATGATATCATAAGTTAGAAAACTTAGATCCAACAAAAGATATGAAGATTCAAGCTAGAAAGCTTGCATCTTGTTTGTTCTTAAAGATCTTGAAGCATAAAGCTTAGATCTTTAAGTTACATGAAGATTACAACCACAAGTTTGAATCTTTATAACAAAATAGTAAGATTAAAGTTAAAAAAATATGGATCTACAAAGTGGGTGAAGATTCAAAGCTAGAAAGCTTGAATCTTCCATGTTCTTGAAGGATTCAAATCTAAGTTTGAATCTACAAGATGTAATCAAGATCAAAGCTAAAAAGCTAGACCCATGATGATGATGATGATGATGATGAATTTGTGAGAGAGAGAGGAAGAAGAAGAAGAAGAAAAATCAATACTTACACTTTTTAGAGAGAGAAGGATTAGAGAGAGAATTAGAGAGTGAGTGTGTGTGAATTACAAATAAAAGCAAGTGTAAAATAGATGGAATGAGGCTTGCATTTATAGGTGGATAGGGTGAGAGAGGGGGTATGTGGCCGTGGCTATGGGTGGGGGGACAAGGGAGACCAACTTTTGCTTTTTGGTTAATGGTTGTCTAAAGTTGGTGCTTATGTTGGGATCCCATACAACATTAAGGATAATACTTGACATAAATGCTAGTATGTTCCCTCTAATAAATGGGCATTTGTCTTACATATTAGTGGGTCACTAGCTAATAATAATTGGGCTAATTAAATAGTCCACTAACTAGTGTAGGGTGGGCTAAGGCCCAACAAGGTAGAAATTCCAACAAGACTAACTAGTAAGCATAAGTAAATTACTACGCGTAATTAAGCATCCATAAACCCAAGTAATTATTATTATAAAATAATAATTAAGATTTCATAGTCATAATATTCCGATTACGACAAAAGTTAAACGTGTACGCAGTACGCAGTTTGTTCGTAACGTCAAGTGACACTAACGGTCATAAAGGTTTCCGGTGATCAAGTTAAGTATCCTACGTACTTAAAGGCACGTTTTAACACATAAATAAAAGTAGGCCATGTGTATAAAGATTCCAGAGTATAAAGTAGCACAGTACGCACAAATACGCAGTTTCGCTAAAACACAAGGCACAAAAGCAAGTCAAAAAAGTCGAGTCGTTACATAGAACTAGAGAGAGTATGTGTGTGTAAGTAAACATGAAGTAAAAATTAGAAAATAAAATGGTAAAAATTTGATCAAATATGATGTCTTTATATACTAGTTGTAATTTGTCATTTTGTGAAAAATATCTAGTATAAGTTAAAAACTATTAGGTCATGCATGACATATTATTCGATTATTGAAAATTTCTATTGGTATATACCAATTATAAGTACTTCTAGAAGCTGCGTATAATACACATATAAATACCGTATAAATACGAGTAGGATTCTTGATGAAATTGAATGGGAATATGAGTATAGCTATCTTTATTGAGTATAAGTATGTTAATATATGTATTTAAGTCTTTTAAAAGTGTATTAATACATCTTAATACAATACATATATATTCATTTTAACATAAGGGTTATTATGTCGTTAAATGTTACATATATATATTGTTTTCGAAACCCTTAAGTTAGTAGTTTCAATTTATATATAAAACCCATTATTAATATACTTAATGAGATACTTAACTATCATATATTCAAGTTAGATATAATCCATATATCCATATATATACATAAGTATATATTTAATACAAGTTATGATGTTCGTGAATCGTCGAACAAATGGTTGGTCAATTGTTTGTATGAAACTTATTTCAAAAGTTTTAAAACTTGTCAAAATTTATCGCTTATCATGTTGGAATAATGTTATCATATAAAGATTAAGTTTAAATTTTAGTCGGAAATTTTCGGGTCTTCACAGTACCTACCCGTTAAAGAAATTTCGTCCCGAAATTTGATTGGGATCGTCATGGCTGACAATAATTATGTTTTCATGACGCATAAGAGCTAAAAATTAGAGTTTTATCATCATTGGGTAATATAGATAAATCAATTTGATTTTGTGAAGAGTACGAGTGAAGCTATCGCAAAAGAGTGAAAATGAGTAAATACATGTTCGTCTTATTCGGTGACGTAGCCACGGTTGATTTTTGGAATTCAAGGAATTTTAGAAGAAAATCTTCGAAATCTAAATAGGATTTGATTCTTCGGAAATTAAGGAAATTATGATCCTCTTCGAATTAATGCGATAACCCATCTTGATTTCTCTGTCAGATATTTCACTATAAATCCACCTCCTTCGTTTCCTTACAACTCACACCTTCTATTCTTTCTCCCTCAACTCATATTTTAAAGTATTCATCAATATGCTTCATCCAGTGCTAATTCTTGATATACTCCTCACTTTCATATCTGTCGTTCTTCTTTTTGCATCTTCCTCCGGAAGAATCTATTTACTTCTACTATACTCTTGGTTTTATAGTGTTTTTAGTTCTCCCGTATCTTTATATTGCTATATGTATCGATATATACGGTTTATAGTTTCTGGGTTGTTGTTGGCTTTTATATCTTCCCTTATATTTCGATGTCCCTGCTTCTGTCTTCTATAATCATTGTCATCCCCAGTTAATGCTCTCTTTTATTTACTGCGATTTATACTCCCATTTCTGTTTCGGAGCTTTGTCCTTTCGTTTCTTCTTCTTGCGATTAAGCACCGCTTGTAATGGTCCAGAATTTGCAGATATAAATTTCGGAATGAACATTATTAATGTTCTAAGAAAGAAATGGTAATGGCACGATTCTGATTTGTTAAATTACCAGAATACCCTGGAAAAAACCGAATCATCAAGAAATATTTTCTTGATATTTTAGCGGTTAAATAGAATACAAGAGTCGTGTAACATAGCACATGATGATATTATGATCTGTGAATCATCACATTCCATTTAGAAACTCAGCATGACTTACTGTAATATAATCACGTTGATCAAGTGTCATTATATTATACTAACTCATGCATCAGTTCCCAACACTACTTCAAAAACATTCATATTTCAAACTCGAAGGTTTCAGAATTTAGAAACTAAAACAGTTTTCCTTCTGATGTAACACTGATATCGCGAAGAGATAAAAGATTCCAGATAAGAATAGTTATGAAAATATCTTCAGAAATATGGAGGATATTTATAATGAAAGATATGATGATATCTTAGAATTTCTAATATCAGAGGATGATGAAGAATATTGTCTGCAAGGGTTTAGAGTCAGGAGTAAGGTATTCGTTAATGACTTCGGCAGGCACTGACTCATTTGGATCCTTTGCAGGAAGATTTAGTCTTTGTGACTTGTCCACAGCTTCCTTCATACTTTGCTCAATCCGTTTTCCCGTTCCAAACCTTCTCTTTTTCTGAGCTTTGCCAATACACTACTCTTTATCATCAAACTTTTGACTGTTAAAGTCATCAACAGTTTTCCAGCTTTATTAGCTTTCTCAAAATTTAAAGAACTGATTCGTAGACTAGAGTGCTTTTCAGAATTTCAGATTGGAAGATCATAATTCTAAGAGATAAATGTTATATGTATACATATAACTATTGATGTAGAAACGCTGCGAGATTCAAAATACTGATTGCTGATTTCCCGGTACTTGATATGGCAATTATTGTTACAAGATGTAGATGAGTACCTGATAAAGTTTCAATGAATAAGTATCGTGATTATTCGGAGAGGCTTAAAGATCAATGAAGTTGCTGATAAGTTTTCTGCTAATGTGGCAAGATATGAAAGGTTCCCCGATAACAATGACGAAGGGTAATCGTTATAGTAAGGCTTATTCGAATAAACAATTGAAGGTGATTTGCTGGAGCTGTGACAAAACTGTCTATTTTGAAAAGAGATTGAAAAGTTGTTTTAGCTAGTAAATGCCAAAGGGTCTGACATGGATATGTTTTAAACTATGACTTTGGTTTCGAGGGTTTTTCAGGTACATAACTGTGGGTAACATGTGGTTGGATCATCATCTCGATTGCTCATTATTTAGAGTGTCTTCAGGAATTTCAGAGGGTTTAAACACAGATTGTAATCGTTAATATACCTATGATGTTCTAACACAGTTTTGAAGTCAAAGTATAGCTTTGAAATATGTAGGAATCTAAGAGTGATGATACCGGTTATATCTCGAATTGAATTTTGCGATTTCAAAATCAGAATATGTAATTGAATTTGAATGAGTATGGTTGTTTTGATTTTCTATGGAAGAATGTATAGTGAGTATAGTTGCTAGTTGCTGATTCAGATTCGAAGAATGTAATATATAAATTGTGAATTTATATATCTCTCGGGTATTACCTACCCGTTAAAAAAATTCACAATTAATATTTTGTACAAAAGAATTTTATTACCGTCTTAATAAAAATATATATGTGTATATTTTCTTCAGATGTAATATAGATTTAATGAGTTAATATTAAATTAAACTCATTTGCTTTACGGTTGAAACTAGAATTGAATAATCCCTAAAAACTTTAGAAATTACATAACTTTCACGGAGTATTTCTTCAATGAATTATGAATCAATACTTCGTTATTTGTTGATGCGTGATGTTGGTGTTCGTGGAATTCTTGTGAATTTCATAAGGTACGAATGATGTTGTCTGAAAAGTTTCGAGTACATCGATGATGAAAGTGTAAAATCAAACATATATTTGAATAATACACTTGATTTATTATGAGTTGAAATTTATTGAATTGAGACAGAAATTGTAGTTAACGATGGTTAGATTGCGGATGAAGGACGTACCTCATCGCATATTAGTAATATGAATTAACCGAATAGTTAAGATTCACACATAATAGCTTAGTACGGGAAGATTTATTATGGTTTAAAAATTTATATATATAAGATCTACATATAAATCCTTTGGTGGAAATGAGTTAATACTTCGTAACTCGTTAATATGACATACTTGTTGTTGATTTGTAATGATGTTCACGGTGACTCTTAAACTGGCAGAGTTTGTGATGTTATAGATGCTGCTGATTTTGACAATACCGACGACACTGACTGTGCTGGTGATGCTAACGGTACTGTTGATGCTGCTGGTAAAACAAGTCTAACTTGTAAATCACACACCATTCTTGTCAGGGTTTCTACTCTTCTTTCTATCATTTTGGTTCACTCAACTGATTTATGGTTAGGGCTAGAATAGATAATCTCTAAGTCTTTAGAGACTACATAATCGTCGCAAAATGTTTCTCCAGTGAAGTTATGAAACAACACTTCATCGTTTGTTGTTGTTGGTATTCCTTGGTATCTACAGAGCGTATGAAATTGGTGCTCGTGGGACAGATTGTAAAGTTGAGGTTTATGACGCGGTTGCGTTTGGAGGTGGTGATGGTACTGTTGGTGTTGTTGATGGTGGTGCTGGTTATGCTGCTGGTGCTGATGCTGGTGTTTGTAACCTTTGCACCATATTCTGCAAAGCCACTGCCCAAGTGCGAAGCTCGTTGACTTCCTCCATTACGACGGGATGATTGTCGGTTCGGACAAGAGGAAAAATAAAATCTAGAATTTGATATAGTATATAATCGTGACGAGATACTCTGGAAATGAGAGAGAAAATGGTGTTTCGGACAGGTTCGCCGGTAAGTGCTTCCGGTTCTTCGCCAAGAGGGCAATGTGGTGGATGGAAGGGATCACCCTCTTCTTGTCTCCAATGATTGAGGAGGCTACGAACCCATCCCCAATTCATCCAGAATAGATGACGACTGATTGGTTGATCCATTCCGGTCACACTGCTTTCGGAGCTTGAGTGGGATTCCATTTCAGAATTCGAGGGACTTGAAATGACGAATTCCATTTCGTTCGATTGAATAAAGGATTTTTCGATATGAAATGATTTTCGGCTATCGGATGGTGTTTTAATTACATAGAATATCTATATATATATATATATATATATATATATATATATATATATATATATATATATATATATATATATATATATATATATATATATATATATATATATATATATATATATATATAGAGCAAAAGATTTCGTAGATTACGGAGGGATTTACGGAATATGTCGAGCAAAAGATTTCGTAGATTACGGAGGAATTTACGGAATATGTCAGGCAAAGTTTACAGTAATAGATATGATAAGATATGATTTAGCAGGTATGCTAAGATATGAATTTTGTCTATACACTATTCATGCAATCAATGCAACAAGACGTGTCTAGACTAAGAATGATAAGCAGGTAATTTCTTAAGGATGATAAGTAGGTAATTTTTGACACAGAATGATAAGCAAAACTTTTGACATGCAGATACGGTCGAAGTCCAGACTCACTAATGAATCCTAACAACCATCAGTTAGACACACTAATGCAAGACCTGGTTCGCTAGGACCAACGCTCTGATACCAACTGAAACTACCCGTCCATATTACTATAAATGCAGTACGTTATTCATTGGTCCCATACCGAGGTATTTGAACTCTATATGATACGTTTTAGAAAAAAATTGCATTCATTTCATAAAAAGCACACCATTATTATACATAATGCATGTTTTAAACAATTGGGCGATTATTTAAGGAATAATCCCCATAATACATCGGTTTTCAAATACTACACACTTGACATAACAGTCAAATATAATACATGACAAAGGTTTTATTGAATGCAACATTTCATTTAAACAAAAGCATGAGATTCCATGCACAACTTGCTCAGATAATGCAACAGCGGAACACTTTCTTAATGACCCGAGAATAAACATGTTTAAACAGTCAACACAAAGGTTGGTGAGATATATAGGTTTAGCATCGATATAAATATAGACCACAAGATTTCATAGTTATAAATATATGTACACTCGCAAGTGTATAAAAGTATTATATAAGTTGTTGAGCTCTTCGGTAATCATACTTAACAATTAATGTGGCATATTCCCTTTATTATGAAATCTCCCTACACTGTACCAAGTGTAGTAAAAACGAAGTACTATGCAACCGTTTACGATACTAGAGCGACTAGTCCGGTTAGGGTTGTCAAACCCGATAGATCTATCAATAGGATTCACGCTTACATGTTCTTACAACATGTAAATATTAGTTACCAAGCTATTAGGGAAGATATGCAAAGTGGTACAACTCAACGTAGAATATATTTTAAGTACTTGTGTCCATGGCGTAAAACATAAAATGCATGTATTCTCATCCCAAAATATTTTTAGAGTTTAAAAATGGAACTATATACTCACTGTCGTAAAAGTATAGTTTCAACAAGTTTTCAACTTATTAAAATATAGCCGACGTCCTTGGATTCACGAACCTATAACAATAATAACGATTCAGATAATAATACATGTGAATAAAATAAAACAAGTTCATAGAATACTTATATATTAATTTTTAACATTTTTATGTTAGTAGTCCTTTGTTAGTAGTCCAAAATAGTCTGAAATGTCCAAGAGTCCAATAATCGATATATATATAATCTTAGAATTACCCCACGATGTATTGTATACGTATTGTCTTTGCATCAACCCAGAGACGTATTGTATATGTATTGTCTTAGAATTTATCAAAACGTATTGTATACTTATTGTCTTAGAATTTATCAAAACGTATTGTATACTTATTGTCATGGAATGTACCAAGATGATTATTATTATTATTATTATTATTATTATTATTATTATTATTATTATTATTATTATTATTATTATTATTATTATTATATATATATGTATTGTCTTAGAATTTATCAAAACGTATTGTATACTTATTGTCTTAGAATTTATCAAAACGTATTGTATACTTATTGTCATGGAATGTACCAAGATGATTATTATTATTATTATTATTATTATTATTATTATTATTATTATTATTATTATTATTATTATTATTATTATTATTATTATTATTATTATATATATATATATATATATATATATATATATATATATATATATACAATCTCAGAATTAACTAAGATTATAATATTTTGTTATACTAATGATATCATGTCCAAATATATATATATAGGATATAGGAAAAGTTAGCAAGGATATGGTTAATATGGTTTTTACAATATAAATTTCGTCCATACAACGTTAATTTTAGCAGATTTTGTTTTGCTCGCCAAATATCCATTACAACTCCGTTTAAAGTGAATCAAATTGCTATGGATTCCTTAAGAAGTTAATTTTTCATAAACAATTCGAAAAGTTTAGCCCATGTATTAATATTCAGAGTTTTACCCTCTTTTTGTGCCCGTGGACAGATTTGAAAGAATCCCGGCACCCACCCAATATATGATTTTTGATAAAATACTTCCACTTTATCTAAAATCATGAAAAAAAATACTGGAAGTCTTATTTACATTTATTAACATATTTTCAAAGTCTTAGCCTCGAATTTAAAGTCTAAGATAGGTTTTTAATTTTCAACCCAAAACAGCCCGCTTTTTACCGAATGGAGATTAAACTATATATGTTAAGTTTCAAGGTGTTCTTCATATGTACAAGTTATAAGTTCTTATATTAACTTAATATAACATCATAATACATATAAATAAGTGTTATTAGAGTTAAGTTAAAAAGATTAGATTAGTTTTTTTCAAATAAGTTTAGAATCAACTAAACTATGTTCTAGTTTATAAATTCTTATATAGATAGCTATAAACATATTGAACAAGAATTTAGGCAAGGTTAATACCTTGATTTTGAAGCTTGAACTTTCTAGAAATAGACGAAGAACAAAGAAAGGGATACTAGAACTAGAGAGAGTATGTGTGTGTAAGTAAACATGAAGTAAAAATTAGAAAATGAAATGGTAAAAATTTGATCAAATATGGTGTCTTTATATACTAGTTGTAATTTGTCATTTTGTGAAAAATATCTAGTATAAGTTAAAAACCATTAGGTCATGCATGACATATTATTCCATTATTGAAAATTTCTATTGGTATATACCAATTGTAAGTACTTCTAGAAGCTGCATATAATACACGTATAAATACCCTATAAATACGAGTAGGATTCTTGATGAAATTGAATGGGAATATGAGTATAGCTATCTTTGTTGAGTATAAGTATGTTAATATATATATTTAAGTATTTCAAAAGTGTATTAATACATCTTAATACAATACATATATATTCATTTTAACATAAGGGTTATTACGTCGTTAAATGTTACATATATATATTGTTTTCGAAACCCTTAAGTTAGTAGTTTCAATTTATATATAAAACTAGGGCTATAAATGAGCCGAGCTACTCGCGAACTACTCGAGATCGGCTCGTTAAAAACTCGATTCGAGTCGAGCCTAAACGAGCTCGAGCCTGAGTTCGAGCCTAAGGTAAAGCTCGTTTAATAAACGAGCTCGAGCTCGAGCTTTATAAGTCGAGCTCGTTTAAGCTCGCGAGCCTAAACGAGCTTTCGTGTAATATATATATATATATATATATATATATATATATATATATATATATATATATATATATATATATATATATATATATATATATATATATATATATATATATAGTTTTAATTATAAAAACTGTAATGATTAATCATGTATAGAAAACTTAACTTTGATTCCCAATAACGAAAAGCCAATAAAGATTAAACCTCACTCCTCCTCACTATAGACGTTTCAGTTTTCTATACAATTTCCAATATTATTCACCATTTGAAATTTTTATCAGTAATAATAATTAATACTCCTACCAGCAAAGAGATTGGTAGTGGTAATTTCCTTCATCTACATTTTCATTCTTCATGCAATTTTTGAATTTCAACAACATTTCAAATATGCATCTTCAAATTTTCGCAAGGTAGTAAGTTTCATCTCAACATTTCAAATTATTTCTACTATTTCTTCTTTTCAAACCACTAATCTTTTTCAGCAAACATCAAGGTCCATTCTTCAAATCACTTAACGAACTCGAGCTTTGTTTAACGAGCCGAGCTAAATTTAGTTTAGATAATTAACGAGCTTATAACGAGCTCGAGCTTTTTACATGAATCACGAGCCGAGCTCGAGCTAAAAATTAAAAGCTCGAACCGAGCCGAGCTCGAGCTCAAGCTTTCTGAAAACTAAACGAGCCGAGCTCGAACACTACCAAGCTCGGGCTCGGCTCGGCTCGTTTACAGCCCTATATAAAACCCATTATTAATATACTTAATGAGATACTTAACTATCATATATTCAAGTTAGATATAATCCATATATCCATATATATATACATAAGTATATATTTAATACAAGTTATGATGTTCGTGAATCGTCGAACAAATGGTTGGTCAATTGTTTGTATGAAACTTATTTCAAAAGTTTTAAAACTTGTCAAAATTTATCGCTTATCATGTCGGAATAATGTTATCATATAAAGATTAAGTTTAAATTTTGGTTGGAAATTTTCGGATCGTCACAGACGCGGATTGCCAAATAATGCAATTAAAAGGACTGAAAATCTTATTAAAAATTTGAGAGGCAATTTCGTGTATAACTCAAGGATCAACGGAGAAAAAAAATCTATCAACAAATAAATTAAAAATTATAAACGTGGTACATGTGACCAAATTAAATAAGATACCCGATTAAAAAAGATTTCTCCATCCAAACTCTTTTATCTTTTAAACTAGTCCAGAGCAACCCGCGTGATGCGTCGGGGACTTTCGGTCTGCATGTTCGTATTTAACGTAGCGTTGTGTATGTACAGAGAGAGAAATGACCCATGTGTTAAGACCCGTTTAGATGTCGATGTGGTTAGCGTTTTTAAAAAGATATTCGTTTCGGACGTAGTTAGTCTCGTTTTGTTCGTAAAATTATTTTAAGTTTAATGGTAGTAGCAGTGAAAATTAATTCGTGATGAGCAGGAAGATAGGGCCCGTTGAAGTTTATGGTGGGTTTTCTTTTTTAATCTAAATTAAAAGCTGAAGTTACGGTTTTAGTCCCTGCAAAATTTAAGAGGTGAAGATAATTGAGGGGGTAAAGTGAAAATTCATAGTGAATGTGTGTTGTGGAACGACAAAAAAAAAAATAAAGGGGACGACACAATTCCATAGTATGTATATAATATAATATAATATGACGACGACGTTGAATAAAATTACTATATTAATCATGTTACTTGTTTTAATACCAACTACCATTTTTTTTAGATAACGATAACTCGTATAGAAACGATTACGTTTAAAAAAATGCCATCAAAGAAGGTAACAAAATAAATCCGTAAAGACTCGTACCTATAAAACGAACAATTAGCTACAACTATCTATACCGAGCCTTCACGAAAATCAAAGAACCAAACTCGAAAACGAAACAACACGAACATACAAAACATACATACAAACATCGCGACCCCAGCAACACCAAACGAAAATAAAACTGAACCTACATAACCGAGCACCTCCACGAAATCAAAGTGTCTTGGCTAATAGGTATTAAAGTGCCCCTAGCAACCTCAATCCGTTTTACTCGGTTTACCATCCACCATTTCCCACCGAATATTTTTACCCTCTCGATTCTCAAATTTGTAAGTTAAGACATTTGAAGAATAGCTACCAACCAACGCTCCAGGTGACAGAGCAATCAACCCCCACAAGGTCTTGGAAAAAACAATACCGGATGCCGCACCTACTACTAAGCTACTAACACACTTATCGACTAATCCTTCATCAAACAATCTTTGAACCACGTCGCCGAAGTCAATATTCTCAACGCTATCCCGAAGTCTAAACTCAACCTACAATACACTTTGTTTTTAACAGCAAATTGACGTCACTAACGGGTGCTCAAGGCAACCCACCCGTTCATATCGCAGAATCAGAACCATCAAGGAGGAAATCGAAAGACGTTATTCACGGGTCACACACAATTAACTTCATGACATTTAATTCACAGGTCACACACAATCAAATCTGGACCTTGTGAGGATAGAACCGAGACACAAGTCTCGCCTACTTTGTCAACCTACAACACACTTATTAACAATTTACCATTACCGTTGGGAGGAGGTACTTTGCCGGCACAGGTCTCTTTCGGGGTGGGATTGGTGGGTGCTACGGCACACAGGGTTAGCGTGTCCCTGCCAACTTACACGTTTTGATCCGAACAATTCACCATGCGCAAGAAGTTAGTCGTTTTTTAAATACTTCCACTTGGGTCCATCTTTTTATTTTCAGATGTTGATGGTAAAAAAAAAATACATAACATCTGCTGCGCCTCTTACGACACAACCATTGCGGTGACAGGATTTGTATTCATTCACATTTAAATAATATCGAAAAATTGATGAAAATGCCTTTATCATAAAGTGTTTATCATTATGCCCTTAAAAGAGAAAATGAAGCCAAACCGTTCATTATTATACGTAATTTGTAGCCTATCAAAATATTGTGTGCCAACATGGGACTTCCAATTTACGACTCTACACACCAAGAAACGATAAAATTAAAATAAATAATAATAATAAAGAACGATAATACAATCAACGGTGTTGATGAGCCAAATTCCGTTAACGTAAAAATTAAACGTATCCATGTATTCCATCCGGCGACCAAACTATTTGGACTGACGTTTAATCACTTCTCGATTCAGCTTCTAATGGTAATTACATTTGAAAGCCTCAGTTTTTGTAATATTATTAGTTTATTTTTATGCGAATGTTATTGTCACAAAAAAAAAAAAAAAAAAAAACTTCAATTAAATTAAGTATTGATCTGCACGCACCACACACGGTGCATGGTGGTTGGTGTGTGGTATGGGGGAGTTAGAACGACGTCGGCAAAACTAATCAACGATAAGGAACCACATACACGCACAGCCTAGCACGCACGGTGTGTGGTGCGTTGTGCATAATCGGGATTCGGGAGGCATATTTATAATTTCGTGATTTAAAGGGATAATTCTTAAACACTTTTGATTTTTAGGGCATTTTAACCAATTTTTCAATAATATTTATGATTTATGATGACTTACCAAGCCCAGGCCCAAGAGGCAAGTCGAAGTCTAAAGACTGGGACAGTCCAATACCAAAGAATAAAAAGTAACCACAAGCTTAATAGCGAATTCTCAACATCACACGCAAAAAGAGAATTGACATATATATATGATAGATACTCCGTATCTATTTTGAAATTTTCAACATCAATAGAATATGTAATTTTCTTGTTTTATAACTAAGCTTATAAAAAACAGGTACAGATGGAACAGATATTACTGAAATAATTATATTTACTCATGTTTTTATAACGATTTCATGTAAAAAGATGATAAGATTAGTTGAAAAGTCCGTAATACGAAGTACTATATTACACTTATTAGTAAGCAAATTAAAATTAGTACAATCAACAAATGCAGTTTAGATGAAATCCACTAAATAAGACATGAAAACACAAATGGAGTTTAAAATCAACAAATTAAGCAAAGTTATTTAATATTGCCCATTGTAGCCATGCTTTGTGCCATCATTTGAAGCTTAAGATCAAACAACGCCGCAAGGTCCGCCTCTGTCAATTCCACCTCCACCACATTGCCACCGTTTGCCACCGACCCCTGTTCTTGTGTTGCTCCACCATCATCATGGTACAAACCTTGTACCACCTCAGTTGTGGCACAAGCAGTGTGCACATTGAAATCACATTTATTTTTACAACAATAAGCCCAATGCCTTTCTTCTAAGACATTCTTACATATGTTACAATATTCATGATTCGCGTTACTTCCCCTCCGTTGAACCACCGAAACCCCGTAGAATAGACCAAGTTCATGTTGATGGGCTTGATGAGTTACCTGTTAAGTTAGCAAATGGTTTATGCTTAACTATCACAAATAAATGATTTTATTAATGACAACATTAAAGGATGTCATTAAGGTGCATATAAGTCTTTTACGTATAGGTTATTTATTTAATTTAAAGCGGCAGTTAGGAAATTGTACAAGACTTTTATGCCCTTTAAGACTGTCTTAAGACTGTCGTTAAAAATCCAATAAATAAATACTCCATATGTCCCCATTTTATTAATTGTCCATAGATAAAAAATACGCAATTTAAAAAATATGTGTACTTTTTGTTAACTTTCATGTTTTACTGTTTAGGTTTTATATGATTTGTTTTGCATGTATACATAAAGGGTCTAAAAGAACTTCACCTCATTATTACTCGCTATCTAAAGAAATGAACGATAAATCTGAGAAATCTAAAAAGAATATTGAACAACAAAATTGAGACAGAATGAGTATTAAAATTTAAAATATATCGGTTTTGATAACTTAAAATTTGTTTACATTACCGCGAGTGGCAAGAAAGCGCAGCCAACATGAAGGTCAAATTCACAAAGAGCGCAACAATAAGAGAACGATTTTCCGGGACGACCACAAGCATTGCAAATGAAGGTGTTTCCGGCATAAGTCGGGTAAGGAAGAAGAATGAGTGGATGTGATTTATGACATGGGTGTTTCACATAACGGTTCGCATTGGCGCAGTGATCATGAAGGAAGAAGTTGCACTGATGGCAAGCGTGGACTGCGGTGGTGGTGTTATCACACGGAGAGTTGCAACCGGAGCAGTTGACTTGTTGACCTAGCTCATAGACACGGCGGATGATCAAATTGTGTGGGTGGCTGAAATGCTTGTATTCCATGTTTTCCGATGATCGAAGTGTTAAGTTGCTGGTGATTTGAATCGATTAAAACATGAATATATTATGAGAATTATAAGGTGGACTGAGTCCATATACCTATCTGGATTAAAAGTATCTTTGGATTATAAATCATGTCACAAGTCAACGTCAACGTCAACGGTGGATGAATTTGATTATTAGAGGGTGATAACTTATGAATTTGACTTTTAGATCGGAGACTTTTCAGTCTATTGGCCAACTTTTCATCTAACTCATCCAATCCAATCCAACTAATAATTAAAGGATGATATTATTATCATCTTTTTATACATTATCGAAATTAAATAAATTATACTCCGTATAATTTGTAAATATACATTTGTGATGAATTTATAAAATTTGATGCTGGTTTTATCATTGTAGATACTTAAACCCAATGTTGTGTTGATTTATATGTATTGGTCTTTTCGTAAAGAAACCTAAATAATAAAAGCAAGCTGGATTAAATAAAATACAAGCACGATAGACTTGAAGTCCGCAAATATTGGGGAAGCAATAAATCTATATACATCACCAGGCCCAGACATGTATACTAACAACTGAAGGGCCCAACGTCAATTTTCGCACGAAAAAGAATAGCACAAACGAGACTAAAAACCTATGAGCAAAATATGAAGGTTACTATACACGGGGTAAAATGGTAATTCATTTCCACAACAATTTGTATAAGAGTATAACGTATTCGTTATTTAGGTTAGAAATAGAGTATGATTTGACTGTCTGGATTTACTCTTCAATCGTACATTCATTTTCTCTATTAAGTATTTCGACCTAATGATTGCCTTGATTTCACAAAATTTTTACAGGGATAAGACAAGAAGGCAAATTGTATTTTTGGCAAAGAAATCACAAATCAAATTATTAGTGTAACATCCTCAACCGAGCCTAGCTGTAAGATTACTAGTTTGCCCTTAAGTTGGTGTTGTGTCATTATATACTTTTATTTTTATTTAATATTTATTAATAAATAATGATGTGGTTAGGACCAGTTTGTGACAAGGGTCACAGAACAGGTTTGTTTATTTAATTTGGACTTCGTTTGGGTTGCCAAATGATGTACGAAAGATATCAGATAACTGATAAATACTCATGTGTTATACAGTGTGGGATTTTAACTCACTTTAGATGACTAGTGAGCTGTGTTCTTCTCATTTTCCAGACTCTTCCACATACTCCCGTACCTTCATCTCTTTCACCTAATTAACCCTAATCTTTAATTCTTGTTTTAGAGCTCAAATCATTTACATTATCTTGTTCCTTGTGTTTTACTTATTCTTTTAAGGTAAGGTTTGTATTATTTCGTGATTTAATCTTTGAGAAATTAAGAATTTTGTGTTAGTTTTTATAAAAGTGTATTTTGGGTCAAAATGGGTTGATTTAGTGTTGTTTGTGTCAAAACCTTGTGGGTTTATGTTTTAAAATGATCAGTGTATCAGATTTGGTAAGTTTTGAGGTTAAAAACGAGCTCTAGGTCGAGAATTGGTGAGTTTGGTGAGAAACCCGTCACTTTGGCAGCTGCTGCAACAGATGAACTACCCTCGGCCGATGGTCGTTGACCCTCGACCGATGGTGTCTGACGATCGGCCGATGGATTAGACCCTCGACCGATGGTGGAAGTCCTTCGACCAACGGTTGTAATTTTAACGTTCGGCCGATAGTGTGGTCGATCGGCCGATGGTGTAGTGACGATCGGCCGGTCGTCTTTGACGATCGACCGATGGTCTTTGCAGTAGAAATTTTTACTAAGTGTTGAGTTTTAGCCGTTATGCTGCCCGTTTATATTTTGATGATATTGATGTAAATTTTGAAAGTGCATAAGTGTTAAGCAAAAAAATTTAGCGGATACTTTTTCTGACAAAAATTTATATATTGTGTTATTTGGTGTTAATAGACAATAACTAACTTGATTTGCCTTATGTTCAGGTGGAAAAGATAAGGAAGCCGCTCAGTAGTAGATTATCTGAGCTGGTTGCTGGTATTTGGTGAGTGGGACTAACTGGAGAATATAGTATATAGAAGCATGTTATATTATGATTGGCATGCTTGTTAGATATACTTATTATTGTGGTTAGTTAGTACTTTGTGATGACTGCATGTTAGTTGATGTTTGTCTGCTGGAGCCCAGTGCGTCCCTATTGTGTGGTAGCCTCGGTAGAAGAGATCAACCTGCGGGTTGGGTTCCTCTGTGGTAGCCTAGACAACCGTGGTGTATATATATGTGAATGAAGCGTCCGTCGCGTGTGGATTATGTATATACATACGGTGGTGGAGGAACTTCTGGTAAGCCCCAGTCCGATCAGCTGGTGGTTAATGGTTTGGCCGAGCCGCCAGAGTCTCTGTAGACGGCACTTGGGTGATGTTTATGTGTTAGACTATGTGACATGATTAGTATAACACTTATGTATGCTATGGCCTGTAGTTAGTTGTACTCACTTAGCTTCGTGCTAACTCCCCTCCATCTCCTCCCTGCAGGTTGATAGCTTTTGTAGATTGTGCTTTTTGGGAGAAGACGGGCATGGTGATGTTATGTTTGACAGGAGTCAACTCTGATGTTGTCTTGTTTTGTTTAAACAGTGATACTTTGTAAATGTATTGTAAATACGTCTTCTCCATATAAACAAGTATTTTGTAATGACACGTGACACTGGTTGTATTAACAATAGTTAATGTTTATTATGTAATTAATAAATAAATGCTTCCGCCACGTATAAAAAAAAAAAAAATTAGCGGTGTCACAATTAGAGAAAGGGGAATTATGTAAGATGTGCGTGTAAACAAAAAAATGCCAAAACCAAATTAGATATTCTGGTAATTTGGCAGTTACAAATGAAATTGTGCAACCCTTCATTTTAGTGGGAAAATCTGTTACACGAAAAGGTGTAACTTTTTGACAGGAAACCCCAATTCGCTCACCTGGGAGCGAGGCCCCAGCCAGGGGCGTTGCTCTTTGGACCCCACCAGCCCCCTTGACCCCCGCTATTTTACGCCGGATTATCGAGTCAACTCTTACGGGCTTGCACTCCACACTCACCGAACCCGTTATTAAGCATAAGTCAATAACCTTTGCTCACATGTAAATCGCAACTACCTAAAACGATTGTTGACTGACACTAAAAATCACCAACAATTCAACCTTCCTCAGCCTATTTTAAAGGTTGTTTGCTTTACCCATTATATTTGGTAAATCAACACCCCTTTCCCCCGGGATGTTTTAATGATAAGCTTAGAAAATCATAAAATTTCAAAATGTTTCATGACCACGCACCGTTGTGTGGTGTGTGTTTCTTTATCGTTGATTCATTGAACGACATCGTCCAAAGTTACATGCACTACACATCGAGCAACGTGCTTGGTGCTCCTTTTAGTGTTTCAATGATTTACCTTTAAAATCATAAAATTCAAATGTTACACGATCACGCACCAAGCACGGTGTGTGGTGCGTGTTTCTTGGTCGTTGATTCATTTGAACGACCTCGTCCAAGGTTACACGCACCACACACCGAGCAACACACAACATGCTTGGTGGTTGGTACGAGTTGCGTGTAACCTTGGATGATGTCTTTCAAATGAATCAACGACTAAGGAACACGTTTCATGCACCATGCTTGCGTTGGATAGTCTAATCGAGCAAGACTATCACTAGATGGAAACTCCATACTTTCATACTTAGTATATTTTCTGAAATTTAACTGATCATATGGACGGATGCACATATTTGAGTGTCGTACAATAAACATGCACGATAAAAGAATGCATATGAAATTCATGATAAACGCATAAATATAAGGCGCCATATGCTAGTTTGAGAACGCGATTAAATATGAGACTATGAATCTCATTTAGGGGTTGAATTCTCTTACAAGTGAAATGCTTCATACATTAAAGGTATGAATGTTAAAATTACACTCTTAAAAAGTATGATTGAAAGATCATATAAATCATTAATAACAGGACAAGGTGATCAAGGGCGGAATGTAGTGGAGATCCAAAAGGGCTAAGGCCTCCCCCAACTAGTTAGGCTTTTAGTGTATTTTTTTCATGGGCCAAAATTTTTTACTTAATAGAGCCTCTAAATTATTTTTTATCTAGCTGGGTCTCTCCTATTAAAATCATCACCTTCACCACGAAGGTCATTATGCATTTTAAGATTATTATCTCAATATAAATATGATAATCATAAGATCATTGAAACGTAACAGCATTCTCAACTTATACACTCTAATTTGTTCTAATTCTCTATTGTTGGAAATATGTTCTATCATTAACCATACCTTTGACTTATCAAATTATTCAAACATATTTATTATTTCGATTATTTCCCCTAACATGGTTAGGTTCCTATAAAATGTAAAATTCGGAGTAACCCATATATGAATAAATTCCAACTATAGTATTTTGATTCGACTGTTCTGATATGACCGGTTGAAAAACATATTCTTTGACTATACCCCTGACAAACCGTCATTTTTCATTGCGGACATTTAGAAATTACCCTTATTCCCACCCTTTGTTTACCCTTCACTCATTTCAAAAAACAATAGTCAAACATTGTTGTTAATTGACCACTGGGTAAAAGAATATCACAACTCAAAAATTTACTTTAAATGAGATAGTAATAGAAAGATTAAGTTGGGCATCTCAAAATACCTAAAACAAACACTTTCTCCCTGGCCCTTATGAAAGTCTCTTGTCTTCCACCTATAACTAGAAACCTCAATTCTTGTATTCTCTTTTTTTCTTGTTTTACTAAATAACTCCATTTTTTGCAAATATTAGAAGTAATTAAGTTTGAGGGAGAAGTAAAATGGGTAGAGGAAAGATAGAGATCAAGAGGATAGAGAACACAAGTAACAGGCAAGTAACTTACTCCAAAAGAAAGAATGGTATTATTAAAAAAGCTAAAGAAATATCTGTTCTTTGTGATGCTAATGTTTCTCTTGTTATCTATGGATCATCTGGCAAGATGCATGAATATTGTAGCCCAAAAACCAAGTATGTATGCTTAATACTTTTAGTTTTTTTTCCCTTCTTTTTTTATTATTGGGTATAATTATAATTTACCAATTAATTAATACTCATAATATATTAACTTTGTTTTCTTGATTTTGTGTCATCAAAAATATGGAAGTTTGAGTGACATGCTGGATCGATATCAAAGGCTTTCTGGAAACAAGTTGTGGGATGCTAAACATGAGGTATAATATTTATCTAGGGTTTTACTCTTTACCCTTTTTATGTTGTTTTTAGTTGCAAGATCTGGTTATTTGGGTGTCACAATTGTTTACTAAAAAGATGATGAAACATGAATTCTAGGCCAGATCTACATATAGAATAGGATCATAATGTTACATCCATATATAAATGTTTACATATATAACTAGTTTTCTCTCTCTTCCCTTTATTTGCAAAAACCTAACAGATCTTAGGGTTCATGACATACTTTTCATTTACTTGTCTGATTAATTAATTACCAAAATGATGATTGATGTAATTTTCTTTTATTTGTTTCTGGTTGGGGGTGAAAACCATTGTAGAATTTGCAAAATGAAATAGACAGAATCAAGAAAGAGAATGAGAACATGCAAATTGAGCTCAGGTACTTGTTTTCATATATATCTTCTTCAAACACCTTTTATTTGTATTGGTGATTGAACATATAATCAAGAATGTGTGATTTAAATCTTTCAGGCACTTGAAAGGGGAAGATATAACATCTTTGAACATTGAAGAACTAATTGCATATGAAGATGCACTTGAAAATGGACTCACCAAAATTCGTGAGAAAAAGGTATTGCCTTTTAAATTTTCTAGTTCATATTTACACCATATATCGACACGCGTATATGAAAACTAAGTCTTTCATGTTCTGATGCCTTTCGCAAAATCGAACAGGATGAAATTCCGAAAATCATGAGGAAGCATGTAAGTTCTGGAACTCTCCTCTTTATTTTTATCAAGCCTTATGGTAGAGCATGTGTAGTAGTTTCACTGTTTTTAGTGAATTTTTGTTGAACAATTGGTTTTAGAGGGGGGTTTTACCGGCCATGCTCTCGAATTGGTTCGGGTTTCGTCCAGCAGTTGGGGGCGGACTATGCAACTGCGAGAGAGATAATCGCGTGGGTGGTTTAATCCCTTGGGTGATCCTAAACTGTTGTTAAAAAAAAATCGCGGCATGTGTAGCATCCATAATACTAAATATTATCGAGATACTTAATTTTTGAGTCTGCTTGACTTAAATATTTGTGCATGTGAAGCAGGAACAAGTTCTAGAGGAGGAGAATAAGCACCTCATGTATTTGGTTGTAAGTTCATCAAGAATCTAGCTAGATGATTAACTAGCCTTCGAAATGTGTATTCTGATTACTGATTAGTGATACGTATATATGCAGCAACAAAGTGAAATGGCAGCAATGGGAAATCACCAAGGTCACGAGCCGTTTTCTTTTCGGGTCCAGCCGATGCAGCCTAACTTGCATGAAAGGTTGTAGATCACATTTGCTTGTACGTACGTATACATGTCTTTTGTTTTCAAGAACATTGAAATTCCATTAGTAAGAAATCTGTAATGGATTAAAAATGGAAATTGTGTAGGATCACATTTGCTCATGAGACATGTTAAGTTTTGTAACCTTATATATTAAGATCGAGGTGATCGCCTACTGAAATTGTTTTGCACGTAGTATGGCTGCCTTTGATTTGGCTTCTACCTATCTATTTATACCTATGCTTAATTTTGTGACGGTTTTTTTTTTAACTAAAATATGATATAATTTAAATATTAAAATACCAATTAAAATATAAGAAATAAATAAACGATAAGTCTTCGGAATCATCTAACGCTTTGGCAACTCGGCATTTGATTTTTTCCGACGCCTTTATCACCATTTTGTCATCAGGTACGTATGGAAAGTGACTGGGGCTAGCTGGCCCCTCCGTCGAGTCTGACACTGTATTGGAGTCACTCGATACTAATTTTGAGATAAGTCAAACTCTTTAACGTAACATCCTACTAGTACCGCTTTCCTCGTATAACATCTTCATGACACGTTTTATAGCCTCGGCCAAATCAACCTTCTTTTGTCGAGCTTCATCCGCCGACAAACGAGAAGCCGCATCCAAAGAACCCGAATTCTTTTGACTCTTGGATTTGGTATAAATCGGTGGACGGCATAGTGGTCGAGTAGGAAAAGCGATTCAAACTGACTTGGACTTGGTACGTCTGTCAGATTTGGGTTGTCATTCGTCAAATTTTTTAGGCTCGGATTCGAAGAAATCTCGCTCGTTTATTCATCCCCAGTTGTTCATTACACCTTCGATCAACGACTACAATTTTTTTACAAATCTTAAGCACGTGTCATGCCTCACAGTACGTACCAGAATTATCTATCTTTGTTTGTTGCTTAAATTGTGTACACACATTATATATTTGATGTATTTATGAATTTTAATGTGTACTTAGTATACGTTGAGGTGTACTAAATAATTAAGAAGGTTTTATCTTAAAGAACAATAACTAATAACTAAATGTATTATATGATATGGAGGCTGATTCGTACACCACCAAATTTAGCCATACAACACCAAATATGCATTACAGTGTTGTACAGTAAATAATATATTCAATTAATAATTAATAATTAATTAATTAATTATTATTATTAATTAATTATTAATTAATTATTAATTAATTTAATTTAATTTATTTAATTTATTTATTTTTATTAATTATTAATTAATTATTAATTAATTTTTATACTAAAAGAGCTCCGAAAATTTGTCGTTTTACTATTCATGTCATTTTAGATACGGTTTGAAAACTATAGCCATTTAATAATATTGTTTACTTTTTATTTTTTTCAAGAAATTGTGAAGTGATTTATGTTTAATTTGCTTTCATATTTTTAACCTTTTTTAGAAAAGAAAAAAAAAAAACTTTTTAAATTTGATGACTAAATATTTTCTTCTTACTAACATTTTTGGTTATGGGTTATCTGATGCCTTTCTATGGAAATTAAGTTGATACATCTAAAAAAATTCAATTGAAGTATTTTGTTAATCGTTTTAATTTTTATTATATATATATATATATATATATATATATATATATATATATATATATATATATGAAGTATTTTGTTAATCGTTTTAATTTTTATTATATATATATATATATATATATATATATATATATATATATATATATATATATATATATATATATATATATATATATTAACAGTTTATTTCTACTGCTTTTAATTTAGGTTCAGTATGAGGAAAATAATCTCTTTGGAAACATACATCATTGTAACAATCGTTGATATATTCTAATTGTAAACTACAAGGTATTATAATAAATGTTTAATATATATTGAAATGCAAACGATTTTCCGTAGCAACGCGTGGTGACCTTTTTGCTCGTTATTAATTATCATTAATTATTACGTAATGTTAAGTTTAGAGTTAATTATACCATTGGTTCCTATGGTTTATCCAAAATTATACCAATAGTCCTTTTCTTTTTAACATTATAGCGCTAGTCCCTATGATTTTTATAATGCACAGTGTTAGTCTTATATCTAAAGCCAGTAGTCCATCTGGCTAATGATCGTTAGAAAATCGTTAACTCCCCTCACCTGCCTGGCACATGAGGGTTAGTTCGTCATTTTATTTCCCCTTTTTTCAACTTATCCTTTTTAACATATTCATCCCTCCCAATGCTCTAATCTTCATTTCTTCATTTTCATATAATATATATAAATTCCTCAATTATCATCAAAATGTTATAATTCAGTAGGCTTATAACTACCTTTAATGGTTATAAGAACAAAGAGAGAAAAAGAGAGAAGAAGGAGAGAAAAAATATTGATATTGATATTTCAAGAGAAATGGTGCACCTTAAATGGTTACCATACATGTCTATTTATAGTATAAAATATTACTATGCAAGAAATATAATAATAATAAAATTAACATCCAATCTAGATATTTTATAACACAATCTAGATATTTTATAACACTCCCCCTTGGATGACAATTTTATTAGAGAATAACTATTACTGCCTCGTTAAAAACCTTGCTAAAGAAAACCCATTGGGATAAAACTTTAGCTAAGGGAAAAAGAGTGCAGCATAGAGTTGACTCCCCCTCAAATAGGCAACGCCTGAGTTGTTACATCTTCTGAACATGTCTCATGCCAATATTATGAACGTGTGTTCTGAAAATAGCAGTTGGCAGTGCTTTGGTATAAAGATCAGCAGAGTTGTTGATTGAACGTATCTCATTTTAATCTGGTTGTCTTTTACGAGATCTTGAGTATATGAGAAGAATCTGAGGTTTTCATCTGAAACTGTATCATCTAAATCTTTTATGTACAAGTTTAGCCCTTGTGATTTGTCTACAGTCTCCTTCATGGTTTGCTCAAACCCTTGTTTCAATTCCTATTCCTTTGTAGTCTTTTCTGAGCCTTACCAACATACCATTCTTTTCCATCAAACTTATGACTTTTAAGACCGTCTATGGCTTTGGCGCCTCGTCAGTATTTATATTTTGTTCAGTCACTTTTGATACTCTTCTTTTATTTGTATTATGCAAGCTGCATTATCTTCATATATAGTTGTTGGTGAAGATAGTTGTTAGTCTTTTATAGCGTTCTAGTCCACAAGAATCAATAATGATTTGTGTCATTGATCTCAACCAAACACATTTTCGAGTAGTTTCATATAATGCAATCACTTCGTCATGATTTGATGATGATGTTGCAACAAGTGTTTGTTTTAAGAACGCCATGATTTTGTGGTATCTCCATTTAGGAATACATATCGAGTTTGAGATTTATCTTTATGAGGATTTGATGAATGGCCTACATATATATAATCAACCAAATCTTGTTTTGAAACGTTATAATAAAATAATTTTAAATCAGCAGTTTCTCAAGGGTATCAAAATATGTGTTTGATCCCGCTCCATTGTCATTTGAGCTGAATCTTGCCAACAAATTAACTGCAAGAGAAATGTCAGGTCTTGTACAATCTATAAGATACATAAGAACCTCAATTGCACTAAAATATGGAACTTCCGATCTGTTAAGATTTTCATGATCTTTCATTTCAAAATAATTCTTTAGAAGTTGATTGATTTCATAGATCTCTTTATTCGTTCATATGATGTTAAGAACATTGACATAAACAACTACGATCACATATCCGAACATTGTTTTTATAAAACATACGTGCAAAATAAGTTTATATGTATACCCCTTTTTTTCAAGTAGTCATTTAATCGGTTATACTATTGTATCAATCCATATAAAAATCTTTGTGATTCAATGGAATACATTTATTTGAGTTTTGCATTAGATACTTATGATACCTTAAACCCTTCAGATATATTCATATATATATCACTATCAAGTGATTCACATAGATAAGTAGTAACAACATCCATGAGATGCATTTAAGTAACTACCAGGTTGATTAAGTATCTAATAAGTAATTGTATTCACTACATAAGGATAAGTTTTCTTCATAATTCATTTCTGGTCTTTGTGGGAAATATTGAGTTACAAGTCTAGTTTTGCCTTGTAACTTCATTTGCACATTTCTTTTCGGATAAAAATTCATTTATATCCCATATGTTTCACATCTTTAAAAGTGATAACGATTGATCCGAAAATTTTTCTTTTATCGAGCGATTCTAATTTAGCTCGTCTTGCTCCTTTCCATTGAGCTCAATCATGTCCACTTTGTATATTCAATGACAGATTTTAGTTTCAGATCATCATCTTTATTCATGATGTCATTGTAACATTATATGAAAATATCTCATAGAGATTTTAATTTCATTTTGGTTCCATAATATTGCATAATTTTATCGCAATTTTAGTATTTACATTTATCAATATCCTCTGCAGAAGGAATATTGATTTGTGGTTCTTCTTGAACACTTTCTCTTACCTCATTATCAGCTGATTTTCTTTTTCGAGGATTTTTATCTTCGGTACCAATTGATCTTCCACGTTTGATGCGTGGCAAAGACTCAACAGTGACATTATTGCCAGCTTTTGGAATTTCAGTTCGAGCTGGAGCATTTATCGCTGGTATATATGATTTAGTCACTTTTTTATATCTGTAAATGCATAAAGTAATTAATTTGCAAGTTCTTGCATATGCATTATTTTTGAACTTTCGTTTCACATTCTTTTGTGCGAGTTCAATATACCTTAATTGATGTTCACATCATGAAGAATCATTTTATTTTTTATTTTTATTTCTCCCCCTAATCTAGGGAACAATGTTTTATTAAAATGACAATCAGCAAAACGTGCTGTAAAAACATCACCCATCATGGGTTCAATATATCTTATGATTGAAGATGTTTTATATCCAAAATATATTATCATCTTTCTTTGAAGAACCATTTTATTGTGTTGTGGTGATACAATTGGAACATACACTGCACAACCAATGTTTTAAGGTAGAAAATATTTGGCTCTTGGCCAAAATCAAGTATTAAGTGAAAATATTTACGACTTCCACATGGTATAATGCGAATTAATGTCGCAGCATGTAAATTTACATGTCCACATATAAATATTGAGAGATTTGTACTCATTATCAATTGTCTAGTTATTAGCTGTAAGCGTTTATCTATTGATTCAGCTAAACCAATTTTGTGTATGCACATGAGCAACTGGATGTTCAACAACAATCCCTGTAGATATATAATGATCATTAAATGCTTGAGATGTTAACTCACCAGCATTATCAAGTCTCATCCTTTTAATGGTGTAATCAGAATAATGTGTTCTCAATTTAATAATTTGTGCAAGAAACTTTACAAATGCCATATTACGGCTTGATAACATACAAATATGAGACCATCCGCTAGATGCGTCTATTAGAACCATGAAATATCAAAATGGTTCACATGATGGATGAATTGGTTCATATATCTTACCTTGAATTCTTTCAAGAAACATTTGTGATTCTTTTTCACAATATACTTTTCATTAATCACCATATGTGCTTTCCATTAATCACCATATGTGTTTTTTTTTTTTTTTTTTATAAATCACCATACGTGGTTTTTTTTTATCATATATCCTTTTCACCATATACGCTTTTAATCATATGCGCTGTGTTTTTCACCATATTCGCTTTTAATCATATGCGATTTTCATCATATGCGTTGTGCTTTTCATCATATTCGCTTTTTATCATATGCGCTTATCATATGCGCTTTTTTATGTGAATAGTAAATTAATTAATTTCGTTTTACTATTCATATGAATTAATTTAGATTTACTATTTTGTTAATTGAGTAATATGTATATACATCATATACTTGTGACTCCGAAGGCTCAAATGAATTTGACCATATAGTTATACGTTGTACCTTGCACATTAATTTTGAGTAGAAGCTTTAGATGCATATTATTTTCAGTAGAAGCTTTAGATGCACTTTTTTTTTTTAATCACCAAATACCACAAACACTTTGTTTGCGTTTGTTCATAGTCATCAATGAAAACCATTTTCTTTAATTTTATTTTATACAATAAAATTAACGCATCATTATTCTTTTCAAAAACAATAATCTATTGTTATTGTTCACTTGTGCCATGTTTAACAACAAAAGTCAACAACCTCTGTCTTGTTTGTTGTGGCAACCAAAAACAACCTTTGCTTTTGTTACCGAGAATCCAAGACCAAAAAACAATTAATTTTTAATTAATCTTTTATCAAAACCATAAATGATTTTATTGATCTACGTTGATATGGCCATAAAGAATTGACGGCTGACCTACTTTTGTAAGTGTATTTCGGCTATCATCCCGAAAACGCACAACGACCTTTTTTTTTTTTTATGAACTATTTGTTTCATATCTAGCTTAGGAAATTATTGTGAACATTTGGTCCCTATAAGAGCATTTATTTTTTAGACTTTTAGTTGATTTGTACTTGTCACAATTAGGGATAGCACCCGCGGGTCGTGGATGCGGATCCATTGGATCCATCACCCGTACCCGCGGATTTTTTTTAAGAGACATCCAATTGAACCCTTGTTCGTTGAAACAATTTGACTATATTTTTACTCCCCATTATTAAACGGGCCATTTTGATGCACACTCTTAAAAAAATAATTTATTTTTTAAGTTTTATTATTCAACCTCCTTTTTTCAACGGTCACGTTTTTAACAAAACATTTGACAAGTTTGGAAAAAAGTTTTTTATTGATTATCATCAAAAGTTTTCTATTGTCACTCTACTGGATGGAATTATGGCATACAACCAAAATTGCAACCCAACACTACATAAGAACAAAAAGGTTGTTTTTAATTAACATATGTATATGTGTTAAACTCGGAATAATAATAACTTATTTTAGAAAATTAACATAAGACATGTTGAAACATTTTTGTCACATTTAGCTCATCAAGTCTAATACTTATCATTGATAGATTTTATCACGTCTAGGAGATGTTTACTTTTTTCTTGTATTAAGTCCTACTTTCATTTACCTTTGTTTGGAAAAAAAGTTTTTTTTTACTTTGCTTTCCCCCTTTCTGTAAAACTCATTTAAACACTTTCTTTGTTTTTTTTTTTTTTTTTAAAAACTTCCTTTTTTTTACGTTACCCGTAAATTATAAATATATAAAAAAAACTTTTTGTTTAAATTTTTTTTCTAGTTTTTAAAAGGCCACTTGACCAATTTTTTAATTCTTTCACAACACCTGATATCGTGATCGTGACCTTTCACCAAAGCAAGAGATATTCTTGATAAACTAAACACGGACTCGTGTTTGAAATTGTCGGCCACAAAAAAATTCATTTGATAAAAGTATATATTTTTTTTTTAGTTATAGAAGGAGACCACTTCATTTTCAATACTTCATTTTTGACAAAAAACTATTCCATTTTACCATCCCTTTTTTTTTCTTACTTTAACTTTTAAGATATACTTTTAATAAAAATACAAACTACTTTTTCTTATTTTAACTTTTAAAATTTACTTTTAATAAAAATACAAACTACTTTTTGTATTTTAACTTTTAAGATTTACTTTTAATAAAAGTACAAACTACTTTTTCTTATTTTAACTTTTAAGATTTACTTTTAATAAAAATACAAACTATTTTTTTATTTTAACTTTTAAAATTATAAATTTAAGAATAAACATTAGTATGCATGAAATAAATAATGATTAATTGCATAAGTAATCATAAATGTTAGATAACATATAAAGACCCCGTCGTATTCGTATTGATCGGAATTAATCTCGACCCATGGTACCGTGTTGTCAAATGACGTGTTGCGTACATAAAGTACCGTGTTGTCAAATGACTTGTTGCGTACAATCATGAGGTCTTATTAACATAAATATAAATGTTAGTGAAGTTAATAAGAGTTAGATTACAGAAAATATAATTCAGGCGGTATAACCGACCATATATAACTTAAATAACATAAATATAAATGTTAGTGAAGTTAATAGGAGTTAGATTACAGAAAATATAATTCAGGCGGTATAACCGACCATATATAACTTAAATAACATAAATATAAATGTTAGTGAAGTTAATAAGAGTTAGTAAACATAAATGATAGTTAGGCGACAGTGTCGACCATATATAATTTAGGTGGCAGAGTCAACCATATAATAAGAACAATACAAATGCACTAAGAACTTAATAAAAATTAGTAGTTCAAAATGTTAGTAGAAGTTTGATATATTCGAGTCTGAAAATTATTAATAATTTCATACCTTGATCACTGACTTGTGATCGTTTGAGATATCCTTTGATTACATTAAGCTCTTCGTGCTGATAACGTGTTATAATTCAGTAGGCTTATAACTACCTTTAATGGTTATAAGAACAAAGAGAGAAAAAGAGAGAAGAAGGAGAGAAGAAATATTGATATTGATATTTCAAGAGAAATGGTGCACCTTAAATGGTTACCATACATGTCTATTTATAGTATAAAATATTACTATGCAAGAAATATAATAATAATAAAATTAACATCCAATCTAGATATTTTATAACACAATCTAGATATTTTATAACACAAAATAAATTATCGAATTATAAAAATTCTAACATAACCATCAAATAATTTAATTTTAGTTTCAGTGCCAATGGTGAGATTACAACACTTCTGACACACCAATATGTAAAAGAAATATGTGTAACTAGCTATACAGCATGCTAAGAAATATCTCGCAAGAGCATGATTCAATATTATTGTTATTATGGTAACTATATTAGAAGTTATTATACTTCAAATAACAAGGTGAAACAAATAACCAACTTTTACAATTAGAATCATATCACTTTTGATAGTAAGCATTCTTTTTAGATCCACTACGTACATTAGCGAAACAGATTTACTGTGACGGATTTTGTGTTGTCTGCCAATTCTTTCACGGAATCTATTTCTTAGCATGTTGTATACCATCGACTTTACATGTTGTTCTGGGTGAAACGAAAACTGTGTCGATGTCTGTAAAGTCATGGTTTCCCATTATGTGTGAACTCAACTAAGGAAGAAAATTAGAATTTTGGTAAGAATTTAAATGATCTGCTGGTTGAGTAAAAATTTATATGATTTGAAGATTTATTTTGATGATAATGGAAAGAATTGAAATATGATATGAAAATGAACAAATTAGGACTTTGTATGAATGTTAATGTTAAAAGAAATAAGTTGGAAAGAGGGGAAGTTAAATAACGAATTTACCCTCATATGTCATGTGCAAAAAGTTAATGAATCTTTCAATGAATATTAGCCGGAGGAATTACTGCATTAGATATAGGACTAACACAATGTGTTTTAAAAACCATTGGGACTACTAGTTAGGGATGGCAAAATGACCCGTACTCGATGGGAAAACCCGAAACCCGTTATAAGTGGGTTAGGTCTGACCCGAGTCTATCGGGTCATGGGCCGGGTATGGGATGGTTACAAAAAAAATTCCGGGTTTGGGTTCGGGTATGGTTTTGGATACAAACCCGTTTACCCGACCCATATACCCGGCCAGAGGAATTTTAATAATAATTTTTTTGTAAAATTTTAGTAATAGTATTATATTGTTAATGTATGAAAGATTTCTCTGCTTTGTTTTGAAAACGTGTATAGTTTTATTCAATATAATCATATACAACAAGTTTTCAAGATGTGATATTCTATATATACTTTTCTATTTGATTATTTTAGAAACTTTTCAATCAACTTTTTGTATGTGATATTTTATAATACTTTAAACATGAAGTAGTTAAGTTATTTTTCGATATTTTGATTTGGTAACTTATTGAAAAATAGATACAGAATGACTAATCGGGTATACCCGTTTACCAGTGGGGAAACCCGAAACCTGATAGTATGTAAGTAAATGGGGATCTGACGGGTTTCGGGCCGGGTTTGAGGCTGGATATCTTAATCGGGTTCGGGTCCGGGATTACCTAAACTCGACCCAAACCCGACCCGATGTCATCCCTACTACTAGTATAGTTTAAAAAAAAGGGCTAATGGTGTAATTAATTCTCAAATATATATAATCTATCATCTATCTATCTATCTATCTATCTATCTATATATATTCATCTATTTATACATTATATAAAACAATATGTTTTTTACTTACGTGTTACAATCATATTAATTATGCTTACGTGACACTACCATATTAATTTAAAAAATAAATTATCATAAAACTATACATTATACAACAATAATAATAATAATAATAATAATAATAATAATAATAATAATAATAATAATAATAATAATAATAATTATTATTATTATTATTATTATTATTATTATTATTATTATTGATTATTATTATTATTATTATTATTATTATTATTATTATTATTATTATTATTATTATTAGTATTATTATCATTATTAAACTCAAATTACTATTAAAACTAACTAACTAACGAAACTATACATTATATTATTATTAAAGAATGATATAAACTAAATAAGAAAATGATGTTATATTAATAAATTTCATATAACTCGCAGTATACTATGCTATTTAATAAGACCAACCACAATTAACAATTTGCTTTCCTTCAACTTGATGGAATGATTTTTATAACGATCCAACTTTGAAACAAGTCAATATAAAAGTGAAATTAATATATATATATATATATATATATATATATATATATATATATATATATATATATATATATATATATATATATATATATATATATATGAACCAAAATTAAAAAGACGTGAAATATTAGTAGAAATAGAGATTTTAGGCACAATAGATTAGAAAGTTGTAACCGGGATAGGTGAACCCTCATAGATATCAGGTGCCCGCATATATAGAGTCAAAAAAGAGATGAAATCCGAAGATCCAGAGCTAAGTACCATTTTAGAGATAAAGAATAAGTAAATTTGTTTTTTTTAAAACATTAAAATTAAAGTTTAGATTTAAAAAAAATTCTGGGATTAGCATTCATTATGTAGATTAAGAAATTATTATTTTTATCTTTTTATAGTAAGTTAACATACATCATATGTATGTTAACTGATTATCATACATTTGATCAGATGTATGATAGCCGATTATCATACATTGATGTATATTAACGTGTTGTTAAAAAAATATTTTTCATTTTTTTCTGAATCTACATAATGAATACTAACATCGGAACTTAAAAAATTTAAATTTTAAACTCTAATTTTATTGTTATAAAAATAACAAATTACTTGTCTCTTATCCACAAAAAGGTGTTTATCCGTCGATCTTTCTCATATATATATATATATATATATATATATATATATATATATATATATATATATATATATATATATATAAATAGGGTAGGATCAATGGGGAAGTAACCAATTAGGGGGAAGCGGGGAGAAGCAAAATTTTCTTTTCGTTTTTTTTTTTTTTTGAATTTTTTTAAGGCATCAAGATCAGACGAAAATATGAACATTTAAAAAAGACACTCCGTGATGAATGTTATTATTTAAGCGAAAAAACGATTGACAAAAATAACATGCAAGATAATATTGGTCGTGAAGAATGTTAATCTTCGAACGTTTTTTTTTTCATGTTTTGTGAGGTACTTTTTGTCAAAATTTAGCCCGATTTAGAGTTTTGGGTTTTAGGTTTTAGGTTTAGGTACCCTATGTGACGACCCGGCAAAATCGCCATTGACGGCGCCGTCAACTTAGGTCCCGTTACTTGGTCATAGTCCCTAAATGAGACGCGTTTGACCAAAATTATGTTGCGTTCCTTTGAAACGTGTATGACTTGCAAAGTTTTAAGTAAACCAAACGGTTCGACAACAAGTATAAGTTTACAAATGTTAATAAGTATAAATGAAGTAACTTGCGACATAATGTAAGTTGAGAATGCTATTAATAGCGTATGCATATAAACATTAAGTTTGAATCCAAAGGTGTTATCACTAGCGTATGCATGTAAACATTAAGTTTGAATCCAAAGGTGCTATCACTAGCGTATGCATTATGCTTGACCCCAAGCAAGTACTCAAAGTGTGCGGAAGCATGTATCAAGTAGCCAAGTATGAACCTGAGAAACATATAGAAAACTGTCAACGAAAAACGTTGGTGAAATCATAGGTGTATTTGTAAACGTAGTTTTTGAACCACAAGATTTAGTATGAAGTTGATTATCCAAATCGTTTGCATTCCAAAGATGTTGTTTGTTTGTCGAGCACCCAATTATCAAGGCTTAACTGAATGGTACCTCTGAATCATAGTGTTAGAACCTACACTATACCCGAAAATATATTTCATCCGCTAACGGTAGCGAACCGTCCGAATGAGGGTTCGTCAAACCCGTATGGCCACACAACATAAGTTCACGCTTACACTTACACACTGCAAGTGTAACTGATGATAATTGGACTTGAGGATTTTTGTTCTAACTCGTACGTGGAATGTTTGTTTTCGTACTTGTGTTCAAAGTATAAAAGTATAAACCGTATATGTTTCTCATCCCATGATTTAAAAGTATAAAAGTTGTTGAAAAGATGGGACTATGATCTCACCTTGTGTGCACGAGTATAAAGGTACTTCACAAAGTAAACGTGTGCATGAAAGTTGTTTAGTCTTGACCTAAACAAGTAAGTTATATCAATACCGGGTAAGACACAAGGTCGGTCGAAATGTGTTCAATTAGTCCTATGGCTCGTTACGACTCGAATATATAGCATGTAAGTCACGTTGTCAAGTTTCATGCAAGAATCAAGTATAAAAGAAGATTAGAACGATTGCATAAGTTTTTGTTTAAGTTTGACTAAAGTCAAACTTGGTCAAAGTCAAAGTCAATGGGGTCGGGTCGGGTATCCGATAATTTTTCTTCAATTAGTAGTCATATATAAACATGTTAGCCAAGTTTCATGTTAATCGGAGTTGCGAGTAAGCGGGGGTGAAACTGTGAAAACACAAAGTAAATTTGGACAGCCAGTTTCAGCTCTTTCAGACCCTTCTCCGCGATCGCGAGGGTTTGCCCCCACATGGCTCCGCGATCGCGAAGCCCTAGTTTCCAGGAGCTGAATGTTGAATTTTTCATGTGCACGAACCAAAACTCTTTCAACCACAATTTATGAACCGTAAACATTCAAAACACGTATCTTATATCGTTGGAAAGGTAATTTAACGAGGAATACAACTAAAAACATTTCATCAAACAAAAACATCATTTAAAATGACTAAATCCTTGTCAAATAATCATTATCAAATGTTCAAAGTTCATAAACGATTAAGATGATTCGGACATCCAATTTACACATACGATATGCCGTTTCGAAGGTAATTAAACATACATTGCAACTAAACACTCACCAATAACGTCTCATAGCATTCAAGACATCAAAAGTTCATTTTTAAGTGTATCAAACCCTAATCAAAAATCACAAAATCAATAATCATGTTAGTGAAGTTTTCCAAGTCAACCTACACATCAAATTGAAGCTAATGATGCTAGTAACACATTTAATACATGAACTTTAACATTTAATCAACCAAAATCAATGATTAAACTAACCAATTTTTCATATTCAAGCTAGTTACTCATACAAGCAAATCAAGCAACCAAATTACATATACATCAACCTAATGAGCCATAGACACTAACACCATTTCAAGTTTATAAATCGAATTAGAGAAATTTGAGTTTTTGAAAAACCTTACCCAAGTTATGAAATTGGTATCTATGTGTAGAGGATGATGAGATGATTCCAAAAGTACAATTTGTTTGAGTTGAGGCTTGCTAGATCTTGAGTAGATGATGAATCTTTGTTGAAGATGAAAAGGATGTAAAAGTGGAAGTAATACTTGAAAGAAATTGGAAAAGAAAAAGAAATGAAATGAATGGTGGGAGATGGAGTTGACTAGGTCAACAACTAGTTACAACTTTGGTCCCATGACAAATCTAGTCCATCGAGTTTAAAAACAGGTGCGTGAATCAACCAAACGAATTATTCTAAATACGCTAGGGTAACGAGAGATGTTATAATTAAATAACGGGAAGTATTAAAACGCTAGTCAACGGAAGATACAAATTTATATAACGAAAGATATTATTTAAAAAAAACGAGCGTTAAAATAAATTAACGGAAAAAGGCGGGTTATTACACCCTAAACCCTAAATTCTAAACCGTTCGTGTTAAAAACTCAATCTAAATCATAAATCTAAACCCTAAACTCTAAATATCTAATGTGATGACCCGGGAATTTCTGACTAAATTTAAACTTAATCTTTATATGATTTCGACACGATAAGCAAAGTCTGTATTATTGAAGTCTTAAAAACCTTGAATTGTGTTCATGTATGCATTTGTCCTTTGACTATTCCCGACGATTCACGAATAATTGTGTGTAAATAAAAATGTAAATATATATACGAATTCTATACATAAGTAACATTATATATAATATAATATATAAATAATGAGGATTTAATACATTATATAATTGGTAAATATAATATAATTAATAAATTGTAACATATTAAATATAGGTTTAGGTATAAATATTGTATTAATAATATTATCATTATTAATATTAATAATATCAACATTAATATAAATATTTGTATCATTGATATTATTATATAAAGTAAATATATATATATATATATATATATATATATATATATATATATATATATATATATAATATTCATATATTTTATATATATATATATATATATATATATATATATATATATATATATATATATATATAATATATGAATATGGAAATTTGATATATATAAATTGATAAATTATTATTATTAATATTATTACTATTATCAATAATATTAGAATAATTAGTATCATTTTTATTAATGACATTATAGTAATATATTTCATAATAATTATTACTATTATCAGTAGTAATAATATTATCATTATACTTGTATTACTATTAGATAAAATATTCAAGATATTATTATTATATTTATTAAAAGATTAATCATAACTTATAAATATATATATGTGTATATATATATATATATAAAAGAAATACTAATAAAGATATAAAGGCAGATAAATAATTACTGATATATATTCAGGTTTACATAAATATATGTACCAAAACAAGATATTGATATCTATACATACATACAAATACGTATGCAGTTAAACAGATATACATATATGTATATTTACGCCTAATTATATAAATAAATACAGCAAACAGAATCGTGATTTGTTATACATCGTTTTCAGTTTGTGAGGGTTGATTTATCTGCTTTCAAATTCGTACCAATCTGTCCCAATTGTTTGTTACACATTTACATCAGATAGTAATTAGATAAATCACAGATTCCACTTTATTTTTTTTATTATTTAAATTTCTGTTTCTTCTCCTTGTCTAATCAGCCTGCTGATATTTTTTTTATTTAAGTCATTGATGATATCATGTTTGGGGAAAACCATTCAACTTAATACTCTAATTATCAATTACAAATTACTTATAACTGATGTTGTATGCTAACCGAACTCCAACACCCCAATTACCATTAAACAACCCAAACTAACATTACCCTATAACCATCATCACCACCGAAACTTTAATAAAAATCGCCATCACCATCGAGTTGATTTTTATCTTCCATCAGGAACAACCAACGACCATGTACAACCACCATAGTCCATCCAATAACACCACTAGACCATCAAACAGTTGTTACTGTTACCTTTATAGATGTGAACCACCAGATGCCATCTACACGCTATTTCTCCTTTCTCTCTTTCAACCGTAAACCACCCATTGAACCACCATTTATGCTGCTACGCTGTTCTTCTGTTTCTACTTACACCACTGCTATTATTACTTTCTGCTTTTGTTTCTTAATTTCTATTGTTCTATCATGAAAAGTACACCACATCATCACACAAATTATTCGTTGCTGCTGTTATTCCTTTTTCTGTTTTAAATCGAATAAAACATCAATCAAACTGCTGCAGCCGAAATTCTTTTATCTGTTTATGTTGCTGTTTTAATGAGGAGAGTGATGACAGGGATGAATGAATGATGATGAGCAGATGGATCCAAGATAAACATGGGGTTTGCACTGCACCATAAAACTTATATTTTTTTGTTGTTGTTTAGTCGTTCCACTAATAAAGCATCCAAGGATCGGTTTATTTGTTTTGCTACTTGGGCTGTTTAATTAATAAAAGGGCTAACCAAGTTAATTGGGCTTATCTTGCTACTTGGGTTTATAAGGCAACTTGGGACATGCAATCTCAACGATTTTTCTGTTTCTGGTATCTATATGATGACAAAACGAACACAAACATTATTTAGGGTTAATGATATTGTTCTTGTTACCATGTTGTGTTCCTGTGTTCGTTTCAATAAATCGGAGCATAATGATGGATGCGTGATGATGATGAGAAAGAACCGAATGAAGATGATGATGTATAATAAGTGAAGATGAGGTGATAAACGATAACAATGATATTGGTAAATAAGTTATAATTTTATGTGATTAATGATGATTAATTACATAAAACGATAAGATGATTTTTATTATGATACGTTAAGCATGATGATGATAAAGACAATGATGAGGCGGGTATAAGATGATGATGATGATGATGATGATGGATTATGATATTGATGATGATTACGCGTATGATGATGATGATTACGCGTATGGTGATAATGTTTGTGTAAACGAATTGTTAACACTTGTTGGACCATCTTATTCTATTTTAATTAGTGGGCTAGTGGGAGTGTCCAATTAACTAAAATTATTGGACTATTAAATGGGCTACTACAATTTTGGGCTACTACAAGAATTCAGGAGTGATTCAGTGGTTTGGGCATGTTTGTGCTTAAACGAGAGGTCTTGGGTTCGAGCCCAGGCGATGACAATTCTTTTTAAGAACCTTATTTAATCAATAAAAGGTAGTATTTATGTTATTATTATTATTATTAATTATTATAAATATTATCATTATTATTATTAACAATATTATCCATATTATGATTATCATAATTATTATGACTTTTATCATTAAAACTAGTAATATTATCATTTAGACTATTATTAGAATTATCATTTTATTAAACTTATTTTTTTTAGTTATTATTATTATTATTATTATTAAAAGTATTATTATTATTATTATTATTATTATTATTATTATTATTATTATTATTATTATTATTATTATTATTATTATTATTATTATTATTATTATTATTATTACTACAAATAAATTTTAGTATTATTATCATTATTATTTTTACAAACAAAAGATATTTGTATAAAAATATATTTATTACATATATCATAAGTATATCTAATGCACTATTTTAATAACATATATAGATATATATATAGCATCGAAAATAATAAATACATTACTAGATTAAATAAGTAATATATTAAATAATTAAAATATGTAACCTAATCTGAATGCCATTATATGTTAATTATATGTTTTAATATATAAAACTGATATAGGTTCGTGAATCCAAGGCCAACCCTACATTTGATAAATGACGTCATATTTTACTACAAAATACAGTATGGTGAGTTTCATTTGCTCCCTTTTAAATGTTTTTGCAATATATATTTTTGGGACTGAGAATACATGCGCTGTTTTTATAAATGATCAGAAACTACATTATATGGTTGGATTATTAAACCGAATATCGCCCTTCAAGTCTGGTAACCTAAGAATTTAGGGAAATGGCCCCTGATTGACGCGAATCCTAAAGATATATCTATAGACCTTGACAAGTCCCATTCGGGGTACGAATGCTTTAGTACTTCGAGATTATTATACAGACGAGAGGTTCTGTTTTGGGGATATTCTATGCATTAAGTTAACGTCGGTTACCAGTTGTTCAATCCATATGAATGATTTTTATCTCTATGCAGTTTGCGAAATCTCTGATACGAGAATGATGTTTATAAAAATGAAATCTTGTAGTCTATTATACTATCTGAAATGATTATTTATGATAAACTAATGAACTCACCAACCTTTTGGTTGACACTTTAAAGCATGTTTATTCTCAGGTATGAAAGAAATCTTCCGCTGTGCATTTGCTCTTATTAGAGATATTACTTGGAGTCATTCATGACATATTTCAAAAGGCGTTGCATTCGAGTCGTCGAGTTCATCAAGATTATTACTAAGTCAATTATAGTTGGATATGTTATGAAATGGTATGCATGCCATCAACTTTCAATGTAATGAAAGTTTGTCTTTTAAAAACGAATGCAATATTTGTAAAATGTATCATATAGAGGTCAAGTACCTCGCGATGTAACCAAATGTAATGTATTCGCCCAGATGGATTAGGACGGGTCTCTACAGGTGGTATCAGAGTGGTGGTCTTAGCGAACCAGGTCTTGCATTAGTGTGTCTAGCTGATAGTTGTTATGATGCATTAGTGAGTCTGGACTTCGACCGTGTCTGCATGTCAAAAGTTTTGCTTATCATTTCATGTCGGAAATCATCTACTTATCATCCTTAGGAAAATTACCTGCTTATCATTCTTAGTCTAGACACATCTTACTGCAATGATTGCATGAATAGTGTATAGATAAAATTCGTATCTTAGCGTATCTGCTAATTCCTATCTTAGCATATCTGTTACTATAGACTTTGCGTGGCAACTTCCGTAGATTCCTCCGTAATTTATGGGATTTTAGTATTATATATGCATATGTAAATTATGTATTGCAGGGTACTAATCTACATCCTATAATCTATTTCTTATCGAAAATCATTCATCTGATCATACGAGATGAATCCCTCAACCAGTTCGAATTCCTCGGATTCCGACAGTTATTCCGATATGGAGTTTTACCTAAGCTCCGAAAACAGTGTCACCAGAATGAATCAACCAATCATCCATCTCCAATTCATCTGGTGGGTTTGTAGTCGACTTAATCAATGGAGACGCGCAGAAGGCAATCCCTTCCACTAACCGAATCCACCTCTTGATGAAGAACCTGAAGCACTTACCGGCAAACCTGTTTGAAACACCATTTTCTCTCTCATTTCCAGAGTATCTCACCACGACTATATCACAACTCAAATTCTAAACCTTATTCATTCGTTCGTTCCGACCGACAATCATCCCGGAATAATAGAAAAAGTTAGCGAACTTCGCGCTCGAGTAATCAATTTGGAGAATATGGTGCAAAATTTATCAGCTTCAACAACATCACCGGCACCAACAGTAACAGCACCAGTACCATCAACAATCCATGCCTCAACATCTCATTCTATACCTCGAGTATAATCATCATTCTATGTATCGTTGTACATCTATTATCTTCGTTCTTCATGGCGATTATGTAATCTCTAAAGTTTTAGAGATTATTCATTCTAGTTTCAAACGAAAATCAAATGAGTCTAATATCATATTTACTCATTAAATCCATGATTACATCTGAAGAAAATATATATATATATATATATATATATATATATATATATATATATATATATATATATATATATATATATATATATATATATATATATATATATATATATATATATATATATTTTCATAAAGATTGTAATTAAATATTCTTTTGTACAAACTGTTAATGGTGAAAATATTTTAACGGGTAGGTAATACCCGAGGAAATATTTAACTTTCATATTAACATGTTATACGGTACATTCTTCGAATCTGATTCAACAGTCATTTACTATCATATTTACATCCACAGATATACGTATCCGTTTACAGCAAAATAACCATTTTCCTTCAATTTCATATTTGGATTTTGACATATCAGAATCCAACAAGTGGCATAATGAAGAAAACATTAGACAAAATAAAATTTGTTAGAAACAAACAAATTAACTTTGAGAGAATTGTTGTTAGGAATCCACGCTAACTGTTTCTAGCTAACTGTTCCTAGCTAACTAATTACATTTTATTTATCGCAGTTTATTTATCGCAATTTAATTATCGCAATTTTATTTATCGTCATTTAATTTCTGTTATTTACTTTACGCACTTTATTTATCGTCATTTAATTTCTGTTATTTATTTTACGCACTTTAAATATCGGGACACGTATACAAGGTTTTGACATATCATATCGACGCATCTATATATATTATTTGGAATAACTATAGACACTCTATATGCAGTAATGCTGGAGTTAGCTATACAGGGTTGAGGTTGATTCTACAATAATATATATAGTTTGAGTTGTGATTGAGTCTGAGACGTATACGGGTCACGATACGTATTAATTAATTCGAATATTATAAATTAAACTATATATGAATTATTGGACTGTTAACTGTGGACTATCGACTGTGGACTATCAAGATTGGACAATTAAAAATGAATTAAAATATTGATTATAACTTATGAAACTAAACAATTCTTCAAGTTTGCCACTTGATTTCATCTTAAACCTCATTTGTATCTTGACGATTCCAATCTGCGTTCAAACCTTTCGTAATTCTTGAAAACACCTCAATAGAAAGGATGATCCAACCACACGTTATCTACAAAAGGGAGAACCTATGCATATGGGCATGCACCTGGAAAACTCTCGAAAACCTGAGTAAACGTTTAACACGTAGCTGTGCTATTTCCTTAGTGTTATTATTACCCAAAATAACTTGGTAATCCCTTTCAAGGTAGCGAATTTTGTCACATCTCCAACAAGTCAACTTCGACGTTTCATTCGAAACAACCCTATTATAACCTTGATATATATGCGTGCTCTTTTATTGTTACCGGGAGACCTTTTATATTCCACCATATTACCAGCAGACGTACCAGCAACCTCGTTACTTCTTGACTTAAATCTCTCCGATAAATCATTATATTTATTCACTGAAAACCCTATCATATACTCATCCGCATCTTGTAATAAGAACTGACATACCAATTATTGGGAATCAGCAATCAGTACTTTGAAAACTCACAGCATATCTACATCAACAGTTATATGTATAACATTCATCTCTTAGAATTATGATCTTTCATTCTGAAATTCTGAAATGCACTCAGTCTGCAAATCAATACTCTGAATGTTGAAAAAGCTGAATGAAGCAGCTAAAACCGTAGACAACCGTAAACGATCTTAATCATCGAAAGTTTGATGATAAAGAATAGTATGTTGGAAAAGCTCAGAAAATTATAACTGGAAAATGGATTGAGCTAACCACGAAGGAGACTAAGGACAAATACAAGGACTATACCCTATATTCAAAGAATCCAGGTAATTCCGGATCCGTTGAAATCTTTAGAGAATATCTTGCTCCGAAGTCATGTTAAAATCTTGCGGAAAATTTTCTTCATCAACCTTTGAACTTGGAAATTCAAAAATATCATCAAAAATATCTTCGACATTTCTGAGGATATTTTCATAGATATTCTCGTCCGAAATTATTAATCTCTTCGTGCTATCAGTATTACATCATATAGAAACTGTTAGTTTCTATATTATGTAAACTTTCGAGCTTAAAATATGAATGTTATTGAAGTAATGTTGGGAACTGATGCATGAGTTAGTATAATATAATGACACTTGATCAACGTGATTATATTACAGTAAGTCATGCTGAGCTTCTAATGGAATATGATGATTCACAGACCCTACCGTCATCATGTGCCATGTTACATAACTCATTCATTCTGCTTAACTTCTAAACATATCAAGAAAATATATTCTTGATAGTTCTATTCTCAGCGATTCGAGTAATTTGACAAATTAAATCGTGCGATTTCGTTCTTCTTGTTTAGAACATTAAGTTCTTTTGAAACTCCATAATTACGAATTCTGGACCATTACTCGCTTGGCTTAAGGTCGGGAAGAGAAAACAAAAGTATGAAACTCCGAAATATAAGAGAAGATATAAAGCCCAATAACAACACGGAGGTTACAAACCGTGGATATTAATACGAATAGCAATATAAGGACACGATATAATTAAGAATAGTATCACCCTAAGGTAATAGTAGAAGTAAATAGATTTTTCTGATGGAAGATTGAAAGGAAGGATGACAGAAATGATAATTAGGAAAATATCAAGGATTAGAATTGGATTAAGCATTTTCACAATCTCTTGAATTTGGGAAGTGAGAATAGGAATGGTAAAAGTAATGGAACGGAAGAAGTTAATTTATAGTGGAATATCTGATAACGAAATCAAGGCAGATCTCCCCATATAATTAAGAGAGATCCTAATTTCCTTAATTTCCGAAGAATCAAATCTTATTACGAAGATTTTCTCTAAATCCCTTGAATTCCGGAATTCAACCAAGGCAACGTCAAAAGTTAAGATGCGCTCTATTTTCTAAATTCAAACGTGACTACGTCAAAAGTTAAGATGAAACTTTATTTCTTCAATTCACTCTTTTGTGATAGCTTCACTCGTACGCTTCGAGTAACCGAATCGTTTTTTCTATATTATTCAATGATGATAAAACTTGATTTATCGACTCATATTCGTCATGAAAACATTCTTAGTGTTAGCCATGACGACCTCACTCAAATTTCGGGATGAAATTTCTTTAACGGGTAGGTACTGTGATGACCCGGGAATTTCCGACTAAATTTAAACTTAATCTTTATATGATTTCGACACGATAAGCAAAGTCTGTATTATTGAAGTCTTAAAAACCTTGAATTGTGTTCATGTATGCATTTGTCCTTTGACTATTCCCGACGATTCACGAACAATTGTGTGTAAATAAAAATGTAAATATATATATACGAATTCTATACATAAGTAACATTATATATAATATAATATATAAATAATGAGGATTTAATACATTATATAATTGGTAAAAATAATATAATTAATAAATTGTAACATATTAAATATAGGTTTAGGTATAAATATTGTATTAATAATATTATCATTATTAATATTAATAATATCAACATTAATATAAATATTTGTATCATTGATATTATTATATAAAGTATATATATATATATATATATATATATATATATATATATATATATATATATATATATGAATATGGAAATTTGATATATATAAATTGATAAATTATTATTATTAATATTATTACTATTATCAATAATATTAGAATAATTAGTATCATTTTTATTAATGACATTATAGTAATATATTTCATAATAATTATTACTATTATCATTAGTAATAATATTATCATTATACTTGTATTACTATTAGATAAAATATTCAAGATATTATTATTATATTTATTAAAAGATTAATCATAACTTATAAATATATATATGTATATATATATATATATATATATATATATATATATATATATATATATATATATATATATATATATATATATATATATATAAAAGAAATACTAATAAAGATATAAAGGCAGATAAATAATTACTGATATATATTCAGGTTTACATAAATATATGTACCAAAACAAGATACTGATATCTATACACACATACAAATATGTATGCAGTTAAACAGATATACATATATGTATATTTACGCCTAATTATATAAATAAATACAGCAAACCGAATCGTGATTTGTTACACATCGTTTTCAGTTTGTGAGAGTTGATTTACCTGCTTTCAAATTCATACCAATCTGTCCCAATTGTTTGTTACACATTTACATCAGATAGTACAAATCAGATAAATCACAAATTCCACTTTATTTTTTATTATTATTTAAATTTCCGTTTCTTCTCCTTGTCTAATCAGCCTGCTGATATTTTTTTTATTTAAGTCATTGATGATATCATGTTTGGGGAAAACCATTCAACTTAATACTCTAATTATCAATTACAAATTACTTATAACTGATGTTGTATGCTAACCGAACTCCAACACCCCAATTACCATTAAACAACCCAAACTAACATTACCCTATAACCATCATCACCACTGGAACTTTAATAAAAATCGCCATCACCATCGAATTGATTTTTATCTTCCATCAGGAACAACCAACGACCATGTACAACCACCATAGTCCATCCAATAACACTACTAGACCATCAAACAGCTGTTACTGTTACCTTTATAGATGTGAACCATCAGACGCCATCTACACGCTATTTCTCCTTTCTCTCTTTCAACCGTAAACCACCCATTGAACCACCATTTATGCTGCTACGCTGTTCTTCTGTTTCTACTTACACCACTGCTATTATTACTTTCTGCTTTTGTTTCTTGATTTCTATTGTTCTATCGTGAAAAGTACAGCACATCATCATACAAATTATTCGTTGCTGCTGTTATTCCTTTTTCTGTTTTAAATCGAATAAAACATCAATCAAACTGCTACAGCCGAAATTCTTTTATCTGTTTATGTTGCTATTTTAATGAGGAGAGTGATGACAGGGATGAATGAATGATGATAAGCAGATGGATCCAACATAAACGTGGGGTTTGCACTGCACCATAAAACTTATATTTTTTTTTTTGTTGTTTAGCCATTCCACTAATAAAGCATCCAAGGATCGGTTTATTTGTTTTGCTACTTTGGCTGTTTAATTAATAAAAGGGCTAACCAAGTTAATTGGGCTTATCTTGCTACTTGGGTTTATAAGGCAACTTGGGACATGCAATCTCAACAATTTTTCTGTTTCTGGTATCTATTTGATGACAAAACGAACACACACATTATTTAGGGTTAATGATATTGTTCTTGCTACCATGTTGTGTTCCTGTGTTCGTTTCTATAAATTGGAGCATAATGATGGATGCGTGATGATGATGAGAAAGAACCGAATGAAGATGATGATGTATAATAAGTGAAGATGAGGTGATAAACGATAACAGTGATATTGGTAAATAAGTTATAATTTTATGTGATTAATGATGATTAATTACATAAAACGATAAGATGATTTTTATTATGATACGTTAAGCATGATGATGATAAAGACAATGATGAGGCGGGTATAAGATGATGATGATGATGATGGATTATGATATTGATGATGATGATTACGCGTATGATGATGATGATTACGCGTATGGTGATAATGTTTGTGTAAACGAATTGTTAACACTTGTTGGACCATCTTATTCTATTTTAATTAGTGGGCTAGTGGGAGTGTCCAATTAACTTAAATTATTGGACTATTAAACGGGCTACTACAATTTTGGGCTACTACAAGAATTCGGGAGTGATTCAGTGGTTTGGGCATGTTTGTGCTTAAACGAGAGGTCTTGGGTTCGAGCCCAGGCGATGACAATTCTTTTTAGGAACCTTATTTAATCAATAAAAGGTAGTATTTATGTTATTATTATTATTATTATTATTAATTATTATAAATATTATCATTATTATTATTAACAATATTATCCATATTATGATTATCATAATTATTATGACTTTTATCATTAAAACTAGTAATATTATCATTTAGACTATTATTAGAATTATCATTTTATTAAACTTATTTTTTTTAGTTATTATTATTATTATTAAAAGTATTATTATTATTATTATTATTATTATTATTATTATTATTATTATTATTATTATTATTATTATTATTATTATTATTATTATTATTATTATTATTATTATTATTATTATTATTATTATTATTATTATTATTATTGTAACAGACTGAAACCCGAGCTAGTTGTAAGTGGACTATTTTTGCCCTTAGGGTTTGTGCTTAGTCTTAAGTGATTTTTATTTTAATTATTTTATTAGTGTTTTATTATAATTGTGTTGTGACCAGTTTGTGACAAGGGTCCCAGAACAGGTTTGTTTATTTTATTTGGACCTCGTTTGGGTTACCTAATCCTGTACGAAAGATATCAGATAACTGGTAAATACCCGTGTGTTGCACAGTGTGGGAATTAATCCCAAATATGTGACTAGTGTACTGCCTTCTTCTTTCCATTTCTGGAATTTTCCCAAACACCCCGTACCTTCATCCCTCCCACCTAACCAAACCCTAATTCTCCATTGTTGATCTTGAGCTCGAATTGGTCTTGAAATCACGTTCTTTACACTCTACTGATTCTTTTAAGGTATGAATCATGAGCTTTCATGATCAATTTAGTGTTAAAATGGTGTTTTTAAGTGTATTTGTTCATAAGCTTGATTTTGTGTCAAAATCCATGGATTTGATGTTGTTATGGTCAAAACTTTGTGGGTTTATAGTCTATAACATGTAGTAATTGAGTTGTGGTAAGTTTTGGTGTCGAAAACTAGCTCTAGATCGAGTTTTGGTGAATTTAGCTTGAAGTCCGTAGGTTGTGTTCAGAATCTGCAGATGATGAACACAGTCGGCCGACTGTCGGTCGACAGTCGACCGACTGGCTAGTGAACCGACCGATTGAGTTCGACTTTCGGCCGATTGTGGTGATACCAAATAAGTCGACCGATTGAGAAAGTCAGTCGACCGGTTGTGTCAACAGTCGACCGACTGTCTATGTCAGTCGACCGATTGAGGAGACAGTCGACCGACTGTGTGTCCAGGGCAGAATGTTTTACCAAAGTGCCTTTTGCTAGCCGTTATGCTGCCCGTTTATATTTTGGTGTTCAGGATGTAAATTTTGAAAGTGCATAAGTGTTAAGCATGAAAATTTTAGCGGACGCATTTTTTTATGAATTTGCTATAATTCGCTGTCAGTGTGTCTAATCTTGATGGGAACACTATTCTAACTTGGTTTTTGCTGTTCTCGGGAGATAAGGACAAGGAAGAAGCTCAGAAATAATAACTGAGCAGTTGCTGGTAATTGGTGAGTGGGTCTATCTACGGATAGAGTTTAAGTAGCATATCATGCTACTGTGGTTGACTCTTTTACCATGCATAGTGTAGGAATTGCCATGATAGAATAATATCGTTTGCCTGATGTTGTATGTGAATTATGTGTACACTGTGTGAATGGCACCAGTCGGGCCTAGGGAGACTGGGGACTCGAGACCGTGCCTAAGAGAGGTTAGAGTCCGTATGAGGTCAACCGTGCCTAGGGGAGGTTGGGTCCATAGGCTACTGATTGTGGAGTATAGTGTGAATGATGCATCCCCTGCATCTGGATAACTATACTGTGAATTGAGTAGCAGGGACTATCGGTAGACTCAGGTCCGATCAGCTGGGAGTCGTGTGCTCGTACAAGCCGCCGATCCTCGTATTGTCTTATTGTATGCTAGTTGATAGTTAGCATGTGTTGTTGTTAGTATATAGCTTGTGTGTGACTTAAGCTATATCTGTTAGATAGATTCCATTCACTTAGCGGTGCGCTAATCCCCCACATATTCTCCCCTTGCAGGTTTAGGTACTGCTAGTCGGGAAGGGTGCTATTGCAGAAGACATGTTTGACAACCCAACTCTGATGTGGACTTTTGTATAAATAATGTTTTGTGATAACGTAACACCGTTGTGTAAACTTAAACGTAATGACGTGACTTGTATTGTGTTTGTTAATAAAGTCTTCCGCTGTGTATTAAAAAAAAAAAATGGCCGGTGTTACAATTATTATTATTATTATTATTATTATTACAAATAAATTTTAGTATTATTATCATTATTATTTTTACAAACAAAAGATATTTGTATAAAAATATATTTATTACATATATCATAAGTATATCTAATGCACTATTTTAATAACATATATAGATATATATATATAGCATCGAAAATAATAAATACATTACTAGATTAAATTAGTAATATATTAAATAATTAAAATTTGTAACCTAATCTGAATGCCATTATATGTTAATTATATGTTTTAATATATAAAACTGATATAGGTTCGTGAATCCAAGGCCAACCCTACATTTGATAAATGACGTCATATGTATTTTTACTACAAAATACAGTATGGTGAGTTTCATTTGCTCACTTTTTAAATGCTTTTGCAATATATATTTTTGGGACTGATAATACATGCGCTGTTTTTATAAATGTTTTACGAAATAGACACAAGTGATCAAAAACTACATTATATGGTTGGATTATTAAACCGAATATCGCCCTTCAAGTCTGGTAACCTAAGAATTTAGGGAAATGGCCCCTGATTGACGCGAATCCTAAAGATAGATCTATGGACCTTGACAAGTCCCATTCGGGGTACGAATGCTTTAGTACTTCGAGATTATTATACAGACGAGAGGTTCTGTTTTGGGGATATTCTATGCATTAAGTTAACGTCGGTTACCAGGTGTTCAATCCATATGAATGATTTTTATCTCTATGCAGTTTGCGAAATGCCTGATACGAGAATGATGTTTATAAAAATGAAATCTTGTGGTCTATTATACTATCTGAAATGATTAGTTATGATAAACTAATGAACTCACCAACTTTTTGGTTGACACTTTAAAGCATGTTTATTCTCAGGTATGAAAGAAATCTTGCGCTGTGCATTTGCTCTTATTAGAGATATTACTTGGAGTCATTCATGACATATTTCAAAAGACGTTGCATTCGAGTCGTCGAGTTCATCAAGATTATTACTAAGTCAATTATAGTTGGATATGTTATGAAATGGTATGCATGCCGTCAACTTTCAATGTAATGAAAGTTTGTCTTTTAAAAACGAATGCAATATTTGTAAAATGTATCATATAGAGGTCAAGTACCTCGCGATATAACCAAATATAATGTATTCGCCCAGATGGATTAGGACGAGTCTCTACATCTTAACCCGAATATCTATCTAAACCCTAATTTCTAAACCCTCAAAATACGCTCGAAAAATACAATAATTGTTATATATTATTTCTTCTAGCGTTTTTCCGTCACAATAAAAACATTTATCACAGAGTGTCTTTTTTAAATGTTCATATTTTCATCCAATCTATAATGTTCGTGAACAAAGTTTTTTCAAAAAACGAAAAAACAAAAAATTTGCTTCCCCCCGCTTCCATACAGAAGGTTACTTCCCCATTGATCCTACTATATATATATATATATATATATATATATATATATATATATATATATATATATATATATATATATATATATATATATATATATATATATATATATTATACTCTCTCCGTCCCATTATAAGTGTCCACTTACTTTTTGCTTACAGTTTTAGGAAATTCCACTAACATCATTCTCCACCAATCAGAATTTTTCTCTCTCTACAATAAACTCTTCTCATTGGTTGAAATATAAAGTAGACATTTGTAATGAGACATCCCAAAATAGAAATGTAGACACTTCAAGTGAGACGAAAGGAGTAGAAAATAAGATTTTTTTTCTACTTATGTGGCCCACTTTATTAATTTAGGTTATGTGTGAATTAATCAAAAACAATTATAAATGAGATTTAATTAATTATACAAATAGTTTGTGTTGATATGTTTTATCAGTATTCTTATAAAGGATTTTAATTTACTATTTAACATTCATTTATAACTATTTTCTTTTTACGTAAATTAATATATCCAATAACAAAAAATATATTAAAGATAATAATATTAAAATTATAATTTATTATAACAATAATTAATAGATAATTGTAAATGATAATAATTATATTTTTAAACGTTAAAACTTTTACATATAACATTCTAGATAAACATTTATCTTCACTTTCGTGAGTGTGTCACACGGTAATTTGATTACATTTGTATATACATCATTTAACTTGAATAACACTACTCTTTTAAACTAAATCATAACTAATTGTTTAATCATTTTTATTGATCGTGCGTTGTACGAGCTTAATTATATAATGAATGCAATTTATGTTAACAAAATTTTTAATTTATTTTTCAACATCCGTACACGAGCTAAAAATTTAGTAAATATATATAATCACTATATACATTAAAAGAGAGTCTCGATTAGCTAATAAATATTTTCAAAACCCCCTTAATTACCTTTAGATTGGAAAATTACATTATAATACCCTTTGATCCAACGGTCCTTAATCATCCCCTAAAAAAATTAGCTAATAAATCACATTAGCTAAGTTATTTGTCCATAATACCCTTCAAATTAAAATAAACACGGGAGCTTCTTTGAAAATTAGGGGTTTCAAACATTGTCAGTTTATTTGACACCCTTCAACCCTAGCTCTCCATACGTAATTCGTTGATACCGTCATCAGTACAGTCGTGGGATTTGGTGGTGAATTAAGGTATAGTTGCATCAGCGATAGATTCATACAGCAAAAAATAATTCCATGTTCATCTACTTCTCTTGCTCGCGCCGAAATTCAACCACAGGTGACAGGTAATTATCTGTTCCAATTCGTCTACTTCATCTCTTGGTTTTGCTGTTTTGCACCATAATTTAGTAACATATTAATCTTTCAATGGACAAAATCACAGGTACCATGTTTATGTTTATATAGGTATGATTATATCCGTTTTTTAGTTTCGGTTTATTTTTTATGAATTCGTTATACTCCGTAATAATTTGTAATCGTATGTTTGGATTTTCTTTTTTCTGTTTGTAATTAGTGATTACTTTTATGTTTTGAACTAAGGGTGTTAGTGTTTATATTCTGTTCTATTTGTTCATTAATTGGTGTTTTTTGGTTTAATTTTGAATTTTTATAATAACCTGTTTTATTATCTGATTTTTATCTTCTTTTTTTAGTTTGGCAGTTGATCCAGCAACTTCCATCTATTTGCAAGTGTTGTTTCCGTCTATTAGCAACTTTGATGTATGGTAGATCATGGTTTTACACGAATCCAGGTTACAAGGTATAATTTCATTAGAATTTAGGGTTTTTCGTTTGTAACGATTAATAATAATCTGCTACCGCTAAAAATTGAATTGTTTATTCATTATGATTTTATAGCTCTCGAACAAGTAAAGAAGAAGGTTATGCGTGTGAAATGGCTAAACGTCAGTTAGCTACCAATGGTCAGAAAGTGCAGCTGTTGACCAATCACTTCAAAGTCAACGTCTCAAATGTTGATGGCCACTTCTTTCATTACAGTGTATGTATCATTCTAATCCATTCAATGTTTGTTCAAAATTAATGTGACTCAGAATGCTTCTTTTTTAAACTTTACCTAATTGATATTGAGCTGCTATCCCTAATGATAAACAGGTCTAATTTGAACATCTTTTAGGTATCAATCAATTCTTATACCAAGTCAAGTTAATGTATAGGGTGATTCAATTTTATATATCAAAATAGCTAAATTATTAACGGCTTGTGTGTATACAAATAGGTTGTACTACCTCCAGCTGATGGTGTATACAAATTACCTTTGCTGTACTTCTTGTGATTACCAGGTTTGTTTTATGTTTAGAAGAAACCAACTTATTGGGTTTGTGTATAATTGTTTAGCACGTTCACATTTCACACCTGGTTAAATGCACATTTATAAATTATTGTATCTGAAATTTCTATGGTTTATCGATCAATCGATGACAGGGTTTATCAATGACTATGATTTTATAAGAGTAGTTGGTTGTGCAACAAAATTATTTGTTCTTTTTTATTTTTGATAAGAGTAACTATTATAATGATTGCAGGTGATATGTTGGGATGTAATGAAAAATGGGTTCTATGTTATCACAGTTGCGAAGACATCGATGGATCATTATCAGACGGTAACACCAACTTCTTTTCTAAATTAATTTTGACCCGTATACTCGATCAAGTGGGTTGATTTAGGATTTGTTTGATCTCTTAGCCTTTTATGGGTGGAAAATAAATTGAATTTTTGTTTACCTTTTATGCATGCTATCTACGAATTCATGTTTTATAATCATGCTCAACACATTCGTTGTGTATGAAACTGGTATTGAAAATGTAACATGGGTTAGATTTGTTATTCATATTTCATGTAATGAAATATGAAATACAACATATAGATAAACTATGTACAAAGGGAGACTATCAACCATGTACAACATATGAAAGTTGTTTCAAGCAGGAAGAATCCAGCGATGGTGCACATGGGTCTCGGCTCGCGAGCACTAATTGAAAGATCACTCTGAGCTTCTGCATCATAACACCTAGGTTTTTCTCAGGTCATCGTCTTCTCATTTGTATCATTTACCTTCTACCATTGTGGTGAAGATTATCGGGCCGCATACACAAATATGAGATGCTTCAGTTAGCATATACAAGTATGAGAATCAACCCCATTCGTCGATTTAATTACTTGTGAAACTCGGTGGATATGGAGAGATATGTGAACGGGACCAGATGCTGATTTAGAAGTCGAGCAATGGAATTGTGTGCATACGTTCATATTTTTAATAACAATATACATGTAACAATATACCTATATTTCTATTAATATTTGATCTACATGTGTTATTTACCTATTCATTTATTTGTATGCAATAGGACATATGCCGATCCATCCATTCGGGGCTTGGATTGCAATTTCAGTCCTTGTAGCGGCTTCAAGTGTTAAAGCTGTTGTTCATAGGCTTGGAGGATTTTGTGGAAAAGGTCCGTATCCAAACAAAAGAATCTTTATAAACAAAAATAATATAATTTTAAATATCTTCTATATGTCGATTGCCTGATATCTTCACCAGATTTGTTTTTAATCGTTGTCACATAAATACAAACACACTTCTCTAAAAACGGACACATCAAAAACTTCAATCCTTTTGTCCCACCACCTTCTAGAAGTTGTGCATGCTGGTTTCGAGATCTAGATAAGATGTTGGAATCGAGGATAGACGGTGAAATCGTTCATAAATGATATTATATCAGAATTTAAGTTGTGCATATGGGATTTTGAGCATGAACTTGTAGCAGGTGCAGGTGATCAGAAACTAATATTACTGGATTTGGACAGTGGGACGACTAACACGATATAAATTTGCACGCCCATCACACCTTCCACCGCCGTTCTCCTCCTGTCTATGCTCAAGCTGTTGTCGTTTGCTCAAATCATTATAGTGTTGGCGGTAACTGCTTAATCATCTCTATATTGATTACTACTATTGTATATATGCGCATTAAACTGTCACTTCTTCTAAGGCCAATATTTGTGTCACTGAAGTTGGTAAAATGGGCGGGTTACTCTTCAAAAGAAGTTTTAACCAAAATATAGATATAAATATATGTTTTTAAGTTTTGTTATTCATCATCTATACTATATATATAAATATATGTTTTTATTTTTAAATTCAGGGTTTGATCATATTGGTATATGACCATAAAGATAAAAAATTTATGATTATGCTTTAACCCTTGAATATAGAACCTACTCTGCTCTATAAAATTTAGGCAAATGGGTCAAACGAGTATTAGTTTGAAATTTAGGTAGGTGGGTTGGTATTTATATAATAAATTAAGTTTTAATTTATTTCGGGTTAACGGATTAATTGACACATTACGTCAAAGAAATACACATAACTTTCCTTCACTGACCACACGTATAAATTGATAATTAGAAAACAAAACCTAGGTGGGGCAACCACCCCTCCTGCATTAGAGATGTTCCGCCCCTATACACAAAACCTATGCTTTTTCAAGAATATTATAAACTTATACATCATATGCATTTTTTTTTATACATCATATGCATTAGACATCAAAAGTTGTATATCTTTTGAAAAAAAGTTTTAATTGATTTTTTTTTCAGAATTCTCATTTCTCGCATCCTCCATACCCTACATTCGTGGGACCGGGTGTTGTTTTTTTATTCTCATTTATCGCATATCATTGTTGCAAGGCCAGTAAGGTGGCGGTTTACTTCCTGAATGCCATATAATCATATAATCACCTAGCAATAAAGCATTGTACGTAAGAAGGTGAAAAGTTGTTGGTGTTAATAACTGTTTTGGGTCTGATGGATGGTTCGGTGTGTAGACTGTGGTTTGTAACTATTAAGTATATATGTAGTGTATAAGCATGGTGTTATGTTGAACAACCTATAATGAGTGTTATTCATAATCCCTATATACTTACTACAATATTTCTAAATTTCTGCCTTATTATTAGCAACTGTTTAACTATTTATCTGACTAAATATTTAATGTAGCTATAATATTGCCATTCTCATGAATGATAAACTATGACTTTGTGTCAGTGGTTTTAAAGGATAGAGCTCGAGAATTGAGATGTATAAGGTTGGTTCTTGCCAATTCATTTTACTAATTAGTAATCTAGAATATTAATTGTACCGGACTGAAGGTAAATCATCACACATAATATTTTCTTGCAGGTATATACAGATGGAAGACGGAACCAATGTTGGCACGGAAGGTAGACAACCATAAGCAATTGTTAGGGTTTTTGATTATATATCTTACACTCTTTTAGCATTTTGACCCATTAAATTTTGTATTTTACTTTCATGAAGTTAATCATCTAAAGTTATATGGTTTTATTAAATCTTTTGTTGTGTATTAATCATTTAAAATGAATTGCCAATATAGTGGTTTGGAATATTATTGATGGAAAAAGACAATTTTGGTATTCTTTTTTTCTTTGGTTTTGATCAAGAAAGATAAATGTAATGTATATGTGATTCTATAATCTTTGCGAAGTCTACACTATGACTTGGTGGGGCATCAAGTACCTCAATAGGGTTATTTTGATTGAAATTAGCTTAATTTTTGTTTTTTTTACTAAAATAACGAATACTATTAAAAATAGAATACCTTCATCTTCTATAAATTGATACACCAATCCAACGATCGTTAATGTTCGAAAAGAGTAAACAACCTATAACTTAGCTAACTCAAAGCGAGCCAAAACGAGAACGGTCATACAATGAGCAACCACAACCAAACTAAGTAAATTAAACAAAATGACGAGTATACCCTAAAATACAACCCAATAAGTGAATCCCAACAAACTAATAACACCAACAAACTAATAACACAAGAGATCAAAAAAACCGAAAACAACTACGAGGGGCCTTTACCATTCATTTTGTCTGGACGTGACGTTATTGTAAGACGTTGTACCATTAGTTATTTAAAAATTAAATAAAACATGCATATAATTTATTAAAATGTAAAACTCTGTTATAGATATTCATTTATTTACATAGTATATCTAATAGTATTAAAATGTATTTTAGTTGATTTCTTATTATTATTGTTAACAACATCAGTTTAGGTTTGTATGTATGTTCTGGGTATTGATTGTCTGATGTGTTGGATTTACAACACCAGTTTGATTATGGGGCAAACATAGTCATGTAGTTTGAGACCTCTCCTTCATCAAATGATACATTGAGGTATTAGAGTTTTCTGTAACATGTTTTTAAAAAAAAATTATATATCAACAAGTTATGTTTGACCTCCTATCCCTGATGTACGAAGGTAACATCAATGCACACTAATACTAAACTATTGCTAATTGTACAATACATACACTCAAACGGGTGTATATATTCTTCTTATTCATTTTGGTAACAACATAACAACAGGTAAGTGATTTTGAAGGGTCATTATGGGCTTAGCTGATCCTTGATCCTCCAAAGGAGGATCAGAGGTGGGAATACAAATGTTATACTAGCTGATAGCAGTCATATAGTCATCATGTGATTTTGTTTCTATCCATTCTCTGCATTTAGTATTAGAACTAATAAACATTTTAGGTAATAAATCAAGTTAAAATACACACCTTCTCTAAAATACCCTTCTTAAATAATAAACCCCCTTTCATATTCTTCTCGATTAATACTCCGTATTTGTTATTAGGGTTCTTCAGCTTAACAATTCTACCCTACTCACGAGAATCCTTTTTCTCCCTAAATCTCAATTCGCAACTCGAATCTGATCAACAATCGAAGATTTGGGTCTTAGAGTTTCAATGAAATTTGTGTATCTTCAAAGGATACCCTATGATCTAGCAGCTTCCTGCTATAATCAATTTAAAAAGAGCTGTTTGTCTGTGTAACCTTTACTTTCATAACATAATATTGTAAAATATAAATAGACATGCTTTTACGTGTAGGTATTAATTTGTTTAGGGTTTTGGGTTTAGATTTAGGGTTTAGGTTAATTAGGGTTTAGGGTTTAGATTATAGGGTGTAGGGTTTTGGGTTTAGGTTTAGGGTTTAGGTTTAGGTTTAGGGTTTAGATTCTAGGGTTTAGGGTTTAGGTTTAGTGTTTAGGGTTTAGGTTTAGGGTTTAGATTTAGCGTTTAAGGTTTAGGTTAGGGTTTAGGGGTTAGATTTAGGGTTCAGGGTTTACATTTTAGGGTTTAGAGTTTAGGTTTAGGGTTTTGGGTTTAGGTTTAGGGTTTAGGTTAGGGTTTAGGGTTTAGATTAAAGGGTGTAGGGTTTTGGGTTTAGGTTTAGGTTTAAGGTTTAGATTCTAGGGTTTAGCATTTATATTTTAGGGTTTAGATTCTAGGGTTTAGGGTTTATATTTTAGGGCTTAGGGTTAGGGTTTAGAGTTTTTAGGAGTTAGGTTAGGGTTTAGGGTTTAGATTTAGGGTGTAGGGTTTAGGGTTTAGATTTAGGGTTTAAGTTAGGGTTTAGGGTTTGGATTTAGGGTTTAGGGTGTAGGGTTTTGGGTTTAGATTTAGGGTTTAGGGTTTAGATTTAGGGTTTAGGGTTTCGGGTTTAGATTCCAGGGTTTGGATTTTAGAGTTTAGGATTTAGGGTTTAGGGTTTAGGGTTTAGGGTTTAGGGTTAGAGTTTAGATTTAGTTTTTAAATCAAAGGATTTAAAAGAGTTTAGGGTTTAAGGTGTAGAGTTTAGATTTTAGGGTGTAAGGTTTAGATTTTATGATTTAGATTATAGTGTTTAGGGTTTAGGTTAGGATTACCTAATATTATCATATGTGATCTGTTTACTTTATGGCAACAAATTATTTTAACCAATTCCGCGAATTCGCGGGTCTGTTCTTAGAGAAATGGATGTTAGCCTTTTTTACAGTGTTAGACTTTCAATTTTATTTTATATGTATTGTTTTTGGATTCAAAAAACCTACATTGATTATAAGTCAGGTAACACTAATATTGCAACTGAATCAATTTATTATTATAAACCTAACAAATATTATACAAGATATAGTGATTCATACAAATCAATGGCGATTCATCCCTCAAAAATCTCCGCGAATTCGTGGGTCTATATAATGGGTCAATTCTTGTGACGCTCATTCTAATGAAATAGTTATATATGTATCTATTTAGTATTTCCATCCATGATAAAGTAAATCATTTAATTTCAGCTTCGTATGTATTTTTACTCATATTCATTTCTTATTAGAATCATTTGATAGTTAAATATGTGCAACGTATTATAGGTCTATTTATGTTATTGAATATATCACAACCTTTTGTGGTTTATCTAATATTGTTTGCTTTTTAATCAACCTAACAAATACTCTATCAAATTCGATCATTTCATAAACCCCGCGAAATCGCGGGTCTTTAACTAGTATGTAATAAGATATATGAAATTTAACACTTTAATTAATTAGACTTTATAATATGGCATGGGTGTAGCATAACATTAAGAAAATCTTTATTTACCCTAAAATATTCTTTTGATTAGATGAAATAATAAAATAAGGGAGTGTGGAGATTCGTAGGACACGGGGCCAATAGAAGGAAAAGGAATGGTGATGTGGGTATTCGGGTACGGATCTCTGATCTGGAAAGCCGGGTTTGATTTTGATGAACGCCGCGTCGGTTTCATCAAAGACTATCGTCGTGTCTTCTATCAAGGCTCGCCTTCTTCTATCTTTTTTAACATCATTCAATTATTCAATCAATCCAACTTTTATGTGATGTCTGCTTAGTTTTGTGTGTACTAATTTAGGTTAAATAAGTTTGATTTTAATTTTAACAGGAAGTACAGACCACAGAGGCACACCTGAGTATCCAGGAAGAACTGTTACTTTGGAACCTGCTCCAGGCCATGTTTGTGTAACTTATTCTCTCTCTTTACTCCATCTCCAATTTCAATTTCAATTTCAATCATCATGAATCTTCTTCTTAATCAGCTTGTTATTATTGTTGTTACCAACTCCATTTTCTAATAACCATTTTTTTTCAATAGTGGGGTGTTGCCTACAAAGTCTCCAGTAAGGAAGATCAACAAGTGGCATTAACGGTATTTCTATTAATTTCTGTCTTCTTTATTTATTTATTTATTTTTTTAAAGGGTCGGCATCGAATACTTTCATTTGACTTTCGGGAGGAAGTCGAAATCGCATTGCAGGACCCGATCCTTAAACCATCCTGAGGGGCTGGCGGACCGGGTTTGAATCCTAAATGGATCCGGGAGAAAACTCCCCTCAGGTCAATCTGGAGCTTCATTTTTCAGGCAGATTAATTAATAGGATGGGCCGAGTGAGGCTCGGACCCATGACCTAACTCTAGCCCCAACACACAAGGTGTTTGGGATACCGTTGAAGCGAAGCTTCATTGGTTCTGTCTTCAACTACAACAAATCAATACTTTGTGCATAATAAATCCAAATTATACGTTAGTTTATCTACAATTCGGTAACGTTAGCCAAGCGTAGAGTCAATTGAATGCAATCTACATTTCAACCATGTAGACTTCATTGACTTTTATGATGTTTTGGGTCTTACTTACAGCTCAATACAAACACTGAAACCTCATAAGATACATTGTTCATTGTATGGAGTAGATAAGATTATAAAGCTGAGTTGTTGTATTTCAGTATCTTGAAGTGAGGGAGAAGCAATATGACAAGAAAGAATACGTTGATTTCTATACAGTAAGTTTTCGTGTTCTACTCGGTGGTCATCGATGTGTATTGTGCCCCTGTTTTGATTTAAACAAACAAGCATGCATTTTCATTTCCATTTTCAGGATGTAAACGCTTCGTCACCAGCTATTAGTGGAGTAATGGTGTAAGTGGTTGATAGATATTGTTAATTGGTCAATCAGACAGTAACTTAACATAAAACCTATTCTAACCGTGCGTCTAACACCCTCCGTCAGATTACGTGTCAAAACTGAAGAAAACTGACGGATTTTAACGGGGCGTCAGTTGGTCCATTGACACACACACACAAAAAAACGTCACTTTTTCGTTTTCTGATTTAATAAATATATATTTTTTATAATTAATTTATTTTTCCCACCCATTTTGCAATTTGATTTTATGACATCACCCTAACCAATATTTGACACAAAAAACTGACACTAACGGTTATGAAATGTCAGAAACTGACACTGTCTAATCACAGGCAGTTTGCACTTTTTGGCCAAAAAGTGCATAAACTGCCCGTGATATCACATGCACCATTAGGAATGGTCTAACAGAACTGGGTAACTTTTCAGATATATAGCATCTTCTGACAAGGCTAATATTAACTACCTGGGCCCTGCTTCAGTTGAAGAGATTGCCAAGTATGTAATCTCGTTATCTGCTCTTAATTCATATATACATATTTCATACTGTTGCTACTCTGTTTGCATTTTATGTTTTATTAACTGTTGATTCTCGCAGGCAAATTGTTCATGCGGAAGGACCCTCAGGACCCAACAGAGATTACCTTTTCAACCTTGAAAAGACACTACTACAAATGGGTAAAGATTTTAAGTTCTCTTCTGAGTAGGTGGTAAAATGGGCGGGTTGGATAACAAGTTCGACTTTTGATAACAACATAGATTTCTAAATGGGTCAAAACAGGTGGCCATTGGCTTGTCAAACACTAATTTGTTTTTGATTTTCATACAGAAATACTAATATTGTGTTAAAAGGAGCAAAGAAACTGTTTGAAATATCAAAAATATTTTTAGTATTTAATTAAATAGTGATTAACGAACAAATTGTAAATTCATACGTGACTAATTTTCATTGTATCAGTTAGCATCTAGTTTTGTTGTACTTTGGTCTTTTCTACACTTTTTGCCTTGTTTGTAAGTAACAGCCCATCGATATTGATTGCCTTGATTATTTTTATTATTTACAACTTATATATCATTAATAGCGAAGGTTAAGGTAATGCATAAGTTTAAAAAATGAAACACGGACTCATATGTACGTAATCTAGAGTCACACTAAATTTTGTCGTTCGCCCTCATTTGTAGGATGTGAGGACGAACATGTTATGAAGATTGCAGAGGAAGCTAGGAAATTGGTTTCTGACGTCGTGAACTAAATTCTTGAAATCATTGATCGCATCACTCGTTGATTTGTATTGATTTGTATTAAAATCGATTGTTGATTATCACTTCACTTTCTAAGACTAGGTCATTCTTGTTATCAAATGAAGTGGTACAAGAATTTCATTTGAGAAGATATCATGTATGATTGCAAACTTACTTAATTACATCAATTAATACTTTTGTAATAAGTTCAAATGACATTTAAGGTTGAGCAGTTCAGTTATCAAATGCCAAGATTTATCTACACCGCCTCTTATTGCAAACGAGAAAGAGAAATACACTACTTACAGAAAAAAAATAAAAAATAAAAATAAAAATAAAAAAAATAAGAAACAGCGCAGAATTAAAATAGTTACGTAGTTCATCAAATATCATTCCAAGAGAGAAAAAAGGACTGTGAGCATCTAGTGGTATCTAGTGGTAGTGGTCTTATATTTTCGCAAGAGGCTTTATGTTTAACGTATATTGCGGGACCAGAAGAAAAGGTCGAGAATGGTTATTGGATGGTCTTGATTTCGACCCATATCCAATTCGGCAATCCTGTAACGACCCTGGTTTTTCCAACGTTATTTATTAATAATTATTATTATTAATACGCTTGATTAAAAGAATGTATGTTATTACATTTACATGTTGCTTTAATTGCCCGTACTTGAACTTTAAATGCCCGAAACGTCTTTGTGACACCCGGAACTTGCACGAATAATATTTTAAGATATTATTTACATTCATGATTAATTTTAGTAATCATTTTAATTAACTAATGTGATAGGTTAATTACTTGGGCTTTATTTGGTTTAACTTGGGATTTATTGAACTTGGGCTTTAATTAATGAAATGGACTCATGACTTGGGCTTCCAAGCCCACCCTACATTATTAATGAACTTAGTAGCCCATGTCTTGCACTTGTAAGTATCAATTTAAGATGGAACTAGTTAGTTTAAACATATGGAATCTAGTTATGCCTTAATCCCCATGCAACTACACCTTTTATCCAACTTTTGAACCTTTAACACACTAGTAACCAACAAACATTCTTCTCCCCCTTATGGAAGCTCAAACCAACGGCCATTATGTGCCTAGGAAGGGTTTTGTTTCATTTTTATGCTTTACATCTTGCTCTCATTTCTCTCATTCTCAAAAACACACACACACTTGACTTGCATTTTCTCTCAACATTTTTCTCTCATCTTTTTCTCTTTAACTTTGTAAGTATCATGAGTTCTTCTTCCTTTTCTTGACAACAAAACCGAAATCCTAAAGGCTTTCATCACCATCATTTGTTGTTCTTTGTTGTTTAAAAGTTACTTGTCTTTGATTACTTGTTAATTACTAGTTGTTTACTTACTTACTTACTTGTCTTTCTTTACATGTTTTAAGAATCAACTCTTTAGTTTGATTCTTCACTTATATCTTGTATTTATCAAGAACATCCAAGAACATAATCTATCTAGTTATGTTCTACATATTTTGTTTCAAAAGATTTAAAGTTTATAATCTTTATAATTGTTACTTGTGTTCTTGGTTGTTGTATGATATTAGAATACCACCTTCATGGTTGGTTTAGGCTTATCATTCATTTTTATTTATTCCTTATTGTTAGTTGCTTACTACACATTTTAACAAGGACATGAAACCAACAAGAGCTTACACTTTGGTGCAAGTATCATGGATCCAACACATGGTTGTGATCTTTCTTAGTGTTCATGAACTTGTTCATAAACTTACATGTAACCTTGGTTCATCAAACACTTACAACACTTGCACTTGAGTTATGATGGACAAACCTTGGTCAAAATGATGTTAACACATCAACGAGTTGTACACTTGAAGCTATACGCATCAAGGATGAGAACCGTGATGAACATCAAGCACCGAGACAACCGGAACTCTCCAAAACCCACTGTTCTGTCCAAAACCTACTGACCTGATGCTTCTGGAACAGACCAGTAGACCTGGACTATTCTAACCTTGATTTTTAGATAGAACTTTTCGAGTAGATAACTTTTCATATAGGACTCGTCTTAATCCGAGTTACGGTTTAGGATTTATGGCCCTCCGATCGTTACCATGTCCTTTAACGTTGTGCAGAAATTTCTGACCTACTCGCACTTAGACCGTCGCCACGGTCAAACCAAGACGAGTTTGCTTCTGTAAATTTTACCACACTTAAGGGACTCATAGACGGAGCCATGACCACTGGTCTCACCTTAATTCAGTAAGGGTAGAGGCCGTGGTGACTGACCGAAGTCAGCCTTTGTTTTAAACGACTTTCATAAACGAGTCTTACTTGTTACCTTTTGTTTAATGATGATTGATGATGACCCTTATGACCTTAATTACGTACTTGTAAACCTTTTGAGACGACTTATTGACTTAGTGCTATTTGACTTAGGTTGAGGACGTTTGGACCGTTACTTGCACACCACTTTCCGACTACTACCTTACCATTACTACTAATCATTGTGAGTTATAGCATTCCCTTTTTACTTTAACTTATTTTGGGAACTGAGAATACATGCGGATTTCATGTTTTACATACTAGGCACGAGTACTTAAACTTTATATATGTGTGGGTTATATAACGGCAGAAACATTCCCTTTAGCTCGGTAACGTTTAATCATTGGTTTTTGAACCGTGAACGCGAATCTTAGATATGGATCCATAGGGTTTGACATCCCCACTCGGGCTAGTAGCGCTAGCATTTAACGAGTGTTTAATACTTCGAGGTTATACGCACTTGCCAAGTGCACTTTAAGGGGGTACATTAAACGTTAAGTTAGTTACCGGGTGCCCACGGTTAAGCATATACTTTTACATACTTTTGAAACGCTCGTTGTAGCACTGAAATCTCGTGGCCTACTTACGTTACTGTTATACTTAAACTATAGCTCACCAACCTTTGTGTTGACCTTTTTAAGCATGTATTTTCTCAGGTGCTTGAAGTCGCTTCCGCTATCTTACTAGTCGTGCTGTAGAACCCGCTGCCTAGAGTTGTTATCGCATGACTACTTATGTTGCATTCAAACTTTTTACTTATGAACTTATGTTATGTAACGACCATTATGGTCACGTACACTTATTTAATGCTTCTACTTAGCGAAGCATACTTTTGATTTGTAAAACAATTGACGTATGTTATGACGTCACTTTTATTTATGAATGTAAACTCTGTTTTGAAAACGCATATAGTACTTAACCTTGTAATGATCCTGTTGTTGATGGTCCGTACATGATGATTTAGTACGGGGCGTCACATTTGGTATCAGAGCATTGGTTGTAGGGAATTAGGATGCATTGGTGAGTCTAAGACCGACCCGAGTAGGATTCACTAATAGGGCTAATCTACAACTTGTTAGTTTACTTGTTTCCGCTGAACTTACTGCATGCTGCTGCTTACTGTTACTGCTATATGCCGTATGCTACTACGTGATTTCACTACTGCATGCTATTACTTGCTTTCGATTGCATGCTAGTTTCGTACGATTACTGATATTGCCATGCTACTTATTGTTATACATGATTTAAACTGTTGGCCTATTATTTGCTTGCTTTATGACATACTGACATGGAAAATTTATTTTTCCTTGTTCAGATGTCGGACGTTCCACCTACTGACATCCCGAGCGGCTCAGGCCCCGTTGTTCCACCCACTGCTGCACCTGATGCTGCTGCTGCTGCTGCCGACATTCCGGCCCCGACACCCACTGGCGACCCCGGCGCCTCTAGTTCTGGAGCTAGCTCTAGTGTGCCTATCCCGGCGTCTTCTTCCAGACCCCTGAGGCAACTGGCTCGCATTGGTGGCATGGAGATCCCCGCGGAGTTCGGGGAAGGTCCCTTCCGTAATCACTGGCGCACACCTTGCCGACGCACTGCCGACGGCCGCTTAGCCGTGATTACGCCAGGCCGACACCGACAGATGTTGGCCGCTTTCGGATATGTTGAGCCACCCGCGCCACCACCGCATGATTCAGACGACGGTTCTTCCACCGATGCTTCTTCAGACGACACCTCATCTGACGACTCCAGTGATGAGGAGGATCCCGCTGACCGACCGATTCAGGCACCTTCTACCCCGCCGAAGAAGCGGTATCGCTTCGCTGGCATAATTCCTGGTCGTACTGTCACTGACGCTTATGGTCGGCGTCGTAGGATCACTGCTCGTAAACGGCTGGTGCCGTACCCCGCCGACCCACTGATATTACCGTCTCCACCCAGAGCCGGACCATCCACTTCAGCACCACCGGCTCCACCTGCACCGCCAGCACCACCTGCCCCACCATCTTCCTCTAATGAGGAAATGAGGCGGGAGATTGAGATTCTCCAGACTCGAGTTACTGAGCTCGAGGAGCAGATGACTCATGTTTTGGACATCTTGTACCCACCATCGCCGTAGGACTTTGTACTAGATTCTGTATTGTAATCTCTTTTGTAATTTCATATTTCACTTATGTAATGTACGAACTTATTGTAATGTATGAACTTATTATCATTAATGAATGAAATTTGTGTTACTTACTTCTTACGCAAGTATTCTATTTACGTTATCATCTCATGGTTTTGTGGTACCTATATCTGCTTGCGTTATTTAATCAACATGTGTTGTGCTGTTTTAATGTTGGTTGTTATATAATGTACTATTATTATTTGCATAATGGATTTTGACTTGAGTCAAAATGTTTGTATAGAACATCATGGCCAACGGGAGATCTATCCCCACCGCGGCACAAATTGAGGAAATGATTAACGAGCGAGTCGCTGCTGCACTAGCTGAAAGACAACCCCAAGTTCCACCACCACCGCCTGTCAATCCACCTGTCGTCCGAGATGGGTGTACTTACAAGGAATTCCAAAACTGCAAGCCACACTACTTCAGTGGCACTGAGGGACCCGTCGGTCTCACCAGATGGTTCGAAAAGTTGGAATCGGTATTCAGGGTTAGCAATTGTTCTGAGGCTAACAAAACGAAATTTGCATCTTGCACACTTTCTGATGGCGCGCTTACATGGTGGAATACCATGGCCCAAGCGCAAGGAATTGATGAGGCGTATGCTACGCCTTGGGAAGAATTTAAATGTGCTATGATCGAGGAATACTGTCCGAGAACCGAGATTCAAAAGATGGAAATCGAATTTATGCAATTGAAGACCGTAGGGAACGACCTTAACAGCTACAACCGTAGGTTTTTGGAATTGGCTCTTATGTGTCCAACCATGGTCACCCCCGAATTTAAGCGTTTGGAGAAATACTTCTCGGGACTTCCTAAGTCCATCAAGGGTAATGTTACCTCATCCAAGCCACCAAGTGTTCCCGAAGCAATGCGCATGGCGCATACTCTCTTGAATCAAATCATCCTTGACGAGCCGGAGAAGGCTAAGTTTGAAACTGTTAGTGGTGAAAAGAGGAAATGGGACAACAACCACAACAACAACAGGGGTAGGAACTATGATCAAAACCCGGCAAAACGACATGAAGGGTTCAGGCAAAACAACAACATGCACAACAACAACACCAACCCCAACAACAACAACCGCACCAATCCGAACTACAAAGGAACCTTACCACAATGCAATAGGTGCTACAAGCACCACACTGGGTATTGCAATGTTATCTGTGAGAAGTGCCAACGATCTGGACATGTTGGCAAGGATTGCAAGGTTACCACTTTGAATGTGAAGCCAAACCACAACAACAATGGGCCTAAGAAGTGTTATGAATGTGGAAAGACGGGCCATTTCAGAAACGAGTGTCCTAACAAGCGTAAGGATGGCGGACCACCACGTGCTAGAGCCTTCAATGTTAATGCAAGAGACGCTCGCGACAACCCCGACTTGGTGACAGGTATATTCAAGATCAACAATCTTTTAGCTTCTGTCCTATTTGATACTGGTGCCGATAGGAGCTATGTGTGTAGACATTTTTGTGATAAGTTAGATTGGTCGTTAGTTCCTTTGAAGGAAAGTATGCTTGTCGAGGTCGCCAATGGAAAACTTGAAAAGGTTGACCATATTAGTCGTGGAGCTATTATCAACATAGCTGGTGCAGATTTCGAAATTGATTTGATACCTATCAAACTGGGAAGTTTTGACGCGATCGTCGGTATGGATTGGTTGAGCAAGATAAAGGCCGATGTTATCTGTGGAGATAAAGCACTTCGCATACCACAAGGAGATGGCGAACCACTGGTTATCTATGGAGAGAGATGTACCTCGAAGTTGAACCTCATTAGTTGCGTGAAAGCGCAAAAGATTATGAAGAAGGGACGCTTTGCTGTCCTAGCACATGTGAAAGCGGTAGAAACTGAGGTGAAGAACGTGAACGACGTACGAATTGTGAACGAATTTTCTGATGTCTTCCCAGAGGAATTGCCTGGATTACCGCCGCAGAGAGCAGTAGAGTTTCAGATTGACTTAGTGCCAGGAGCTGCACCTGTAGCTCGCGCACCTTATAGACTCGCACCTTCCGAGATGCAAGAATTACAGAGTCAACTACAAGAGCTATTAGATCGAGGGTTTATCCAACCAAGCTTCTCACCTTGGGGCGCACCTGTGTTGTTTGTAAAGAAGAAGGATGGATCCTTCCGTATGTGTATCGACTACCGTGAACTCAACAAATTGACTATCAAGAATCGATATCCTCTTCCACGAATTGATGATCTTTTTGATCAACTACAAGGATCGAGCGTTTATTCAAAGATCGATTTGCGATCCGGATATCACCAGCTGAGGGTGAAGGAAAGTGACGTGATGAAAACTGCATTCAGGACCCGTTATGGTCATTATGAGTTCCTCGTGATGCCATTCGGTTTGACAAATGCACCTGCCGTGTTTATGGACCTTATGAACCGTGTTTGCAAGCCGTACTTGGACAAGTTTGTTATAGTCTTCATAGATGATATCCTCATCTACTCTAAGAGCGAAGAAGAACATGAGCAACACCTTCGGCTAGTGCTTGAACTCTTAAGACAAGAGCAACTTTACGCCAAATTCTCCAAGTGCGAATTTTGGTTGAAGGAAGTACAGTTTTTGGGTCATGTTGTGAGCGACCAGGGTATCAAAGTTGATCCCGCCAAGATTGAAGCCATCAGCAAGTGGGAGACCCCCACTACTCCAACGCATATTCGCCAATTTCTAGGTCTCGCCGGTTATTATCGAAGGTTTATCGAAGGATTTTCTCTGATTGCGCGTCCTTTGACCGCACTGACTCACAAGGGCAAGAAGTTCATTTGGGAACCCACACACGAATCAGCATTCCAAACTTTGAAGAAGAAGTTAACCTCCGCACCTATCCTATCACTTCCTGAAGGCAGTGACGACTTTGTTGTTTATTGCGATGCATCGAAGAGTGGTTTTGGTTGTGTACTGATGCAACGATCAAAGGTTATTGCCTATGCCTCCCGCCAATTGAAGATTCACGAGCGGAACTACACTACACATGATCTTGAACTTGGAGCCGTTGTCTTTGCACTCAAATTGTGGAGACATTATTTGTATGGAACTAAGAGCACTATCTTCACCGATCACAAGAGTCTCCAGCACATCTTCGATCAGAAGCAATTGAATATGAGACAGCGTCGATGGATCGAGACGCTCAACGACTACGATTGTGAACTCCGTTATCACCCTGGCAAGGCCAATGTTGTAGCTGACGCTTTAAGCCGAAAGGAGAGGACGGCACCTCTCCGTGTTAGGGCTCTGAACATCACCATCCATTCGAACCTCAACAACCAGATCAGAGTAGCCCAAGTTGAGGCTCTCAAGGAGGAGAACATATCTCACGAGCATTTGAACATACTTGTCTCTCGATTCGAGGTTAGAGAGTCTGGACTCCGATGTTATGCCGGAAGAATTTGGGTACCTTACTATGGAGATCTACGAAGCCTGATACTTGATGAAGCACACAAATCAAGATATTCGATTCACCCCGGTGCAGGTAAAATGTACCACGACCTTAAAGAACAGTATTGGTGGCCGAATCTTAAGAAGGACGTTGCAACTTATGTTGGGAAGTGTTTGACTTGTTCGAAAGTTAAGGCCGAACATCAGAGACCTTCTGGGTTACTTCAACAGCCGGAAATCCCACAATGGAAGTGGGAAAGGATCACAATGGATTTCATTACTAAGCTGCCGAAGACGGTGGGCGGATGCGATACTATTTGGGTTATTGTTGACCGCCTCACCAAATCTGCACACTTCCTAGCGATGAAGGAAACTGATACAATGGAAAGACTTGCTCAACTGTACATCAAAGAGGTTGTATCTCGTCATGGTGTACCTTTATCAATCATCTCCGATCGCGATCCCCGTTTTGCTTCCAGATTTTGGCGTTCTTTGCAAGAAGCCATGGGAACTCGTCTTGACATGAGTACTGCTTATCATCCTCAGACTGACGGGCAAAGTGAACGAACGATTCAGACCTTGGAGGACATGCTGCGTGCATGTGTCATTGATTTTGGAAAGGCCTGGGAAAGGCATTTGCCACTCGCCGAATTCTCGTACAACAACAGTTATCACTCAAGCATTAATGCTGCACCTTTTGAAGCATTGTATGGTCGTAAGTGCCGATCTCCTATTTGTTGGGCCGAAGTAGGCGAAAAGCAAATCACCGGACCCGAGGTAGTTCACGAAACCACGGAGAAGATTGCTCAGATCCAAGCTAGACTTAAGACTGCCCGTGATCGCCAAAAGAGCTATGCCGATCTTAAACGGAAAGACTTTGAATTTAATGTTGGTGATCGTGTAATGTTGAAGGTTGCACCTTGGAAAGGTGTGATCCGTTTTGGAAAACGTGGAAAGTTGAACCCACGATACATTGGTCCTTTCGAGATCTTGGAACGTGTTGGACCAGTTGCATACCGTTTGGATCTACCAGCACAATTGAGCTCAGTTCATCCTACCTTCCATGTGTCAAACTTGAAGAAGTGTCTTGCTGCACCTGAACTCATCATACCATTGGAAGAACTTACTATTGATGACAAACTCCACTTTGTGGAGGAACCTGTTGAAATTATGGATCGTGAGATCAAGACTCTGAAACACAACAAGATTCCGATTGTACGAGTACGATGGAATGCCAAACGAGGACCTGAGTTTACTTGGGAACGAGAGGATCAAATGATGCGGAAATATCCTCATCTTTTCCCGACTCCTCCATCTACTTCAGCTTAAATTTCGGGACGAAATTTTCTTTAACAGGTGGGTAATGTAACGACCCTGGTTTTTCCAACGTTATTTATTAATAATTATTATTATTAATACGCTTGATTAAAAGAATGTATGTTATTACATTTACATGTTGCTTTAATTGCCCGTACTTGAACTTTAAATGCCCGAAACGTCTTTGTGACACCCGGAACTTGCACGAATAATATTTTAAGATATTATTTACATTCATGATTAATTTTAGTAATCATTTTAATTAACTAATGTGATAGGTTAATTACTTGGGCTTTATTTGGTTTAACTTGGGATTTATTGAACTTGGGCTTTAATTAATGAAATGGACTCATGACTTGGGCTTCCAAGCCCACCCTACATTATTAATGAACTTAGTAGCTCATGTCTTGCACTTGTAAGTATCAATTTAAGATGGAACTAGTTAGTTTAAACATATGGAATCTAGTTATGCCTTAATCCCCATGCAACTACACCTTTTATCCAACTTTTGAACCTTTAACACACTAGTAACCAACAAACATTCTTCTCCCCCTTATGGAAGCTCAAACCAACGGCCATTATGTGCCTAGGAAGGGTTTTGTTTCATTTTTATGCTTTACATCTTGCTCTCATTTCTCTCATTCTCAAAAACACACACACACTTGACTTGCATTTTCTCTCAACATTTTTCTCTCATCTTTTTCTCTTTAACTTTGTAAGTATCATGAGTTCTTCTTCCTTTTCTTGACAACAAAACCGAAATCCTAAAGGCTTTCATCACCATCATTTGTTGTTCTTTGTTGTTTAAAAGTTACTTGTCTTTGATTACTTGTTAATTACTAGTTGTTTACTTACTTACTTACTTGTCTTTCTTTACATGTTTCAAGAATCAACTCTTTAGTTTGATTCTTCACTTATATCTTGTATTTATCAAGAACATCCAAGAACATAATCTATCTAGTTATGTTCTACATATTTTGTTTCAAAAGATTTAAAGTTTATAATCTTTATAATTGTTACTTGTGTTCTTGGTTGTTGTATGATATTAGAATACCACCTTCATGGTTGGTTTAGGCTTATCATTCATTTTTATTTATTCCTTATTGTTAGTTGCTTACTACACATTTTAACAAGGACATGAAACCAACAAGAGCTTACACTTTGGTGCAAGTATCATGGATCCAACACATGGTTGTGATCTTTCTTAGTGTTCATGAACTTGTTCATAAACTTACATGTAACCTTGGTTCATCAAACACTTACAACACTTGCACTTGAGTTATGATGGACAAACCTTGGTCAAAATGATGTTAACACATCAACGAGTTGTACACTTGAAGCTATACGCATCAAGGATGAGAACCGTGATGAACATCAAGCACCGAGACAACCGGAACTCTCCAAAACCCACTGTTCTGTCCAAAACCTACTGACCTGATGCTTCTGGAACAGACCAGTAGACCTGGACTATTCTAACCTTGATTTTTAGATAGAACTTTTCGAGTAGATAACTTTTCATATAGGACTCGTCTTAATCCGAGTTACGGTTTAGGATTTATGGCCCTCCGATCGTTACCATGTCCTTTAACGTTGTGCAGAAATTTCTGACCTACTCGCACTTAGACCGTCGCCACGGTCAAACCAAGACGAGTTTGCTTCTGTAAATTTTACCACACTTAAGGGACTCATAGACGGAGCCATGACCACTGGTCTCACCTTAATTCAGTAAGGGTAGAGGCCGTGGTGACTGACCGAAGTCAGCCTTTGTTTTAAACGACTTTCATAAACGAGTCTTACTTGTTACCTTTTGTTTAATGATGATTGATGATGACCCTTATGACCTTAATTACGTACTTGTAAACCTTTTGAGACGACTTATTGACTTAGTGCTATTTGACTTAGGTTGAGGACGTTTGGACCGTTACTTGCACACCACTTTCCGACTACTACCTTACCATTACTACTAATCATTGTGAGTTATAGCATTCCCTTTTTACTTTAACTTATTTTGGGAACTGAGAATACATGCGGATTTCATGTTTTACATACTAGGCACGAGTACTTAAACTTTATATATGTGTGGGTTATATAACGGCAGAAACATTCCCTTTAGCTCGGTAACGTTTAATCATTGGTTTTTGAACCGTGAACGCGAATCTTAGATATGGATCCATAGGGTTTGACATCCCCACTCGGGCTAGTAGCGCTAGCATTTAACGAGTGTTTAATACTTCGAGGTTATACGCACTTGCCAAGTGCACTTTAAGGGGGTACATTAAACGTTAAGTTAGTTACCGGGTGCCCACGGTTAAGCATATACTTTTACATACTTTTGAAACGCTCGTTGTAGCACTGAAATCTCGTGGCCTACTTACGTTACTGTTATACTTAAACTATAGCTCACCAACCTTTGTGTTGACCTTTTTAAGCATGTATTTTCTCAGGTGCTTGAAGTCGCTTCCGCTATCTTACTAGTCGTGCTGTAGAACCCGCTGCCTAGAGTTGTTATCGCATGACTACTTATGTTGCATTCAAACTTTTTACTTATGAACTTATGTTATGTAACGACCATTATGGTCACGTACACTTATTTAATGCTTCTACTTAGCGAAGCATACTTTTGATTTGTAAAACAATTGACGTATGTTATGACGTCACTTTTATTTATGAATGTAAACTCTGTTTTGAAAACGCATATAGTACTTAACCTTGTAATGATCCTGTTGTTGATGGTCCGTACATGATGATTTAGTACGGGGCGTCACAAATCCTTTGTTGCAATCTCCGCCTCTCGCAGATCACCCTTGCTGCCTCGATTGACGTTTCTTCGGAACAATACGTCTATTTTGGCCAATTACAAAAGCTCTGAAACCAAATAATGACGAACGGATCATTGGCCAAAATAGTAACAAAAAATGAAATAGTCGAATAGAATAAAAACGCAAACTTGCGTATTCTTTTATTTCTAAATCAAATAATATCAAAAACTGAATGAATAATGAAATCTAAAGTCCTTTACGTAGAGGACTAAAACCCTAACTTGAAAAACAAGATAAACATAAAAAATGAAACAAATAATGGATAAAATCCTTGTTCAAAAATAAAACAAACTAATCCGAATTAAAATCAAAATCTGCTGTCGATTACTTGTTCTCCAAGCCGATCTCATCCTACACCATCCTTGAACCTCTAGAACAATCCACGGTATATGCATCAATTCTCATTATGATTGTCATCTGAACCGTCTTCTTTGTCAACGTTTTTCTCTTGAGTCATTAGCACCACTCTCAATAGGTAGATTAGGTAATTTTGGTGGTGGCAAAAACCTAGATGCGTACTTTCTTCGTGACCCGATAATAATGTTGCTTGTGTCGATTTCTTCTAACACTTTTGCCATTTTCTTTCTCCGTTTGACTTCTTTATTTTCTAACGAAACAAAAAGATATTCATGATATATAATTAACTGCAGCATTGATAGACTACTATAGCTAGTATGAGTTGAACTGTTAAGGCCACTCACAAATGTATCCGTGTTCACCGTTCACCGATGTCCTCTCCCCGCCCTCGAGGGAACCGCTATAGTTAAACTCATTCAATTATTGATGCATTATAAAAGAGTATGGTCAGTAAGATTAAATTATATTATAATCTTTTTTATTTTGAAATTAAAACTAATGCGCTGATTATTTCAAGCAAAAAATTAAAGAGACAACACATTGTGTGTGGGTCAACCCAACCCATTGACCTGTTACAAACCACCCATCTTCTTTCAATATCTATTAAAAGCTAACCTTCTTCTGTGAGAAGCCTTTTACGTTTCTTTTGCTCTTCAGAATAAACATCTGATTTGTGACCCGTCTTGTTTGGACCCTCACTTTCAGAATTTAATATCCGAGGACAAAGTATATCATAAGTATTGAGTATAAATTTCCAAAACAGACAACATAATAGGTCATCTCACCTCGGCTAAATGCTTGCTTATGAGCTTTTTAAAGGAATCAAGAGAGAACTTATTAAGTTGAAGATCTTCCTCCAAATTTCGGCGTGCAATGGCCATTAGTTCCCTGAAAAGAAAAAGAAAACATATAGAAATAAATAGCGTGCACATATGATTAATTGGCCGAATCGGGGTATAATCGGATTGGTATATTTAAATTATAAATTTTAAAATTGTATGTGTTAATATAGAACAAAAACATAAATATTAACATAAAGTCATAAACAAACATAAACGTTAACAAAATTTTCTAGATAAACATAATCGTTCAATTGAAGTATGACCTGATCAATCCATACATAAGTAAAAAAGGGTTGCTTCAATAACTACGTTTACATACTCAGATATCGCTCTGAAATAAGTTGCTTTGTTCCAAAGGGCATCCATTATCATTTCCTCAGTAGCTATTTTGTCATCTGCAGTCCCCGCAGTTTCAGAATTACCAGATTTGGCTAATTCATTTTCTGATAAAAGTTCCATTTGACAAGAATCTTCAATTTTTACTACATCTCCAGTCACATTTTGCTCTTTGAGTCGTTCATCCTCCTCAACTTTAACATCTTCCAACTTATATTGTTCAGAACCCTTGTGGACATTGTCATAATCTTCTGTATCATTCAAGTACTAGCAAGGCATTGAAATAACAACAATATTCAACAAATTTATTGTCACACATTAACTATGTCTATTTTAAAAGCTATATATGCAACAAAAGAAGAAAGTATCAAAACTCCAAAAATAATGTATTTATTACTACCTAGACATAATTAAACACATCTACAAAACAAAGTACCTTTTCCAACAATTATCTGATATGTCTCTTATGTACATCCAATGCATATATATCTAAACCCAAGTCTTTCTCCAATAATCTTCGAGCTGCCTCTAAAGTTAAAGAACTGTTTAGAACAAAAAGAGAACATTATTAAATCTATTTGATGGTGATCACTGCTGACCATTTTATAGATGATGAATGAGAAATAACAGAATAAAGGTCTAGCATTTGCACAAACCATTACATAGATATGTTATTTGACAACTACATAGCTCGACTGTAGGACTTAACGTAGTTAAGGATTTTATATGGTTATATAACTTTGATCATCTAAACTTTTTTAGTTGATGTCAATTTACAAAATTTTGTCGTATTCTTTATAGTAATTGGTAGAAATGAAGCCAAATGTATAGTCTTTGGTTGCTTATATCAAGATTGTAAAAGTTGCTAGTTGGAGATTAATCATCCGGGATCTTGTAGGGCCTAATTGGCCAATTCATGGATTAATCAGATTGGATGTTTTTTACATTTAAATAGAAATTTTCAAAATTATATACGCAAGTATAGAAGACAACCATAAACATAAGATTGAACATATTCTCTCCGTTTCACAAAAAGTGTCTACCAACAAAAAATGTTTGATTTAAGATATGTTGTTAAAATGTCTATTTTGTCCTTCATTTAATATGTTATCCGAAATAATTAGTTTCTTTAACAAAGTAAGTGAAAGAAGAAATTATGAATAAATGTTTTGCTGACTTTCATATATGAAAAGGGTAGTATTGAATTTTCAGTGACATTTTAGTGTTATTTTGAGTAAGGGACATTTATTTCAAGACATATATAAATAGTAATGAGGATTTTTTTTATGGGACGGAGGGAGTAATTGACAAGAAATATAAACATAATTGTTCAAATACACCAAAAATTTAATTAATTTTAAATCATATTAAAATGTTGATCAACTTTATCTTTGAACAATTTTTAATGACTTTAAACCAAATAAATTCGACTTTGAAGGAATAAATCCGACTTTGGATCGATTTTTAACCAGTTGAACGATTAATTTTATCAAGCGGAATGACGTGTAATCTGTTTGATACACTCAGATAACTTGCCCCCTTTAGCATTTAAATAGGATGAAGGCAATGAATATGAATTTATCCACCACTAAACCCAGTTAGCACAAAAATAAAACATATTGCAACCATACAGTACAATAATATACTGATATAACTAAAAGTAACAGCTATAATAATATAATAGTAATATAATATTTCAATAATAAAAATTAAATAAAAAATAAAGGAATACCAATCATGTTGTCTGAAATGCTGAAGGCGAGAGCGCATAGCTTGTTGTATATGAGACTCAAGATTTGTTTGATCATTGTTCATGTTTCTTTCGGATTAATGAACAACAAGAAAGTATTATTACTACTGGCCAACAGTTGATTCGTCTTCTTTCGTAAAGAGTCAGGTAGACGTGTTTAAAAGGCTATCTAGACGTGTTTTTTTAACACGTCCACATAGCACAGGTCTAATTACTAACATCTATGTAGTCCGGTTCCGTCACCGGTCTTGTTATTGTTAATAGGCTGGTTAAAGCTAAATTGGCGCCTATTGTATTTCTTAGTTAGACCTCTAAGTATTTCTTATTTAGACCTCTAAAATGGTCTTGAATTATTTATCAGACTCATTTATATTATTATTTAGACCTCTAAACCGGTCTATGTACTTTTAATTAGACCTGTAAACCGGTCTTAGATTCTTAACTAGACATGGATAATATTCTTAATTAGACCTCTAAAGTGGGCATATATTTTTATATAGACATTCAAAGCCAATGATGTTAGAAATCAAAAAAGGAAAAGTTTAAAGATTTTAGAGGATCAGAAAAATATCATCATATCCCTCATATGATAGCACAGCATACAATCACGCCAGCATTGTTTCCAGAAATAGAAGATTTGTTCCTCAGTTTTAGCATAGAGCCGTTAGCTCTTTTCTGTATAAATAGGGTCTATTGTAATAGAACAAAATATCAATTCAAGCTTATCAATTCTGCAAATCAATAAACGATCAATACCTTGTCCATTTCTTTCAATTCAAAACATGGCATCAGAGCTTTGTTAATGATCCTGGATCAGTTAACATTTTTTTTTTCATCATATTTTGTTTTTCCCTTCGAATAGCCAACAATGTCTGAAGAAGACATTAATCCAAACAACCAACTTATTACTGAACTAACCAGCCAATTGGCTAGGTTACTTCAGTCCAATAATGACAATCAAACACAAAGGTTACCAGATTCGTTAAAATCAATGTTAACCTCAACAATTCCAACTTCTCATTGTGGTCTAGGATGATTAAGGTTGCCATCGGAGGCAAATCCGAGACCCTCCTTAAACATCTCACAGAAGACCCACCTGCAAGTGATAATCAAAAGTGGAACCAGGATGACCTGGTTGTGTTTTCATGGGTGGTCCAAAACATTGAGCCACAAATTGCAAGCAATCTTACTCAATTCCCAACTGCAAAGACACTTTGGAATGCCCTCATCACAACTTACAGCTCAGATAAGGACAAGTTGCAAACGTTTGATCTACACGTCAAAGCAAACAACATTAAACAAGAAGGTAAGTCAATCGAAGAACTGTGGTTAAAATTACAAGGAATTTGGGGTGAGATAGAAACAAGGGATCCAAATCCCATGGAACACCCGAATGATATTATTAAATATAACAATATTAGATCAGAGCAAAAACTATTTCAATTCTTGAATGCTCTTGATCATAAACACGATAATATCAAACGGGAATTGCTTAGACTTGAACCCTTACCAACGGTTGAAGCAGCCTATGCTGCTATTAGAAAAGAAAATGCTCACTAGAACATCTTTAGCAACAAAATTGAAGCCACCAACCACTCAGGTATAGCATCTGGATTGATTGCACCAGCATCAAAATCCAAAAAACCAGATGGACATGGCCTTGTTTCAAAGTACCACCGTCGTCCAGATCACTCATCATCATAAGATAAGGACAATCTCAAATGTGATGAGTGTGGAATGAAACGGCATACTAAAGATCAGTGTTTTAGGATTGTTGGGTATCCTGAATGGTGGAACAATGGTCACAAGAAAGGAAGAGCATCGATAGCAACAACAACGGCGGCAACCGGAGGTAATCATCAGATCAACAACTCCGGCACCACCACTGCTCAGGGAGGATTTGGATTAATGGCAGCTGAGCAGCCTTCATCATCTACAGGTGAAGGTAAATTAGGGTTAGGGATTGAATCCAAACCCAATCGAACGAATCAATTGGGTGTTTTAAGGTTTTTAACCCCAAATCGGTTTCAGATTTTACAAACTGACCCCTCGCCCAATTCCTCTTTATATAAACACCCTTGTCTTAATCTTTGTAGCAAAATCAACCCTCTGGTTGATGGAAAGTTTCCCAACAACCCCTCGAAGGGTAAAACCTCACCTGAACAGTCCCATAAAGTTAAAGATAAACTAGAAAATAAAAAGAGTTTGCACGGTCAGTCCTTTCCAACTAACGACATTTCGTTTACTAATATTGTTTCAAATAAACCAAAAAATAAGGAATGGATTATTGATTGTGGTGCCACTGACACCATGACATTTGATAAAAAGGATTTTTACTCCGAGTCAAAACCAAATAAACTCCAAATTAAAACGGCTAATGGTGGGAATGTTCAAGTCAAGGGAGGAGGAGCAATCGAGATATCACCAACTTTAAAATTAAAGAATTGTCTATATGTTCCCGCTCTTTCACATAAACTTTTATCCGTTAGTCACGTGACTAAAGAGCTTAATTGCACCGTATTATTACACCCAACGTTCTGTATCTTGCAGGACATCAGAACCGGGAAGATCATTGGTCGTGGTACTGAACGGGATGGGTTATACTATGTGGACGAAGTCACTCAAGATGGTACAATCATGCTAGCTCATGGGACTTCTAATCGACAAGCATGGTTGTGGCATAGGCGTCTAGGACATCCGTCTGCTGGTTATTTAAAGATTTTATTTCCGAGTCTTTTTTTCAAATAAAGTTATTGAATGTGAAACTTGTATTTTGGCTAAAAGCCATCAAAGCTCGTTTAAAACTAGTGATTCTAAATCTGAACACCCCTTTAATTTAGTTCATTCTGATGTGTGGGGACCCGCAAGGGTAAATGGGGGGCATAACCTTCGATATTTCTTACTTTTTATTGACGATTGCACGTGAATGACATGGACATATTTTTTAACTAACAAATCCGAAGTATTTGAAAAATTCAAGACCTTTTATTCCATAGTTGAAACACAATTCAAAACTAAAATACAAATTTTAAGATCCGACAATGGAGGAGAATTTGTCAACACTCAAATGAAACTTTTTTTGCGAAACAAAAGGGGTTATTCACCAAACTACCTGCCCTCATACTCCTCAACAAAACGGCGTTTCCGAAAGGAAAAATCGGATCCTTCTTGAAATTACCCGTGCCTTGATGATAGAGTCAAATGTTCCGATTGTGACAACCCGGAAATTTTTGACCAAATTTAAACTTTAATCTTTATATATTCCCGACACGATAAGTGTAGTGACCCGAACTTTTCCATGTTTATATATATTAATTGAGATTGATATTTACATGATTAAATGTTTCCAACATGTTAAGCAATCAAACTTGTTAAGACTTGATTAATTAAAATATGTTTCATATAGACAATTGACCACCCAAGTTGACCGGTGATTCACGAACGTTAAAACTTGTAAAAACTATATGATGACATATATATGGATATATATATAGTTAACATGATACTATGATAAGTAAACATATCATTAAGTATATTAACAATGAACTATATATGTAAAAACAAGACTACTAATTTAATGCTTTCGAAACGAGACATATATGTAACGATTATCGTTGTAACGACATTTAACTGTATATACATCATACTAAGATATATTATATATCATAATATCATGATAATATAATAATTTAACATCTCATTTTTTATAATAAACAATGGGTTAACAACATTCAACAAGATCATTAACCTAAAGGTTTCAAAACAACATTTACATGTAACGACTAACGATGACTTAACGACTCAGTTAAAATGTATATACATGTAGTGTTTTAATATGTATTCATACACTTTTGAAAGACTTCAAGACACTTATCAAAATACTTCTACTTAACAAAAATGCTTACAATTACATCCTCGTTCAGTTTCATCAACAATTCTACTCGTATGCACCCGTATTCGTACTCGTACAATACACAGCTTTTAGATGTATGTACTATTGGTATATACACTCCAATGATCAGATCTTAGCAGCCCATGTGAGTCACCTAACACATGTGGGAACCATCATTTGGCAACTAGCATGAAATATCTCATAAAATTACAAAAATATGAGTAATCATTCATGACTTATTTACATGAAAACAAAATTACATATCCTTTATATCTAATCCATACACCAACGACCAAAAACACCTACAAACACTTTCATTCTTCAATTTTCTTCATCTAATTGATCTCTCTCAAGTTCTATCTTCAAGTTCTAAGTGTTCTTCATATATTTTACAAGTTCTAGTTACATAAAATCAAGAATACTTTCAAGTTTGCTAGCTCACTTCCAATCTTGTAAGGTGATCATCCAACCTCAAGAAATCTTTGTTTCTTACAGTAGGTTATCATTCTAATACAAGGTAATAATCATATTCAAACTTTGGTTCAATTTCTATAACTATAACAATCTTATTTCAAGTGATGATCTTACTTGAACTTGTTTTCGTGTCATGATTCTGCTTCAAGAACTTCGAGCCATCCAAGGATCCGTTGAAGCTAGATCCATTTTTCTATTTTCCAGTAGGTTTATCCAAGGAACTTAAGGTAGTAATGATGTTCATAACATCATTCAATTCATACATATAAAGCTATCTTATTCGAAGGTTTAAACTTGTAATCACTAGAACATAGTTTAGTTAATTCTAAACTTGTTCGCAAACAAAAGTTAATCCTTCTAACTTGACTTTTAAAATCAACTAAACACATGTTCTATATCTATATGATATGCTAACTTAATGATTTAAAACCTGGAGACACGAAAAACACCGTAAAACCGGATTTACGCCGTCGTAGTAACACCGCGGGCTGTTTTGGGTTAGTTAATTAAAAACTATGATAAACTTTGATTTAAAAGTTGTTATTCTGAGAAAATGATTTTTATTATGAACATGAAACTATATCCAAAAATTATGGTTAAACTCAAAGTGGAAGTATGTTTTCTAAAATGGTCATCTAGACGTCGTTCTTTCGACTGAAATGACTACCTTTACAAAAACGACTTGTAACTTATTTTTCCAACTATAAACCTATACTTTTTCTGTTTAGATTCATAAAATAGAGTTCAATATGAAACCATAGCAATTTGATTCACTCAAAACGGATTTAAAATGAAGAAGTTATGGGTAAAACAAGATTGGATAATTTTTCTCATTTTAGCTACGTGAAAATTTGTAACAAATCTATTCCAACCATAACTTAATCAACTTGTATTGTATATTATGTAATCTTGAGATACCATAGACACGTATACAATGTTTCGACCTATCATGTCGACACATCTATATATATTTCGGAACAACCATAGACACTCTATATGTGAATGTTGGAGTTAGCTATACAGGGTTGAGGTTGATTCCAAAATATATATAGTTTGAGTTGTGATCAATACTGAGATACGTATACACTGGGTCGTGGATTGATTCAAGATAATATTTATCAATTTATTTCTGTACATCTAACTGTGGACAACTAGTTGTAGGTTACTAACGAGGACAGCTGACTTAATAAACTTAAAATATCAAAATATATTAAAAGTGTTGTAAATATATTTTGAACATACTTTGATATATATGTATATATTGTTATAGGTTCGTGAATCAACCAGTGGCCAAGTCTTACTTCCCGACGAAGTAAAAATCTGTGAAAGTGAGTTATAGTCCCACTTTTAAAATCTAATATTTTTGGGATGAGAATACATGCAGGTTTTATAAATGATTTACAAAATAGACACAAGTACGTGAAACTACATTCTATGGTTGAATTATCGAAATCGAATATGCCCCTTTTTATTAAGTCTGGTAATCTAAGAATTAGGGAACAGACACCCTAATTGACGCGAATCCTAAAGATAGATCTATTGGGCCTAACAAACCCCATCCAAAGTACCGGATGCTTTAGTACTTCGAAATTTATATCATATCCGAAGGGTGTCCCGGAATGATGGGGATATTCTTATATATGCATCTTGTTAATGTCGGTTACCAGGTGTTCACCATATGAATGATTTTTATCTCTATGTATGGGATGTGTATTGAAATATGAAATCTTGTGGTCTTTTGCTACGATTTGATATATATAGGTTAAACCTATAACTCACCAACATTTTTGTTGACATTTAAAGCATGTTTATTCTCAGGTGAATATTAAGAGCTTCCGCTGTTGCATACTAAAATAAGGACAAGATTTGGAGTCCATGTTTGTATGATATTGTGTAAAAACTGCATTCAAGAAACTGATTTCGATGTAACATATTTGTATTGTAAACCATTATGTAATGGTCGTGTGTAAACAGGATATTTTAGATTATCATTATTTGATAATCTACGTAAAGCTTTTTAAACCTTTATTTATGAAATAAAGGTTATGGTTTGTTTTAAAAATGAATGCAGTCTTTGAAAAACGTCTCATATAGAGGTCAAAACCTCGCAACGAAATCAATTAATATGGAACGTTTTTAATCAATAAGAACGGGACATTTCAGTTGGTATCCGAGCGTTGGTCTTAGAGAACCAGAAATTTGCATTAGTGTGTCTTATCGAGTTTGTTAGGATGCATTAGTGAGTCTGGACTTCGACCGTGTTTACTTGAAAAATGATTGCTTAACAAATTTTGTTGGAAACTATATATTTTTAACGTGTGAATATTATGTGATATATTAATCTCTTAACGCGTTTGATATTATGTGATAGATGTCTACCTCTAGAACAAGTCCCATTGACTCACCTAATATTAATGAAGAGTCAAATGTAAATTGGAATGATTCGTGGACTGATTCACAAGTTCCCGAAGAGGAACCGGAAGAAGAGTCGGAACCGGAAGAAGAATCGGAACCGGAAGAAGAATCGGAACCGGATGAAGAAATAGAACCGGTGGGGGAAATAATAAAACGGTTAAGTAAAAGAAAATTCTCAACCAACCGACCAAGGTTAATTATGGTCAATGGTGTTTCCGCCAAGGAAGCAAAATATTGGGAGGATTACCAATTCTCTGATGAATCGGATTCCGACGAGAATTCCGATGATGTTATAGAAATTACCCCAACTGAATTTAAAAAGGCAAAAGAAAATAATAAGGGAAAGGGCATAAAAATAGAGAAATCTAATTCCAACCCCGATGAACTTTATATGTATCGTCAACCCTCGAAGTCCTTAAGTTGTAACAATGACCTGGGAACCTCTAAACCACCAGGTTTTTCTAAACCAATGTGGATCACGATGGCTCGTATTAGGGGAACATCATATATCCCTAGAAACTTGGTAAAACGAACCAAAACCGAAGAAGAAGAAACAAGCGAGTCGGAATAAGATAGTTGTATTCGTGTGGTGTAATATATGTAATATAGTGTGCTTATGCTTTATGATATATGTAAAAATTGCTTGTATTAGTAAGTAATTTTTTTTTATGAATCTAACTCTTGTCTATTTTACAGTATAAAAACACAAAATGGATAGACAACCCAATATTTTAAGAGACCTACCCGGAGACATGATTGATGAAATCTTGTCTAGAGTCGGTCAGAATTCTTCGGCACAACTATTTAAGGCGAGATCAGTTTGTAAGACATTCGAAGAACGTTCCAAGAATGCCTTGGTTTATAAAAGGCTTTCGTTCGGAAGATGGGGGATATCACATTGGGAAATCCATAAGTTACGATGTGTTTACTTTGACGCATATATTGCGGGGAACCCAAATGCTATTTTACGCAATGGGTTAAGAAATTATTTTGACTCAATATATCCGAATATTGGACTTCGTGATTTAGAAAAAGCGGCTAACATGCAACATAAAGAAGCATGTTATGCTTACGGATTAGTAATGTTCGCTTCTCACCAAAGTGAGAACAAGAACATCGGGCTACAACTATTAAACAAAACATTCCCACAAGTGACGGAGTCGGTAATTGGGGTAAGAAATGAGGTTTTTAGATTGTTACGGGACTGTTGGACATTACGTAACCCTCGTCCCTTTGACGACGTTACAACACGCTGTCTTATCAACGGCCATAACGGTTATGTTCCACAAGACCAAGGATGGGAAGTAGTCCTAGTAAAACCAGAATGCATGACTTATTTCTGGACGTATGAATTACGTGTCTTTATTGCCTTTGCTGAACGACTTGTGTACTAGCTAGAATTATCTTCACAACTATCTTGTATCAAAGTTATTGTGTGCTATATTTCATGCTTTATGTAAAATAAGCGGTATTGTAAGTTTGTAAAATATTGTATAAAAGTTTGAACGCGAAATATTATTATAATCAGTTTTTCATATAGAATTGTAGTAGTTGAATTGTATATTAGCTACTAAGTATGAACTTAACGGGTAGGTACTACCCGAATTTAAACTTATAAAACGCTAATATGAAGAAAAAGCTTTTATAAATGAGTTCATATTATGCTATGAAATACTATTAACTACTCTTAATATTCTGTATGATTAACTTGTTCCATTTGACTATTTTGAAGGAAATGGCACCGACTACTCGACACACCGTGAATATGAATGAAGAGGAATTCCGTACTTTTCTAGCTTCAAACATAGCCGCAGTACAGGCTGCGCTACATACCAACAATAACCTTGGATCTAGCAGTACAGGAAATCGTGTAGGATGCACCTACAAAGAATTCACTGCCTGCAAACCTTTGGAATTTGATGGAACCGAAGGACCGATCGGATTGAAACGGTGGACCGAGAAGGTCGAATCGGTGTTTGCCATAAGTAAGTGTACTGAAGAGGACAAAGTAAAGTACGCTACGCATACCTTCACATGTTCTGCGTTAACATGGTGGAATACCTATCTAGAGCAAGTGGGACAAGACGATGCGTACGCACTACCGTGGTCAGCATTCAAGCACTTGATGAACGAGAAGTACCGTCCCAGAACCGAGGTCAATAAGCTCAAGACAGAACTTAGAGGGTTACGAACCCAAGGATTTGATATTACCACGTACGAAAGACGATTCACAGAATTGTGCCTATTGTGTCCGGGAGCATTCGAAGATGAGGAAGAGAAGATCGACGCGTTTGTGAAAGGATTACCGGAAAGAATCCAAGAAGATATAAGTTCACACGAGCCCGCCTCCATACAACAGGCATGTAGAATGGCTCACAAACTAGTGAACCAGATTGAAGAAAGAATTAAAGAACAGACTGCTGAAGAGGCCAATGTGAAGCAAGTCAAAAGAAAGTGGGAGGAAAACGGTGATAAGAATCACCAATACAACAACAACAGCAATTACAACAATAATCGCAACAATTATCCCAACAATCGCAACATCAATCGCAACTACAACAAACGGCCCAACAACAACAACAACAGCAACTACAACAATCATCCCAACAACAATAATAACCGCAACAACAACAACAACAATCAGAAGCAGCTATGCCAAAGGTGTGAAAAGTATCACTCGGGGTTCTGCACCAAATTTTGCAACAAGTGTAAAAGAAATGGTCATAGCGCGGCGAAGTGTGAAGTCTACGGACCAGGGGTTAATAGAACGAAAGGAACAAATGGTGTCGAAACGAGTAATGGTGGAGCAAGTAGTGTCGGAGCAAGTTATGCCAATGTAGTTTGTTATAAATGTGGAAAACCGGGCCACATTATTAGAAATTGCCCGAACCAGGAGAACACGAATGGACAAGGCCGTGGAAGAGTTTTCAATATTAATGCGGCAGAGGCACAGGAAGACCCAGAGCTTATTACGGGTACGTTTCTTATTGACAATAAATCTGCTTACGTTTTATTTGATTCGGGTGCGGATAGAAGCTATATGAGTAGAGATTTTTGTGCTAAATTAAGTTGTCCATTGACGCCTTTGGATAGTAAATTTTTACTCGAATTAGCAAATGGTAAATTAATTTCAGCAGATAATATATGTCGGAATCGAGAAATTAAACTGGTTAGCGAAACATTTAAGATTGATTTGATACCAGTAGAGTTAGGGAGTTTTGATGTGATAATCGGTATGGACTGGTTGAAAGAAGTGAAAGCGGAGATCGTTTGTTACAAAAATGCAATTCGCATTATACGAGAAAAAGGAAAACCCTTAATGGTGTACGGAGAAAAGGGCAACACGAAGCTACATCTTATTAGTAATTTGAAGGCACAAAAACTAATAAGAAAAGGTTGCTATGCTGTTCTAGCACACGTCGAGAAAATACAAACTGAAGAAAAGAGCATCAATGATGTTCCCGTAGCAAAAGAATTTCCTGATGTATTTCCGAAAGAATTACCGGGATTACCCCCACATCGATCCGTTGAATTTCAAATAGATCTTGTACCAGGAGCTGCACCAATAGCTCGTGCTCCTTACAGACTCGCACCCAGCGAGATGAAAGAACTACAAAGCCAATTACAAGAACTTTTAGAGCGTGGTTTCATTCGACCAAGCACATCACCGTGGGGAGCTCCTGTTTTGTTTGTCAAGAAGAAAGATGGTACATTCAGGTTGTGTATCGACTACCGAGAGTTGAACAAACTTACCATCAAGAACCGCTACCCACTACCGAGAATCGATGACTTATTTGATCAACTACAAGGCTCATCTGTTTATTCAAAGATTGACTTACGTTCCGGGTATCATCAAATGCGGGTGAAAGAAGATGATATTCCAAAGACTGCTTTCAGAACACGTTACGGTCATTACGAGTTTATGGTCATGCCGTTTGGTTTAACTAATGCACCAGCTGTGTTCATGGACCTTATGAACCGAGTGTGTGGACCATACCTTGACAAGTTTGTCATTGTTTTCATTGATGACATACTTATTTACTCAAAGAATGACCAAGAACACGGTGAACATTTGAGAAAGGTGTTAGAAGTATTGAGGAAGGAAGAATTGTACGCTAAGTTTTCAAAGTGTGCATTTTGGTTGGAAGAAGTTCAATTCCTCGGTCACATAGTGAACAAAGAAGGTATTAAGGTGGATCCGGCAAAGATAGAAACTGTTGAAAAGTGGGAAACCCCAAAAACTCCGAAACACATACGCCAGTTTTTAGGACTAGCTGGTTACTACAGAAGGTTCATCTAAGACTTTTCCAGAATAGCAAAACCCTTGACTGCATTAACGCATAAAGGGAAGAAATTTGAATGGAATGATGAACAAGAGAAAGCGTTTCAGTTATTGAAGAAAAATCTAACTACGGCACCTATATTGTCATTGCCTGAAGGGAATGATGATTTTGTGATTTATTGTGATGCATCAAAGCAAGGTCTCGGTTGTGTATTAATGCAACGAACGAAGGTGATTGCTTATGCGTCTAGACAATTGAAGATTCACGAACAAAATTATACGACCCATGATTTGGAATTAGGCGCGGTTGTTTTTGCATTAAAGACTTGGAGGCACTACTTATATGGGGTCAAAAGTATTATATATACCGACCACAAAAGTCTTCAACACATATTTAATCAGAAACAACTGAATATGAGGCAGCGTAGGTGGATTGAATTATTGAATGATTACGACTTTGAGATTCGTTACCACCCGGGGAAGGCAAATGTGGTAGCCGATGCCTTGAGCAGGAAGGACAGAGAACCCATTCGAGTAAAATCTATGAATATAATGATTCATAATAACCTTACTACTCAAATAAAGGAGGCGCAACAAGGAGTTTTAAAAGAGGGAAATTTAAAGGATGAAATACCCAAGGGATCGGAGAAGCATCTTAATATTCGGGAAGACGGAACCCGGTATAGGGCTGAAAGGATTTGGGTACCAAAATTTGGAGATATGAGAGAAATGGTACTTAGAGAAGCTCATAAAACCAGATACTCAATACATCCTGGAACGGGGAAGATGTACAAGGATCTCAAGAAACATTTTTGGTGGCCGGGTATGAAAGCCGATGTTGCTAAATACGTAGGAGAATGTTTGACGTGTTCTAAGGTCAAAGCTGAGCATCAGAAACCATCAGGTCTACTTCAACAACCCGAAATCCCAGAATGGAAATGGGAAAACATTACCATGGATTTCATCACTAAATTGCCAAGGACTGCAAGTGGTTTTGATACTATTTGGGTAATAGTTGATCGTCTCACCAAATCAGCACACTTCCTGCCAATAAGAGAAGATGACAAGATGGAGAAGTTAGCACGACTGTATTTGAAGGAAGTCGTCTCCAGACATGGAATACCAATCTCTATTATCTCTGATAGGGATGGCAGATTTATTTCAAGATTCTGGCAGACATTACAGCAAGCATTAGGAACTCGTCTAGACATGAGTACTGCCTATCATCCACAAACTGATGGGCAGAGTGAAAGGACGATACAAACGCTTGAAGACATGCTACGAGCATGTGTTATTGATTTCGGAAGCAGTTGGGATCGACATCTACCGTTAGCAGAATTTTCCTACAACAACAGCTACCATTCAAGCATTGAGATGGCGCCGTTTGAAGCACTTTATGGTAGAAAGTGTAGGTCTCCGATTTGTTGGAGTGAAGTGGGGGATAGACAGATTACGGGTACAGAGATTATACAAGAAACTACCGAGAAGATCATCCAAATTCAACAACGGTTGAAAACCGCCCAAAGTCGACAAAAGAGCTACGCTGACATTAAAAGAAAAGATATAGAATTTGAAATTGGAGAGATGGTCATGCTTAAAGTTGCACCTTGGAAAGGCGTTGTTCGATTTGGTAAACGAGGGAAATTAAATCCAAGGTATATTGGACCATTCAAGATTATTGATCGTGTCGGACCAGTAGCTTACCGACTAGAGTTACCTCAACAACTCGCGGCTGTACATAACACTTTCCACGTCTCGAATTTGAAGAAATGTTTTGCTAAAGAAGATCTCACTATTCCGTTAGATGAAATCCAAATCAACGAAAAACTTCAATTCATCGAAGAACCCGTCGAAATAATGGATCGTGAGGTTAAAAGACTTAAGAAAAACAAGATACCAATTGTTAAGGTTCGATGGAATGCTCGTAGAGGACTCGAGTTCACCTGGGAGAGTGAAGATCAGATGAAGAAGAAATACCCGCATCTATTTCCAGAAGATTCGTCAACACCTTCAACAGCTTAAAATTTCGGGACGAAATTTATTTAACGGGTAGGTACTGTAGTGACCCGAACTTTTCCATGTTTATATATATTAATTGAGATTGATATTTACATGATTAAATGTTTCCAACATGTTAAGCAATCAAACTTGTTAAGACTTGATTAATTGAAATATGTTTCATATAGACAATTGACCACCCAAGTTGACCGGTGATTCACGAACGTTAAAACTTGTAAAAACTATATGATGACATATATATGGATATATATATAGTTAACATGATACTATGATAAGTAAACATATCATTAAGTATATTAACAATGAACTATATATGTAAAAACAAGACTACTAATTTAATGCTTTCGAAACGAGACATATATGTAACGATTATCGTTGTAACGACATTTAACTGTATATACATCATACTAAGATATATTATATATCATAATATCATGATAATATAATAATTTAACATCTCATTTTTTATAATAAACAATGGGTTAACAACATTCAACAAGATCATTAACCTAAAGGTTTCAAAACAACATTTACATGTAACGACTAACGATGACTTAACGACTCAGTTAAAATGTATATACATGTAGTGTTTTAATATGTATTCATACACTTTTGAAAGACTTCAAGACACTTATCAAAATACTTCTACTTAACAAAAATGCTTATAATTACATCCTCGTTCAGTTTCATCAACAATTCTACTCGTATGCACCCGTATTCGTACTCGTACAATACACAGCTTTTAGATGTATGTACTATTGGTATATACACTCCAATGATCAGATCTTAGCAGCCCATGTGAGTCACCTAACACATGTGGGAACCATCATTTGGCAACTAGCATGAAATATCTCATAAAATTACAAAAATATGAGTAATCATTCATGACTTATTTACATGAAAACAAAATTACATATCCTTTATATCTAATCCATACACCAACGACCAAAAACACCTACAAACACTTTCATTCTTCAATTTTCTTCATCTAATTGATCTCTCTCAAGTTCTATCTTCAAGTTCTAAGTGTTCTTCATATATTTTACAAGTTCTAGTTACATAAAATCAAGAATACTTTCAAGTTTGCTAGCTCACTTCCAATCTTGTAAGGTGATCATCCAACCTCAAGAAATCTTTGTTTCTTACAGTAGGTTATCATTCTAATACAAGGTAATAATCATATTCAAACTTTGGTTCAATTTCTATAACTATAACAATCTTATTTCAAGTGATGATCTTACTTGAACTTGTTTTCGTGTCATGATTCAGCTTCAAGAACTTCGAGCCATCCAAGGATCCGTTGAAGCTAGATCCATTTTTCTATTTTCCAGTAGGTTTATCCAAGGAACTTAAGGTAGTAATGATGTTCATAACATCATTCAATTCATACATATAAAGCTATCTTATTCGAAGGTTTAAACTTGTAATCACTAGAACATAGTTTAGTTAATTCTAAACTTGTTCGCAAACAAAAGTTAATCCTTCTAACTTGACTTTTAAAATCAACTAAACACATGTTCTATATCTATATGATATCCTAACTTAATGATTTAAAACCTGGAGACACGAAAAACACCGTAAAACCGGATTTACGCCGTCGTAGTAACACCGCGGGCTGTTTTGGGTTAGTTAATTAAAAACTATGATAAACTTTGATTTAAAAGTTGTTATTCTGAGAAAATGATTTTTATTATGAACATGAAACTATATCCAAAAATTATGGTTAAACTCAAAGTGGAAGTATGTTTTCTAAAATGGTCATCTAGACGTCGTTCTTTCGACTGAAATGACTACCTTTACAAAAACGACTTGTAACTTATTTTTCCAACTATAAACCTATACTTTTTCTGTTTAGATTCATAAAATAGAGTTCAATATGAAACCATAGCAATTTGATTCACTCAAAACGGATTTAAAATGAAGAAGTTATGGGTAAAACAAGATTGGATAATTTTTCTCATTTTAGCTACGTGAAAATTTGTAACAAATCTATTCCAACCATAACTTAATCAACTTGTATTGTATATTATGTAATCTTGAGATACCATAGACACGTATACAATGTTTCGACCTATCATGTCGACACATCTATATATATTTCGGAACAACCATAGACACTCTATATGTGAATGTTGGAGTTAGCTATACAGGGTTGAGGTTGATTCCAAAATATATATAGTTTGAGTTGTGATCAATACTGAGATACGTATACACTGGGTCGTGGATTGATTCAAGATAATATTTATCAATTTATTTCTGTACATCTAACTGTGGACAACTAGTTGTAGGTTACTAACGAGGACAGCTGACTTAATAAACTTAAAATATCAAAATATATTAAAAGTGTTGTAAATATATTTTGAACATACTTTGATATATATGTATATATTGTTATAGGTTCGTGAATCAACCAGTGGCCAAGTCTTACTTCCCGACGAAGTAAAAATCTGTGAAAGTGAGTTATAGTCCCACTTTTAAAATCTAATATTTTTGGGATGAGAATACATGCAGGTTTTATAAATGATTTACAAAATAGACACAAGTACGTGAAACTACATTCTATGGTTGAATTATCGAAATCGAATATGCCCCTTTTTATTAAGTCTGGTAATCTAAGAATTAGGGAACAGACACCCTAATTGACGCGAATCCTAAAGATAGATCTATTGGGCCTAACAAACCCCATCCAAAGTACCGGATGCTTTAGTACTTCGAAATTTATATCATATCCGAAGGGTGTCCCGGAATGATGGGGATATTCTTATATATGCATCTTGTTAATGTCGGTTACCAGGTGTTCACCATATGAATGATTTTTATCTCTATGTATGGGATGTGTATTGAAATATGAAATCTTGTGGTCTTTTGCTACGATTTGATATATATAGGTTAAACCTATAACTCACCAACATTTTTGTTGACGTTTAAAGCATGTTTATTCTCAGGTGAATATTAAGAGCTTCCGCTGTTGCATACTAAAATAAGGACAAGATTTGGAGTCCATGTTTGTATGATATTGTGTAAAAACTGCATTCAAGAAACTGATTTCGTTGTAACATATTTGTATTGTAAACCATTATGTAATGGTCGTGTGTAAACATGATATTTTAGATTATCATTATTTGATAATCTACGTAAAGCTTTTTAAACCTTTATTTATGAAATAAAGGTTATGGTTTGTTTTAAAAATGAATGCAGTCTTTGAAAAACGTCTCATATAGAGGTCAAAACCTCGCAACGAAATCAATTAATATGGAACGTTTTTAATCAATAAGAACGGGACATTTCAATAAGCAACGTCTGTTAAATTGAATAACAAGAATTTGAAACTGTGTCCATACGTTCATTTAACCTCGACCAAATTTCAATGATTCACGAACCACTAAATGAATGTATATATGTATATGTGTATATATTATAACCTGAAAACATTAACAAGTATTAGACGTATAATACTTTACATAAACGTTGTTGTTTTAAAATTTATTTAATAATTATCGACGGAATTAAAAGATAATATTAAATGATTGAATTATTAGATACATTGAATTACGATTACGAGTCTCTGTTAAGAGGTCCACTTTGAATTAGAAAACTTTTTCTTTTTAACGGTATCCAGAATATTTGGTAAAAGTGATTTACAAAAGTGTCATTAACGAGAGTTAGTCAAAAGTTAGTAATCATTTCCGTTTAAATTTCAAAAGTGTACTTTACCTTGATTAACTAGTCAATCATTTAGTTTTTCATATTAAAAACATTGTTTGGTAGAATAACTACTAATATTTAAAGAGTTAAATTATATAAAACGAACTTTGAAATATAATTGGTTTTGAAAGACTAAATATTATATCAGTAAATAAATATTTCGAACATTTATATATTATGTACAAATTTATAATTTTAAATAAAAATATATATATGTATATATTAACTTAGTCATAAAACGTCCTGATTTAAAATAAAATATTTTGACAAACAACGAGCCACTGATTTATAGAAGCAAATGACCACAACGCTCAATTTTATAAAGCTACATTTTTATAAGGTAATTTTTTGATAAATAAGTTAAATTATTATTAAAGGTACACGTCACGTAACATAAAAGGCTAGTTTTCTAAACGTACGAAAGTGCGCTCGAAAAACCGAAAGTGGTACATGAGTCGTGAGACCACGTCCGTGTCATTTTTGTAAAAATTATATTTTTACCATGAGCGTAAATATAATATAATATTTAATTAATTCTAAAGATTTAATATATTAAATATTAAATAATATTAAAACTATGTATTACATGATATGAAATGGGTGTCGGCAGGTTTAAAGTAATTATTGTGGCCATGAGCATATAGCCATGCGATCGCATGGCTATACCTCTCAAGTCCCATGCGATCGCATGGCAGGGGTAGGTGGGCAAAGTTGTTTAAATTCGTTCGAAATGGTTCCAGTTTTCATCCATTATTTCTCAATCTCTCTATCACTGATCTATATTACTTCGTAAAAATTATTTATTTTAATTATTATTATTATTAATCTAAAATATTATTAGTAGTAGAATTAAAAATATTATTAGTAGTATATTACATAAAATACTACGACAAGGGTACGTGCGAGTTATTTTAAAACACGTTTTGGGAGCGGGACAGAGTTAAAGAAATTATGGGTTATAGCTATGGAGGTGATGGGTAATGTTCATGGGTATGCCCATGAGGTCAAACTAGTGTTTATCATCTCCGTTGCGTCTACGTACTTTCCTGCAATATTGAACCTCAATATTGATACGTAAGCACTCATAATTTAATTTTTACATACTAATAGTGTATCCCTGACTAGTGCTCGAGTGTATAGGATTATGCATGTTTGCATATTTAATATTGCCCTTAGATAGGTTATGTTGAATCTTGAATTAGTTACACCTGCAGTTGAGATAAGGTATAAGATATGCATGTCCTTAGAAAGCTAACGAAAAATTAAGAACTTTTCATTCAGATATCGAATGGATTCGATGAACGGATTAGATGTTATTGTCAATTGAATTTTTGTATTATTATTAAAAATGATTATTATTATCGTCGTTATTATCGTCGTTCTAATCTAATTATTATTATTATTAGTATTATTATTATTATTACTATTATTATTATTATTATTATTATCTTTATAAATAAATAGTATTATTATTAAAAATTGTTATTATTATTATTACTATCGTTATTATCATTAAGGTTATAATTAGTATTATTATTATTATTATCATTAATCATTAAAATTGTTATTAGATTTATCATTATCATAATATTTATTATTATTAGTATTATAATAATTAAAACTAATATTAGTAACACTTAATTATTATGATTACTATTATTATCATTAAATTGAACGCGATATAAAAGACGATTTAAAAACTATTAACAAATTGATTAGGATATAATGAGTAGGAGTATCATGATGAAATTTAAATATTGTAAGATAATGACTTAGATAAAATTATCGTTCTTATTATTTTTATCGTTACTATTATTATTAAAAGTATCGTTAGTATGAAAACTATCACTTTAACAAAAATTGTCATTTGTCATTGTTATTATAAAATATTATTATTATTATCATTTTAAATAAAATTATTATTTTAAAGTTAATATTAAGAAGTATCGTAAATAATAAAGTATCATTATCATTTTATCATTTTATCATTCTTAGTAAATTTAAATATTAATATTTTATTAACAGGATAATAATAATTATTATTACAAAATAATACAACTTTCACTTACTATTATTATAGATATTATTTTATCAAATAAAAATGTGATACAAATATATTTTACTACGTGTAATAAAATTACATTAATAGTACCTATTATATTATCTTTATGATATCAAATAAACTTTATAAATTTTATTACTCAATATATATTAAAATATATTTTATTATATAAATGTTGATATAAAATTTTACTTATTAATACATGAATTATATTATTCACTCTAATAAATCTTTCAAAAATATTTAAAAATATACAACGACGATATTTAAACTATATAAAAATTTTGGAAATCATTTTGAGTTAAATTGACTTCTGTTGACTTTTGCATATTAGTCTCGAGCATTAGGATTGTGGTACACTATGACTTATCTTAATTTGTTAGACAAATATTGACCAACATATAAATATATATAAATAATTTAGGTTAGTGAATCCAAGGCCGACCCTACATTTGATAAATGACGTCATATGTATTTTTACTACAAAATACATTAGGTGAGTTTCATTAATCCCTTTTTAAATGCTTTTGCAATATATATTTTTGGGACTGAGAATACATGCGATGTTTTTATAACTGTTTTACGAAATAGACACAAGTAATCGAAACTACACTCTATGGTTGAATTATTGAAATCGAATATGCCCCTTTTATTAAGTCTGGTAATCTAAGAATTTGGAAACAGACACCCTAATTGACGCGAACTCTAAAGATAGATCTATTGGGCCTAACAAACCCCATCCAAAGTACCGGATGCTTTAGTACTTCGAAATTTATATCATGTCCGAAGGAGGATCCCGGAATGATAGGGGATATTCTTATATGTATCTAGTTAATGTCGGTTACCAGGTGTTCACCATATGAATGATTATTTTTGTCTCTATGCATGGGACGTATATTTATGAGAACTGGAAATGAAATTCTTGTGGTCTATTAAAATGATGAAAATAAATGATTATGATAAACTAATGAACTCACCAACCTTTTGGTTGACACTTTAAAGCATGTTTATTCTCAGGTGTTAAAGAAATCTTCCGCTGTGCATTTGCTCATTTTAAAGATATTACTTGGAGTCTTTCATAGCATATTTCGAAGAACGTTGCATTCGAGTCATTGAGTTCATCAAAGATTATTATTAAATCAATTTATAGTTGGATAGTGGATATTATGAAATGGTATGCATGCCTGTCAATTTTCGATGTAAAGAAAGTTTGTCTTTTAAAAACGAATGCAATGTTTGTAAAATGTATCATATAGAGGTCAAATACCTCGCAATGTAATCAACTATTGTAAATCGTTTTTAATGTATATGAACGGGTCCTTTCACCGATGTCTTTTTGGCCCGAAGCTCTTGCTACCGCAACTTACCTTGTTAACAGACTTCCAACCAAAGCCTTAGAATATAAAAATCCCCTTGAAACCTTGGCCAAATTTTATAAACCTCCGTCAAATCTTACTCTAAAACCTAGAATATTTGGATGCACGGTCTTTGTTCATATTCCCAAAGGGGAAAGAACTAAACTCGACCCTTGTGCTGAAAAATGTGTCTTTGTCGGCTACGGGGTTAATCAAAAGGGGTATAGGTGTTACAGTCCAAAAAGGAGACACATGTTCACCTCTATGAATTGTGACTTCTTAGAAACTGAGTACTACTATACCCAACACACAAGTCAGGGGGAGTCAGAATCCAGTGACTCTGTGAGTTGGCTAGATTTGCCGTCATCTGAAAAAGTGACTCATAGTAACCCTCCTACCAGTACTTCCAACAGTGGTCTTCCTGATCCTATTGAGGTTAGTTCTGAATCCTTTGAACATATTACTACTAACCTTGAAAATGAGGTGGATTCATCAGTACAGGAAACAGGTCAAATTGAGAAACAACCTAACCAACAAAGTCAACCCGATCAACCAACTGAACCTGAACCCGAACCTCCACAGGAACAATATGTCCTTCCTCCAAGAATTAATCGGGGAATTCCACCAAAAAGGTATTCCCCCGAAAGAGAAAATTCAAAGTCAAGATATCCAATGGCGAACATTGCCAAAGGTAATCTATCACAAAAAGCAAAACAATTTACTTCCGCGATATACTCTGAAAAGATTCCAAACACTGTTGAGGAAGCCCTAAAATCACCCAAATGGAAAAAGGCTATGGAAGACGAAATGAAAGCTCTTATGGCTAACGATACATGGGAAAATGCATACTTCCGGAATCAAAGAAACCAGTTGGATGCCGATGGGTGTTTACCATTAAACACAAAGCCGATGGAACCATTGAAAGATATAAAGCCCGACTTGTAGCAAAGGGATACACTCAGACTTATGGAGTTGACTACTCAGAAACCTTTTCACCAGTAGCCAAGATTGATACAATCAGAGTTCTTTTCTCAGTTGCAGCAAATAAAGATTGGCCACTTCATCAATTCGACGTTAAAAATGCCTTTCTACATGGAGAACTCAAGGAAGAAGTCTATATGGAAGGACCTCCCGGATTCACGTCTACCTTTAAAGAAAGGGAAGTTTGTCATCTTAAAAAATCTCTCTATGGCTTAAAACAATCTCCTAGGGCTTGGTTTGGGCGATTTACCATAGCAATGAAAAACTACGGTTTCAAACAAAGTAATTCCGACCATACACTTTTCCTAAAACGAAGAAACAATCATTTCACATGTCTCATAATCTATGTTGATGACATGATTATTACCGGAAATGACCAAGAGAAATTTCAAAATTAAAAGCGAACTTATTTAAAGAATTTGAAATGAAAGATTTGGGTGGCCTTAAATACTTCCTAGGGATTGAAGTCTTGAGATCCCAAAAGGGAATCTTTATTTGTCAAAGAAAATATATCCTTGATCTTCTTGCTGAAACAGGTATAATCCATTGCAAGCCTGCTGACACCCCTATGATTCTAAATCAAAGGCTATACATGGAGGAAGAAGCCAAATTAGCCGACCAAAGTCAATACCAAAGGATAGTGGGAAAACTCATATATCTTGCTCATACTCGCCCGGATATTGCTCATGCTGTTGGAGTTGTTAGTCAATTCATGCATCAACCACAACACCATCATATGGAAGCCGTATGGAGGATAATCAAATATCTAAAAGGGACCGCAGGAGACGGGGTCTTATTCAGCAAAAACAATCACCTAGAAACACAAATATATACAGATGCAAGGTACGAGGGAGAAAAAGGGGATAGAAAATTCACTTCCGGATACTTTTCTCTTGTTGGAGGTAACTTAGTCACGTGGAAAAGGAAGAAACAAAAGGTTGTTGCCTTGTCAAGTGCCGAAGCAGAATTTAGAGGAATTACTCGAGGCGTAACCGAAGCTTTATGGATTAAGAAACTTCTAACAGAAATTGGTTTTCCCCCCAATGCTCCTATCAAAATCATGTGTGATAACGAAGCTGCAATAGCTATCTCTGAAAATCCTGTTCAACACGATCGAACCAAGCATATAGAGATAGACAGACACTTCATCAAAGAAAAGCTCGAATCCGAAATAATCTCTCTTCCTCATGTCCGATCTGAAGACCAACTAGCCGATATCTTAACCAAGTCCGTTAATGGAAGACTCTACAAAGAAATACTCTCCAAGTTGAATATTGGGAATCCCACTATTCAACGTGCGGGGGAGTGTTAGAAATCAAAAAAGGAAAAGTTTAAAGATTTTAGGGGATCAGAAAAATATCATCAGATCCCTCATATGACAGCACAGCATACAATCACGCCAGCATTGTTTCCAGAAATAGAAGATTTGTTCCTCAGTTTTAGCATATAGCCGTTAGCTCTTTTCTGTATAAATAGGGTCTATTGTAATAGAACAAAGTATCAATTCAAGCTTATCAATTCTGCAAATCAATAAACGATCAATACCTTGTCCATTTCTTTAAATTCAAAACATTCCATATATTCCAGATCAAATTACAAATAACGAGATCAAGATCACAATTCACACACGAACTTATAAAGAAAATTCAGCGTAAGATTAAAACAAACAATATTCTATTATATACTGAGTACAATTTTTAAAACAATTAAACTAAAAAATCATAAATACAATTGAACTTAGTCACTACAATAATGTTAAGAACTTAGTAAATGTCGTTGATTGGGTCCGCACAACACGCCTCACCCAGCATGCCTTATCCAACAAGCCTCAACGAGTTACTTCATACCTGCATACATATGAATTGCATCACTTACTTTACGAATGAATATGAATGACATAAAGGAAAAAAGAGAGAGCCTAAAACAGAGAGCAAAAACAGAATATATAATAAGCAATAGAATCAGAGACGTACCATATTTTGAGGATATGGGAATGGTGGTCTTGATTGGTCTACTAAGCAGAAGGTGTTCAATTGTTTATAGAAGCAACACTAGATGGTAATCGGTTGTTTGCAGCAGTAGGTTAATTTTAATGATTTTATTGTGATGGGCTAATGGCGGGTTGTAGAAAATGAAGAATGGGCGCCGCTTTCAATTTTTTTTTGAGGAAACAATGGCGGGGTTTCAGTTACAATATATTCTATGACTCCTTATCTGGATTGACCCTCTAAAACGGACTGATAAATATAGGCGTGTTGACATTATCTAGACCAGTTCATATTTGCTAAGTAGACGTGTTTAACATTAATTTGTTAGCGCCCATTTCACTTTCTAGACGTGTTGATTATTAAGACCGGTTGCCATTTATCTAGACGTGTTAACATAGTTGCTTTATTTTTCTTGTGGCGGAAGAACATTAAGACCGGTTATATTAATACTATCTAGACGTGTTGAAACATTAACACCGGTTGTTTATGTGTTTTTTTGGCCGAACATATTATTTAGACCTATAAAATTTTAAACCGGTCAAAATGTGGGGGTCTAGATGTGAATAAATGTAGTAGTGAGCGTCAACACTATGCTCAAAAGTCAAAATATCCTGCAAAAAGCCTCTACATGTATCCCTAATAATTTTATTATTATTTTTTACGGCGAAAAAATTAAATTGTATTAATTGAAAAGATCTTCATCAAAACAATGAAGATGTAATACAAGTTACAATGACGGAGCCAAGCTCGATCAAGAAAAAAGAAAGTACAAATTGAAAAGAATCAAAGCTTAAAAACATAATAAATATGGATTGTGATTCCATACATATGAGTGAACACCGTTGCAACAAATTTCACCATTGTTTCTTGTATAGCTAAAAATTGCACTTGAAAATGATTGACCAAATAACCCGCCATTCGACCTCTAGAATTGTTACCGAGGACACGGGTGTTCCACGAGGCAAGCCTCATGGTCTTGACTTATTGGTTGGAGTTTCGTCGTTGGCCATATTTTACATCAAAGCCCCAAAATTAGCCATCTCCCCTTTAAAAAGAAAGTTTCTTACCACCAAATTGGGTACAAGAAGTATTGTTGTTCTTCACTGCTTTTCCATCACCAATGACGTGATTAATTTCACTTGAGGTGTCGAACACACCCGAAAGATTAGGAATTTGTTCAACCCATTCGTTATCATTGATTTTACCCTTATTATTGACTTTTCTTTCCTTGTTGTGAATAACAGGCTCCTTGCTAGATGGGTCAGAACACCTTGCCTTTATTTTTTCACAAGATTCCTTGCAGCCGTGATCAATACATTGGTTGTTTTGAGAATGTTTTGCAGGAGTTGAAGAGTTTACTTTTGATGCAAAAGAGAACTGGTTATCAAAAGTAGGGGAGATAACAGCAGACTTGGAAGGTGAGGAGATTTTGGGTGAAAGATTAATAAGGGTAGGGTAGTCATTTAGGTTGAGATTAAAATGTGTACGTGGCTCAGAAGGTGAGGGTATTGAAAGTGACTTATCATCATTTTCCTCTAGGTCAACAGCATATGCCACGCTATTTATCTTGAAAAGAGAATCCTTGATCTCCATCTCTGCTTTTCTGATTTCCTCATCTTTTTCTTTTTGAATTTTAATCGCTTTTGATACATTTTCCAAAGAGTTATGTATCACTCTATTCATAGTTGCCCTAATAATTTTATACCCATTTTAATTGTTAGGTATTGTTATTTTAAAGCTAAATGGCCCGAAAATATAATATAAGTTACCCGATTTGTCAATAAAGTTAATGTGAATTTTGCTATGCCCAAAAAAATTTAAGTGTTTCAATTTAGCACACAAACTACCTACGTAGTATAATTAGGTTTTGCTCGTGTCCCTATTCATTAAAGCAAGTGCATGTACGAGCGAATTATAATATTTTTTTTTATAAAAAAAAAGGAAATAAAATAAATCGAGAAACCACTCACCAAATTAATGAATAGATCATAATGAGTAGAGACTATTTTTTATTTTTTATTTTGGCAAAAAAACGATAACATTATAACGGATCCGAAGATCAACCAGTACACATGTTACAAAAGAATCCAACTAACGAACCTCGATCCAACTAAACTAACCAAACCAAACGGTTCACTAACAGGGTGAACAAGCCCGTTTAATCTAGTAAAAAAAGTAAAATCAGGCTATAACTAACGGAAACGTAAATAACCGGTTACACCAACAAATATAATAAACATAAAAGCGGGGTACCCGCCGGAAAAATCACTGGAAGAACAGCCGGAAAACAAATCCGACCGTCAACATAACTGCCAGCAATAATCCAGCCAAAAAGTATCGACCGGAAAAAGAACCGCACCCACCGAACGAACCACATGCAAATAAGAGACGGAAACACAAAAATCCAGCAAATACCACCATCTAAATCCAGAGAACCCGTAGAAACTCGCTGCCTGAAAACAGAAAGAGGAGAAGCTGGTTCTGATAGAGACTATTGAGCAACCACAAATCCGTCCATTGATTACAATACATCCTATAACTTATTAGGGTGTGAAATTGTGATGTGATTCAGCGGTTGGTGGCCTGCCTCCTTTAGAGGAGGTCAGGAGTTCGACCCCCGTTGGCTACGTATTAAAAACACAATTTCATCCCTGCCATGAAGTATCCACCCATGACACCTTTCCCATATCGTTGGGTGGGTAAAGAGGAGGGGGTTTTACTTGGCCGTGCTCTTTGATCGGTTTCAAGGTTTCCTCCCGGGCAGCGATGGGGGCGGGGTTTATCGCTGCATCGGCATAGTCGAAACAGGAGATGATCGCAACGGGTGGTTAAAGTCCCCCTCGGGTGATCTCAATAGCTGTTCAAAAAAAAAAAAAAAAAAAAAAAATTAGGGCGTGCGTATTGCATACTAAAATAATTGAACCAATAAACCACGCATGAAATTTCAAAAGACAACATTTGATCTTGAACTTAAACTATAGCTTTCTTTTACGTACACGGAGACTTTGAAATTGAACTTGATCCCCAATAAACCTCCATGTATCACTCGTGGAATAACCACATTCCATGAATAAAATGCCAACACGATATCAATAGATAGGCTATGACATCTTTCAAATATTCTAGATGATGCATTGACTAACGCTCAATCAATGACATCTTGACATCTTTATTTAGCCAACTCCACATTTAATCGATAATTATCACTGGATCGATAATGTCTCTTAAACTTTCTTCTGGTGCACATACAGAATTGTAGTCGCCCAAGATTTTTTTTTTTTTTTTTTTTTTTTTTTGGCAAAAAAACCATAACATTAATAACAGATCCGAATATCAACTCATACAAACGAGCTCAAGAAAATACTACATGGTCCTAATCAAACGACTCACCAACAGAGTGAGAAAACACATTCTACAACGGAACAAAATACAACTTCAGCTATAACAACAGGAAACTAAAATACCGGTTATACTACACATAATCAAATAAGTAAACATAAATGAATCCTACAAAAACGACCACCGGTAAGAACGCCGGATCCCCCATACCTGTCGTAAACAGAAACATAAACCACTGACGACCCGCAAGTCACCTGCCGGACAAGAGCCAGAGAAAAATCCGGCCAACCTCGAAGAACATGTAACACGAGACCCAAAGGTCAGAGAACGTCGTCCGAGAAGCCAAACATCACAAGAACAAGGAAGCAGCCAACAAATTACCAACAAAAAAGTCACCAGTCGAAAAATAAAATATCGGCCACCACAACCATCGCCTGAAGAGCCAGAGTACAAAACACAAAACCCCATCGAACATCTTCATCAGCGAGCCAAAGTACCAAAGTACTCACTGCCTGGTCGGAGAGAAGAGAACTCGCCGAAGAATGAACTCCGGTCAGTCAGCCTAGAAAACCTGCGAGGCCACTACCAAATGCCGGAACCAAAACAAAATCCCAGATCCACAACGAGGAAACTCAAGGAACAAGAGATAGTAGAGATAACGGCGACTAAACTTCAGTCACACTTAAATCCCGAAGAGATCTAGGGTTTTGATAGTCTCCGTAAAAAGAGCATAAGAGGGCGGCCGAGTAACAAGAAAAATAAAGAAACCCAAGATTTATTAGACCCATCCAATTCTTTGCCGTAATAGTCGGTCCACACAAATTTCTCATAATTGTTCGATACATTGCTTACCAAAATTTAAGATGGGTAATATATTCTCCTTTCCATATAAAATATTTTTTTGGGTAAAGGGTTTTACCCGGTAAATATTATTAAAAAAATAATAACAAAGAATACAAGTAAGCGCAAACGACCTCAAGCGCACCAAGAGGCCTCACAAACAACCAAAAACAACCAAGCTATGACCTAAACAGAGAGAGAACTAGCAAAACCAAACACATAACAACCTGCCTAACCACAAACACTACCTATAGCCATCTTGATTTCATACCAAACGTCATTCTTTCCTTAGAACAAGTTTTCGAAGCCATAAATTCAGTACTTTCATCAATATCATCTTCAACATCGCTTTCTTCATCAATTAATTTAAACGCCTATTTGTTCAAAGCTTCGAACGCGTTATGAGTCTTCAATTAAGAACTTTTACTTGTCCCAACATCCGGCTTCTTTTTGTCACTTGGACCACTCTTATGCAAACCATTATTAGAATCACTATTCGTCTTGGGCCTGTATACCAATTTTTGCTTCGGTTTACTTACACTAAAAGTAACCTTCTGCTTGTTATTACCCTTTGTCCCCTCTTTAGCCACCTTCTTGCCCAGTACCTGAAAACCAACTTCTTTCTTTGACTGATTACCCACGGTAACAGTCGCCACTATAGGAATCTCCACTTTAGGACACTGGGCATCTGAATGCCCAAAATAGCACAACACTTACATCGCGGGGGTTTCCATTCATACTCTATCTTTAAAGTACATATTGTTTTGCTCTTTCCATCGATACTTGGAATCGCCATTTTAATATTATCCTTAAGATCCTTGTCTGACGAGACTTCAATCAATACTCGAGCAAAATTAGGCCTACCCACGACTCTAGACACATTGTACCCGTGTAAGAGTCTAACCTCATCGGAGTTTCAATATTAGAAGCTATTACACTCAACCCGGTTTCAGTAAAACCTGCTATAGGAATATCATGAATTTTCACCCATACCGGGACACGTGTTAATTCCTCCTTTGTTAAAGGAACGTCAGACGACCATGCATTGAGAATGATAGGGATTGACTGAATAATCCACGGGCCTGATTCTAGCACTCCTTGCAAACCAGTTTTCGAAGAAAACTTAAAGAAGAAGAAACCCTTCGAGTTCATCATTATTTTTTTCAAATCGAACTTGTTGGTCCCTTGATAAACAACATGAGTATTGTAGAGGGGGGGGGGGGGTGAATACAATTCTTTTTAATTAACTTAACAGTTAAACACAATTTAGTATTCAAGCAAGTAAATTAAATAGAGTCAAAGGTAATTTTTTAACGGTTATTCTTTATTGATTAAATCACACAGAATTACAACTATCTTTGGTGGAATGATAGTTGGTTGATACAGATTTACCTAAGTATAGCTACAGAGTGTGTTCTAAGCTATTACATGTTTTGGACTCTAAATAAACAAACCCACACCACTAGTTGTTACAATAGTGGATACAACAATTTATAGTAGTCATATTATTCGTGTAATGGTTCTATTGTCCACTGGTACATAGGATGTCTGTACTTGTGGGGACAACTGCATCAGAAAGCGTGATCTCCTCTTTCCTCTTTGGTAGCTATTTGCAGGAACACCCCAATTTGGTTTGGCACCGTTATTTGTTTAAACAAATAGAATGTTGTGTTTCCTAGGTGTTGACAAAGTATAACACATGTCTACACATGCGTTAAACTTCTGCATTCCCATGTGGTCTTGTAAGGTCACTTGTCAGCCGACGACGCGTGTCCTTTTCTGTTCAACTTTGTCTTTGACTTCTGTTGAATAGTACAATTGATGTAGACCACTCAGGAAACCACTATGATTGTAATAGAGCATAGCTGTCTTGTGTAGTAAGCTGCATTCCAGCTGTGCTGCTTCTTCATTGCTGAGACACTTGATATTCTTGAATTGCTGGGTACACATCCTGTGCTGATTGAAGACTACTGTCTATCTTGTGCTGGTAGACTAAAAAGCAAACTAAACACTTGACACAGCAATATCTGCTGTCTATACATGAACAAACTTGTGCTGGATGCACATAACATCTTAGTGCAAATAAATTACAGTTTTGTCATAATTAAATCCTTAATTATTTTGGGGACTCAACAATCTCCCCCTATTTGATGATGACAAAACCTATGACATTAAGAGAAAACACTAAAGCCAGTACTAAGGGACTTAATGAAAAATATGCAGTAAGTTTATTCCTTTTTGGTTTGTTTTGGGATCTTTTGCTGAGTTATCTATATCTTATAAAATGATATGATTTTGAAGATAAACTCATTTCATTTTCATTACAGCAGAGTATATACAGACATTTACAAAATAGTATAATGAAAAATGAAAATAACAAAAGATACAATTATATCACTAGAAGGCTATCTGTCTTTATCTTTATCTTTATCTTTTTCATCTTTAGACAGCTCTTCTTCTTTCATTTTGAGGTGTAACACCCGCGTTTTGGGCCTAGATGAAATGACCATTGTACCCTTGGGGTATGGTGTAATTAGCGATTTTAATAATTATATGTTTATAATTATTTGGTTGTTTAGTTGAGACCAGTTTGTGACAAGGGTCACAGAACAGGTTCGTTTGTTGAATTTGGACTCCGTTAGGGTCGCCTAACGAAGTACGAAAGATATTAGATAACTGGTAAATAACCGTGTGTTATGGGGTATGGGTTTTTAACCCATTTATAAGCCTGTTTCCAGACTATTCTTCCATTTTTCCCAATATTAAATCAAGAACACCGTACCTAACATTTATCACTCTCAAACCCTAATCTAATTCAAGTGTGGAATTGGATCAAGAAGCTTTAAGGATTGAATTGTTACTTCTTAGTGATCATCTATCCAGGGTTGTAAGATTGAATCATTGTTTGATTTCTTAAGAATTGGGTTTTTGTATTCTTGAATAAAAAGTGAGTTTTGATGCTTGAATCTTCATGAAATGTGTTTTTATGCTTAATTGATGTTAGACATATGTTATATAGTTGTTATATGATGTTTTTGAAGTGGTTTCATGACCAGATTGAGCAAAAATCATGTTTTGGGGTCAAAAAAGGCGAAAACAGCGAGCTGTAGGTGTTCATCAGCACTCACACTTTTGACAGGTCACTCGTACGAGTGACCACACTTTTGATGGGTCAACCGCACATGTGAGGGCTCACTCGCACGAGTGAGGCCTCAGTCACACGTGTGACACCTGGTCAGATTTTGTGGAAACTTGTTTTGGTCATAACTTTCTAACCGTAGCTCCGTTTTTGATGAATCAAGTCTCGTTGGAATCGTAATGAAAAATATTTTCCAATGGTAAACTTTTAAATACTAGATCAAACTTTATTTTAGTCAGAAAAGGGGGTTTTAGGGTATATGCCTTGTTGTGCACGCTTTTGAGTGTCGTTATGGGTTGAAGTTATGATGTAGACTTATCATATAGTGAATACATGTTGTAGGTGTTGATTTAGTGTATGTATTATTGTCTGATGTTGTGATTTTGGGTTGAAACCCATATAAATAGATGTTGCTACTGTTCTTCATCACTCGCACGAGTGAGCCTTCACTCGTACGGTTGAGGTAGTCAACCGTGTGGTGAACCGTGCGAGTGAGTGGTGATGGGAACTTATGTTTTGATTGTGATGATACGTACGGTTGAGATGTGACTCGTACGAGTCACTGGTCACTCGTGTAGTGAACCGTACGGATCAGGTGAGTCATTGTTGGATGTTTGGTCATAGACCAAACGTACGAGTGAGTTGTCAACCGTACGGTTGAGTGTTCTCAAATGTGCGTGTGATGGTGTTACTCGTACAGTTGACAGACCAGTTGTAAAGTGATTAAGTGTTGGTTTTAGTATTGTTGTGTTATTGTCTTGTTGTCGGGTTGTTATCAAGACATGATTACTGACTGTATTATGTCTATTCTCAGGTGATAAGGACGAAGAGAAGGCTCAGTAAGATTAGAATTCTGAGTGCCTTCTGTTGCTGGTAATCGGTGAGTGGGATTATCTCCGGGTGTAGTATAGAGTAGCAAGTTGTGCTACTATGTTATACTGTTTTAGTTATTATGCTTAGTAGATATGTTGTAATAATGATCATTGTAGAGTTGCCATGCTAGTCGTAGGGACAGTTGTTCATAGTGGTAGTTGCTTAACAGTTGTGTGCACAAGTTGTAGTTTCCTGTTGGAACCTATTGTTGTTAGGTTCAGCTCAGAGAGGTCAACCTTGTTGTGGTTGGGTCCAGTTGGCTACTGTTTGTTGAGTATAGTGCTGAATGACGCATCACCTGCGTGTGGATTTACTATACTGGGGATTCGGTAGTAAGGACTTTCGGTAGACGCTAGACTAATCAGCTAGTGGTCGTGTGCTCGTACAAGCCGCCGAGTCTCTAGTTGGAGCATAGTTGCTAGTTGATAGTTGCCAGTTGATAGTGGCCAGTTGTAAGTTGTCGGTTGCCTGTCATTGATTGTTGTAGTTGCTGTAGTTGTACAAGTTGGTACTGTATACTAGATCTGTTAGATGATTCCATTCACTTAGCCTTGTGCTAACCCCCCTCACCTCCTCCCTTGCAGGTTTTGGATGTTAGCGGGTTTCGGGATAGAAGTGGTTGTTTGAAGATATGTTTGACAAGACGAACTCTGATGTCTTAACTTTTATAAATATGTAACTAGTTGTTTAACGTAACACCGGTGGTTTTCAATAAGTAACTAGCTAATGATTTGTGATAATCATGTTTGTAATTAACTAAGGGTATTTATGCAAATTAAGACTTCCGCTGTGATTTAAAAAAAAAATCAGGGTATTACAACTTGGTATCAGAGCATTGGTTTGGCCGCATGTACATTGTGTTGAATGTCATGTTCCCAAACCTTGTGTTTTGTCAAACATATCTGAGGGGACGGGTTAAGTGAATGTAGGGATTACATTCGTTCGTTGATAGGTACTAACATGTTTTCCACTAAGCGTTGGTGTGAGTTGTTGTGGTAGTGCAGATATGGCAGATAATGCAAGAAACGCAACTGGTCCGTCAGCCCCCGGAACATTCAGAGCGCCAGATGAAGACGGATATGTGTTAGAAGAGGATCCGCAGGAATAAATTCTAGATTTGGAAAGTCAGTTAAAGGAAGCACATGATCGAATAAGGGAATTAGAACAAAGTCAGGTAATAGTGAATCCAAGTGGTAGCGTACCGAATCAAATGTTTAATGGGTATCCGGTGCAGCCAAATATGTATCAGTAAACTGGAAGTGCTTTCCAACAACCGCAATGGTTACCACCTCAGTATCAGTTTCCTCAACAGTATCAGATGCCACCTCAGTTTAATCAACAGTTCCCAAATCAGATGTGGGGTCCGTATCAGACGCCGATGTTTCAATAACCAAAGAAATGTACGTTCAAACAGTTTCTGAATTATAATCCACCCAAGTATTCAGGAAGTTCTAACCCAACGGTAACCCTTAACTGGTTAAGAGAGATAGAAAAGGTTTTTGAGGCATGTCAGTGCGAACCAGAATTGCAGGTTATTTATGCTAGTCGTATGCTGAAGAATAGGGCAATGGTTTGGTGGGATACGGTTATTTCTAGTATACCAAAAGAGCAAGTGAACATGATTACTTGGGAACAATTTTATAGTAAAGTTTGTGAGCAGTATTGTTGGTCTTATGACCTCAATCGAATTAAGACGGAATTTCTGGCAATGAAAATGACACCTCAGATGACGATAGATGAGGTGATTGAGCAGTATATGGATAAATTAAGGTTTGTGCAACAGTGGGTTCCAGATGAGCAGTCCAGAATTCAGCACTTTGTTAATATAATTTTACCAGAGTACAGAACAATGGTTAGGATGGCGACAACGTTATCGCAAGTGTTTGTTATGGCAAAGATGGTAGAGGATGACGTCAGAGCAGCAAGGAATAGAATAGTAGGTTATGAGATGCCACAACAAGATCAGGTGATGAGTCATTCAGACTCTAGGTCAAAGAAGTATGTTAAGTTGAAACAGAAGAGTGGGTCAGAACATAGTGGGTCAACATCAAGTCAGAATTCTTGGTGCTATAGTTGCAGATCATCTCATAGTGGTCCTTGTTCAGATTCAACCAAAAGATGTTTGAAATGTGGTATTGTGGGACACGAGATTCGAATGTGTTCGTTCCAAGAGGATGTATGTTAGAGATGTCATCAAGTGGGGCATAGGTCAGCTCAGTGTCCGTATGTAAGAGGATCAGGTTCTGGGGCGGGGCCAGGAGCGCAGTCGAGATCGATAGGTGGATCTTCTGGTTCTCCAGTTGGGCAGAAAAGAAAGAATCCACCTACGTCAACAGCAAGAGCTTATCAGATGGTTGCAGATGCAGATGTTGAATATGATGTGAATACAGGTATGCTTCAAAATCCTCGTATTGTTTAGTTGTATATATGTATGATTGTGTATATATACATATATGTGTGTTTTAGATTGGTAGATCTTGATTGTAGTGTAAGATTTATTTTGTTGGGTTATGTTGTTTATGTTTGGTTGCGACCTTGTGTGCTTTGTGGGGGTAAGGGTGACCCTTAGGTTAAATTTTTGGGATTGAAGACCGTGACTTGGATATAGATGTGTTTGGTATCTTTATGAAGTGGACTTTTGGATGACACGAAGTTGTTAGATAGTGACATGAGTATGAGTGATATGTCGGTGGTGGACCTTGTTGACCAGATATTTCCTATGCTTGTTGGATATGTAGTGATGTTGGTAGACTATATTTGAACATTCGATGGATAATGTTTTGAGTAACTGTGATTGGACAGATGGTGTAATCGATTAATCATAAAGTAGTTAAATTAATTACCAATGCTTATTGAGGAAATTTATTGGACATAAGTTAGTGAATGAGACAGTAGAATTTTTCCGTTTCGAGCAACTCATAATGAAGGTATGATTTAGGATAATATGCTTGTGTCCGGCCAACAGAAGTATATTGTGATAAATTATACGGAATTTCTGGGAAGCTGAAGGAAAAGTAGGTGGCCTGTGCTATATTGGATTGTGATGTGACTGAATATGAGACGAATAACCTGTGTAGTTCTGTTGACTTACGAGACAATTTCGTAGACATAGGTATAGATTTTAGCATGATGACTAATTCTATTGCCTAAGCTTTGGATAATTGGGAAAAGTGGACTGTATAAAGAGTTGAATTGGATGACAGATTGTGAAATTTATGATACGGAATGGCGAAGAAACATGAATTTGACTCTGATTATTTGACTTGATCGTGTAATTTGTGGGCTTAAGTGGAATAACGAATGTTGATCGATGAAGATTATGACAAGTTATTTTGTATCGGGAGTGTATTGACGTCAAGAATCTCATTTCCCTATGCAATTGTGGTGGATATCGTCGGTATTGGGGATAAGATCGATAAAGTTAACCGTGTGTTTTGGCGGTTCAAGTAATAATTTTTGGGTTTGTTGAGCATAGTTGACCCGATTTCGAGGACGGAATCTCTTTAAAGGAGGGTAGATTTGTAACACCCGCGTTTTGGGCCTAGATGAAATGACCATTGTACCCTTGGAGTATGGTGTAATTAGTGATTTTAATAAATATATTTTTATAATTATTTGGTTGTTTAGTTGAGACCAGTTTGTGACAAGGGTCACATAACAGGTTCGTTTGTTGAATTTGGACTCCGTTAGGGCCGCCTAACGAAGTACGAAAGATATTAGATAACTGGTAAATACCCGTGTGTTATGGGGTATGGGTTTTTAACCCATTTATAAGCCTGTTTCCAGACTATTCTTCCATTTTTTCCAAAATTAAATCAAGAACACCGTACCTAACATTTATCACTCTTAAACCCTAATCTAATTCAAGTGTGGAATTGGATCAAGAAGCTTTAAGGATTGAATTGTTACTTCTTAGTGATCATCTATCCAGGTTTGTAAGATTGAATCATTGTTTGATTTCTTAAGAATTGGGTTTTTGTGTTCTTGAATAAAAAGTAAGTTTTGATGCTTGAATCTTCATGAAATATGTTTGTTATGCTTAATTGATGTTAGACATATGTTATATAGTTGTTATATGATGTTTTTGAAGTGGTTTCATGATCAGATTGAGCAAAAATCATGTTTTGGGGTCAAAAAACGCGAAAATAGCGAGCTGTAGGTGTTCATTAGCACCCACACTTTTGACAGGTCACTCGTACGAGTGACCACACTTTTGATGGGTCAACCGCGCGTGTGAGGGCTCACTCGCATGAGTGAGGCCTCAGTCACACGTGTGACACCTGGTCAGATTTTGTGGAAACTTGTTTTGGTCATAACTTTCTAACCGTAGCTCCGTTTTTGATGAATCAAGTCTCGTTGGAATCATAATGAAATATTATTTCCAATAGTAAACTTTTAAGAAACTGGATCAAACTTTATTTTGGTCATAAAAAGGGGTTTTAGGGTATATGCCTTGTTGTGCACGCTTTTGAGTGTCGTTATGGGTTGAAGTTATGATGTAGACTTATCATATAGTGAATACATGTTGTAGGTGTTGATTTAGTGTATGTATTATTGTCTGATGTTGTGATTTTGGGTTGAAACCCATATAAATAGATGTTGCTACTGTTCTTCATCACTCGTACGAGTGAGCCTTCACTCGTACGGTTGAGGTAGTCAACCGTGTGGTGAACTGTGCGAGTGAGTGGTGATGGGAACTTATGTTTTGATTGTGATGATACGTACGGTTGAGATGTGACTCGTACGAGTCACTGGTCACTCGTGTAGTGAACCGTACGGATCAGGTGAGTCATTGTTGGATGTTTGGTCATAGACCAAACGTACGAGTAAGTTGTCAACCGCACGGTTGAGTGTTCTCAAATGTGCATGTGATGGTGTTACTCGTACAGTTGACAGACCAGTTGTAAAGTGATTAAGTGTTGGTTTTAGTATTGTTGTGTTATTGTCTTGTTGTCGGGTTGTTATCAAGACATGATTACTGACTGTATTATGTCTATTGTCAGGTGATAAGGACGAAGAGAAGGCTCAGTAAGATTAGAATTCTGAGTGCCTTCTGTTGCTGGTAATCGGTGAGTGGGATTATCTCCGGGTGTAGTATAGAGTAGCAAGTTGTGCTACTATGTTATACTGTTTTAGTTGTTATGCTTTGTAGATATGTTGTAATAATGATCATTGTAGAGTTGCCATGCTAGTCGTAGGGACATTTGTTCATAGTGGTAGTTGCTTAACAGTTGTGTGCACAAGTTGTAGTTGCCTGTTGGAACCTATTGTTGTTAGGTTCAGCTCAGAGAGGTCAACCTTGTTGTGGTTGGGTCCAGTTGGCTACTGTTTGTTGAGTATAGTGCTGAATGACGCATCACCTGCGTGTGGATTTACTATACTGGGGATTCGGTAGTAAGGACTTTCGGTAGACGCTAGACTGATCAGCTAGTGGTCGTGTGCTCGTACAAGCCTCCGAGTCTCTAGTTGGAGCATAGTTGCTAGTTGATAGTTTCCAGTTTATAGTTGCCAGTTGAAAGTTGTCGGTTGCCTGTCATTGATTATTGTAGTTGCTATAGTTGTACAAGTTGGTACTGTATGCTAGATCTGTTAGATGATTCCATTCACTTAGCCTTGTGCTAACCCCCCTCACCTCCTCCCTTGCAGGTTTTGGATGTTAGCGGGTTTCGGGATAGAAGTGGTTGTTTGAAGATATGTTTAACAAAACGAACTCTGATGTCTTAACTTTTATAAATATGTAACTAGTTGTTTAACGTAACACCGGTGGTTTTCAATAAGTAACTAGCTAATGATTTGTGATAATCATGTTTGTAATTAACTAAGGGTATTTATGCAAATTAAGACTTCCGCTGTGATTTATAAAAAAAAATCAAGGTGTTACATGAGGGCTGCCCAGGCTTCAGGAAACAAGTAAGGCACTTCAGCAAGGTCGAATACTGGAATCTGAGGATGTAGAATGATGGGATCTCTTCTGTGTTGGCCTTCACCAGTAGTTTTCTAACCTTTAGGCTTTTGAGAAAGAACTTCTTCTACATTCACTACTGGTGCATTCCCATACTTTACTGCTTTGTTGAAGAGCTCTTGAAGTTCAGGTTTTAGTGTATCTTTGATATCACTTTTACCTTTGCCAATAAAGTACTGTAGTATCTCCATCCATTCATGAGACGACCCGACCCAATCCATAGGGACGAATACAATAACATATGATAACATTGCGAGGTACTTGACCTCTATATGATACATTTTACAAACGTTGCATTTATTCTTAAAAGGCAAACTATCATTACATCAATATTTGACATTTTCGTCTAACATTTCATAATATCCAAATGACCTAATCTGTCATTTACTTATTTATATTCTCTATTGAACTCCAATGACTCGAATGCAACGTCTTTGTATCATGGCTTAAAAGGTCCCAAGTAGTATCCTTAACATGAGCTAATGCACAGCGGAAGACTTAATTCATACCTGAGAATAACATGCTTTAAAACGTCAACATAAAGTTGGTGAGATATATAGGTTTGATGCTAGCAGCGTTATAACAATGGAACACAAGATTTCATATATAAACATTTTAATAAAAATATTCTAAGTGGTTGAGCACTTGGTAACCATACTTAACATTTAATCACGTCGCATATTCCCTTTATTATGAAATCTTACTACACCGTACCAAGGTGTAGTCACGAAACGAAGTACTGTGCAACCGTTGAATACTGGTCGTCCAGTCCGGTTGGGGTTGTCAGGCCCGATAGATCTATCAACAGGATTCGCGTTTACAATACCGCTGTAAATATTAGTTACCAAGCTACAGGGAAGTATGCCAGTGGTACAACTCAACGTAGAATATATTTTTCAGTTACTTGTGTCCATAGCGTAAAACATAAAATACATGTATTCTCATCCCGAAATATTTAAAGTTTAAAAGTGGGACTATATACTCACTTTTGTCTTGAAGATATGTAATTTCGACTTGGTCTCCGATTGATATCATGAACCTATCCATATATAATATATCAATACTTTTTCTTTTTAAAACAATCGTCACATATATATATACTTATAATACTTTTAATACTTTTAATAATTCCTTAGTCCGTAGTTAGCAGTCCGATGTTAGTAATTCAATTTTAATGGTTCATTTTTAGGTGTTTAATAAACCCCCAATGAAATCAATAAAACCCCCATCGTATATGTATTGGTCGAGATTAATCTTGACCCACGGTACCGGTGTTGTCAAATGACGTGTTGCGTACATAAAGTACCGGTGTTGTCAAATGACGTGTTGCGTACAATCATGGGATCTTATGATTAATCTTCTCGTATTGTTTACGGGTGATCCTGAACCATATAAAATTAAATTATGAGTACATATATATAAAATATCATGTTATTTTAGAAAGATGTGATTTATTTAATTTTTCTCCAATTATTTTCGTGGCTAAACTAGTCTTGGATATCCGATTTTGTTTTGGTCATAGTTTCTTCGTTACAACTCCGTTTTCGTTGGTTCAACTTGCCACTTCCTTGGTTCGAGTCCCTCTTTAAGAATATGAACTGTAAATACCTTAGTTTGTATTCGAAATCATAGGTCATAGGTCAAATTTTGGTGAAACTTATGAAGTTAATCATTTTTGTTACAAAAACATCATTTAATGACCATTTTTCTAAAAATACTTATACTATGAATTAAATCATGAAATTTTTATGTGTTAACATATTCATAAGAAATATCATTTTTCCAGAATATAAACCTCCAATTCAAAGTTCAAGATGGTTTTTAATTATCCAACCCAAAACAGCCCCCGGTTGCACTCCGACGTCATAAAAACAGTTTTTTAAGGTATTCTTTGAAAAACCAAGTTATACCTTGTTAAATTAGCATATATTTAAGTTATATTACAGGTCTTGAAGTATTTTAAAAGTTAAGTTAGAAGGATCTATTTAGTTTGCAAACAAGTTTGAAATCATTCAAACTATGTTTTTGTTGTTAAAATTGTATACCATACAATAAGATAGCTATATATATATGAATCGAATAAGGTTATGAACAAAGTTACTACCTCAAGTTACTTGGACAAGATTGCTGTAAAAGAGGAGTAAAAACCTAGAACCAAAAGAGTGATGAAATTGGATGAAAGATTGGAAGCAACTTAAGACATAAACTTGAATTGAAAGTTGTATTTTTGTAGTGTTTTTGTTGATCTTTTTATGGTGGTGTTTAAGGTGATTCTTGAGAGGATTTTTGCTGGAGTTCTTAGAGAGACATGAGGCTAGTAAGTGTGTGTGTTTAGCTAGAGAAATAATGTTCCAAAAATTGAAAATGGATGCATGTATTTATGGTGGTGTAAAAGGTGTATAAATTTGTAATTTTGTGAAAAGATCTTTTAATCATGTGAAATTGTCATACTAAATAACAAAAGTAGTTACCTTATACATAAGGCATGAACAAGGGCTGGTTGGTGGTGATTTGATGTGTATATACCAATAGTAAATACGTATAGAAGCTAGGTATGATACGAGTACATATACTCTAGATATACGTATAGAAATCTTGTGAAAAATGGAATGAGGATTCAAATATAGCTATCTTTTATGAATATACTTATATTGTTTTATGTATTTAAGTCTTTAAAAGTGATTAAATACATTATATATACGATATATGTATAAACATTATAGGTCGTAAGTATTTATGTCAAATAACGTTACGTATAGTTATCGTTTTGAAAGCTTAAGTTAGTAGTTTCAAAATATACTTATAACTTATTGTTATTAATACAAAATGAGATATTTAAACATCCTTAAATCATGTTAAATATGTATATATACATATATATACACAAACGTATAATTAACATATATTGTATAGTTCGTGATATCATCGGTCAAACTAGACGGTTAAACGTTATGTAAAACTCTTTTCAAAATCATAAATCTCAACAATTTAGATTGCGTATCATGTTGGTAAGTTTTAATTTATGTAAATATTAATCTTATAAGTGTAAAACGATCGGAAAAATCCGGGTCGTTACAATTCACTGAACCCTAAGGTTCTCAGTTCAGTGTAGTCTATTCTTTCCTGAACATTACCTTCCCTGCTGACAGAGAAAGCCCTTTTGTGCCTTTGTGCACCTTGATGATCTTGCTTGGATTTGATCTTCTGGGTAGCACATCACCATATTTGCTCCTATAGTAATGATCAGATAATTCTATTATTCGTTCAGTTTCTATAGGGGCAGCAGCAGGTGCTTTCTCAGCAGCTTCCAGTTTATTGAATGCTTTGTCCTGTTCCTTAACAATGGCTTTAGCTAACTTGAGAGACTCAGCCTCTTGTTTCCTGTCAGCAGCCAACTTAGCTTCTTCTTCCTGAAGCCTCAGCCTCTCAGTATATTCAGCATCAGCATCCTCCCTTCTCTGCCATTCAAGTTGAACACTTAATAGATAATCATTGGCAGTAATGTTGAGGGATTTTGTTGTAGCAATCAACTATCTGCCTTCATCAGTAGCCATGGCAACACAGTATTGCTTTAGATCCATGTCCAGCTGCAGAGCCTCATAAAAGAGAGCTTTCTCTGCATCAGTATGTAGCCTTTGACCACTATTGTATAGATACACACCAACTTCAATGCCGAATTCCAAAGCATTTATGTAGAATTGCTGATCAAGTGGAAGGTACAGCAATCTAATGTGGCGTATCCTTTCAGGTATAGCTGCTGCTCGTTGTTCAAGCAGTTCTGGAATAGTGATCTCAAGCCTGTAAGCCTCCCTTTCATCTGGATTCATCTTTCTTATATCTGGCTCACCCTGTGCAGCTGGATCATCTTCCCAAGTAGAGTGTTTATCATGACGTTTTGGGGAATGATATCGGCCAAAAAGTCATTTTACCCCCGATATTGAGCCTTAAAACCATAAAGTTCCAAACTTTATCGCCAAAATAGTCACTTTGTTGGTTAATTTGGTATATTTAGTCATTACGGAGGCTATGTTTCAAGAATCACTAAAAACGGATGAGAAACGAGGAAAAACGAGCAAAACCGGCTAAGACGATTAACTCACGTTTAAATAACTTATTTTATAATTTTTGGAAAAATTTAATTACTTAATCTCATGTTGTAGGATATTCAATTACGAACGCGTGGGCGCAAGAATCGTCAAAAATGGAGCTAAAACGAAGATTCTAGAGCGAAAACGGTGAAAGACCAGAAATCAAGTTCGATCCTGAAAAAACGGCCTGCCAGTACCCCTTGCCAAATGGCTTGCCTGGATTGCAAATGGCCTGCCAGTGCCCATTGCCAGTACCCCTTGCCAAACGGCTTGCCAGACATTTTTCAGAAAAAACGGCCTGCCAGTACCCCTTGCCAAACGGCCTGCCAGGCGTTTTTCAGAAAAAACCCCCTGCCAGTACCCCTTGCCAGGCGTTTTTTGGCCAAAAATTACAATTTTGCCCTCAAACTTTTCTTATAAAAGGAGGGCTTCATTTCTCATTTCAACACACCTATACACACCATTCTTCACTTCTCTCTCTAAATATCTCTCTATAGTCGCTCTCTAGTGATCTATAGGAGATTAGTTCTCTCTACTTTCTCTCTCTAGATTCTAGAGAGAGAAAAGTACAGAGATTAGGAAATGTAATTATCTCTCTATTGTCGCTCTCTAGTGATCAATAGGAGATTAGTATGTAGTTAGTAATAGAAGCTTTCAAGCATTGTAACGCTATGGATATTATGAAGAAATACAAGTGTTATTCTGCCGACATTATTCGGTAATATCTATCCTTTCTTTTATTAATTCATCATAATGTTCTTGTTTGATGTTTGTGATTTATTAATGATTGAAATGTTTGTTGCCATAATGTGTGAGTAATTGCTTGATTGTTTGCCATGATTTAATAATATTAGTTAGGGATGATTATCGTTTCATACTCGCTTTCTGTCTATGATATTAAACCTCGTTATTATCGTCCTTCCACCAATAAACGTGATTAAAACCTTTTATAAAGTCGACATTATAAGGGTAATTAATTATCTGTGTTTATACATTGGTCAAGGTATGAAGCTATTGGAAATACTATAAAGTACATGGGGAATTACCGTAGGACCAGAACAAGACATTGGTGAAGAATATAAGGCTCATGTCGATATACTATAGGACTACTTGAGCATGGTCAAGGTTAGAAGCTATAGAACCACTATAAGTCTAGTACATGGTGGATAACTAAGGGATTTATTGGGTAGATTTAAGTAAGGGCTGGTTTAAGTCATAAATAGGAGTTTAACACATTACAATACAAACTAAGCTTATGAATCTTCAAGGATGACTGAGAACTATCAGATGTTCTAATATGTCTACAAACCCTTAGATTTTACCAAACCATTGACAGAAAAGAATTCGAAACACAATCATAACCACTCACTTGGATGATACACTAAGGTGTTAAGAAAGGTTGGATATTATCTATATAAGGCTATGCTACTTTATTCGTGCGCCCAAGGTATGCATTGCATCCAAGATGGGCCGCTTATATTCTTAAACCGAATAAAGCGTCGGGAGTTAAGCATAGCCCATCCGATCAGAATCTTCAAAGCCTAGTTCCTCGTGACATGCTAATCGGGAAACCGCTTAGTAGGGAATCTAGTGTTCACACCAAGGTATATCTATCCAAGGAGTGTCTCACAATCATCCTGAAACTACGTTATCTTAAATCATGGTGAACCACGTCTTCTCTGTCCTTAGATGTTGCATGCTAGCTAGCTTATTTTAATTATATTGCTTTAATATTTTAAATACAATTATAATCAAATCAACCTATAAGACCCTAATATTTATTGTACAGAGATGTAAATAGGATACATGAAGTGTGGGTGACATTGTGTAATTAAACAGAAGTCAGAAACTGTCCAGCACGTTGTGCGCATCGCGCACACTTAAGGGAGCGCACCGCGCACCCTTACTGTAGCCGGATTCTGTTTCTTTTAATGAGATATTTTAGAAGGGCTATTTGGTAAATTCACTTGGGAGTGAGTTAAAGGCTACCAGATCTGTTTGTGGAGTGTCATAACTCCATTAACACCTACCTTTATCCATTCCACTTAAATTCTAGAGTGAGAAGAGTTCTTGAGTGAGAAAGCTCAAATCCAAAAGGAAGAAGTTGATTTCGGGTCAAGGCGCGTGCATTAAAGTTGTTCATCTAATCACTAGCTACGTTGTGATTGTGGTGGTATGCTCTAATCTTGATTTCCTTATTTTAATTTATTTAAGGGTTAGGGTTTGAGTTAGTGATGAACATAAAACCCATATTTGGTGATTTTGGGTGTTCTTGGGTAAAATTGAGTCATGAGGACTCAAAGTTGACTAACCTAGGGTTTTGAAATGATAAATGTGTTTATGTGTCTTAATTGGTTAGTTAATTACTAGCACACCTAGTTACTTAGAAAATGGGTGTTGTTTGGGTTTGAAGATGACTCAAAATGGGTGTGTTGGTTTTAAAATGGTCAAAATGTTAATGATTGACTTAGTTGGGAAATATGGGTATGAAACACCCTTATTGTGTATTATTTAGTGTTGTTGAATATTAATCACTAGCTTTGAGTGATTTATGATGGTCTTGACCTTAATGGGACGGTTTTGGCGATAATGGGGCATTTAATGCATTTAAGTCATTAAATACACATAAGTGAATTGTTGGTATTTAGTCCAACTAGTTTGTGTGTTGATTGAAGTACTTATTATATTAGGTACTTTGCTTTGAAGCTTGCGGAAGTATAAAACTGTCACCGAATCGTTAATGTGAGTGGAATAATTATATGCGTAGGTGTATAATGTATTTATTTGTGTAGCGTGAGATGTGAAGTGTCGATGTGCTAAGACACCACGTTCACGTGACGAGTGAAGTGTCGATGTGCTAAGACACCACTCCATGAAAGGTAATGAGTGAAGTGTCGATGTGTTAAGACACCACTCGAGGTGAAGTATCGACGTGTTAAGATGCCACCTCAAGTAATATGAAGAGTGAAGTGTCGATGTGTTAAGACACCACTCGGGGTGAAGTATCGATGTGTTATGATGCCACCCGTGGGATTAGTGTACGACGTGTTAAGTACTCTAATGGTTGTTATGAACACCGATGGGAAATTCGAGTACCATTCCTTGTACGATTGGTTAGCCATGATTATGGTGTTGTAGCGTAAGCAATTTATATTGTACAAATTGTATATATGCTATTGTATTGCTAGCTTGTGGTATTGGAGGTTAATAGCTTGTATTTTGAGACGATAAGCTAATTGTGTAGCTAGCATGTACGCGGTATGTGTGTAAGTGTTTGCAAGTAGGTATATTATATATGTACGTGTATAATCATTACATTCACTAAGCTTTTCTTACCCTCTCTTTGTTTACCTTTTTATAGGCTCGGGCATTGACAAGGGTAAGGGCGTACGATTGGATTAGAGATCCGGCCTGTTTTGATAGGGGACGCTTTCAGATGTGTTAGCTTTTGAAGTTTGACCGAGAGTTGGGTAGTTTAACCCTAAACATCATGCTCTAGTGTCGTTTGGAATTTAAACTAATTCGGTTGAAACTTATACTTTTGTACGAAACTCGTATTACGGCATATGTGGGCCCGGTTTCGTAAAACTTATTTTATTATTGAATCGTGTGAGTTTTAACTATTATATCATGTTGTGAAAAGCGTTTCGTCTTAATATGTCGGGAAGTGGGAGATCTTTATTTGAAAATTGACAAAACCGGACAGAACTGAATTGGGCCTGTGCGCGCCGCACACCCTGAGGTGGTGCGCGTGGCGCACCCTTCTGACCTAAAAAAAAAAATTATTTCGCGTATTCGGTTGGTTATTGGTTTGGGTCGTTACAAGTGGTATCAGAGCATGGTCTAAGGGATTTAGGGGACTTGAGATAGGTGTCTAGACTTAGACTTTAATGTGTATGCGTTTAATGCGGGACTTGTAGGAGACGGGTCAGACCGGGAGTTGATTAGTGCTTACGTTTATGTGAACTAACCTTGCGCTAATTGTTTTGTGTTGTGTTAGCAATCATCAAGCGAGATAGACGTTGTACTAGCAAGTTAATGCGACGTGCTCGCGTAACAATGATTAGCTACCATTGTTACGGGTTCAAATCGTGTCAAACAAGCGATGTACAACGATTGTTGAGCAAGATGGGGTAGTGTGGTGTATATGTATATATATATATGTGTTACGTCCTTTCGTTTCGTTGTTTAATCTTTTCCGTTTTGTAGCATGAAGACGAGAAATGGACCCGAAAATGATAATGGAGGTACGAGCGAGGACTCCGAGTTTACGGCCAAAGTTGAGGCCATCTTTAAATGTTAAAAGGCGGAGTTTCTCGAAGATGTTAAGAAGATGTTCCTAGATACGATTGACGAGCAACTAGTCAATGTGGTAAAGGAGCAAGTTAAGGCCGTTCTTCACGAAGATAATGTGGGAAGACGGGACTTTTTCTATAAGAATTTCAAGGATTCTCAACCTCCCACCTTTGATGGTGAACGAGACCCTCTCAAGAGTGCCCGTTGGATCTCCGATATGGAGGGGACCTTCCATACTTGTGAATGTCCTCTCAATAAGAAGACAAGGTACGGGTGTAGTATGTTGAGGGGTGATGCTAAGTTGTGGTGAAACTCAAAGATCTAAGTTTATGGTGAAGAACAATGCATGGAATTCAATTGGGATGAATTCAAGGCGAAATTTTTCGATGAGTACCGAACTTCGGTCGATCTTACAAGATTAAGGACGAGTTGCGTTCCTTGAGGCAAGGGTCAATGGATTTGAACACTCTCAAATCCGTGTTTTTGTCCAAGACTTAATTTTTCCCGGAGTATGTCGGGAATGATAAAATGTTAAAGGAAGACTTCTATCGAATCTTAAATGATAGTTATCAAGAGAAGATAAGTGTGAATGTGGTGAAAAGTTTTGATGAGTTGTTCAATATGGCCAAAGGTTTTGAGGCGCTCGTGTTGAGGAAGAGTGGCTTTACTTTTGGCAAAAGAAATATAGAAGGTTCGAGCCATTCGAACTTTTCAAACAAAAAGAACAAGAAGGGTTCCGAGAGTGTTGGTAGTGTGAAGAATGGTGCTTCCAGAGAATTTTCTTATGCGTGCTACAATTGTAGACAAAAGGGCCATATGGCACGTGAATGTCAGAAACCATCATCTACAACCAAGCTTACTTGTTTTAATTGTGGTAAAGAAGGGCACAAGAGGCCGGAGTGTCCCGATTTGCGAAACGATAATGTTAAGCGGCTAGAGAAGGCGGCGGTTACGGCTAGGGGTCGCAATTATTTGATGACCAATGATGAAGCCAAGCAATCTAACGAAGTTGTCTCAGGTACTTTCATGGTTAATTCTAATTCGGCAAGGATACTTTTTGATAGTGGTGCTAACTTGTCGTTTGTGTCACCAAAATTTGTGCCTAAACTTAATAAACCATTAGCTAAGTTAAGTCGTCCGGTAGAAGTTGAAATAGCGGATGGCAAGACGGTGCTAGTGGTTGATGTGTGTAAAAATTGTAATGTTGTGTTTGGTGCCGAAAACTTTAAAATTGATCTCATCCCGATGACTTTGGGTGATTTTGATATCGTGGTTGGTATGGATTGGCTCGATCATAATAGAGCCGATATTGCATGCCATGAAAAATCTATTCGTGTGAAGACCCCAAGTGGGGGAGAGTTAATTATTCATGGCGATAAGCGAAGAAGACTTGTGCCGATATGCACTTTTGCACGGACACACCGTTTCCTTGTTAGTGGTGGCATGGCTTTTCTTACCCATGTTGTTGATACTCGTGATAAGCCACCACCCATTCGTGAAATTCCGGTGGTTACTGAATTCGAAGACGTTTTTCCAGATGAGTTACCGGGTGTTCCGGCGGAAAGACAAGTTGAATTTCGCATTGAGTTAGTTCCGGGGGCTACCCCCATTGCTAAAACTCCTTATCGTTTAGCGCCGACGGAAATGCAAGAGTTGTTAAATCAAACCCAAGAGTTACTTGAGAAGGGTTTTATTCGACCGAGTGCTTCGCCATGGGGCGCTCCGATTTTATTCGTGAAGAAGAAGGATGGTAGTATGTGGATGTGCATCGATTATCGGGAGTTGAACAAAGTGAAGATCAAGAATCGTTATCCATTGCCTAGGATTGACAATTTGTTTGACCAACTCCAAGGTGCAACATATTTCTCTAAAATCGACCTACGGTCCGGCTATCACCAAATGCGGGTCCGTGAGGAAGATATTGAGAAAATGGCTTTTCAAACTCGTTATGGGCATTTTGAGTTTGTGGTAATGCCTTTTGGTCTTACGAATGCACTGGCGGCATTCATGGATCTTATGAACCGAGTGTGCCAACCTATATTGGACAAGTCGGTAATTGTGTTCATTGACGACATATTTGTCTATTCGAAGAGTATGAAGGAACATGAACATCATTTGCGGAGTGTGTTAAAGACGTTGCGGAAGGAGAAGTTGTATGCTAAATTCTCCAAATGTGAATTTTGGCTAAGGGAAGTTCAATTCCTTGGCCACATTGTGAACAAAGATGGTATTCAAGTATATCCAGGGAAGATAGAGACGGTGAAGAGTTGGGGACGACCGACTATGCCTACGGAAATCCGAAGTTTTCTCGGATTGGCCGGTTATTATCGTCGGTTTATCCAAGACTTTTCTAAGATCGCTTCTTCATTGACGAAATTGACGAGGAAGAACGCGAGATTTAATTGGGAAAACGAGCAAGAAATTGCTTTTCAATTGTTAAAAGAGAAATTGTGTCAAGCTCCGGTGTTAGTGTTGCCGGAAGGTGTGAAAGAAATGACGATTTATTGTGATGCTTCTCTAAATGGGCTCGGGTGTGTTCTAATGCAAAGGGATAAAATCATTGCTTACGCCTCTCGACAATTAAAGGAACACGAAAAGAGATACCCGACTCATGATCTTGAATTGGCGGTGGTGGTTCATGCGTTGAAAATTTGGCGCTACTACTTGTATGGTGCCAAGAGTACGATTTATTCAGATCATAAGAGTTTGAAACATCTATTTAACCAACGAGATTTGAATTATCGCCAACGTAGGTGGATGGATGTGGTAAAAGATTATGATTGTGAAATACTTTATCATCCGGGCAAGGCGAATGTGGTCGCGGATGCGTTAAGTCGAAAGAGTCATCACCCGGTGTTACGATTGGGATTGTTACGTATGATTATTACTAACGATTTTCTTGAAAAACTTGGTGTGATTCAAATAGAAGCTTACGTTCACAACAAACACGAAGAACGAATTATGGGGCAATCGGAGTTTATTACTTCAGGCCCACTTGGTTTGTTGTCCTTTCAAGGAAGAGTGTGGGTGCCTAAGATGGGGGATTATCGACGAGTGCTACTTGATGAACCATATAAGTTAAAGTATTCCATTCATCCGGGCGCGACGAAAATGTATCTTGATTTGAGGAAAGAGTATTGGTGGCCGGGCATGAAACGTGATTTTGTTAAGTATGTCGAGCAATGCGTCACGTGTTTGCAAGTTAAAGCCGAACACCAAAATCCGTATGGTAAGTTACAACCGTTAGAAATCCTGAAGTGGAAATGGGAGCACATTACCATGGATTTCATTACAAAATTACCAAAGATGGTGAGAGCCCAATTTGATTCGATTTGGGTGATAGTTGATCGATTGACGAAAAGTGCTTTGTTTCTTCCCATTCGGGAAGCAATATTTTCGAAGACCTTGGCTAAGTTATTTATCAAGGAGGTGATATCTGTGACGACCCGGAAATTTCTGACCAAATTTAAACTTTAATCTTTATATTATTTCGACACGATAAGCAAAGTTTGTTAAGTTAAATCTCAAGAATTTTAAACTGTGTTCATACATTCATTATAACCTCGACCAAATTCCGACGATTCACGAACCGTTATATATAAATAGATATGTATATGTATATATATATTATAACTTGAGAATATTAATAAAGTATTAAACGTATAATACTTTACACGAACGTATTTGTTTCAATATGATTTTCGACGAAATTAAAAAAAAAAAAATTAAATGATTGAATTATCAGAAACATTGAATTATGATTACATGTCTCTGTTGAGAGGTCCACTATGATTTGAGAAAATCTATTCCTCTTAACGATATTCAGAATAATTTGTAAAGCTATTTATAAATAAAAAGAAAAAGTGTCATTTACGAAAGTTAGACAAAAGTTAGTGGAGAATTGGTTTCCATAATATTCTATTAATCTATTTTCAAACGTACAAAGACATTTTCAGTTTAAAAAGAACTTTATTATTAAAACGTATATAACTTTTATAAATATCTCGAATCACTTTTGACAACTCATTACTTAACCAGTATAATAAATATAACGATATTTACATTTTATTTCATTAAATATATATATAACGATTTAAATTAATATTATATATATTTATACGCGTATTATACATACATAGTTTTTATACTTTTACTATACTTTAACTTTACCTTTACTTTACTTTTACTTTACTTTAACTTTAATAATTCATACTTTAATAATTCACTTTAATAATTCATACTTTAATAATTCACTTTAATAATTCATACTTTAATAATTCACTTTAATAATTCAAAAATCTATTATAAATAGAATTCAATAGGTTTCATTATTTCATAGAAACTTGAAAATATATTTCTCTAAACTCTCTCAATCGATTTATATATATATTTGCTCTGTATTATTTCAAGATATTATTAGTATACATAAAATATTACGACGGAGTGCTGTCCGAGTGATTTCAAAATAGTTTTTTTGAATGAGTCGAAGCTAAGGAAATTATGGGTTATAGCTATGGAGGTGATGGGTATGGTTCATGGGTATGCTCGTGAGGTCAATCTAGTGTTTATCATCTCCGTTGCGTCTACGTACTTTCCTGCAATATTGAATCTCAATATTGATACGTTCGTGAATCCGAGGCCAACCTTGCACTTGTTAAATGATGTTATATGTATTTTTACTACAAAATACAGTATTGTGAGTTTCATTACTCCCTTTTTATATATATTTTTGGGCTGAGAATACATGCGCTGTTTTATAAATGTTTTACGAAATAGGCACAAGTACTAAAACTAATTCTACGTGGGTTTAAACCAGAAATATACCCTTAGCTTGGTAACATTAAACTACTTGTCTATGTACGGTAGGCGCGAATCCTAAAGATAGATCTATTGGGCCTGACAAACCCCATCCTGACTATGGGATGCTTTAGTACTTCGAGGTTATTTTAAACACACCTGATCTGGTGTACTTCAGAGGGTAAAACATGAACTTTAAGGTTTGTTACCGGGTGCCTACAACTTATAGAATACTTTTATACACATGCGAGTGTACATATATTTATAAACGGAAATCTTGTGGTCTATTAATATATTGAAATGATTGTTATAATAAACCTATGAACTCACCAACCTTTTGGTTGACACTTTAAAGCATGTTTATTCTCAGGTATTAAAGAAATCTTCCGCTGTGCATTAGCTCATTTTAAGGATATTACTTGGAGTCATTCATGGCATATTTTGAAAGACGTTGCATTCGAGTCATTGAGTTCATCAAGATTATTATTATGTCAATTATAGTTGGATGTATTATGAAATGGTGTGCATGCCGTCAACCTTCGTTGTAAAGAAAGTTTGTCTTTTAAAAACGAATGCAATGTTTGTAAAATGTATCATATAGAGGTCAAATACCTCGCGATGTAATCAACTATTGTGAATCGTTTATAATGTATATGAACGGGTCCTTTCAGTTGGTATCAGAGCGGTGGTCTTAGCGAACCAGGTCTGCATTAGTGTGTCTAACTGATAGTCGTTAGGATGCATTAGTGAGTCTGGACTTCGACCGTGTCTGCATGTCAAAAGTTTTGCTCATCATTTTTGTCTAAAATTACCTGCTTATCATTCTTAGTCTAGACACATCTTATTGCATTGATTGCATGAATAGTGTATAGACAAAATTCATATCTTAGCGTATCTGTTACTGTAAACTTTGCCTGACATATTCCGTAAATTCCTCCGTAATCTACGAAACCTTTTGCTCTATATAATTAAAATACCACCCGATAGCCGGAAAATCATTTCATATCGAAAAATTCTTTATTCAATCGTACGAAATGGAATTCGTCATTAGTTCAAGTCCCTCGGATTCCGAAATGGAATCCCACTCAAGTTCCGAAAGCAGTGTGACCGGAATGGATCAACCAATTAGTCGTCATCTATTCTGGATGAATTGAGGATGGGTTCGTAGCCTCCTTAATCATTGGAGACAAGAAGAAGGTGATCCCTTCCATCCACCACATTGCCCTCTTGGCGAAGAACCTGAAGCACTTACAGGCGAACCTATCCGAAACACCATTTTCTCTCTTATTTCTAGAGTATCTAGTCACGATTACATACTGCACCAAATTCTAGATTTTATTTATCCACTCGTTCGAACCAACAATCACCCCGGTGTAATAGAAGAAGTCAATGAGCTTCGCGCTCGGGTAGTGGCTTTGGAGAATATGGTGCAAAGGTTACAAACACTAGCAGCAGCACTAGCAGCATAAACAGTACCACCATCAGCAACACCAACAGTACCATCACCACCACCAACAACAACATCCACATCCCACACCGCAACATCACAATATGTATCTCAAACATCAACGTCATACGCCCTGTAAATATCCAGGAATATCAACAACAACAAATGATGAAGTATTAATTCATAAACTTCATTGAAGAGATATCTCTGCGGCAGTTATGTAATCTCCAAAATCTTAGAGATTATTTAATTCTGACCGTAAATCGGATGAGTGAACGGAGATGGTAGAGTAGAAACTTTGATCAAAAATGGTGTACGATTTACAAGCTAGAATTGTTTTACCAACAGCATCAACAGGACCGTAGCATCATCAACACAGTCAGTGCCGTCAGTATCGTCAGAATCAACAGCACCTGTAACATCACAAACTCTGTCAATTCAAGAATCATTGTGGACATCATTACGAATCAACAACAAATATATTGTATCAACGAGTTATGAAGTATTAACTCATTTCCAATCGAAAGATTTATATGTATATTTTATATGTATAAATTTTTAAACCATAATAAATCTTCCCGTACTAAGCTATTATGTGTGAATCTTAACTACTCAGTTAATTCATATTACAAATATGCAATGATGTACGTCCTTCGTCCGCAGCTTAACCATCGTTAATTACAATCTCTATCTCAATTCAATAAAAATCCAATTCATAATAAATCAAGTGTATTATTCGAATATATGTTTGATTTTACACTTTCATCATCGATGTACTCGAAACTTTTCAAATAACATCATTCGTACCTTGCGAAGTTCACAAGAATTTCACGAAAACCAACAAATAACAAAGTAATGATTCATAATTTCAATATTATTGAAGAAATACTTATGCAATTTATAAAGTTTTAGGGATTACTCAATTCTAGTTCCAATCATAAAACAAATGAGTTTAATTTAATATTAACTCATTAAATCTATATTACATCTAAAGAAAATATACACATATATTTTCATAAAGAATGTAATAAACTTCTTTTGTACAAAATATTAATTGTGAAATTTTTTTTAACGGGTTGGTAATACCCGAGAGATATATAAATTCACAATTAATATATTATATTTTTCGAAACTGATTCAGCAATCATCAACTATACTCCCTACTTTCACAACAATATCCATTCTTTCATATAAATCAAAACAATCATACTCATTCAAATTCAATTACATATTCTGATTTTGAAATCGCATAATTTAATTCGAAATATAACCAGTATCATCACTCTTAGATTCCTATATCTTTCAAAGCTATACTTTGACTTCAAAACTGTGTTAGAACATCATATGTATTAACGATTACAATATGTGCTCAAACCCTTCGAAATTCCTGAAGACACTTCAACTAAGGAACAATCGAGATGATGATCCAACCACATGTTACCCATAGTTATACACCTGAAAAACTCTCAAAACCCAAGTCATAGTTCGACACGTATCCGTGTTAGACCCTTTGGCATTTACTAGCTAAAATAACTTTTCAATTCCGCTTCAAAATAGACAGTTTTGTTACAGCTCCAGCAAGTCAACTTCGACTTCTCAATCAAAACAGTCTTATTATAACCTCGATAGATACATTGCCCTTTCGCCAACGTTACTGGGGAATCGTTTATATTCACCACATTAGCAATAAACTTACCAACAACTTCACTGATCTTTGACTTTCCAAAAAAAAAAAATCATTATAATTATCGAAACCCTATCATATACTCATTCGTACCTTATAACAAGAATTGCCATACCAATTATTGAGAATCAGCAATCAGCAATTAGTATTTTGAAACCTCGCAGCATGTCTACATCAACAATTACATATACACACAACGTCTACCTCCAAGACTTACATTCTTTGAATGAGAAATTTCTGAAAAACACCCTAAACTGCGAACCAGTTCTCGAAATTTTGAAAAATGCTGATGAAGCAGCAAAAACTGTAAACGACCTTAACAGTAAAAAGTTGGATGATAAAGGATAGTATATTGGCAAAGCTCAGTAAAAGAGAAGCTTTGGAACTGGAAAATGGATTGAGCAAAGTATGAAGGAGGCTGTGGACAAATCACAAAGGCTGAACTTGCCTTCAAAGAATCCAAATGATTCAGTACTTGCTGAAGTCATTAACGAATACCTTGCTCCTGACTCTAAACCCCTGCGGACAATATCCTTCATCATCCTCTGATATTAGACATTCTAAGATATCATCGTATCTTTCATTATAAATATCATCCATAGTTCTGAAGATATTTTTATAATTATTCTTATCTGAAATCATTTACCTCTTCGCGCTATCTGTATTATATCATAAAAGAAACTATTTTAGTTTCTAAATTCTGAAACATTCGAGTTTAAAATAGGAATATTCTTGAAGAAGTGTTGAGAGCTGAAGCATGAGTTAGTATAATATAATGACACTTGATCAACGTGATTATATTACAGTAATTCATGCTGAGGATCTAAATGGAACATGATGATTCACAGATCATAACGTCATCATGTGCTATGTTACACGACTCTTGTATTCTCTTTGATCTCTAAATATCAAGAAAATATTTCTTGATAATTCGGCTTTTTCCGAGGTATTCTGGTAATTTGACAAGTCAAGATCGTGCCATTACAATTTCCTTCCTAGAACATTAACAATGTTCATTCCGAAATTTATATCTGCGAATTTTGGACCATTACAAGCGGTGCTTAATCGCAAGAAGAAGAAACGAAAGGACAAAGCTCCAAACTAGAAATGGGAGTATAAATCATAGCAAATAGAAGAGAGCATTAACTGTGGATGACAATGATTATAGAAGAAGCAAGGACTTTGAAATATAAGGGAAGATATAAAACCCAACAACAACCCAGAAATCACAAACCGTATATATCCATGCATATAGCAATATAAAGACACGGGAGAACTAAAAACACTATAAAACCAAGGGTATAGTAGAAGTAAATAGATTCTTCCGGAGGCAGATTAAAAAGAAGAGCGACAGATATGAAAGTGAGGAGTATATCAAGAATCAGCACTGGATGAAGCATATTGACAAATACTTTAAAATATGAGTTGAGAAGGTGTGAGTTGTAAGAAAACAAATGAGGTGGATTTATAGTGAAATATCCGACAGAGAAATCAAAATGGATTATCGCATTAATTCGAAGAGGATCATAATTTCCTTAATCACCGAATAATCAAATCCAATATAGATTACAAAGATTTTCTTTTCGGAGATCAATCCTGATGACGTCAAAAGATACGACGAATCACTATTATCTTATTTCATTCATTTACGATAACTTCACTCACACGTTTCGAGTAATTGAATTATTTTATCCATTCTTCTTGAACATGATAAAACTCTATAATCGTTATAATAACATTCTCATTGTTAGTCATGACGACCTCTATCAAATTTCGGGGACGAAATTTCTTTAACGGGTAGGTACTGTGACGACCCGGAAATTTCCGACCAAATTTAAACTTTAATCTTTATATTATTTCGACACGATAAGCAAAGTTTGTTAAGTTAAATCTCAAGAATTTTAAACTGTGTTCATACATTCATTATAACCTCGACCAAATTCCGACGATTCACGAACCGTTATATATAAATAGATATGTATATGTATATATATATATTATAACTTGAGAATATTAATAAAGTATTAAACGTATAATACTTTACACGAACGTATTTGTTTCAATATGATTTTCGACGAAATTAAAAAAAATAAATTAAATGATTGAATTATCAGAAACATTGAATTATGATTACAAGTCTCTGTTGAGAGGTCCACTATGATTTGAGAAAATCTATTCCTCTTAACGATATTCAGAATAATTTATAAAGCTATTTATAAATAAAAAGAAAAAGTGTCATTTACGAAAGTTAGACAAAAGTTAGTGGAGAATTGGTTTCCATAATATTCTATTAATCTATTTTCAAACGTACAAAGACATTTTCAGTTTAAAAAGAACTTTATTATTAAAACGTATATAACTTTTATAAATATCTCGAATCACTTTTGACAACTCATTACTTAACCAGTATAATAAATATAACGATATTTACATTTTATTTCATTAAATATATATATATATATATATATATATATATATATATATATATATATATATATATATATATATAACGATTTAAATTAATATTATATATATTTATACGCGTATTATACATACATAGTTTTTATACTTTTACTATACTTTAACTTTACCTTTACTTTACTTTTACTTTACTTTAACTTTAATAATTCATATTTTAATAATTCACTTTAATAATTCATACTTTAATAATTCATTTTAATAATTCATACTTTAATAATTCACTTTAATAATTCAAAAATCTATTATAAATAGAATTCAATAGGTTTTATTATTTCATAGAAACTTGAAAATATATTTCTCTAAACTCTCTCAATCGATTTATATATATATTTGCTCTGTATTATTTCAAGATATTATTAGTATACATAAAATATTACGACGGAGTGCTGTCCGAGTGATTTCAAAATAGTTTTTTTGAATGAGTCGAAGCTAAGGAAATTATGGGTTATAGCTATGGAGGTGATGGGTATGGTTCATGGGTATGCTCGTGAGGTCAATCTAGTGTTTATCATCTCCGTTGCGTCTACGTACTTTCCTGCAATATTGAATCTCAATATTGATACGTTCGTGAATCCGAGGCCAACCTTGCACTTGTTAAATGACGTTATATGTATTTTTACTACGAAATACAGTATTGTGAGTTTCATTACTCCCTTTTTATATATATTTTTGGGCTGAAAATACATGCGCTGTTTTATAAATGTTTTACGAAATAGGCACAAGTACTAAAACTAATTATACGTGGGTTTAAACCAGAAATATACCCTTAGCTTGGTAACATTAAACTACTTGTCTATGTACGGTAGGCGCGAATCCTAAAGATAGATCTATTGGGCCTGACAAACCCCATCCTGACTATGGGATGCTTTAGTACTTCGAGGTTATTTTAAACACACCTGATCTGGTGTACTTCAGAGGGTAAAACATGAACGTTAAGGTTTGTTACCAGGTGCCTACAACTTATAGAATACTTTTATACACTTGCGAGTGTACATATATTTATAAACGGAAATCTTGTGGTCTATTAATATATTGAAATGATTGTTATGATAAACCTATGAACTCACCAACCTTTTGGTTGACACTTTAAAGCATGTTTATTCTCAGGTATTAAAGAAATCTTCCGCTGTGCATTAGCTCATTTTAAGGATATTACTTGGAGTCATTCATGGCATATTTTGAAAGACGTTGCATTCGAGTCATTGAGTTCATCAAGATTATTATTATGTCAATTATAGTTGGATGTATTATGAAATGGTGTGCATGCCGTCAACCTTCGTTGTAAAGAAAGTTTGTCTTTTAAAAACGAATGCAATGTTTGTAAAATGTATCATATAGAGGTCAAATACCTCGCGATGTAATCAACTATTGTGAATCGTTTATAATGTATATGAATGGGTCCTTTTAATATCGAGGCATGGAGTTCCTATATCTATTATTTCAGATCGAGATACCCGTTTTACATCTCGGTTTTGGGAAAAGTTTCATGAAGATATGGGTACAAGAGTGAATATGAGCATGGCGTACCATCCTCAAACAGACGATCAAACCGAACGTACGAACCAAACATTGGAGGATATGTTATGGGCGTGTATTATTGATTTCTGCGATAGTTGGGATGAGCACTTACCTTTGGTGGAATTCTCGTGCAATAATAGTTATCATACTAGTATCAGGATGCCACCTTATGAGATGCTTTATGGGCGAAGGTGTCGAACTCCAATTTGTTGGGGTGAATTGGGACAAAAGGAAATCGGGAGTACCGATTTGGTTTTAGAGATGAATAGCAAGATTGATACGATTCAGGCTCATTTGAAAAGGGCGCAAGATAGACAAAAGTCGTATGCCGACAAACGTAGGCGATTGATTGAATTCCAAGAAGGTGACTTGGTGATGCTTAAAGTTTCGCCATGGAAAGGTGTTATTCGGTTTCGAAAACGGGGAAAGTTAGCTCCTCGGTTTATTGGGCCATTTAAAATTTTAGCTCGTGTTGGTGAAGTTGCGTATCGTTTAGAATTACCCGAAGAGCTTGCGGGGATCCATAATACATTTCATGTTTCCCATCTCCGTAAGTGTCTTGCGGATGATTCATCATGGGTGCCTTTATACGAGATTGAGCTAAATAATAAGTTAGAGTATATTGAGGAGCCGATTGCTATACTCGATGAGAAGGTCAAAAAGTTGAGAAATAAAGAGGTGAGAACTTTTAAAGTTCAATGGCATCGTAGTAAAGGTTTTGAAATTACTTGGGATCCCAAAGAGTTCGTGTTAGTTTATCTTCCCTCTTGTCATGCGGCTTCGATCGCGAGGACGCGCTCCGATTCAAGTGGGGGAGAGTTGTAAGACCCTAATATTTATTGTACAGAGATGTAAATAGGATACATGAAGTGTGGGTGACATTGTGTAATTAAACAGAAGTCAAAAACTGTCCAGCACGTTGTGCGCACCACGCACACTTAAGGGAGCACGCCGCGCACCCTTACTGTAGCCGGATTCTGTTTCTTTTAATGAGATATTTTGGAAGGGCTATTTGGTAAATTCACTTGGGAATGAGTTAAAGGCTACCAGATCTGGTTGTGGAGTGTCATAACTCCATTAACACCTACCTTTATCCATTCCACTTAAATTCTAGAGAGAGAAGAGTTCTTGAGTGAGAAAGCTCAAATCCAAAAGGAAGAAGTTGATTTCGGGTCAAGGCGCGTGCATTAAAGTTGTTCATCTAATCACTAGCTACGTTGTGATTGTGGTGGTATGCTCTAATCTTGATTTCCTTATTTTAATTTGTTTAAGGGTTAGGGTTTGAGTTAGTGATGAACATAAAACCCATATTTGGTGATTTTGGGTGTTCTTGGGTAAAATTGAGTCATGAGAACTCAAAGTTGACTAACCTAGAGTTTTGAAATGATAAATGTGTTTATGTATCTTAATTGGTTAGTTAATTACTAGCACACCTAGTTATTTAGCAAATGGGTGTTGTTTGGGTTTGAAGATGACTCAAAATGGGTGTGTTGGTTTTAAAATGGTCAAAATGTTAATGATTGACCAAGTTGGGAAATATGGGTATGAAATACCCTTATTGTGTATTAAGTTAGTGTTGTTGGATCTTAATCACTAGCTTTGAGTGATTTATGATGGTCTTGACCTTAATGGGACGGTTTTGGCGATACTGGGGCATTTAATGCATTTAAGTCATTGAATGCACATAAGTGAATTGTTGGTATTTAGTCCAACTAGTTTGTGTGTTGATTGAAGTACTTATTATATTAGGTACTTTGCTTTGAAGCTTACGGAAGTATAAAACCGTCACCGAATCGTTAATGTGAGTGGAATAATTATATGCATAGGTATATAATGTATTTATTTGTGTAGCATGAGATGTGAAGTGTCGATGTGCTAAGACACCACGTTCACGTGACGAGTGAAGTGTCGATGTGCTAAGACACCACTCCATGAAAGGTAATGAGTGAAGTGTCGATGTGTTAAGACACCACTCGAGGTGAAGTATCGATGTGTTAAGATGCCACCTCAAGTATTATGAATAGTGAAGTGTCGATGTGTTAAGACACCACTCGGGGTGAAGTATCGATGTGTTAAGATGCCACCCGTGGGATTAGTGTACGACGTGTTAAGTACTCTAATGGTTGTTATGAACACCGATGGGAAATTCGAGTACCATTCCTTGTACGATTGGTTAACCATGATTATGGTGTTGTAGCGTAAGCAATTTATATTGTACAAATTGTATATATGCTATTGTATTGCTAGCTTGTGGTATTGGAGGTTAATAGCTTGTATTTTGAGACGATAAGCTAATTGTGTAGCTAGCATGTATGCGGTATGTGTGTAAGTGTTTGCAAGTAGGTATATTATATGTATACGTGTATAATCATTGCATTCACTAAGCTTTTCTTACCCTCTCTTTGTTTACCTTTTTATAGGCTCGGGCGTTGACAAGGGTAAGGGCGTACGATTGGATTAGAGATCCCGCCTGTTTTGATAGGGGACGCTTTCAGATGTGTTAGCTTTTGAAGTTTGACCGAGAGTTGGGTAGTTTAACCCCAAACATCATGCTCTAGTGTCGTTTGGAATTTAAACTAATTCGGTTGAAACTTGTACTTTTGTACGAAACTCGTATTACGGCATATGTGGGCCCGGTTTCGTAAAACTTATTTTATTATTGAATCGTGTGAGTTTTAACTATTATATCATGTTGTGAAAAGCGTTTCGTCTAAATATGTCGGGAAGTGGGAGATCTTTATTTGAAAAATGACAAAACCGGACAGAACTGAATAGGGCCTGTGCGCGCCGCGCACCCTGAGGTGGTGTGCGTGGCGCACCCTTCTAACCTAAAAAAAAAATTATTTCACGTATTCGGTTGGTTATTGGTTTGGGTTGTTACACAACCCAACTATTGCCTTTACACAATTTGATATTCCGAATAAAAGTGGTGTCTAGAATAAACCGGTTGAACTTAGTTGTTGGATTTTCCGAATAGTCGCCAATTTATTGGGACCAAAAGGATCCTGCCTCTCCACACAAGGTGTACCAGGCCACTAATCTTGGATACTGAATTGTGTACAAACCCATCTTAATCAATAAATTATCTAGATAAGCTCCGTTTCAAATTCGACCGCTCAAGGAACGACCCTAGGTCATATTTTTCCTTGCTAACCCATAGGAAGGAATAATAGATTTAGGCCCAGCATATATAAATTAAACAATCAACTTCTTCTGTTGATATCCTGAATTGACGTTTTACGACCTAACGACACCGCATAAATAAACCGTCCGATTCTGGCATATCAGGAGGTAGTTAAATTTTTGGCGCCGCTGCCGGGGAGCGGTAGTACGATTTGGAGCCTGTTTAGTTAGTTAGTTTTTAAGAGACCCTTTTGACTAAGAATAGCTTTGTCAGAAGTTACTAGTTTACCGTAGTTAGGTTAGATAATATTAGCTTAATTTAGATTAATTAGATAGTTTCAAATGGACTTCCTTATTAGTGAACCTTTAGGATGGTTTAAGCTACTTAGACCGCTAAGAATTCTTCTGACACATCCTTTCTTCTATCCGATATCATACATTGTACCCATCCGATGAGATCCACACTTACATGCTGATAGTTCGACGATGGTCGTACGCATCACTCTCGCTGACATCACCAAACCCTCGTTAGAAGGACGAGGAGGACCGATACTCTATCCAGAGGATAACGAAACGTCTTTTGTGCTTAAGCATAGCATCATACAAGTCATTCAGAATCACTGTCTATTCCATGGCTTACCAAATGACAATCCCAACTCTCATTTAGATAGATTCCCCTTCTTATCCAACTCATATAAGCAAAACGGGGTTGAACAAGATGTAGTTCGTCTGTATCTGTTCCCCTATTCCTTAACTCTTCATGCAAAAACCTGGTTCGAGGGGTTAGAACCCGACTCTATCACCTCATGGGAGGAAATGGCAACAACTTTCTTAATCAAGTACTTTCCCCCATCAAAACAAATCAGACTTAGGAATGATATCGTAAACTTTCAACAAGCATGCGATTAATCACTCTACACTGCATGGGAAAGATTCAAACACTTGCTTCGAAGATGCCCGAATCACCGTCTTGAGAGCTCTGATCAGATTTTGACCTTCTACAAAGGTCTGAATCAGAACAATAAGTCTACTCTTGATGCTGTTTCTCAGGGTAACTTCATGAACTTCACTGCTGACGAGGCCTGGAGATTGATCGAGGAGATGACTATGCACCACCACGATTGGAACACGGAAGAGCATATTCATCAGCAACACCGCTTTCCGCCTCCGATCCTATCAAAACCATAAAATATCTCTCGGAAGAAATAGAAAACCTCACCAAAGAAGTTGGAGAGCTAAAGAAACTCCCGCAACATGTGTCTCAAGTGCAATTATGCCAGAATTGTACTAAACCACATTCGGACAAGGTATACGAGGCTGAATGTGAGGACTCTGTTGCCTACTCTGATAAGGTCCTAGCTCATCCATACAACCCACCCACTAAACCCACTACCCCACCAGAGACAAGTCCAGACGATGTCCTACTGCGAATCATTTCCATGATCACAGCAAGACAAGACGCAGCTGACTTAGTCATGACTAATCACCTGAGTAGTCTTGAAAATCAAATAAGCCAGCTAAATCAACATCTCGATTCTCTTGGTTGTCCTAAAAATGACTCAAAGGTGGCACATAGCCAACCTTCAGTTTCTTCTAAGGAGAAGAAACTAACTAATACCCGTTCGGTAGTAGTGATTGAGTCATCACCTAAAACACCCATTCCATTCCCGAGCCGTCTCAAGCAAAGACACAACAAGATGAAATCTTTCAAGCTTGACGGTAAATTTTTGGACACTGTGTCTGAAAATCCTCATAGTAAGAAGTATTTTAGAAAACTCCTATCAACCAAGGATAAGGTACCCGAAGTACCCAATGTCCCGCTGAACGCGGATTGTTCAGCCATTATCTTAAATACTCTTCCTGAAAAACTAGGGGATACTAGACGATTTACCATTACTTGTTCTATCTACCAATCTGGTACTATCTATTCTCTCGCTGACCTTGGTGCCAGCATCAATCTCATGCCCCACTCACTGTTCAAAATACTCAAAATTGGAAACCTTAACCCTACCAAAATGAGCATCCAGCTAGTTGAGCAATCCACTAGATATCCTAAGGGAATAGCTGAGAACGTCATGGTTAAGGTCAACAAATTCCTCTTTTCGACTGACTTTGTGGTTATGGACTATAAAGAAGACATGAAAACCCCTATCATTTTAGGAAGGCCTTTCATGAATACATCCAAATCGATCGTTGACGTTTACTCACGGACTATCACCTTGAGAGCTCGTGGAGAAGAAGTCACTTTCACGATCGACGAGTCTGTATGTCCTTCTGATGGGAACGTTGAAGTAAATACCATCTCCACTAGGAAAGTCACATTCTATTCTGAGAATGAAGAGAAGAAGATAGAAGTAGAAGATAAGAAGAATAACCACTCCACACCAACCCAATCTTCACTCCCACCTAACTTTGATCTTTTAATGACTGGAAAGGATTTCGTTCTAGAAGAACTCTCTGAACCAATTATTCTTGAAACTCCTTACCAGAGTGACGAGGAGGTGGATGAAGAAATTGAAATGGAGAGCCCAGAGAAGAAGAAAGAGATGAAGGATATTAGCACCGAAGTAGTTGTTAATGTTTTTACCACATTGGAGACATCAATGGACATCGTCTCACCTCCATCCTTAGAGTACAACATTACGACCAACCCAAAGTAACAAAGATGAAAGACGGGTTTTGCATCCGGGCTACCCTATAAATCATCACTTAAATACATAATACAATACACATCATGGAGTGATGAGGACCCGTTTGACCAACCCGCACAAATCAAGGAGGTAGAAGAAATTGATAGCTTTGTTACACCTCAAGTTAAACAAAGCATTCACTTCAAACCACCTCCTCCTCTCATTGGACATACCTTATTCTATGTCCGCTTCAATCCCATTGGTATGTTCTAATATTACCTCTTGTGTCTACTGATGGATTCAAGGGAGCCATTAAGATTTCCTGAGAAATAAGGCTAGAGTCAGGCTCGTGACTCGAAAAAAACAAGCGCTTCTCGGGAGGCAACCTGTGTGTTTTTATTTTTATATAGCTTTAGTAGTAGTAGTTAGAATAATTAGGTTAATTGAATAAGTGAAAAGTGAAACTTATAATAAAATTTTCAACGTTTCTTAGGACTTGTCATGAACTTAATTGCAATATTTACATCATTTTCAAAGTCTTAAAATTAAAGGCAGTCAACACTTTAAGTGTGGGATTAAGCTTTTTAGTCATACACCGATTTGTTGAATTTTCAAAAACCCAATTTTGAAACCTTCAAGTTTTCAAATAACTTTTTCATCAAAACGCAAATCAGTGAGTCTATGGCCTAAAGCTTAATCACCTGTCTAGGTTTGATCTTTTCCATTTTACAAGTGATAGACAGCTATTGATGCCTGTGGTGGAGACTCTTTGAATAATGATGAAACGACAAGGAAACTCGTTGATTATTTCATTTCAAGTATTGGTGGATGTAGTATGGAGGATGAGAAAGCCCTGATGTGCTCGAGTACACTTCAAGAAGGCCGATTCAAATCCAGCCAAAGCGACTCAGTCTACCTTCAGATCCTCAGCTCACAACCGCACCCAAGGGGAGTAATTCGTTTCTTTCTCTTCGATTAAACTATAGCCTATCCTAAGCTTATCACTAAGTGTAGGATTCCAACCCAATATTGAGCTTAGATACATTTTCCGACATGTTTAAACTCTAAGTGTGGGATTTTAGCTCTCTAAAATCTAAGAATGAACATTAGGGACAATGTTCCTCTAAGTGTGGGATAGCGGTGTAGTACACCGTAATTAGCTAGGGGATGCTCGAAAAATGTTCTTAACTTAAAAATATTACTAAAAATTTTTAGTATACCTACTATTTAGATTCTTTGTCCTCAACGTAAGTTTTTCAAAATTTTTGACTAAATGATACTTTCTAAAAAAGTACCTTCGAAAATCAAGCGTGTTTGTTCAAAAATTAAGACAAATGAGGACATAAATCTTCTTAAGGATGAACCGATTCTCTAAAAGAGCATTGCATGACTAGGCATTATCGACCCAATATAATTGTTGTGAGGCACCCCAAAAATGGCACAATAAGCATTCATTTTTAATGCTTCACTATCTTTTCCGTTGAGAGTGCCGATGTTAGCATTTAGAGTTAGAACTTGACCTTGACATACATTTCGAGGCCAATGGTTAGTAAGCGTCATACGTGGTGTAGGTGCGATACTCCTTCCGAAATCATTCTGAATAGAAAAAAAAAACCATCCGTTTCCGTTTCCACTCAACTCATGCCAAAGAGTTGATGAATCAGAAAATACTCACCCCCAAATTCACTATCAAATATGTTACCCTTTCCACCCTCTTTCCTTTCTCATTTCCAAAATTTAGAAATTCAAAGAAGATAGATCGACCAAGTTTACTTCAAACACTTGTCAAAAAATTCCGAAATCCCAGACTGTTTTTGATAGGTCAAAAAGACCTATTTCTGGTGAAATACCTTTCTCTCTGGGCACAAGAAGAAATAGACAAAGTTATGAAGATGGGATATGCCGACCAAAAAAAAAAAAAAAATTTGTTGAGCAAAGTCTCAAAAATAAAGAAGAGAAAAGTCTTCAAATAAAAGCATAGATCCCCCAAGAAAATGAAGATTGTGACCCAGGAGGATTGTAGAAAAGAAGGAAAGTCTTCGCTGAAAATCAGCACCCTCTAAAGGAACTCTTCAACAAAAATAGAGTACCAACTTTCATAGAAAAAGTAAATCCTCATGAAACCTAAATCTATCGAATCTCTCTAAATTTCAATGGTTCAAAATCACCCTTTTCGCCATATCAAAACCTTCGCCTTTCTCCGCAAACCAACCTTTAAACCCGCTCATCCTCTTGAAAGAATGACTAGGGAGAAGATCAGTGTCGTCCTTATCTAACCGGTGGAGATTTGATTCTGGGTCAATCCTATGATAATACTTGCAACATGAAAGGCTATGAGCGAATTCATTTCATAGATTGATAGGGAACCCCAAACACTTGAGTGATTTGAGTGACCCGTGTAAGGAAGCCAATGTCACGTAACCTCTCCTCATGCTTGCAGAGATAGTTTCTCCCCTTTAGAAGACGGTTTGTCTGATTTTGCTCTTATAATAAATAACAAGCCACTTGAATAATAGAACGGAAACCTCAGAAGCATCCTTGAACTCAAAATAAAAAAGAGGTTTGCTTGAGGACAAGCAAAGTCTAAGTGTGGGATATTTGATATCGGACAAAAAGTCATGTTTTTACCCCCGATATTGAGCCTTAAAACCATAAAGTTCCAAACTTTATCGCCAAAATAGTCACTTTGTTGGTTAATTTGGTAGATTTAGTCATTATGAAGGCTATGTTTCAAGAATCACTAAAAACGGATGAGAAACGAGGAAAAACGAGCAAAACCGGCTAAGACGATTAAATCGCGTTTAAATAACTTATTTTATAATTTTTGGAAAAGTTTAATTACTTCATCTCATGTTGTAGGATATTCAATTACGAACGTGTGGGCACAAGAATCGTCAAAAACGGAGCTAAAACGAAGATTCTAGAGCGAAAACGGTGAAAAACCAGAAATCAAGTTCGATCCTGAAAAAACAGCCTGCCAGTACCCCTTGCCAAATGGCCTGCCTGGCTTGCAAACGGTTTGCCAGTGCCCCTTGCCAGTACCCCTTTCCAAACGGCTTGCCCTGCATTTTTTAGAAAAAATGGCCTGCCAGTACCCCTTGCCAAACGGCCTGCCAGGCGTTTTTCAGAAAAAAACCCCCTGCCAGTACCCCTTGCCAGGCATTTTTTGACTAAAAATTACAATTTTGCCCTCAAGCTTTGCTTATAAAAAGAGGGCTTCATTTCTCATTTCAACACACCTTTACACACCATTCTTCACTTCTCTCTCTAAATATCTCTATATAGTCGCTCTCTAGTGATCTATAGGAGATTAGTTCTCTGTCTACTTTCTCTCTCTAGATTCTAGAGAGAGAAAAGTACAGAGATTAGGAAATATAATTATCTCTCTATTGTCGCTCTCTAGTGATCAATAGGAGATTAGTATGTAGTTAGTAATAGAAGTTTTCAAGCATTGTAACGCTATGGATATTATGAAGAAATACAAGTGTTATTCTGCTGACATTATTCGGTAATATCTATCCTTTCTTTTATTAATTCATCATAATGTTCTTGTTTGATGTTTGTGATTTATTAATGATTGAAATGTTTGTTGCCATAATGTGTGAGTAATTGCTTGATTGTTTGCCATGATTTAATAATATTAGTTAGGGATGATTATCGTTTCATACTCGCTTTCTGTCTATGATATTAAACCTCGTTATTATCGTCCTTCCACCAATAAACGTGATTAAAACCTTTTATAAAGTCGACATTATAAGGGTAATTAATTATCTGTGTTTATACATTGGTCAAGGTATGAACCTATTGGAAATACTATAAAGTACATTGGGAATTACCGTAGGACCAGATCAAGACATTGGTCAAGAGTATAAGGCTCATGTCGATATACTATAGGACTACTTGAGTATGGTCAAGGTTAGAAGCTATGGAACCACTATAAGTCTAGTACATGGTGGATAACTAAGGGATTTATTGGGTAGATTTAAGTAAGGGCTGGTTTAAGTCATAAATGGAGTTTAACGCACTACAATACAAACTAAGCTTATGAATCTTCAAGGATGACTGAGAACTATCAGATGTTCTAATATGTCTACAAACCCTTAGATTTTACCAAACCATTGACAAAAAAGAATTCGAAACACAATCATAACCACTCACTTGGGTGATACACTAAGGTGTTAAGAAAGGTTGGATATTATCTATATAAGGCTATGCTACTTTATTCGTGCGCCCAAGGTATGCCTTGCATCCAAGATGGGCCACTTATATTCTTAAACCGGATAAAGCGTCGGGAGTTGAGCATAGCCCATCCGATCAGAATCTTCAAAGCCTAGTTCCTCGTGACATGCTAATCGGGAAACCGCTTAGTAGGGAATCTAGTGTTCACACCAAGGTATATCTATCCAAGGAGTGTCTCACAATCATCCCGACACTACGTTATCTTAAATCATGGTGAACCACGTCTTCTATGTCCTTAGCTGCTGCATGCTAGCTAGCTTATTTTAATTATATTGCTTTAATATTTTAAATACAATTATAAATCAAATCAACCCAACTATTGCCTTTACACAATTTGATATTCTGGATAAAAGTGGTGTCTAGAATAAACCGGTTGGACTTGGTTGTTGGATTTTCTGAACAGTCTCCATTTTATTGGGACCAAAAGGATCATGCCTCTCCACACAAGGTGTACCTGGTCACTAATCTTGGATACTGAATTGTGTACAAACCCATCTTAATCACTAAATTATCTAGATAAGCTCCGTTTCAAATTCGACAGCTCAAGGAACGACCCTAGGTCATATTTTACCTTGCTAACCCATAGGAAGGAATAATAGATTTAGGCCCAGTATATATAAATTAAACAATCAACTTCTTCTGTTGATATCCTGAATTGACGTTTTGCGACCTAACGACACCGCATAAATAAACCGTCCGATTTCGGCATATCAGGGAAGATGGAGGATACATACGTGATTCTGCTATGCTAGAAGAACCCACTGAATAAAAGTTAATACGTTCATCCAGTTTCCTGTCAAAGTACGCAAGAGTCCGGGCAGGAATAGGTGATTGAATAAATGTTGAATTCCCTCTACCCCAAACTGTGAAGTCAGCAGCATCAATAGTATCAGCATCTTTGTTATCACCCAGCTCATCCACCTTTGTTGGGTCTTCATCACTTGTTACACCCAGCCGCACACTTCTGGCTGGGTCTTCAATCACATCACTCCCTGCTGTGTCTTCCGTACCAGCTGACTGATTAGTATCAGCTGGCACAACTGCCACAGTATCTTCATCAGCTGCCTCAAATATGGGTCCTTTCCTTAAGGGCTGGTTGTCCCTTGGAGCAGATTTTACCCTTTGTTTATCGAAAGGCATGGGTTCAGCTAATGGTTCTTGTGTTGATACTGGTTCTTGTGGGGGCAGATAAGGAACAATTGCAAAATGCTCTCCCTCAGCAGTAGACACATCGGTTTCTGCTGGTTCATCATCATCATCAAGGTAGATGATATCTGCTGGCTGTGATTGTGTAGTTGGCTGAGCAGTAGATGCAGATCGAGAGGATTGGCTGATTTCTAATATAGCATCAAGCTACTTCATGAATACATCAACTCTAAATCCTCCTGACTCAGTTGAAGCCAAGTAATCTTGCATCTCTTCAGGTGTCATCTTCTTAATTCTATCTTCAGGTGTCATCTTCTTAATTCTGTCTGCTCGCTCAGCATACAACTTTGCTTTCTTTCTATCATATTTCACCATGAACTTAGCATTTCTTTTCAAAGCAGCCCTTTTGTGTTCATCAATGCTGAGAAGTTCATCAAGAATTTCACGCTTTTCAGGATCGAGGGATCGTATATGCTTAATTTTATGTCATTTCAGAGCAGCATATGCCTCAAATTTAGCGTTGAAAGCAGCATCTAGTTCCTGTTGTCTCTTCTGATGCCTCTCTAGTTTTCTTTTCATTTTTCGTTCAATAGTTTGAGAGACAGCAAAAGATTCAACTATAGCCAGTTCAGACACATCACTGGGCTTACTGCCAGAACCAATATCATCCACAGATGTGGCAGACACACTGGGTTGAGATTCACCAGCAGTCTTGACACCTGCTTCAGTATGAGCATTGCTGGGCTTAGTGCCAGTACCTTGACCAGTACCATCACCACCATCATCACCATCTCTCCTTTACTGCTTAGGAGCCTTCCCATGCTCATGCTCCCCCTCAGTTTGTTTTCTCTTCTTATGCTTTTTAGATTTCTTTCCCCCTTTTTGTCATCAGCAGGGGCAGAAGTTGGAGCTGGGGAGACTTGTACATCGAGGTCACTATCCGACTCAGGAACAGAATAAGTAAATCTGTTCCAGTCAGCATCAGCAGGAGATAGATGGGTACCAGGATCCACACCATATTGTCTGAGGCATAGGTTTGAAGATTGAAATTCATTCCTAGCAACACCCATGGCCATTTGTTGGACGTCAGCTCTAACGTTAGCTTGAAGAGCAGCCATTCGTTGCATTACCTCTACCATTTGAACATAAGCTGAGGCAGGAATCATAGTAGCCGTTTTCTATTCCTGCGAATCCAATCTATCTTCCAATACCCTATTTTCCTCATTGTGAAAAAGAATTCTGCGATTAGCAGCATCTAAATCAGCTTGAAGACGGGCAATATGATCAGCATACTCATTATGAGAGATGATTCGCCTCTTAAGATACTCCTCCTCTTCATGGTGTTTGACAATAGCTTCCACCACTAGATCAGCAAAAGCACACACTTATTTGAGCTGGGCTTCAATAGTTGAAGTTGTAACCTCCCTAGCTCTGCGAATTGCTTCAGTCATGCGTTCAGTAAGAGTTTGGCGGATGGATCGCTGGATGTCTGGTGTGATTCTGGCGACAGTACGATAAACAACCAGAGTTGAAATAGCAGCCACCTCAGTAGGATCAAAACTACTAGTTGAGGGGCGATCACTAGCAACTACAATAGGATTACCTCCGTGGGGTGGTGGAGGTGGAAGGTCAGAATCTGACTCATCGCCATGATCACCATCATTTTTACCTTCACCCGAAGGTTTAGAACCACTGGTATACTTGTCAGCATCATTATCGGCATCATCAGTAAGATCCACTGGTGAGTCTTTGGAACCAGTCACATTATCATGAGTGATTGGCTCGTCCTTACCATTACCTTTATCAGCATCATCATCAGATGAAGAAGATGATGAGAAAGAAGCTAACGAATCAGAAGGTACTGGCGAATCAGGAACATTCTGCATCACACACTTTTTAGTGACAAGATCGATGATGAACTTAAGAGCCCTCCATGTACCAGGCCATGGAGAAGCAGCTGGAGCCATACCAAAGTAGTGATAGTATGACTGCTCATTAACTTGTTGAAGAGTAGCCAGCCTCTCATATACCTCTTCACGTGCTGGGTGATCAAGCTGAGATAGTAGTTAAGTCAGCTCCTCTCTGGGTAGTTTGATGGCTGATACCAAAGCACTTTGAGGATCAATCGTCAGCTGATCCACCAGCAAGGTAATCTTGGGAGTTATAGAGGCTCCCCTGTAGATGAAGTTAGGCACAACTTCATCAGGATCTGGTACCTGACACACATATGGTTTCTTCTCAGTAGAAACAGAAGCCTGAGTAGAATCAGCTGTTGCAGTGGCAGAGGTACCAGCATCCAAATTAGGTTCAGTAGAACCAGTGACATGTGCAGAATAGGCAGCATTTGCGGCGATAAGCTCATCAGTAAGCACCATGTCATCCTGGTCACCACCTGTAGTAATTTCCTCAGTAGAAGCAGGTGGAGGAGTAACAGTGGTAGCGCCAGCAGTATCAAAATCAAGAACCTCCTTAACAATGTTATCAATAACCTTTCCGAGTACAGGAGGAGGATCCATTATCATCTCATCAACCACTTCAGAATCAGTGGTTCAAGTAGCAATACCGGAGACAATAGGAGGAGTAGCAGAGATATCAGCAGTAGCTAGCTCCTCATTAACAGTAAGATCAGTGGACCAGCAGCCATAATGTCTCCAGTAGAGCCACCAGTAGTAGAGGCAACAGCACTAGTATCGGCACCACCAGTAGACAAATCAGTAGCACCAACACCAGTAGCAAAAACAGAGATCTCATCAGTAGAAACAATAACATCCTTTTCTTGCTCCCCCTCTCCCTATTCATCTACCCTGCTAAGAACTGAAACAAGAGAACATTTTATGTTAACAACTATAGAACCAAATAAATTTTACTTAACAATTGCATCTGTTATTGGACTTTGGGGACAGACTGGTGATTTAGTTAGCCATTCGATTGAGACAGAGTTTGGTGTCTGTAAGTGCAGCTGTGACTCTGATGACTCATTGGCAACACATGTTAACCCAGATAGTGTAAGAGTTCTGGCTAGTAATGATGTAGGAGTGTGACTCTTATCATGATCCAAGTAACATTTGGGATGTGCAGTAGCCTGAGCTGACTCAGCACGATGAGGAGCCAGCTCAAGTCTGCTTTGGGGGTCAGTTATGTTCTCTGCTGGTTGTACTGTCAGCAGAGGATATTTCTTGAAGGATAATTTTGAAAAATATGGAAGTGCCCGGATAGAAGAATATGGGTTGCTACTCTTCTTAACACTAGTTTTAAAACCAGTTAGCTTGGGAGCCAAGGTTTTGCCTTTAACTCCACTTTCATTTTTCAAGTCAGCAGTTAACATATTTTTAATTAAGTTAGAGATTTCTGCTGTTTGGCCTAGAGACGCACCAGGTTCCATAGCAGCTTTCTTTTTAGAAGCAGCAGTTGAGACTGTGGCAATCCCTCCCATGGTGTGCTTGGAGCCAACTTTAGCTCGTTTGGATTTTCCTGTTACCAAGAAATAGATAAACAATGGATTCCAATACTAGAAGTGGGTAGTCAGTATATAAGACTAGGGCTGTTCTTTATTATCAGAGAGCACTAGATTCTAATACAACTACTGCTTTACCAGTATGTGAGACGGTGGCTATTCTAGTTGAGGTAGCTGGCTGCTTCCTATGAGTAGCTGGCTTTTGCTGAGGTCCCTCACCCTAAGCTGGTACAGAACCAGAGGCTGTCATTTGGTGAACTCCACCCCGAGCAGCAAGATACTCGAGCATGCCTGGTGTTAAACCAGTATATGGAGCAGTAGGAGCATCGTTTGGCATTCCCCCTTGTTAAAGTGGCAAGTCAAACGATTCATCAGCAATTTGCTGGTAAGCATCACCCAGCTCATTTTCAAATACCATGCTCAAGAACCTTGGAAAGGGGATTAGATGTGTTCTTTTAGGCGCAAGCACCATTTCCCTTAGCCTCAAGTAAATTTCACCGGCATAATCAATATTACTGTTAAACAACAACCCGTGACCAATCTTTAGCTCAAAATCTGAGCACTGATGAAAACTCCTGGACTTCTGGCTGATGCATTGAGTCAACAATCCAAAGAAATAATACCATAGAGGTAGCATATGCTTCCTTAAGGGCGTATGAGCCACTGGTGGATTGAACCCTATAGTTTCCAGTACCTCCCTTCTAAACTCATCACTGGTAGGTGAAGTAACAAATGGTCCACTTGGCAGATGAAGAGCTCGTCGAATGGCATCAACGGTGATTGAGCAGGTTAGGGTTTCAGTAACCATGCCACGAATACATGGAACGTTCTGTGGAGTGGTGGCCATGGTGGCAGTATACCAGAATCTGACCAAGCAGGCTGGATAAAGACGTGAAGGTACACATGTAATTGCTCGAGCCAGAGGTGATTGCCGTATATAATCGATTAACGTATCATAGCCCATGTTGGTTTGGGATTTGGGAATGGACAGGGCATGAGCAGCATTGCCTCTTGATAGGCGAATAAGAGTGTGATCTGGTGCATTAGCAGCCCTGACCAGATTAGGGTGAAGATTAAACAGTGGACCCTGTATAACTTGTTCCTCTATGACCAGTGGATGTTGCTGTTCTGGTTGTTGTTACTGTGGTCGTTGTTCCTCCGGTTGGTTTTCTATGGGTGGTGATTGTTGTTGTTGTTGGTCTGCCATTGATGAACTTGTTGAAGATGAGAGTCTGAGAGATTTGAAGATTTGGGAATTTAGAGAGAAAAGTGTGTTCTTTAAAGGTAAATCAAAGAGTTAATAACCAAAGGTTATTATGTGGAATGGATCGCCTTATTTAACCTTTCGGATTGGTGGAAAAAGTGCAGGAGAGAGAAAATGGCAACTGTCATCTGCAGGCGCGTGGGCAGATGTGACAGACTGGCACGTTTTCGAGGGGACACAGACTATTGACATGACGTTTAATCGGCTTGAACACTCATACCTCCCATTAAGCATTAAAAGCAGCAGTTTTCAATTCAAAATGAAGTTAAAAACCATAAGATAAATTTAGTATTAAATAAAAAAAATTCTTTGTGACATTTAATATGTTATGAATTTAATTTTAAATCATTGAGAGTAAATGAGTTTCAGATTTAAGGTATCATTTAAGTATTGTGAGCTATTTATTATTTCGTTTTGAACATTGAATAATCATGATACAAAGACCTTGTTGTGCTGACTGTTTGACATGTAGGCAGTAAGTGAAAGTTGTAGTTTACTGGTTTGTCCTACATGTCATAGAACCAGCACACCAACAAAGTTGTCTTTGATTTTAGAGTTCAAGCATACCCAGCTCAGAGATGAGATAGTTAAAACATTTCTCATCTAAGGGCTTTGTGAAAAGATCTGCTAACTGCTGGTCTGTTGAAATAAAATGTAGCTCCACATCTCCTTTTTGAACATGATCCCTTATGAAATGATATCGAACGTCAATGTGCTTAGTTCTTGAGTGCATCATAGGATTGTTGGTAATAGCAATAGCACTTGTGTTGTCACAGTAGATTGGAGTTTTTGTAACATGAACACCATAGTCCTTCAGCTGGCTTTGCATCCATAGTACTTGAGCAGTACAACTACCAGCAGAAACGTATTCTGCCTCAGCAGTAGATGTGGACACAGTATTTTGCTTTTTGTTCGTCCAGCTGACTAGCCTACCAACCAGTAACTGGCAACCACCAGTAGTACTTTTCCTGTCTATCTTACACCCTGCAAAGTCAGCATCTGAATACCGAATTAGCTCGAAATCTTGGTCTTTGGGATACCAAAGACCATGTTTAGCAGTACCTTTAAGATACCTAAATATCCTCTTTACTGCTAACAAGTGTGACTCTTTAGGATCAGCTTGTTACCCGGCACAGAGACATGTGACAAACATAAAATCTAGTCTGCTGGCTGTGAGATAAAGTAGGGACCCAATCATACCTCTATATTCAGTGATATTGACTGGTTCACCATTGGGATCAGCATCAATTTTGATAGATGCTGCCATTGGAGTCCCTATATCTTTTAAACAGGTCAGACCAAATTTCTTTAACATATCTTTGATATAATTATCTTGACTTATAAAAATTCCATCATCAAGTTGTTTAATTTGCAATCCTAAAAATTATTGCAGATCTCTTTGTAAACTCATTTCATATGTCTTTGACATAAGTTTTGAAAAATCTTGACAATGTTTCTCATTTTTAGATCCATAAATAATATCATCCACGTATATCTGTACCAGCAAGAGATCACCATCTATCTCTTTTGAGAATAGAGTGGTATCAATTTCTCCACCTTTAAAATCTATACAGTGAGATATACATGAAGTGTCTCATACCATGCTCTTGGTGCCTGTTTGAGGCCATAAAGAGCTTTGTCTAACTTGTAGACATGGTCTGGATATTTACTGCTTACAAAACCAGGAGGCTATTTGACATAAACTTCCTCTTGCAGCTTCCCATTTAGAAATGCAGACTTAACATCCATCTGGAATACCCTAAAGTTCATCTTAGCAGCATATGCCAAGAAAAATCTGATAGCTTCCATCCTAGCCACTGGTGCATAAGTCTCTCTATAATCCAATCCTTCTTCCTGTTTGAAACACTGAGCTATCAATCTAGCCTTGTTTCTGATCACAATCCCATCTTCATCCATCTTATTTTTGAAAACCCACTTGGTACCAATGATCTTTTAGTTTCATCATCAGGTTGAGGTACCAATGTCCAAACCTTATTCCTATCAAACTGGGAGATCTCTTCTTGCATAACTCCTGCCCAGCTTGGATCTTTGATTGCTTCTTCAGGACATGTAGGTTCAATGGTAGATACAAAGTTTACATGCATACAAAATTGCTGGTTGCATGTCTTCTTGTTTTAAAGCCACTGGCCAGATTACCAATAACTTGTTCAATTGGATGCTCCTTTGTCCATCTAGTGTTATGAACATGTGAGCTTGTTGTGGAACACACAACATCTTGATCATTAGCTGGCTCAGAGGAATGAGCATCATTGGGGGACAGCTGTTCATTATGAGTGTAACCAGTACCAGCTTGAGATCCTTCGGAACCAGTAGACCTATGCTGAAGTTGTAAAACTTCAGTAGAGCCAGTAGGTCCACCTGGTTTAGACACAGATGGAACAGAGTGTTCCATCTCATCATCAGAGAACCCAACAACATGAATTGGTGAGGGATTTTCTGCTGGTTCTTCTTCATCATCTAGAGCTTGCTGAGTTGGCTCTTCAAATAGTAACTCCTCATCTTCTTGACCAGAAGATGAGGTAGGGACAGTTTCATCAAATGTAACATTAATAGATTCTTTAAAACAGCCCTTTCTTTTATTGAAAACCCTATATGCCTTTGACATGTTGGAATATCCAAGAAATATACGTTCATCAGCCTTAGCATCAAACTTGCCTAGTTGATCCCTATTGTTTAGAATGAAACAGGGAGTGCCAAATACATGAAGAAATGAAATTGAGGGTCTTCTACCTTTGAGAACTTCATAAGCAGTTTTCTAATGTCTTTTCACTATTAAAGATCTATTCTGGGTAAAACATGCAGTGTTCACAGCTTCTGCCAAATATGAATTTTTCAACCCAGACTCAGCCAACATAGATCTTGCTACTTCAATGAGAGTTCTATTTATTCTTTCTGCAATACCATTCTGTTGAGGTATTCTCACAGCAGAAAAATTCTGTGAAATACTTTTGTCAGCACAAAATTCTTCCAAAGTATCATTTCTGAATTCTGTACCATGATCACTACTAAGCTGCTGTAGCAACCCGACAAAATTATCATTGACGGCGCCGTCTACTTAGGTCCCGTTACGTGGTCATAAGTCTTTAAAATGACGTTTGACCAAAAAAAATATATCGCATTCATTTTAAATGTAAAGATGTTTCAAGTTTACAAAAGTAGTTCAACGACTAGTTACATTACAACGTTTAACGTACAAATGAAACCTATGCGACACAATTTAAAAGTAAGTCAAAAGATGCTCCATGTATGCATGTATACTCGACATCCAAGTAAGTATCAAAAATAGTGAGTGGAAGCATGTATCACATAGCGTTCAAGGACCTGAGAAAACATATAGAAAACTGTCAACGAAAACATTGGTGAAATCATAGGTGTAGTAATAAACGTTGCTTTTGAACCACAAGATTTAATATAGTTGATTTTCCAAATCGTTTGCATTCCAAAATGTTTGTGGAGCACCCAATTATCAAGACTTTACTGTTTGGTACCCTGTTACGTAGTGTTAGAACATACACTAAAATCAAAAATACATTTCATCCACCGACGGTAGCGATCCGTCCGAATGAGGGCACGTCTAGCCCGCATGGATCCATACAACATAAGTTCACGCTCACACCCGCAAGTGTAACTAATGATAATTGAATTGAGGTTTTTCTTTCAAACTCTCACGTGGAATGTTTGTTTCATACTTGTATTCAAAGTATAAATGTAAGTAGCATAAATGTATATGTTTCTCATCCCATGTTTTAAAAGAATAAAAGTTGTTGAGAAGGTGGGACTATGATCTCACCTTGAGTGCACGGTTTAAAAGGTACTTCACAAAGTAACGTGTGCAAAGAACAATGCTAGTCTTGACCTAAACAAATAGATTGTATCAATAACGGTAATCACGGTCAAAGTCGTTCAATTAGTCCTATGGCTCGTTACGACTCGATTATATATGACATTTGAATCACGTTGTCAAGTTTCATGCAAGATATAAGTTTAAAAGCACGTTAGAACGATTGCATAAGTGTTTGGTTAAGTTTGAATAAAAGTCAACTTTGGTCAAGTCAAAGTCAACGAAAAAGTTAATACGTTCGGGTCGGGTCCCGAACTATTTTTCTGAGATTTTTAATAATATGTAAGCATGTTGGCCAAGTTTCATGTTAATCGGAGGTGCGTAGCATAATTAAAATTAAATGAAAAAGTGAAATTTTGGACAGCCGGGTTTGGAGCGCTGCTCAAGGTATTGGAGCGCCACTCCATGTATCTGTTTAGCAATCTGGGCAGTTTGAACACTTAATGCACGAATCCAACTTCAAACAACCATAACTAATGAACCGTAAACATTCAAAACACGTATCTTATATCGTTGGAAAGGTAATTTAACGAGGAATACAACTAAAAACTTTTCATCACACAAAAATATCATTTACAATAATCGAATTCTCATCAAGTGATCATTAAGGGTTCATTATCAAGGTTTCAAGTTCACAAAATGCATAAGATGATTCGGGAACTTAATACACACAATTAATACGCCGTTTTGTAGATAATTACGCATACATTACTACTAAACACTTACAAACAATATTGCAAGGCTTTTAATGTATCAAAGATCACATTTAAGGCCACCAAACCCTAACTAACAATCATAAAATCCTTAATCATGTTAATGAGGCTTTTTCAAGTCAACTTACATACCAAATTGAAGGTAGTGATGCTAGTAACACATTTAATACATGCACTTTTAACATCTAACAACATATGATCAACCAAAACTCAAGATCAAACACACCCATTTCAAGTTTAAGCTAGTTACATCAAAATGACAAGAACAAGCATACAAATTATATATTCATGTTAGACTTGAGCCATAGACACTAATTAATACTTTTATAAGTTAAAACATCAAGAACAAAGAATCTAGTGATTTTAGAAAGTTACCCAAACTAGATGAAATTGGTATGGAATTGAAGAGGAAGATGCAAGGATTCCAAATATGTAATTTGTTTTGATGTTTGATTGCTATATTGAAAATAGATGATGAATATTTGATTTGGAGGTTTGAGAGAAAAGTTGGAAGTAGTAAAGAAAAATAGGATGAAATGAATGGAGGAGATGGTGTTGACCATTTGACCTAGTCACAAGTTTGGCCTCTTGGCAAGTTTAGTCCCTCAAGTTTGAAGCGAGTGCGTGAATTACCTAAACGAAATATTTTAAAACGCATATTAACGGAAGATGTTATAATTACATAACGACTTTAGAATAATTAAACAGAAAGTAAACGGAAAAAGATGGGATGTTACATTACCTACTCCATAAAAGAAATTTCGTCCCGAAATTTAAGTAGGCGTAGTGGTCGTTGTTTCTACCTCGGGATCTTGCGTTTCCGCATCCACGAATAAATGAGGGTACTTTCTTTGCATTTGATATTGCCTTTCCCAAGTAAACTCGGGTCCTCTTTTGGCATCCCTACGGACTTTAACAATCGGGATTCTACTTTGTTTTAACGTTTTGACTGAGTGGTCCACAATTTCAACCGATTCCTCCACAAAATGAAGGTTGTCGTCAATAGTAAGCTCTTCGAGAGGGATGACAAGTTCGAGTTCGGCAAAACACTTCTTCAAATTTGATACATGGAAAGTAGAATGAACGGAGCTCAGTTGAGGCGGAAGATCTAAACGATAAGCAACGGTTTCAACACGCTCCAAGATTTCGAAAGGACCAATATACCGTAGATTTAGCTTCCCGCGTTTTCCGAAATGGATTACACCTTTACAAGGTGCGACTTTTAACATTACGCAGTCGCCGACTTGAAATTCGAGGTCGTTGCGTCTTTTGTCGGTATAGCTTTTTTGATGACTACGGGCCGTCCTGAGCCCATCTCGGATTTGAACGATCTTCTCGGTTGTTTCATGAATGAGTTCGGGTCTGGTGATTTGTGTGTCGCCTACTTCGGCCCAATAAAGAGGAGAACAACATTTTCGACCATATAACACTTCGAATGGTGCGGCGTTAGTACTCGCGTGATAACTATTGTTGTAAGAGAACTCGGCTAGTGGAAAATGCTTGTCCCAAGCTTTTCCAAAATCGATAACGCAAGCTCGTAGCATTTCTTCCAAATTTTGAATTGTGCGTTCGCTTTGTCCATCGGTTTGTGGATGATATGCGGTGCTCATGTCTAAACGCGTTCCCAACGCTTCTTGTAAGGTACGCCAAAATCTAGAAACACAATGGCCATATCGGTCAGAAATAATCGATAATGGTACACCGTGATGGGCTACGATCTCTTTAATGTTAAGTTGTGCAAGTTTTTTTATTTTGTCAGTTTCCTTCATGGCTAGGAAGTGGGCGGATTTGGTGAGACGGTCAACAATAACCCAAATAGTATCATAACCGCCTATTGTCTTGGGTAGTTTTGTGATAAAATCCATCGTTATTCTTTCCCACTTCCATTGTGGGATTTCAGGTTGTTGAAGTATTCCGGATGGTCTTTGATGTTCGACTTTGACTTTGGAGCAAGTTAGGCATTTTCCAACATAAGTAGCAACGTCCCTTTTAATGTTCGGCCAACAATATTATTCCTTAAGGTCATGGTACATCTTATTGGCACTGGGGTGAATCGAATACCTTGACTTATGGGCTTCGTCTAGAATAAGGCTTCGCAAGTCCCCATAACTAGGCACCCAAATTCTTCTGGCGAAATATCAGAGTCCGGTCTCCTTAACTTCGAATCGTGAGGCGAGGACGTTCAAGCATTCGAGAGATATGTTTTCATCCTTAAGAGCTTCATCTTGGGCTACCCGAATTTGGTTATTGAGATTGGTGTGGATGGTGATGTTTAAAGCTCGGACACGAAGAGGCACCGCTCTTTCTTTTCGACTTAAGGCATCGGCTACTACATTTGCCTTTCCCGGATGGTAACAAAGCTCACAGTCATAATCGTTCAAAGTTTCAATCCACCGTCGTTGTCTCATGTTTAGTTGCTTTTGATCGAAGATGTGTTGAAGGCTTTTGTGATCGGTGAAGATGGTACGTTTGGTCCCATAAATATAATGTCTCCACATTTTGAGTGCAAAGACAACGGCTCCAAGTTCGAGATCATGTGTCGTGTAGGTCCGTTCATGAATTTTAGTTGTCGAGAGGCATAAGCAATGACTTTCTTTCGTTGCATCAATACACACCCAAAAGCATATTTCGAGGCATCGCAATATACAACAAAATCATCATTACCTTCGGGAAGTGACAAGATAGGAGCAGTGGTTAGCTTTGTCTTCAAGATTTGAAACGCGGAATCTTGTTCGGTTGCCCAAATGAATTTCTTTCCCTTGTGAGTTAACGCGGTTAGAGAACGAGCAACCAAGGAGAAATCTTTAATGAATCTACGATAGTATCCGGTAAGACCCAAGAATTGACGAATGTGAGTAGGAGTACTAGGAGTTTCCCATTTACTAATGGCTTCGATTTTTGTGGGATCGACTTTAATACCTTGATCACTTACAACATGACCAAGAAATTGAACTTCCTTCAACCAAAATTCACACTTGGAGAATTTGGCATAGAGTCATTCTTGTCTCAAGAGTTCAAGCACAAGTCGAAGATGTTGTTCGTGCTCTTCTTCGCTTTTAGAATAGACCAAAATATCATCGATGAACACGATAATGAATTTGTCGAGGTATGGTTTGCACACGCGGTTCATGAGGTCCATGAACACCGCCGATGCATTAGTTAGACCAAATGGCATTACAAGAAATTCATAACTACCATAACGAGTCCAGAAAGCGATTTTGGAGACATCTTCCCCCTGAACCCTTAGTTGATGATAACCCGAGCGGAGATCGATTTTTGAATATACACAAGACCCTTGTAGTTGATCAAAGAGGTCATCAATGCGCGGAAGAGGATATCGGTTCTTAACAGTCAATTTATTTAGTTCACAATAATCAATGCACATTCGTAGGGATCCATCTTTCTTCTTAACGAACAAAATCGGAGCGCCCCATGGTGAATGGCTAGGTTGGATAAAACCACGGTCAAGTAGTTCTTGGATTTGACTTTGTAATTCTTGCATCTCGAATGGAGCAAGTCTATACAGTGCACGTGCTACAGGTGCGGCTCCTGGAATAAGATCGATTTGGAATTCAACCGGTCGATGAGGTGGAAGACCCGATAATTCGTCGGGAAATACATCGGAAAATTCACTAACAATTGGCACATCATCGATATGCTTCTCATCGGACTTGACTTTCTTAATGTGGGCAAGGATAGCAAAACAACCCTTACGGACTAGTTTTCTAACTTTAAGGCACGAGACGAGGTTGAGTCCGGTGCAACTCTTATCGCCATAAACAATCAAGGGTTCACCATTCTCGATAGGAATTCGGATTGCGTTAAGATCACAAAGGATGTGAGATTTTGTTTTGACTAACCAATTCATACCGATTATTACATCGAAGCTTCCTAGTTCCATGGGTATCAAGTCAATTTCAAACTCTTTACCCAAAATGTTAAATGCACACCCCCGGTAATATGTGTCGGCACTCAATAGGTTCCCGTTGGCCACCTCAATGGCATAAGTAGTATCTAGGGGGAGTGGTGGAGTGTAAAGAGTATGAACCAAAGTCTTGGATACAAAACATTTATCGACACCCGAATCGAATAAGCAAGAAACATAAGAGTTATTGAGAAGAAATGTACCCGTGACTAGTTCATTGTCATCCCGGGCCTCTTGGGCATTAATGTTGAAAGCTCGGCCGTGTATATTAGGGTTGGCTTTCTTCTTTGGGCATGCATCCCTATAATGGCCCGTTTGGCCACATCCGCAACAAACACCCAGTTTTGGTGCATTGGGTCCCTTTTGAGTGACGGGAGCGGTATTCCTACAATCGTTGGCCACATGGCCACTTCTTTGACATTTGTTGCAAAATGGCTTGCCACATTCACCATAATTATGTTTGTGGCACTTGTTGCAAAACGGTTTATTCCAGGCATTACTTTTCCTATCGTCAGAGGTGAAAGGCTTCTTAGCGGGGTTGTTGTTGTAGTTGCTTGATTGGGGGGCTTCCCACTTTCTTTTGTTGCCACCCGATTTATCCTCAGCCTTAGATGCTGGTAATACGATTTTGTCCACTATTTCTATCAATTGGCGGGCCATCTTCAAAGCTTCTTGGTGGTTAGCGGGTTTGGATGATATTACTCCGTGTTTGATACTCTTTGGGAGACCATCCATATAAAGTTCAACCCTTAGAGACTCGGGGTTCACAAGGTTTGGGCACGTCAAGGCTAGTTTGGAAAATCGTTGATTATAGGTCTTGAGGTCATTTCCGATCGCTTTTAAAGTTCTTAACTATTGTTCGAGCTTTCGGGTCTCTTCACGTGGGAAGCATTCGATGATCATCTTTCCCCTTAAATCGGCCCAAGAGAGTGCATGGGCCTCATCGGTACCCACCGATTGCATATAGGTGTTCCACCAAGTGAAGGCGACACCGACGAAAGTGTGAGTGGAGTATTTGACCTTGTCTTGGTCCCGATAACCGCTTATGCTAAAGACAACTTTTGTTTGCTCAAACCATCGGGTGAGCACTACCGGTCCCCCGGTTCCATCGAAAGTGTGAGGTTTGCACCCCATGAAGTTCTTGTAGGAGCACCCTTCGCTTGAATTACCGGCTCCTTGATTGTTGTTGTTGTTGTGGTTGTTGTTATTGTTGTTGTTGGAGGAGTGACCGGCCATGGCCGCATCCACGGCGGTGGCTATCATTCGTTGTAGAGCTTGTTCGAGAGTTTCATGGTGTGGTACACGGCGAGGAGGCATTGTTCCTTCAAAACACAAGAATATCGTTGATTAGTATTCTTAATAATACTAACCGTGATATGGAATAAGGATAGAGAGAAAATTTTCCTTGACTCGCCTTAAATTCTTTACGTTATAATGTCAAAACGTCCACATGAGTCACCGTAATATAATCTCGGAAATTATATTACCCTAATTCATATGTGCATTCGACATTACCTCATAAAGTCAAGGTGGCGTGTCTATCAAATTAAACTACGTGAGATTAAGATGAAATAAGAGTTAGATACGATTAAAAGAGTTTGAGTATAAATGCACAAGTAGTCAAGTAATTCCTACTTCAAGTCTATATGCCGGTTGTAGTCTAGACTCACTAATGTACCCTATGACTCGGGGTTGACATCAATGAACTCTAAATCCCTACAACCAATGCTCTGATACCATCTGTAGCGACCTGATAAAATCGTCATTGACGGCGCCATCTACTTAGGTCCCGTTACGTGGTCATAAGTCTTTAAAATGACATTTGACCAAAAAAATATGTCGCATTCATTTCAAATGTAAAGATGTTTCAAGTTTACAAAAGTAGTTCAACGACTAGTTACATTACAACGTTTAACGTACAAATGAAACCTATGCGACACAATTTAAAAGTAAGTCAAAAGATGCTCCATGTATGCATGTACACTCGACATCCAAGCAAGTATCCAAAATAGTGAGCGGAAGCATGTATCACATAGCGTTCAAGGACCTGAGAAAACATATAGAAAACTGTCAACGAAAACGTTGGTGAAATCATAGGTATAGTAATAAACGTTGCTTTTGAACCACAAGATTTAATATAGTTAATTTTCCAAATCGGTTGCATTCCAAAATGTTTGTGGAGCACCCAATTATCAAGACTTTATTGTTTGGTACCCTGTTACGTAGTGTTAGAACATACATTAAAATCGAAAATACATTTCATCCACCGACGGTAGCTGATAATGCTAAAAACGAACATATATTTCATAGCATTATTCCTCAAGAAAGACAAGCTTTTAGTTGCAATTGTCCTATTTACAAGTGATATTCGGTTAAATAATAAAAAGTGAAGACAAAAGACAGATTCGACGAATTGAAGACGCAAACGACCAAAAAGCTCAAAAGTACAAAATACAATCAAAGAGGTTCCAATTATTGATAAGAAACGTCTCGAAATTACAAGAGTACAAGATTCAAAACGCAAAGTACAAGATATTAAATTGTACGCAAGGACGTTCGAAAATCCAGAACCGGGACATGAGTCAACTCTCAACGCTCGACGCAACGGACTAAAAATTACAAGTCAACTATGCACATAAATATAATATAATATATAATTAATTCTTAAAATTAATATATATATTATATTATATTTAAAAAACGTCGGCAAATTAAAAGACAAAATGGTGTGAGCTGGTTTTACGAACTCCGCGAGTTGCGGATTTTGAAGAAGAAAAGGGCCGCGAGTCGTGGAGCCCCAAAGTTTGAAAATCCCTATAAAAGCCAGCGCAATTCGACGTAAAAAAAGATCCATAATCTATCTCTCTCTCAATATATACGTAAATATATATATATATAATTTATATTTTAATATTAATTTTAATTTTAAATCCTAATAATAAGGGTATGTTAGCAAATGTTGTAAGGGTGTAAGTCAAAATTCTGTCCGTGTAACGCTACGCTATTTTTAATCATTGTAAGTTATGTTTATATTATTTTCATTAATGTCTCGTAGCTAAGTTATTATTATGCTTATTTAATACCGAAGTAATCATGATGTTGGGCTAATTACTAAAATTGGGTAATTGGGCTTTGTACCATAATTGGGGTTTGGATAAAAGAACGACACTTGTGGAAATTAGACTATGGGCTATTAATGGGTTTTATATTAACTAAAAAATACCTTGTTAATTTAATATACAAACTTATAATTTGACGTATTTATATATAACCACATACGCTTGACTGGGTACGGTGGGCGGGATATCTATAAATACCAATAATTATTCATTTTATCGGACACGGAACTGGATTAATAGTTAATAGACTTGTTGAAACAGGGGTTAATTACATTCAAGGGTAATTGGTGTAATTATTAACAAAGTAGTAAAACCTTGGTTTACACGCAGTCGATAACCTGGTGTATTCATTAAACAAAGTATTAAAACCTTGTTACAATTCGAATCCCCAATTAGTTGGAATATTTGACTTCGGGAATAAGAATAATTTGACGAAGTCTTTCGCTCTTTATATTTATGACTAATGGACTATTATGGACAAATCTGTATGGACATATTAAATAATCCAGGACACAGAACAATTAACCCATGGGCATAAAACTAAAATCAACATGTCAAACATCATGATTACGGAAGTTTAAATAAGCATAATTCTTTTATTTCATATTTAATTTCCTTTATTTTATATTTAATTGCACTTCTAATTATCGCACTTTTATTTATTGTTATTGTATTGAATTGCACTTTTAATTATCGCATTTTTTAATTATCGCAAGTTTATTTTATCGCACTTTTATTTATTGCAATTTCATTATAGTTATTTATTTTACGCTTTAAATTAAGTCTTTTATTTATTTAATATTTTACATTAGGTTTTAACTGCGACTAAAGTTTTTTAAAATCGACAAACCGGTCATTAAACGGTAAAAACCCCCCTTTATAATAATAATATTACTTATATATATATTTGTATTTTTATAAATTAAAACTAATATAGCGTTAAGCTTTGTTTAAAAGATTCCATGTGGACGAACCGGACTTACTAAAAACTACACTACTGTACGATTAAGTACACTGCCTATAAGTGTTGTAGCAAAGTTTAAGTATATCCATTCTATAAATAAATAAATATCTTGTGTAAAATTGTATCGTATTTAATAGTATTTTATACCCCTTAGCTTTAACTATCAAGTATTTTTGGTGCCGCTGCCGGGGAATCTTAAAATCTAGCTTAAAAGCCGGAAGCGCAACGCTATATATATATAAAAAAAAGATTTTTATTTTAAGTTTACTTTTATTAAAAAATTACGCTTTCGTAAAAATACGTTTTAAAAATCCAAAAATATAAAAAGAAAAAGAAAAATATAAATATTTTTAAGAGTTTGTTAAATATTTAAGTTTTATAAAGTTTCTTTATTTTTATTTTATAAAAATATAAGTTTTATTTAAATATTTTGTTTTTATTTAAAAAATAAAAAATTTTAAAACCGAAAAAAAATAATATTAACTTATTTTTAAGATTTTTATTTTTAATAAGTATTTTTATTTTAAGTTTTTGAAATATATTTTATATAAATTATATATCTATTATTTTATCAAATTATTATAAAAAAACGAACTGGGCCAGATTAAAATCGAAGCCCAAAGCATATTTTAATTATAAAACAAAACTGGTCGAACTGTTTCAGCCCAATCGGAGCCCAGTATTATCAAACCCCGCGACTTGCGGAGTTTTCCAGCTGGGAGTACCGCGACTCGCGGAGTTCTCTCTGACAGGCCACAGGAAGCCCTAATCTTGCATTAATTACGGAATATATTTTAATTTTTATTAATAAAACCCTAATTAGGGTTTGATTAGTTAATTAATATTAATTAATTTAGTTTTATTTACTTAATTTGTAATATTAAGTTTATTTAGTTTTATTAATATATAAAAATTAATAGTTTTATAAAATAAATAATATAAAAATAATATTTTTATAAAAATTGTACTTTTTACAACTTTTAGTATATTTTTATATTTTGTCCCTTTTAATTGTTTTAGCGTAACTTTTGTATTTTTCGCTCATATTTAGTTTTAAATATAGTTTTTGCCATAGTTATTTTTATTTCTAGATTTTTAGGCTTTGCCGTAAAATCCTTTAAGTGCTTTTTCTTTAGACTAAGATTTAGGTGCTTTAGAATTTTGCGACGCCTTTTTAAGTTTTAGTACCTTTTTAAGTTATTGCCATTTGGGATATAGTTTTACTTGTAAGCTTTAATATTTTTAGACGCAACTTTTAATTTTTAGTTTTTAGTTCCTTTTTAAGTTTCAACGCGCTACTTTCTTACTTTCATTTTTCGACGCCTTTTACCTATGTATCAATTATCACTCCAATTAGTAATCTCAATTTGCAATTTTAATTTTAAGTTAGTGATAGTAATAAGGTTGGGTTAGTCGAGTATTTTAAAGTTTTATAAGTCACTCTTTTTCTTTCTTATTTTTCGACGCCTTTTATTTTTCAACCCTTTTCTTTTTCGACCTTTTTCGACGCGCTCTTTTTCTTCCTTATTTCTCGCCATTCTAGTTTTAGGACATAGATTTTTATTCTATTTCTTATCTAAATTTCTTTAAATTACGAAAATTTATTTTAAGTGGTTAAATTGATAGACATCAAAATTTTCTGGTTCGTAGTAATAGTTGGATTTGTATATGGACCGGATTATTGGAGCCAAACAGTACTCAATTATATTGAGACCAAACGAATCCTGCCCCTTTGCTGCATCTTTTGGCTATTCGAAACGTGGGCAAAATCAGAAAAGTCTATTAATTGGATAACTTATATAATTTTTCTTTCCTTTTAAAAACTAATAGGATATTCAGTGAATGCACCGAGCAAGACGTTCACCACCTTTTGTACGTTCACCACCTGTAACTAGATCAAGACATTTAGCAAATATTACCGCCGTTGATTTTTCTTTAGAATCGTCATCCAGTCGACCAAGTACTCCAATTCAAATTTTCGATAATCCATTTTTTGAACCCGACCTCACAATTGAGAATCCGGAGAATATTCAGGGACAATTCATAGATCCTGAACCATTAATTTTTCCTCCGGAACCAAGAAAAAGATATCGTTAGATCATCTAAAGCAGCTAGAGCCGATTCTAGTCATGACTTAGATTCCATTTCCGCAAAGATAGATGCTGTCGAGAGACGAATGGAAAAGATGACTAAGGATATACACTCAATACGAATTAGTTGTGAGCAGTGTGGAGGACCACATTTGACAAAAGATTGTCTCAGTATTGAACTAACAATGGAACAAAGAGAGAATGTTTCATATCTAAACCAAAGGCCTGGAAATAATTATCAGAATAATTATCAACCGCCAAGACCGATTTACAATCAAAACCAGAATTATAATCGAAATATTCCATACAACAACCAATAAGGTCCTAGCAATCAACAAGTATCCAATAATACTTACAATCAGCAAAGACCTAATTTTCAAAACAAACCACCACAACCAGATGATAAAAAGCCAAATTTAGAAGATATGATGACGAAGCTAGTTGAAACTCAAACGCAATTTTTCACATCTCAGAAACAAACCAATGAACAAAATGCTCAAGCATTTAGAAATCAACAAGCTTCTATTCAAAATTTGGAACAAGAAGTAAGTAACCTAACAAGGTTAATAGGTGAAAGAAAACCGGGAAGTTTACCTAGTGATACAAATGCAAACCCCCGGAATGAAACAGCTAAAGCCATTACCACAAGAAGTGGTACAACACTTAAACCACCTGAAATACCTGAAATTTCCGATGAAGCTATTCCTACTCCACAAGAACCACAACCTGAACAAGTTAAGGAAAAAGAACCGGTAGTTGAAAAGGTTAATGAAGATAACACAACCATACCAACCACCACTTCCTTACCCGAGTAAAATGAAAAAAGAGAAACTTGAAGCCGAGCAATCCAAATTTTTGGATATGTTTAAACAGAAAAATGTAAATATTCCTTTCATTGATGTAATTTCAGGAATGTCTAGATATGCTAAATTTCTGAAAGATCTAATATCGAATAGAAAGAAAATGGAAGAATTCTCGGCTGTTACTATGAATGCTAATTGTTCAGCAGTGCTGTTGAATAAGATACCAGAAAAATTATCTGATCCAGGAAGTTTCACAATTCCATGTTTTCTGGGTAGTCTTAGTTCAATAGAAGCATTGGCAGACTTAGGTGCTAGTATAAATTTAATGCCGTATTCACTATACGCTAAACTAGACCTTGGAGAATTGAAACCAACAAGAATAAGTATACAACTAGCCGATCGATCAATAAAATATCCTAGAGGGATAATGGAGAACATGCTAGTTAAAGTTGGTACTTTAGTATTTCCAGTAGATTTTGTTGTTCTGGACATGAAAGAAGATTCTCAAGTTCCTCTCATATTAGGAAGACCATTCTTAAACACGGCTAAAGCAATGATAGACGTGTTTGGTAAGAAACTGACCCTAAGTATAGAGGACGAGAGTGTTACCTTTTCAGTTGATAGAGCAATGCAACAACCACAATCTGCAGATGATACATGTTATTATATTCAAACTATATATTCACATGCAGAATTATTAGAAGAATTTCTAGAATTACAAGGAACAGGAGAATGTTCTTTAGGAGAAGGAACTGAACCAATTGATGAAACTGAAATGTTAGCTACACTAATGGCTAATGGATATGAACCAACAACAGAAGAAATTCAAATGCTAAGAGAAGAAGACAAATATCGATACAAATCATCGATAGAAGAACCTCCGACATTAGAGTTAAAGCCACTTCCAAACCATTTGGAATACGCTTATTTACATGGTGAATCTGAATTACCTGTAATAATATCATCTTCTCTTACTAAAAATGAAAAATCACAACTTATTTCTGTGTTGAAAGCTCATAAACCAGCTATTGCATGGAAGATTCATGATATAAAAGGAATAAGTCCTTCGTATTGCACACATAAAATCCTTATGGAAGAAGGTCATAAAACGTATCTACAACGCCAACGAAGACTAAATCCTAATATGCAAGATGTTGTTAAGAAAGAAATTATTAAACTGCTTGATGCAGGTTTAATTTATCCAATCTCTGATAGTCCATGGGTAAGCCCAGTTCAATGCGTACCTAAGAAGGGTGGCATGACTGTCATTACAAATGAGAAAAATGAGCCTATTCCTACTAGGACTGTAACAGGATGGCGTGTTTGTATTGATTATAGAAAATTAAATGACGCCACCAGAAAAGATCACTTTCCCTTACCTTTTATTGATCAAATGTTGGAAAGATTAGCCGAAAATAGTTACTATTGTTTTCTTGATAGTTTTTCCGGATACTTTCAAATTCCAATAGCACTCGAAGACCAAGAGAAAACCACTTTCACGTGCCCTTATGGTACTTTTGCTTACAAACGCATGCCATTTGGGGCGATTTTTCACGACATGATAGAAGAATGCATGGAACTTTTCATGGATAACTTTTCAGTCTTCGGTGATACATTTGAATCATGTCTAGCTAATCTTGAACGAATGCTTATTAGATGCGAACAATCAAATCTAGTACTTAATTGGGAGAAATGCCATTTCATGGTTAAAGAAGGCATCGTTCTTGGACATAAAATTTCAAAGGAAGGAATTGAATTGGATAGAGCTAAAGTAGATGTAATCGCTAAACTTTCACATCCCACCAATGTTAGAGGAGTTAGGAGTTTTCTAGGGCATGCCGGTTTTTACCGACGTTTCATAAAAGATTTTTCTAAAATTACCACTCCTATGAATAAACTCCTAGAAAAGGATGCTCCATTCATCTTTTCAGATGAATGTATCAAATCTTTTAATATTCTTAAAGAGAAACTCACTAATGCGCCGATCATGATAACACCAAATTGGAATCTACCATTCGAACTTATGTGCGATGCAAGTGATTTTGCAATGGGAGCCGTTTTAGGACAAAGGATTGAAAAATGATTTCAACCTATATATTATGCTAGTAAGACGTTACAAGGAGCACAAACGAACTATACAACTACTGAAAAAGAACTCCTTGCTATTGTCTTTGCTTTTGACAAATTTCGATCATATCTCGTTCTAGCTAAAACGGTAGTCTATACTGACCATTCTGCTCTTAGATACCTATTTTCGAAACAAGATGCCAAACCACGATTAATCCGTTGGATCTTACTCTTACAAGAATTCGATATTGAAATCCGAGATAAAAGAGGAGCAGAAAATCTCGCCGCTGATCATCTTTCTCGTTTTAAAAATCCCGAATTAGAAGTTCTAAATGAATCGGCCATATAAGACAACTTTCCTGATGAATATCTATTGAAGATAGATTATAATGAAATTCCATGGTTTGCAGACTATGCAAACTACTTAGTATGTGGATTCCTTGAAAAAGGATTATCATACCAAAAACGAAAAAAATTCTTCAGTGATATAAAACACTATTTCTGGGAAGATCCACATTTGTTTAAAAGTTGTCCCGATGGAATAATACGCCGATGTGTATTCGGAGATGAAGCTAGTAAAATCTTAAACCATTGTCACACAGGACCAACAGGAGGGCATTATGGGCCTCAACTAACAGCAAGAAAAGTTTATGATGTTGGATTCTATTGGCCTACAATTTACAAAGACGCACACCTTCTTTGAAAATCCTGTGATGCTTGTCAAAGGGCCTGAAAAATAAGTCAACATGATGAAATGCCACAAAATGTCATTCAAGTATGTGAAGTATTTGACATTTGGGGTATTGACTTTATGGGTCCATTTCCAAAATCTCATAATAATCTCTATATTCTCGTAGCCATTGATTATGTATCTAAATAGGCGGAAGCACAAGCTCTCCCATGCACGAGTTGTAGTCAACTTTTTAAAACATCTTTTTGCAAGGTTTGGAACACCGAAAGCTTTAATAAGTGATCGGGGAACTCATTTCTGTAATAATCAACTTGAGAAAGTTCTTAAAAGATATGGAGTAACTCATAAAATCTCCACCGCATATCATCCACAAACAAGTGGACAAGTTGAAAATACCAACCGAGCTTTAAAACGTATTCTAGAAAAAACCGTAGGATCAAATCCGAAGGAATGGTCCATTAAATTGGAGGATGCACTCTGGGCTTTTAGAACAGCCTACAAAACTCCAATTGGAACCACACCTTTTAGACTCGTTTATGGAAAAGCATGTCATCTTCCAGTAGAAATTGAACACAAAGCATTTTGGGCTTTGAAGACATGTAATCTTGATTTACATGAAGCCGGACGTCTACGGTTAAGTCAATTAAACGAATTAGAAGAATTAAGACATGAAGCATATGAAAATTCCTTAATCTATAAGGAAAGAATGAAGAAATGGCATGATAAAAGAATCAGAAGTTCAAAAGAATTCAAAGAAGGAGACAGAGTTCTTCTTTTCAATTCAAGATTCAAGCTATTTCCTGGAAAATTGAAATCAAGATGGTCTGGACCATTCATAGTCAAAAGAGTTTTCCCATACGGAACAGTAGAATTAATAAATTCAAATGGGATTGAATTTAAAGTTAATGGTCACAGAGTTAAACATTACGTACATGGTCCGATGGAAGTTGACAACGAAGTTAATCACAATTTTGACACCACAGCTAACTAAATGTGGGGAGAATCAAGTCTTTTAAGGATAAATATGTATTTCTGTTAGAGTTAGATTTTCTGTTTTCGTGTAGTTCTCGAAAATGGAACCCGAATGATCTTTTCCTAGCAGACCCTAAAGAACTAATCTTCTCCCCCCATTCTGAATTTTTATTTTTTTTTAGGTTTTTACGAAATGAAGACTTCCTGTGAACTAAACCATGGTCTAATGCTACATGCTTTGATCACTAAACGTAATAATGACACACTTCTGAGTGAAATAGTATCACTAATCAGAGGTAAATTGGACGGAGTAAGAAAAGAATCCAGATGCGAAGATAATAAGTTACAATTTGGTAAAGGAAAATCAAAATCCGCAGCGAAAAGAAGAGCACGACACCTTGAAAAATGTCACAAATGCGGAAAATGGTCACACGAAGGTAAATGTTCAAATAATCAAACTTATTCAAACACCGAATTTGTTACTTTATGCAGAGATGGACCGTTCATATGTTTAGAAGAAAAAACATTAAATGCTCGAGGTTACGCCTATGTAGCCATGAAAAACCAATTAGTCTGACTATCTTATGAGTGGGCTAGAGCATATCACTAAGAAATCTATTTCACATGTAAGTCTGTACAGTTTTTATTTTTATTTTTAACCTTTTGATAATAAATGCTAATTTGTTCGCTATAAAGTATTAAATTGGTATTCGATAAAATTAGGTCTTGCGACCGAAATTATTGATATCATTCAAAAATTTATTACATCACTGCGAAATTTAATGTTTATTCTTAAGGTATAAATATCTTTAATCAATCAACCCAAAATATTTCAAAAATTCGTCATGAGTTAAATTAGGTCATGGAACCGAAATTACTTTACCGAAAAGAGGGGCGCATATTTTTGATAATATTTGATTGATTAAAGTGGGATAAAAGCCAAAAAGATTTTTATTTTTATTTTTACCAAGTTTTTAAAATTAATATTTAAAATTGTAAATATTTGAAAAAATTAATATTTTTAATATAAGTTTGTATGTATAAAAACAAAATTTAATTTAAGTTTGGTGTGAATTTTTAATATTAATTTTGAATTTTATGCATTTTTAATTTAAGTTTGGTGTGAATTTAAAAACAAAAATTTACTTTATTTCGCTAAGTTAAAAATATGATTTTTAAAATTCATCGTGAGTTGAAGACTAGGTCGTTGAACCGAAATTGCTTTACCCGGGGGAGGGACGAGAACTTTTATTATCATTATTTTTAATCTTATTGAATTAAAGTATGCCAAAAACATTAAAAACCCCCAAAAATCTTTGCTTTTAAAAAACCGCGCTTTAAATAGACAAATTTTAAAATTTTGTCGAGGGACGGACTAGGACATCGATCCAAAACTACCTCGTCCTAAATAACAAGAGAAACGAAATTTTAAAATTAATTACTTAATTGTTTTATAAGTTAAATATTATATAAAAAAAAAAGGGGGCCGCGACTCGCGGAGTTTGAAAGAGAAAAACACCGCAAGTCGCGGAGGATAAAAAATCCAGAAAAAAATAAAAACGCTGGAACAGATCAGTTTACACACAAACTCCACAAAACTGCGAAAATACACCCGAAAAACACACACAAATTTGCAATTTTTCACCATTTTTCATCAAATCTTTCACAAAATCATGTTGAGAAGGATGCTATCAAGGAATTACTCAAGGAAAACGGTAAATTTCTACACCTAAACACCATTTAATCCGAAAATTAGTGTTCTTGAGCCATTTTATACCCAATTCAATTTTGATGCTTTTTAGTGTAATTATGCTTAAATTGTTTATGTATTATGCTTGTATAACCTAGATTGATGCTATTTAACATGATTAGAAGCCTTAAACTTCAAATTTTAAGTAATCTAGGGTTTGTGTTCTTGAGCAATTTGGGACTTTTTGATATAAACAGGTTATGGCCGATTTTTGTCATGAATTGTTGCTAAATTAAGTAGTGTAACATGTTTAGGTAGTTAAATGATCCAAACTTTGAGCCTAAACATGGTTTTTGAGAATTAAAGTGGACTTTTTCAAGTCTAAAATTCATGAACTTGATTTTTGAGAGATAATGCCATTTGAAACTTGTTTAATTGCTAATAATGATTATTTTGACATGTTATATGAGTTGAATGCTTATGAACTAGGCGAACATTTTCGTATATACTTATTTGAAAAAGTGTAGATTTGATAAAAATATGAAAATGAGCATAAGTTTGATATAAATTGAACATGTCATTGTAATTATTTTGATTGATGATTTTGCTGACACTAATGCATATTTGGATGCACAAAAATTGTGTTTGATGTGTTTTGCAGACTGAAAGGGGTGAATCTTCATCCCAAGCTCGCAATACTCCTCCTGAGAATGCGGAACAACAGGATGTTGATAACCATTACAAACAAGATATACCTCATCCAGTTATGACATTTTCAGATATGCACGTGGAAAATTTGCACCCGAACTTGAGATTAGACAGACGTTGGATAGATTATCCAAAATACCAAAGGGGCTTGCATACTCTTCATTCTAAAGTTGTTGAAGTACCTAGGGTAATAGAATGGGGACCATTAGAAGCTGTAGAATTGGCCGAGCCAATTAGAGAATTACTTACACAGAGGTATGGTAATTCTACTTTTAACGATTGGGTACGATTATTCAACATGCGTAGACCTGTATATAAAGTATGGTGTGAAGAATTATTGTGTAGTATAGAAATAAATGATCGGGTAGCTAGTTTAACCGATCTTTCTTTTATTAGATTTTTGTTAGGAGGTTCGATGCGCCACATGTCTCTACTAGACATGGCTCAGGCCTTACGTATATATACGCCTGAGGAGCTAGCATCTGCCGATTGTCGAGGGTTGATACTAAATGGTAGGAAAATTGATGAAAATTTTGATACGCATGGTGTATGGAGTCAAATGACTAGCCATCACCGATTTAAAGGGGGAAATTACTCTTATTTGGATATAGATAGAGCTGAATTAAGAGTAATTCACAGGTTTTTAGCCAATTCGATTACACAACGAGGTAAGAATAAGGAAAAGGTAAATGAACAGGATTTATTTTACCACATGTGTATTCGAGACCCACAAAGCGCTGTAAGTATACCTTATTGTGTGGGTTATTATTTATCAGCTATGGTTAAGGGGATGAGACCGCACAGTATAATAGGAGGTGGTATATTTATTACATTAAATGCTGAGTATCTCAATGTGGATATAAGTCGGGGGGGATTATTAATCGAAGAACCAGAACCCCGCGATACAATTGGTTTAAATGTATATCATGGTGCTAAGGTTTTGAAGAGGTGAAATAACGCCGCAGTACAATACCATGGAAGACATCCACAGGTTGAGAGAAATCAACAGCCAGGTAATGTGGGAGGGGGAAATGAAATGACAGAAATGCAAAGGTTTATAGCTTCACAAGAGTATGAAAATGTGATGTTTCGCGAGGTGTATATAAAATACTATTAAATTTTACAAGGAAATACTATTAAATACGATACAATTTTACACAAGATATTTATTTATTTATAGAATGGATATACTTAAACCTTGCTACAACACTTATAGGCAGTGTACCTAATCGTACAGTAGTGTAGTTTTTAGTAAGTCCGGTTCGTTCCACAGGGAAAATCTTTAAACAAAGCTTAACGCTATATTAGTTTACTTTTATAAAAATACAAATATATATACAAGTAATATTATTATTATAAAGGGGGGTTTTTACCGTTTAATGACCGGTTTTTCGATTTTAAAACTTTAGTCGCAGTTAAAACCAAATGTAAAATAATAAATAAATACAAGACTTAATTTAAAGCGTAAAGTAAATAACGATAATGAAATTGCGAATAATAAAAGTGCGATAAAATAAACTTGCGATAATTAAAAAGTACGACAATTAAATACAATAACAATAAATAAAAATGCGATAATTAGAAGTGCAATTAAATATAAAATAAAGGAAATTAAATATGAAATAAAAGAATTATGCTTATTTAAACTTCCGTAATCATGATGCTTGACGTGTTGATTTTAGTTTTATGCCCATGGGTTAATTGTCCTGGATTATTTAATATGTCCGTCTGGTTTTTGTCCATAACAGTCCATCAGTCATAAATATAAAGTGCGAGTGTCCTCGTCAAATTATCCTTATACCCGAAGTTAAATATTCCAATTAATTGGAGACTTAAACTGTAACAAGATTTTAATACTTTGTTTAATAATTACACCAGGATGTCGACTGAGTGTAACCCAAGGTTTTAATATTTTGTTATCAATTATACCAAGTGTCCTTGTACATAATTTCACTCCTGTTTTAATTATTCTAGTGGCTATTAATCCATTCCCGTGTCCGGTTAAATGAACGATTATTCGTACATATAAATACCCTGCCCATCCTGTCCGATCGAGTGTAAATGGTTATTTATAGGGACGCCCAATTGTAAATCTTTATATTGACATTAACAAACTATCATTTAGTTAAACAAATATAAAGCCCATTAATAGCCCATAGTCTAATTTCCACAAGTGTCGTTCTTTTATCCAAACTCCAATTATGGTACAAAGCCCAATTACCTAATTTTAGTAATTAGCCCAACATCATGATTACTTCGGATTAAATAAGCATAATAATAACTTAGCTACGAGACATTAATATAAAAAGGTTGAACATAACTGACAATGATTAAAAATAGCGTAGCGTTACACGGACAGAATTTCGACTTACACCCTTACAATATTCGCTAACATACCCTTATTATTAGGATTAAAATTAAAATTAAAATTAAAATATAAATTATAAATATAAATATTACGATATAGATAGAGAGATGGATATATGAATGTGTAAAAATGATCAGAATTCAGTTAGCTTTATAGGGAATTGAGTTCAGGGGTACTCCACGACTCGTGGCCCTTTTTGCCTTCAAACTCCGCGAGTCGCGGAGTTTGTAAATACAGCTCACTCCAGTTTGGTGTCTTTCTTGCCGACGGTTTATTTTATTTATATAATATATAAATAATTATAAGAATTATTTAAATATTATATTATATTTATGTGCATAGTTGACTTGTAATTTTTAGTCCGTTGCGTCGAGCGTTGAGAGTTGACTCTGGTCCCGGTTCCGGATTTTCGAACGTCCTTGCGTACAATTTAATATCTTGTACTTTGCGTTTTGAATATTGTACTCTTGTAATTTCGAGACGTTTCTTATCAATAATTGGAACCTCTTTGATTGTATTTTGTACTTTTGAGCTTTTTGGTCGTTTGCGTCTTCAATTCGTCGAATCTGTCTTTTGTCTTTACCTTTTATTATTTAAACGAATATCACTTTTAAATAGAACAATTGTAACTAAAAGCTTGTCTTTCTTGAGGAATAATGCTATGAAATATATGTTCGTTTTTAGCATTATCAAATATTCCCACACTTGAGCGTTGCTTGTCCTCAAGCAATATCGTTTTGAAATACTAGAATCACTTCTTTATTCTTCACACTTTGTACATCAGTGATTTCTATACGGCGGTATAAACATTGGTAGTAACGATATGGTTTACAGTCCCACATGACTATAAAAATTTAGATCCATTAAGGAAATTGGATCTTTATGAAAACATTTGATCTTTTGAAAATTAAATCTAGCTTTTACCTTAGATAAGTTTTTCGGAATAACCCTTCACCGGTGTTTGCAAAATATTTTTGTGGGTTTGGTGGGTTTCAGATTTGAAAATTTTAGCTCAAAACTTGCGGTTTTGTGTCACCCACTTGCTAACCTTGTATTTGGAAAGCAACACGTCCAGTTTACTTGTCCCGTATATTACCTTTCGGTAAACTACCGTCCGGTTGTAAAGGAAAGCGTTGAACAAGCAACTGTTAAGGCAGTGTCCCCTGACATGCTTTTAATTATGGTCTATAACGTGTCGGACGCAATTACTATCCTTGGTAGGAGCAATAGTAAAGCTCACCCTTATGATTTTTCGGTCTGGCACAAGGTCCTGTCTTTGACCACTATGCAACCACCGTTCTTACGGTTGACACCCGATTTGGTTCAGGTGACCTAATGAATTCCAGGTGAATTCCTAGGATTTTACGTTCAATGGTAATGAACGCATTGAAAATAGGGTTTTCAGAAAACAAATCGGTTTGTAATTTTGATCAAAATATTTTCTCGTTCAAGCTCGAGTTTAGATATCATTGAATTCCATGAGTTTGAATTCTCAATCTTTAAGGTCAATCTCTAGGATTGAGTAATATCAGGCTTAAAAGCTGATTTTTAATCTTTAAGGAGATTATCCTTTCTGGGGATCTGATTCATTAGTCTTATCCAGCTAATTTGCACGGTGCCCTCCCATTTTACGAGATAAATCCTTCTCATGGTTAGGATAAATCTGACCACTTGGCGACCCTGTTTTATGCTGAGGTCCGTGGATTTCCTGCTGATTTTAGTGATGACTTTTCTAGATTTTTCGTCAACCTACAGCTGGTCTGGACGACAACTTCCTGACTTAAATCAAGAAGCGCGTTTCTTTTTCGGAAGACTTTACTTCCTTTTAATGATGGAATTGATTCATCGTGTAGATCCATCTTTCTTACAGTAAATCAGGTAAAACTTTTTAGTTTAGTCCAAATCAAAAGTATTTACAGTTATTTGTACAAAAATATGTGATATATTTTTTGAATAACTTGGAGAATTTTCCCACACTTGGCTTTTATTTTCCTTTTTATTGTCCTCTATTCCATTTTAAATGAATTTTAACATTTTGGTTTGTTTCTCAATTTATGTCCTTTCCGAGGTTACAATAATTTCGGTGTTAAAACCTAGTTTTATCGTTCATAAATATGTATAAACATGATTTTGAGTTCATTTAATTGAAAATTTTGAAAAATTTTACTAGAATTGGGTAGTCAGTATATAAGACTAGGGCTGTTCTTTATTATCAGAGAGCACTAGATTCTAATACAACTACTGCTTTACTAGTATTTTTAATGGTAACCCAGTGTTTAAGATAAAAATTTTAAAATCCGAAAGAATTTAACCCCTTCCCACACTTAAGATCTTGCAATGCCCTCATTTGCAAGAAATCAGTAACAATTTAAATTATTGAGGGTGATTTGTGTGAAAATGATTAAATTTTTACCAAAGTTCCCAAATATATTGGCGTTTGTTTGCTGAATGATAAATGGTGCACATCATTTGTTCATTCCGTCTTGTTGTTATTTCACATATATTTTGCATCTTGTCGTCAAAATTAGTTGCTTTTGCTGAACTTAATGCCAGTCTTTGAAAATGCGTTGTTTTACCCTGTTGTGTACATAAGATAAACTGCAAACATATATACATATTTTTGAAGTTTGGTATATTACCCCACATTCAAAAATTATTAAAATCTAAGAATAAAAGTTAGAAAATTATAAAAACTATTACAATATTAACATAAGTATTAAACGTATCAACATTACAAATTACAAAATAAATAAAACTAAGTAGACTAGGGATGATACTGATACCAATAGGGGTTCCAAGCATAACCATAGGTGCTATAGAATGCTTCGGCTGGGTTATACGTAGGATACGGTGGTTGCATCTCTATAGACCAGGGAGGGAATATGGGTTTTGGAGTAGGAATATAGTTTCTACCTATATGTTGGCAATGAGCTATGATTTAGTTTTGATGAACTTGCCAATCTTCAAATGCTCTCTGTCTAGCATTTTCGTACTCCTGTGAAGCTATAAACCTTTGCATTTCTTGCATTTCATTTCCCCCTCCTACATTACCTTGCTGTTGGTTTCTTTCAACCTGTGGATGTCTACCATGGTATTGTACTGCGGCGTTATTTCGCCTCTTCAAAACTTTCGCCCCATGGTATACATTTAAACCTATAGTATCGCGGGGTTCTGGTTCTTCGACTAATAATCCCCCCCGACTTATATCCACACCGAGATATTCAACAATCAAAGTAATAAAAATACCACCTCCTATTATGCTATGCGGTCTCATCCCCCTAACCATAGCTGATAAATAATAACCCACACAATAAGGTATACTTACAGCGCTTTGTGGGTCTCGAATACACATATGGTAAAACAAATCCTGTTCATTTACCTTTTCTTTGTTCTTACCTCTTTGTGTAATCGAATTAGCTAAAAACCTATGAATCACTCTTAATTCAGCTCTATCTATATCCAAATAAGAGTAATTTCTCCCTTTGAATCGGTGATGGCTTGTCATTTGACTCCATACACCATGTGTATCAAAATTTTCATCTATCTTTCTACCATTTAGTATCAACCCTCTACAATCGGCAGATGCTAACTCCTCATTCGTATATATACGTAAAGCCTGAGCCATGTCTAGTAAAGACATGTGGAGCATCGAACCTCCTAACAAAAATCTAATAAAAGATCGATCGGTTAAACTAGCTACCCGATCATTTAATTCTATACTACACAACAATTCTTCACACCATACTTTATATACAGGTCTACGCATGGTGAATAAACGTACCCAGTCGTTAAAAGTAGAATTACCATACCTCTGTGCAAGTAATTCCCTAATTGGCCTGGCCAATTCTACAGCTTCTAATGGTCCCCATTCTATGACCCTAGGTACCTCAACAACTTTAGAATGAAGAGTATGCAAACCCCTTTGGTATTTTGGATAATCTATCCAAAGTCTGTCAAATCTCAGGTTCGGGTGCAAATCTTCCAAGTGCATATCAGAAAATGTCATGACTGGATGAGGTATATCTTGCTTGTAGTAGTTATCCACCTCCTGTTGTTCCGCATTCTCAGCCGGAGCATTGCGAGCTTGGGATGAAGATTCACCCCTTTCAGTCTGCAAAACACATCAAACACAGTTTTTGTGCATCCAAATATGCATTAGTGTCAGCAAAATCATCAATAAAAATAATTACAATGACATGATCAATTTATATCAAACTTAAGCTCATTTTCATATTTTCATCAAATCTACACTTTTTCAAATAAGCATATACGAAAATTTTCGCCAAGTTCATAAGCATTCAACTCAAATAACATGTCAAAATAATCATTACTAGCAATTAAACAAGTTTCAAATGGCATTATCTCTCAAAAATCAAGTTCATGAATTTTAGACTTGAAAAAGTCCACTTTAATTCTCAAAATCATGTTTAGGCTCAAAGTTTGTGTGATGACCCGAAAATTTTCGACCAAATTTAAACTTAATCTTATATGATTTCGATACGATAAGCAAAGTCTGTTAAACTGAATCTCAAAATTCTTGAACTATTCAATTACCTTTCATTTATTCACGATGATGCACGAATAATTATATGTAAATAGATACATATACTATAACTTGAAAACGTAACTAAGTGTTGGGTATATGATACTGTGCATTAATCTTATTTGATTGATTACCTGATTGATATATTTAACTTGGTCATAAAACAATCTGTTATTATATATATAATAACAAATAACGAGACGATGATTTATAGAAGTAAATGACCAAAATACTCGAAAGTTTAAGATATACTTTGAGTGGTATAGTTTAGGAATAATTTAAGACTATATTTTGACAAAGGTACGAGTCGCGAAACGTAATGTACAAGTTTTCTCAACGTACGAAGGGACACTCGAAAAACCGGAACCGGGACATAAGTCGAGTGATGACGTACGACTTATCGGAATAAAAATTACAAGTCAACTATGCATGTGAATTTAATATAATATATAATTAATTATTTAAATTAAATATATTATATATATATTATATTAAATTATGTCGACAAACAAAATTACAAAAAATATGTGAGCTGGATCTGACGGCCATGCGATCGCATGGCAAATAGGCATAAAACCCATGCGATCGCATGGGCATCAGATTCCAAAAAGTTGCCTATAAAAGTCCAGTTTTTGCACGAGTTTTATTTACACATACTACTCCCTCTGTAATATTATTATTATTTATTATTTATATTAATATTATTAATATTATTATTATTATTATTATTATTAAGATTATTATTATTATTTATTTTATTATTATTAGTAGTATTATTATTATTACTAATTATATCACTTAAAATACTACGACGAGGTCATGAGCGTGTCACTTTCAAAACGAGTTTTCGAGCAAGCAAGAGCTAAGGAAATTATGGGTTATTACTAAGGAGGTTATGGGTAAGATTTGAGGGTTTTGCTCGTGAGTTAAACTAGTGTTTATCATCTCCGTTACGTCTACGTACTTTCCTACAATATTGAATCTCAATATTGATACGTAAGCACTCATATTTTATCTTTTATATATTAGTTGTGTATCCATGTCTAGTGCTCGAGTATATATATTTATACCGGCTTGTATGCTAAATTTTGTCGTTAAACAGTTTATAATGAATCACTAATTAAATACATATATTACTGGTAAAAGGTATATGATATACATGTTTTTGGAAAGCTGGCGAAAAATCAATAACTTTTCATTTAGATATCGAATAGTTTCGATGAACGGATTAAAAGATATGATCAACTGAATTATGATTGACGTTAATTGAAATTGCCTTTTAATCTGCAATTAAGATTTAAACAACTTGTTTACGAGACTGATAAAGTGAACTTTTAAATATTACCAACCGAGTAAATGAATCCTTATATAAGGCACGTCTCGTTTTGTTGAACTATTGTCAAAATTGACTTTTTGAAACGACTTTGGATAACTATTATATGTCGATCTCGAGCATTAGGATTGTTATACACTATGACCTGACCTAGCTTGATAGACATTTATTGACCAACATATGTTCTCTAGGTTGAGATCTACGGTTATTTGGTAATCCAAGTTTCGATCACATTTTGGTGAACGACTTTATATGCTGCTAAGGTGAGTTTCATATGATCCCTTTTACTCAATATATTTTTGGGCTGAGAATACATGCGACTGTTTATAAATACTGAAAATACTAGATTTATATGCGTGAGTTTCATATGATCCCTTTTACCCTTTACATTTTTGGGCTGAGAATACATGCAAATGCTTTATTAACTGATTTACAATATTTATATGCGTGAGTTTCATATGATCCCTTTTACCCTTTACATTTTTGGGCTGAGAATACATGCAAATGCTTTATTAACTGATTTACAATATTTATATGCGTGAGTTTCATATGATCCCTTTTTAATTGCTTTTGCAATACATTTTTGGGCTGAGAATACATGCAATTTATTCTAAACGCAATGGATACAAGTACATACTTAATTCTACACTGAGTTTAAACCAAAAATCCCTTAGCTTTGGTAACTAGTAACTGCCAGTTATAAGAACTGGTGGGCGCGAGTAGTTGTATATGGATCCATAGGGCTTGATATCCCCGTCCGAGCTAGAGCACTAGCCTTTTAACGGACGTATGCTATTTGAGAAACGTACATGTTGGTTTGCGTGTATTATTAAGATGATTATACAAAGGGTACAAATTATATATACGTTAATTTTAGTTACCAGGGTGCTCAATTTCGTAGAATATTTTGATAAACGTTTCTGGATAAAACAACTGAAATCTTGTTATCCACTTTTATATGCAGATTATGCGAAACACTAAAACTATGAACTCACCAACCATTGTGTTGACACTTGTTAGTATGTTTATTCTCAGGTTCCCTAGAAGTCTTCCGCTGTTTGCTTATATGATAGACAAGCTATGTGCATGGAATCTTACATGGCATATTTTTCAAGAAAACGTTGCATTCACCAATTCATCACCATGTACCTTAATTTGACTGCATTGTCAACGGAAGTATTATTGTAAACTATTATTTACGGTGATTGTCTATATGTAGAAATCATCAGATGTCGAAAACCTTGGAATTAAATATTCATTTATGGTATGCCTTTTCAAAAGAATGCAATGTTTACAAAACGTATCATATAGAGGTCAAATACCTCGCAATGAAATCAATGAATGACGTGTTCGTCCATATGGATTTGGAGCGATCGTCACAGTTGGTATCAGAGCGTTGGTCCTAGCGAACCAGGTCTTGCATGAATGTGTCTAACTGATAGTTGTTAAGATGCATTAGTAAGTCTGGACTTCGACTGTGTCTGCATGTTAAAAGTTTTGCTTATCATTTTTTGTCGAAAATTACATGCTTATCATTCTTAAGTCTAGACACGTTTTACTGCATTGATTGCATAAATAGTGTATAGACAAAAAAATCATATCTTAGCTTATCTGTTACTGTAAACTTTTCCTGACATCTTCCGAAAATTTATCCGTGATTTATGGAATTTGGTATTATATATACATATGTAAATTATGTATTGAAGAATACCAAACTAAATTCTATAATCTATTTCATATCAAAAATCACCTATCTAATTATACAAGATGGATCCCGTATCTAGTTCAAATTCCTTAAATTCCGACAGCTATTCCGATATGGATATTCTCCTGAACTCTGAAGAAAGTGTAACTGGAATGGATCAACCAATTAGCCATCATCTATTCTGGATGAATCGGGGATGGGTTCGTAGCCTACTTAATTATTGGAGACAAGAAGAAGGCGATCCCTTCCATCCACCAGACTGCCCTCTTGGCGAAGAACCTGAAGCGCTTACCGGTGAACCTGTTCGTAATACCATTTTCTCTCTCATCTCCAGAATATCTCGTCATGATCATATACTCTCTCAAATTCTAAATCTAATTCATCCGCTCGTCCGAATCGACAATCATCCCGGTGTAGTAGAAGAAGTCAACGAGCTTCGCGCTCGGGTAGTGGCTTTGGAGAATATGGTGCAAAGGTTACAAGCACCAGCAGCATCACCGGCATCAACAGTACCACCGACAACAACACCAACAGTACCATTACCACCACCAACAACATCCGCATCGCAAACCTCAACTTCACAATCTGTTCCACGAGCATTAACGTCATACGCACCGTAGTTACCAAGAAATACCAGCAACAATAACCGATGAAGTATTAACTCATTTCCCCTGAAGAAATTTTATGTATATTTAATATATATGAATTTTGAAATCAAAATAAATCTTTTCGTACCAAGTTATTACGTGTGAATCTTAACTGGTAGGTACTACTCGGTTAATTCATATTACTAATATGCTATGATGTACATACTTCGTTAATGACTTAACCATCGTTAACTACAATCTCTGTTTCCAACTCAATGAATTCCATTTCATAATAAACTAAGTATATTAATCAATTATATGGTTGATTTTATACTTTCAACTTCGATGTATTCAAAACTTTCTAGAAAACATCATTCGTACCTTGCGAAGTTAGCAAGAGTTCCATGAGCACCAACATGATTCACTGAGAAAATATCAATAAAACTGAGTATTGATTACATTAGTGAAATACTCCGTAAAGATTATTAAAAATGAGCTTAATATGATATTAACTCATCAAATCTGTATTACATCTGAAGAAAATATACATACATATATTTTCATAAAGACGGTAATAAAAATTCTTTTGTACAAAATATTACTTGTGAAATCTTTAACGGGTAGGTAATTCCAGGGAAATATTTAAGTTCACAATTAATATGTTACACTGTACATTCTTCAACTTTGATTCAAAAATTATTAACTATGCTCACAGCGATATACAATCGTTTCCATAAAAATTCAATTACATATTCTGATATTGACGGATCAGAATCCAAGTCAAGATTTAACGGGTGACATCATTCTTAGATCTCTACATCTTTCAAAGCTATACTTTGACTTCAAAAATGTGAAAGATCCTTTAGCATTGTTATTACTGAAAATAACCTTGCAATTCCTTTCCAAAAGTATCCAGTATTATCAACCGTTCAACCAGTCAACGACGACCTTTCAGACTTGTAACTTTGGCATATACGTTTTTGTTACTGGGGAACCTTTCATGTTCCACCACATTAGCAGTAAATTTACCAACAACTTCATTGATCTTTGACCTTCCGAAAAATCCTTATACTCATTGAAACCGTATCATGTACTCATCCACATCTTGTAACGGCAATTGCCATACCAACTATCAGGAATTAGCAATCAGTATTTTGAAATCTTGTAGCACGTCTACGCCAACAGTTATATGTGTACATATAACTTCTACCTCTTGGACTTACATACTTTGAATGTGAAGTTTTCGAAAAACACCCCAAACTACGAAACTAGTTCTCCGAATTTTGGAAAAATGTTGATGAAGCAGCAAAAACTGTAAACGACCTTAACAGTCAAAAGTTTGATGATAAAGAATAGTATGGTGGTAAAGCTGAGAAAAAGAGAAAGTTTGGAACTGGAAAATGGATTGAGCAAAGTATGAAAGAGGCTGTGGATAAATCACAAGGACGAAACCTGTCTTCAAAGAATCCAAATGATTCAGTATCTGTTGAAGCCATTAACGAATACCTTGCTTCCGAATCTAAACCCTTGCGGACAATATTCTTCATCATCCTATGATATTAGAAATTCTAAGATATCATCGTATCTTTCATTATAAATATCCTCCATATTTTTGGAGATAATTTCATAATCATTCTTATCGAAAATCAATTTTCTCTTTACGATATCTGCGTTACACCATAAAAGAAACTATTTTAGTTTCTAAATTCTGAAACTTTCAAGTTTAAAATATAAATGTTTTGAAGTAATGTTGGGAATTGAAGCATGAGTTAATATAATATAATGACACTTGATCAACGTGATTATATTACAGTAAGTCATGCTGAGTTTCTAATGGAACGTGATAAAGGTTCACATATCATACCCTCATCATGAACCATGTTACATAACTCTTTCATTCTATATAATCTCTAAAAATATCAAGAAAATATTTTCTTAATGATTCGGTTTTTTTTTAGGTATTCTAGTAATTTGACAAGTCAGATTGTGCTATTACCATTTCTTTCTTAGAACATTAGTTATGTTCATCTGAAACTTCATACCTACGAATTCTGGACCATTATCCGCTTGACTTAAGGTCAGGAAGAGAAAACGAAAGCATGAAGCTCCGAAATATAATGGAGAATATAAAGCCCAATAACAACCTCAAAATTTACAAACCGTGTATATCAATGCGTATAGCAATATAAAGACACGGGAGAATGAAAAACACTATAACCCCAAGGTAATGGTAGAAGAAAGTAACTTCCTCTGGTGGTAGATGAAAAAGAAGAATGACAGATATGAAAGTTAGGAGTATATCAAGAATAAGAACTGGATGAAGCATTTCACAATCTTTTGGAAGTATGAAATGAGGAAGAAGATGTAGGAGTGGTGAAAATAATGAGACGAAAGGGGGTTAATTTATAAGCAAAATAACAGACAAAGCAATCGAGGCAGGTGACCTCATTTAATTAAAGAAGATCTTAATTTCCTTAAATTCCGAAGAATCAAATCTTACTTAGATTATGAAGACTTTCTATTCCTTAAATTTCAAAAATCAATCGTTACTACGTCAAGAGATAAGACGCATCTCTATTCTCTATTTCACTTTATTACGATAACTTCCCTCATACGCTTCGAGTAATTGGATTGTGTTATCCATATTATTCAACGGTGATAAAACTCTAATTATCAACTCATATACGTCATGAAAACATTTTTATTGTTAGCCATGACGACCTCACTCAAATTTCGGGACGAAATTTCTTTAACGGGTAGGTACTGTGATGACCTGAAAATTTTTGACCAAATTTAAACTTAATCTTATATGATTTCGATACGATAAGCAAAGTCTGTTAAACTGAATCTCAAAATTCTTGAACTATTCAATTACCTTTCGTTTATTCACGATGATGCATGAATAATTATATGTAAATAGATACATATACTATAACTTGAAAACGTAACTAAGTGTTGGGTATATGATACTGTGCATTAATCTTATTTGATTGATTACCTGATTGATATATTTAACTACGGAGTTAAAAGATTATGCCAAACGATTCAAGTAAAAGACATTTACTGAGTCTCTTAAGGATTATGATATCATTACGGGTCTCTATTGAAAGGTCCACGTTGATTTGAGAAATTATTCATTTTTAACGGTATTCGGAACAAATGATAAAGTGTTTGTTTAAATAACGTAACTTGGACACATACAATAATAAGGAATATTAACTGTTGGAATTAGATATATGAATAACCTGTGTTATATATTTTAAAAACGTGTTTATTAAATATTGAATATATATATTTAAATATAATATTAACTTGGTCATAAAACAATCTGTTATTATATATATAATAACAAATAACGAGACGATGATTTATAGAAGTAAATGACCAAAATACTCGAAAGTTTAAGATATACTTTGAGTGGTATAGTTTAGGAATAATTTAAGACTATATTTTGACAAAGGTACGAGTCGCGAAACGTAATGTACAAGTTTTCTCAACGTACGAAGGGACACTCGAAAAACCGGAACCGGGACATAAGTCGAGTGATGACGTACGACTTATCGGAACAAAAATTACAAGTCAACTATGCATGTGAATTTAATATAATATATAATTAATTATTTAAATTAAATATATTATATATATTATATTAAATTATGTCGACAAACAAAATTACAAAAAATATGTGAGCTGGATCTGACGGCCATGCGATCGCATGGCAAATAGGCATAAAACCCATGCGATCGCATGGGCATCAGATTCCAAAAAGTTGCCTATAAAAGTCCAGTTTTTGCACGAGTTTTATTTACACATACTACTCCCTCTGTAATATTATTATTATTTATTATTTATATTAATATTATTAATATTATTATTATTATTATTATTATTATTAAGATTATTATTATTATTTATTTTATTATTATTAGTAGTATTATTATTATTACTAATTATATCACTTAAAATACTACGACGAGGTTATGAGCGTGTCACTTTCAAAACGAGTTTTCGAGCAAGCTAGAGCTAAGGAAATTATGGGTTATTACTAAGGAGGTTATGGGTAAGATTTGAGGGTTTTGCTCGTGAGTTAAACTAGTGTTTATCATCTCCGTTACGTCTACGTACTTTCCTACAATATTGAATCTCAATATTGATACGTAAGCACTCATATTTTATCTTTTATATATTAGTTGTGTATCCATGTCTAGTGCTCGAGTATATATATTTATACCGGCTTGTATGCTAAATTTTGTCGTTAAACAGTTTATAATGAATCAATAATTAAATACATATATTACTGGTAAAAGGTATATGATATACATGTTTTTGGAAAGCTGGCGAAAAATCAATAACTTTTCATTTAGATATCGAATAGTTTCGATGAACGGATTAAAAGATATGATCAACTGAATTATGATTGACGTTAATTGAAATTGCCTTTTAATCTGCAATTAAGATTTAAACAACTTGTTTACGAGACTGATAAAGTGAACTTTTAAATATTACCAACCGAGTAAATGAATCCTTATATAAGGCACGTCTCGTTTTGTTGAACTATTGTCAAAATTGACTTTTTGAAACGACTTTGGATAACTATTATATGTCGATCTCGAGCATTAGGATTGTTATACACTATGACCTGACCTAGCTTGATAGACATTTATTGACCAACATATGTTCTCTAGGTTGAGATCTACGGTTATTTGGTAATCCAAGTTTCGATCACATTTTGGTGAACGACTTTATATGCTGCTAAGGTGAGTTTCATATGATCCCTTTTACTCAATATATTTTTGGGCTGAGAATACATGCGACTGTTTATAAATACTGAAAATACTAGATTTATATGCGTGAGTTTCATATGATCCCTTTTACCCTTTACATTTTTGGGCTGAGAATACATGCAAATGCTTTATTAACTGATTTACAATATTTATATGCGTGAGTTTCATATGATCCCTTTTACCCTTTACATTTTTGGGCTGAGAATACATGCAAATGCTTTATTAACTGATTTACAATATTTATATGCGTGAGTTTCATATGATCCCTTTTTAATTGCTTTTGCAATACATTTTTGGGCTGAGAATACATGCAATTTATTCTAAACGCAATGGATACAAGTACATACTTAATTCTACACTGAGTTTAAACCAAAAATCCCTTAGCTTTGGTAACTAGTAACTGCCAGTTATAAGAACTGGTGGGCGCGATTAGTTGTATATGGATCCATAGGGCTTGATATCCCCGTCCGAGCTAGAGCACTAGCCTTTTAACGGACGTATGCTATTTGAGAAACGTACACGTTGGTTTGCGTGTATTATTAAGATGATTATACAAAGGGTACAAATTATATATACGTTAAGTTTAGTTACCAGGGTGCTCAATTTCGTAGAATATTTTGATAAACGTTTCTGGATGAAACAACTGAAATCTTGTTATCCACTTTTATATGCAGATTATGCGAAACACTAAAACTATGAACTCACCAACCTTTGTGTTGACACTTGTTAGTATGTTTATTCTCAGGTTCCCTAGAAGTCTTCCGCTGTTTGCTTATATGATAGACAAGCTATGTGCATGGAATCTTACATGGCATATTTTTCAAGAAAACGTTGCATTCACCAATTCATCACCATGTACCTTATTTTGACTGCATTGTCAACGGAAGTATTATTGTAAACTATTATTTACGGTGATTGTCTATATGTAGAAATCATCAGATGTCGAAAACCTTGGAATTAAATATTCATTTATGGTATGCCTTTTCAAAAGAATGCAATGTTTACAAAACGTATCATATAGAGGTCAAATACCTCGCAATGAAATCAATGAATGACGTGTTCGTCCATATGGATTTGGAGCGATCGTCACAGTTTGGATCATTTAACTACCTAAACATGTTACACTACTTAATTTAGCAACAATTCATTACAAAAATTGGCCATAACCTGTTTATATCAAAAGCCCCAAATTTGCTCAAGAACACAAACCCTAGATTACTCTAAATTTGAAGTTTAAGGCTTCTAATCATGTTAAATAGCATCAATCTAGGTTATACAAGCATAATATATAAACAATTTAAGCATAATTACACTAAAAAGCATCAAAATCAAATTGGGAAAAAAATTGCTCTAGAACACTAATTTTCGGATTAAATGGTGTTTAGGTGTAGAAATTTACCATTTTTCTTGAGTAATTCCTTGATAGCATCCTTCTCAACATGATTTTAGTAAAAGATTTGATGATTAACGGTTAAAAATTGTGATTTTGGGGGTATTTTTTCGGGTTTTTGAGGGTTATTTTCGCAGTATTTTCGCTGTATGTGTGGGTGGTAGTGTGGACTGATCTGTTCTTTACGTTTTATTTTTTTCTGGGTTTTGGTCCCTCCGCGAGTCGCGGTGTTTGGACCTTCAAACTCCACGAGTCGCGGAGTTTGTATTTTTTTTTTATATAACATCTTATACTAATTAAAACAATTAAGTAATTAATTTTAAAATTTTGTTTCCCTTGTTATTTAGGACGAGGTCGTTTCGGATCGATGTCCTAGTCCGTCCTTCGACAAAATTTTAAAATTTGTCGTTTTGTAGTGATTGTTTTAAAAGCTAAGATTTTTGGGGTTTTTTTTAATGTTTTTGGCATATTTTAATTCAATAAGATTAAAAATAATTATAATAAAAGTTCTCGTCCCTCCTTGGGTAAAGCAATTTCGGTTCAAAGACCTAGTCTTCAACTCACGACGAATTTTAAAAATCATATTTTTAACTTAATGAGATAAAGTAAATTTTTGTTTTTAAATTCACACAACTTAAATATAAAATTCAAAATTAATATTAAAAATTCACACCAAACTTAAAATTTAAAATGCATAAAAATAAAATTCATATTTTAAAAATTAAAAATTCATACCAAACTTAATTTAAAAATTCATATTATAAATTCACACCAAACTTAATTTAAAAATTCATATTATAAATTCACACCAAACTTATATTAATTTTTCAAATATTTACAATTTTAAAAATATTGTTTTTACAAAGTTTACAATATTAATTTAAGATTTATATATTAATTTTATAAACATGGTAAAAATAAAATTAAAAATATTTTTGGCTTTTTATCCCACTTTAATCAATCAAATATTATCAAAAATATGCGCCCCTCTTTTCGGTAAAATAATTTCGCTTCCAAGACCTAATTTAACTCATGACGAATTTTTGAAATATTTTGTGTTGATTGATTAAAGATATTTATACCTTAAGAATAAACGTTAAATTTCGCAGTGATGTAATAAATTTTTGTATGATATCAATAATTTCGGTCGCCAAACCTAATTTTATTCAATACCAATTTAATACTTTATAGCGAACAAATTAGCGTTTATTATCGAAAGGTTAAAAATAAAAATAAAAAAAACTGTACAGACTTACCTGTGAGATAGTATTCTTAGTTATATGATCTATCTCATTCATAAGATAGTCGGTTTAATTGGTTTTCCATGGCTACATAGGCGTAACCTCGAGCATTCAGTGTCTTTTCTTCTAAACATATGAACGGTCCGTCTCTGCATAAAGTAACAAATTCGGTGTTTGAATAGGTTTGATTATTTGAACATCTACCTCCATGTGACCATTTTCCGCATTTGTGACATCTTTCTAGGTGTCGTGCTCTTCTTTTCGCTGTGGATTTTGATTTTCCTTTACCAAATTGTAACTTATTATCTTCGCATCTGGATTCTTTTCTAACTCCGTCCAATCTTTCTCTGATTACTGATACTATTTCACTCGGAAGTGTGTCATTATTACGTTTAGTGATCAAAGCGTGTAGCATTAGACCATGGTTTAGTTCACAGGCAGTCTTCATTTTGTAAAAACCTAAAAAAATAAAAATTCAGAATGGGGGGAGAAGACTAGTTCTTTAGGGTCTGCTAGGGAAAGACCATTCGGGTTCCATTTTTGAGAACTATACGAAAATAGACAATCTAACTCTAACAGAAATACATATTATCCTTTAAAGACTTGATTCTCCCCACACTTAGTTAGCTGTGGTGTCGAAATTGTGATTAACTTCGTTGTCGACTTCCATCGGACTATCTATGTAGTGTTTAACTCTGTGACCATTAACTTTAAATTCAATCCCATTTGAATTTATTAATTCTATCGTTCCGTATGGGAAAACTCTTTTAACTATGAACGGTCCAGACCATCTTGATTTCAATTTTCCAGGAAATAGCTTGAATCGTGAATTGAAAAGAAGAACTCTGTCTCCTTCTTTAAATTCTTTTGAACTTCTGATTCTTTTATCATGCCATTTCTTCGTTCTTTCTTTATAGATTAACGAATTTTCGTATGCTTCATGTCTTAATTCTTCTAATTCATTTAGTTGACTTAATCGTAGACGTCCAGCTTCATGTAAATCAAGATTACATGTCTTCAAAGTCCAAAATGCTTTGTGTTCAATTTCTACTGGAAGATGACATGCTTTTCCATAAACAATTCTAAAAGGTGTGGTTCTAATTGGAGTTTTGTAGGCTGTTCTAAAAGCCCAGAGTGCATCCTCTAATTTAATGGACCATTCCTTCGGATTTGATCCTACGGTTTTCTCTAGAATACGTTTTAAAGCTCAGTTGGTATTTTCAACTTGTCCACTTTTTTGTGGATGATATGCGGTGGAGATTTTATGAGTTACTCCATATCTTTTAAGAACTTTCTCAAGTTGATTATTACAGAAATGAGTACCCCGATCACTTATTAAAGCTTTCGGTGTTCCAAACCTTGCAAAAAGACGTTTTAAAAAGTTGACTACAACTCGTGCATTGTTAGTTGGGAGAGCTTGTGCTTCCGCCCATTTAGATACATAATCAATGGCTACGAGAATATAGAGATTATTATGAGATTTTGGAAATGGACCCATAAAGTCAATACCCCAAATGTCAAATACTTCACATACTTGTATGACATTTTGTGGCATTTCATCACGTTCACTTATTTTTCCGGCCCTTTGACAAGCATCACAGGATTTGCAAAGAAGGTGTGCGTCTTTGTAAATTGTAGGCCAATAGAATCCAGCATCATAAACTTTTCTTGCTGTTAGTTGAGGCCCATAATGCCCTCCTGTTGGTCCGGTGTGACAATGGTTTAATATTTTTTAGCTTCATCTCCAAATACACATCGGCATATTATTCCATCGGGACAACTTTTAAACAGATGTGGATCTTCCCAAAAATAGTGTTTTATATCACTGAAGAATTTCTTTCGTCTTTGGTACGATAATCCTTTTTCAAGGAATCCACATACTAAATAGTTTGCATAGTCAGCAAACCATGGAATTTCTTTATAATCTATTTTCAATAGATATTCATCAGGAAAGTTGTCTTGTATGGCCGATTCATTTAGAACTTCTAACTCAGGATTTTCAAGACGAGAAAGATGATCAGCGGCGAGATTTTCTGCTCCTCTTTTATCTCGGATTTCAATATCAAACTCTTGTAAGAGTAAGATCCAACGGATTAATCTTGGTTTAGCATCTTGTTTTGAAAATAGGTATCTAAGAGCAGAATGGTCGGTATAGACCACCGTTTTTGCTAGAACGAGATATGATCGAAATTTGTCAAAAGCAAAGACAATAGCAAGGAGTTCTTTTTCAGTAGTTGTATAGTTCGTTTGTGCTCCTTGTAACGTTTTACTAGCATAATATATAGGTTGAAATCGTTTTTCAATCCTTTGTCCTAAAACGGCTCCCATTGCAAAATCACTTGCATCGCACATTAGTTCAAATGGTAGATTCCAATTTGGTGTTATCATGATCGGAGCATTAGTGAGTTTCTCTTTAAGAATATTAAAAGATTTGATACACTCATCTGAAAAGATGAATGGAGCATCCTTTTCTAGGAGTTTATTCATAGGAGTGGCAATTTTAGAAAAATCTTTTATGAAACATCGGTAAAAACCGGCATGCCCTAGAAAACTCCTAACTCCTCTAACATTGGTGGGATGTGGAAGTTTAGCAATTACATCTACTTTAGCTCTATCCACTTCAATTCCTTCTTTTGAAATTTTATGACCAAGACCGATGCCTTCTTTAACCATGAAATGACATTTCTCCCAATTAAGTACTAGATTTGATTGTTCGCATCTAATAAGCATTCGTTCCAGATTAACTAGACATGATTCAAATGTATCACCGAAGACTGAAAAGTCATCCATGAAAACTTCCATGCATTCTTCTATCATGTCGTGAAAAATCGCCATCATACACCTTTGAAAGGTTGCAGGGGCGTTGCAAAGTCCAAATGGCATGCGTTTGTAAGCAAAAGTACCATAAGGGCACGTGAATGTGGTTTTCTCTTGATCTTCGGGTGCTATTGGAATTTGAAAATATCCGGAAAATCCATCTAGAAAACAATAGTAACTATTTCCGGCTAATCTTTCCAACATTTGATCTATGAAAGGTAAGGGAAAGTGATCTTTTCTGGTGGCGTCATTTAATTTTCTATAATCAATACATACACGCCATCCTGTTACAGTCCTAGTAGGAATAAGCTCATTTTTTTCATTTGTAATGACAGTCATGCCACCCTTTTTAGGCACGCATTGAACTGGGCTTACCCATGGACTATCAGAAATTGGATAAATTAAACCTGCATCTAGAAGTTTAATAATCTCTTTCTTAACTACATCTTGCATATTAGGATTTAGTCTTTGTTGGCGTTGCACATACGTTTTATGACCTTCTTCCATAAGGATTTTATGTGTGCAATACGAAGGACTTATTCCTTTAATATCATGAATCTTCCATGCAATGGCTGGTTTATGAGCTTTCAACACAGAAATGAGTTGTGATTTCTCATTTTCAGTAAGAGAAGACGATATTATTACAGGTAATTCAGATTCACCATGTAAATAAGCGTATTCCAAATGATTTGGAAGTGGCTTTAACTCGAATTTCGGAGGTTCTTCTATCGATGATTTGTATCGATATCTGTCTTCTTCTTTTAGCATTTGAATTTCTTCTGTTGTTGGTTCATATCCATTAGCTATAAGTGTAGCTAACATTTCAGCTTCATCAATTGGTTCATTACCTTCTCCTAAAGAACATTCTCCTGTTCCTTGTAATTCTGGAAATTCTTCTAATAATTCTGCATGTGCATCTATAGTTTGAATATAATAACATGTATCATCTACAGATTGTGGTTGTTGCATTGCTCTATCAACTGAAAAGGTAACACTCTCGTCCTCTATACTTAGGGTCAGTTTCTTACCGAATACATCTATCATTGCTTTAGCCGTATTTAAGAATGGTCTTCCTAATATAAGAGGAACTTGAGAATCTTCTTCCATGTCCAGAACAACAAAATCTACTGGAAATACTAAAGTACCAACTTTAACTAGCATGTTCTCCATTATCCCTCTAGGATATTTTATTGATCTATCGGCTAGTTGTATGCTTATTCTGGTTGGTTTCAATTCTCCAAGGTCTAGTTTAGCGTATAGTGAATACGGCATTAGATTTATACTAGCACCTAAGTCTGCCAATGCTTCTATTGAACTAAGACTACCCAGAAAACATGGAATTGTGAAACTTCCTGGATCAGATAATTTTTCTGGTATCTTATTCAACAGCACTGCTGAACAATTAGCATTCATAGTAACAGCCGAGAGTTCTTCCATTTTCTTTCTATTTGAGATTAGATCTTTCAAGAATTTAGCATATCTAGGCATTCCTGAAATCACATCAATGAAAGGAAGATTTACATTTATCTGTTTAAACGTATCCAAGAATTTGGATTGCTCGGCTTCAAGTTTCTCTTTCTTCATTTTACTCGGATAAGGAAGTGGTGGTTGGTATGGTTTAACATAAGGTTTAGCCTTAACTGTGTTATCTTCATTAACCTTTTCAACTACCGGTTCTTTTTCCTTATCTTGATTAGGTTGTGGTTCTTGTGGAGTAGGAATAGCTTCATCAGAAGTTACAGGTATTTCAGGTGGTTTAAGTGTTGTACCACTTCTTGTGGTAATGGCTTTAGCTGTTTCATTCCGGGGGTTAGCATTTGTATCACTAGGTAGACTTCCCGATTTTCTTTCACCTATTAACCTTGCTAGGTTACTTACTTCTTGTTCCAGATTTTGAATAGAAGCTTGTTGATTTCTAAATGCTTGAGCATTTTGTTCATTAGTTTGTTACTGAGATGTGAAAAACTGCGTTTGAGTTTTAACTAGCTTCGTCATCATATCTTCTAAATTCGGCTTTTTATCATCGGTTTGTTGTGGTGGTTTGTTTTGAAAATTAGGTCTTTGCTGATTGTAAGTATTGTTGGATACTTGTTGATTGCTAGGACCTTGTTGGTTATTGTATGGAATATTTCGGTTATAGTTCTGGTTTTGATTGTAAATCGGTCTTGGCGGTTGATAATTATTCTGATAATTATTTCCAGGCCTTTGGTTTATGTATGAAATATTCTCTCTTTGTTCTATTGTTAATTCAATACTGAGACAATCTTTTGTCAAATGTGGTCCTCCACATTGCTCACAACTAATTCGTATTGAGTGAATATCCTTAGTCATCTTTTCCATTCGTCTCTCGACAGCATCTATCTTTGCGGAAATGGAATCTAAGTCATGGCTAGAATCGGCTCTAGCTGCTTTAGATGATCTAACGATATCTTTTTCTTGGTGCCACTCATGTGAGTGGGAAGCAGTGTTATCAATAATTTTGTAAGCATCAGTTTCGGTTTTCTTCATAATAGAACCACCAGCTGCTATATCTATGTCTTTCCTTGTAGTGATGTCGCATCCTTGGTAGAATATTTGTACTATTTGACAGGTGTCTAAACCATGTTGCGGACATCCTCTTAACAACTTTCCAAATCTAGTCCACGCCTCATATAGAGTTTCATTCGGCTTCTGTGTAAACGTAACAATTTCTGCTTGAAGTCTTACGGCTTTAGATGCAGGAAAGAATTGTTTAAGAAATTTTTCAACTAAAACGTCCCATGTATCAATCGCCCCTTCAGGTAACGATTCCAACCAATCTTTGGCTTCTCCCTTTAAAGTCCAGGGAAATAACATGAGATATATCTGTTCATCCTCCACTTCTCGGATTTTAAATAGTGTGCAGATCCTATTAAAGGTATGTAGATGTTCATTTGGATCTTCCTTCGGCGCACCACTAAATTGGCATTGATTAGTCACCATGTGTATTATTTGTCCTTTGATTTCATAATCTGGCGCATTAATGTCTGGATGAGTAATTGCGTGACCTTGGCCAGTGCGTTTAGCTCTCATTCGATCTTCCATACTTAAAGGTTCCAGATTCTCCATAATTGAATTTGTTGAATCGGAATCACTAGAGGATTCTGATTTTATGGTTCGTTCCTCAACAATCTCTGTTTGAATGATTGGTGGTTCCGGAGGAATTTTAGTGGTTCAGGATCTATGAATCGTTCCTGAATATTCTCCGGATTCTCAATTGTGAGGTTGGGTTCAAAAAATGGATTATCGAAAATTTGAACTGGAGTACTTGGTCGACTGGATGACGATTCTAAAGAAAAATCAACGGTGGTAATATTTGCTAAATGTCTTGATCTAGTTACAGGTGGTGAACGTACAAAAGGTGGTGAACGTCTTGCTCGGTGCATTCACTGAATATCCTATTAGTTTTTAAAAGGAAAGAAAAATTATAATGAGTTATCCAATCAATAGACTTTTCTGATTTTGCCCACGTTTCGAATAGCCAAAAGATGCAGCAGAGGGGCAGGATTCGTTTGGTCTCAATATAATTGAGGACTGTTTGGCTCCAATAACCCGGTCCACGTATAAATCCAACTATTACTACGAACCAGAAAATTTTGATGTCTATTAATTTAACCACTTAAAATAAATTTTCGTAATTTTAAGAAATTTAGATAAGAAGTAGAATAAAAATCTATGTCCTAAAACTAGAATAGCGAGAAATAAGAAAGAAAAAGAGTTCGTCGAAAAAGGTCGAAAAAGAAAAATGGTTGAAAAATAAAGGGTGACGGAAAAATAAAAGAAACTTATAAAACTTAAAAATACTTGACTAACCTAACCTTATTACTACAACTAACTTAAAATTATAATCGCAAATTGAGATTACTAATTGGAATGATAATTGATACATAGGAAAAAGTCGTCTAAAAATATTAAAGCTTACAGGAAAAACTAAATCCCAAATGGAAATAACTTAAAAAGAAACTAAAACTTAAAAAGGCGTCGCAAAATTCTAAAGCACCTAAATCTTAGTCTAAAGAAAAAGCACTTAAGGAATTCTACGGCAAAGCCTAAAAATCTAGAAGTAAAAATAACTATGGCAAAAACTAAGTTTAAAACTAAATATGAGCTAAAAATACAAATATTACGCTAAAACGATTGAAAAGGGACAAAATATAAAAATATACAAAAAGTTGTAAAAAGTACAATTTTTATAAAAATATTATTTTTATATTAATTATTTATTAAAACTATTAATTTTATATATAATAAAACTAATTAAAATTTAAAATAGAATTTAATTTAAAAAACTTAAACTAATTATAATAATTAAACTAATTAGGGTTTATTATTAATAATAATAATAAAATCCGTAATTAATGTGAAATTAGGGTTCTGTCACGTGTGTCAGAGTGTCTCCGCGAGTCGCGGTATTCCAAGCAGCAAACCCCGCGAGTCGCGGGGTTCCAAAATTCAACTCTGGTACAGTTTAAAACTTGACGCTTTTTTTTTTTTATATTAGCGTTGCGCTTCCGGCTTTTAAGCGTTCCCCGGCAGCGGCGCCAAAAATAACTTGATGTTTCGCGAGGTGTATATAAAATACTATTAAATTTTACAAGGAAATACTATTAAATACGATACAATTTTACACAAGATATTTATTTATTTATAGAATGGATATACTTAAACCTTGCTACAACACTTATAGGCAGTGTACCTAATCGTACAGTAGTGTAGTTTTTAGTAAGTCCGGTTCGTTCCACAGGGAAAATCTTTAAACAAAGCTTAACGCTATATTAGTTTACTTTTATAAAAATACAAATATATATACAAGTAATATTATTATTATAAAGGGGGGTTTTTACCGTTTAATGACCGGTTTGTCGATTTTAAAACTTTAGTCGCAGTTAAAACCAAATGTAAAATAATAAATAAATACAAGACTTAATTTAAAGCGTAAAGTAAATAACGATAATGAAATTGCAAATAATAAAAGTGCGATAAAATAAACTTGCGATAATTAAAAAGTACGATAATTAAATCTGCAATTAAATACAATAACAATAAATAAAAATGCGATAATTAGAAGTGCAATTAAATATAAAATAAAGGAAATTAAATATGAAATAAAAGAATTATGCTTATTTAAACTTCCGTAATCATGATGCTTGACGTGTTGATTTTAGTTTTATGCCCATGGGTTAATTGTCCTTTGTCCTGAATTATTTAATATGTCCGTCTGGTTTTTGTCCATAACAGTCCATCAGTCATAAATATAAAGTGCGAGTGTCCTCGTCAAATTATCCTTATACCCGAAGTTAAATATTTCAATTAATTGGGGACTTAAACTGTAACAAGATTTTAATACTTTGTTTAATAATTACACCAGGATGTCGACTGAGTGTAACCCAAGGTTTTAATATTTTGTTATCAATTATACCAAGTGTCCTTGTACATAATTTCACCCCTGTTTTAATTATTCTAGTGGCTATTATTCCATTCTCGTGTCCGGTTAAATGAACGATTATTCGTACATATAAATACCCTGCCCATCGTGTCCGATCGAGTGTAAATGGTTATTTATAGGGACGCTCAATTGTAAATCTTTATATTGACATTAACAAACTATCATTTAGTTAAACAAATATAAAGCCCATTAATAGCCCATAGTCTAATTTCCACAAGTGTCGTTCTTTTATCCAAACCCCAATTATGGTACAAAGCCCAATTACCCAATTTTAGTAATTAGCCCAACATCATGATTACTTCGGATTAAATAAGCATAATAATAACTTAGCTACGAGACATTAATATAAAAAGGTTGAACATAACTTACAATGATTAAAAATAGCGTAGCGTTACACGGACAGAATTTCGACTTACACCCTTACAATATTCGCTAACATACCCTTATTATTAGGATTAAAATTAAAATTAAAATATAAATTATAAATATAAATATTACGATATAGATAGAGAGATGAATATATGAATGTGTAAAAATGATCAGAATTCGGTTGGCTTTATAGGGAATTGAGTTCAGGGGTACTCCGCGACTCGCGGCCCTTTTTGCCTTCAAACTCCGCGAGTTGCGGAGTTTGTAAATACAGCTCACTCCAGTTTGGAGTCTTTCTTGCCGACGGTTTATTTTATTTATATAATATATAAATAATTATAAGAATTATTTAAATATTATATTATATTTATGTGCATAGTTGACTTGTAATTTTTAGTCCGTTGCGTCGAGCGTTGAGAGTTGACTCTGGTCCCGGTTCTGGATTTTCGAACGTCCTTGCGTACAATTTAATATCTTGTACTTTGCGTTTTGAATCTTGTACTCTTGTAATTTCGAGACGTTTCTTATCAATAATTGGAACCTCTTTGATTGTATTTTGTACTTTTGAGCTTTTTGGTCGTTTGCGTCTTCAATTCGTCGAATCTGTCTTTTGTCTTTACCTTTTATTATTTAAACGAATATCACTTTTAAATAGAACAATTGCAACTAAAAGCTTGTCTTTCTTGAGGAATAATGCTATGAAATATATGTTCGTTTTTAGCATTATCAAAATGCTAGACATCGAGCATTTGAAGATTGGCAAGTTCATTAAAACCAAATCATAGCTCATTGCCAACATGTAGGTAGAAACTATATTCCTACTCCAACGCCCATATTTCCTCCCTGGTCTATAGAGATGCAACCACCGTATCCTACTTATAACCCAGCTGAAGCATTTTATAACACATATGGTTATGTATGAAACCCCTACTGGTATCAGTAACAACCCTAGTTTATTTAGTTTTATTTATTTTATTTTTGTAATGTTACTACATTTAGCACTTATGTTGATATTGTAATAGTTTTTATAATTTTCTAACTTTTATTATTATTAGATTTTAATAATTTTTGAATGTGGGGTAATATACCAAACTTCAAAAATATGTATATATGTTTGCAGTTTATCTTATGTACACAACAGGGTAAAACAACGCATTTTCAAAGACTGGCATTAAGTTCAGCAAAAGCAACTAATTTTGACGACAAGATGCAAAATATATGTGAAATAACAACAAAACGGAATGAACAAATGATGTGCACCATTTAACATTCAACACAAACAACAATATGTTTGGAAACTTTGGTAAAATTTAATCATTTTTCTACGCTAATCACCCTCAACAATTTAAATTGTTACTGATTTCTTGCAAATGAGGGCATTGCAAGATCTTAAGTGTGGGAAGGGGTTAAATTCTATTTTTAAAATTTTTACTTTATACACTTGGTTACCATTAGAAATACTAGTAAAGCAGTAGTTGTATTAGAATCTAGTGCTCTCTGATAATAAAGAACAGCCCTAGTCTTATATACTGACTACCCAATTCTAGTAAAAATTTTCAAAATTTTCAATTAAATGAACTCAAAATCATGTTTATACATATTCATGAACGATAAAACTAGGTGTTAACACCGAAATTATTGTTACCTCGGAAAGGACATAAATTGAGAAACAAACCAAAATGTTAGAATTCATTTAAAATGGAATAGAGGACAATAAAAAGGAAAATAAAAGTCAAGTGTGGGAAAATTTACCAAGTTATTTTAAACATATGTCACATATTTTTAAAGATACAAAATACTTTTGCTTTGGACTAAACTAAAAAGTTTTACCCGATTTACTGTAAGAAAGATGGATCTACACGATGAATCAATTCCATCATTTAAAAGGAAGTAAAGTCTTCCGAAAAAGAAACGCGCTTCTTGATTTAGGTCAGGAAGTTGTCGTCCAGACCAGCTGTAGGTTGACGAAAAATCTAGAAAAGTCATCTCTAAAATCAGCAGAAAATCCACGGACCTCAGCATAAAACAGGGTCGCCAAGTGGTCAGATTTATCCTAACTATGAGAAGGATTTATCTCGTAAAATGGGGAGTACGCCGTACAAATTAGCTGGATAAGACTAATGAATCAGATCCCCAGAAAGGATAATCTCCTTAAAGATCAAAAATCAGCTTTTAAGACTGATATTACTCAATCCTTGAGATTGACCTTAAAGATTGAGAATTCAAACTCATGGAATTCAATGATATCTAAACTCGAGCTTGAACGAGAAAATATTTTGATCAAAATTAAAACCGATTTGTTTTCTGAAAACCTATTTTCAATGCGTTCATTACCATTGAACGTAAAATCCTAGGAATTCAACTGGAATTCATTAGGTCACCTGAACCAAATCGGGTGTCAACCGTAAGAACGGTGGTTGCATAGCATGGTCAAAGACAGGACCTTGTGCCAGACTGAAAAATTATAAGGGTGAGCTTTACTATTGCTCCTACAATGGATAGTAATTGCGTCCGACACGTTATAGACCATAATTAAAACATGTCAGGTGACATTGCCTTAACAGTTGCTTGTTCAACGCTTTCCTTTACAACCGGACGGTAGTTTACCGAAAGGTAATATACGGAGCAAGTATACTGGACGTGTTGCTTTCCTAATACAAGGTTAGCAAGTGGGTGACGCAAAACCCCAAGTTTTGAGCTAAAACTTTCAAATCTAAAACCCACCAAACCCACAAAAATATTTTGCAAACACCGGTGAAGGTTATTCCGGAAAACTTATCTAGGGTAAAAACTAGATTTAACTTTCAAAAGATCAAATATTTTCATAAAGATCCAATTTCCTTAAAGGATCTAAATTTTTATAGTCATGTGGGACTGTAAACCACATCGTTACTACCATTGTTTATACCGCCGTAAAGAAATCACTGATGTACAAAGTGTGAAGAATAAAGAAGTGATTCTAGTATTTCAAAGACTATATTGCTTGAGGACAAGCAACGCTCAAGTGTGGGAATATTTGATAATGCTAAAAACGAACATATATTTCATAGCATTATTCCTCAAGAAAGACAAGCTTTTAGTTGCAATTGTCCTATTTACAAGTGATATTCAGTTAAATAATAAAAAGTGAAGACAAAAGACAGATTCGACGAATTGAAGACGCAAACGACTAAAAATCTCAAAAGTACAAAATACAATCAAAGAGGTTCCAATTATTGATAAGAAACGTCTCGAAATTACAAGAGTACAAGATTCAAAACGGAAAGTACAAGATATTAAATTGTACGCAAGGACGTTCGAAAATCCAGAACCGGGACATGAGTCAACTCTCAACGCTCGACGCAACGGACTAAAAATTACAAGTCAACTATGCACATAAATATAATATAATATATAATTAATTCTTAAAATTAATATATATATTATATTATATTTAAAAAACGTCGGCAAATTAAAAGACAAAATGGTGTGAGCTGGTTTTACGAACTCCGCGAGTTGTGGAGTTTGAAGAAGAAAAGGGCCGCGAGTCGCGGAGCTCCAAAGTTTGAAAATCCCTATAAAAGCCAGCGCAATTCGACGTAAAAAAAGATCCATAATCTATCTCTCTCTCAATATATACGTAAATATATATATATATAATTTATATTTTAATTTTAATTTTAATTTTAAATCCTAATAATAAGGGTACGTTAGCAAATGTTGTAAGGGTGTAAGTCGAAATTCTGTCCGTGTAACGCTATGATATTTTTAATCATTGTAAGTTATGTTTATATTATTTTCATTAATGTCTCGTAGCTAAGTTATTATTATGCTTATTTAATACCGAAGTAATCATGATGTTGGGCTAATTACTAAAATTGGGTAATTGGGCTTTGTACCATAATTGGGGTTTGGATAAAAGAACGACACTTGTGGAAATTAGACTATGGGCTATTAATGGGTTTTATATTAACTAAACAATACCTTGTTAATTTAATATACAAACTTATAATTTGACGTATTTATATATAACCACATACGCTTGACTGGGTACGGTGGGCGGGATATCTATAAATACCAATAATTATTCATTTTACCGGACACGGAACTGGATTAATAGTTAATAGACTTGTTGAAACAGGGGTGAATTACATTCAAGGGTAATTGGTGTAATTTTTAACAAAGTAGTAAAACCTTGGTTTACACGCAGTCGATAACCTGGTGTATTCATTAAACAAAGTATTAAAACCTTGTTACAATTCGAATCCCTAATTAGTTGGAATATTTGACTTCGGGAATAAGAATAATTTGACGAAGGCTTTCGCTCTTTATATTTATGACTGATGGACTATTATGGACAAATCCGTATGGACATATTAAATAATCCAGGACACAGAACAATTAACCCATGGGCATAAAACTAAAATCAACACGTCAAACATCATGATTACGGAAGTTTAAATAAGCATAATTCTTTTATTTCATATTTAATTTCCTTTATTTTATATTTAATTGTACTTCTAATTATCGCACTTTTATTTATTGTTATTGTATTGAATTGCACTTTTAATTATCGCATTTTTTAATTATCGCAAGTTTATTTTATCGCACTTTTATTTATTGCAATTTCATTATCGTTATTTATTTTACGCTTTAAATTAAGTCTTTTATTTATTTAATATTTTACATTAGGTTTTAACTGCGACTAAAGTTTTTTAAAATCGACAAACCGGTCATTAAACGGTAAAAACCCCCCTTTATAATAATAATATTACTTATATATATATATATATATATATATATATATATATATATATTTGTATTTTTATAAATTAAAACTAATATAGCGTTAAGCTTTGTTTAAAAGATTCCCTGTGGACGAACCGGACTTACTAAAAACTACACTACTGTACGATTAGGTACACTGCCTATAAGTGTTGTAGCAAGGTTTAAGTATATTCAATCTATAAATAAATATCTTGTGTAAAATTGTATCGTATTTAATAGTATTTTCTTGTAAATTTTAATAGTATTTTATACCCCTTAGCTTTAACTATCAGTAGCGAACTGTTCGAATGAGGGCACGTCTAGCCCGCATGGATCCATACAACAAAAGTTCACGCTCACACCCGCAAGTGTAACTAATGATAATTGAATTGAGGATTTTCGTTCAAACTCTCACGTGAAATGTTTGTTTCGTACTTGTGTTCAAAGTATAAATGTAAGTAGCATAAATGTATATGTTTCTCATCCCATGTTTTAAAAGAATAAAAGTTGTTGAGAAGGTGGGACTATGATCTCACCTTGAGTGCACGATTTAAAAGGTACTTCACAAAGTAACGTGTGCAAAGAACAATGCTAGTCTTGACCTAAACAAATAGATTGTATCAATAACGGTAATCACGGTCGGTCAAAGTCGTTCAATTAGTCCTATGGCTCGTTACGACTCGATTATATATGACATGTGAATCACGTTGTCAAGTTTCATGCAAGATATAAGTATAAAAGCATGTTAGAACGATTGCATAAGTGTTTGGTTAAGTTTGAATAAAAGTCAACTTTGGTCAAGTCAAAGTCAATGAAAAAGTCAACATGTTTGGGTCGGGTCCCGAACTATTTTTCTGAGGTTTTTAATCATATATAAGCATGTTGGCTAAGTTTCATGTTAATCGGAGGTGCGTAGCATAGTTAGAATTAAACGAAAAAGTGAAATTTTGGACAGCCGGGTTTGGAGCGCCGCTCAAAGTATTGGAGCGCCGCTCCATGTATCTGTTCAGCGATCTGGGCAGTTTGAACACTTAATGCACGAATCCAACTTCAAACAACCATAACTAATGAACCGTAAACATTCAAAACACGTATCTTATATCGTTGGAAAGGTAATTTAACGAGGAATACAACTAAACACTTTTCATCACACAAAAATATCATTTACAATAACCGAATTCTCGTCAAGTGATCATTAAGGGTTCATTATCAAGGTTTCAATTTCACAAAATGCATAATATGATTCGGGAGCTTAATACACACAATTAATACGTCGTTTCATAGGTAATTACGCATACATTACTACTAAACACTTACAAACAACATTGCAAGGCTTTTAATGCATCAAAGATCACATTTTAGGCCACCAAACCCTAACTAACAATCATAAAATCCTTAATCATGTTAATGAGGCTTTTCCAAGTCAACTTACATACCAAATTAAAGCTAGTGATGCTAGTAACACATTTAATAATGCACTTTTAACATCTAACAACATATGATCAACCAAAACTCAAGATCAAACACACCCATTTTAAGTTTAAGCTAGTTACATCAAAATGACAAGAACAAGCATACAAATCATATATTCATGTTAGACTTGAGCCATAGACACTAATTAACACTTTTATAAGTAAAAACATCAAGAACAAAGAATCTAGTGATTTTAGAAAGTTACACAAACTAGATGAAATCGGTATGGAATTGAAGAGGAAGATGCAAGGATTCCAAATATGTAATTTGTTTTTATGTTTGATTGCTATATTGAAAATAGATGATGAATCTTTGATTTGGAGGTTTGAGAGAAAAGTTGGAAGTAGTAAAGAAAAAGAGGATGAAATAAATGGAGGAGATGGTGTTGACCATTTGACCTAGTCACAAGTTTGGCCTCTTGGCAAGTTTAGTCCCTCAAGTTTGAAATGAGTGCGTGAATTACCTAAACGAAATATTTTAAAACGCGTATTAACGGAAGATATTATAATTACATAACAGACTTTAGAATAATTAAACGGAAAGTAAACAGAAAAAGACGGGATGTTACAGCTGCTTCACTAGTTGCCCATTCAGTAGTTCCATTCTTTTGATAAAATTGATAATTTCATCAGCTGCTTCACTCTTTTGCTTCAAAAAGAATACCCAAGTGTATCTGGAATATTCAGCAACAATCACCAGTGTATACTTCTTCCCACTACAGCTGGCTATATTAACAGGACCAAAAAGATCCATATGAAATAGGTGAAATGGTTTCTCAACAGATGAAATCTGCTTTGACTTGAATGAGGCATGGTAATGCTTCCCTTTTTCACAACCAGGACACAATCTGTCCTTCACATAAGACATTGTGGGTAGCCCAGAAACTAAACTTTTACTAGATAACTTATGAATATCTTTGAAGTTGAGATGTAAGAGTCTCTTGTGCCATAACCACTTGAGGTTGTCTACTGCCTTAGAGTAAAAACAAGTATCAGTTGTTGTGACTGCTGTGTTCATGTCAATTTGATACATGTTCTCATGTCTTTTTGTTGTCAGCAGTGGCTTCCCTGTCTTATCGAAAATAGTGCCAATTTTCCTTCTGAATTGGACTATCTTACTATTGCTTGTAAGTTGGCTTATGCTGAGTAGATTGTGTTTAAGCCCAACGACATATGCTACATTTGAAAATGTAACATTCCCATTTGTTAAAGTACCAAAACCCTATGTGTAACCCAACGAATTATCTCCATATGATACAACTGGACCATCCTTTTCTTGATAGTCCATCAGTAGGGACTTACATCCAGTCATATGTCTCGAACAACTACTATCAAGATACCAGATTAGCTTATTTTGAATGCCCTGCATAGTAGCTTAGAGATTAGTTCTTTATGGGAACCCATCCAAGGATGGGTTCTAGAAGGGTCATCTTTGATGATCTCTTCCTGTCTGCTGGTTTGCTTGAAGAGGCAGCAGCAGATAGGGTTAGGGTTAAAGTACACCGGTTGGCTAAGTGAAACTTGCTACCCAACTTGTAGCATTTTCTCACATTTGGTATCGGTGACTGGTCATACACTGAATACATGGGTGCAGTAAGATCGGGTCTACTTTCAGATATGGCAGCTATGAGCTGGTCAAACTTGACAGTCATTATCTCAGTAATAGATAACTCAGCACATGATTTCACAATTTGGTTCACTTTAGCTTTTCCCTTAAGGGCAGCTTTCCTGTAACAACTCAACCCAATAACCAACCGAAATCAGACCAAAAATTTTATTTTATTAACAAAAGGGTGCGCGGTGCGCGACCCTTCTTGTGCGCGGCGCGCACGAAGCACTTCAGCTTCTGTCCAGTTTTTCCATATTTTGTTTAAAGATCTCCCACTTCCAGACACTTTTAGACGAAACGCTTTTCACAACACGTTATAATACGTAAAACTAACACATTCCAATAATAAAAGAAGTTTTACGACACCGGGCTCACATATGCCCGAATTACGAGTTTCATACAAATACAAGTTTCGACCAAATTAGTTTAAATTCCAAACGACACTAGAGCATGATGTTTAGGGGTTAAACTACCCAAATCTCGGTCAAAATTCAAAAAGCTATACTCCCAAAAGATTCTCCTATCATAACAAAGCGGGATCACTAGTCCAAATGAATACCCTTTCCCTTGTCCACATCGGAGCCTATAAAAAGGTAAACAACGAGAGGGTAAGCAAAACGATTAGTGAATGCAATAATTATACACGTACATATATAACCTACTTACTTGCAATCACTTACACAAATACCTCATACACGCTAGCATTTTAAATTAGCATACCATCTCAAAGTACAAATGCTAAATCCACGATATCACGAGCTAGCACAAAACAATAACATGTAACACGAACGATATACTATGCTATACTACAACACATAACCATGGTTAACCAATCGTACAAGGAATGGTACTCGAATTTCCCGTCGGTGTTCATAACAACCATTAGAGTACTTAACACGTCGTACACTAATCTCACGGGTGGCATCTTAACACGTCGATGCTTCACCCCGAGTGGCATCTTAACACATCGACACTGCACCCATGATAGTCCTTGGAGTGGCATCTTAACAAGTCGATACTTCACTTCGAGTGGTGTCTTAACACGTCGACACTTCACTCTTCGTATTACTTGGGGTGGCATCTTAACACGTCGATACTTCACCCCGAGTGGTGTCTTAACATATCGACACTTCACCCGTCATACATCTTACTTGGAGTGGTGTCTTAGCACATCGACACTTCACTCACTACGTGAACGTGGTGTCTTGGCACATCGACACTTCACATCTTACGCTACACAAATAAATACATTATATACCTACGCATATAATTATTCCACTCACCTTAACGATTCGGTGATGGTTTTATACTTTCGCAAGCTTCAAAGCAAAGTACCTAATACAATAAGTACTCAATCAACACACAAACTAGTTGGACCAACCACCAACAATTTACTCATGCGCATTTAATGACTTAAAAGCATTAAATGTCCCATTTTTACCAAAACCGTCTATTTATGGTCAAGACCATCATAAATCACTAAAAGCTAGTGATTAAGGTCCAACAACACTAACTAATACATAATTAGGGTATTTCATACCCATCTTTCCCAACTAGATCAATTATTACCCATTTGACCACTTTTAAAGTCAACACACCCATTTCGGGTCATCCACTAACCCAATTAACACCCACTTGCTTAATAACTAGGTGTGCTAGTAATTAACTAACCAATTATGACTTATAAGCACCAATTTACACTTTGAAACCCTAGGCTAGTTACTATTGAGTCCTCATGAATCAATCTTACCCAAGAACACCCAAAATCACCATATATGGGCTTTATGTTCACCATTTACCCAAACCCCAACCCTTATATAAATCAAAGTAAGGAAATCAAAGTTAGAGCATACCAGTACAACCAAAACGTAGCTAAGGGCTAGATGAACAACTTTAATGCGCGCGCTTTGGCCCGAAATCAACTTCTTCCTCTTTGATTTGAGCTTTCTCTCTCACCAAGTGTTTCTCACTCTAGAACTTGATTTGGGATTGAAGATAAGGTTGGTGGTTGTGTTGAATGTGTTTCAACCACCCCAAAACTGGCCAATAAAGGCCTAAACCCGGCTCCATGCAAAAAGACTCAATTGCCCTTCATTTAACTTTATTTTAAAAAGCAGAATTATGTGCACAGGAGAAGTGCGCGGCGCGCACACTTACACCTGTGCGGCACGCACGAGGTGTCTGAGCAGGTTCTGACCACTATTTAACTGCACTGTGTTCCCACACTTTATGTACCATAATTACACTGCTGTACAATAATAATTTGGGTCTTACAACTCTCCCCCACTTGAATTGGAGCGCGTCCTCGCGATCCAAGAAGCATGACAAGCGGGAAGATAAACTAACACAAACTCTTCGGGCTCCCAAGTAAACTCGGAACCTTTACTACGATGCCATTGAACTTTAAAAGTTCTCACCTCTTTATTTCTCAACCATTTAACCTTCTCATCGAGTATAGCAATCGGCTCCTCGATATACTCTAACTTATTGTTTAGCTCAATCTCGTCTAATGGCACCCATGAAGAATCATCCGCAAGACACTTACGGAGATGGGAAACATGAAATGTATTATGGATCCCCGCAATCTCTTCGGATAATTCCAAACGATACGCAACTTCACCAACACGAGCTAAAATTTTAAATGGCCCAATAAACCGAGGAGCTAACTTTCCCCGTTTTCTAAACCGAATAATACCCTTCCATGGCGAAACCTTAAGCATCACCATGTCACCTTCTTGGAACTCAATCGGTCGCCTACGTTTGTCAGCATATGACTTTTGTCTATCTTGATCCGCTTTCAAATGAGTCTGGATCATCTCAATCTTACTATTCGTCTCTAAAATCAAATCGGTACTCTCGATTTCCCTTTGTCCCACTTCACCCTAATAAATCAGAGTTCGACACCTCCGCCCATAAATCATCTCATAAGGTGGCATCCCGATACTAGTATGATAACTATTATTGTACGAGAATTTCACCAAAGGCAAGTGCTCATCCCAACTACCACCGAAATCGATAATACACGCCCGTAACATATCCTCCAATGTTTGATTCGTACGTTCGGTTTGACCGTCCGTTTGAGGATGGTACGCCGTGCTCAATCTCAATTGTATACCCATATCTTCATGAAACTTTTCCCAAAACTGAGATGTGAAACGAGTATCCCGATCCGAAATAATAGATATAGGAACCTCGTGTCTCGATATCACATCTTGTTAAACAACCTCGACAAAGCTTCCGACGATATCGTTTCCCGAATGAGAAGAAACAAAGCACTTTTCATCAATCGATCAACTATCACCCAAATCGTATCAAATTGGGTTATCGCCGTCTTTAGTAACTTGGTAATGAAATCCATAGTAATGTGCTCCTATTTCCATTTCGAAATTTCTAACGGTTGTAACATACCATACGGATTTTGATGCTCGGCCTTAACTTGTAAACACGTGACGCATTGCTCAACGTACTTAACAACATCACGTTTCATGCCCGACCACCAATACTCTTTCTTCAAATCAAGATACATTTTTGTCGTGCCCGGATGAATGGAATACTTTGACTTATGTGCTTCGTCAAGTAGCAATCGTCGGTGATCACCCATTTTAGGCATCCACACCCGTCCTTGAAAGGACAACAAACCATGCGGGCCTAAAGTAATAGACTCCATTTGCCCCACGATTCGTTCTTCATGCTTATTATTAACAAAAGCTTCAATTTGAATCTCACCAAGCTTTACAAGAAAATCGTTTGTAATAATCATGCGTAACGATCCTACTCGTATCGCCGGGTGATAGTGCTCTAAATGAACATATATTTAGTATCAATATCCTTCCAATATGTAAAGCTTTTAGTTACTATTGTTCTATTTTTATGTAATAATCGTTTAAATAAATAAGTGCGAAGACAAAAGAAGAAAACGATGATTTGAAGATGAAAATTACCAAAAAGCTCAAATGTACAAGATACAATCCAAGTGGTTCAATTTATTGATGAGAAACGTCTAAAAATGACAAGAGTACAAGCTGCGAAATGCAAAGTACAAGATATCTAAGCATACGAAAGGACGTTCAAAAATCCGAAACCGAGACATAAACCAACTATCAACGTACGACTCAACGGAGCTAAAATTACAAGTCAACTATGCACAAGAATATAATATAATATATAATTAATTATATATATATTATATTATATATTTATTCAGCAGCCCACGTTTTGTATTTATTGGATGAGCTGGATTTCAAACCTCCGCAATCGCGGAGCTCCAAGGCACAAAAGTACCGCAATCGCGGAGCACACAGTTTCAAAATCTGCCTATAAAAGTCCACGAAGTCTGCCGAGTTTTACACACGAATTCAATCGATCTCTCTCTATGATATATATAATTATATATATTTATAATATATATAATATAGTTTAGTTTTATATTAGATTAGTTTAGTTAATGTAACAGTTAATTACGGGTTTTAAAGTCGGAGTTCTGTCCGTGTAACACTACGCGATTAATAACCACTGTAAGCTATGTTCTTCCTTTTTAAATTAATGTCTCATATTTAAGTTATTATTATGCTTATTTGAGCCGAAGTAATCGTGATGTTGGGCTAAATATTAAGACAGAGTTATTGGGCTTTGGACCATAATTTGGGTTTGGACAAAAGACCGACACTTGTAAAAATTGGACTATGGGCTATTAATGGGCTTTATATTAACTAAATGATATCTCGTTCATTTAATATAGAGATTTATAATTTGACGTATTTATATATAACCACATACGCTTGACTGGGTACGGTGAGCGGGATATGTATAAATACTAATAATTATTCATTTGACCGGACACGAGGATGGATTAATAGTCAATGGACTCATTAAAACAGAGGTGGATTACATTCAAGGGAAATTGGTGTAATTGTTAATAAAGTATTAAAACCTTGGGTTACACGCAGTCGATAACCTGGTGTAATCATAAACAATGTATTAAAACCTTATTACAGTTTAAGTCCTCAATTAGTTGGAATATTTGACTTCGGGTATAAGGTTAATTTGGGGAAGACCCTCGCACTTTATAATTATGACCGATGGACTATTATGGACAAAACCAGATGGACATATCAAATAATTTAGGACAAAGAACAATTAACCCAGGGTAATAAACTAAAATCAAAACGTCAAATATCATGAGTACAGAAGTTTAAATAAGCATAATATATCTATTTCATATTTCCTCGTACTTTTATTTATTGTTATTTTAATTATTGTTATTTATTTTATCGTTAGTTAAATATCGTCATTTACTTTACACTTCACTTAAAATATAAAATCGACAAACCAGTCATTAAACGGTAAAACCCCCTTTTTTAATAATAATAATTGTAATATATATATTTATATTATGTACAAATATAGTTATATAAAAATATAGTGTAAAATAAGCCGTCTCCCTGTGGAACGAACTGTACTTACTAAAAACTATACTACTCTACGATTAGGTACACTGCCTATAGTGTTGTAGCAGAGTTTAGGTATATCCCATTTGTAAATAAATAATTAAAACTTGTGTAATTTGTATCGTATTTCGTAATAAAAATATAATATATTTCGTACCCCTCTGCTTTAACATCAAGTTTTTGGCGCCACTGCCAGGGACTCGGTGAAAAACGCTATATTTTTATAAACTATATTTTTGTAAAAATATATTATTTCTTATTTCGTAAAAATATTTTGTTTTAGTGTTAAAAAAATTTAAAAATAAAATATATATATATATATATATATATATATATATATATATATATATATATATATATATATATATATATATATATATATATATATATATATATATATATATATATATATATATATATATATATAAGAGTTTATCTATAAAAAGTATTTTTATTAAGTTTTTAAAATATAAATTTATTTTTATTTTCTATCTATTATTTTATAAAACTATAAAAAAAAAATTCAAACTGGGTCAGATTATTTTCGAAACCCAAATATAATTAAAAACTGCATTGGGCCGAGTCTGTTTTTGGCCCAACAGCCGAACCCAACACAATTAAACATAGTACGCATTAATTACAGAATTAGGGTTTAATTAATATTTATTATTATTATTTACCCTAATTAGGGTTTTTAATCAATAATTAGTTTTTAATTTTATTCTTAATATATAATTCGTATTTTTTAGTCTAAATATTATTATTAATTATATAGAATAATATTTTTATATAATAATAATATAAAAATAATATTTTTATATAAATTTTATTTTTATCATTTTAGTTTATATATTTTTATAATTTTTATCTTTTAATCGTTTAATTCGTAATTTTTATATTTGTCGTTCGTTATATAGAATAATATTTTTATATAATAATAATATAAAAATAATATTTTTATATTAATTTTATTTTTATCATTTTAGTTTATATATTTTTATAATTTTTATCTTTTAATCGTTTAATTCGTAATTTTTATATTTGTCGTTCGTTATATAGTTTTAAGTTTAGTATTTTGCCGTAGTATTTCTAGATCTTTATGCTTTGCCGTAAAATCCCTTAAGTGCTTTTTCTTTAGAATTAAGATTTATGCGCTTTAGAATTTTGCAACGCCGTTTATATATTTTAGTGCCTTTTAAGTAATTGCCATTTTCGAAATAGAATTGCATTTAAGTTTTAATACCTTTAGGCGCAACTTTTTAGATTTAATTTTTAGACTTTTAAGTTTCGACGTTTTTCTTTCTTATTTTTATTTTTCGATGTTTTTCGACGCGCTTTTTATTTTTCATTTCTACGCTCTAGTTTTTAGGACATAGAATTTTCTTTAAATTTCTTTAAATTTCGACGAAAAATTATTGTAAGCGATTGAATTAATAGACATCTAAAATTTTCTGCTTCGTAGTAATAGTTGGATTTGTTAGTGGCTGAGTTGTGGATATTCCGATTTAAAGGATCCTGGCTCCCTGCTGCATCTTTTGGCTATTCGAAACGTGGGCAAAAGCAAAAAAGTCTATTAATTTGATAACTTATATATAATTTTTAGTTTTATATCTAATAGGATAATTAGTGAATGCACCACATTGTAGCTAAAATTTGGCCATCGCAATAAAATGGAAAATTTTGAAAACAAGGCTATGGAAACTCTTTTTGAAATCCAAAATCAATTAAATCAATATTCTCAAACGAGTGTTGATGACAATTCGTTCGGTCAATCTTGGATCATGAATGACGAATCAATAACTGGTTGTGAAATTTGTGGAAATTATCACTCAACATGGGAATGTTATTATTACATTCCTATGGAAAATTATGCACACATGGAACCTGAATGGAATGATTATGAGGAATACAATTCAAATTGGGATTATTCCCAAGAATATATCCAAACTCAACAACCAGAGGACGAGAAAAATTATGTGTCTGAAAATTTTTTAGATTCTATGAAAATCAAACTCAAAGAACTTGACGCTCAAAATGAACAAATGAGAGAGTTCGCAAATAGGCAAGCTGAAACTCTATCAGATTACACACCTATTAATCTGAGGAGTATTTTGCAAGAAAATCTCATATCATCGAATTTTGATGAATTCGAGAGCTCCGAAATCACCAATTATTCCGATGATACTTTTTATTCAATTTTACCAATTTCACAACATACCGACACATTAACCTCTACCGACGAAATAATCGATCCATCAATGGATAAAGAAGAAGTAAGGGTGACAAATTGGTACTCTTGGAAAAACGATAACGTTGAAAATTTTACCCCCGAGACCAAAGTGGTGGGATCGATAAGGACCGTTAAAGAAGAAGAATTTGCTTCGATCCCGAAATTCACCATTCCACAACCTTTCAACCCAATATTCTCAATAGATGAGTCATCTACCGAAGATGAACTACGAGCTGTAATAGATAACGACACCTCAAATTTTACCCAATTGGGTAATAAAGGTGAAAACTTTGATCCCGAGAATGAACGGAAGGAAATGTTAGGAATTGTCCACCCTAAAGAAATATGTATGTCGGTGTATAACGATCCATTTGACCAAGAACCAGAAAAGAGACATTTCCATTTACTAAAAGCTACAATTAAAAAGGAATTAAGTAGTGACGATCGGGTGGGTCTAAACTTTTGTAACACCCCGTTTTCCCGTGCGCGTCTAAAGGTACGTACTTAATCAATAGTACGCTTATAACTTATTCGTCATGCGATTAAATGAACTAAAGTGTTAGTTAGGTGTAAGTTCATATATGTATATGTGTGTATATATATATATGGGTATATTCGAATGCGTGCGTGTACGCGTATATGAATGTGACGTGATGGCGTTGAGTCGTGTGAGACTTAAGGTTGAAGTTTAGACGTGCATAGGAAGGGTGAATGAGGTGTGCTAGTTGTTGAACCCTTGATTCACGTTAAATTGTCGAAATGACCAGACCTAGGCTAACGCCACGCCGCGACAAATGGGTCCGCGCCGCGACCTTTGAAGCAAACCAGGATCAGAAAGAGGGTTAAGAGTGATCATTTTTCCTTCGAATCATCGCGCCAAGACGAATGGCGCCGCGCCGCGGCATCCCTGCAGATCAGACTCTGAATTCTGCTCAAATTAAATAGGGTTTAGGGGCAATTTGCTCTTTTTGCGTGTAGATCTGTTTGAAGCTTTTAATATCAGCCACTTGTTCTCCATTTCTTATTTCTTTTCCATTTTCTTTCACATTTTCCTCCCAAATCCTAAAACCCACTTAGATTAAACTCAAGATTTGAAGGTGAAGTTTTGTGAATCAATCCTAGAAGCAAGAATTAAAGTTGCTCTCCTTGTTATTAGCTACAAGAGGATAGTTTTGGTAAGTCTCAACTCTAAGTTTTGAGTTTCATTTAGTTTAAGCTAGGGTTTGGTTCATATGGAACTTGTGTGACCCATTTGAGGGTTAAATGGGTGGATTTTGGGTTGGATTGTTAAAAGGAAACCCTAAATAGCTATTATCTAGGGTTTGGTCTTGTGATTTGAGGTTGTAAGTGCTAAGTGATGTTGTTAGTCACTAATGCACTTTTAAAAGGATGAAAGAATTTTTAATGTGTAAGTTTGACTTGGTTTGTGAGTCAAAGAGTCAAAAGAGCACTAGTTGACCTAATCGAGTGAAATGGTTATGAAATACACCAAGTTTATGTTAGTTGATGTTAATAGACCCTAATCACTAGCCTTAAGTGATCTATGACGAGGCGTGGCCATTAATGGGCGGTTTTGGTGTAGTTGAGTCATTTAATGCAATCGGGTCATTAAATGCTCAAGGGTTAGAAGTTGGCATTTAATTCAACTAGATTGTATGTTAATAAAATGCATAATGTAAAAGGTACGTTCCATTGAAGGTTTTCAAGCTCGGTTAGATTCCACAAGAGTCTTGAGGTGAGTGGAATGATTATGCATATGTGTATATAATGTATTTACTTGTACGAGATTCGATGTGGGTTTAAGTTCGGGCGGTCGATACCACATCGGGTCAATATATGATATGGGTTTAAGTTCGGGCATTCGATGCCATGTCATATATGTGTGTGGGCATGTAGTGTGGGTTTAAAGTTCGGGCGTTCGATACCACATTACGCGTGACGGGTGGGTTTAAAGTTCGGGCGATCGATACCACTCCGGGGTTAGTGTTATAATTTGTTGTGCACTAACGATTGTTGGGAACACCAATGGGAAATTCGAAGTACCATTCCTTGTACTATTGGTTAACCATGGCTATGTGTTTGTTGTGTGGTGTTTTCACATTATTCGAGTGATATATGTTATCGTTGTGCTAGCTTGTGGTCTTGGAGATTTAGTGTTATGCCTTGCGTTGGTATGTCTTTTAAATTGCTAGCATGTATGAGGTAATTGTATATGTGATTGCATGTAAGTAGGTTATATATGTATGTGTATAATTATTGCATTCACTAAGCGTTAGCTTACCTTCTCGTTGTTTATCTTTTTAGATGCAGGCGCAGTTAAGGGCAAGGGGGTTATCGGACATTACGTGTCCCGTGATGATGCTTTGTTAGAGTTTTGATGTTGGCCTCACGTTTTGGGTAGTTTAGTCCCAAACCATGCTCGAAGTGTCATTTGGATTGTAAACTATCATTTGTAATGGGTCAAACTTGTACTAAACTTTATTCGTGGCCCTCGTGCCTTTTGTAAACATTTAATTATTGTGCGTTTTAAATGGAACTCGTGAAATGGGTTACATATTTATTTGGCGTGTAATTGTGTTGTATAAAAAAAAATTATCGTATGGATTACGGGTTGGGTTGTTACAAGTGGTATCAGAGCATGGTCTAAGGGATTTAGGTGACTTGAGATAGGCGCCTAGACTTAGACTTTTGTGTTGTGGAATTATATGCAGGACTTGTAGGACTACGGGCCAGTGCGGGGTTTGATTAGTTCTTTGATGCATAAGTGGACAACTATGTTATGTTATGATGTTACTAATCATGTGTTGTTGTTTTGAACATCGATCAAGATGGTTGTGACACGTTTGAGCATGGCACAGCATGTGAGCGTAATAGTGAGTCGCGACCACTATTACGGTTGCAAGTCAAGTCAAGCAAGGATGTGGGACAAGTATCAAGCTAGATGTTATGTGTGTGCGGTCATATGCATAGGTATATATGTGTATTAAATTGTTGGAGATGTCTAATCCATTTTTAATCTTTAGAATGAAGACGAGAAACGGAACACCTCTCATGTGGAGGAAGATGAGATGACTACCAAGATTGAGACCGCTTTAGAAAACTATGTTTCCATTTTCTCACGAAGGGTTAAACAAATATTCGAAGAGTCGGTTTCGGAACAAATTGTCGATATGATTCAAGAACGGATGACTAATGCCGTTAAAGAAGAAGTTGAAAGGAGGTTTCCTAGACCTCAAAATGTGGGCGAGTTGGAGTTTAGCTATAAGAACTTCTTGGTGACTAAGCCTCCTCACTTTCACGGGGATCCCGACCCCATGAAGAGTGCGGCTTGGATTTCCGATGTTGAAGGTTGTTTTTGCACGACCGAGTGCCCTCCCGAAAAGAAAACAAGGCTTGCTACTAGTTTGTTGAGGGGCCATGCTAAATATTGGCTCGATGGCAAGATTGATATGGTGGGTGATGCGGCTTTTGTGGGGTTATCTTGGGCGGATTTCAAGAAGGAGTTTTTCCTTGAATATCGTACGCAAGCGGATCTTTCCAAATTGCGCAATGATTTAAGAAACATGCGTCAAGGGTCTTTGGACCTAAACACCCTTAAAACCAACTTTCTCGCCAAAGCGCGTTTTTGCCCCGAGTATGTAGGGAATGATCAATTGTTAATGGAAGACTTTCATGCGACCCTTAGAGATGATTTGAAGGGTAAAATTAGTATTGGTCATGTTGAGACCTTTGATAAGCTTTTGGCGGTGGCGAAGGGGTTTGAAGTGCAAGCTCCAAGTCCGGTTAGTTATGCGCCAAGTAAACGAAAGTTTGAAGCTTCTAATTTTTCTAACAAGAAGAGTAAGGGAGCATCTGAAAGTGTCGGTAGAGTGAAGAAGGGTGCTTCTAGTGGTCACATGGTCACTTGTTTCAATTGTGGGCAAAAAGGTCACTACTCTCGTAATTGCCCAAAACCGCGTACTAATGTGATCACATGTTTCAATTGTCAACAAGAAGGGCACCGAAAGTCGGAGTGCCCCGATATCCGAAATGATCAAGTTAAGAGGATAGAGAAGGTGGCGGGGTCGGCTAGGGGACGTAATTATTTGATGACCAATGACGAAGCCAAGAAATCCAACAAATTCATTTCAGGTACTTTCATGGTTAACTCTAATCCGGCAAGGATTCTATTTGATAGCGGTGCAAATTTATCGTTTGTGTCTCCAAAATTTGTGCCTAAACTTAATAAACCGTTAGCTAAGTTAAGTCGTCCGGTAGAAGTCGAAATAGCGATGGCAAGACGGTGCTAGTGGTTGATGTGTGTAAGAATTGTAATGTTGTGTTTGGTTCCGAGAACTTTAATATTGATCTCATTTCGATGACGTTGGGTGATTTTGATATCGTGGTTGGTATGGATTGGCTCAATCATAATAGAGCCGATATTGCGTGCCATGAAAAATCTATTCGTGTGAAGACCCCAAGTGGGGGAGAGTTAATTATTCATGGTGATAAACGTAGAAGACTTGTACCGGGATGCACTTTTGCACGAGCACATCATTTCCTTGTTAGTGGTGGCATGGCTTTTCTTGCCCATGCTGTTGATACTCGTGATGAGCCACCACCCATTCGCGAAATTCCGGTGGTAAGTGAGTTTGAAGATGTTTTTCCGGATGAGTTACCGGGTGTTCCGGCGGAAAGATAAGTCGAATTTCGCATTGAGTTGCTTCCGGGGGCTACTCCTATTGCTAAAACTCCTTATCGTTTAGCACCGACGGACATGCAAGAATTGTTGAATCAAATACAAGAGTTACTTGAGAAGGGTTTCATTCGACCGAGTGCTTCGCCATGGGGTGCTCCGGTTTTATTCGTGAAAAAGAAGGATGGAAGTATGCGGATGTGTATCGACTATCGGGAGTTGAACAAGGTGACGATCAAGAATCGTTATCCATTGCCTAGGATTGACGATTTGTTTGACCAACTCCAAGGTGCGACGTATTTCTCAAAAATTGACCTACGGTCCGGCTATCACCAAATGCGGGTCCGTGAGAAATATATTGAGAAAACGGACTTTTGAACGCGTTACGGGCATTTTGAATTTGTGGTTATGCCTTTTGGTCTTACGAATGCACCGGCAGCATTCATGGATCTTATGAACCGAGTGTGCCAACCTATGTTGGACAAGTCGGTAATTGTGTTCATTGACGATATTCTTGTCTATTCTAAGAGCATGAAGGAACATGAACACCACTTGCGCGAAGTATTGAAGACGTTGAGAAAAGAGAAGTTGTATGCTAAATTCTCAAAATGTGAATTTTGGCTAAGGGAAGTTCAATTCCTTGGCCATATTGTGAACAAGGATGGTATTCAAGTGGATCCGGGGAAGATAGAGACGGTGAAGGATTGGGGACGACCGACTACGCCTACGGAAATCCGAAGTTTCCTCGGATTGGCCGGTTACTATCGTCGGTTTATCCAAGACTTTTCCAAGATTGCTTCGCCATTAACTAAGTTAACAAGGAAGAATACGAGATTCAATTGGGAGAACGAGCAAGAAATCGCTTTTCAATTGTTGAAAGAGAAATTGTGTAAAGCTCCGGTCTTAGTATTGCCGGAAGGTGTAGTTGATATGACGGTCTATTGTGATGCTTCTTTGAATGGGCTCGGGTGTGTTCTAATGCAACGAGGTAAAGTCATCACTTACGCCTCTCGCCAATTAAAGGAACATGAAAAGAGATACCCAACTCATGATCTCGAATTAGCGGCGGTGGTCCATGCTTTGAAAATTTGGCGCCATTACTTGTATGGTGTCAAGTGTATGATTTATTCAGATCACAAGAGTTTGAAACATCTTTTTGATCAACGGGATTTGAATTATCTTCAACATAGATGGATGGATGTGGTGAAGGATTATGATTGTGAGATACTTTATCATCCAGGCAAAGCGAATGCAGTCGCGGATGCGTTAAGCCGAAAGAGTCACCACCCGGCGTTACGATTGGGATTGTTACGTATGATTATTACTAACGATTTTCTTGAAAAACTTGGTGTGATTCAAATAGAGGCTTACGTCCACAACAAGCATGCGGAATGAATTGTGGGGCAATCGGAATTCATTACGATGGGTTCGCGTGGTTTATTGTCTTTTCAAGAAAGAGTGCGGGTGCCTAAGATGGGTGATTTCCGAAAGGTGCTTCTTGATGAGGCGCACAAGTCTAAGTATTCCATACATCCGGGTGCGATGAAGATGTACCATGATTTGAAGAAAGATTATTGGTGGCCGGGCATGAAACGCGACGTTGTTAAGTATGTTGAGCAATGCGTCACGTGTTTGCAAGTTAAAGCCGAACACCAAAAGCCGTATGGTAAGTTGCAACCGCTAGAAATTCCGATGTGGAAGTGGGAGCATATTACCATGGATTTTATTACCAAGTTGCCGAAAACGGCCAGAACCCAATTTGACACTATTTGGGTGATTGTCGATAGATTGACGAAGAGTGCGTTGTTTCTTCCTGTTAAAGAAGCAATTTCGTCGGAGGCAATCGCGAAGATGTTCATTAAAGAGGTGATATCGAGACATGGCGTTCCCGCGTCTATTGTTTCGGATCGGGACACGCATTTTACTTCTCGATTTTGGAAGAAGTTTCATGAAGACATGGGTACGAGAGTGAATATGAGTACGGCGTATCATCCTCAAACGGATGGTCAAACCGAACGTACGAATCAAACATTGGAGGATATGTTACGTGCGTGTATTATTGATTTTGGCGGTAGTTGGGACGAACATTTGCCATTGGTGGAATTCTCGTACAATAATAGTTTTCACTCTAGTATTGGAATGCCACCATATGAGATGTTATACGGTAGGAGGTGTCGAACCCCGATTTTTTGGGGTGAAGTGGGTCAAAGGGAAGTCGGGAGCACCGACTTGGTATTGGAGACAAATAGCAAAATCGATATGATTCGGGCTCGTTTAAAGGCGGCGCAAGATAGACAAAAGTCTTACGTTGATAAACGTAGGCGACCGATCGAATTTGAAGAAGGCGATATGGTGATGCTTAAGGTTTCGCCATGGAAGGGTATCATTCGGTTTCGAAAACGGGGAAAGTTAGCTCCTCGGTTTATTGGGCCGTTTAAGGTTTTAGCTCGTGTTGGTGAAGTCGCGTATCGTTTGGAATTACCCGAAGAACTTACGGGGATCCATAACACATTTCATGTTTCCCACCTCCGTAAGTGTCTTGCGGATGATTCTTCATGGATGCCTTTAGACGAAATTGAGTTAAACAACAAGTTAGAATACGTTGAAGAGCCGATTGCTATACTCGATGAGAAGTTAAAAATGTTGCGTAACAAAGAGGTGAGGACCTTTAAGGTCCAATGGCGTCGTAGTAAAGGTTCCGAGTTTACTTGGGAGCCCGAAGAATTCGTGTTGGTTTACCTTCCCTCGTGTCATGCGGCTTGGATCGCGAGGACGCACTCCGATTTAAGTGGGGGAGAGTTGTAACACCCCGTTTTCCCGTGCGCGTCTAAAGGTACGTACTTAATCAATAGTACGCTTATAACTTATTCGTCATGTGATTAAATGAACTAAAGTGTTAGTTAGGTGTAAGTGCATATATGTATATGTGTGTATATATATATGTGTATATTCGAATGCGTGCGTGTACGCGTATATGAATGTGACGTGATGGCGTTGAGTCGTGTGAGACTTAAGGTTGAAGTTCAGACGTGCATAGGAAGGGTGAATGAGGTGTGCTAGTTGTTGAACCCTTGATTCATGTTAAATTGTCGAAGTGACCAGACCTAGGCTAACGCCGCGCCGCGACAAACGGGTCCACGCCGCGACCTTTGAAGCAAACCAGGATCAGAAAGAGGGTTAAGAGTGATCATTTTTCCTTCGATTCGTCGCGCCGCGACGAATGACGCCGCGCCGCGACATCCCTGCAGTTCAGACTCCGAATTCTGCTCAAATTAAATAAGGTTTAGGGGCAATTTGGTCTTTTTACGTGTAGATCTGTTTGGAGCTTTTAATATCAGCCACTTGTTCTCCATTTCTTATTTCTTTTCCATTTTCTTTCACATTTTCCTCTCAAATCCTAAAACCCACTTAGATTAAACTCAAGATTTGAAGGTGAAGTTTTGTGAATCAATCCTAGAAGCAAGAATTAAAGTTGCTCTCCTTGTTATTAGCTACAAGAGGATAGTTTTGGTAAGTCTCAACTCTAAGTTTTGAGTTTCATTTAGTTTAAGCTAGGGTTTGGTTCATATGGAACTTGTGTGACCCATTTGAAGGTTAAATGGGTGGATTTTGGGTTGGATTGTTAAAAGGAAACCCTAAATAGCTATTATCTAGGTTTTGGTCTTGTGATTTAAGGTTGTAAGTGCTAAGTGATGTTGTTAGTCACTAATGCACTTTTAAAAGGATGAAAGAATTTTTAATGTGTAAGTTTGACTTGGTTTATGAGTCAAAGAGTCAAAAGAGCACTAGTTGACCTAATCGGGTGAAATGGTTATGAAATACACCAAGGTTATGTTAGTTGATGTTAATAGACCCTAATCACTAGCCTTAAGTGATCTATGACGAGGCGTGGCCATTAATGGGCGGTTTTGGTGTAGTTGAGTCATTTAATGCAATCGGGTCATTAAATGCTCATGGGTTAGAAGTTGGCATTTAATTCAACTAGATTGTATGTTAATAAAATGCATAATGTAATAGGTACATTACATTGAAGGTTTGCAAGCTCGGTTAGCTTCCACAAGAGTCTTGAGGTGAGTGGAATGATTATGCATATGTGTATATAATGTATTTACTTGTACGAGATTCGATGTGGGTTTAAGTTCGGGCGGTCGATACCACATCAGGTCAATATATGATATGGGTTTAAGTTCAGGCATTCGATGCCATGTCATATATGTGTGTGGGCATGTAGTGTGGGTTTAAAGTTCGGGCGTTCGATACCACATTACGCGTGACGGGTGGGTTTAAAGTTCGGGTGATCGATACCATTCCGGGGTTAGTGTTATAATTTGTTGTGCACTAACGGTTGTTGGGAACACCAATGGGAAATTCGAAGTACCATTCCTTGTACTATTGGTTAACCATGGCTATGTGTTTGTTGTGTGGTGTTTTCACATTATTCGAGTTATATATGTTATCGTTGTGCTAGCTTGTGGTCTTGGAGATTTAGTGTTATGCCTTGCGTTGGTATGTCTTTTAAATTGCTAGCGTGTATGAGGTAATTGTGTATGTGATTGCATGTAAGTAGGTTATATATGTATGTGTATAATTATTGCATTCACTAAGCGTTAGCTTACCCTCTCGTTGTTTATCTTTTTAGATGCAGGCGCAGTTAAGGGCAAGGGGGTTATCGGACATTAGGTGTCCCGTGATGATGCTTTGTTGGAGTTTTGATGTTGGCCTAATGTTTTGGGTAGTTTAGTCCCAAACCATGCTCGAAGTGTCGTTTGGATTGTAAACAATCATTTGTAATGGGTCAAACTTGTACTAAACTTTATTCGTGGCCCTCGTGCCTTTTGTAAACATTTAATTGTTGTGCGTTTTAAATGGAACTCGTGAAATGGGTTACATATTTATTTGGTGTGTAATTGTGTTGTATAAAAAAAAAAATTATCGTATGGATTACGGGTTGGGTTGTTACAACTTTAAACCCATTGATATATTATACACCACCGGAGATGTAAATAACTGGCTCAAAATATTAATTCTTGGAACTTATTCTACCGACTTCACATGTCGTCAGCTAAGTGTGGGGAAGTCTAACCCTACTTAACGTTAAATTAGGGGTTCGGGTTAGTGCATAACTCGTTAACAAAAATGTATGATAAGTTAGGGTAAAAGACGCATTTTCAAAGATTAGCAAACAGTTCAGAAAAGCAACCATTTTTGAAGAAAACATGAGTGATAAAATAACAAAATTAATGAACGATGAGGCGCGCCATCTATCATTCGACGAGCTTAGTAATTACAAACTGGGTATTTTTAATCACTTTTCTACACTAATCACCCTCATGAATTTATAATTATAGTCTGATTTCATGCAAATGAGGGCATTGCATGATCTCAAGTGTGGGGAAGGGTTATAAATTCTCTCAGGATTACACTTAGTTTAATTGCCAAATTTTGTGAAATTTTAAAAAAATTTCAACTAAATGAATTCAAAATCATGTTTATACATATTTATGAACTATGAAACTAGGTGTTAATACCGAAATTATCGTTACCTAGGAAAGGACATAAATTGAGAAACAACCTAAAATGCTTGAATTCATTTAAAATGGAAAATAGGAGAATAAAAAGGCAAAGAAAAAATAAATAAAAGCCAAGTATGGGGAGAATGTACCAAGTTTTTCAATTAAAAACTATCTATCACATGTTTTTGTAAAGTTATTTCAGGTGCTTTTGTTTTGGACAAAATTAACTGTTTTACCCGATTTCTAATAATATATTTGAAAGAAATGTGCCACTTGATTTAAAAGGAAATAAAGTCTTCCAAAAAAAGGAATGAAGGAAGTAAAGTCTTCCCAAAAAGACACGCGCTTCTTGATTTAGGTCAGGAAGTTGTCGTCCAGACCAGCTGTAGGTTGACGAAAAATTTAGAAAAGTCATCTCTAAAATCAGCAGGAAATCCACGGACCTCAGCATCAAACAGGGTCGCCAAGTGGTCAGACTTATCCTATCTGTGAGAGGATCTGTCTCGTAAAATGGGGAGGGCCCCGTGCAAATTAGCTTAATAAGACTAATGAATCAGACCCCCAGAAAGGATAATCTCCTTAAAGATTAAAAATCAGCTTTTAAGCCTGATAATACTCAATCCTTGAGATTGACCTTAAAGATTGAGAATTACAAACTCACGGAATTCAATAATATCTAAACTCGAGCTTGAACGAGAAAATATTTTGATCAAATTAAAACCGATTTGTTTTTCTGAAAACTTATTTTCAATGCGTTCATTACCATTGAACGTAAAATCCTAGGAATTCACCTGAAATTCATTAGGTCACCTGAACCAAATCGGGTGTCAACCATAAGAACGTTGGTTGCATAGCATGGTCGAAGACAGGACCTTGTGCCAGACCGAAAAATTATAGGGTGATCTTTGCTATTTCTCCTACAAAGGATAGTAATTGCATTCGACACGTTGTGGACCATAATCAAAAGCATGTCATTAGACATTGCCTTAACAGTTGCTTGTTCAACACTTTCCTTTACAATCGGACGGTAGTTTACCAAAAGGTAATATACGGAGCAAGTATACTGGACGTGTTGCTTTCCTAATACAAGGTTAGCAAGTGGATGACACAAAACCACGAGTTTTGAGCTAAAATTTTAAAATCTGAAACCCACAAAACCCACAAAAACATTTTTTTCAAACACCGGTGAAGGGTTATTCCGGAAAACTTGTCTAGGGTAAAATCTAGCTTGAATTTTCAAAAGATCAAATGTTTTCATAAAGATCCAATTTTCTTAAAGGATCTAAATTTTTATAAGTCATGTGGGACTGTAAACCACATCGTTACTATAATTTTTTATACCGCCGTATTAAAATCACTGTTGTACAAAGTGTGAGAATAAAAAAAGTGATTCGAGTGAAATGTGATTTAATTTCAAGTTCTGTATTGCTTGAGGACAAGCAACGTTCAAGTGTGGGGATATTTGATAGTGCTCTAAATGAACATATATTTAGTATCAATATCCTTCCAATATGTAAAGCTTTTAGTTACTATTGTTCTATTTTTATGTAATAATCGTTTAAATAAATAAGTGCGAAGACAAAAGAAGAAAACGACGATTTAAAGAAGAAAATGACCAAAAAGCTCAAATGTACAAGATACAATCCAAGTGGTTCAATTTATTGATGAGAAACGTTTAAAAATGACAAGAGTACAAGCCGCGAAACGCAAAGTACAAGATATCTAAGCGTACGAAAGGACGTTCGGAAATCCGGAACCGGGACATAAACCAACTGTCAACGTACGACTCAACGGAGCTAAAATTACAAGTCAACTATGCACAAGAATATAATCTAATATATAATTAATTATATATTTATTATATTATATATTTATTCAGCAGCCCACGTTTTGTATTTATTGGATGAGCTGGATTTCGAACCTCCGCAATCGCAGAGCTCCAAGGCACAAAATTACCGCGGTCGCGGAGCACACAATTTCAAAATCTGCCTATAAAAGGCCACGAAGTCTGCCGAGTTTTACACACGAATTCAATCGATCTCTCTCTATTATATATATATATATATATATATATATATATATATATATATATATATATATATATATATATATATATATATAATATATATAATATATAGTTTAATTTTATATTAGATTAGTTTAGTTAATGTAACGGTTAATTACTGGTTTTAAAGTCGGAGTTCTGTCCGTGTAACACTACGCGATTAATAACCACTGTAAGCCATGTTCTTCCTTTTTAAATTAATGTCTCATATTTAAGTTATTATTATGCTTATTTGAGCCGAAGTAATCGTGATGTTGAGCTAAATATTAAGAAGGGGTTATTGGGCTTTGGACCATAATTGGGGTTTGGACAAAAGACCGACACTTGTGGAAATTGGACTATGGGCTATTAATGGGCTTTATATTAACTAAATGATATCTCGTTCATTTAATATAGAGATTTATAATTTGACGTATTTATATATAACCACATACGCTTGACTGGGTACGGTGAGCGGGATATGTATAAATACTAATAATTATTCATTTGACCGGACACGGGGATGGATTAATAGTCAATGGACTCATTAAAACAGAGGTGGATTACATTCAAGGGAAATTGGTGTAATTGTTAATAAAGTATTAAAACCTTAGGTTACACGCAGTCGATAACCTGGTGTAATCATTAACAATGTATTAAAACCTTATTACAGTTTAAGTCCGCAATTAGTTGGAATATTTGACTTCGGATATAAGGTTAATTTGGTGAAGACCCTCGCACTTTATAATTATGACCGATGGACTATTATGGACAAAACCGGATGGACATATCAAATAATTCAGGACAAAGAACAATTAACCCAGGGTAATAAATTAAAATCAAAACGTCAAATATCATGAGTACAGAAGTTTAAATAAGCATAATATATTTATTTCATATTTCCTCGTACTTTTATTTATTGTTATTTTAATTATTGTTATTTATTTTATCGTTAGTTAAATATCGTCATTTACTTTACGCTTCGCTTAAAATATAAAATCGACAAACCAGTTATTAAACGGTAAAACCCCCTTTTTTTTAATAATAATAATTGTAATATATATATTTATATTTTGTACAAATATAGTTATATAAAAATATATTGTAAAATAAGCCGTCTCCCTGTGGAACGAACCGGACTTACTAAAAACTATACTACTCTACGATTAGGTACACTGCCTATAGTGTTGTAGCAGAGTTTAGGTATATCCCATTTGTAAATAAATAATTAAAACTTGTGTAATTTGTATCGTATTTCGTAATAAAAATATAATATATTTCGTACCCCTCTACTTTAACATCACCTGGTGTTGACTTTTTCGACTTAACGCATCCTCGACTACATTCGCCTTGCCCGGATGATATAAGATTTCACAATCATAGTCTTTTACCACATCCATTAATCTACGTTGACGATAATTCAAATCTCGTTGATCAAAAAGATGTTTCAAACTCTTATGATCCGAATAAATCGTACACTTAACACCATACAAGTAATGGCGCCAAATTTTCAACACTATATATATATATATATATATATATATATATATATATATATATATATATATATATATATATATATATATATATATATATATATATATATATATATATATATATATGCACAACCGCAGCGAACTCAAGATCATGAGTCGGATATCTCGTTTCGTGCTCCTTTAATTATCGAGAGGCGTAAGCGATAACTTTACCTCTTTGCATTAGAACACTCCCGAGCTTATTTAATGAAGCATCACAATAAATGTCATATCTTCTACACCTTCTGGAAACACTAACACCGGAGCTTGACACAACTTCTCTTTTAACAATTGGAAAACAATCTCTTGCTCATTTTTCCAATTAAATCTAGCATTCTTTCTCGTCAATTTCGTCAATGGAGAAGCGATCTTAGAAAAGTCTTGGATAAACCGACGATAATAACCGACCTATCCGAGAAAACTTCGGATTTCCGTAGGCGTAGTCGGTCGTTCCCAACTCTTCACCGTCTCTATCTTCCACGGATCCACTTGAATACCATCCTTGTTCACAATATGACCAAGGAATTGAACTTCCCTTAGCCAAAATTCACATTTGGAGAGCTTAGCATACAACTTTTCCTTCCACAATGTCTTTAACACACCCCGCAAATGGTGTTCATGTTCCTTCATACTCTTCGAATAGACAAGTATGTCGTCAATGACACACGATTACCGACTTTTCCAACATAGGTTGGCACACTCGGTTCATAAGATCCATGAATACCGCCGGTGCAGTCATAAGACCAAAAGGCATACCTACAAATTCAAAATGCCCATAACGCGTTCGAAAGGCCATTTTCTCAATATCTTCCTCACGGACCCACATTTGGTGATAGTCGGACCGTAAGTCAATTTTAGAAAAATACGTCGCACCTTGGAGTTGGTCAAACAAATCGACAATCCGAGGCAATGGATAACGATTCTTAATCGTCACTTTGTTTAACTCCCGATAATCGATGCACATCCGCATACTACCATCCTTCTTCTTCACGAATAAAATCAGAGCGCCCCATGGCGAAGCACTCGGTCGGATAAAACCCTTTTCAAGCAACTCTTGGGTTTGATTTAACAACTCTTGCATTTTCGTTGGTGCTAAACGATAAGGAGTTTTAGCAATGGGAGTAGCCCTCGAAACCAACTCAATGCGAAATTCAACTTGTCTTTCTTCCAGAACATCCGGTAATTCATCCGTAAAAACGTCTTCGAATTCACTAACCACCGGAATTTCACGAATGGATGGTGGGTCTTCACGAGTATCAACTACATGAGCAAGAAAAGTCATGCCACCACCACTAAGGAAATGACGTGCCCGTGCATAAGTGCATAATGGCACAAGTCTTCTACGTTTCTCGCCATGAATAATTAACTCTCCCCCACTTGGGGTCTTTACACGAATAGACTTTTCATGATATGCAATATCGGCTCTATAACGATCGAGCCAATCTATACCAACAACAATATCAAACTCACCCAAGGTCATCGGGATAAGATTGATTTTAAAAGTTTCGGAACCAAACACAACATTACAATCATTACACACTTCAACCCCTAGCACCATCTTGCCATCCGCTATTTCAACTTCTACCGGATGACTTAACTTAGCTAGCGGCTTATTAAGCTTAGGCACAAATCTTGGTGACGCAAAAGATAAATTAGCACCGCTATAAAATAGTATCCTTGCCGGATTAAAGTTAACCATGAAAGTATCTGAGACAACTTCGTTGGATTGCTTGGCCTCATCATTAGTCATTAAATAATTTCACCCCTGAGCCGTACCCGCCGCTTTCTCCAACTTCTTAACATGATCACCCCGCAACTCGGGACATTCCGTCCTTCGGTGCCCTTCTTTGTTACAATTAAAACAAGTAAGTTTGTTTGTAGAGGGTTGATTCGGACAATCACGAGCCATGTGCCCCTTTTGTCCACAATTGTAGCACGAATAAGAAAAACCCCCGGAAGCACTCTTCTTCACACTACCAACACTTTCGGAACCCTTCTTGTTCTTCTTGCTCGAAAAGTTCAATTGACTCAAACCCTCAAATTTTCTTTTGCCAAAAGTAAAGCCACTCTTTCTTAAAACGAGCGCCTCAAAACCTTTGGCCATATCGAACAACTCATTAAAAGTCTTCACCGTGGTTACACTAATCTTCTCTTGATAGTTGTCGTTTAAAATTCGATAGAAGTCTTCCTTCAACATTTTATCATTCCCGACATACTCCGGGCAAAATTGGGTCTTTGACAAGAAAACGGATTTGAGAGTGTTCAAATATATCGACCCTTGTCTCAAGGCACGCAACTCATCCTTAAGTCTAGTAAGATCGGCCGAAGTTCGATACTCTTTGAAAAATTCCGCCTTGAATTCATCACAAGTGAATTCCATGCATTGCTCTTCACCATAAAGTTGGATTTTCGTGTCCCACCACAACTTGGCATCACCCCTTAACATGCTACAACCATACCTCGTCTTCTTATTAAGAGGGCATTCACAAGTATGAAAAGCCCCCTCCATATCGGAGATCCAACGGGAACTCTTAAGTGGGCCCCGTTCACCTTCAAAGGTGGGAGGTTGAGAATCCTTGAAATTCTTATAATAGAAGTCCCGCCTCCCTACATTGTCTTCGTGAAGAACAACCTTCACTTGTTCCTTAACTAGGTTGACTACTTGCTCGTTAATCAAATCTAGAATCTTCTTCCTAACGTCCTCAAGGAAGGCCGTGTGATGCCTTTTCAAAATGGCCTCAACCTTGGCCGTAAACTCGGAGTACTCGCTCGTACCTCCTTCATTGGTATCATGTCCGTTTCTCATCTTCATTCTATAAAACGAAAATAGGTTAAACCATGAAACGAAAAGACATAACAAGTATATACAAATACACCTCACCGCCCCATCTTGCTCAACAATCGTCGTACATTGCTTGTTTGACACGATTTGAACCTGTAACAATGGTAGCTAATCATTGTTACGCGAGCATATCGCATTAACTTGCTAGTACAACGTCTATCTCGCTTGATGATTGCAAACACAACACAAAACAATTAGTGCATAGTTAGTTCACCTAAACCTAGGCACTAACCCCCGGTCTGACTCGTCTCCTACAAGTCCCGCATAAAGCGCATACATAATAAAGTCTAAGTCTAGGCACCTATCTCAAGTCGCCTAAATCCCTTAGACCATGCTCTGATACCACTTGTAACAACCCAACCCAATAACCAACCGAAATCAGACCAAAAAAAAAAAATTTATTAACAGAAGGGTGCGCGGCGCGCGACCCTTCTTGTGCGCGGCACGCACGAAGCACTTCAGCTTCTGTCCGATTTTTCCATATTTCTTTTAAAGATCTCCCACTTCCCGACACTTTTAGACGAAATGCTTTCCACAACACTTTATAATACGTAAAACTAACACATTCCAATAATAAAAGAAGTTTTACAACACCGGGCCCACATATGCCCGAATTACGAGTTTCGTACAAATACAAGTTTCGACCAAATTAGTTTAAATTCCAAACGACACTAGAGCATGATGTTTGGGGGTTAAACTACCCAAATCTCGGTCAAACTTCAAAAAGCTATACTCCCAAAAGATTCTCCTATCATAACAAAGCGGGATCACTAGTCCAAACGAATACCCTTTCCCTTGTTCACGCCGGAGCCTATAAAAAGGTAAACAACGAGAGGGTAAGCAAAATGCTTAGTGAATACAATAATTATACACGTACATATATAACCTTCTTATTTGCAATCACTTACACAAATACCTCATACACGCTAGCATTTTAAATTAGCACACCATCTCAAAGTACAAATGTTAAATCCATGATATCACGAGCTAGCACAAAACAATAGCATGTAACATGAACGATATACTATGCTATACTACACAACATAACCATGGTTAACCAATCATACAAGGAATGGTACTCGAATTTCCCATCGGTGTTCATAACAACCATTAGAGTACTTAACACGTCGTACACTAATCCCACGGGTGGCATCTTAACACATGCTTCACCCCAAGTGGCGTCTTAACACATCGGCACTTCACCCGTGATAGTCCTTGGAGTGGCATCTTAACACGTCGATACTTCACTCCGAGTGGTGTCTTAACACGTCGACACTTCACTCTTCGTATTACTTGGGGTGGCATCTTAACACGTCGATACTTCACCCCGAGTGGTGTCTTAACACATCGATACTTCACCCGTCATACATCTTACTTGGAGTGGTGTCTTAGCACATTGACACTTCACTCACTACGTGAACGTGGTGTCTTAGCACATCGACACTTCACATCTCACGCTACACAAATAAATACATTATATACCTACGCATATAATTATTCCACTCACCTTAACGATTCGGTGACGGTTTTATACTTCCGCAATCTTCAAAGCAAAGTACCTAATACAATAAGTACTCAATCAACACACAAACTAGTTGGACCAACCACCAATAATTTACTCATGCACATTTAATGACTTAAAAGCATTAAATGCCCCATTTTTACCAAAATCGTCCATTTAAGGTCAGGACCATCATAAATCACTAAAAGCTAGTGATTAAGGTCCAACAACACTAACTAATACACAATTAAGGTATTTCATACCCATCTTTCCCAACTAGGTCAATTATTACCCATTTGACCACTTTTAAAGTCAACACACCCATTTTGGGTCATCCACTAACTCAATTAACATCCACTTGCTTAATAACTATGTGTGCTAGTAATTAACTAACCAATTATGACTCATAACCACCAATTTACACTTTGAAACCCTAGGCTAGTTACTATTGAGTCCTCGTGACTCAATCTTACCCAAGAACACCCAAAATCACCATATACGGGCTTTATGTTCACCATTTACCCAAACCCTAACCCTTATATAAATCAAAGTAAGGAAATCAAAGTTAGAGCATACCACTACAACCAAAACGTAGCTAAGGGCTAGATGAACAACTTTAATACACGCGTTTTGGCCCGAAATCAACTTCTTCCTCTTTGATTTGAGCTTTCTCTCTCACCAAGTGTTTCTTACTCTAGAACTTAATTTGGGATTGAAGATAAGGTTGGTGGTCGTGTTGAATGTGTTTCAACCACCCTAAAACTGGCCAATAAAGGCCTAAACCCGACTCCATGCAAAAAGACTCAATTGCCCTTCATTTAACTTTATTTTAAAAAGCAGGATTCTGTGCACAGGAGAAGTGCGCGGCACGCATACTTACACCTGCGCGATGCGCATGAGGTGTCTGACCAGGTTCTGACCTCTATTTAACTGCAATGTGTTCTCACACTTTATGTACTATAATTACACTGCTGTACAATAATAATTTGGGTCTTACATTTCCTTTTAGAACCAGTACCATAATCATAGTATACTGCTTTGCCTTTGTTGTTCGACGAGCCAGTGTGGGAAGTTACTGACCCATCAGCTGATACCGGACAATTTGTGTGAATCTTGATTGTTGCCTTCAACATGCCAATATTGCATTTTGCTGGCTTGTCAGCAGCTACTGGTTGACCAGTAAATTTTCATCAGTTGGCTCAGCATTAGTAGAATTTAAACATGAAGGGGAATCAATTGTTTTTGACTTTCTTTGGTTGTTTTCAGTGATTTCCCTTTTAATACGTCTTTTCTTTGGAGTCATATAGTAAATGCTTGAGGGATCAGTAGTTTCATCAATTGAAGTACTGGTTTCCTTGGCTTTTACTTCATCCTCCAAAATTTCTTTCATGGACGGTGGTGGGTCTCTGTAGGTCTGACAAACTTATTTGTTAAGACCTTTTTACCCTTAGCTATCTTGGCAAAAGTATTTGGCAAGACAGCTTCAGGATCAGTTTCGAGAATGGGGTCCATGTAAGTAACTTCTGCAAGAGCAGCAGCTGCAGCATAGTCACCAGCAAAGAAGGCTTCCACTTGGGCAGGCACCTGCTCATTTACACACTTATCTGTGCGTTGAGAAGATGTACACCATGAAGCAACAACCTTCTTGAGGTCGTTTAGCTGGTTCTTAACATCTGCTGCCTCAACGTGAAGAGACTTTAAAACAAAATTTGTTTTTCAAGTTTTGAAATTTCATCCTTCAAGATCTTAATTTCATCAGTTTTGCTTTTAAGTTTATCATTTAAAGATTTGTTATCATTTTTCAAAACCTCTTCACGTTTACTGCCTCTGCATAGATCAACTCTTAGGTAGTCAAACATTTCAACTTTTTCATCATCAGTATAAGTTTGAAAATTATCAACCTTATACAGCATTTCAGTTTCCATTGAGGTGAATCCTTTTTCAGGTCAGCTTCCCTCATATCAGACATAAATGTACTACCATTATCATCCTCATCAGACTCCTCGACCTCCTTAGCCATCAAACACAGCTTTTTACCAGAAGCATAACCAGCATCATCATCATCAGTATCACTGTTAGAAGATGAAGAAGAGCTGGTTTCATCCCAGTCATGATGCTCAGCAACTAGAACCTTTTATGGCTTCTTTCCCTTCTTATCAGTCTTTGCATTTTCCTTCATCTGAGCTTTCATAGCTTTGTACTTGTTCTTGTACTTATCAGCTTTTGAGAAAGAGTTAGCATGTGAGATTGAAGGTTTCTTGGACATGCATTCAGCAGCAAAGTGTCCAACCTTTCCACAATTGTAACACTCAGATTTAGGACTCTTGACTAATTTGCTGCTATACCTAGCACTTGGTTTCTTGCTCCCTTTGTATGACTTGCTGGTTCTATTATGATTAAACTTTTTGAACTGCCTAGCCAGCAAAGCCATACCTTCAGCAAACCCTTCCACATCATCTTCATCATCACTGCTTTCTTCAGACCCAGTACCACTCTCCACATCATCTTCAGCTGACTCTTCTTCTGCTGTCAACTTTTGAACCAGTAAAGCCTTTTGAGCTTTCTTTTTAGCAGCAGCAATAAGAGCAGTATCATCTGTTTTAGAAGATTTTGAAGTGGTGGGGGCAGACTTAAAGTTTTCTTTCAAGTTTAGTTCAATTTTAGCTTCTGCCTTCTTATGGTTCCAAAGTGTACCATAGAGGGATGACATGTTAAAGTTCTTTAAAGTCTGGGTGGTTCTTAGAGGGTCAGTCACTGGTTTCTATTTAGTAGACAATGAGTCAATGAATTTGTTTACTTGTTCAAAATCAGTATATGTGATTTTCAAAGTAAGCAGGTCAGCAACTAAGGAGTTAAACTTAATGAATGTTTGCTTAAGGGTCTCATTCTTATAGGCAAAGAACATTTCATACTCTCTTTTCAAAGCAATAATCTTGTTCTGCCTAACCTCATCCATGCCTTCATAAGTAACATCTAGATAGTCTAACATAAGCTTAGCATTCAGTTTTCCCTTAATCAGTTTGAACAGGTGATTAGGTAAAGTTATAGCTAACAGAGTTCTGATCTTAGGGTCAAGTCCAACACGACATTTGTCCTCAGCATCCCATTTGGCTGGAGTGAGAACAACCTCTCTGTCAGGAATGGCAGGAGTGTCAGCAGTAGCTGGAATGCTATCAATAGTCTCAGTTGGGACAAATGGAGCATCTGTGACAATACCAGGCATGAGTGGGTCAATAGACTCTAGGTGAAGCATGAACCTTGCCTTCCAAGTTTCATACTCATCTTCATCAAATTTGGGTAGTCTATTGGATGAGCCATTTTCAAGGTAAGCTATATTTGAATACGCAACCATGAGAGAATTCAGATCCAAGATATTAAATTATCAAGACTGAAGCTCTGATACCAGTTGTTGGTCCCTTGATAAACAACATGAGTATTGTAGAGGGGGGTGAATACAATTCTTTTTAATTAACTTAACAGTTAAATACAATTTAGTATTCAAGCAAGTAAATTAAATAGAGTCAAAGGTAATTTTTCAGCGGTTATTCTTTATTGATTAAATCACAAAGAATTACAACTATCCTTGGCGGAATGATAGTTGGTTGATACAGATTTACCTAAGTATAGCTGCAGAGTGTGTTCTAAGCTATTACACGTTTTGGACATTAAATAAACAAACCCACACCACTAGTTGTTACAATAGTGGATACAACAATTTATAGTAGTTCTATTATACGTGTAATGGTTCTATTGTCCACTGGTATATAAGATGTCTGTACTTGTGGGGACAACTGCATCAGAGAGCGTGCTCTCCTCTTTCCTCTTTGGTAGCTATTTGCAGGAACACCCCAATTCGGTTTGGCACCACTATTTTTTTAAACAAATAGAATGTTGTGTTCCCTAGGCGTTGACAAAGTATAACACATGTCTGCACATGCGTTAAACTTCTGCATTCCCATGTGGTCTTGTAAGGTCACTTGTCAGCCGCCGACGCGTGTCCTTTTCTATTCAACTTTGTCTTTGACTTCTGTTGAATAGTACAATTGATGTAGACCACTCAGGAAACCACTATGCTTGTAATAGAGCATAGCTGTCTTGTGTAGTAAGCTGCATTCCAGCTGTGCTGGTTCTTCATTGCTGAGACACTTGATATTCTTGAATTGCTGGGTACACATCATGTGCTGATTGAAGACTACTGTCTATCTTGTGCTGGTAGACTAAGAAGCAAACTAAACACTTGACACAGCAATATCTGTTGTCTATACATGAACAAACTTAGGCTGGCTGCACATAACATTTTAGTGCAAATAAATTACAGTTTTGTCATAATTAAATCCTTAATTATTTTGGGGACACCACAGAACTTCTTCCATGCGTTTGTAACATAATTTTTCACAACTGGAAATACTACTGGTTTACCAAGAAAATAACCATAAAGTGTATTGTTATACCTTTCGCTCACTTCCATGACTGATGCTAATGGCAACTCAACATCAATGCCATCCTCCAACAGAGAAGACGGCTCTATAAACCTAAAATTTACAATCTTCTTGTTTTGATTACCATTAAAAGCACCTAAGTAAGAAGATTTTGAACCGTCCTTGTCACCTGCAGCAGGAGGGTTCACAATCCCATCTACACCATCACGTGGATGTTTACAATGATCATCAAGTTTAGGGAACACATATTCATATTCAGATGCCTTCGGTCTAACGCTATCGAGATGATTTTCCGGCGATAAATCACTAGCATTAAGGACCTTATCATCATTATAATTGCCGTTCTCAACAAGTCCTTTATCTTTAGACAGATTCGATGCCGATTCAGAACGAGACTCAACATCGTTATCAACCGATTTAATATGAGCTATAGGTCTACTATTGATAACAATCTTATGAAAAACCATATTAATATTAGGATTAACATCTTTCATCTGGTCACCCATATTAGGATTAGTATTAGGATTAACATTAGGTAACTCATTAAAAGGATCAAGAGAATGATATGATTGGTGTCGAAGGGCCAACCAAAAATAACTAAATTACCTTAAACTAGTTAGGGCAAGTAAGGTTCGTTCCACGGGAGATTGTGGTTAAAAGCAAGCAATTTTCAGGAGTTGGTTTTGCAATTTAAAACTAAATTCAAACTAATTAAAAGACTTTAAATGAAAAAGACTTAAACTTTATGAAGTTTAAGAAAAGAGCTTGAAATTAGTAATTAAAAGAGATGAGTTGTGATCAATAGGTAAAGAACTTTATCCCTTCCAAATCCCAATTGGTATAATTCATTCAAACAAGCACTATGTTTATCAAGCTTCGTTTAAGTCACATAGACATGAGTTCTTAGGTTCATTAAAAACATTATCATGAGCACAAGTTATGCAATTTATAAAAATGTCTTTATCCCTAACTAAATTAACACTATGTGGACTTAGAACAATTATGAAATCACAATAACTTGTCTTGTAATAATAAAGATCAATAAATTAAACAATTACTTAATCAATTCATAAATCATAAATCAATTCTCATTACAAATAATGAATTACATAATACTTGAATGAAATCATAAATACCCAATTGTTCAATGGAAGGAATAAAGAATAAAACTTAGCTGAGCATGATGATGAAGAAGAACATGATGATAGAAGGATGAATCGTGATGAACGCGCCTTTTATCTTGACTTGAATCCTTGATTGATGATGTTGTGTGATGTTTTTGTATGTGATTAGGGCTCTAAAACTGAGGAAAAAGATCCCCAATTCGTGGCTAAGGGTTTCCCTTATATAGGGAATGGATAACTTGTTCCCAAAGCAAAAATATCTCAAAATTCGGCATCAGCGAAATTGCATTGGCATAATTTACGCAATGTCTGGCGTAATTTACGCCCATATTTGCACTGGCGTAAAAACTTGGCGTAATTGTACGCCCAAAAATGATTTTTTCCCTGATTTTGCAACTTACATTGGCGTAATTTACGCCGGGATGGCATAATTTACGCCCATATTAACACTGGCGTAAAAAACTTGAAAGCTGGCATATTTTACTCCAGTGTAAAAATTCTGATTTTTCCAACTTTTTCACAACTCGACTTCAAATGCCGTTTTTCGCACCTTTTTGCACTAACTTTGTTTCTCACCTATAAAACACAAAACCACATCAAAGTATCTCATTTTTCAATCAAATATGGTTACTTTCACGTTGTTAAGCATAAACGATCGTGTCAAATAAGGACCGATCAAACCCCCCACACTTGGCTTTTGCTTGTCCTCAAGCAAATCTGTTTTTAACTATAAGACAACAATACTTAGGTGATCTTAAATCAAATAACTTTTCGCAAAACAATTTTAACTATTAATTGAGATGTAAAGGTAATACGGGTCAATCACTCAATACCTCAAACAATTTTTCAACCTCCAATGCATCAATCACAAAACTTTTCCTCATAGGACATTTCCTTAACTTACTAATTCCAACGCTATGCATAACATTATAAGCCTCAATCATTTCCCAAATCATCAAATGGATCAAAACTTAGAACTAAACTAAAACAAATATTCTCCACAACTTTCTCATGATCCATACTTAATCTTTTAGACAATAAATACAAATGTACCTAAGTAACATGTCAAAAGAAACACAAAATGGGTCAAATTACATCTGGTTCAGTTTATCGGGTTGGTCATTACTCAAATAAAAATTGGTATAAAACGGTTACGAATGTCGAACCAATCAAACTTTATAAGGTTTAGAAATTTTAACGTGACCCTCATTCATACAAAGAAAAATTAATTTAAATCGGAACGTCAACTATAACTAGAATCATGCATATGTTTGTGTTTTTGTCCTCCTTAACTTTTCAACTAGCCAAACTCATGCCCTTGTCTACACTAGTACTAAGTGCATAGGTTCTAAGTCCCGACACCAATGAACCCCCTAAGTCTAATTGGAAATACCCAAACCACAAGCTCGATGAAGTGGATTTTGGTTACATTGCCCATTTATACGAGGCATCACATGAAAGGTGTAGGTACTTTTGTGAGGTTATAAGAAGTCTTGTATTTTTTGACTTGACATTTCAACGAGAACGAATTTTATGCCTCAGTGGTCCATGCTTTATAAGGCACTCGTTTCACAATTTTTGGCATACTCTTCTTCTACTCTCTTTTTCATCATTCATTTTTTCTTTCTATGCCTCAGTGGTCCATGCTTTTTAGGGCAATCGTTTCACAATTTTTGGCATATTTTTTTTAAATTCGTCTCTTCCACTTCCTCCTCTTTTTTTCTTTTTTTTTCTTCATGATAGCACACAACATATAACATATTAAGAACATTTAGGATGTAATGGTGAATATGTGGTGATGATGATATATATATATATATATATATAATGTAGATGATGGGTGTTGGGTGTTGGGTGTGGTGAATATCATTGTCAAAGCTTGTGATATAAAGTACTTCCTTTCGACCTTTGCCTAGGGAAGAGTAAACTCTACAAGTGTTGCATTGGTGACAATCATCATTATTAAGCACCTTCATACTAGCGAGTAAATCGTGGAATCTAATGTGGAACCTAGGAAACCACTCTGAGTCAAACTAATCAAAAAGCCACAAACACTATAGTATGATAGCTAGTTATAATTGCTATACTAATTTAAACCAATTATGTCTTAGCAAAAATGAGTTGCGTTGCCACCTAATGTTACCAAATCTAAGCAAGATAAAGTAGGATTAAATTCGACATCAATAACCAAAAATTAAGGGTAGGATTGGGAAGTTGTTTTTTCTTTGGTTTTCATTCTAAAGGCTCAGGCTGCTAGTGGTAACTAATTGATTCTAGTACACAATTGTGTACTAACGACCTGGGTGGACTGGCTTAAAAAGGGTGTAAAATAAAAAAAATGGTTTACCAAGTTAATCCTAAGGTGTTTCTTTATCATTCATGTTACCTAGAATACAACAATGGGATCTCATTTTCATCCTTTCTTTTCTCCATGAAAATACAATTTCTTAAAGTTAACTAGCCGAGGTCAATAAGGTCAAATGCATTCAATAGATTGCCTAATACTATCATTCCTCACTGGCCAAGTCCAAAAACTCCAAGTTAATTCTTAATCACTATGGGTACTCTCATGGGTCAACATCTCAATTATAGCATTAAAACAAAAAAAAATTCGACCACCTGGGCAATTTAAAACCATTTATTCCATAAAACCTTTGAACAACAAACTTTTTCAAGTTAAGCCAAATGTGCAATTTCCTTCCTCCCCCCACACTTAAACCATGCTACGTCCTCGTATGCATGTTAAATTAATTCGATTGAAAAAGTGAGGAAATTAAACAAAAAGAAGAAGAAAAAGAACAATATTACCCGGGGATAAAATCAACTTCCATAACAACCGTAACAAGCACACTGACTCCCCATTTCATCACATAACATGTTTCCTTCCATCCAACTTTATTCTTACAAAACAAAAACAAAAGAAAACATAAAATCTAACTAGCCCACTTTCATAGGGATCCCGCTTGCACTTAGCATGTGCAAGAAGCCTTTAAACCACCCGATTCCCTCGGGTGGACGAGTTTTGTCTCGTGAGGGCTTGCAGTGGACATACCTACAAAGTTCATTTAACTAAATAAATAAATTAGAAATAAAGTAAAATTAAAATAAAGGAGACTTACAAACTCTACACATAGTTCGTGCAGTTTTTATTCCTGAGTCGTGCACGTGACTCGTTCTCTACCTCAGCTAATTCCGGGACTGTAGAAGATTCCTCCTTCTCTCGCTTTGTGAGAATCTTCATTAACTCTAACTTTTCTCAACTTAGACTCCAACCATGCATCATCTTCCTTAGCGACTTGCATTAACTCAAATAATTTATCTTTTTCTTTAGGAGACAAGTTACACACAAGACGGTTACTTAAACTTTTGTCTCCTCTACTCTTAGCATCATGGACCCTTCTATGTAATTTTCTCATAGAACGATCAATCACCTGGTCATCCCCATATTCCTTACGCTCACTATCATGCCTCACAGAACTATGTGGGGGGTTTACATTATCTCCCCCACACTTATGCTTTTCAAGATCCTCTAATTTGGAAGACACCTCATAATCAAATTGAGGATTCACCTTTACATTCTTATACATTTTTATCTTCTGACCTCCAAACCTTTCAACAAGTTTTTCTACGGTTCCTCCCATTACTTTGACTACCTTCCCATCGAACTCTTTAGATTCTTCAAGTGCACCAACAAACCCATTCCGAACACACATATTCGTCATTTTATTATCACTAGATACTTGATTAATCGTCTTCAGAGTTACCAATTGTTCATCCTCTTCGCATTTAGAAACTTTTTCATCTACCCCAATAAATGTGGATACTGCCATTACGGTTTCCTTCACCGGCAATGAACAAGTGGTAGTAATAGACGAACTCAACTTGGTTTCAAGAACTTGACTCAGATTTTTCAACTCGCGCTCAAGATTTTGGATCGACTCTTGTTGACTCATCAAAATTTCTACATTAGTTCTTATTTGAGATTCCATGAATTCACTCGTCATACTCTCTTCACTAAATTTTCTTACCTCCTCTTTCTCTTTCACATCCGGTGCATACTTTTGAACCTGTTCATGGTTAGTTTCCAACACAAAACAATCCTGGACATTCGGTGTATGTAATGAATTAAAGATATTAATCCGTGATCACTTATTACCAAAAGAAATGTCCATAACCCCAGTTCTACAATTGATAAGAGCATCAATTGTGGCAAAAAATGGACGACCAAGAATGATCGTTGGTTGGGTCTCCCTAAAAGTGGTCTCAATGTCCATGACTATAAAATCTACGGGGTAATAAAAGTCCTCAACTTTCACAATCACATTCTCTAACATACACCTTGGAGTTCTCATTGATCGATCCGCAAGTTGGATGAGAATATCAGTTTGTTTTAAAGTTCCCAACTCGTACCGGTCAACAAAACTTGATGGAAGTATGTTAATACTAGCCCCCAAATCCAATAAAGCCTTTTTGACATTAACATTACCCACCGTAACCGAAATTAATGGTGTCCCCGGGTCCTTAAACTTCGGTGGAAGTGAACCAGAAATGACCGCACTCACTTTTTCAGTTAATTTTACCTTTTTGGGCAATGATGCATTGAGTTTCCGTTTTTGAACACACAAATCTTTTAAAAATTTAGCATATGCAGGAATTTGTTTGATTGCATCAATAAGTGGAATATTGATTTTACTTGTTTAAACGTTTCCCACATATCATCTGTTTTTGGTCCCTTTTTCCCATAAGGGAATTGGTGAGGGGACTCCAAAGTCTTAGGAAATGGAATAGTGTCAGGCTCCATATCCATTTCCTCAAACTTTTCAACTACCGGTTTTTCAACATTTAACCCAACCCCAAAATCCACCGGAACTTCATTAGCATTATTACTCAAATCATGTAAAGTATGAGACTTACCTGGACCATACTTGATTTCTGATTTCATGGGCATTTTTACCTTATTATCATATGCCTTTCCATTTCTTAAAGTGCCCACCATGTTCACTTCATTTCCTCTTCCTTGTGATTCATGATTGGAGTTAAGCAATGTATAACTCGGAATTGTATTTGATTCTCGTGTTGCCTTTTCCTCCGCCACTTGACCAATTTGCTTACCCAATGCCGCAATTGACTTATTTTAAATTTCCAAAGTCTTCTTTATCTCTTCCATGAATGACTTCATCCTAGCATCCGTGCTTGAGGATTGACTTTGTTGATTATTTTGAGACAAGTTTTGGTTTTGCCTTTGGAATTGGTTGTTGTCCGAGCTAAAGTTTGGATGATTTCTCCATCCTTGGTTGTAGGTGTTGGAATATGGATCATATTTTCGCCCTTGAAACTCGTTCACTTGCTCATCCATCCCTAATGTTATCCCCTTTTTGTAACCGTTTGCATAATGAGATGGATCTCCACAATTTGAGCACACATCCCGAACCTGCACAGAATTAACACTACCGCCCTGGTTCGGGTTGTTAAACATGGGAAGAAACATCTTTATCTCATCTAATTCTTGTTCTAAATTCCTAGTCAAACCTCCCAAGTTAGAAACGTGGTTAACATGGGAAGGATTGTGAGTTTTCCGTGCAACCGAAGCTTGAGTTTTTGAACCCTTGCTCAATTGCTCGAAAAATGCCCACCCATCCTCACTACTTCGAGTCATAAACACACCACCACTAGACGCTAATAGGAATTGTCTATTTTGTGAGTCAAGACCATCATAAAAAACTTTAACAAGCTCCCATTTCGGTATTTCATGGTGAGGACAAGATCGAAGTAATTCCTTCAGACGTTCGTATGCTTCATGAAAAAGTTCACCTGGAAATTGTCTAAAAGATTTTATTTGCATACGCATATCCGAAGTTTTACTTATCGGGTAGAATTCCTCAAGGAATTTCTTTTTCATCACCGCCCAAGTAGTGATACTCCGGGCGGGTAAAGACAAAAACCAACGTTTTGCTTTATCTTTTAAAGAATAAGGAAATAGGCGAAGGCGTACCTCTTCATCCGTGAACCCGTTTACCTGATTTGTAGCACAAATCTCATTGAACTCGGTGATATGCTCATAAGGTTCTTCCGTTGCCATACCTCGGTAGTTTGGAAAAATAGAAATCAATTGAGGGCGAACCTCAAATCTTCTGTTGTTATCCGCATTCGGAGCGGGATAAACAATTGGCAAGTGATCTTAGTAATCACCCGGTTGGTAGTACGAATCCACCCCACGTGTGTCTCCTTCCGCCATCGTTAGAGTTTGCAAACACTAACCTGCGAGCACAAAAACAAAAGATACCACGCGTAAAGTCGAACAAAATAAGAAAGCACTAAAGTAAACAAAGTAAACAAAATACAAAAAGAAAATATTTTTGGATTTTTCAAGTTTAATAATTTTTATGACTTTTTCAAAATTTAAAAGAAAGCAATTAAAAATAAGAGCTTGCAATCAAGCGCACACTCCCCGGCAGCGGCGCCAAAATTTGATCGGTGTCGAAGGGCCAACCAAAAATAACTTAATTACCTTAAACTAGTTAGGGCAAGTAAGGTTCGTTTCACGGGAGATTGTGGTTAAAAGCAAGCAATTTTCAGGAGTTGGTTTTGCAATTTAAAACTAAATTCAAACTAATTAAAAGACTTTAAATGAAAAAGACTTAAACTTTATGAAGATTAAGAAAAGAGCTTGAAACTAGTAATTAAAAGTGATGTGTTGTGATCAATAGGTAAAGAACTTTATCCCTTCCAAATTCCAATTGGTATAATTCATTCAAACAAGCACTATGTTTATCAAGCTTCGTTTAAGTCACATAGACATGAGTTCTTAGGTTCATTAAAAACATTATCATGAGCACAAGTTATGCAATTTATACAAATGTCTTTATCCCTAACTAAATTAACACTATGTGGACTTAGAACAATTATGAAATCACAATAACTTGTCTTGTAATAATAAAGATCAATAAACTTGCATTAAACAATTACTTAATCAATTCATAAATCATAAATCAATTCTCATTACAAATCATGAATTACATAATACTTGAATGAAATCATAAATACCCAATTGTTCAATGGAAGGAATAAAGAATAAAACTTAGCCGAGTATGATGATGATGAAGAACATGATGATAGGAGGATGAATCATGATGAACGCGCCTTTTATCTTGACTTGAATCCTTGATTGATGATGTTGTGTGATGTTTTTGTATGTAATTAGGGCTCTAAAACTGAGGAAAAAGATCCCCAATTCGTGGCTAAGGGTTTCCCTTATATAGGGAATGGATAACTTGTTCCCAAAGCAAAAATATCTCAAAATCCGGCATCAGCGAAATTGGATTGGCGTAATTTATGCCATGTCTGGCGTAATTTACGCCCATATTTGCACTGGCGTAAAAACTTGGCGTAATTGTACGCCCAAAAATGATTTTTTCCCTGATTTTGCAACTTTCATTGGCGTAATTTACGCCCATATTAACATTGGCGTAAAAGCTGGCGTAAAAAACTTGAAAGCTGGCGTATTTTTCTCCAGTGTAAAAATTCTGATTTTTCCAACTTTTTCACAACTCGACTTCAAATGCCGTTTTTCGCACCTTTTTGCACTAACTTCATTTCTCACCTATAAAACACAAAACCACATCAAAGTATCTCATTTTTCAATCAGATATGGTTACTTTCACGTTGTTAAGCATAAACGATCGTGTTAAATAAGGACCGATCATGATACCCTTCTGGCAGTAAAGTATGACCAGTAGGTGTAGGTAGATCATCATTCTGATCTACCATCCTAGAAGAAGCATCTGCACTAGGGTTTACAACCTGATTACCATCCGGCACCTTCATGGACCTTGAAGACGATGACAGCAGCCCTTTACCACCACCAATTATATCAATTGGCTACGTGGAATGATCCCCATCGATTTTGTAAATAGCAGCATCATTCGTATTCAATCCATCCTTTAGCGCATCAGCGACATCAGGCTTGGAAACCTGATCCTCTCCGGATTCCGATGAAGAATCATCAGGAATACCAACGTTAGGCACCACATCGGCTATATCTCCACCAAGTACACGATTTCGTAAAACCCTAGAGGACGATGTCGTTGCCGTAGAGGGAGGTTTTTTATTCTTTTTCCCCCAGAATTCTTCCCATGAGGGAGGAGACCCGATTACACAACCACAGAACAGATCGAAGAGTAGAAAAGCACGAATAGATTACGACAGTCGGCAGTCGCCAGGGACTTTTTTTTTTAAATACGTAAAGAATTAAGCCCACCTCATCAACTTCCATATAAAATAGATGTACTAAGCTAAATCATTATTGGATTAACATGACTATGAATGTCTTAGCGTATGTTTGGTAAAACTAGCTGGTAGCTTTTAGCTAGTAACTTTTAGGCGTCGTCTGTTTTTTTAGTCTGCAGATCTTATTATGTCTATGTATGTGCGCTCACAGACATTTTTACTTCAGATTATTTGTTTTTCTGAAGACATGAGATAAAATAATGTTTTATTCTGTCTGTGAACTCGCAGACCTAGAAATATGCTTCTAGGTGCTGCAGACAATATTAAGTTATTCTGTAGACATTAAAACAAGCAGTCTTCACTATTCACTATTCATCATACAGACTTGTAGGCCACATCTTCTTTACAGACATGATCTGCAGATCTTCAGGAAAAACAACTTTAAAAAAACAGCACCTTATTTGTTAGCGGGTAGCTACTAGTTTGTTGCTAGTAGATGTTAGCTGGTAGTTGTTAGCTTTTTATATATATTTATGTGTTTGACGGGTAGCTGAACTGTTAAAATAAAGAGTAAATGACCAAAAGCTATATCTATTTATGTCTTTGACAGGGTAGCTGAACTATTAAAATAAATAGTAAATGACAAAAAACTACAAGTTTTTTCTCAAACGCTACTTCAGTTAGCTTTTAGTTTTTTCTCTCTCTATAAAAGCTTCAATCTCTTTTAACCAAATGAAAGTTTTTGCTCCGTATTAGTTAACTTTGTCTTAAAAGTTAGAAGTTAAAATTCAAAAAGCTTTTAACCAAACATGCCTTAACATCATTGTTGTTACTCTAAGTGAATCATAAATAAAATGGTTAAATAAAATAGTTTTTTTTTTTTTCTATTAAGAATATTGAATTTTTTACTTATATAAATGTATGCACTTTGATTAAGTTATCTTGTAAGTGTTCCCTACGGTTCAAATGAAATCTTAATACCAACAACATATGATGTGTACACCAAAGAGCCAATGGCTTGACGGTATCGAGGTCACCCTTACAACCTTGAGGTTGAGGGTTCGAGTAATGTTTAGGACAATTCGTGGTGTATATATTCGAGTTAGATTTAGGTGGTTGTGTGAGTTTGCCTTTCAAAAAAAAAAAAAAAAAAAAAAAAAAAAACATATGACGTGTACAAAACATATGCAAAATCTCTATTCAAAATATTTAAAATCCCACGAGTAATGCATATTCGTAATTTACTTTAAAAAGTCATCTATATCATCAAATGACTCACTACCCAGTTAGGTTTCTCAGTGGATGACCTCCTTTCACCACCTTTTCACTTCTTCCTACTTGTCTATTTGATTTTCTCCATCTAATGAGGTGAAAAACATGGCCAATATGCTTCCGCCACGTAATCGAAGACCATTGTGGTTGACTTGTATGTTCCATGACACTCTTGCAATCTTTCTTTTTCTCCCAAGCACCAACAATTTTGTTATCATCAAACCTTATTGAAATGAACGAGTCTGCAAATATTGCCCACAAGACATCGTCTATGTGTTGTCAACTGATTTCAGATTTCATATTATTAAAATAAGAATAACAGTAATCTCAAAGGGTTAAACATTCTCTCCATTTACGATTAACATGACTAGTCATGTTAGAAGATTTTGTGAGAGAAAAAATAGACGGTCCATCATGTATTCTATTTATTTATTTTCAAATCAAATTATATTTGTGTACAAAAAGTAACATAATAATGAGTCATGTTACAGGAGAGAATCTCATTTCATCTCAAAGTACCACATAAGTGGTTCGGACGATTTTACAAAGAAAAAGTTGTGACAACGCATCGCAGGTATGAAATATATATCTTCGTGTAGACGTTGTTTCTGGACCTTAGAATCAATCTAGACTCGATCTAGATACGAAAAAACACTAAACTAGACCTAGACTCAATCGAATAACGGGTTATGTGGGAGTGTGTAAACTAACAAAGAAACACGAAACCCGTATTTATATTGTCCGCAGCGACAGTCGGTAGACTGTCGTGTTTAGTCGATCAAAGATCAACTTACACCGACCTTGTACTGTCGACTGACAATGTCTTCAGTTGATCGACTGACTCTGTCATTCAATCGACTGTCTGATCAGTTTAACTATTGATTAACACATTCACGCACAATATCAATCATTTAATACTCACAAGTCCCATTAAAAAGTTCAACATAATATGACTGAATTACAATCGAGCTAGAGATTATAAATATGCACTAACAAGACCGTATATTCAAAGTCATCCTCTTCTTCACCTAAAGGGGTAATAAATTGTAGTTGATCGTTAAGATTTTCTAAAACTGTATTTACAATCGAAGTAAGCAGAGTAGACATTGTTCAATAAGAGAGAGGGGTCCCTGTTATACTATCCTAAAAGTTGTTAACAAAATCTTATATCTTATATTTTATTATAAGAATATTTTTATCTGAGTTAAAATGATAATATAATAATACATAATACATAAAACCCCCATACCATAGGGCCCTTAACGACAAAAGCTCACAACATTGATCTCTAGATTAAAAGACTAGCCCCACCCTTCCTAACACCCAACAGCACAACCCCTCCCACTCCCATTCTCTTTTGCCCCACATCACAACTCATTCTCCATGTGCATCCTTCCTTTTCAAAACAACTTTATCTTACTCATATTTCCTTTTCATCCAATAACATCTTCCTTTTAACTAAAATTATCTGGATCTATTATTTCTATAAATCCCGATTTCTTATATCATTTTTGAAGTAAAACAACTTATATCTTCTTAAACATAATATTAACACCAATATATATAAATTGAAAAATAACAATACTAACAACCCTTTAAGTCTTGAAAAAAAACATAATATTTCTATAACATCATCATATGTCATTACTTATTTTCTTGATCCATATTCCGTCAGTTATATTCGTCAAAATAACGTCTTTATTTATATTTTATACTTTTTACATGTGTATCGAATTGTTTTACGAGCCGACTAATTTTAGGGCGACTACTCTTTTTGCGAATGATTAAAATTATCGCCGGTGAATCTTCAAGGCCAAGAGGGGAATTTTCTTTTCAACTTTATGGATCAGAACACATAATCTCAACTTTGAAAGTGTATGTCATGTATTCTTGATCTTTCTAATGTTTCATTCATTGAAATTTTAATATCTTAAACTTAAAATGAACACCCGTATGTATCTTAATATATCAACCTTCAGAAATGTTCCTTAAAAAACTTTTTAACTCTTACATTTCTTATTTTAATATTAATTACTCTAAGTATATATAACCAAAAAAAATCATCATTCAACCAACACATCACGTGTCCTTTTTTTGATCATACGCATCATTTCAGGGAATGATAAATCTAATATCATTTTAGTCTTTTAAATAAATTAACTACAAATATTCATTAATAAGTTTCACAATATAATTAACACTCCCTGTAACATAGGGAAAGCATGGATTAAAATGGAATTTTTGCATGTTATTTTAAGGAGGGGAACCTTTCAAAAAGTATGACTTAGTTGAGGGATTAAAAATGTAATTTTAGAGGTGTAAGGGGTAATTTTTCAAGGGTATAAAACTTAAATTTGGGAGTATTAAATGTAATTGTTTTATTTAATATAAAACCTATTAAATAAACTCACGAAAATTTTTGCCGGGATTAAATCTTCGTCACGAGTTGGGTTTTACCATCATTACCGTTGAATTAGAAATAATTTTTTGAGTTAAGTGCAACAAATTATATTCGAAACGGAGCTTCCACGAGCTACTAATGGAGCTTTGTTTTTGAGCAAAAATTATGAAGTGATTTATTATTTTACGACTTATATCCTTAGATTATTTCTAAATATCCAATAATTATCATAATATTAAATCTACATTACCTGCCTATCTTGTTGAAATAACTAATACGTAGTAACTCTTTTTTAAATTTAAATTTGAGGAGTAAAAAAGTTAAAACAATTTAGTGAATTTTCGCGTAATAAAATTTAACAAAGCTATGCGCGCAATAATTGGAGATTAGATCTTTTGTAATTATCCATGATTAACATAAGTTGCCCATTAACCCTTGAATTCCACCCAAGGGTGCCTTTCGCACATCGCGTTGCGGGGGCAGTAGGGGAGGGGGCTTTTACCTCCCATGCCCTCGGATTGGGCCGAGTTTCCTCCTGATTCAACAGTTGGATGCGGGTTATGCAACTGCGGGGGATAAACGCGTAGGTGCTTTAGTCCCCCTGATTGATCACAAAATGCTGTTAAAAAAGCCATAACTCGTAACTACTAATGGATTATGAATGGGTTGTAAATGAATGGAATGGAGTGTAAATGGTTTGTAGCTGTATGCAAACACATGATATATTAATTAGCTATGACAACAAACTCCCGTCAATAACAACTGCAACAGACGTATTGAAACGCGTAGGGCCTACTTCTCGTTTATTAATATAAAGAAAAAGGTTATTTACGAAAAGCACACTAGAAGGACGGGGATTTTTTTTTTTTACCAACAGAAGCCGGCGAGTCGGCGACAAATTGTCGGTATTAACCCTAAGTCTTCAGTAATATGTTACCTGCAAAACTTCGTAAGGGAAACTTATTCTCGACGACACTGTTTAGTTTTTGCAATAACATGTGGGTAGGGATGGCAATGGCCACTCGATCATGTGGATATCCATCTGATCCACCCGCTTCGTGATGGATATGGATGAACTTAAATGGATATGGATGCGGATATGGATGAACCTAAATGGATATGGATATGGATGAAAAGTTTCATACATGGATATATCCATTAATACCCTAAATACATATACAAATATATAAATATAGATATATGCTTACATATTTACTATTATAAATAAATTTACCTTTAGATTTACATTGTTCTTTCAATCTTATAATAAAATCACTATGATATATTACAATAAAACACGTATATATAACAAAATAAACATACAAATTACATACTTAGTTTTTTATAATCTATGTTTAATAGTAAATTCAACAAATTGTGTTCTATCTTCGATAAAGATTTACACTTTCTTGTGGGTAGACTTTAAACCTTTCATGGTATCTTTATTTTTAATATACTACGTTTTTGTTTTTTCATCGCATATTAGGATACAATATTTTTTTAATATCCAATGGATATTTATTAACCCGCTTAATCCACTGAATATGTATATAAATGAACTGAAATTTAATGTATGTGGATATGAATATGGATATAGATGAACAAAAACTAAATGAATATGGATATGAATGCGGCGTCACCCGATCCATATCCGATCCATTGCCATCCTTACATGTAGGTCCTGTTTGACTTGTTAAATCTACCTTATTGACTTCTTTCCCTACGATGTTAACATTCTCACGAAAAATCGTCGGGAAAAGTTTGGAGGCATCTTTTTAGTCAAAAACTTCTACGAAATGAAATCATTTACCGAGGAAGTTTCATCGGGAAATTTTTCAGTCAAAATTTGACCAACTGCAAGTAAAAAAGTTATTATTCTGTCGTTTAGTGTAACCTTTACCAACTATATCGCATCGCCGGTAAAAGCAGTGTCGGAAAAAAATGATTTTCTTGTAGTGGCATTTGTAGACAAAGATCTTTGATCGAATTTTATGAGTAAATGTTTGATAGGTTTGTTACATTAATTATTATTTCAAGTATATAATATATTATTTCGTATATATATATATATATATATATATATATATATATATATATATATATATATATATATATATATATATATATATATATATAGTAGTAGGATCAAGAGGGAAGTAACCATTTGGGGGGAAGCGGGGGGAAGCAATTTTTTTTTTCGTTTTTTGAAAAAACTTTGTTCACGAACATTATAGATTGGATGAAAATAAGAACATTTAGAAAAGACACTTCGTGATGAATGTTATTATTTTGGCGGGAAAACGCTCGAAGAAGTAATATATAACAATTATCGTATTTTTCGAGCGTATGTTGAGCTTTTAGACATTAGGGTTTAGATATTAGGGTTTATAGGGTTTAGATATTAGGGTTTAGAAATTTAGGGTTTAGGGTTTAGATTTAGGGTTTAGATTTAAGATTTAGATTGAGTTTTTAACACGAACGGTTTAGAGTTTAGGGTTTAGGGTTTAGGGTTTAGGGTTTGGTGTTTTGGGTTTATGGAATAAACCCAAAACACCAAACCCTAAACCCTAAACCCTAAACTCTAAATCGGGCTAAATTTTATTTCACAAAACATGAAGAAAAAAAACGTTAACATTCTTCACGAACAATATTATCTTGAATGTTATTTTTGTCGATCGTTTTCCCGCCAAAATAATAACATTCATCACGAAGTGTCTTTTCTAAATGTTCTTATTTTCATCCAATCTATAATGTTCGTGAACAAAGTTTTTTTAAAAAACGAAATTTTTTTTTTTTGCTTCCCCCCGCTTCCCCCCGATTGGTTACTTCCTCATTGATCATTATATATATATATATATATATATATATATATATATATATATATATATATATATATATAATTATTTTTCTTCATACTATTTGGGGAGGTGAGTATTATTAATTATTATTATTAATCTTATATACTAAACCTCCTCCCAAATTTTCCTACATACTAAACCTCCTCTACATACTAAACCTCCTCCCAAATTTGGTCGTTTCAGTTTTACCTCGTTGTCGTTTTGAGTTTGCGTTCACACTACAAATGGTCCTCCAACTTTCGCACAAATTACACAACAACCCTTCAACTTTACACTTTTTCAGGGGTAAAAAACGTAAATTTATAATTTAATTAAAATAAAAAAACCTTACTCCACCCGAATTTATAACGGGTCCTATCTTCTCGCTCGGTGCGAGTTAAATTTTTCCGAGGCCACCGTTCAACTCGAAAAAATCTCACGAACCCAACGGGACTAACTATATGCAAAACGGACATCGTTAAAAAAACACTAAATAACGGGCCCTATATTCACGCTCGGTGCGAGTTAAATTTTTCCGAGACCACCGTTCAACTCGAAATAATTTTACGAACACAACGCGACTAACTATACGCGAAACGGACATCGTTAAAAAAAATATTTCGGGTTATATTACATACATATATATACATATACAAAACGACTAACTATACGCGAAACGGACATCGTATATCCAAATTGGACCGCGCGTCGAATACAACCGCAACAACGCGCGGTCGGATTTTTTCTAGTTTTATTCTAATGTACACAAACGAACTCAATTATTGTGTGATCATTTTTTACGCATTCAGTATTACAGTAAGATAAATTACTAGTTAAGTTTCAGCCTAGAACTTCATGTGAGAATATCATAACTATAACAAGTAGGATAATACAAGCTAAAAAATAAGAAAGAAAAAACAGTTGTTGATTGTCACCATCAAGCCTAACCTACTTCTTGAACTTTTTCACTTTTATTAGAATATGAACATTTTTCTCTTAAGTGTTTTTTTAACAGTGAACATATATATAAAAAGTCTCCATCAAAGAATTATAATAGATAATTACAAAGGTTTATTCTACCTCTATATTACAAAGGTTTAAACAACTAAGAGTTCTAACTAATAGATATTCTACCTCTATGTTTAACAAAATAGAAAACCAAGTTACAAATAGAATCAAATTAGTCATTCTCCCATCCATCATATCATATTATCTAGGGATGGCAATTGATCGGATATGGATCGGATGATGCCATATCCACATCCATATCCATTTAATTTTCGATCATCCATATCCATTTAGTTTAAGTTCATCCGTCCATATCCATATCCGTTGAATTTAGCGGGTTAATGGATATCCGTTGGATATCAATCTAAATGTCAATCTAACGAGGTTTTTGACAATTTAATTATAGATTATAACAAATATAACTATTCAATCGTTATGTTTTTGGTTTGTTACACATGTTTTGCGCATGTTTTGATTGTAATTTGTCGTCGATTGTGAATTTAATTAAGCAAAATACTTTATAATATAAGTAAATATACGTTTTAACTAATCTAAATATGTAACTTCTAATATTGTTAGTAATAATTTAATATTTGTGGCTACGATAACTCTTATTTTTGTCTATAATTTAAGAATTTATAGGTTATATGTATATGTATATGTATATGTATATCGATATGTAGATGTATATGTATATATTATAGTTGTATTTCGGGTGGTAATTGATGTATCCATGGATGATAAATTGTCATCCATATCCACTCCACGAAATATTTATATCATCCATATCCATATCCATACCCATTATTCGTCCATTTACATCATCCATATCCACTACAAATGAATCGGATCGGGTGCATATCTATGGATATCCATTGCCATCCCTATAATTTATCATCATATCATATCATACTTCATACTTCATATCATATCATCATATCATATCATACTATATATTAAAACAAAAGTTTAATAGAGCAATTTGTTAATTGTTAACATTATTTAACATTACAATTGAAAGATCGTATATTATAGTTTGATGATGTAAAGTAAGAAATTACGTTTTACGTGGATTTAATATGAAGTCGCACATTAAATATTAAATTGGTCAAGTTGCTACTTAGACTCCTTTAAAAAAGACATCATGACAAGCAATCTTACACTAGCATTTGGTATACGAGTACCGTCTCGTAATCATCGAGTGGAGTTGGATGACGAGATTTACAAGATACGAAACTTGGATTTTACTATATTCATCATAATCCCTGATACCCCCCATATCGTATTAAAATGCTAATAATCTTTAATCATATTTTGAGATTTGTTCTTTGACTTATGTCCTCTATTTCAATTATTATTACAGTATATAATTATATACTTTATATGTTATATTATAATATTATATTAGTCATATTCATATATATGGTATTGTTCATTAGCTGATGAAGAGTAACTACTATTTGGTTTTTTTCAATAATAAAGTGTAGATATTTTGGGAGCAACATATGGCGTAATCAAATACTTTCATAGTTTGATTTGACTTTAATTCTTTGATCATCAAATATAAGAGCATGTAGTTAAGAAATTTTTGAATTTTAATTCTTTCAAGTCCTTTTTAGCTAAATTTTCAACCTTTCTTTCTATCAATGAAATTAAGTTAAAGTTGGAAAATAAGTTTTTTTCCAAAAGTTAACACTTATAAAAGTCCTTTATATTGTGACGGGTGTATGTGTAATTATTTGCATTTGAAACGCGAAAAATAGTATGCATAGTAACAATATATTTTTATGGTACGTCCTCTGTTACTATTCAAAATAATACGGGAGTAATTTTTTTTTTATTATTGCAAGATAACAATATTATAAACAAATAAGACAATCAAAAAGTAAATAGTTACAACCATCCTAAAAGATAACTTCAACCTCGGACCCTGACCAACTATTATTTATATCAAATTTACTTTGTATCAGATTTTGAAATAGTATTTCATCAAAAAAAATATATATATATATATAGAAATGAAATGTTAAAGATGTAGGAATATATATATGTACCATCATGATTGGTTGATGCATCATCATCATCATCATCATCGAGTTTGAGATCCAGAAGCGGTTTCTTAGTTTTCCGATGAATCAAAGCAAACATCTTGGGGAGATTAATTCGTGATTTGCAGCTATTAATATTACTTTTGTAAAAACGAAGACGGGCAGTTGTTGTTAGACGACGTCGTTTAGCAGCAACTACAATTAGCCTCTCGTATAAACATGAAGGACACACCCCAACAAACACTTCATCTGGGTGAAAATAACAGAAACAACCTTCATCGTTTAAACTCTTCATAACCAATTTGTTTCAAACAGTCACCCACTCACATTAAAATTGTTGGAATTAGATACGCTATATATAGATAGAGAGAGATGATATATGAGACCTATCTGTTATTCCATATATGTAAATAATGATGATCACTTTATACGAAAGAAAAGTGGAAAGGTAGTGTAATCAATATAGGGAAAGGAGACATATATTTATATTTATTATTATTTATATTTAATATGTTGTATTTTATCTTTTGTCAACTTTTGTAAATTATTATATTAATATATTACTAGGTGTTATGAAATACAATCTAAACCTGAAAATTATTTTATCATCCGTATTCATATCTACGTGAGTGTAGGACTAGTAGTGTAGAGTTTGGTTGATTGTTGCTGTTATTATTTGGACTTTAGTTGCTGTCTTTTTGAATGAAAAGGAGCTTGGATGCTTTATAGTCAAAGTTGGAGGGGTCTTCCTGTATATCTCAGTTGTGTCGGCTGGATATTATTTTTGTTATTTTTGGAATATATACATGACTTGTAGCTGGTAATTCAGTTTTTCATAAAATTTCTAGACATTTTGAAATTGATTATATATTGTAAGAGAAAAATGTGCAACTAGTGTTCTTAAAATTGTTACCGTGCCTTCTAAAGAGCAAGTGGCTAATATTTTTTCACTAAAGGTCTTGGAGTAAATCAACATTAATTCTTATATTTGTAAAAAAAAAAAAAAAAAATACATCTTGTTAATTGTTTCAAGTTTAGTTTCAGAGAAAATGTAATAAAATACAATTTTTATTGGTTAAAATCTAACGTTAATCTATGTTTTGATGTTTTAATGATGACATTCAACCTGAGTAATGATATTATTAACGTAAAAACGTGTGTTCATGAACCTACATTTTCTCTAGCAAATAACCAAAACACACAATGACTAAACCAAAACGTGTCGCTTTAACAAAGAGCATGCATACAATCAACATCACGGTTGGACCGCAGGATTACCCGTCCATGCTTGGTTTGTAACATACGGTCAACATCACGGCTATGCCGCTAATCAAGCGTAGTTTTCTCTGATCAACATACGTTTTTCAATCTAATGATCAATTAGGGTATGACATTACTAATGATTGAAACTTCACCTAATGCATATTATATGGGTTTCCAAACACTAATTAATTAGGTTCAATGACCTTCATATTTGAACATAATTATCACCATTAGTCACTATATGATTTAAAACTAATCATTACAAAAACACATAAATATTTGATGACTTTTACATTCTTAAAATCATATGAATATTCACCCTAAAATCAAACAACATGGATTTACATTCAAATCATATGATATAGTTTGATAACTTGTAACGGTCTTAAATCATGTCCTTATTGAAACTATCACGAGTAAATGTACTTGAATAAAGGCATGATAGACTAAGATAATACCATATGAAATTACATGCTTGATACATTAAGAATATGGCCTTACTTACATATATTGATGTGCTCACCGAAATACTTAATTAGGAATACCTAGCAAACTCATATGCGTTTAATTCTTAACATACTGACAAAAAGGACAAAGAACTCGAACTAAAAGAGGATCTTGAAGCAGCGACGGAGCTTATGTAGGGCAGAGGGTGCCATGGTCCCCCTAAAAAATTATGTCCTTAATAGCAAATTCTATAGTTTTAAGGACTAGACACGGTAAATTTAAATATTGGCCCCACCAGCCTCACTAGCATACTACATACGGTTCTAGTTAAATTATTATGGTCCCCTCATTGTTAATGTTCAAGCTCCGTCGCTGTCTTGAAGTATTCACAGATTACCTGCCTCACATTGACAATAAGGAAACCTCTCCCATACTTATAAATCGATATGTCGCAACAATAATTTCAGAGCTCGAATTCTGGACTGAAAGTCAAGGTCCAAACCCTATTTCAAAACCTCAAGATCAATATTATTTCTACTTTGATCCCGCATCATACCTTATCCTCAGAATACGAAAAATCTTTCTTGATTCAACTAAAGAGAGGATATAGGCCAGTTTCTTTGCAAAAGGAAAAGAAATCTATTTCGAGCTTTGCAGAATCTTCATCACATCTAAATTTCCTTTCACCTCTCTAAAATAAGGCATCATCCAAGAAATATCTAAACTTCTAGATGCTACTATTGGAGATCCTGATACCATAGGAGATGAAATATTTCCAAGTGTTGTCTGAAGACTTATTTTTGAACTTAGTTATAAAGATGATGGAACAAGGGACGAAATATCAACCGTCAAAAAGGTTAGAAAATAATTTGTTTAATTAATGGATAACCTCCAAAAACTAGAAAAGCTAGAGCGGAAACTTTTGAAAGATTCGCAATGAATCCGGCCAACATACACATGATGGTTTACGATGGGCTTTGTCTCTCTTTCTTTCAACGTTACTTCTCGAATTTGGTAGTAGGTTTAGGATAGCGGATGACCTTAGTTTGAGTTAATAAAATATAAGTTTTCTTTTATTTCGGTCATTTACTTAAATAGTAGTACTACAAACACAATTAAAATATATTATTTGGATTAATAATAATAATAATAATAATAATAATAATAATAATAATAATAATAATAATAATAATAATAATAAAGTATTTTAAGTAGTTTGAATTAATAATGATAATACATAAACTAATATTTTTAAAATTAAACTGGATTGGCCCAGTAAGCCCAAAGGCCTAACAAGCCGCACAGAATTGGACTTAGTCGTGTACACGGGCTAGCCATGTACACGGGTTTCCAAGACTGAACCGAAGCCCATAAAGCTTCATGCACTGAAGTCAACTAGGCCCACCACCTAATTTTTAACACTGGCCCACCTCCTCCTTTTTTTCTTTCCCCTTCCATTTTCAAACTCATTTTTTTCTCTCATCCCTCTTTACTTTTCCAATTTACTTTTTCTCTCTCATTTTTTTTTCGGCAAAATTTCATTCCTCGTCCCTGAACTTTACATCGATTTTGACTCCCTGTCCTTTTTCTTTTTTTTGTGCATCCCTCGTCACTAAACTATGAAAAGAGTACATCCCTCGTCCCCAGTTTACTTTCTGTCTATTTTTCTGTTAAATGAAGTCATGTGCTAAGCATGTGAGGGTAGTTTCGTCATTTTACATATTTTTTTTATTTTATTATTGTAATTATATACTACAAAATAAAAACCCAAATTTCCTTTCACCTCTCCTTCACCTACCCTCCACCCTCTTTCTTCCACATTCTTCTACAGACTTCCCTCTTTCTTCAATTATTACAATTTGTGTAAATGGTTTAATTTTATTAGTTGGAATTACTCAAAAGATTTACCAATAAATGTTTTGGAGATGATCCAAGTGGATCTTATAGCATGTCGAAGATAGTCAACAAGAGGCATTTTACAAGATTGAAGAATCTTTTAGATGATCCCAAGGTCAAATCTTCGATCGTTTATGGTGGTTTGTTGGATGAAGAGAATTTGTAAGTTCAACTTTTGATGAAAACGTTATATAGAGTTCATGACCCAAAATGCACGTTGTAAAACATAACCACTATACTGTATAAAAGTCCTTCACCCTCTTGCTATTTTAAAGGTGTATTCTCATGTTTCAATCTCACTATTTGGTTTTTCTTTTTTTTCTTTTTTTGTTTGTTTTTTTTTCTTTAATTTTTTTGCGATTTTATTTTGAAAACTTGGTATAATCTCAGATCTGGAACTCAAGGTGCTGTTCTTGTCTATATTTTACTAGTTAATAATTAACTACTCCCTATATGATAATAAATCACAATACTTGTATTAATTCAAATTTAATTATTAATTTTGGTTGCAACAAATGGTAATGGTGGTGCAGGAAGCTAGGTGTGCAATTGGGTGAAGAATATGGCGTTTTTATTGATAAATTGAATCCATTTTATTTTATTGCAAGTTAAAATAGGAAATAAAAAAAAAACAGTGAGCTGTATGAGTGAACGAATTTTTTTTCTTCCATTTTATGGAATTTGTATGAGAAGCTGTTGATGATACCATAAACTATGTCACCAACGAAATTTTTTTTCAGATGATTTTCGTCATCTTTTAATTTTTTATATAAATATAATAAATAAATATAAATTTAAGAGTAAATTACAAGCGATTCTCTTTGGTTTACACTAATTGTTTGAGCATTTTACCATGATTATTGAAGGATTTTAGTAAGGAAACAAGGAGAATCAACCAAAAAAAGATGAAAAGGGAAGAAAGACTAGTAGGGATGAGGAATGATGAAGGGGTAAAGGGAACAAAGAGAAAGAAAGACTGAAATACCCTCACATGTTTTGCACATGCTTGACTTAACGGCTGAAATAGACAGAAAGTAGACGGGGGGACGAGGGATGTACTCTTTTCATAGTTTAGTGACGAGGGATGCACAAAAAAAAGAAAAAGGACAGGAAGTCAAAATCGATGTAAAGTTCAGGGACGAGGAATGAAATTTTGTCTTTTTTTTCTCTCATCCTTGTTTACCTAATCCAAAAATTGGTCATTTTCATCAAAAACCTAAGTCGAATGATTCGTATGCAACTAGTCAAACTAAATCCACTAATCGCACCTAAAAACTAACAATCATCAACCACATTGCTTAACTAAACATGCAAGTAATCATAATCAAGCATAAAACATAAGTTTTAACAAAAGTCAAAGTTAAAACCCAGGTCAAAAATTGAAAATTAAGCAAGATTAGTACCTTAAACATGAAATAATTTTGGAAGGAAGTAATTGTTGAGGTTGGAAAGCATTTTGTTGTAGTCTTGAAATAATTGTTGTGCAAGTTGGTTAAACTCGTTAAATAGATTATGTTGCGTAAAATTCGGATTAGGTACGGGGTTACAAGTTAGAGACGAAGATGGTGAACCGGGATTTGCAAGAGATGTAAATATGGAAAATCGTTTTGACTTGAATTTGGTTGGGTGTGTTGGGATTGTTAAACAATTTTGAAAATGATGGATAAAATGGTTACGTGAATTGTTGGTAAAATGAGAGGGGGCATATATATAGATAAAAATTTAAATAACAGATTTATAGTTTTTTAGCGGTGACATATAGACTTTTGAAAGGTTTTTAATTTTTTTATAGCTGTTGAAATGCCACGTGTCACACGCCATTATTTTCCTCCTTGCCTGGACGCAACAAGCCACTTATCGCCTCCACCACGCTGTGTTACTTGCGTGCTGGCTGCATTAATCCGGCACATCAATTCCACCACACCCGTTACAAACAATGTTAGGGTTGAAATAAGATCACAATTATATACAGGGATGAATGTCTACAACCACAAAACACATCCCCAATAATAACTCTCACCAAAAAAAAAAAAAAAAAAAACCAAAATTCTACATTAAAGCAGGCTCCAACATTTCCATTCCATTCCATTCCATTTCACAGTACATATATATACACTCATTTGTAATGCAGAAAGAAGATGCAAAACCTTTTCTATGCAACTCAAAATCACAAAACCCAAAAAGAAAAAAAAATAGATGAAAATTAAACCAACTGCCTTGCTATATCTGGCCTTCTATATCTGAGATCAGTACAATTTGGGACGCCAACATCACTTGCATTTTTAACTTTCAGATCATGTCCTTTTAAATATCTAAATTCCGCACCATCATCATGCCCCGTCCATCTTTGCACTGTCCAAACAAGATTTCAGAATCTTTTAATGGTACTGCTGTTAAGGATCAGCTAGCGGATTTAACAATCAATGTTATCACATCTTCTTTCAAGGAGAAGGTTTCCAGTCAAATGGTAGACTATTCATGCCATTAACACCTCCAACACCATTAAGCAATCGGTTCCCTAACTCCCGCGTCTGTTGTTGCTGCTGTTGTTGGTGGTGATGATGGTTATTCATCATCTGCATTGCAACTCGTCCGTTCATACTTAACGAATTCCGCATCCCGTTGACTATACCTGCTTGACCAAACCCACCACCCATACCACCATTTCCCACAATACTTGAACCATTACTCATATCGGTTCCCATTGAAATGCCACCGCCACCACCAAGTTGGGAAGATGACATCATCATTTCCTTTATTATTTTTTGGACGGAGCTATGAGAGTCACTGGCGTCTGCATCACTCATGGATATGTTTGGTGAGGTGGCGGGAATTAAATGGGCGTTGTTAGATACGGGTGTTGTTGGCAACTGAAACGATTGTGGTTGTACTGTACCGGATGAACCAGGGGAAGAAATTTGAACGCCAACGCCGTGGGGAATATTTGTATTTGTATTAGTAATAAGAGGATTTTGGTGACTAGGATTGATCAATTCTTGGTCGAGTGGACCGCCGAGAGTAGTGTGGGATGAGGTTTGAGGTGTGGAGTTAGAGTTATTTACATTTAGCATCATGCCATTAGTGGATGCATTATGCATAGTAGATGTTTCGTTGTTTGATGTAGTTTGAACTACTGGTTGCAGCTGCTGGTGCTTTTGTTGTTGTTCTTCAGGGTGTTGAGATTGACCATCAAACACAGATGTTGAGGATGTCCTACGGGGAAATTTTGCTAAGCTCTCTGTCAAGGAAAAATAAATAAATAACAATAAGTAATGTGTGTATCAAGCGAAAACGGGTTGGGGTTGACCTCAAAACACCATTTTCATTTTGAATAAAGAACTTCGAAAAACAATTAATGTGTTATAATCCAAAAGAGTAATAGAATATATAGACAAATTGAATGTGTAAAAACAGACATTGGGCCACTTTAAAACTATTTGACACATTCAACCCATTTAACAAAAACTAGTTTGACCCGTTTGAAAATAATGGACAATAATGAATTTCCTATTTTGAGTAATCAACAATAATGAATAATGAATCTTTATGTTATAGTTTTGATAGATTTGAGCACGGTTATCATTGATCCAACTGGTTAATCCATCTAAATAGACCAAATTATTGAGTCAATCATTTAAATTGCTGGGTAATCTTTCTGATTCTATTAAGACAAGTTAAAAACACATACCCATAGGCCCGGTCCTAGTTTCTCGACTGTAATCAATCAAATCCTTCATACTATTAACCACCTCTGATATCTGCATTACGTCAAGCAATAAATACTTTGAACATGTATAATCCAACCGTACTATACGCGAAGTTTATGATCGGCTAATTAAAGAAGATGTTTACCTGAAGACACCGTATATATCTCTTTGTATATCCTAAATCATTGACTAATGGTACTTCCAGTGCTTTCGCCAACTGACGAGCTGAAGCAACGAACCTGCAACATTAATCGAACATATTGATTGTGATCAAACAGCTTTAAAATGGACACATACCTATAACAAAGTCATCATCCATCACAGTGATCAATTAATTACATCATTGTTAGGCATATAATGTTCATCTTGAAGTTAATCTGGGGTGACTTATTCACAGCACGTAGTTATGTAAGACCTTTCTCTTTCAAAAATCCAATACTAACACTAAACATCTCATGATTTATAAGACAATTAATAGTTTGTCATTGAACCAATTTTCGATAGGTTTTAAGTTTTCTTATACTTTGCTAAGTTACTCCTAATAGGCCCGTGTACTTATTCAAGTTTATTTTATAAGATATTGGATATGGCTATTATATCTATTATGGATTATGGATGGATATGGATTATGGATTTTCAGTTTATTGAATTATTATGTATTTAGGAACGTGTAGACTGGACTGCATTACATTTGGTAACTTACTGGAAGACCAAATTCAGTTTACAAAATCTACATTGTATATGTATGTGTATATTATTTAATTCTTAATTCTATCCAAGGTTTAAAAACACATATTTGAAGAGAAATAAAATCAAAGGAAGCCGACTCTAGAGTCTTTTCTTCAAAGCATTTATAAAAGCACAATATATCATAATTTTCCTAAATGTTTATCATATGGAATTAAAATTTTAACAATCTGTTGTTAAACAAAAATGAAACCAGATAAAATACAATCATATATGATACGGAGTATTTCAAGAGTGATTGAAAATAACCAGGACATGGAAACCAATGAAATTATACAAGAAAGTAAATAACCAAGTTTGGGACGTACATGTTACAGTTGTTCTGCAATTCCGGTACAGATAAACTTGATGAAGCGTTTTGAGTTGATGCCTGATATTTTTGAGCTGCATTACCTAGTTGACTGACCTGCAAAAGAAATTTCACGGCTAAGTAATCATATCAAGAGATTGCTTAATTGAATGTAAAAACAAAAAAAATTCAGAACGGTTTTTTTTAAGCTCTTCACTAATCAAAAAACATAATATAGGTGTATTATAACATATTCACTATTAAAAAACCTGTGGTATCAACAATTTTCTAGGAATAAGCTCTTCATGACGTCGAGCGCAAAATTCCCAAGAGACTATCTGCGTATGTTCAAATAAAAGAGATTAAGTAACATTAACCAATATCTGATGTTTTTATATGAGATGAACTCGAGTCTAACCTTCAGATCAGCAGAAAAGACAATTCGAAGTTGACCATCACGAACAACGCGCAGTTGCTCAAAAACACTTTCTTGTACGGCTTTTGCATAATCCAGAACAATTTGACCGGAAGAGTTTTGATACTCTCGGGGCATATCAACGTATAGGAGCTCCTCCAAAGTACCACTTTCATACTTTATTTTAAAAAGCCTAGGTAGAACTTCAACAGTCGCCTCTGAAGGCATATTTCACGTATATTAGAGACCAACTAAAGTAAGCCTCTATTTTTAAGGGAGAAAAGTAATTAGGCTAAACAATTTCAAAAGATTTGTCATATTAACAAAGATTCATATAATTCCATCTATCATCACATCCTATTAAGTTCTACACACGGGCTTTAGAATCAGATTTGTCATATTACCAAAGATTCCAACCATATGGTCTAAACATTGAAAAGAAGGTCAAGTAAAAGCTTCCATATGTAGATTCTAAATGCTAGATAATATATGCAAGTACAGATGCATACATACTTAATGCGGTATACGAAGTAGATATCTTGGTTTAAATATGCCGAAAAACAAATAATACTCACCAAAACCACGCCCTGGCTTCTTATTGCATATTTCACAGTGCCATACATCCTGCATAATTATAAACGAGTTTCCCAAATAATCAACATTGAAAGCTTTCTATCTTAATTGAACTGCTAAAAGATACTCGTATTAGCTTACCACCATTGTTCATTACTAACTGGAAAGGTTGCAAAATTCGCTATTCAGGGATTAATCAGTCGGGACTTTGGAAGGAGTAATCGGCAAATCGGAGATTAATCGGATTGTACTTTATACATTTTATACATTTAAGTATTAAATTTCAAAAATTATGTGTAGATATAGCAGAAAAATCATTAATATAAACATAAACCTTAACATAATTGTCTAAAATTGTTCATTTTTTTCAAAAACTCACAAGTTTAAGTTTAGCTTCATGTTAAAATGTTACCAATTTTGACTTTGACCGACTTTGATTACCAAATTCGATTTTGACCCATCAATCGACGTTGACCAATTAATTAAACGGATTTTGGAAAATCGGAACGGACTTCTATTAAAAATGAGTAATTGGGGATTAATCGGGGAGTAATCGGATTTTTTACAATAGTGTAACTGGAAATAAAGATACACATTACGAAAATAATTGAAGACATAACAATTACCTGCGGAAAAACTCCAGTAGTATGGCGTCCATTACCATACAAAGAAACGCACCATTTCTTCCTGGCATTAGGAGCAAAGTACTCGGCTACAAATTTTCTCCAAAACTCAATGTTGTTGTCCTGCAAAAGGAACAAAATATAAATAAATAAACACCACCTCAAAATATCTTATTAGGCTACTCAAGTGGCCATATAAAATGCAACCACTCTTACTTCAGGCCTATGTTGTTGCTGATACATATAATGAGTCAACCGTCTTGCACACATTCCCGGTTCATACACAGGTTTAGCAGATCTCATTGCTATATTTTGTTGTTGAAACTGTGGTTGAAGCGATGATGCACGTTGCTGAGGAATACTCTTCAATATTTGCTGCTGTTGCTGATGTTGTAGCTGCATGAATTTCTGCTGGTTCAAAAGATTCATTTGTTGAACAGAAGCCTGAGGAGATTGTCTCGCCATGTTAAGCAACTGTTTTTGTTGTTGTTGATGCAAATATATTGACTGATCGGAGTGTTGCGGCTCCATTTTTACATTTCTCATTGCCTGAACTTGTTGCGGTTCCATTTTAACCTGACCCGGATTTTGTAACGCTTGCATCTGTTGAGAATTTTGCCCATGCTGGTCACTTGACACCTGTGGCTCCATTTTCACTTGATTAGCTTGATATTGCTGCTGCTGCAGATGATTATTGTTAGGTAAAGAAAACTGCTGAGTCTGTCTCAAATTTGGAGACTCGTGTTGCTGATCTGGCAAGATCTGGTGGTTAGCAGATGCATTGGAAAAATGTTGACCTGGCAATTGACCCGGTACATTTGCGTTTACCAAATTCGATGGATCATGTGACGATGAGGAAGGGGAATTAAAACCGTTTCCTATACTGGATACCGAATCAGTATCAGCACCATTATCGATCATTCCCCGTATTGAAGTCCCATTAAAATAAGATGGCTGATGAAGAAGGGACGATATACTCGGCCCATTTCCTAACATGTTCATGTTATTGAATTGAGTTTGTGGTGAAACAAGGGACGAATATCCAGACTGTGAAGGCATTTGACCCAATACACTCGAATTCGAACGCAACATCGAAGATGAAACAGACTGCGTACCGGCAAGTGGAGTAGGTGGCCCCTGAGGTACCATCTTCCGGAAACAAAACGACAATTTTCAAAACTTTTCCTCTAAATAACAAGTAATAAAGTACCAATTTTGTCTTATTGATTTCTGCAAATTAACGTAATCATACCAAAACATGCTAACCATTTGATCAAACATCTAGAGCTAAGGCCCTTACCTCTTAAACATAACTATCAATTTTAGTTACCTGCAATAATAATAAAAACAAATAAGTAAAAAATTACTGAATATTGACAAATTGAGAATGATATAAACTTCAATTTTAACACCCTAACTTACTCCACAACTAATAATCTAACAGATACTCTAAAATAAAACTAGATATGGTTAGCATAAATAACTAAATTGAGTGTAATTTAGCTAGGGTTACGATGCACCAAAAAAAAAAAAAAAAAACAGCTTACCTTTTATTCAATAATAAATAATAAATATAAAATATAAAATATAATATAATAAATAAAAGATGGAAAATAATAATAATAAAATACGAAAAAGCGGACCAGTTTTGAAGAATTGAATGGTGAAGTAAGGTGTTGTGGACTTCAGTGTTGTTGTATTTTAAACAAATAGACTGATAGACTATGTATAAAAGATTAGGGTTTGTAAATATAAATTGAAGAGTATGTTGAGTGAGAGACAGGTGTGTTGTAGAAAGAAGATTTTAGATGAAAATTGGGGGTTTAATTTCTTCGTCTTGAGTGTTAAGTTTAGAAAGAGAAGAAAAAGATGAGTGAGAGAGAGTGTGTGGGCATTTGTTGTTCTTGCGGACGTCAAAGTGATATTGTATCCGATTGAATTTTTCATCATTCCATTTTCTCGTCATCTCATCTCATTTTCTCATCATCTCATCTAAATGTCTCATCTCACCTCTATGACTGTAAGAGCACAGGGAGTCGTTCGGTGTTAAATCTCAGTGTTAAATTTAACACTGAATTTAACACTGAGGCCAAAACAGAGGAAATGGTTCAGTGTTAAATCTCAGTGTTAAATCATTATTTAATTATTACTATATTATTTAATTTATTTAACTAATAAAAAATATAATATAAATAAAAATAATATTTTGGTGATTTAACGGTGATTTAACACCGGAGGGGAGTGGTGTGCACCGGTGTCCCCGGTGTTAAATCTCTAAACACACCGTTAGCTAGGTAACGTTGAAGCATTTAACATGGATTTAACGGTGATTTAACACCGGAGGGGAGTGGTACGCACCGGTGTCCCCGGTGTTAAATCTCTTTAACGGTGGCAAGAGTGTTTGACTCCTAGAGCTCTAAATAAGCCGAGCTACTCGAGCTCGATTCGTTAAGAGCTCGATTCATTCTGAGCCTAAATGAGCTCGAGTCTAAGCTTGAACATATTTTGAAGCTCGTTTAATAAACGAGCCCGAACTTGAGCTTCATATCTCGAGTTCGAACGAGCTCGCGAGCTTAAACGAGCTTTTCATATATATACATTAATTACATATTTGTAACAATATAAATATTATAAATGTATTTACTCAGGAAAAAATGGAATCATCACTATTCATTAGTTCAATTTTGACTTTTTCAATCCTTTTTTTACGTTTTTATAAGTAGATATTCCTTCCGTTCCATCACAAGTGTTCATATTTTCAATTTGGGATGTCTCATTACAAGTGTTCAGTTTGTATTTCAATCAATAAAAAGAGATTTTCTAGATGGAGAAGATTTATGATTAGTAGGGAATAAAGTTAGTGAGATTTCTAAAAGTGTGTGTAAAAAGTAAGTGTGAGAAACAGAGTATATACAATATATACAAATTGTTTTCTAGTGATATAAGAGATGCATTAGTAGCGGGCCGGTTTAGCCTTGAACATGAGGAGCTGTACTTTTTTCCTCTTTTTTTAAAAGATAATGTCATCCAATAAAGGGTTGGTCTAAAATGATAATTGGGCTCAGCTAGCGGGTTGATCCAATTATCTGTTAAATTGTGATTATAAGTGACTAAAAATTACCCAAGTAATAAATGTGATATATGATTAAATTAAATAATAAAAAGAAATGATGTAATAAATGAGTCGAGCTCGAGCCGAACTCGAACTCGAGTCGAGCTCGAGCTTATAAAATATCAAACGAACCAAGCTCGAGTTCGGCTCGACTCGGCTCGTCTCGGCTCGTCTACACCCATATTTACGGAGTAGAAAATTCATTCTTGAATTCTATTGATTTTTCCCTCGTTCCCATGTTACTTATATTCGTCGTTTTGAGGTCTTCAATAGGGACAAGAGGGTATTTTTAGTTCCTTTTTACCTCATCCATTTAAACCTCACGAGCTTACATTAATCAAATATCTTCAAATTTCAACTTGATCTTAGTGAAAAATATTAATTAGTCATAACTTTAAACTCATTAGTAAATAATAATTCTTTGGTGGTTTAAATGCATAACTATTTTCCAAGTGCATATAGGTGGCCATAATAGCCGGCTCAAAGTCGAAGCAAAGTGATCGACGGCTCGAGTCTCAGTTTCTTAAAGACCCAAACTTATAATATGTAATTGATTTGACTAGGCTAAAAAATAAATTAAATACCATGAACTACGCATTTGACTAGACCCAAAAATAAATTATATAACATGCTTCTCTTTTATTTTTAGAATGACTTTAATCTGCATCGCTTGTGAATTTTTTTTCTTCGTAATTCTCTGATCTTGTTTGCTGATTGTTGATGCAAAAATATACCTTTTATTTTTCTTTCTCGAGCTGATTGTCGATGCAAAAATATACATTTTATTTTTCTTTCTCGAATTATTAGTTAACATAAGTGATATACACATATTGTTATTGATTGGCTCTATTACTCGAGTCAACAACAAAAGTCGATTTATTGGCGACTTAACAGTCACCTAGAGCCTAAATTGAACTTCAGGCAGGTTTAAACCCCATAGAAATTTGATTCTACCATTTTCATGGCGTTTCACACTTTTTTTTAAACCTACTTATTGACCGGAGGTCCATTCGGAAGCAATCTCTCTAACCATATAACATTGAGAGGGATGTCTTTCTCTACTCTTGGAGTGTTTCACTATTGGTAGAGAAATGACTTCTCTTTATTATAGCTTTATAGGATACATGAATCATTGTCTACATCTTACCTTTCTCATACTCCACTTAGGTGAGATTAAGTTTTGTTGTTGTTGTGTCCATATTATTTTTGGGCTACTCCATCAAATTGTGGTTTTCAAATAATTTTTTTTATTGGATTTGTTATCATGTTTGTATTATTATGTTTTTCACATTTGTTTTCTACTCTTTTACGATTACGATCTTTTACTTTTACTTTCAATTTAGGGTATTAAAGGTGAAGATTTATAAATGCTATATTTTTATGTTTATTGATATGACATTAGTTGTCATTTTTTAAATAGCTTATATTATTTGTTATGATCTAAAACGTCATTTTTTATCTTGTTTTAAGTACTGACCATGAAGGCTATCTTAATATATATTGTATATTAATTGATCAATTGTTAATTATCTATATAAAATGTTGATCCTAAAACTAACGACAAAAGTTACAGAAGGTGAGTTTTATTTATGTTATACTTCTTTCTTCTTAAATTTATGATCCAATATTTTTTTTAGAATTTTTAAATTAATTGTACAATTCAATAAATAAATTAAATAAAAAGGTAAAGTTCTTTTTGCTCATGAACAATACATGTAATACAAAAAAAAAAAAAAAAAAAAAAATTATGAGGTAAAACTCTAACTAACCCGCTATTAAAAATATGACATAAATAAATAATAGAAAAAGAGCTTATGTATAAAGATCTTCATTAGTTCGTAAATCAATCGACACCAGATCATCTGCGGCTTCTTGCAACCCCGGCAATGTGGCGAATACATGAATGAGCTTCTACACAATGCCCGACAAACCAATGGCATATAAATTTTTGTCCTTTCTTTCTGTTTAGATCTAATAGAACACATTTTATAAACTACGCATTTTTTGTCTGATAACAATAGAATTAAGATATAAGGAGTATATTTTTAGTTCTAAGCAAGTTTGAATATGATATACTAGTATAATTTCCAACTTAATTAGTTTATAACTAGTACTACATAAACATATTCCGATTAACAAAATCAAAAATCATGGGAAAAAAGACAAAAAATGAGGCTCAGTTATCTAGTTATCTGCATAAGTTCAATCAAGAGAAAATGGCACACATGACTGCAACGTGTAAATTGCCCCGCCAAGCCTTGGCTGCAACCTGTAGGTTGCCCCGCAAAGTCTTGGCTGCACCCCGTAGGTTGCCCTCGTCAAGTCTTAGTTGCAACCTATACATTGCCACTTTTTCTCATTGCTGAATAAAGTTGCTGGATATTTGTCATCACAACCCTCCACTTTAATAGTTTTCTATAAAAACAAACACACGACACCACATAATATTATAACTATGATTAAACATGGTTATTTATAAGGACCATTAAACATAAATGCCGATTAAAGATACTAGCCATAATATCAAAGCATGTAAAAAGACATCTAACGCCATGTTGAACAATAAATTATAAGTATCTACGGTTATATATATATATATATATATATATATATATATATATATATATATATATATATATATATATATATATATATATGACTCCCAAACCTTGGGTCATTGATTCTGCCCCCGCTTAGGTTAGCTGTGCTTCCTTAAATATCAGGTTGCCAAACGCAACGACCGTCTTCCAAATCAAAAGAAAAAGGGGGAAGAAAGATGGAGTGCAGCCTGTAGAGCACATGTAACGCACAGTCGGGTTGCTCACGCAGCGGCCCCTATATCGAACACTCATTCCTATCTATTGATAGAAAGATCTTCGTCAAATACCGGACTTTTCCTTTTTTTTAACGGTGAACTACACTTGCTTCTGGATAGATGTGTGGGACAGAGGGCTCGTGGTACCTGCTGCCCACCCTTCCTCCTCTGCTTTGAGAACCGTGTGAACGGAGAGTGGGCATATATATATATATATATATATATATATATATATATATATATATATATATATATATATATATATATACATATATATATATATATATATATACATATATATATATATATATATACATATATATATATATATATATATATATGGGCAGGATCAATGGGGAAGTAACCAATCGGAGGGAAGTGGGGGGAAGCAAAATTTTTTTCCCGTTTTTTTTGAATTTTTTTTTTCATGCATCAAGATCACACGAAAATATGAACTTTTAGAAAAGACACTTCGTGATAAATGTTATTATTTAGGTGGAAAAATGATCGACAAAAATAACATTCAAGATAATATTTGTGATGCCCCGTACAAAATCAACGTGTACGGATCATCAACAACAGGATCATTACAAGGTCAAACACTATATGCTGTTTTAAAATAAGTTTGCATTCATAAAACGGAGTGACGTCTTAACCGACATTAAAAGTTTTACAACGAAAGTATGTTTCTATGAATAGAAGCAATTAATAATAGTACGTGACCCAATGGTCATTAAGAATTCATTGTTCAAAAGTAATAAAGTTTGAATGCAAAATAAACGTTTCATGCGAAGACATCTCTAATAAGCACAGCGGGAGTCTACAAAGCATGGCAACTACAGCGGAAGCAATCAAACCTTAAGCACCTGAGAAAAACATGCTTAAAAACGTCAACACAAAGGTTGGTGAGCTATAGTTTAAGTATAACAGTAATGAAAGGTAGGCCACGAGATTTCAGTGTTTCAAAATAGTATGAAAAGTATATGTATAACCGTGGGCACTTGGTAACTAACTTAACATAAATAACACCCCCTAAAAGTACACTTGGATAGTGCATAAGTTTACGAAGTATTAAACACCCGTTAAATGCTAGCGCTTTTAGCCCGAGTGGGAATGTCAAACCCTATGGATCCATATCTAAGATTCGCGTTCACCGGTTCAAAGACCAATGACTAAACGTTACCGAGCTAAGGGGAAAGTTTATGCCGTTGTATAACCCACACATATATAAAGTTTAAGTACTCGTGCCTAGTATGTAAAACGTAAAACGCGCATGTATTCTCAGTCCCAAAATAGTTAAAGTAAAAAGGGATGATATAACTCACAGTGGAAAGTAGTAAAAGTCGATACGCGGGAATAGTAAGCAAGTGGTTGGTCCGAAAGGTCCTCAATGAAATGACCCGTTCATATACATTATAAACGATTCACAATAGTTGATTACATTGCGAGGTATTTGACCTCTATATGATACATTTTACAAACATTGCATTCGTTTTTAAAAGACAAAATTTCTTTACATCGAAAATTGACAGGCATGCATACCATTTCATAATATCCACTATCCAACTATAAATTGATTTAATAATAATATTTGATGAACTCAATGACTCGAATGCAACGTTCTTCGAAATATGCTATGAAAGACTCCAAGTAATATCTTTAAAATGAGCAAATGCACAGCGGAAGATTTCTTTAACACCTGAGAATAAACATGCTTTAAAGTGTCAACCAAAAGGTTGGTGAGTTCATTAGTTTATCATAATCATTTGTTTCCATCATTTTAATAGACCACAAGAATTTCATTTCCAGTTCTCATAAATATACGTCCCATGCATAGAGACAAAAATAATCATTCATATGGTGAACATCTGGTAACCGACATTAACTAGATACATATAAGAATATCCCCTATCATTCCGGGATCCTCCTTCGGACATGATATAAATTTCGAAGTACTAAAGCATCCGGTACTTTGGATGGGGTTTGTTAGGCCCAATAGATCTATCTTTAGGATTTGCGTCAATTAGGGTGTCTGTTCCCTAATTCTTAGATTACCAGACTTTAATAAAAAGGGGCATATTCGATTTCGTTAATTCAACCATAGAATGTAGTTTCAATTACTTGTGTCTATTTCATCAAACATTTATAAAAGCACGTGTATTCTCAGTCCCAAAAATATAAAGGGTAAAAAGGCAAATGAAACTCACCATACTGTATTTCGTAGTAAAAATACATATAACGTCATTGAACAAGTGCAAGGTTGGCCTCGGATTCACGAACCTAAATTAATTATATATAATTATGTGTTGGTCAATATTTGTCTAACAAATTAGGCCAAGTCATAGTGTACCACAATCCTAATGCTCGAGACTAATATGCAAAAGTCAACAAAAGTAAATTTGACTCAAAATAATTTCCAAAAATCTATACATGATTAATATATAGTTTAAATATCGTCGTTTTATATTTTTAAATATTTTTAAAAGATTTATTAGAGTAAATAATATAATTTATTTATTAATAAATAAAATTTTATATTAAATTTATATAATATAATATACTTTTATATATATTAAGTAATAAAATTTATAGGGTTCATTTAATATCATAAAGATAATATGATAGGTATTATTAAAGTAAGTTATTACACGTAGTAAAATATGTTTGTATCACATATTTATTTGATAAAATAATATCTATAATGATAGTAAGTAAAAGTTGTATTATTTTGTAATAATAATTATTATTATAAAAATATCAATATTTATAATTACTAAGATGACATTATGATAAAACGATAATTCTAATTATGATAACTTTAATATTTACGATAATTTTTAATATTATCTTTAAAATAATAATTCTATTTAAAATAATAATAATAATGATATTTTATAGTAACAATGACATTTCTATTAAAATGATAATTTTTGTTAAAATGATAGTTTTAATACTAACGATATTTTTAATAATAATAGTAATGATAAAAATAATAAGAACGATAATTTTATCTAAATCAATATCTTATAATATTTTAATTTCATCATTATACTCTTACTCATTATTTCCTAATCGTTTCGTTTAATAGCTTTTAATCGTCTTTTATATCGTGTTCATAATAATGATAATAATAGTAATCAAAATAATTAGGTGTTACAAATATTTGTTTTAATTACACTAATATTAATAATGATAGTTACTATAACATTTTTAACGATAATACTAATAATTATCTTAATGATAATATAGTAATAATAATAATAACAATGACAATATCCATTTTTAAATAATGATATATATATTAATAATGATAATAATAATAATAATAATACTAATACTAATAATAATAATAATAATAATAATAATTGGATAATAATAATAATAATACTAATTATAACTTTAACGATAATAACGATAGTAATAATAATAAAAAATAACAATTTTTAATGATAAATCCCTTTTATTGATAAAGATAATAATAATGATAATAATAAGATAAAACTAGAACGACGATAAAAACGACGATAATAATAATCATTTATAATAAAAATATAGAAAATTCAATTGATTATAACTTCTAATCCGTTCATCGAAACCATTCGATATCTAAAGGAAAAGTCCTTAATTTTTCGCTAGCTTTCCAAGGACATGCATATCTTATACCCTATCTCAACCGCAAGTGTAACTAATTCAATATTCAACCTAACCTGTCTAAGGGCAATATCAAAAGTACAAGCATGCATAATCCTAAATACTCGAGCACTAATCAGGGATACACTATTAGTATGTAAAAGTTAAATTATGAGTACTCACGTATCAATATTGAGATTCAATATTGCAGGAAAGGTACGTAGACGCAACGGAAATGATAAACACTATATTGACCTCATGAGCATACCCATGAACCATACTCAATCACCTCCATAGCTATAACCCATAATTTCCTTAATCCTATCCTACTCGAAAAACAATTTCGAAATCACTCGGACAGCACTCCGTCGTAATATTTTATGTATACTAATAATATCTTGAAATAATACGGAGTAAATATATATATGTAAATCGATTGAGAGAGTTTAGAGAAAAATATTTTCAAGTTTCTATGAAATAATGAAACCTATTGAATTCTATTTATAATAGATTTTTGAATTATTAAAGTGAATTATTAAAGTATGAATTATTAAAGTGAATTATTAAAGTATGAATTATTAAAGTGAATTATTAAAGTATGAATTATTAAAGTGAATTATTAAAGTATGAATTATTAAAGTTAAAGTAAAGTAAAAATAAAGTAAAGGTAAAGTTTAAGTATAGTAAAAGTATATAACTATGTACGTATAACACGCGTATAAATATATATAATATTAATTTAAATCGTTATATATGTTTAATAAAATAAAATATAAATATCATTATCTTTATCATATTAGTTAAGTAATGAGTTGTCAAAAGTGGTTCTAGATATTTATAAAAGTTATATATGTTTTAATAATAAATTTCTTTTTAAACTGAAAACGTTTTTGTACGTTTGAAACTAAATAGATCAATCGAGTCTTTATGAGATTCAATCTTCCACTATCCTTTGTCTAGTTCTCAATGATTGACAATTTGTTCTTATTTATAAATCACTTTACCATTTTCCAAATATTGTTAAAACGGAAAGATTTCTCAAATCAACGTGGGCCTTTCAACAGAGACTTGTAATCATAATTCAATATATCTGATAATTCAATCATTTGATCTTATCTTCTAATTCTATTGATAAATATTTTGAAACAGATACAATCATATAAAGTATTTAATCTAATATTTTGTTTACGTTTCAAGTTATAATATATATACACATATACATATATAATCATATTCGTTTAATGGTTCGTGAATCGTTGGAACATGGTCGAGGTTGAATGAATGTATGAACATAGTTTAAAATTCTTGCAATTTAACTTAACAAATATTGCTTATCGTGTCGGAAACATATAAAGATTAAAGTTTAAATTTGGTTGGAAATTTTCGGGTTGTCACAGTACCTACCCGTTAAAGAAATTTTGTCCCGAAATTTGAGTGGAAAGGTCGTGAATGATAATAAGTATGTTTTCATGATGCATACGGGCTGAAAATTAGAGTTTTATCATCAGCGAATAATTTGGATAAACAATCCATTTATATGAAGAGTACGAATGAAGCTAACATAGAAGAGTGAAATGAGTAAGTGTAGATTCATCTTATCATTTGACGTAGATATGATTGATTCCCAGATTTCAAGGGATTTGAAGAAAATCTTCTTAATAAGATTTGACTCTCCGGTAATCAAGGGAATTAGGATCCGCTTTAAATGCGATCGTCCATTTTAATTGTTCTGTAGGACATTTTCTTATAAATTCACCTCCTTCGTTTCCTTACAACTCACACCTTCTGTTGATGCATTTTATGCAAGTTTCTAGACATCCACCCGCGTCCATTGTAGGTACAACAGTTTACAGGCCACCATGATTGCTCGTTATTATCCTATCCGTGTTTGTATGTGGTTACAGGAACTGCAGGAACGAGATTTAGATGTTTAACTATGTTAGACTTAGTCAGACGTACGAGTGAAGCCTCACTAGTACATCTGACAGGCTCATACGCACGGTTGATGCTGAGCTAAGTCACAATTACAACCTAAATGAGAAGACACGAGTGAGTGATCACCCGTATGACTGATGAAGCCAACTCGTACGTGTGATGAATGAATCGTATAGGTGAGTCAACAGCAGGGGTATATAAAGTCTTATGTTCTTCATTTTAGGTTAAGCCTCTCATTTGTTACACACACTCAGATCTAGTGAGCTCCTCTGATTCTCTCTCAGTCCAAATCACCCAGGTGGTGAATAATAGCTCTAGATGTTGATCTAATCACACTTGATTTAGTTGTGGTTTGACTAAATTAATCAAAAAAAACTTAACCTATTCACTAGAGGGTTTGATTCACTTATTCCGCCATTGTGTGAGTTAAATCTGTTGATTTCTAAGTTCCTAGTCATGTTTCATCACCTTCTATTCTTTCCCCCTCAACTCATATTTTAAAGTATTCATCAATATGCTCCATCCAGTTCTGATTCTCGATATACTTCTAACTTTCATATCGGTCATTCTTCTTTTTCATCTACCGCCGGAAGAATCTATTTACTTCTACTATACTCTTGGGTTTATAGTGTTTCTAGTTCTCCCGTGTCTTTATATTGCTATATGCATCGATATATATGGTTTATAATTTCTGGTTTGTCGTTGGGATTTATATGTTCCCTTATATTTCAAAGTATCTGCTTCTGTCTTCTATAATCATTATCATTCACAGTTAATGCTCTCTTTTATTTGCTGCAATTTATACCCCAATTTCTATTTCGGAGTTTTGTCCTTTCGTTTCTTCTTCTTGCGATTAAGCACCGCTTGTAATGGTCCAGAATTCACAGATATGAATTTCGGAATGAACATTGTTAATGTTCTAGGAAGAAAATTGTGATGGCACGATCTTGACTTGTCAAATTACTAGAATACCTTGGAAAAGGCCGAATCATCAAGAAATATTTTCTTGATATTTTAGAGTTTAAATAGAATACAAGAGTCGTATAACATGGCACATGATGATGTTATGATCTGTGAATCATCACGTTCCATTTAGAAACTCAGCATGACTTACTGTAATATAATCACATTGATCAAGTGTCATTATATTATACTAATTCATGCTTCAGTTCCCAACATTACTTCAAAATATTCCTATTTTAAACTTGAATGTTTCAGAATTTTGAAACTAAAATAGTTTCTTTTATGATGTAATACAAATAGCGCGAAGAGGTAAATGATTTCAAATAAGAAAAATTAAGAAAATATCTTCAGAAATATGGAGAATATTTATAATGAAAGATATGATGATATTTTAGAATTTCTAATATCAGAGGATGATGAAGAATATTGTCCGCAGGGGTTTAGAGTCAAGAGCAAGGTATTCGTTAATGACTTCAGCAGGTACTGAATCATTTGAATCCTTTGAAGTCAGGTTCAGTCTTTGTAATTTGTCCACAGCCTCCTTCCTACTTTGCTCAATCCATTTTCCAGTTCCAAAACTTCTCTTTTTCTGCGCTTTGCCAACACACTTCATCATTATCATCCAGCTTTTACCGTTTAAAGTCGTTTATAGTTTTTGCTGCTTCATCAGCATTTTTTTTTTCCATTTTCGGAGAACCAATTCGTAGTTCGGAGTGTTTTTCAGAAACTTCACATTCAAATTAAGTCCAGAAGATAGACGTTATATATACACATATAACTATTGGCGTAGACATCCTGCGAGATTTCAAAATACTGATTGCTAATTCCCAATGATTCGTATGGCAATTCTCATTACAAGATGCGAATGAGTAAATGATGGGGTTTCAATGAATAATTATAATGACTTTTTGGAGAGGCTAAAGTCAAAGGGTAATGAAGTTATTGGTACATCTGCTAATAATGTGGTGGAATGTAAAAGGTTCCCTGGTAACGAAGGTGTATATCTCAAGGTTATAATAAGGTTAGTCTGACTGAAAAGTTGAAGTTGACTTGCTGGAGCTATGACAAAACTGGCTACTTTGAATAGGAGTCGCAAAGTTATTTTTGCTAATAAATGCCAAATAATCTGATGCGGATACGTTGTTTAAACTTTTACTTTGGTTTCAAGAGTTTTTCGGGTACATAACTGTGGGTAACATGTGGTTGGATCATCATCTCGATTGCTCATCATTCGAAGTGTCTTCAGAAATTTTCGAAGGGTTTGAACACAGATTGTAATCGTTAACATACATTTGATGTTCTAACACAGTTTTGAAGTCAAAATATAGCTTGTGAAAGATGTAAGGATCTAAGAGTAATGATTTTGGTCATATCTCAAGTTGAATTTTGAGATTTCAAAATCAGAATATGTAATTAAATTTTGAATGAGTATGGTTGTTTTGATTTCTATAAAAGAATGTATATTGTTGTGAAAGTAAGGAGTATAATGGATGATTTGCTGAATCAGATTCGAAGAATGTAACATATTAATTGTGAATTTATATATCTCTCGGGTATTACCTACCCGTTAAAAAAAAATTTCACAATTAATATTTTGTACAAAAGAATTTTATTACAGTCTTTATGAAAATATATATATGTATATTTTCTTCAGATGTAACATAGATTTAATGAGTTAATGTTAAATTAAACTCATTTGATTTACGGTTGAAACTAGAATTGAATAATCCCTAAAGGCTTTAAAAAGTACATAACTTTTACGCAGTATTTCTTTAATGACATTGAAATTATGAATCAATACTTCGTTATTTGTTGATGTATGATGTTCGGTTCGTGGAATTCTTGTGAATTTCGCAAAGTACGAATGATGTTATCTGAAAAGTTTCGGGTACATCGATGATGAAAGTGTAAAATCAAATATATACTTGATTTATTATGAATTGGAATTTGTTGAATTGCGACAGAGATTGTAGTTAATGCTGGTTAAGTTGCGGCCGAAGGACGTACATTATTGCATATTTGTAATATGAATTAACCGAGTAGTTAAGATTCACACACAATAGCTTAGCACGGAAAGATTTATTTCAATATATATATATATATATATATATATATATATATATATATATATATATATATATATATATATATATATATATATATATATATATATATATATATATAATATACATATAATTTCTTCAGAGGGAATGAGTTAATTCTTCATAACTCGTTGATACAATATACACGTTATTGATTCGTAATGATGTCTACAGTGATTCTTGAACTGACGGAGTTTGTGATGTTATCGGTGTTGTTGATTCGGATGTTGACTGTACTGACGATGCTGGTAACGCTGACGGTACTGTTGATGCTGTTGGTAAAGCAAGTTTAGCTTGTTAATCACACACCATTTTTGTCAGGGTTTCTACTCTTCCTTCTATCATTTTGGTTCGCTTAACTGATTTATGGTTAGGGCAAGATTAGATAATCTATAAGACTTTAGAGATTACATAATCACCGCGGAATGTTTCTCCAATAAAGTTATGAATTAATACTTCGTCAGTTATTGTTGTTGGTACTCCTTGGTATCTATGGTGCGTATGACGTTGATGCTCGTGGGACAGATTGTGAAGTTGAGGTTTACGACGCGGTTGTGGTTGGAGGTGGTAATGGTACTGTTGGCGTTGATGATGGTGGTACTGGTTATGCTGCTGATGCTGCTGCTGGTGTTTGTAATCTCTGCACCATATTCTCCAAAGCCACTACCCGAGCGCGAAGCTCGTTGACTTCTTCTATTACACCGGGGTGATTGTCGGTTCGGACGAGCGGATAAATAAAATCTAAAATTTGATGTAATATATAATCGTGACGAGATACTCTGGAAATGAGCGAGAAAATGGTGTTTCGGACAGGTTCGCCGGTAAGTGCTTCAGGTTCTTCGTCAAGAGGGCAATGTGGTGGATGGAAGGGATCACCTTCTTCTTGTCTCCAATGATTGAGGAGGCTACGAACCCATCCCCAATTCATCCAGAATAGGTGATGACTGATTGGTTGATCTATTCCAGTCACACTGCTTTCGGAGCTTGAATGAGATTCCATTTCAGAATCTGAGTGACTTGAACTGATGACGAATTCCATTTCGTACGATTGGATAAAGGATTTTTTTTTCCCGATATGAAATGATTTTGTCTAACGGATGGTATTCTAATTACATAGAATATATATATATATATATATATATATATATATATATATATATATATATATATATATATATATATATATATATATATATATATATATATATATATATATATATATATATATATATATATCAAAAGATTTCGTAGATTACGGAGGACTTTGCGGGATATGTCAGGCAAAGTTTAAAGTAACAGATACGATAAGATATGATTTAACAGATATGCTAAGATATGAATTTTTGTCTATACACTATTCATGCAATCAATGCAGCAAGACGTGTCTTAGACTAAAAATGATAAGCAGGTAATTTCCTGAGGATGATAAGTAGTTAATTTTTGACACAAAATGATAAGCAAAACTTTTGACATGCAGACACGGTCGAAGTCCAGACTCACTAATGCATCCTATCGACTTATCAGTTAGACACATTAATGCAGACCTGGTTCGCTAAGACCACCGCTCTGATACCAACTGAAATGACCCGTTCATATACATTATAAACGATTCACAATAGTTGATTACATTGCGAGGTATTTGACCTCTATATGATACATTTTACAAACATTGCATTCGTTTTTAAAAGACAAAATTTCTTTACATTGAAAATTGACAGGCATGCATACCATTTCATAATATCCACTATCCAACTATAAATTGATTTAATAATAATCTTTGATGAACTCAATGACTCGAATGCAACGTTCTTCGAAATATGCTATGAAAGACTCCAAGTAATATCTTTAAAATGAGCAAATGCACAGCGGAAGATTTCTTTAACACCTGAGAATAAACATGCTTTAAAGTGTCAACCAAAAGGTTGGTGAGTTCATTAGTTTATCATAATCATTTATTTCCATCATTTTAATAGACCACAAGAATTTCATTTCCAGTTCTCATAAATATACGTCCCATGCATAGAGACAAAAATAATCATTCATATGGTGAACACCTGGTAACCGACATTAACTAGATACATATAAGAATATCCCCTATCATTCCGGGATCCTCCTTCGGACATGATATAAATTTTGAAGTACTAAAGCATCCGGTACTTTGGATGGGGTTTGTTAGGCCCAATAGATCTATCTTTAGGATTCGCGTCAATTAGGGTGTCTGTTCCCTAATTCTTAGATTACCAGACTTTAATAAAAAGGGGCATATTCGATTTCGATAATTCAACCATAGAATGTAGTTTCAATTACTTGTGTCTATTTCGTCAAACATTTATAAAAGCGCATGTATTCTCAGTCCCAAAAATATAAAGGGTAAAAAGGCAAATGAAACTCACCATACTGTATTTCGTAGTAAAAATACATATAACGTCATTGAACAAGTGCAAGGTTGGCCTCGGATTCACGAACCTAAATTAATTATATATAATTATGTGTTGGTCAATATTTGTCTAACAAATTAGGCCAAGTCATAGTGTACCACAATCCTAATGCTCGAGACTAATATGCAAAAGTCAACAAAAGTAAATTTGACTCAAAATAATTTCCAAAAATCTATACATGATTAATATATAGTTTAAATATCGTCGTTTTATATTTTTAAATATTTTTAAAAGATTTATTAGAGTAAATAATATAATTTATTTATTAATAAATAAAATTTTATATTAAATTTATATAATATAATATACTTTTATATATATTAAGTAATAAAATTTATAGGGTTCATTTAATATCATAAAGATAATATGATAGGTATTATTAAAGTAAGTTATTACACGTAGTAAAATATGTTTGTATCACATATTTATTTGATAAAATAATATCTATAATGATAGTAAGTAAAAGTTGTATTATTTTGTAATAATAATTATTATTATAAAAATATCAATATTTATAATTACTAAGATGACATTATGATAAAACGATAATTCTAATTATGATAACTTTAATATTTACGATAATTTTTAATATTATCTTTAAAATAATTATTCTATTTAAAATAATAATAATAATAATAATGATATTTTATAGTAATAATGACATTTCTATTAAAATAATAATTTTTGTTAAAATGATAGTTTTAATACTAACGATATTTTTAATAATAATAGTAATGATAAAAATAATAAGAACGATAATTTTATCTAAATCAATATCTTATAATATTTTAATTTCATCATGATACTCTTACTCATTATTTCCTAATCGTTTCGTTTAATAGCTTTTAATCGTCTTTTATATCGTGTTCATAATAATGATAATAATAGTAATCAAAATAATTAGGTGTTACAAATATTTGTTTTAATTACACTAATATTAATAATGATAGTTACTATAACATTTTTAACGATAATACTAATAATTATCTTAATGATAATATAGTAATAATAATAATAACAATGACAATATCCATTTTTAAATAATGATATATATATTAATAATGATAATAATAATAATAATAATAATACTAATAATAATAATAATAATAATAATAATTGGATAATAATAATAATAATAATACTAATTATAACTTTAACGATAATAACGATAGTAATAATAAAAAAAAATAACAATTTTTAATGATAAATCCCTTTTATTGATAAAGATAATAAAAATGATAATAATAAGATAAAACTAGAACGACGATAAAAACGACGATAATAATAATCATTTATAATAAAAATATAGAAAATTCAATTGATTATAACTTCTAATCCGTTCATCGAAACCATTCGATATCTAAAGGAAAAGTCCTTAATTTTTCGCTAGCTTTCTAAGGACATGCATATCTTATACCTTATCTCAACCGCAAGTGTAACTAATTCAATATTCAACCTAACCTGTCTAAGGGCAATATCAAAAGTACAAGCATGCATAATCCTAAATACTCGAGCACTAGTCAGGGATACACTATTAGTATGTAAAAGTTAAATTATGAGTACTCACGTATCAATATTGAGATTCAATATTGCAGGAAAGGTACGTAGACGCAACGGAAATGATAAACACTATATTGACCTCATGAGCATACCCATGAACCATACTCAATCACCTCCATAGCTATAACCCATAATTTCCTTAATCCTATCCTACTCGAAAAACAATTTCGAAATCACTCGGACAGCACTCCGTCGTAATATTTTATGTATACTAATAATATCTTGAAATAATACGGAGTAAATATATATATGTAAATCGATTGAGAGAGTTTAGAGAAAAATATTTTCAAGTTTCTATGAAATAATGAAACCTATTGAATTCTATTTATAATAGATTTTTGAATTATTAAAGTGAATTATTAAAGTATGAATTATTAAAGTGAATTATTAAAGTATGAATTATTAAAGTGAATTATTAAAGTATGAATTATTAAAGTGAATTTTTAAAGTATGAATTATTAAAGTGAATTATTAAAGTATGAATTATTAAAGTGAATTATTAAAGTTAAAGTAAAGTAAAAATAAAGTAAAGGTAAAGTTTAAGTATTGTAAAAGTATAAAACTATGTACGTATAATACGCGTATAAATATATATAATATTAATTTAAATCGTTATATATGTTTAATAAAATAAAATATAAATATCGTTATCTTTATCATATTAGTTAAGTAATGAGTTGTCAAAAGTGGTTCTAGATATTTATAAAAGTTATATATGTTTTAATAATAAAGTTCTTTTTAAACTGAAAACGTTTTTGTACGTTTGAAACTAAATAGATCAATCGAGTCTTTATGAGATTCAATCTTCCACTATCCTTTGTCTAGTTCTCAATGATTGACAATTTGTTCTTATTTATAAATCACTTTACCATTTTCCAAATATTGTTAAAACGGAAAGATTTCTCAAATCAAAGCGGGCCTTTCAACAGAGACTTGTAATCATAATTCAATATATCTGATAATTCAATCATTTGATCTTATCTTCTAATTCCATTGATAAATATTTTGAAATAGATACAATCATATAAAGTATTTAATCTAATATTTTGTTTACGTTTCAAGTTATAATATATATACACATATACATATATAATCATATTCGTTTAATGGTTCGTGAATCGTTGGAACATGGTCGAGGTTGAATGAATGTATGAACATAGTTTAAAATTCTTGCAATTTAACTTAACAAATATTGCTTATCGTGTCGGAAACATATAAAGATTAAAGTTTAAATTTGGTTGGAAATTTCCGGGTTGTCACACTCAACCTAAGTCAAAAGTTACTAAGTCAGTAAATCGTTCCCAAAGGTTTAAAAGTATGTAAATTAGGTCTTAAGTATCATCATCATTCATCATCAAACAAAAAGTGTAAAGTAAGTTTCATTCAAGAATAGAGTTTGAAATAAAGGCTGACTTCATTCAGTCGCCACGACCTCTATACAAACTGAAATGAGGTGAGACCAGTGGTCATGGCTCCGTATATGAGTCCCCTAGAGGTTGACCAATTTCCAGAACCAAACTTGTCTTTGTTTAACCGTGGCGATGGTTTAAGTGCGAGTAGGTCAGAAATTTTAGCACAACGTTAAAAGGGTGTAGTGACTTTCGGATGGCCATAAATCCTAAACCGTAACTCGGATTAAGACATGGTCTAAACGGAAAATCATCTACTCGAACCGAACTAGCTGGAAATCAACTTTTCTAGTAGCCCAGGTTAGTGATCAGTTCCAGAAACAGTAAGTAAAGGTTTTTCAGTGGGTTCTTGGTGCTTGATGCTCATCACGGTTCTCATCCTTGATGCGTATAGCTTCAAGTGTACAACTCGTTAATGTGTTTGCATCATCTTAACCAAGTTTTGACCATCATAACACTAGTGTAAGTCTAAGATATGTAGCACAACTCAATTAAGGGTTGTAAGTAGTTTGATGAACTAAAGTTACATCAAGATCTTAGATCCGACACATACATGAGTTCTAATAGTAATATTAAGCTACAAACTTGAAAGTAAACTAAATAATTAAGATCTTAAGTTGTAGAACTTAGATCTTAGCTAGATCTTAAAGATCCTAGACTAGAAAGTCTAGATCTAGTGTTCTTAAGTTAGATCCTAAGTTACAAAACTTGGATCTTCACTTTAATGAAACCATAAGTTATGAAACTTAGATTTTCAACTTGTAAAATGTATATAAGCTTATAAGCTCTTGTTTACAACAAATTTGGAAGACCATAAGCTATAAAAACTTAGATCCAACATAAGTGTGTGAAGTTATAACTAGAAAGTTATACTTCCATGTTCTTGAACTTATAAATTTAACTTTAGTTTCAAGAAATATGAGATCAAGCTTAACTAGTAATACTTGACCAAATTTAACAACATTACAACTTTAAAGTACTTACAAAAGAAAGGAATAAACTAAAGTTACAAGTATTATGTTCATGTTTGTTTCATACTTAAGAAGATTCAAGTCAAGCTTGGATCTTAAGAATTTAAGTCTACAAAACATGAACACAAGTATGATTATAAAGCTTATGAACTTTAAATCTTAGGACATTTTAAGAATAGAACCATAAGTTATAGAACTTAGATCCTTGTTCTTAGTTCTTCATCAAACAAAGATGAAAGTAACCAAGATTACATGAAGATACAAGTTAGAAAACTTGATCTTTAACGTAAACAAGTAACAAGTAACAAAACAAGTAATTAAAATGATGATGATGAATTCGGTTTTATGGAAGAAAAGAAAAGAGAAATAAAGTTGCTACTTACAAGGTTTAAGAGAAAAAGATGAGAGAAAAGAGAAGTAAGTAAGTATGTGTGTGTATGGAATGAAGTATTACAAGTAAATAAGTAACCAAAAAAATTTGAAAATGATTCCCTCTCCCCCATGGAAGCTCACGGCCAAGAGTGTAGTGACCCGAACTTTTCCATGTTTATATATATTAAATGAATTGGTTATTTACATGATTAAGTGTTTCCAACATGTTAAGCAATTAAACTTGTTAAGACTTGATTAATTGAAATAGGTTTCATATAGTCAATTGACCACCCAAGTTGACCGGTGATTCACGAACGTTAAAACTTGTAAAAACTATATGATGACATATATATGGATATATATATATAGTTAACATAATATTATGAAAAGTAAGTATCTCATTAGGTATTTTAACGATCATTTATATACATAAAAATGAGACTATTGAATCAAGAAACTTGAAAACGATATATATAACGATTATCGTTATAACAATGTTTTACTAATCACATATGAATCATTTTAAGATATTGTTACACTATATATAAACATGATAATGATAAGTAAACATATCATTAAGTATATTAACAATGAACTACATATGTAAAAAAAACAAGACTACTAACTTAATGATTTCGAAACGAGACATATATGTAACGATTATCATTGTAACGACATTTAAATGTATATATATCATATTAAGATATATTAATATATCATAATATCATTATAATATAATAATTTAACATCTCATTAGATATAATAAACATTGGGTTTACAACATTTAACAAGATCGTTAACCTAAAGGTTTCAAATCAACATTTACATGTAACGACTAACGATGACTTAACGACTCAGTTAAAATGTATATACATGTAGTGTTTTAATATTTATTCATACACTTTTGAAAGACTTCAAGACACTTATCAAAATACTTCTACTTAACAAAAATGCTTACAGTTACATCCTCATTCAGTTTCATCAATAATTCTACTCGTATGCACCCGTATTCGTACTCGTACAATACACAGCTTTTAGATGTATGTACTATTGGTATATACACTCCAATGATCAGCTTTTAGATGTATGTACTATTCGAGTGAAAATCTTACTTGAACTATTTTCGTGTCATGATTCTGCTTCAAGAACTTTCAAGCCATCCAAGGATCCTTTGAAGCTAGATCCATTTTTCTCATTTCCAGTAGCTTTATCCAAAAAACTTGAGGTAGTAATGATGTTCATAACATCATTCAATTCATACATATAAAGCTATCTTATTCGAAGGTTTAAACTTGTAATCACTAGAACATAGTTTAGTTAATTCTAAACTTGTTCGCAAACAAAAGTTAATCCTTCTAACTTGACTTTTAAAATCAACTAAACACATGTTCTATATCTATATGATATGCTAACTTAATGATTTAAAACCTGAAAACACGAAAAACACTGTAAAACCGGATATACGCCGTCGTAGTAACACCGCGGGCTGTTTTGGGTTAGTTAATTAAAAACTATGATAAACTTTGATTTAAAAGTTGTTCTTCTGGGAAAATAATTTTTCTTATGAACATGAAACTATATCCAAAAATCATGGTTAAACTCAAAGTGAAAGTATGTTTTTCAAAATGGTCATCAAGACGTCGTTCTTTCGACTGAAATGACTACCTCTTACAAAAAAGACCTGTAACTTATATTTTCGACTATAAACCTATACTTTTTCTGTTTAGATTCATAAAATAGAGTTCAATATGAAACCATAGCAATTTGATTCACTCAAAACGGATTTAAAACGAATAAGTTATGGGTAAAACAAGATTGGATATTTTTTGATTGTTGTAGCTACGGGAAATATTGTAACAATTATATACAAATCATATCCTAGCTAACTTATATTGTATTATACATGTATTCTAATATACTATGTAATCTTGGGATACCATAGACACGTATGCAAATGTTTTGACATATCATATCGACCCATGTATATATATTATTTGGAACAACCATAGACACTCTATATGCAGTAATGTTTGATTTAGCTATACAGGGTTGAGGTTGATTCCAAAAATATATATATACTTTGAGTTGTGATCTAGCCTGAGATGTGTATACACTGGGTTGTGGATTGGGTCAAGATAATATATATCAATTTATTTCTGTACATCTAACTATGGACAACTAGTTGTAGGTCACTAACGAGGACAGCTGACTGAATAAACTTAAAACAGCAAAACGTATTAAAAATATTGTAAATATATTTTGATCATACTTTGATATATATGTACATATTTGTTATAGGTTCGTGAATCGACCAGTGGCCAAGTCTTACTTCCCGACGAAGTAAAAATCTGTGAAAGTGAGTTATAGTCGCACTTTTAAAATCTAATATTTTGGGATGAGAATACATGCAGTTTTATAAATGTTTTACAAAATAGATACAAGTAAATGAAACTACATTCTATGGCTGGATTATTATACCGAATATGCCCCTTTTTAGTCTGGTAATCTAAGAATTAGGGAACAGACACCCTAATTGACGCGAATCCTAAAGATAGATCTATCGGGCCCAACGAGCCCCATCCAAAGTACCGGATGCTTTAGTACTTCGAATTCATCATGTCCGAAGGGAGTCCCGGAATGATAGGGGATATTCTATATGTATCTCGGTTACCAGGTGTTCACCATATGAATGATTTTTATCTCTATATATGGGATGTATATTGAAATATGAAATCTTGTGGTCTATTATTACGATTTGATAAATATATAGGTTAAACCTATAACTCACCAACATTTTTTGGTTAACGTTTAAAGCATGTTTATTCTCAGGTGATTATTAAGAGCTTCCACTGTTGCATGCTATTATATGGACAAGATTTGGTGTCAGCATGCTTGTATAATATTGTTTAAAACTGCATTCGAGATTTATTTTGTTGTAACATATTAATATTTGTAAACCAATATGTATTGGTAGTGTGTAAGTGTGATATTTGTTAGATTATCATTTCTGGATAATCTAAGTGGTGACTTTTTAACCTTGTTGATAAAATAAAGGTTATGGTTTGTTTTAAAAACGAATGCAGTCTTTGAAAAACGTCTCATATAGAGGTCAAAACCTCGCAACGAAATCAATTAATATGGAACGTTTATAATCAATATGAACGGGGCATTTCAAAGAGTGCCAAAAGAAGCAAGGTTAAAAGCCAACTTTCAAGTATTGGAGAATGGTGTAAGCTCAAAATGGTATTAAAGTTAAATGGCATGGGAAAGAGGTGTAAGTATGCTAGTAACAAGTCTTCTCATAATCACTAATTAATCTTGTTTTGTCTTAATGAAATACTTGCATAATAATGAGCTAATTAGTCCATTAAGAAAGTAGAGTGGGCTTCCAAGTCCATGTCCATTAATAAAAGCCCAAGTATGTAACAAATTAAATAAATAAGCCCAAGTAATTAACTACTAACATTAGCTAATTAAAAATGATTAATAATAATTAATCATGAATGTAAATAATATTCAAAATATTATTCGTGAAAAGTACGTGTGTCACAAAGACAAGTCGGGACATGTAAAGTCAATTACGATAACAAGTAAATGTATAAAAATACATTTATTAAAACGCAAGCATTAATAATAAATATTAATAAATATAAGTTGGAAAATCCAAAGTCGTTACATTACCCACCTGTTAAAGAAAATTTCGTCCCGAAATTTTAAGCTAAGGTAGATGGAGGAGTTGGGAAAAGGTGAGGATACTTCTGCATCATTTGATCCTCTCGCTCCCAGGTAAACTCAGGTCCTCGTTTGGCATTCCATCGGACTCGGACGATCAGAATCCTGTTGTATTTCAAGGTTTTGACCTCACGGTCCATAATTTCGACAGGTTCTTCCACAAAGTGGAGTTTATCATCAATTGTAAGTTCCTCCAATGGTATGACATGTTCTGGTTCAGCAAGACACTTCTTCAAATTCGATACATGAAAGGTAGGATGAACTGAGCTCAATTGAGTCGAAAGATCCAGACGGTAAGCAACGGGTCCAACACGCTCCAAGATTTCAAAAGGACCAATGTACCGCGAGTTTAACTTTCCACGATTTCCAAAACGAATGAAACCTTTCCAAGGTGCAAACTTCAACATTACACGGTCACTCACGTTGAATTCAAAGTCCTTACGTTTAAGGTCGGCATAACTCTTTTTGCGATCACGGGCCGTCTTGAGCCTCGCTTGAATTTGGACAATCTTCTCAGTTGTTTCATGGACTATCTCGGGTCTGGTGATTTGCTTTTCGCCTACTTCGGCCCAACAAATAGGAGATCGGCATTTGCGGATATACAATGCTTCAAAAGGTGCGACATTAATATTTTAATGATAACTGTTGTTATAAGAGAATTCGGCTAGCGACAAATGCCTTTCCCAAGCCTTTACAAAATCAATGACACATGCACACAACATGTCTTCCAAAGTCTGAATCATGCGTTCACTTTGCCCGTCGGTCTGTGGGTGATACGCAGTACTCATGTCGAGACGTGTCCCCAAGGCTTCTTGCAAAGAACGCCAAAATCTGGAAGCAAAACGGGGATCGTGATCTGAGATGATCGATAAGGGCACACCATGACGAGATACAACCTCTTTTATATATAGTTGAGCGAGTGTCTCCATCGTATCCGTTTCCTTCATGGCTAAGAAGTGTGCAGATTTAGTAAGACGGTCAACAATAACCCAGATGGTATCGTATCCGCCCACCGTCTTTGGTAACTTCGTAATGAAATCCATCATTATCCTTTCCCACTTCCATTGTAGGATTTTCGGTTGCTGAAGTAACCCAGAGGGCCTCTGATGTTCGGCCTTAATTTTCGAGCAAGTCAAACACTTACCAACATAAGTTGCAATGTCCTTCTTAAGATTAGGCCACCAGTACTGTTCCTTGAGATCGTGGTACATTTTACCAGCTCCTGGATGAATCGAATATCTTGATTTGTGGGCTTCATCTAGTATAAGGTTCCGTAGATCTCCATAACGAGGTACCCAAATTCTTCCGGCATAGAATCGGAGTCCAGTTTCCTTAACTTTAAATCGAGAAACGAGAATGTTCAAGTATTCATGAGATATATTCTCCTCCTTGAGAGCCTCATCTTGGGCTGCTCGGATCTGGCTATTGAGGTTCGAATGAATGGTGATGTTCAAGGCTCGGACACGAAGAGGTGCCATCTTCTCCTTTCGGCTCAAAGCGTCAGCTACAACATTGGCCTTACCAGGGTGATAACGAAGTTCACAATCATAGTCGTTCAGTGTCTCGATCCATCGACGCTGTCTCATATTCAGTTGCTTCTGATCGAAGATGTGTTGGAGGATTTTATGATCGGTGAAAATAGTGCTCTTTGTTCCATAAAGGTAGTGTCTCCACAGCTTTAATGCAAAGACAACGGCTCCAAGCTCGAGATCGTGCGTTGTGTAATTTCGCTCGTGAATCTTCAGTTGACGAGAGGCGTAAGCGATAACCTTTGTTCTTTGCATCAGTACACAACCAAAACCACTTTTTGAAGCATCGCAATAAACGACGAAATCGTCACTGCCTTCAGGAAGTGATAAGATAGGTGCGGTGGTTAACTTCTTTTTCAAGGTTTGAAATGCTGATTCCTGTTCGGGTTCCCAAATCAACTTCTTCCCTTTGTGAGCCAGTGCGGTCAAAGGACGCGCAATCAGAGAGAAACCTTCAATAAATCTTCGGTAGTAACCGGCGAGGCATAAAAATTGGTGGATATGAGTCGGAGTAGTGGGGGTTTCCCACTTTCTGATAGCTTCAATCTTTGCGGGATCAACTTTGATACCTTGATCACTCACAATGTGACGCAGAAATTGGACTTCCTTCAACCAAAACTCACACTTGGAGAATTTTGCATAAAGTTGCTCTTGTCTCAAGAGTTCCAACACTAGACGAAGATGTTGTTCATGTTCTTCTTCGCTTTTGGAGTAGATGAGGATATCATCTATGAAGACGATAACTAACTTATCCAGGTATGGCTTGCATACACGATTCATGAGGTCCATGAATACGACAGGTGCGTTGGTTAAACTGAATGGCATCACGAGGAACTCATAATGACCATAACGAGTTCTGAATGCAGTCTTCATCACGTCGCTCTCTTTCACCCTCAACTGGTGATAACCGGATCACAAATCGATCTTAGAGTAAACGCTCGATCCTTGTAGTTGATCAAAAAGATCATCAATTCGGGGAAGAGGATATCGATTCTTGATCGTCAATTTGTTGAGTTCACGGTAGTCGATACACATGCAGAATGATCCGTCCTTCTTCTTCACAAATAAAACAGGTGCGCCCCAAGGCGAGAAATTTAGTTGGATAAATCCACGGTCTAGCAGTTCTTGTAATTAGCTCTGCAACTCTTGCATTTCGGAAGGTGCGAGTCGATAAGCTGCGCGAGCTACAGGTGCAGCTCCTGGCACTAAATCGATCTGAAACTCTACTGCTCTCGGTGGCGGTAATCCAGGCAATTCCTCTGGAAAGACATCAGGAAATTCGTTCACAATTCTTACATCACCCACGCTCTTCACCTCGGTTTCTAATGTTTTCACATGCGCTAAAACAGCAAGACGTCCTTTCTTCATGATATTTTGTGCTTTCATGCAACTAATGATTTCAGTTTCGAGCTACATCTCTCTCCGTAAATAATCAGTGGCTCACCATCTCCGTGTGGTATACGAAGAGCTTTTTCTCCACAGATAATGTCAGCCCTTATCTTGGTCAACCAGTCCATACCGACAATAACATCAAAGCTTCCCAATTAGGAATGGCATCGGGTCAGGTTTAGTCGGGTATAGGCAATACCAAACCCAAACCCGATTAAGAAACTCACTCCTAAACCCGGTACCATACCCGGCGGGTAACCATTAACTAATTAACCGTCGGGTAACGGATTTCCCCATGGGTAATCGGGTAACCATTTAATTCAAATCAAATTAAATTAAATGTTAAAGAATTTACAAACTACATTACTAACTGAGATTAAAATGTTAAAGAATTAAATGTTAAAGAATCTTGTTGTGCAGCTTGTTCATAGTAGCATTCAAGGATTAATCTCAGTTACATGTCTGTACTCGGATGTAATGTATGCATGTTTTTCTTGTCCATTTTGGTGGGCCTTATGAAGTGGGCTAGTAGGATATAAGCCCAGGTTGGTATTTGTTTGTAACTTTCAATGTAATATATTGAATAAACTAATCGGGGTATATGGGTCGGGCATACGGGTCGGGTATATGAGTTTTTATTTAAAACCAAACCCGAACCCGAACCCGCGAAAAAAAAAACCTATACCCATACCCGACCATAAACCCGTATACCCGAATCAAACCCGGACCAATAATATCGGGTTTCGGGTTTACCCATCAAGTACGGGTATTTTTGCCATCCCTATTCCTAATTTAATGGGTATCAAGTCAATCTCGAAATCCACACCAGCTATGTTGATAATAGCTCCTCGGCTAATTTGGTCAACTTTCTCAAGTTTTCCATTGGCTACCTCTACAAGCATACTCTCCTTTAAAGGAACTAACGGCCAATTTATCTTAGAGAAAAAGTGTCTACACACATAACTCCTATCAGCACCAGTATCAAATAGGACAGAAGCTAATAGATTGTTGATAGTGAATATACATGTAACCAAGTCGGGGTTCTCACGGGCATCCCTTGCGTTTACGTTGAAAGCTCTGCCACGCGGTGGTCCGCCGTCCTTTCGCTTGTTGGGACACTCATTTTTGAAGTGGCTCGGCTGTCCACACTCATAGCACTTTCTTGGTCCAGTGGGGTTTGTCTTCACATTCAGGGTGGTGATCTTGCAGTCCTTGCCAATATGCCCAGTCCTTTTACATTTTTTGCAGACCACGTTGCAGTACCCGGTGTGATGCTTGTAGCATCTCTTGCACTGCGGCAGACTACCCTTATAGTTAGAGTTCGAGCTAGGGTTCAGGTTGGGGTTCTTTCCGTCGTTGTACCTCTTAGTAGGGTTTTGTTCAAAGACCCTCCCTGTAACGACCCAACCCTCGTTATAACAAAAACACGACCCAAAATTTTTTTTAGGGCCTGTACAACTGGACGGCGTCCAGATTTCTGGACGGCGTCCAGTACTGATGACCTGGACGGCGTCCAGCCTTTTTGGACGGCGTCCAATTAGGCTAAAAAGTTCTGATCAGTTTTACTTTATGCTTGAATGAAAAACCCGCTTCCCGACAATTTCTAACGAAACCAAATATCACAACATATCAACATAAGTAAAGCTAATGGATTTCCAACATCGAAACGAGTTTTACAAAATGGGGCCCACAACGGCCGTTTTACGAGTTTCTTACAAATCATGAGTTTCGACCACATTAGTTTAATTTCCAAACGACACTATGAGCATGGTGTTTTGGGGTTAAACTACCCAAATCTCGGTCAAACTCCAAAAGCTATCAAATCCCAAAAGCGTCCCCTAAACAACAAGCGGGATCTCTAATCCAATCGAATGCCCTTACCCTTATCAACGCCGGAGCCTATAACTGATCTAGGGCTTTGATACTTCACTCCGGGTGGCTTCTTAACACATCGACACTTCACCCCGGGTGGCGTCTTAACACATCGACACTTCACCCATCATATCACTTTGAGTGGTGTCTTAGCACATCGACACTTCACTCGTCACGTGAAATGTGGTGTCTTAGCACATCGACACTTCACATCTCACGCTACAACAAATAAATACATTATATACCTACGCATATAATTATTCCACTCACCTCAAGGTCTTTTGTGAAGGATAATCGAGCTTAAAAACTTCAATGTAACGTACCTATTACATTATGCACATAATCAATCACAATATCAAGTTGGTCAACCAAATCACTCACCATTCTAGTGTCATTTTGGCCCATGGTGCGATTTCGACCCATTTGCACACTTAACCCTAATATTGGGTCAACTTTGCCAAAAACCCTAACCCTAGCATTTATGGTTTTAATACACATATAATCACAATGTTATCTCATTTTCACACTAACAAGACAACTTAGGTCATCAAAGACCCGTTTTACCCATTCGAGGTTTCCACACCCATTCGGGTCACCACATGCCCAAATAGCACCCATTTACATAACATCTAGGCGTGCTAGTGGTTAACTAACCAATTTAAGACTCATAAACTCATTTATCATTTCAAAACCCTAGGTTAGTCATCCTTTGAGTCTTCATGACTCAAACTTACCCAAAATCTCCAAATCACTAATAAATGGGTTTTATACACATCACTAACCCAAACCCTAACCCTTAAACACATTAAACTAAGGAAATCAAGTTTAGGACTTACCACCACAATCAAAACGTAGCTAGTGAGGAGATGAACAACTTTAATGCTCGAGCTCTAACCCGAAACAAGCTTCTTCCTCTTCTATTTGAGCTTTCTCACACTTGAAACACACTCTCTCTCTAGAATTGAAGTGGATGAAGTTTGGTGGTTGTAAATGGAGTAAATGAAGCTCCAAAAACTGATCTAGGGCTTTAAATCCGGCCCCCAAGTGAAATTACCAAAATACCCACTTTAAATATCTAAAAACACAAAAGCAGGCTCGCTAGACAATCTGGACGCCGTCCAGAATTCTGGACATCCAGCCCTTCAATCTAGGACGGCGTCCCACCCTATTGGACGGTGTCTAACATAATAGGGAAAAACTGGTTCTTACAACTCTCCCCCACTTGAACTGGATTGCGACCTCGCAATCCAAGCCGCATGACAAGAAGGAAGATACACAAGAACAAACTCTTCGGGTTCCCAAGTAAACTCGGAACCTTTACTATGACGCCATTGAACTTTAAAAGTCCTAACCACTTTATTTCTCAACCTTTTGACCTTCTCGTCGAGTATAGCAATCGGCTCCTCAACATACTCCAACTTATTATTTAGCTCAATCTCGTCTAATGGTACCCATAATGAATCATCCACAAGACACTTACAGAGATGGGAAACATGGAATGTATTATGGATCCCCGCAATTTCTTCGGGTAATACCAAACGATATGCAACTTCGCCAACACGAGCTAAAACTTTAAATGGGCCAATAAACCGAGGAGCTAACTTTCCCAGTTTTTGAAACCGAATAATACCTTTCCATGGCGAAACCTTAAGCATTACCATGTGGCCCTCTTGAAATTCGATCATTCGCCTACGTTTATCAGCATACGACTTTTGTCTATCTTGCACCTTTTTCAAATGATCCTGAATCACATCAATCTTGCTATTCGTCTCTAAAACCAAATCGGTACTCCCGATTTCCTTTTGTCCCACTTCACCCCAACAAATTGGAGTTCGACATCTTCACCTATAAAGCATCTCATACGGTGGCATCCCGATACTAGTATGATAACTATTATTGTACGAGAATTCCACCAAAGGTAAGTGCTCGTCCCAACTACCACCGAAATCAATAATACACACCCGTAACATATCCTCTAATGTTTGATTCGTACGTTCGGTTTGACCGTCCGTTTGAGGATGATACGCCGTGCTCAATTTTAATTATGTACCCATATCATCATGAAACTTTTCCCAAAACCGAGATCTAAAACGGGTATCTCGATCCGAAATAATAGATATAGGAACCCCATGTCAAGCGACTACTTCCTTGATAAACAATTTAGCCAAGGTCTCCGACGATATCGCTTCCCGAATGGGAAGAAACAAAGCACTTTTTGTCAATCGGTCAACTATCATCCAAATTGAATCAAATTGGGTTCTCGCCGTTTTAGGTAACTTTGTGATGAAATCCATAGTAATGTGCTCCTATTTCTACTTCGGGATTTTAACGGTTGCAACTTACCATACGGCTTTTGGTGCTCGGCTTTAACTTGTAAGCACGTGACGCATTGCTCAACATACTTTACATCATCACGTTTCATGCCCGGCCACCAATACTCTTTTCTTAAATCAAGATACATTTTCGTCCTGCCCGGATGAATGGAATACTTTGACTTATGTGCTTCATCAAGTAGCACTTATCGATAATTACCCATCTTAGGCACCCACACTCTTCCTTGAAAAGACAACAAACCACGCGAACCCATAGTAATGAATTCCGATTGCCCCACAATTCGTTCCGCATGCTTGTTGTGAATGTAAGCCTCTATTTGGATCACACCAAGTTTTTCAAGAAAATCGTTAGTAATAATCATACGTAACAATCCCAATCATAATGCCGGGTGGTGACTCTTTCGACTTAGCGCATCCGCGACCACATTCGCCTTGCCCGGATGATAAAGTATTTCACAATCATAATCTTTTACCACATCCATCCACCTACGTTGGCGATAATTCAAATCTCTTTGGTTAAAGAGATGTTTCAAACTCTTATGATCCGAATAAATCGTACTCTTGACACCATACAAGTAATGGCGCCAAATTTTCAATGCATGCACAACCACCGCCAACTCAAGATCATGAGTTGGATATCTCATCTCGTGTTACTTTAATTGTCGAGAGGCGTAAGCGATGACTTTACCTCTTTGCATTAGAACACACCCGAGCCCATTTAACGAAGCATTACAATAAACCGTCATGTCTTCCGCACCTTTCGGCAATACCAACACCGGAGCTTGACACAACTTTTCTTTTAACAATTGAAAAGCAATTTCTTGCTCGTTCTCCCAAATAAACCTCGCATTCTTCCTCATCAATTTCGTCAATGAAGAAGCGATTTAAGAAAAGTCTTGGATAAACTGACGATAATAACCGGCCAATCCAAGAAAACTTCAGATTTCCGTAGGCGTAGTCGGTCGTCTCCAACTCTTCACCGTCTCTATCTCCCCCGGATCTACTTGAATACCATTTTCGTTCACAATATGGCCAAGGAATTGAACTTCCCTTAGCCAAAATTCACATTTGGAGAATTTAGCATACAACTTCTCCTTCCGCAACGTCTTTAACACACACCGCAAATGAAGTTCATGTTCTTTCATACTCTTTGAATAGATAAGTATGTCGTCAATGAACACAATTACCGACTTGTCCAACATAGGTTAGCACACTCGGTTCATAAGATCCATGAATGCCGCTGGTACATTCGTAAGACCAAAAGGCATTACCACGAATTCAAAATACCCGTAACGAGTTCGAAAAGCCGTTTTCTCAATATCTTCCTCACGGACCCGCATTTGGTGATAGCCGAACCGTAGGTCAATTTTAGAGAAATACGTTGCACCTTGGAGTTGGTCAAACAAATCGTCAATCCTAGGCAATGGATAACGATTCTTGATCGTCACTTTGTTCAACTCCCGATAATCGATGCACATTCGCATACTACCATCCTTCTTCTTCACAAATAAAACCAGAGCGCCCCATGGCGAAGCACTCGGTCGAATGAAACCCTTCTCAAGCAACTCTTGGGTTTGATTTAACAACTCTTGCATTTCCGTTGGCGCTAAACGATAAGGAGTTTTAGCAATGGGGGTAGCCCCCGGAACCAACTCAATGCGAAATTCAACTTGTCTTTCCACCGGAACACCCGGTAATTCGTCCGAAAAAATGTCTTCGAATTCACTAACCACCGGAATTTCACGAATGGGTGGTGGCTCATCACGAGTATCAACAACATGGGCAAGAAAAGCCATGCCACCACTAACAAGGAAACGACGTGCCCGTACAAAAGTGCATACCGGCACAAGTCTTCTTCGTTTATCACCGTGAATAATTAACTCTCCCCCACTTAGGGTCTTCACTCGAATATATTTTTCATGGCATGCAATATTGGCTCTATTACGATCGAGCCAATCTATACCAACCACGATATCAAAATCACCCAAAGTCATCGGGATAAGATCAATCTTAAAGTTATCGGCACCAAAAACGACATCACAATTTTTACACACATCAACCACTAGCACCGTCTTGCCGTCCGCTATTTCGACTTCTACCGGACGACTTAACTTAGCTAACGGTCTATTAAGTTTAGGCACAAATTTCGGAGACACAAACGACAAATTTGCACCGCTATCAAAAAGAATCCTTGCCGAATTAGAATTAACCATGAAAGTACCTGAGACAACTTCGTTGGATTGTTTGACTTCATCATTGGTCATCAAATAATTGCGAGCCCTAGCCGTACCCACCGCCTTCTCCAACCTCTTAACATTATCATTGCGCAAGTCGGGACATTACGGCCTCTTGTGCCCTTCTTTACCACAATTGAAACAAGTGATTTTGTTTGCGGAGGATAAACTCGGACATTCATGAGCCATGTGACCCTTTTGTCCACAATTGTAGCACGAATAAGAAAAATCCCTGGAAGCACCCTTCTTCCCACTACTAACATTATCGGAACCCTTCTTGTTCTTTTTGTTTGAAAAGTTCGAATGGCTCAAACCTTCATTCTTTCTCTTGCCAAAAGTAAAGCCACTCTTCCTTAACACGAGCGCCTCAAAGCCTTTGGCCATATCAAACAACTCATCAAAAGTCTTTACCACCGTCACGCTAATCTTCTCTTGGTAGTTGTCATTTAAAATTCGATAGAAGTCTTCCTTCAACATTTTATCATTGCCGACGTACTCTGGGCAAAATTGGGTCTTGGACAAAAACACGGATTTGAGAGTGTTCAAATCCATTGACCCTTGCCTCAAGGAACGTAACTCGTCCTTAAGCCTAGTAAGATCGGCCGAAGTTCGGTATTCTTTGAAAAATTCGGACTTGAATTCATCCCAAGTGAATTCCATGCATTGCTCTTCACCATAAACTTGGAGCTTTGCGTCCCACCACAACTTAGCATCGCCCCTCAACATACCACATCCGTATCTTGTCTTCTTCTCGGGAGGACATTCACAAGTACGGAAGGCCCCCTCCATGTCGGAGATCCAACGGGCACTCTTTAGAGGGTCTCGTTCACCTTCAAAGGTGGGAGGTTGAGAATCCTTGAAGTTCTTATAGAGAAAGTCCCGTCTTCTCACATTATCTTCGTGAAGAATGGCCTTAACTTGCTCCTTTACTACATTGACTAGTTGTTCGTCAATTGTATCTAGAAACATTTTCTTAACATCCTCGAGTAACTCCGCCTTTTGACGTTTAAAGATGGCCTCAACTTTGGCCGCGAACTCAATGTCCTCACTCGTACTTCCATCATTGGTGTCGTGTCCATTTCTCATCTTCATTCTATAAAACGGAAAAGATTAAACCACGAAACGAAAGGACTTAACACATATGTATATACATATACACCACACTATCCCATCTTACTTAACATTCGTCGTACATCGCTTGTTTGACACGATTTGTACCCGTAACAATGGTAGCTAATCATTGTTACGCGACTACGTCGCACGAACTTGCTAGTACAACGCCTATCTCGCTTGATGATTGCTAACACAACACAAAACAATTAGTGCAAGGTTAGTTCACATAAACCTAATCACTAATCAACACCCGGTCCGACCCGTCTCCTACAAGTCCCGCATAAAAACGCATACACAATTAAATCTAAGTCTAGGCACCTATCTCAAGTCGCCTAAATCCCTTAGACCATGCTCTGATACCACTTGTAACGACCCAACCCTCGTTATAACAAAAACACGACCCAAAAAAAATTTCAGGGCCTGTACAACTGGACGACATCTATATTTCTGGACGGTGTCCAGTACTGAAGACCTGGACGGCGTCCAGCCTTTTTGGACGGCGTCCAATTAGGCTAAAAAGTTCTGATCAGTTTTACTTTACGCTTGAACGAAAAACCCGCTTCCCGACAATTTTCAACGAAACCAAATATCACAACATATCAACATAAGTAAAGCTAATGGATTTCCAACATCGAAACGAGTTTTACAAAATGGGGCCCACAACGGCCGTTTTACGAGTTTCGTACAAATCATGAGTTTCGACCACATTAGTTTAATTTTCAAACGACACTATGAGCATGGTGTTTGGGGGTTAAACTACCCAAATCTCGGTCAAACTCCAAAAGCTATCAAATCCCAAAAGCGTCCCCTAAACAACAAGAGGGATCTCTAATCCAATCGAATGCCCTTACCCTTATCAACGCCGGAGCCTATAAAAAGATAAACAACGAGAGGGTAAGCAAAACGCTTAGTGAATGCAATAATTATACACATACATATATAATATACCTACTTGCAACCACTTACACACATACCGCATACATGCTAGCAACACAATTAGCTTACAATTTCAAGTATAAAGCTAGTAACCTCCAATACCGTAAGCTAGCAACAACAAGGCATATATATATATATATATATATATATATATATATATATATATATATATATATATATATATCATGCTACACTACAACACAATAACCATGGTTAACCAATTGAATAAGGGAATGGTGTTTAAAGACCATCGGAGTTCATAACAACCATTAGTTCACTTAACACGGCGTACACTAACCCCAAGGGTGGCATCTTAATACTTCGATACTTCACCCCGGGTGGCGTCTTAACACGTCGATACATCACCCCGAGTGGTGTCTTAACACGTCGACACTTCACTCGTCATTTCTTGGAGTGGCATCTTAACACGTCGATACTTCACTCCGAGTGGTGTCTTAATACATCGACACTTCACTCTTCATTTTACTTGAGGTGGCATCTTAACACGTCGATACTTCACCTCGAGTGGCGCCTTAACACATCGGCACTTCACCCTTCAACTTACTTGGGGTGGCATCTTAACACATCGATACTTCACCCCGGATGATGTCTTAACACGTCGAAACTTCATCCTTTACTTTCTTGGTGTGGCATCTTAGCACATCGATACTTCACTCCGGGTGGCGTCTTAACACATCGACACTTCACCCCGGGTGGCGTCTTAACACATCGACACTTCACCCGTCATATCACTTTAAGTGGTGTCTTAGCACATTGACACTTCACTCGTCACGTGAAATGTGGTGTCTTAGCACATCGACACTTCACATCTCACGCTACAACAAATAAATACATTATATACCTACGCATATAATTATTCCACTCACCTCAAGGTCTTTTGTGAAGGATAACCGAGCTTGCAAACTTCAATGTAACGTACCTATTACATTATGCACATAATCAATCACAAGATCAAGTTGGTCAACCAACTCACTCACCATTCTAGTGTCATTTTGGCCCATGGTGCGATTTCGACCCATTTGCACACTTAACCCTAATATTGGGTCAACTTTGCCAAAAACCCTAACCCTAGCCATTTATGGTCTTAATGCACATATAATCACAATGTTATCTCATTTTCACACTAACAAGACAACTTAGGTCATCAAAGACCCGTTTTACCCATTCGAGGTTTCCACACCCATTCGGGTCACCACATGCCCAAATAGCACCCATTTACATAACATCTAGGCGTGCTAGTGGTTAACTAACCAATTTAAGACTCATAAACTCATTTATCATTTCAAAACCCTAGGTTAGTCATCCTTTGAGTCTTCATGACTCAAACTTACCCAAAATCCCCAAATCACTAACAAATGGGTTTTATACACATCACTAACCCAAACCCTAACCCTTAAACACATTAAACTAAGGAAATCAAGTTTAGGACTTACCACCACAATCAAAACATAGATAGTGAGGAGATGAACAACTTTAATGCTCTAGCTCTAACCCGAAACAAGCTTCTTCCTCTTCTATTTGAGCTTTCTCACACTTGAAACACACACTCTCTCTAGAATTGAAGTGGATGAAGTTTGGTGGTTGTAAATGGAGTAAATGAAGCTCCAAAAACTGATCTAGGGCTTTAAATTCGGCCCCCAAGTGAAATTACCAAAATACCCACTTTAAATATCTAAAAACACAAAAGCAGGCTCGCCAGGCAATCTGGACGGCATCCAGCCCTTCAATCTGGGACGGCGTCCTACCCTGTTAGACGGCGTCCAACATAACAGGGAAAAACTAGTTCTTACACTCCCCTTGTTGTTGTCCCACTTACGCTTCTCACTACTACCCGATTTAGATTTAGCCTTTTCTGGTTCTTGGCTGGTGATTTGGTTCATCAGGGTATGCGCCATGCGCATAGCTTCCGGGACATCAGCTGGTTTTGAAGAGGTGATATTTCCTTGAATGGACTTGGGAAGTCCCCACAAGTATCGTTCCATTCGCTTAAATTCCGGGACAATACTCTTCAATCCCAGAACTCAGTCTCCATTTTCTGTATCTCTGTCCTGGGGCAATACTCTTCAATCATGGCCCCCTTAAATTCCTCCCACGGGGTAGCATACGCCTCATCAATACCCTTAGCTTGAGCAAGTGTGTTCCACCAGGTTAACGCGCCGTCCGACAGTATACATGAGGCATACTTAGTTTTGTTCATCTCTGAGCAGTTGCTTACACGGAACACAGCTTCTAGTTTCTCAAACCACCTAGTCAGTCCAACTGGCCCCTCAGTACCACTGAAGATGTGGGGCTTGGAGCTTTGGAATTCCTTGTATGTGCACCCGTTAAGATTGTGCTGGATAACCGGTGGAGCTTGGGGGTTCATTTCCGCAATAGCTGCGGCTACCCGTTCGGCTATCATTTCTTCGATCTGTGCTGCTGTGGGCGTTGATCTTCCGTTGGCCATTGATCTTCTAAACAAATTTTTTGACTCAAGTCAAAATCCAGCATTCAAATAATAATAATATAGTATATGGTAACCACATGGAATCAACACAACACATGCTAATTAAGTAACGCAAATAGATTCAGATACCACAAAATCATCATACAATAACGTAAATAGAATGCCGTACAAAGATTAAACAACACTAAGTTCCATTCATTAATAAAAAGTTGCATACATTCGCAAAAGATTCGTACAATACATGAGTGAAACATGAAACTACAAACGGGATTACATAAAGAAATCTAATACAATAGCCCTATGGTGACGGTGGGTAAAGGATATCCATTATGTGGGACATCTGGTCCTCGAGCTCAGTTACCCGAGCACAGAGGGTATCCACCTCCCTCGTCAGTTCCTCGACAGAGGGAGAGGCTGTGGAGCAGCCGGTGCTGATGGTGCAGGTGGTGTTGGTGGAGCTGGTGGTGCAGACGGTCCGGCACCAGAAGTAGATGCTGCATAACGGGGAGCCTTACATATGAATGGACTAGCAGGATACGGCACAAGCCGCTTACGGGCGGTAACTCTAACCTTCAGTCCATGTGTGTTAATGAACGACCTACCTCCGTTAACCTCTGGAATAATAGTACCGTCGAAATGATACCGCTTCTTCGGCGGGGTAGAGGGTGGCTGTACGGGTGCCTCCTCAGGGTCCTCGTCGGAACTATCGTCGGAATCCTCGTCGCTGGAATCGTCGGATGATGAGTCATCAGATGATGACTCGTCGGAGTAATTGTAAGGTAGATGTGCTCGGCCAGTAGTCATCAGTCGGCATCTACCGGGTGGAATCGGTACGACACGTCCATCAGGAAGGCGTCTAGCCCAATGACCATGCTCATTCCGAAAAGGAATGTCCCCATATTCCCCAGGATTCACAGCACCACCGGGATGGTGCTGTGGCTCCGAGGGTCCTGGGATGAGTGGAGCTGGAATCTCCGGTGGATCCTCATGTCCGTCTGAGATGATCACTGGGTCGAGTGCATGGCTACTGGCTCCAGAGGACGAAGCGCCAGAATCGCTGGAGGGTAAAGAGGACGGGATCTATGTGTCGACAGCAGTAGCAGGCGAGGTGGAGGATGAGTCTGAGTCGCTCTCCAAAATGATTACGGCTGGGATATCCGACATCTGAACAAGGAAAAATAACTTTTTCCATGTCAGTATGTCATAAAGCAAGCACGTAATAGGCAAAGTAACTATGACAGTCTAGATCATCTATAGCAGTAAGTAGCATGGCAATAATGACAAGTATCATACAATCAAAAGCAGATAATAGCATGCAATAGTGAAAGCAAGTAACAGTATACAGCATATAGCAGTAAAAGTAAGCAGCAGCATGCAGCAAGTTCCGCAGAAACAAGTAAACTAGCAAATTGTAGATTAGTCCTATTAGTGAATCCTAATCGGTCCGGTCTAGACTCACTAATGCAACCTAATTCCCTACAACTAATGCTCTGATACCAAATGTGATGCCTCGTACAAAATCAACGTGTACGGATCATCAACAACAGGATCATTACAAAGTCAAACACTATATGCTATTTTAAAATAAGTTTGCATTCATAAAACGGAGTGACGTCTTAACCGACATTAAAAGTTTTACAATGAAAGTATGCTTCTATGAATAGAAGCAATTAATAATAGTACGTGACCCAATGGTCGTTACGAATTCATTGTTCAAAAGTAATAAAGTTTGAATGCAAAATAAACGTTTCATGCGAAGACATCTCTAATAAGCGCAGCGGGAGTCTACAAAGCATGGCAACTACAGCGGAAGCAATCAGACCTTAAGCACCTGAGAAAAACATGTTTAAAAACATCAACACAAAGGTTGGTGAGCTATAGTTTAAGTATAACAGTAATGAAAGGTAGGCCACGATATTTCAGTATTTCAAAACAGTATGAAAAGTATATGTATAACCGTGGGCACTTAGTAACTAACTTAACGTAAATAACACCCCCTAAAAGTACACTTAGAGAGTGCGTAAGTTTACGAAGTATTAAACACCCATTAAATGCTAGCGCTACTAGCCCGAGTGGGGATGTCAAACTCTATGGATCCATATCTAAGATTCGCATTCACCGGTTCAAAGACCAATGACTAAACGTTACCGAGCTAAGGGGAAAGTTTATGCCGTTGTATAACCCACACATATATAAAGTTTAAGTACTCGTGCCTAGTATGTAAAACGTAAAACGCGCATGTATTCTCAGTCCCAAAATAGTTAAAGTAAAAAGGGATGCTATAACTCACAGTGGAAAGTAGTAAAAGTCGATACGCGGG